>NC_141691.1:220157097-221588763 GCF_964263255.1 Lissotriton vulgaris | reverse complement strand
CAGCACTTCTACCTGCACAAGGCAAACCGAAAGAGTGCAACAGCAGCACCGCTGACTGCACAAGGCAAACCGAAAGAGTGCAACAGCAGCACTACTGACTGCACAAGGCAAACCGAAAGAGTGCAACAGCAGCACTACTGACTGCACCAGGTACACACAAACAGTGCAACAGCAGCACTTCTACCTGCGCAAGGCAAACCGAAAGAGTGCAACAGCAGCACCGCTGACTGCACCAGGTAAACAGAAACAGTGCAACAGCAGCACTTCTACCTGCACAAGGCAAACCGAAAGAGTGCAACAGCAGCACCGCTGACTGCACAAGGCAAACCGAAAGAGTGCAACAGCAGCACTACTGACTGCACCAGGTACACACAAACAGTGCAACAGCAGCACTTCTACCTGCGCAAGGCAAACCGAAAGAGTGCAACAGCAGCACCGCTGACTGCACCAGGTAAACAGAAACAGTGCAACAGCAGCACTTCTACCTGCACAAGGCAAACCGAAAGAGTGCAACAGCAGCACCGCTGACTGCACAAGGCAAACCGAAAGAGTGCAACAGCAGCACTACTGACTGCACCAGGTACACACAAACAGTGCAACAGCAGCACTTCTACCTGCGCAAGGCAAACCGAAAGAGTGCAACAGCAGCACCGCTGACTGCACCAGGTACACAGAAACAGTGCAACAGCAGCACCGCTGACTGCACAAGGCAAACCGAAAGAGTGCAACAGCAGCACTACTGACTGCACCAGGTACACACAAACAGTGCAACAGCAGCACTTCTACCTGCGCAAGGCAAACCGAAAGAGTGCAACAGCAGCACCGCTGACTGCACCAGGTACACAGAAACAGTGCAACAGCAGCACCACTGACTGCACCAGGTACACACAAACAGTGAAACAGCAGCACTTCTACCTGCACAAGGCAAACCGAAAGAGTGCAACAGCAGCACCGCTGACTGCACCAGGTAAACAGAAACAGTGCAACAGCAGCACTACTGACTGCACCAGGTACACACAAACAGTGCAACAGCAGCACTTCTACCTGCGCAAGGCAAACCGAAAGAGTGCAACAGCAGCACTACTGCCTGCACCTGTCTACAGTATATCTCAGTGTCACACTCAACTCGTTTACAAATTCATCCAGAAACAAGAAAACAAACCCAGTGTGCTAGCCTCGCCCAACACAATACAAAAAAGTAGAAAAAAAATCAAAGCTCCAAAAACACTTAACAGCATGTTAAACTCTCTAAAATTGTAAAATCAAATTAAGTGCCTCCACGCTTCGTTATGTCATATAATTAAATTAGTGCAGACTCCGCCACTGCCTGGAGAATGTTCCCACAGCACCACAGTGCTCTTTGAATATTTGAAATGCACCTTTTGTATATTAGTAATTGTAATGCCTAAGTTTTGACTGAATTCGACTGTATACGGAATAACTCTGAATGTCTTTCCTCCAAGGAGTAATGATTAGTCCCCACACGAGTGGGTTTCACGTGGCCTTCAACGCGTCAGAAATTTCCACATGGTCACCATATGTAGAACACATGCACAGATTTCTTGAAGGTATGTTTTTATTTTTTCATTACATTGATAAAATAGTCTCAATCTATCAGTAGCTAAAAAGGTTGATCCTGGAAAGCGTATTGTATTTAAAACTGAACTTTGACATATTTTTATGGTATATATAAAAACAGACATGTCTATTATTTATGCGCATGTTCAAATTGTAATCCTCTATTTATTTCCATTGTTGAGTGTCGGGAAGGGCTATTACTTACAAGAGGCAAAGCTTGAATGGGTCATGATGCTACTCCTCACCCACAACAATGGTAATAAATTGCATATTACACTCTGCACATTTGCATATAAGGTTTATGTCATGGCATTTTTTTCTTGTATACAACTTCGTAAAACCGATATATACCCAAAAACTGGTTGCAAGTGGTTAAAGGTGTGCCTTAAGTCAAAAATCCCTCTGAACAGGCCTTGTGACTGGTAGGAGAGTTGCTTCCATGTATTGACTAGTTGGAATATGCGATCGGTGAGGCAGATATATATATTTATACGCCTAACCTCCCTTCGATGTGGTAAAGGAGCCAGGAATACGTATACTTAAGCGTGGATTTCACATTTATTAGCCTGCTACCGAAAATCCATCAGACGCGTTTCGACTGTCCTGCAGCCTTGTTCACCAATAGTGAGGTGCCATTTTACAACTATGTTTACACAGCGTGACGTGGGCATACCCCTCGAAGCAAACACAGAACATTATGATGCTCTTTCTAATTGATGAAGAAAAGGGAATTTGAATCAATTAAATTAAATTAATAGAGCAAGGTACAATCAAGCCCTAGTGGGCAAACTTCAAATATTCACTTTTCCCAACGCTCCAGTAGTGCAATGCCCTGCTCCATATTTACAAGGCGTTGTTCGGCCACTTTGCGTGGCTTAATGCCGCCTTGTAAATATGGACTTCCTTGCGCAGTTTTCTGCGGCAAAGGGGCGTACAATGGGTGTTGCTGTGGGCGTACCCATGCAGCAACCACTGCTTTTTGACTCTGCCCCTGATTTACAAGGATCTTTTAATCTGAGGCAGCGCCAAAAATCTAACGCCTTTGAAAAGGAGGCGCAAAGAGGAGAAATACTTTTATTTTTCCTTGTTTTTTGCTCTTTCTTTGTGTGCTGCATTGTGCATCGCACAAA
This sequence comes from Lissotriton vulgaris, assembly GCF_964263255.1. Lineage (NCBI taxonomy): Eukaryota > Metazoa > Chordata > Amphibia > Caudata > Salamandridae > Lissotriton > Lissotriton vulgaris. The sequence goes on along the minus strand of NC_141691.1, from coordinate 221,586,055 downwards.
GAAGGAGCAAAATGCCATTAATGATTGTTTTTGTGCAGGGTCGGTGTTCATTCTTTCACTAACACAATCATCTCGGCAACACAGGCCCCCTTGCACCTTATCTTGGATGGCTTCAGTTTTGGGTAATTTGTCAAAAAAGTGTAGTTGTTCATTTTGTCTTCTTGCGTTATTCTGCTGCTTCGGCCCCATCCTATATTACATTCTATTACACCTCGGCTGAGCAATCCAGTAGCTCCAGATTGTTATCGTCAGTTAGTCATCGCACTAAGCTTAATTTTATGTGTGCCGTGCTTCTTACTTATTTAGGTGCTTAAGCGAGCTCGTTAGTAAGCAGAAACGCGATTTTAAACTCGATTTTACAATATTTTCGGGGTTTTTTTTAAACTGTTTAATATCGTTTAATTGATTCCCTACCTTATCAGGACCATTGCCCACACACTTGCACTACAATTGTGCCCCCACTGCTCTTTTAGCGGGCCGAGTTGACCGGTGAATCCTTGTGTAGCCGCCATATTGGGTGTAGTTGGGGAGGTCTGCCTGTGACATCACGCTGAGCGCTCTAGTGCTCAGGCGGCCAGGTCAGGTGAGCCCTATTTAAACCTACCATGCATACGCACAGTGGTGACGCGCAACGTGCGCGTCCGACTCGCGCCGGAGACGAGCCAGAGTCCTGCCCGTCTGCGCCCGTCAGCGCTAAGGTGGCGCTCGAGGCGGGGGACTCTGTGCAGCTTCATGGCTCTCGTAAGGCTCTCATAGGTATGTCCAGGGAGTTACTATACTCCTATAATACGACTCCCATGCACTGTCATGGGGTTGTAACCCCGGCCAACTGGTATGGACCCGTGTGCTGTGGTGAGTGTAAGCTTATGCTGACTCCAGAGCCTGTCCCGGAAGTTCCCTCTCACAATCCTGTGCTGCGAGGAGGACTCATTAATGCCCGATCACTTTGTAGAAACGCTCAGAATATAAACAACTTGATCGTTGAGACCAATCTGGACTGGCTCTTAGTCACGGAAACCTGGTTAAGACCTTGGTCCAATCCTGATTTAGCTATAGCTCTTCCTCATAATTATCGGATACAGAGCATGGCTAGGAGTGAACAACGAGGAGGAGGGCTGGCCATAATTTATCGCAGCTCACTTAAATGTTCCACCCACGAATAAGCGGTCATTAAAGGTGACGAAGCTTTAGCCTTTTGCTTAAGTATCCATGATTCTTTCACCTTTTCCGGCGCCCTCATTTACCGTCCCCCTGGCTCTCCTACTGAGTTCCTTGAAACTGTGGGAGATGCACTGGCGATTTGGTGCACAGATACTCACACTTTATGGTGTTAGGAGACCTAAACCTGCACTTAGACTCCCCCAAAGAGCCAGGAGTGAGTGGCTTTACAGATATTATTGACATTCTTGGTCTTACTCTCCGAAACCGAGAACCGACCCATGTAGCTGGACACTTGCTGGACTTTATTTGCTCCAATTCGGCTAGGTTGATGGGTAAATCGCCGCGCCCCCAAATTTGGTCCGACCTCTTTTTCATCCCTTTTGATATTGCACTAAATAACTATGTCTCAGCCGACTCCATGAAAAAGAGAAGATCTGACAACACGTATAAACCTAACTGGAAGAAATTTTCCAGCAGACCAGATCTGATAGGAATGTTAAAAGAAGCCATGCCCGCTTTAACAGGCAACACTTCAATAGACAATCAGAAATTCTGTGACTGGATAGGTACGACTGGCGATCTATTAGGACCAGCTGGTAGGAAAAATTCAGCTGCCATTAAGGGCAAAAGGAATGCCCATGGTTCTCGCCTGCCCTGAAGTTAGAGCTGGGAGAAGTGAGAGCACTTGAGCGGAGATGGCGTAGGAAATACGAGTGGGCCCCTCGTAATATCTACAAATCAGCCAGAAGGCATTACCATGCAGGGATTAACCTAGCCAAGAAAGCCTACTACCTTCAGGCTAAATCCACGGCGGGCTCTGGACAAAAAGAAATCTTTAAAATAGTAAAGGATTTCACTAACCCATCGGCCCTGTCACAAGAGATTCCTCCATCTCAAAACCTTTGCAATCTGATCGCTGATTACTTTGAAAATAAGATCCTCGACATTGTGAAGACCTTTCCCCCGACATCTTCTTCTCCAGAAAACCTAGAACAGGTTGAAGGAAATAAGACAGTAATGAGGATCCCCTGCCTCGAATCATTTGCGCCTGTCTCCCTTGAGGAGACCTCTAAAGCCATTCTGGCCAGTAAATCTGGATCTCCTTTTGACCCATGCCCCCCTTTGGTTTTGCAGGCATTGGTGGAGGTTGTTAATCCTACCATTAACAGCATTATAAATTCATCGCTAGCCACAGCAGAAATCCCCAGTGAATGGAAGCTCGCAGCAGTTAAGCCCCTTCACAAAAAGGCCCTAGCTGACCCAACGACCCTCTCTAACATGCGGCCCATATCCCTGCTCCCATTGCTGTTCAAACTGGTGGAAAAGTTCGTTAACAGTCAACTTACGAGCTTTCTGGAGGAGAACAACATCCTACATTCCAACCAGTCAGGGTTTCGGTCGAAACACTCTACAGAATCTGCCCTGCTGTTCACAGCAGAGACCCTTCGAATGGCCATAGACCAGGGAAAGAAGGCTGTCCTGATTTTATTAGATTTGTCGGCAGCCTTCGACACGGTTTCACGTAACATCTTAGTGAACCGGTTGGTGGCCGCAGGAATAGGAGGGACAGTCTTGGGTTGGCTTAGGAACTTTCTAAACAACAGACCCCAAATTACAGTTCTGGGCAAATTCCAGTCGGAAGCTAAGGTGATCCGCTCCGGGGTCCCTCAGGGCGCGAGGTTAAGCCCTGTCCTCTTTAATCTATACATGGTACCCCTGATTGAGCTAATTGCATCATTTCATATTAGTACAATATCATATGCAGATGACACTCAGCTTATCCTGGTACTGGATGGGGAACTGCCTGGGGCGGAGGAAAACCTGAAAAAATGCCTAACAGCCACATTTAAATGGATGACTGAGAACCACCTCAAATGCAATTCCGGCAAGACGGAGATCTTGCCTTACGGAAATCAAAATCTCTTTTCCCTGAAAAACTGTGGCCGGACGGTGCTGAAGCCCCCCCTGATACCATCTTATCTGCTCGAAACCTTGGCATTAAATTTGATGACCAATTGTGCTTTAAACAGCAAGCGGTGGCCGTAGCTGGTATGTGTTTCCACATAATTAAATCTCTGAGGAAGTTTTTTGACCTTCTTCCTTTGTCAGACAGAAAATCAGTCGCAGTTGCCTTAATAACTTCGAGGCTGGATTACTGTAATAGCCTATATGCTGGAGTCAATAAGTCTGTACTCCATAAGCTACAGATGGTCCAACATGCTGCTGCCCGGATGGTGCTACGCTGGCCCCGTAAGTCATCTGCGTCAGCTGTGCTTAAAGCGCTGCATTGGCTACCAATTGGCAAAAGGATCCTATTTAAGATCTTGCTGATCACATTTAGAGCTTTTCAACAGCAAGGGCCCAAATATCTGTGTAACGGTTTTAAACAGTACCATCCCACCCGTTGCCTGAGGTCTGCTAGTCAGAACCTACTAATAATCCCCAGATTCAGACTGGCTACCAAAGGAGGAAAATCTCTCTTCGTACTGGGTGCTAGGGCTTGGAATAAGCTTCCATCTTACCTTAGGTTATTGTCCCACGAAACTCAGTTTAGGGGCGCTTTAAAAACTTGGGTGTTTTCTCTTACAGATGTGGCCTGCAGAGCATTGGTGTAAAGTGTATAGCATTCTCCATCGAGTTGATCTCTTTCCCTCAACCTTGTCATCTGGTTGTTTGAGCGCCAAGATACTCCTTAGAGTGATAGGTGGGGAGTGGTGTGGCTCACTCGTTAGAGGCGGCAGACCCGTAAGCAGAGGACGGCCCGGGACCAGGGTTCGATTCCCGACGCGGCAGGGTCGTGGACCAGGGTCAGCGAGCTTGATAATTCTCGCCTCGGTGCCTACTCCAGTCAGGGACCACACTCGGCAACTCTGGGCATTAGCTTGCCTCATCTTCACAATGGCCCCCCCAGACCGCCGGGGATGCTTGGTCGCACCTTAGAGATACCCATTAGGGACCATCTCTCAGGGTGAGCCAGGACGGGTTCCCCAGCGGTCGAAGCGCGGAGATACTCCTCCGGGAGTTGACTCTAGCGCTATATAAACCCGCAATTAAATTAAATAGGTGCGCTATAAAAGTGTCCTTTACATTTACATTTACATTTACACAGATGGACCTAAAGGGGTAGTACCAGCCCCCATTCAGCTCTATGCTGTCTCACAGGCCCCTCATCGCCGCCCTCCTAGGGAGTCGTGCACAGGACATCCCAGGCAGCAGGTCATCTTTTCTCCTGCGGCCTGTTAACTTGTGCCTGGTTCTGCTGGCAGACTCTGAATCAGCCTGCTTCTTTTTGCAGGGTCTATCTATGGGGTGGTATTGTCAATGGTCGGTGTCTTCTGACCCGTTTATTCTGGTCACTCTTGTGCCAGTTGGGGTTCTCTTCTCCCCGCTTCTATTTTCCAGCCCCCCATTCTCTCTCTATCTGGTCCAAGCCTACCTCAACACAGGGATTCCAACACGATATAATAATAATAATAATAATAATAATAAAGGATTTTATAAAGCGCCTGGTGACGCCATCTCGGCGTATCCCCGCGCTGTGGAGAGAGAAACAGGGGAAGTGAGCGACCTAAAGGGCGAAAAGGTGAGTCTTCAAGAGTCTCCTAAATACGGCCTCTGTCTCAGCCAATCTAATGTGCAAAGGAAGAAGGTTCCAATTTTTGGCCGCCAGCGCCCTAAAGGAGCGCCCTCCCATTCTTGCTTTGTTTATACGGGGGGCACACAGAAGCCCGGTACCCTTGGAACGCAGTTCTCTGTTGGGCACATAGGGAATTGCAAGATCCTTCAGATATTCAGGTGCTACCTGAGAGGTAATCCTGTAGCACAAGAGGAGCGCTTTAAACAGGATTCTCTTTTTTATAGGGAGCCAGTGAAGAGCAGCTAGAGAAGGCTTGGAGGCTGCTCTTCTGGGAAGCCTGAGGACCAGACGGGCCGCTGTGTTCTGGAGAACCTGAAGTTTTTTAATGTTCTTCTCAGTGGTACCTAAGAGAAGGACATTCCCGTAGTCAATGCGGGAAGTGACCAGGGCTTGAGTCATCGTGCGTCTGGCCTCTAGAGGAAGGAGGTCTAGGGTGCGATTTAAGGTCTTCAGTACACCAAAGCACTTTCCTGTTAGCCTCTGGACGTGGCTGTCATAAGAGAGTCTGGGATCAACCCAAACACCCGGGTTCTTAGCTTCCTTGCATGGGGAAGGCATGGTACCTAGACAGGAAGGCCACCAGTCCCGGGTCCAGCTGTCCGAGTTACCCCCAATCACCAGCACCTCAGTTTTAGAACCATTGAGCTTGAGGCAGTGTTGGTTCATCCAGCCTGCAAGCTCCTGCATACATGTTCTAAAATTAGCAGCAGCCAAGGTGGGTGTCTGGGATAGGGAGATGAGGAGTTGCGTATCGTCGGCATAAGATACAATATTTATGCCGTACGATTGAACCACCTCCGCCAGTGGAGCCATATACAGGTTGAACAAGGTGGGGCTCAGGGCAGAGCCCTGAGGCACCCCCTGTTCCAGGGCAATGCTGTCAGAAAGGGAATTGCCTCTCTGAACCTGGAAGCTTCGATCTATAAGGAAAGATTTAAGCCATCCCAATGCCTCCTTTGTGACCCCAGCCTGGTTTAGACACTGTAGCAGGGTGGAATGGGCCACAGTGTCAAACGCAGCACTGAGGTCAAGCATTATGAGTGCCATCGTATGACCCTCATCAGCTCCTGCCCTGAGCGTTTCAGTAGCTCTCAAGAGGGCTGTCTCGGTGGAGTAATTAGTCCGAAAACCGGACTGGGAGCTGTGCAGGCATTTATTAGCTTCAAAGTGAGCCATAAGTTGTTTGTTAGCAATTTTTTCGGTCACTTTGGCCAGATAGGGTAGTAGAGAGATAGGTCTTAGATTTTCCAAGGTGTCCAGGCTTACATTAGGCTTCTTTTTGATAGGTAGAACAATAGCCTTCTTCCAGTCAGTAGGTAGGTGCGCAGAGGAGAAGGACAGCCGAATAATCTGCCTGAAGTAGGGTTCCAATACCTGTAGGCCCTCTCCGAGTACTTTCGGGGGAGCAGGGTCCCGAGGTGAGCCAGATTTGACGCTTTTACAAATGTTTATAAGCGTATCGGGAGTGGGAACCGAGAAGCATTGGAGGCAGGACTCAGTGGGCTTAGTAACAGCGCTCTCTGTAAAATCATGGCCAGACGGCAGCTTATCAGAGAAACTGGTGTAGATGTTAGTGATCTTATCTGAGAAATAACGAGCAATCTTATTGCAAGTTTCCACTGAGTTGTCACAAGGCGCATTGTCATTAGTGAAGACAGAAATTTCCTTAAAAATTTTAAAAAGCTCTTTGGAAGAGTTCTCTGCCTCCCCAATGCGTGTCTTGTAATGCATGGCTTTAGAGATACGGATTTTTTTGTAGTATTCCTTTTGCGCTTGTTTATATTGAAGTTTAATAACTGGGCAAAAATTAGTGCGCCAGTCACGTTCTAATTTCTTGCATGCAGATTTGCAGGCTTGCAGTTCTGCGGTATACCAGGGAGTGGTTTTTCTGGGGCTGGTGAAATTTTTTTGGTTGCGAATAGGGGCGGTTTTATCCAGGGCCCTTAAAATTCTGTCCTGCAACTGACTGTAAGCTATTTCACAGTCAGTGCTTTCAAGAGAGTCTCCTATTCCAATCAAATTATTGAACGTATCCTGAGAGAAATTTTTCCATTTCCGGCGCTGGTACCGAAGAACCGTGTCATTTTTATTCAGATCGGGCTCAGATCTATGCAGGTAAAAAGGAACAATAGAGTGATCTGACCAGGGTACAGGAATGGGAGAAAGGGCATGTACTCTGGAGACGTTCCCAAAAATGGGGTCGAGAAGGTGACCTTGTCTGTGAGTGGGCTCAAAATTTATAAGATCTAGCTGCAGAGACTGGAGAGCAGACCTAATGTCCTTGGCTCCAGAATCAAGGGGGTCCTCAAAGTGAGCGTTCAAGTCGCCTAGCACCAGGAGATTATTCTTCCTAATAGCAAGGTGAGCAGTGTTTTCGAGAAGGCTGGATGTAAAATCATACAGTCTCCCGGGAGGTCTGTACACAAGAATGCCAGAGAAGGAAAATTGTGAATTAACTAAAATAGTAAAAAGCCCAGCTTCGCAGTGATCAATGGTCAGAGGCGATAGGGAGCACTGCAGGGGGGTTTTTGTGGCAATAGCAATACCGCCTCCCCTGCCATCCTTCCTGTCAAGTCTGGTCAAGGAAAAACCAGAAGGCATGGCTTCAATGATGTCCGGGTCGGAAAGTTCCCCAAGCCAAGTCTCCGTGAAAAACATCACATCAAAGTCATCATCCTCCAGTATTTGATGAATTTGTATAGCGTGTTTACCCAGAGAGCGGCAGTTAATCAAACCAGCCTTAGTTCGTATTGAAGAGCCAGCCCTGATGGGTGGTTTGTTAGGCGTGAAAGAGCATGTAGGACAACAATGCACAAGCAGCGCCTCCATGGTGTGAAAGCAGGATAAGGTGACTCCAGGGCGGAGGTCTAATAACGCCTGTCTATCATACCGTATACTCTGGGATGTGGAGTGGCCAAGAGTCGTCGCCCCGCGCCCCGTCCTGTCGCGGACGGGCGCAGACGGGCTGGACTTTGGCTCGACTTCGGCGCGCTTCCGGCGCGCCCGCTGCACGCGTCCGCTGCGCGACCGCGGACATCTGCACATTTATGGAGGGGGTAGGGGCGACTAGAGCGCGGATGTTGCAGCCCTGAGCCCGGAAGTGATTGGGCTCCTCCTCCACCCTCCGCAACAAACGTCCAAGATGGGCGCGGCGGACCGGGGCGGGAGTAGGCGGTCAAGATATCCCAGCAGCTGCTATCAGCCAATAGGTGAGGCACAGGAGAACAGTTTACACATTAAAACACCGAACAATATTAAAATTAGCCAAAACGCGCTAAGTTTAAAAAACGCTGCCACTACAGCGCTGTCAGTGCATGCTGTGTACACGAGCGTCAGCGGATAGAGCAAGCCACTGCCACCGGCTTTCTCCTCTCCACAGCGCGAGTGTTTTAGAGCAGGGAATTTAAAGAAAACAATACAGCGCGACTAGAGCGCGGATGTTGCAGCCCTGAGCCCGGAAGTGATTGGGCTCCTCCTCCACCCTCCGCAACAAACGTCCAAGATGGGCGCGGCGGACCGGGGCGGGAGTAGGCGGTCAAGATATCCCAGCAGCTGCTATCAGCCAATAGGTGAGGCACAGGAGAACAGTTTACACATTAAAACACCGAACAATATTAAAATTAGCCAAAACGCGCTAAGTTTAAAAAACGCTGCCACTACAGCGCTGTCAGTGCATGCTGTGTACACGAGCGTCAGCGGATAGAGCAAGCCACTGCCACCGGCTTTCTCCTCTCCACAGCGCGAGTGTTTTAGAGCAGGGAATTTAAAGAAAACAATACAGCGCGACTAGAGCGCGGATGTTGCAGCCCTGAGCCCGGAAGTGATTGGGCTCCTCCTCCACCCTCCGCAACAAACGTCCAAGATGGGCGCGGCGGACCGGGGCGGGAGTAGGCGGTCAAGATATCCCAGCAGCTGCTATCAGCCAATAGGTGAGGCACAGGAGAACAGTTTACACATTAAAACACCGAACAATATTAAAATTAGCCAAAACGCGCTAAGTTTAAAAAACGCTGCCACTACAGCGCTGTCAGTGCATGCTGTGTACACGAGCGTCAGCGGATAGAGCAAGCCACTGCCACCGGCTTTCTCCTCTCCACAGCGCGAGTGTTTTAGAGCAGGGAATTTAAAGAAAACAATACAGCGCGACTAGAGCTGTTTTGTAGGTTGGGGAGCACTAACTGTATATTCTCAGTTGGTAACAGCCCCACATTTCATGAGGCGGTCGATCAGCCGCTATGTCCTCTGCACTGATAGGCCAAGTGTATGTTCTGCCTAGAATTCACCAATGCTCAATTTACAGTTCCACCGTCATGTAGAGGTCTCCAGGCCTAGTTTCTTCATGCCCCAGGTTTCTATTTCCATGAGGCAAATCCCCACCTCCCACACGCCTTTTTCTGGAACATGACAACCACTCAAGTCTCCCTGACGCTACCTCACCTGCCAACCTCAGCTGCCTCAGCCCGGGTCCCTCACCCCCAGGATCACGCCACTCGTGATAGGGCGCCGCCTCGGCCTCCCGAACCAGCGGCGAGAGGCTCATCTTCAAGCCTACTGTGCACTAGGCTACAGGAGGCCGCCCCTTCCTCCACAGGCCCTGGTGACGCAGAGATTCAGAGATTCAAAGTCCCCTCACCCCGCCCCCACCCCTCTTCTGCTAAACGTTGTGTATAAATTTAGGCAGTGGTTACCCGAATGTTGTCATGGCTTAGTTTTTTTAGGCGGGCGCTTATTTGCAGCAGGTTGTTTAGGGACTTTAGCCCTTTCTTGTGGGATCCGAAAGACTGAGCTTCCATCTTGTTTTCGGCGCTTCATCAGATTCCAGTACAAACTTCCTGAATATCATTGTTGTCCATGGATCAGTGTTGTGTGTACTGGGACCAAGAGAGCAAATTACAGGAACCAAATTGTGAGGGAGAGAGGAAGTAGGAAAGAGTAATCGGGACAGCTCTAGACATCATTCTGCCATTGTATTTTTTCTGTGGTGTTAATGCCAACTCTACTTCGAATATGGAGAGTAGGGACTACTTATCTGTGCTTAGTTACCAGTCTGGACTGTACAGTTTTAATAGGTAGTTTCTTAATTTACATCTGATCAGCACCTCACCATAGGATCAGGCACCATTTGTTTCAATAGAAGGCCCCATTAAGAGAAAGTTATGCCTCTTCTCAGCCCCTGGCTCTAATTGATGTAGGTGCCGAAGCAACAGTCCTAGCGACACAACAATACTCTATGCTCTGTCACACTCATGGTGAAGCAGGGAGGGATAAAACGGCTGGCCAATGAGATGGAGCCGCGTGCCTTACTCCTTATGGGCTCAATATGCTCCTGAATTGGTTCTAGTCTGAAAAAAGACAGCTGGGGCAGACACTGTTACGCTGAGAGCCATGAATGGGTGCACTGCTTTCACCTCTGTCTATGGTAGGGGCAGCAGCGTGTCACCAGTTGTTTGTCAGAATATCAGGCACACACATATCTTTTTTACAAAACAATTGTAACCAGCATGTGAACTCCCAACAATTCTTGAAGATAAGTATACAATAGGCCAGTATAAACATATTTTCTTAACTCCTCATCTTAAGTACATTTACGATATCTATGTATTAGAAAGGGACAGATAAGTGCAGTTAAGAACAGTAAATCTATGCTTAGTCATAAAACTTTCATCCACGATATTTTAGTAATTATATTCTGGCTACTACATTTTTATAGCATGTTTACTCCTCAATTCCTACTTTCAGTCCCCCATAATGAGTACAATAAAGCAAGTCTGGCTAAGTTAGAGATGACTACAACAAGTTATTAATTAATTCAATATACATTCAAAAATGACTATTCCCTGCCGCCCAAGCCATTTTTAGGTCTCGCTGAGTCAGCGCATATGCTGCTCGGCTGAACATTTAGTCTGTGGGCTTTCAAAAGTCCTACCAGAGACGCTTTTTCTAGCCACGGGCGTGCGGTTTCGCGCACAATGACGAGCAGAGGCGCCATATGGCTTTTCTCTCTCGTCAATGTGCGCGCACATCGCACACCACTCGCCAGACATGCAGCTGTTTTTTTTTCACTTTTTTCGACGCGCGCGCGCACCACTCGCGAGCTTTTCGTTTTCTTTCAGCGCGCGTGTTGTGTTGCGGCGCTCACCTCAGGCAAAGAGTACGTGGGTCCTCTGGTCCACACATCCTGACATCATTAGTGGTGCACCACCTTCTATGCTAGCTAGAGCTCAGACAGGGCGTCGTTGTGCGTGGTTGGCAGGCATCGGGGTGTTTTTCAAAAGCCTGCCAGCCCCCCAGCAACGTTTGCCGTACAACAAGAGCGACATTCTGACGCGGTACACGGGACACAGGACACAGGGGGCTTATCAAGGCACTCCTTGGCGGTACTAACCAATAAATATATCAACGAGACATACATTCAGTTTTTTCAGGACCGCATTGGTTATCATATAGACCAGTTAGCACGTGTTCATATACACTTTGGACAGCTTTAAGGAAGCTGATTTGGTTGATCTACTTTGGCTAGAATGGGTACAACTATTTTTAGCTGACAGCGTTCTTTGCATATTGACCGGTTTGGTTGAAAACATTTCTGTTATTCTATGGTGTGGAACAGTTGGATTCCTTTGACGACTTGTTGGATGACATACCTAACTTAGGCTCTGATTCTAAGGTGATGCGATCAAAAAAACCACCACTACCTTCTTCAGTCTTGTCAGCGCCCAGGAAGGCACAGCTGGAAAAAAGCCTGCCTGAAACGGACCGGTCACCCGTTGACCGGTTACAGAGAGCACTGAGGTCTCCAGATCAACTCCGACTCCGGACCGTCACCCCAAGCACTGAGCAGCAGGGCACAGACGACTGCACACTACGGAGCATCTGCAGAAGCTGTCAGTGCCTGTGTGAGTCCACACACTGGACAGCAGCTACACCGTCAGCCCAAGCTGAGCCAGCAAAGAGCTGGTAAGTTGCAGGCAGGCAAACATTATATACAGCACATAAAAAATCGATAGAGTGCTCACTTATGCAACAAGCCTTATTGGACACACCGTGAATTCCATCTACATTCTCTTCTCCAGCAGAATGGCATCCAACACAATCCGTCACAGAAATGGAAAGTCAGCACTCTAGTTTTATAATTAAACCCAGGAAATTGCGGACTTTAAGTCCCAGCTACTATCCTCCTGGAGTACAAGACATATAAGAGCAATAATGCAATACATAACTTCAGAATCACTGCTGTAACAGAACAAGACGATGCTGCAAACGGGAGAGACTAATTCCTCATAAGAACAAGCATTGGCATAGCCGATAGGTCTCGCTTTTGGGACCTTATAAATATTTAGTTATGCACCACAATATCCTGAGTGCAACGACATCAATTGTTGCAAGGCTAAACACTCATAAGGTCCCAAAGGCGAGACCTATTGGCTATGACAATGCTTGTTATAGCTTGGGGGCCTGGAATAGTCCAAACTCTTACACTTGTAGGAGTGTGATGGTTAGTAGTTGTGCTGTTACTGTCATTGGCAGCATTGCAGGGACAAGTTTGGTGCAAGCTGCAGTAGCCTCCTGAAGAGAGCCCGGGCATTTAAAAAAAAAAATGAATTAAGAACTGCATCAAAATGGAGCTTCCAGCATATAGAACACCTTAACCATTATCACAACAACACATCAGGCCTTATCTGTAAATAATTATGTATACCTAGTAAGTATCCACTGGCAGAGTAGCACAATATTTGAACGTGAGAATAAATTATAAATACATTTTGAGAAATGAGTGTCTCGGGATGTAAGGTCCAGGCAGTAGAGTTGGACTCCTGTATGTCAATCACCAGCTGGGTTCTGCATTTTGCAAATTTGTATTGCCCATGACATATATTTAGTAGCAGTAAATTCCGTTCCGCTCGCGGAATTTGCGGAATTTGGGTAATTTTGCGTTCCGCGTAGAACGCGAAATTGCCCAAAATACTGCATTCCGTGACTTCGCGAAAGGTTTTGCTTGTTCGCTTTCTCAAAATGCGTGTTCGCAAGATATTTCACCCCGATCAGGTAAATAGCAATTACAAACAGAAAAAAAGTATCGCGAACAAGCAATTTTGCGTGTTCGCGGATATTTTTACCATTTCGCAGAGATTTGCAGAACTCAATTAAGCAAATTCCGCCCACCCCTAATATTTAGCTCTAGTTTCGTGTACAAGTTCAACTAAGTCTGCAGATGGCTCGACTTATGCATGGAAGGTATACACAAAACGTGATCTTAGACACGTGAATCCTTTAACTCTTTTGTACATTTCAACATAATGTGTAATTTCATGCATGAAAAAACCCCACACTTAAGGCGTTGGCAGTGAGTGTTCCAGGGCGAGTTCTTGGAAAGATTGGGAACACCTACAAAAACCAGTAGTTGGGAGTAGTCACAAACTCTGCTCCGACACAATACCACCCTGGAAACGGTCAGTGATTCACTCCTGTTGCAAACAGAAATAACTCAATTTCCACAGTGGCAATGGAAATAGAAAACCAGCAAAACGAGTGGAGGTGTGAGCATAACCTGGACAACCTTTGGGATTTCCCTAAATGCCTAAATTGACAACACCCATTCAAGGTCCTTAACCCCCATTTACCCTAACTGAGATTCGAGCAGCACTATTGGTAAGGAAGCCTCACATGGGTCATGGGTCAAATTACATCCCAGCATATGTTTGTCCTGGATGGTGCAATTCGGGTACCATTTTATTCCAAGATATGAATGGTATCCTTAAAACTGTTTTTTTCATGTAGCATGAAGAAGTGGTGTTATTCTTGACTCTGCTAGTTATTGTCCAATTTCCCTCCTGGATTTAGCTGGAAATAATTATATTCTCTAGGCTCTTTATAACTAAACTAATCGTGGAATAAGGTTGGTGATAAAAAGTCTCAATAGAGGCCCATATTGCTTTCTGTAAGTGCTTTGAAAGTGAAACACACTACATAGTAATACAAAGGGCCCCCTGCGTTTTTCCTTCCTTAGACAAGAAGAAAATAGCCCTAACCTGATAAATATTTTACAACAATTTTGTACATTAACACTTCCACTGCCGTCCACTATCTTAGGTCAGTGCCAGAGATGTCTGTTATGGCTAGATTTACTAAGGTTTGCACGGGCACTCATGCTGCATGACACAAATCGAAGCACCTATTTACTATCCACTGCAAGCACCATACAAAATTGGAACCGTACCTGCCACCAGCAGCGTAGCGTGGGTTACCAGTGGCCAGTTAAAAATTTTAAAAGAATGTATTGCCCCCTAACCTGTTTACCTTTAGCTTAGGAAGTGCTAACGGTCCATGGGTTAGGGGGCGCAATACTTTCTTTTAAAGTTGTGCGCCCCCTAAGAATTTGGAGCCTGCGGCAACCGCCCCTGTGGACCCCCACCCCACGTTACGCTACTGCCTGCCAACATTACTAAATCTACCCTTAGTCAAGTCTGCTTTCTTCTGAAGTGACATCCAGGAGGATTCAATTTGCTCTAAACATGACAACCCAGTTTTGAATGGTACTTTGACACCAGTTTTGCAGTTCTTGGATGACCAAGGCCTCACAAGTTATCTGTGCACAAGCAACTGTGTACCTCTTTACTCTTAAAAGGGACTAGTTATTCATCAAAAGATACTTGTTTGTGAGATCCTTCTATTTTTAGGATGTTTTCTATTGTATTCTATGAACTGTTTGGTTACAGTGTGCATTTCATTTGGTAACATAAAAAAACAAGTCCAAGCAAACTTGTACAATTTTGGTAATGCAAAACAACACCCTGTTGCACTAGTATTTGTAATATACATCCATTTATTCGAGCCCTGATCTTTAAATTACCCCTTATGTATTTCGTTTTTTTTCAAGTTGGTGATGGTTTGACACAGGCTGTTAGTGACTTTGTATTTTATTGTCCTTCAGCTTATAATGATAGCCTGCAATCAACAAAGAACATAGAATGTACCCCTGGAAAGTACTTCAGACAACCTGGAAACGATGATGAACCGAGGAGAGCCTGCCAGTTCAGGCGCTCAATGCTCCAGAACTGTTCTGGGATAGAGGATCCCACCTTTGGCTATTCTGTGGGACAACCCTGCCTCCTTCTGAAGATGAATCGGGTAAAATAGCAATGTCAAATGTGTGAGGGGCGGCGGGTTGCCAGTGAAGTGACTGCCTAGTTCCAAGAATTGCTCATAAAGAATTTTCACCTTTTTTGCTCAGATTGAAAGGAAAAAGCTTGGCCAGCACCAGGGGGTGGCATGGAGAACCCACTGTCTAGTCAGGGAATCAGATTCAAGTTTTTCCAATTTCCTTTATAACTTGTGCAGAGCATCTACTTGGGAACTAAAGCTTCAGTCTGCACTGGCTGGTAAAGCCATGTCTAGGAATACATCATTTGCTGGATTCATTTTTCACAAGATTCCACAGATTGCACCACAGATATGTAGTACAACTGTGGACATAGATGCAGTAACAACACCCCCTGCCCAGCACAACAGCTTATTCTTGAACAATTAGAGAAGAATGCTCCTCCAAAAAATCTAGAGTAAATCTGTTTACAAAAATGTGTAATTGTTCTTGCTTTGCTGTGGGAGGGCACCAATACTAAGGCTATATGATAAAGATATTAACCATCGCATCCCGAAAGCTGTTCCCATTGCCTCCACTGAAGTGTGCGTGAACGCGCACTTGGGATTCACATTTTCCACAGTTTATGTAATCCTCAATAACCCCTGAGTTCTGGAGCTCATAACCTTTCTTGTTTTAACCGGTCTCATCCTGTGCCAACATCTTAGTGTAAGATGTTTGTTTTTGTTTGTCTGGCAAGGACGATGTTGTTGGTCAGTCTCTAAGCTCTCCACAAAAGAGTAGGTTTGGAGAGCCTTTAGTTCCACCCATAATGGTGACCTCAGCGTGGGTTCTAATGAACCCAAAAAGGTGTGCGAGACGTGGACTAAGTTGGTGTGTTTGAGTGCTGGGCTGTGGTTAAGAAGGGTTGGGGGACAGTATAGTATTGAGACCAGAAAGAGATGGAGCTGGCCACCATTTCGGTGTAGGACAAAATATCCTGCCTTCCCCTACGCACTGTTTTGACTTCCATCTCGATGCGTAGTCGAAGCATCAGTACTTCATCCTGAGAAGTCACTAATCTGGGAGTAGTAACTAACCCTGTGGTGCCAATGATCATCACACCATTCCCACTGGCGTAAGAGAAGGCACCGACCCCGTCTTAATGACCAGCCATTGAACAATCCCAATAAGTGTCCATCCATGCAATTTGGTGTACGCTAAGATAATATTGGCAGTGTATTTACGAGGTCTAAACTGGGCAATCTCTTGCATTGCCTGATAACAAGAGACTATAACACAACTTTCTGAATCAAGTTGGTTTCTAGGGTCCAAACACATCAGGATGTGTTGTATTATTCATTGTAGTTCTCTTGTGAATTCCATATTCACCATCTATAAAACAATCATGGGCTTATTTCCAAGCAGCTTGCGACACCGGTACGTCACTTCTTCCCATGTTAAAAGCAGTGGCGTAACATAGGCCCGCAGCCCCTGCAGTGCGTGGGGAGCCCGAGCTCCAGGGGTCCTCCTCAGAGCAGTACCCTGGCCTGAGAGCTCCCGATTCAGACCGGAAGGGGGCCCCTCCATGCACTTTGCAGGGGATTGTTTATTCAAGCTCATACTTTAAGCACATTTCCAAAATATCAGTGGTGTATCAAAACGGATCCTGTTTTTTAAACATGAACAGATCTATGCCTTCCTTTTCACAAAAAATTATTATGAACAAGTCCACAACTTCCGGTAACAGAAGGAGAAGTAGCTCGGTTGAAGGCATGGTATTGTGTTGTATTGTATCGGTTCTTGAATTACTCTTCAGGTGAACGCAAAGAGATCCGAGGTCCAGCTGAAGCCGCTAGTTCAGGTGGGAAAAGCACAGATCGGGATCAATTTAACTTTCCCACCCACCAAAGGTGCATCCATCGTCTGGACACTTTTTGTACATTCGGCCATTTAGGATTTTCTCGTTGTGACTTAATCTCTGAAATGGAGATCCTTTTCTTCCAGTGTGGCAAGGCCGCAGTCTGTATCTGACAAGCGCTTTGCGAGTTTGAATACCTTCTTGCTGAGTTGAAACAAATATGCTGGTGCAGAGAAGCTCCAAGCAGGTTGAACTTCCTTGTTCAGTCGAAGTCTCGCCTTTGCCTGATCAGGTAAGGTGGTTAGTTCCGGTCCTCTGGAATTCAGAATATTTGTAAGTCCCAAAACTTGTCAGGAGTAAGTCACTTTTTGCTCAGCTCTTCACCAACAGCTCTCAGTTTTCAGGGAAGGCTGGATCTAGCAAAGGCTTTTAACAGGGTTCAGTGCAAGTCCAGTTGGAACTGGGCAACTGGGAATCCAGGAAAAGGTGGTTCTTCAGCTTTTTGTATCCCTGTAACCACACAGGTCAGCACACTGGCCCTTGAAGTCGACTTATTTGCCCTGGGTACAAGACAAACCAGATGTTGTCCTTTAGATTTCCCCTAGCTTAGAGGATGCAAGGTCTTGTTCTCTTCTGATCTTCTGCAGGTCAAGCAAGTTTTCTGAAGAGGATTTCTTGAAGTACCACATTTATGGGTTGCACTACCCAGTGGGTGGGGGTCACTCCAGGCTCTTTTCCTGACCAATGGGGAAAAGTTCCCACAGATTACTTTACCCACTGTTACAGCAGTTCCTGTTTGCCCTACAGCAAACAATCCTACAGTGTAGTCCCCTCTCCTCCTGTATCTACTCCAGACCCTATTTTGGGGGAAGCTTCCCTCTCATGATCTTAGGCTCATGTTTGTCAATGGATGGCTAGATCAGCACTACAGTCGCGGTGTCTCATTACCTCGCAAAAATACTTAGCAGGAGCTGGTCTTTCTTGGATAGAAAGATAGAGCCAGCCCTGCATGCGTTATTGTAGTAGCACTAGACTACTCCGATGTAATGTTCGCAGGAACCACCGAAAAACATATCTAAGCTGCAAGTAGTCTTAAGTTCAGCTGCTGGAGCAGTAAAATCATACCTCATCTACATCTTTCCTCATAAGCCTGATACGATACACACCGCCTTTCTATGCAGTCCAGCGTGTAATGTAAAATCCTTAGCATCACTCATAAGATAATTTGTGGAAAATCCCTGATTACATTAATAATTAAATTACAGTACAGAACATGAGTAGTTCTTCTAGTGCCATGGTAAACAATCAATTGAGGTGTCTAACATCAATTGTGTACATTCCTGATCATGCAAGCACCCTTTGGAATCTGCTACCTCATCATGTGCATGTCACCAGTCAACTCATTCATTTTCAGAGGGCAGCTAAGATTTTATTTTTTTATTTTATAACACATTTATTAGTTTTAGATGCAAAAATAAACCATACCAGAGCAATTGTGTGCCAGTTAATCAGTACAGTCAATATGATCACATTAATGGTTACATAATCCACCCCTTCCAGTGACACAGGAATAATTAGGGTCATCCCTCCTCTCGCAACAGGTTCGCAGTTAGTATAGGCTCTCAGCAAATTGATTCCAGGGAGCCCATATCTTTTGATGTTTCTTGGGCACACCTCGAGCCTTATACACAAGTTTTTCCATTACTGCACATTTGTTCGTGCCCCAAATCCATTCATGCAAGGGGGGCCTCTCCTTCCAGTGCCTGTTCCTGTCTCTCTTTCCACCACAGCGATGAATGAGCATGAAGCGCGCCCCTCTCCCAATGCGTCCATAATTCCCAACAGTATAATTTTAGGATTGAGGGTAAATATCCTCCCTATAATACACCCCACAATATTGTTGACCATTTTCCAATTGTTCGCACTTCGGGGCATTCCCAAGTTGCATGGCGACGACGGGCAACACCGAAGGCACCCGGGTAACCGGAATGTCCCATATGTCAATATGCCGCAACCTGGCTGGGGAGTAGTACATCTGGTGTAAGTACTTGAATTGTATGAGGCAAAAGAGCATGCTAATAGTTTAGGTGCCATTTTCGCCCATGTACACTCCTTATCATGGGCACCCACTTCTGTCTTCCACCTTGCCCTCTGGCTCATCAGGGGGGCTGGGGTGTTGGTGAGTAAGGATATGTATAGTCTGGAGATACCAACTTTTCCCCAGTTGTGCGGGACTGAACTCAGAGAGCGCTCTCAGTTTTTCTTCGTAACCTTCCAGGGCATGCTGTAGGTACTGGTAAATCTAAGAGTGTAGGTGGAATTCAGTCACTAATTCCCGGGACAATGTCAGATGGCCTGCACCCAGGACATCTCCCATTGTGGATATACCTTCCAGGTTCCATCTGTGAAACCTCTCCTGGCCTGCTATCTCTGATGGCCACATCTCTTTGCCATAGGGGGGGTTGCCCCGGTAATGGTGCCAAACCATTTCATATAGCGGAGAGCCGCATACCAGCATCATATGGGAAAGCGAATGATGCATTTATTTATTTTATTTATCTTGAAGGTTTTATATAGCACTGGCTAAACCCGGAGGTATTAGAGCGCTTTACATAAGCATCTGATCATAGTTACGGGTTACATCGTTACAAACGTTACACAGTTATTAGAGCATGGCAACATAGTTACTTGTAAGTTCAAGATAAACAATAAGCACAAATACGAAAGGGGAAAAGCAAGCAAGGGGAAAGATTCAGGGGATGGGGGAAGGAGCTGGGGAAGTAGACAGGTAATGAAGACGGGAAAGAGGAGGGGAAGGGCGACGGGGACACAAACCGGTAGACGAGTCAAAGCAACGTCCAAAGTCCAGTAAGCTGTGATCCCACGGGAAGTTGTATCACTTCCTTATCTCTGTTGCGAGAGGCACCCTTTACGCAGTGGACTCTCTCAGAGGGGTGTCTGAGACTCCAAGGCCTACGTACTGGATCATTCCCCAAAAAGGGGAGAGGGAGTGCTTTGGCAAGGGTTGCAATTCCATACCTCAGCTGTGAGTGGCTCCCTTGGCGCAGTGGACTCTCTCAAATAATAATAATAAAGGATTTTGTAAAGCGCTCAGTAACGCCATCACGGCGTGTCCCCGCGCTAATGGAGAAGTGGCAGACAGCGAGACTCCAGAGTATAAATATTGGATCTTTCCCCAGCAAGGGGAGAAGGAGTGCTTAGTCAAAGGGCACAAAGGACAGGGAGCTAGGCAGACTAGCAGGCAAGGGGAGAGATTCAGGGGAGAGTGGATAGGAGCTAGGGAGGTAGACAAAGGGAGAAAGAGTACTAAATGGGAACAAATTTAATTAATGAGTTATTATATAGCGCTGGCTAGACCCGATGGAATCAGAGTGCTTTACATGAGGGACAATAATGTTGAGAATTACATCAGTTAAAAGTTACATAAGTATCAAGAAAAGCATTTAAAGAACAGTGGGGACAAGGTGAATGGAGCAGGAAGGGTAAGGGGATAGGGTAAAGGGGTAGGAGGAAGACAGGACGTAGAGACGAGGGGAAAATAGTTACAAAAGATACCAGAAAAAACTTTTTAGGAGCATAGAAGAAAAGGAAAATGTGGTGAGGAATGGAAAAGGGGTGAGGGCAAAAGGGGTAGTGTATAGATACAGTGGAGAGACGAAGGGAAAGTTTGTCCAAGGTCCAGCTGGGTAGGTGACGGCCGAGGGGGAATCCTCGGCCCATCCCCTCTTCAGCTATCAGGTAGCTTCACCCGGCATCGGTCAAATGGCTAGGTCTCAACACCAAAACATTAAAGAGGCAGAGGGCGAGAAGAAGGGAGCATAGAGAGGAAAGGGGTGGGGTGAAAGGGTAGGAGGGGGAAACGAAAGAGAGACGAAGGAAAGTCTGCTTAAAACCTGGCTGGGTAGGTGACGCCCGAGGGGGAATCCACAGCCCATCTCTTCTTCAGCTAACAGGTAGCTCCACCGGACATCAGTCAAATAGCAGGGTCTCTACCATCGAGGGAGGGTTCAGAGTACATGTCCAGGAGGGAGAGCAGGATCAAGGTCAGGTGAGGGATGTGGTTAAGCTCAGGACGCTGACCAATTCTATTGTCTGGGAGCGTTAGAGCATCGTGGAGAGACCAACTGAGGCTGCCCACTTGAGGTCAGGCAGGGGGGTTGAGACCTTGGTGTTGATCAGTCGGTCCCACAAAGCATAGGGGGTGTAATCTAAGCAGTGGAGTGGCAGGAGGACAGGGCCAGTGTCTGCATGTTTTCAGAGGGGGTGAGTGGCAGGTCTGGTGTGGCGTCTCCAGAGTCATTCTGCAATAATCAGGGAGTCCTCCCGTCCTGCAGCCCCATCGAGCATACCAGCTCCTCGCGTACATAATGACATCAAAGAACAGGCACAGTAGCACATAAGGCGAGAACTCTATTCTGCACCAACCTCATAAGCCTAAATCTAGTAGACCACAACTCCTAAACATTACTTGCATTAGGAAATAAACTTAGTAACATAACCTGCAGTAGGGAACAAATCAAACCTAGACCACAGTAGAAAACATAAGACAGTAGGTAAAACCTAGTAAGCATAAAAGCACATCTCTAAGCATAAATCAAGGTGCATAAATCACACTACAAACATTACCTTTCCTAGCACCTATAAAAAGAACACTAGGGCCGTGCGGCCTACAAACCTAATAGTCCCCTGGGCCAACTCGCCATCTAAAAGGGGCTCAAATGCCCTCTGTCCAAAAAGTCAGGGCACGCTGCTAATACAGCTACGGTCACGGGGGCACACTTGGCGCAAACCTAAACATGGCAGCTGCCCACTACTTGCTGGGCAACTGGGAATCTTCAATGAAGGGCCTAAACGTTGCAGCTGGCACTAAGTGCTGCACAGCTGTGCAGGCCAAGGTAGGGATGGGGCAAAGGAGTGCGTCTCACTATTGGAGTAAAAAGACATGTCCCCTGAAATAAAGAAGAACCTAAATGGTGTAGCTGCCCACTACTTGCTGGGCAGCTGTGAAAGCGAAAATGGGGCATGAGCTCTCACTGGCCCTCAGGACAAATTTGTCCCCCTTTGTTGGAGCCATTCGGGCTTTAGTAAATATGACGGGGAGACTTGCTATATAGCAGTGTGCGTAAACCATGTGAATGGGGAAAGTCCAACTCTAGCCTATATGCGTGGTCGCACCTGTCCGCCCAATTCCATTCATGAATATTCCCTAGTTGTCAGGCCTTATAGTACAGCTTAACGCCCACACAACCCAGTATAAACACTTATAAAGAGCGACAACATTTTTCAATGCAGACCCTGGCTCACTTTCCAGCCCAGAGAAAACTGCTAATTTGCGTCAGCAGATCTATGAAAAAGGTGGGTGGAATCAGGTGGGTATAGTGCTGTAAAACGTAGAGGAAACGAGGCCGGGATACTATTTTAAAAATCACTCACCACCCCTTCTTGCCAACGATAGCAGTAGTTTAGCCCATTCTTTCATGACATGTCTCGCCTTAGTCAGTAATGGGGTGATGTTGAGATCCAAATATCTTTGTTGTGTGAGAGCTACAGACATGCCCAGATAGCAAAAGCTGTCGCCCGCCACCCTCCACCTGGAATCAACCATCTACCAGCTGGACGCCATCCAGAGGGGTACAATAGACACTTCCCCCAAGTAACTCTTAGTCCTGATGCATCTCTATAAATTGCCAGGATTTCGATTATCCACAGGATTGGGCCCAGCAGTCTCTGAATTAAGAGAAGCATATCGTCAACGTACCAAGAGACACAGTCTTCAGCACCTCCCTCCCACCTGAATCCACTGAGTCTAGCATCCATCCAGATGAGCTCCGCGAGGGTTTCCAGCACAAGTGCAAATAATAATGGAGAAAGCAGCAAACCCTGCAGTGTGCTCCATTCTACAGGGAACATAAGCAATAAGGTTCTGTTTACACGAACCTGGGCCCAGAGGTCCTCAAGCAGGAGAGAGACACCAGCACCAAAAAAGAGGTTCAAAATGCATTTTGTGAACTCATGCTAGTAGGAAGGGCCAGTGTACGGTAAACACCCATTCTATGTCCACTAGGAGAAATGCAGCATCCCTTGAAAGTTCGTCCGAGTGGGCTAAAGCTAGATGCAGGTAGCGGAGGGATAGTCTGGTGCTCCTGTTGGGCATGAAGCCATTTTGGTAGGCATGGACCACAGAGTGTATCACCTAGCCAAGGCAGGTCACCTAACCCTTAGCGAGGATTTTGACTTCTAAATTAATAAGGGAGATGGGGCAAAAAAAACGAAATTGTACGGCTTAATGATCACTACATTTTTTGCCCCCCGAAGGTCCTGGGCTAGCCTTCCCCATTCAAACGCACCTTGATAGAACACCAGGAGATGTGGGATCAATAGGAGGAGTAATGTTTGAAGAGCTTGAGGGGGAACCTTTTTGGGCCTAGAGTCTTCCTGGATGGCATAGACGAGATCACTTGCTGGATCTCCACCAAGGTAATTAGAAGATCCAAATCCTTGCTCTCTGCCTCCAAAAGAAATTGCAGGGACAGATCCCAAATGAGGCAATTATCTCCCTTGGCAGGAGGAGGCTCCTGCCTATTGTACAACGTTTTAGGGTGTGAGTCAAACTCCCTCGCCAGGTGGTCTGCCCCTCTAAGTGTCAGCCCGTCCGTGGTCCGCAGCTTAGGCACCAAGGTGGCCTGCAGTTGCAAGCCAATAAAGCAGTTTGCCTGCTTCACCTCCCATCTGCTTTAGCGCTGGGAAGCTCTTGGGTAACCACGCGCTTTACAAATGTCTTTCATTCATTCATCTCATATATCTTCCCCCGGGAGTGGAGCCAACCCATTCATACTGTATCTAAAAGCTTCTGCCATAATGTTAAGTACCCCTTTGTATCACGTTTCTCTCGTGGAAACCATAAGAGAATTGAACAAATCTGTTGATCAAAGTGATTTACATCAAAAATTGCATATCTATGGTTTCTCTCCCATATATTGTATATAATTGTACAAAAAGTGTTTTTGTCTTTTATAGTGTTAGTAGTTTGAATGAGTTCACAGTATGATTGCAATGTCTTTTTGGTATGAATGGTGTATATAGGTGAGTTGTGACATGATTATCTTTTGTATTGTTCATTTGTAATGTGCTTCAAAAAAGTATCTTTGAAATGAAAAAAATATTTTGGAAAAAATAACAAAAATGAAGAATTGTGCAAATAAAATGCGGATTTGAACTGATTTAGTCTGAGAGATAAATTCCTTCCTGCATATAGTCTTGTCCATATGCGTGGTACGAAATAAGTGCAGTGAAATCACTTGGCAGTATTGGCATTTAGTTTTGGATTAGTAGTTAAGGCAGGGTTTGGCCTTACTGTCTGGAAACCCATACCCAGTTTTGGTTTATCGATAATGTGAAGTGGGCCTGATCGAGATGGTAGTGCAAGTCCGATGTGGGGGGACCAGCATCGCACGGTCTAGCTGTGTGATCTCATTCTCCAGTCCGAATAGTTCACCTTCCCTGCATTTAGTTGCCCCGCATACGCATGCGAACGTGCTGTCTCTAAGAACTGTTTTGAACACTTTCCAGAGCATGGTTGGTGATGAGGCAGTACCCTTATTAGGCTGAAAGTACTCAATAATTGTAGTTCGGAACTGTTCCCTAAAGTCACCGTCTAAGAGCCATCAGGAATTTAGCCACCCAAGTCGCCTATCCCCATCGGCCCGCTACATACTGTCAGTAACACTAGTGAGTGATCCGAAAGGCCCCTTGGGAGAATACGCTCCTGTGTGGCACGTCCAAGATCTGAGGAAGGGATCAGGAAGCAGTCTATTCGACAAGAGGTACCATGGAGAGGGGAATATCATTTTTCTGTCTGCTTGGTGGTGTAGTTACCAGATATCAATAAGCCACATGGCATCTGCTCATGATGGAAGGCAAGTGGAACTCGCGAGCAGAGTTCATGTCCTGCAGTGGATCCATTATCATTTTACAGTCGCCCCATCAGAGTAAAGCCTAGTGTAGCTTCGGTGAGCAGTTGTAATAGCGCCTCCAGTATCGAGTATAGTATGTGTAGGAGTGTATACTTCACCTAGTTACAAGGCCAACCATTCCATAGTCCCACAAATCATCACAAACCGTCTAAGGGGATCTGTGTGGACTACGTGTACCACCAAGGGGCACGTCCTCTTGAACAATATTGCCGCTTCGCTAGAGCCCCTAGTGTATCCAAGTGATAAGCCCTCAAGAAGTCGTGCCTTCCTAAGCAGGAACATTCTGTGCCCAGCAAGTGTATCTCTGGTAACATAAGAACCGTTGAGCGATGTTGTCAAGCATAAGAGAGGACAGTCCCCTGTTTAAGTTTATCAGTGAGCTTGTTCACATTTCAAGTGACTATGGTGGGCTGCCTGAGGGTCCAACCATCTGATCTGAGGCCATTCTAAGTGGTGTTTCAAGAGGTAGAGATTCTGTTGTTTTAAGTGATATTTGTTAAACATCGTGGGGCATATTTACAAGCCCCTATCACCACAGGAACATCACTTATAAAGACGTTCCTGTGGCGATAGGCCTTTGCCTTATTTAGAAGGCAGTGTTAAGCCACTTAGCGAGGCTTAACGCTACCTCGTAAATAAAGCCCCCTTTCACGCTATACTTAGCGTGAAAAGGTGGGCAATGACTGCTGCGTGAGCGTTCCGCGGCAACACCTATTGATTTTGATGCTGCCCCCTAATTACAAGGGTGGCGTAAATACGGGACAGTGCCAAAATTAAGACCCAAAAAAAACCTGGGGTCATACTTACAAGCCCCTGTGGTGTTGCAAAAGGTGAGATTATGATATTTTAAGTGATATTTGTAAAACATCATCGGGCATATTTACAGGCCCCTTTCAGCACAGGAACCTCACTTTTTTTGACGTTCGTGTGGCGAGAGGGGCTTTGCCTTATTTACAAGGCACTGTTAAGACACTTAACGTAGCTTAACGCTGCTTTGTAAATAAGAACCCCTTTCATGCTATACTTAGCATGAAAGGGGTGGGCAATGGGTGTTGGCGTGGGTCTTCCACCGCAACACCAATTACCTATGTACAAGGGTGGTGTAAATATGGGGCAGTGCCAAAATGAAGACCAAAAAAACCTGGTCTTCACATGATGCAGCGAGAAGAAATGCTCTACTTCTCATTTTTGCTGTTTTTATGTGTGCTGCATTGAGCAGCCCACATAGAAACAGCAAAATGCCATGTATGATTGTTTATGTGCAGGAAGGCGTTCCTTCCTGCACATAAACAATCATTAAAAGATTGTGATTTGCATCTTCTATGAGTGCTGCACAAAGCAGCACACATAGAAGTTACAAATTGCCATTTAAGATTGTTTATGTGCAGGAAGGGACACCTTCCTGCACATAATCAATCATTTCCTCAGCGCAGGAACCATTGCACTATGGTGCAAGGGTGTCTGTGTTGGCGCTAGGCAGCTGTAATTAGCGCCAGTGCAGGGAGAAACGCAGTGCTGCACCGTATTGTTGTAAATACGGTGCAGCCTTGCTTTTCCAAAGTGGCGGAGTGCGGTGTTAAACCAAGAAGGCTAACGCCGCGCTCCGCCACTTCCCTTGTAAATATACCCCCAAGTATTTAGCTGACTCAGGGATTAACCACTTAATGAATAAAAAGATGATGATGGAGACTGATGTCATTTTTTAAAACAAAATATGACTTAGCCATAGTTGCCACCAATAGAAAAGAGAAGATTCCTGTTGATGAGGAGCGTACCTTAATGACTCAGAGGAGGAACAGTGGTAACACAAACACATTTAGCCTCTGTATTCATCTTTTTTCTGATTATACAGGTGCATAACAATGCACTTTTGCAGCCCTTTTCGATTTGCGGACAGGAAATCCGTGGTTCTGTTTCTTTGCAGAAAGTGTTTGGGAGGGTTGTGTGAAATTTTGATTGGAAATGAAAATATTTTGAAACATCAGAACTGATTCACTGAAAGATTCTTCTTCAAGTGACTGGGTGGGAGTTGGAAAAAGTGTGTGGTGTGCAGGATTGGTATATAAGACAGTGTATATTGACCAACAGTCAAATATTAGTAGATAGAATACATTATTCTTTAATTCAAATTCAGTACAAGTGACTAGTGTTGAGCAATATTATTAAAATTACATCTAGGTGAATCTTCCACACTTGCATGTGGCTGTTGAAGGGCAATTGAGAAGCATGGATGAACATGATGTCAAAATGCAATATTAAAATAATATCAGAAGAGCATAACGTAATTGATGAAGTGCATGAATTAATTGTAACTAGGGATATTGCTCTAGTTATCATTTCAATGCATTGTTCTATTCTATTTCTGAGCGCACACAGCCATTACAGAGGGAGAACATCCATATGCACATTAGCCTTTCCTCCTACCTATAAAGAGGTGTTCCTGTCTAGTCTGTTCCTCTCTGAATCAGATTACAAGCAACCACGGACTCATTCAGACCTTATTGTCCCTCTTCAGTAAAGTCCAGCACGAGTCCTAATGGCATATCCCGTTGGAGAGTTTTGACTTCCAAAAAACAAACTAAGGGCCTGATTTAGATGTTGGCAGATGGGTTACTCAAGCACATTGGTGACGGATATCCGGTCCACCGAAATATAAATACCATAGGATATTATGAGATTTGTATTTTGGCGGATGGGAAATCCATCTCTGTTGTGACGGTGTAACCCATCCGCTGAAATCTAAAGCAGACCCTCAGTTCAAGTGTAGAAATCTTCACCACAACTTCGTCCAGCTGCTCCCCGGCGACACCTCGGACACCACCAGCTGCCTTGCCCCACTAAACTTTACCTTCTCAGGCAATTTGCCTTAAAAATGATTTTAAGTCTGAAGGTTAGAGACTGTGTCCAATCCACTTTGTGTATCTGAACCGTACTCCATTGTGGTCAGCCATAACTTTTGACTTGATCGTTTAGGCTCTATTTTTCACCTTAAACGTTAAGAATTCATAAATCCAGTTCTACTGATTGAATTAATTTCTTTATATTTACTCTATTGTTCTAAATTGGTGAGGGATTTATCTTGTGGTGGGTTTCCACTTCATTACTCTTTAAATACTGCATAAATACTTTACACATTGCCTCTACGTTAAGCCTGACTTCTTTTGTGCCAAGCTACCAGAGGGTTAAGCATAGGTTAATTTAGTTGGGGGGCGCTAGGTGGCGCACTAGCTGAATGGCCGCACTTCTGTGAGGCTCCAGCTGCCTGGCTACAGACATCCTGCAATCATCCTGTTAACCTGCTGACACCCGTCCCAAACTTGGCTCGAGTGCATGCAAAGGTGGGAGGAAGACTCGGTGAAAGTTTGGTGCCGCTGCGCTGAAATACGGCGGAACTGGAGCTGTTTGAAGTTTGGCCGTGTCCTACTGCTGGAGCCTGCTGCTGAGCCCTGCCGGACGGCTCTACACGCGAGGCCGGGGCGCGCCACGAGGGAGAAGGCCAGGAAGGCGCCCGAGGTGCTGCAGAGCGGCGGCGGCCGCCCGGAGAGCAGCGGACCGCGGAAAGGTACGGCGCACACCCCCCCCCCACACCCCCCCACCCACACACCCACCACTATCTACGACTCCTGGGGGGGAGGACAGGCGGACTGCTCTAAGAGTTGGACCCTCGGGGCCTCTGCTTTTGCCAGTCACCAAGGCGGGAGACCGATCCTGGAGGAGTGACCCACGCTTCCCTTCACGGGCAGAGTATCCTGGGGACATGTAAGGCTGCACAGCTGACTATGCGTGCAGAGATTGCGGTGATTATTGGAGGGCCGCGTCGTGGCGCAGTGCTGGCTGCCTTACCCTGCCTATAACTGGGCGCGCACAGGTGGAGGCAGGCCTCTTGGACATTACTCTTCACTGCATCGGGACCAGTGTAGCCTGGAATGGGATGTGGCATATAGGTGCGACTGGCACAACGGACCATTCATGATTGTGGGACACGGTGAGGCTATTTGAGGAAGGGGACTGAGGGCCGCTGCGGACCACTATCATCTGGTGTGGGAAGTGACATCGGACAGGCGCGCCCACGGCGCCGGAGATCCTGTGAGGACCCCTCCCCCCCGCCCCCCCCCCCCCGGGCACTGCCTGTTGCCCGGTGTGAGAGACTGAGGGGGACGCGCTGGCCTCCCGTGCCTGAGGCCCGTTGGACAATATTGGCCTGCTGCACGCTTTGCTACCCTCGGGCCCCCGAGGAACTCCCCGGCTGCATATATCCCTGGCTCTAAGTGATAGGAGGAGGGTGTTGAACCTGTGTGAAGACGCCAAGGTCACTGTGTGCGTGCCTCTTTGCCTCCCATACCGCTAGCCAGAGTGTGAGTGGCGCTGCAGCTCCCCCCCATTGCCTGGCTACCATGGGGAAGCCGGATACTAGACAGCCCAAGCTGCAGTTTGAACCTGCGACGCAAAAGAAAGTGACCAAACACGTAGGTGACACCGGACAACCTCGGAGCCCAGCAGCGGAGGTTTCTACCCAGGCCCACACAGCCCCTGACATTGCCTTGATGATGCAGGAGATCCGCCAGGGCTTTGCTACTGTTGTGGACATGGTGGATAGGCTATCCGCCAGAATGGATAGCATAGTCCAGGAAATGGATGTCCATGAAAAGCGCATCGTGGAGGCAGAGCGCCGGATATCTGAACATGATGACACCGCGGCGGCACATACTTCTCGACTCTCCAGAATGGATAATCTATTAAGAGTAATTGCCGCCAAGAATGAAGAATTGGAAGCGAGAAGTAGACGGAACAACGTACGCGTCACGGGCATTCCGGAATCGACCAACACGGGGAAAATGGAGCTCTACGTTGAGAAGCTACTAACAGCAGCAGTGGGGGCGGAGGCTCTCTCGAACCAGTTTATTGTGGAACGCGCCCACCGTTCGCTAGGTCCCCAGCCCAAGCCTGGCGCACCGCCACGGCCCATCATTGCACGCCTGCTCAACTATCGAGATCGAGATGCGGCACTACGAGCAGCCAGGATGGACCAGAACCTCACTTATGATGGAGTGCCCTTCTCTATATATCCTGATTTTACCCCGATGGTCCAGGAACAACGGCGGAAGTTCCTTCCGGTTAAGAGAAAACTTCGGGATCTGAACATTGACTATGCCCTTTTATACCCGGCCAAACTGCGAATAACCCATCAAGGCACACAGCATTTTTTTCTTAACCCTCAGCAAGTTGAAGACTATATTAAAACTTTGCCTAAACGTGGTAGGCACCCTGTGGATGCTGACAGACACCAGGACTCCGGTCCTGAATGAATGGGCGAGGGCCCTGTACTGATCTAAGACGCCGGTCTTCTGCATTGCCGTTGCTGGCTTGTTGTGAAGCAAAGGGCATCACGGTGTGCGGTGGTTCGAATTACTTCTGAGGTACCGTGGACGGGTGCCGGACAGCAGGTGGTAATGTATGCCAGGCCCCCACCCCCCAAACTCCCTCTCCCTCCCGGAGAAGGACGATGAGGGTATACATGCACGGAGCGGGAGGAACAGGGGTGGGTGACCGTGCGCCTCTGATGGCCCCTATTGGGTGTGCCCCAAGGACCTTGACTTTTGCTCTTATATTGTTTACCTGTTCTGGTTACTATGTGGGTGGGGGGTGGGCAAGGGATGCTGGCGAGTTGGGGACGCTTCAGTGGGAGGAGGGTGCAGGGGGGGGACCTTGCATGGTATGACTGCTGATGATACAGGGTGGCTTACTTTAGCAGCGCTGGGTGGGTGGAGACTCTTTGGTGGATTGCTGAATGCTGCTGTTCAATCTGCATGCCTGGTACTATTGTGGGAGGGTGTTGGGGGGGGGAGGGGGAGGTATTGTGTAGGGAGATGTGTTTGCTTTTGTTGTTGGTCCGTAACATGGAGGTCCAGTGACGGAAAACTGCTTCTACATATGGGTGGGAGGTGGGTAGGGGGTTTACTTAGCGACACCTGTTTTGTTTTGGTTTAGAACATGTGCACTAGTTCTCGTAAAATGGCTTCGAAGTCACGTTTGGAGATGGCTAGCTGGTGGCCGGGAGAAGGATGGGTCTACTTTGTTATGTGTGCAATATGAGGGGCTGAGACGCAGTACTGCAGCTAAGGGAGGAGCTCATGGGCGACGATTTCCAATCCCTCCGGGTAACAATGTCTTGGGGAGTGATCTGAGGGTTGTGAGCCTCCCTGATTGTGTCTACGCCTTGTTGGATGCCTTGATTCCTACTATATGTATCCATTTACACCCATGGGGGACACAGACCTGAATGTACTCACTTGGAATGTGAGGGGGCTGGGGGATCACAGAAAGAGGAGACAGATACTGGGATATCTAGATCGCCATAAAATACACATTGCTTTTTTACAGGAAACGCACTTTGCACCTAATGGACCACACACCTATGGCAGCAGGTGGGCCTCATGCACTGCCTTCTCTTCATATTCATCATATGCACGTGGTACGGCTATACTGGTCAAACGGAATACACCCTTCTTTCTGGCAGGCTCAAGGACAGACCCGCAGGGGAGATACTGCTTAATGTGGGGCAGGGTGGGGCGTATAGCAGTGACACTGGCCTGTTGTTATGGACCTAATGTAGATGATCCGCAGTACTTCACTGCCTTATGGGCAGCGATAGTTGAGACGGGGTCCCAACACATTATATGGGGGGGTGATTTTAACGTAGCCTTGAACCCCACTTTGGACAGATCACATCCCGCCCCGCATCACTACACAAAAGGGAGGGAGGTCATTCGTGCGACTATTGATGACAACCATCTTATAGATGCATGGCGTTCACACTGTGGGGCGCTGGAGGAAGGTACTCACTTTACCGCACAGGCGAAATCGTGGGCTAGACTTGACTATATACTCCTAACGTCCCAACTCTACACAGCACTGGTACACGCAACACACCTCCCCAGAACGTATTCGGACCACTCTCCGGTTCGGATCACATTGAAAGGTGCCGAAATGGGGCCCCCTGTCACGGCATGGCGCATGCAGCCCTCGATGCTCCTAGATATGGTATTCCAGGAGGAGCTTCGCGAGGAATGTTTAGACTTCTTTCAACGTAATAAGGACTCAGTTAGGGATGTTGAAACTATCTGGGATGCATTTAAAGTCACGCTTAGAGGCATTTGCATCTCAAAGGGCTCGGGGTCCTAAAGAGCATACTGAATAGATTGCGATCCCTGGAAGCTGACTTAGGGCGAGCTGAAAGGGAACTTAGAGCAAACCCTGGGGGCGAAGCGCTCGCTCTGATACGGGAGAAGCTATCGGACTACACCGATGAGGCTGCCCGCGAGGTGAAATTCAGGAACAAATACTGGGTGGCGCGACGATATGGAGAGGGCGAGAGGCCTGGGAAAGCTCTGGCTACTACGGTTAGGCTTATGAGTTCGCCCACCATCATACTGGAATTAGAAACTGCTGGGGGGGTGTTCCTTAGGGATACCACACAAATACTGAATGAATTTGTAAGTCATTATAGTGCGCTTTACACCTCCACCAGAACGGGGGAACTGACCCTTGAGGATTACCTGGCGGATGTCTCCTTGGGATGGCTGAGCGACTCACAAAGGGCCTTTTTAAGTGCCCCATTTGAACTTGATGAAGTCAGGGAAGCTGTCATGCACATGAAATCGGGCAAAGCCACTGGGCATGACGGCATCCCCATAGAGTTTTATAAGACATACATCGACTTCATGGCGCCAGTCCTGCGGGAGGTGTACGAAGATGCACTAGAGGTTGGGTACCTCCCCGCTTCCATGAGAACGGCCCTTATCATATCCCTGCTGAAGCCTGGGAAGCCTGCTTCACGCTGCGATTCATATAGGCCCCTTTCCTTACTTACTTGTGACGTGAAGATACTCGCCAAACTAATTGCGACGCGCATTAGTCTCCTACTGCCAAACCTTATACTTCCTGATCAGGCTGGGTTTGTCCCCGGCAGGGCGTCTTCGCACAATCTTCGCACCTTTTTCTCAGTAAATGATTCTATCCATGAGGACTTGCCAATGGCAGCCATTTTTTTAGACGCCACTAAAGCGTTTGACTCGCTTGAGTGGGATTATGTATTCCGGGTGCTTGAGCGGATGGGCTTCCCTGCTATTTTTATATCCTGGATCAAGCTGCTGTATACTCGTCCTATGGCTAGAGTACTCATTAACGGGCAGTTGTCCTCAGAATTCCCTGTCTCACGGGGGACTAGGCAGGGATGCCCCTTATCCCCGCTCCTGTTCGCCATAGCCACTGAACCCCTTGCAGCTAAATTACGTCAACATCATCGGGACAGTGCGCTGAGGTGCTATCAAAGGCAAATCCTCATCTCAATGTACGCAGACGATATTACACTCTATGTACGCCACCCCGGCGAGAATCTGCACCCCATACTTAGGGAGTTCATCCGCTTTGGAGTTCTCTCAGGTGTGCAAATTAACTGGAGCAAGTCCTGCATCTTTCCACTTACTGCCTCGACGCGTGAGTTTCAGCTGGAATATCTCCTTGCCTGGTGCGAGGGAGATTTCAAATACCTGGGTATTCATATAGAAAAGGATAGGGAAGCCCTTATGCGTGCCAATTATGGGACGGTGATGAACAAAATCAGTGACAATGTTTCCAGGTGGATAACCCTCCCCTTGTCCATGGCGGGGAGAGCTTCGCTGATTAAGATGGTGATACTCCCCCAGCTCCTGTACTTATTTATGAACATACCATTTGATCCCGGGACATATTTTTTTAAACAGCTGCGCTCGGAATTACTCAGATTGGTCTGGGGAGGGAAGACGGCCAGACTTAAATGGGAGATACTGGTTAGGCCGTACTCGCAGGGGGGTTTTGGGGTCCCGGATTTCGAACTCTATTACCAGACTGCCCAAGCCCACTTTGCCTATTTTTGGATACGGCAGCCTCGCTAAATGCCCCAATTGGCGGCCGAACATTGGCTAGCACACCCGACACCGATCGAAGGAGCACTCTACTCCCCAGTTGAAGGTAGAGATAAAACCCCGAACACGGTCCTAAGCACAGTGACGGCATGGAATCGTATTACTTCGAAACTGGACCTACAACTGATGTATGCCCCACTACTCCCTTTGACGTACCACCCGCAGCTGCCGCTCCTGCAGGAGGCTGGCTTTCGTAAATTATTGACTAAACTTCATGTTCAAACGTGGGGGGATTTGTATAAAGATGGCACTTTTCAAACTAAAGACCAACTATATGCCGGGATACAGCCGACGCCACTGGAGATATTTTACTATATCAGGCTTAGGCACGGTCTGCAGGCGGTTACACCTGATTTCCCGCGCGAACCTCCTGTGCTTCTCCCTCTGCAGCATATGCTTCAACTTGATAGCCCCAGCAAACTGGTGTCCACGTTATATAGGTCGGTGCGTGTTAATATGGAATACACTGAGGTGCCTGCTAGGGAGAAATGGAACCAGGAATTGGCCATAGCCCTTACTGATAAACAATGGACATTTTGCCTACAGCAAACAGAACGCATTTCATCCAGCAGCAGATATAGAATCATTCACTATAAATTCATTCACAGATTATACTATACACCTGCGCGACTACACAGATTCCAGCTAAGGCCTAGTGACGCGTGTGACAGATGCGGGGCCCCGGGGGCTGACTTCCTGCACCTTGCATGGGAATGCGCTCAGGTATACCATTATTGGGAACAGATCTTCCAGGCACTTTCCAAAATGATTGATGAGCCGGTAGCGCCCACTCCATTATTGGCACTATTAGGCTACCTTGAACCTCTCCAAGCTGCTCACCGCAAGTATGTGGCGATGGCCATGTTATTAGCCAAGCGCAGAGTAGCCTGCAAGTGGGGAAGGGGGAGGGCGCCTAAATTTAAGGAGTGGATGCGAGACATGGTGTACTGCCAAGAACAATTGCACACTTACACTGAACTGCTACCTCCCGCTTCCAGACCCACTGATATTTGGGCCCCGCTGCACTGCTATTTAATCACAGATTCTCCAATAGATGCCGAGGGTTGAGGTTGGTATCCTGGGAATTTGATTTGCTACCCCCCTTACACGTGGAGGATATGGGGACGTGTTAAGATACTGTAAGGTCTCATACCACCTTTGAATGTAGACATGCCATCACACCGGGGCGCATGCCTCTCCATCTTCGTGACTGAGTTATCGCACATGTTAAAGTTACTTACAATATTTACAGAAAATGTAAGACGAATTGATGTGTCTAAAGTTACGTTTGTACTTGTCACTGAATTGATGCGCTCATTATGCAATACTACATATACCGACTGTTGAATTTCATTTTTCATCCTGATGATCTCCACTACTGGCGGCCGGCCTCCGGGTTGTAG
Organism: Lissotriton vulgaris; assembly: GCF_964263255.1. NCBI lineage: Eukaryota > Metazoa > Chordata > Amphibia > Caudata > Salamandridae > Lissotriton > Lissotriton vulgaris. The sequence goes on along the minus strand of NC_141691.1, from coordinate 221,550,958 downwards.
GCATGACGCTGTGTAACCCTGACAGTACTCAATAAACGTTTTACACCAAAAAAAAAAAATAATAAAAAAAAAAAATAGGTTAATTTAGTTACTTTTTGTGGTTCACTCTATCAAGCATTGAAACTGTTGCTTGAGCAGGATTTTACCCCCCTCAACCAACAACCCAATTTCTCACAACCATCATAACCAATAGCATTGCTTTGGGTATTGTTCAAACCCACCTGTTCTATTTTTTAGCACGTTGCATTACAGAAAAGAACCAGCCAACACAATTCAATTTGGTCTCACCCAGAAAGTGGTAGTGAGTTAAACTGCTAGATCCAAAGAAATTTCCAGTGGTGCAGATTAAATACAAGCCATTTATATTATTTTCATTTACTCATTTATATTTATTCAACATTTTCAAAAGCAGTACTCCCATGTAAAGGTGTCAGCACGCTGTATGTAGGACAACTCTATTGAGATAAAAGGGATGAGGTCTCTTTCAAAAAGCTATGGTTTTCAAGGTTCCAGTTCAAGAACCAAAAAGCATCAAAGTTTGCCCAATATCCAAAGTCATACAAGGAATCATAGGCATGTCAGGATGTAATAAGCGTAAGTAAGATTACATTAGCACCAATAGAGCAGCGAAGTAAAAACCTAAGGTTTTTCAAAAGACAAGTAGAGGAGGAGCGAGTTTCTGACTTAAGGGCTGTAGGAAGGTGGCTACCTGACTATGGTTACCCGAGATTTCTTTGCCTTGTGTTTAGCTGGTTTTCGACTTAGTTGGCCTGGTCCCCTGCTAATCAGGTCCCCAGGCTATCTGCTCTCTCTGTAAAATGGATTCCATGTCCCCCAGGTGCATAACTAGATTGGATTGGGTCACCTTATCAGCCCCTGTACAGAGCACTATAGGTGCCCAGGGCATAGGTGCATCCAAGGCCTACCAGGGGCTGCAGCATATCTTTTGCCACCCCTGGCTGGCTATCTAAAATTGACACAACTGGCTGATCACTCAGCTGGGGCAAGGTGGTGTAATCACCCCTTGCTTAGATATAGTATGCCTATATCTAACCTATCTGGACGCATATATACCTATCAGTCACTCCTATGGCAGGCCTTAACAATCCTGGAGGCAGAGTACTTGGTTTTATGTGAGATGGTACTCTAGCATGAGCTGAGCCTGTCTGCAGCTGTCGGGACCAATTCCCTAAGCTGTTCCAAGATAATGCCATACCATATACTATTAAGCGCATTATAATCCTCGCGGTTATATGTCAACTTTGGTTTGGCTTTATCAAAACATGTCGTGTAAGGTGTCATACTATTTGGAATACTAACCCCTCGCCAGTCCTGGTGACGGGGGTAGCATTCCACCCCTCTAGAGGGAGACGACATGTTACTTTGCTGAAACGCGGTTGATTTTAAAAGGAGCCTCAGATCCACAAAATGGATGCTTCTGCCACAGACACAAGTCTGACCTCCTGCTGCTGACCGAAACTCCGCAGAGGAGGCCTGGACAAAGGCTTTCCTGTCGCAGGGAGGTGTTACACCACCCCAGACAGGAGATAGTGGATTGTAGCAGGGAGGTTTGAAAGAAACCAGACACTGCCTGGGGCGCACAAGGCTGCCCCTTGCATAATCCGGCCAAACCGTTTCTGGGGCACACAAGCCCCTGTCCCAGCGCGGCCTGGATCAAAGGGAAAGGGGTGTGTCCACCCCCTTCCTGGGTCCCACCCATAGGAGGGGACCTAGCAGGTAATCCAGCCCCCTAGATTGATATAAGAATGGGAGCAGTGCCAACGCACTCAGATTATCCTGATGAAACATTTGAAACAAAACTCTGGACCCTTCGACATCCTACTCAACGTAGAAGACTGAAGAATCTCTCTTGTGGTCAAGGAGTGACCACCCTGTGCAAACAGGCACAATTCAGCACCTCAACATCTGATTTGTTGCAGTTCCCGCCGGAACTCGAGCAACAGAGATCAACGAGATCAAGCTTGCCTGCCTTCTTACAGCCCGATCCACAGTCCCTGCAGAGCTGAGACCCGTGGAGGTGACAGGAAGCATGGGGCACGCCATCTTGAAAAGACCACGAGATGCTGACTGTGCAGCCCACGAGTGACCCTCGAAGCTGTACACCGGGGTTTGAGAAGCCCCAACCCTGAGCCACTCTTGCACCGAAGCTCACCCCTCTACACTTGACGAGTGCTGCGTGGGGCCCTTCTGCTTTCTTTGGCTTGACGCATTGGCCTGGTCACTTGCCAGCTGGCTTGTGGCCCCTGTCCCAGCAAAAACCTAAAACCGACTTGTGATTCTGGTTGCTCCAAACTTGCACCCGCTCCTCTGAAAAGGAGCACCCGCTCTGACCCTCCTGGTCCGAGTGAGAAGCAATCTTCCAGTCCTGCGTGGATTGCTCTTGCCAAGTGTTGTTTGCTCCGATCTTGAAGCCGACAGTGCTGACGGTGAGAACCTGCGTTGGACAGCTCGTGACCCGCTCCTGGACATCGCAGATTCCCCAGAGCCCACGTGGCAGTGGAGAGAAGCTCTTCGACAACCACCTGATTGCGCCCGACATTGCCTGGTTCCGTCCTGGTTCCACCCTGGTCACTGCTGAGTGACTCAGACTCTGTCCCCTCTGCTTTCAGGTACTTTTCTACTCTGATCCACCCTTGGATCACACCGGACACTTCTCCTTCACATCGCCTGCAGCATCTTCAGCTTCAAGCACCAAGAACCTGCGTGACGAAACCCGACGCCACTTTGACCCTATTCACCCGCTTCCTGTGGCTGAGGTAACATTGCAACGCCGGTGTTCCCACACTGGTACACACCTCTAGGGTCTGTGTCTAAAGTTTTGTCCATCTAGGGTCCGCGGAAGTATCCTTAAACTCTATTTGTGTAACTTTTACGCACCATTGACTTTGCATTGGTGCATGCGTGTGCTTTAAGCGCTGCACCCGAATCCCGCAGGCTTTTCCCGACTTCAGCATTGCTTGTGCCAACTGCTCCCAGCGATTCCCTAGTCCCTAGGCCTAACCACTGTCCGATTGGTATCTCTTATACCACTTTCTTAATATATGGTTTGAGTGGCCACCCGTCCTCATCCCTAATTGTGCAACTTTGTATGTTATACTGTGCTTTTGATTTAACGCTTGTGCCCCTTTGCTCATAAAGAGTACTGGGGATTATTTTAGTAATAAACACATATATTTTTATAATATATACTTGTGTGGTGTCCTTTCATTTGATATTACAGGATTGTGATTGGTAAAACAGCTCGCTTAACACGACCTCTTGAGTTTAGCCTTTAAGGCTGCTTAGTCTATGCTACCATTAAGATAGCTTGTCTATAAGGTTGACTTACAACCAGACACCATAAGGGATTGTTTGGACTGATACAAGGTGGTTCCAGAATTGGAAACATCATATATCAGGCCAACTTCTCACATTGGTGCGCAGCGGTGCGGATTTGAGCTTGCTGTTGTTTTACCATTGTAATCTTTTTATCAAATTGAAAGATCACATCAAGTACCTTAGGTACATATAAATCAAAAGCTTAGCATATTTAAGTTCTACTGAACTTAGTAGTTGTAGGTTAAAGGGATTAGCACACCCTGACTACAACTCACTAGCAAGGTACAGCAGGAAAACACTTAGTGTAGGTAAGTGCACCACTTGCACCTCACTAGCAGTCATGTCTGACACAGGAAGAGCTTCAGGCTCTGCCCCTGTGACAGTTGACCTTACCAAGGCAACTTCCACCTATGACAAACTTAGCCACAAAGACTTGAGTGCCTTGTGCACTGCAAGGGGGCTAAAAAGGGGTAGAAACCCCACCATTCCTCCCCTGATAGCCATCCTGGAAAAGGATGACTTAGATAAGGCGAGTGCAGCTCCCTTAGACTTAGGAGATGGAGTGAACACCCCTGAGAATGAGACAACTCCAGAAGAAGAAGAAGAAGAGGAGGAAGAGGAGGAGGATGGCTCAGTAGTAGATGAGCCTGATCAGGATCAGAGGGGTAACCAGGTTGTAGTTGCCAGGCTTAACCAGGCTAACTTAGACCTACATGGGAATGGAGAGGGCCAGCACCTCCCCAGATCCTATAACCTAATTCCCACGGGCAATAGAAGGGTGAGATCTCCCTCAGGGGATTCTCACATTTCTAGTGTCTCCAGAAACTCTCAAAGGGGAATGACTTCCCCCCAGAGAATAGAGCATAAGGCCAGGATGAGAGCTGTAGAACTCCAGATAGAGAGGGAAGAGTTAGCCCTGCCCCAAGCTAAACTTGCTTTAGCAAGGTAACAGAAAATGTGTGGCTTAGATGCCACTGGTGGCAGCAACAATAATCCTAGAGAGAAAGACAGGTCCTATAATACTAGAAACCTGACAAAGATTGTGCCCCCCTACACAGAAGGGGATGACATCCACAAGTGGATACCTGCTCTTGAGAGAGCCTGCATGGTACAGCAGGTTCCTGAGGAACAGTGGGCAGCAATCTTATGGTACTCCTTTTCAGAGAAAGGGAGAGATAAGCTCCTCACTGTCAGACATGAGGATGCTAAAAACTACAAAGTCCTGAAGAGTGCTCTAATAGATGGGTTTGGCTTAACCACTGAACAGTACAGGTTGAAGTTCAGAGACACCCAGAAGACACAGACACAGGACTGGACTGATTTTGTAGATTGTGCTACTAAGGCTCTGGGGGGTTGGCTACATGGCAGCAAAGTACGTGACTTTACGGGATTGTATAATTTGATTATGAGGGAGCAGATCCTAAGTAATTGTCAGAACCAGCTCTTACACCAGCACCTGGTGGACTCAGATTTGACCTCTCCCCAAGAATTGGGAAAGAGGGCAGATAAATGGGTCAGAACCAGGATTAGGTCTAAGACTCAGGACAGTAACCAGAAGAAGGAGTCTACCAAGCCTCAAGAAAAGGGTGGGGATAAAAGTAAGGAAAAGACTTCCCCAGGGCCCCAAAACTCCAAGAATGGGGGTGGGTCCCAAGACACTTCTTCAACCCAGAAAAAGCCTTATTGTCATGCCTGTAAACAGGTTGGGCATTACAAAACAGACAGCTGTTGTTCCAAGAATGGCAATAAAGAGAATATACCTCCAAAGCCAGCTCCAACACCTCCTGTTACTGTCAGCAGTAATCCCCCAGGAAGTGGGAGCACACCCAGGAATCTGGGTGGGTTTACTTTTGGAGCCCAGGTGGACCATGGCCTACCAGGTCCCCATCACCAAATAATCTTGTTTATGAGTCTGGCATGGGGTTTGCCAACTTCTCTGATTGCCCAAATACCTTGAGCAAATATAGACAAGAACCCACCATCCATGGTTTAAAAGTTGAAGCCTTTAGAGACACAGGAGCTAGCATCACCATGGTGGCTGACTGTATAGTCCCCTCTAAGCAACTTTTATCTGGTGCCACATACCAGGTAACAAACATTGATGGAATCCAAACAAATCATCCCATGGCAGTAGTAAGTCTCAGCTGGGGAGGTGTCACTGGCCTAAAGAGAGTGGCAGTGTCGCCAAACTTGCCTGTAGACTGTCTACTAGGTAATGATTTGGAAATCTCAGCCTGGGCTGAGGTTGAACAGGAAACCCATTCTAGAATGGTAAACGCCAATGGAAAGGTTAGTGGGGCTGTAATGGCTACAGCCCCAACCCAAGATGTCCTTCCGGAAAAGGTTGGTAGGGCTGTGCAAGACTCAGCCCCATCTTTAGCAGAAGCTCTTCCTAAACAGAATAGCAAAGCTGTTATGATAACAGCAGAAACCCAAACTGAGTCTCCTTCTGAAAAGGTTGGTGGGGCTGTGATGGCCACAGCCCAAACTCAAACTGATACATGGGTAGTGAAGCCTGAAATGATGGATCACTCCACCCAAACTGAGAGCATGGAGGATGAAGAAAAATCTCCCCCTCACCAGACATTAGGGCAGGATCAGGCTCCTCAGGGAACTTATCTTACCCCTGATGAAGCAACTGCCCCAGAGGTTGTTAGGCCTGGCCTGACAGAGCCTCTGATGGCAGTGGACCCTTCTCAGGTGGGACCCAGTCTGGAGCAGGTAACATGCCCCTCTCTACCTTGCCTTAGTCAGCCCAGGGCTGCAGAGGACAAGAAGGACAGTGAGACCCAGAGGGCCCCCTGTCAAATAAAGCACCCCATCAACAGATTAGGGGCACCAAAACTAGTAGCCCTAGTGAGGTGAAAACTTTAAAAACTCCTGAGGGAGCCCCCTTAAAAATAGTTAGGGACCTCCCACAGATGGATTCTGTTGGGCACAGCCAAACATGGGACCCAAAGGGCCCAAACCTGAACTGTCCCTCCAGCAAGCCAAACAGAGGGACCCCGCCTCCAGCTTTAGGCAGCCAGTGGTTGACCCTGAGAGCACAGTGCAACTCAGTTGAAGAAAGAAAGGCACACATGGTGGAAGATAATTGGAGGAAGCTGAGCCCTAAATTAGCGGAACCTCACTTCAATACTCCATATCCAAACCAGCCTTTAACTTTGCATAAACACACCCAAGGTAGTGATTCCCTATGGTGGAGACCCTCAATACCCCAAGGGTGAGGGACTGCTTAGTGGACCATGAGACAGGGGGTACCCATGCTAGTGCAGGTACTTCCTTATATGGCTACTCAGGCAATATAGGCTTACCTGGCCAAGGATAGCCTTATCTCCTTTCGTTTGGGGGGGGGGGGGGGGGGGGGGGTTGTGTAGGAAGGTGGCTACCTGACTATGGTTACCCCAGATTTTTATGCCTTGTGTTTAGCTGGTTTTCGACTTAGTTGGCCTGGTCCCCTGCTAATCAGGGCCCCAGGCTATCTGCTCTCTCTGTAAAATGGATTCCATGTACCCTAGGTGCATAACTAGATTGGCTTGGGTCACCTTATCAGCCCCTGTACAGAGCACTATAGGTGCCCAGGGCATAGGTGCATCCAAGGCCTACCAGGGGCTGCAGCATATATTTTGCCACCCCTGGCTGGCTATCTAAAATTGACACAACTGGCTGATCACTCAGCTGGGGCAAGGTGGTGTAATCACCCCTTGCTTAGATATAGTATGCCTATATCTAAACCTATCTGGACACATATATACCTATCATTCACTCCTATGGCAGGCCTTAACAATCCTGGAGGCAGAGTGCTTGGTTTTATGTGAGATGGTGCTCTAGCATGAGCTGAGCCTGTCTGTAGCTGTCGGGACCAATTCCCTAAGCTGTTCCGGGATAATGCCATACCATACACTATTAAGTGCATTATAATCCTCGCGGTTATATGTCAACTTTGGTTTGGCTTTATCAAAACATGTCGTGTAAGGTGTCATACGATTTGGAATACTACCCCCTCGCCAGTCCTGGTGACGGGGGTAGCATTCCACCCCTCTAGAGGGAGACGACATGTTACTTTGCTAAAACGCGGTTGATTTTAAAAGGAGCCTCAGATCCACAAAATGGATGCTTCTGCCACAGACACAAGTCTGACCTCCTGCTGCTGACCGAAACTCTGCAGAGGAGGCCTGGACAAAGGCTTTCCTGTTGCAGGGAGGTGTTACACCACCCCAGACAGGAGATAGTGGATTGCAGCAGGGAGGTTTGAAAGAAACCAGACACTACCTGGGGCGCACAAGTCTGCCCCTTGCATAATCCGGCCAAACCGGTTCTGGGGCACACCAGCCCCTGTCCCAGCGCGACCTGGATCAAAGGGAAAGGGGTATATCCACCCCCTTCCTGGGTCCCACCCATAGGAGGGGACCTAGCAGGTACTCCAGCCCCCTAGATTGGTATAAGAATGGGAGCAGTGCCAACACACTCAGATTATCCTGATGAAACATTTGAAACAAAACTCTGGACCCTTCGACATCCTACTCAACGTAGAAGACTGAAGAATCTCCCTTGTGGTCAAGGAGTGACCACCCTGTGCAAACAGGCACCATCCAGCACCTCGATGTCTGCTTTGTTGCAGTTCCCGCCGGAACTCGAGCGACAAAGATTGACGAGATTAAGCTAGCCTGCCTTCTTACAGCCCGATCCACAGTCCCTGCAGAGCTGAGACCCATGGAGGCGACCAGAAGCGTGGGGCACGCCATCTTGAAAAGACCACGAGACACTGACTGTGCAGCCCACGAGTGACCCTCGAAGCTGTACACCGTGGTTTGAGAAGACCCAACCCTGAGCCACTCTTGCACTGAAGCTCACCCCTCTACACTCGACGAGTGCTGCGTGGGGCTCTTCTGCTTTCTTTGGCTTGATGCGTTGGCCCGGTCACTTGCCAGCTGGCTTGTGGCCCCTGTGCCGGCGAAAACCTAAAACCGACTTGTAATTCTAGTTGCTCCAGACTTGCACCCACTCCTCTGAAAAGGAGCACCCGCTCTGACCCCCCTGGTCCGAGTGAGAAGCAATCTTCCAGTCCTGCGTGGATTACTCTTGCCAAGTGTTGTTTGCTCCGATCTTGAAGCCGACAGCGCCGACTGTGAGAGCCTGCGTGGGACAGCTCGTGACCCGCTCCTGGACGTCGCAGATGCCCCAGAGCCCACGTGGCAGCGGAGAGAAGCTCCTCGACAACCACCTGATTGCGCCCGACATTGCCTGGTTCCGTCCTGGTTCCACCCTGGTCACTGCTGAGTGACCCAGACTCTGTCCCCTCTGCTTTCAGGTTCTTTTCTACTCTGATCCACCCTTGGATCACACCAGACACTTCTCCTTCACATCGCCTGCAGCATCTTCAGCTTCAAGCACCAAGAACCTGCGTGACGAAACCCGACGCCACTTTGACCCTATGCACCCGCTTCCTGTGGGTGAGGTAACATTGCAACACCAGTGTTTCTACACTGGTACACACCTCTAGGGTCTGTGTCTAAAGTTTTGTCCATCTAGGGTCAGCGGAAGTATCCTTAAACTCCATTTGTGTAACCTTTACGCACCATTGACTTTGCATTGGTGCATGTGTGTGCTTTAAGCGCTGCACCCGAATCCCGCGGGCTTTTCCCGACTTCAGCATTGCTTGTCCCAACTGCTCCCAGCGATTCCCTAGGCCCTAGGCCTAACCACTGTTCGATTGGTATCTCTTATACCACTTTCTTAATATATGGTTTGAGTGGCCACCCGCCCTCATCCATAATTGTGCAACTTTGTATGTTATACTGTGCTTTTGATTTAACGCTTGTGCCCCTTTGCTCATAAAGGGTACTGGGGATTATCTTAGTAATAAACACATATATATTTATAATATATACTTGTGTGATATCCTTTCATTTGATATTACAGGATTTTGATTGGTAAAACAGCTCGCTTAACACGACCTCTTGAGTTTAGCCTTTAAGGCTGCTTAGTCTATGCTACCATTAAGATAGCTTGTCTATAAGGTTGACTTACAACCAGACACCATAAGGGATTGTTTGGACTGATACAAGGTGGTTCCAGAATTGGAAACATCATATATCAGGCCAACTTCTCACAAGGGCTTAATAAAACCATTAGGAATATTAAAAGACATAGAAAAGAGGGGGAGAAGAGGGATTGTGTGGAAAAGATCAGGGTTGAAATAGATGGGGACGCTTCCAAAGGACTAGGTATTGGTGGGTCAGTAAGAAATGGCTGGATTGTAAGCCCTGAAGCAAGAAGAGTAGTAGAGGGAACCACACTTACAGAGGAGTGGGTATGGCACGCGCCAAGGGAAAGGCAGAGAGTGGAGGATGGAACAGAGTGATTGTGGTTATAAATACTTGGATTCTGAGTTCTAGTGTGTGGAATAGATCTCATGGGCTGTGGTTTGTGACAGTTGTGTAGCTGGGCTGAGAGATACACACGACTCCAGAGTTGTGTATCTATTTCAAGTCCTGCACTTTACAAATTGGCAACAAGTTGGTTGTATGCCTGAAGGAATATTCAGATTAGTCCATGCATAAAGTTCGGATATGTCCTGCTACCAGGCTTGTGTGAGGAAATTTATGACTTCAGAGTTCTCAACACTGCTCCCCAGCAACCTGCCACAGTATTGTAGGTACTCCAAATTTGTAAAGTAGACCACAATTTTTGTTCTTTAAAACCTTACCTCCAATGTCCCTTTTGAAACCCTAGCCGCCCCCCCCCCCTGTGCAACACCATCTCCGCCCGCACTGTGCGGTACGCAACATGGAACGCAGGCATAGCTGAAGATGGCTGTACGGCACATGGGGCCTTATTTATGAAGGCCTTGCGCTGCCGGTGCGTCACTTTTAACATGGGAAAAAGTGACGCACCGGTGGCGCAAGGCCTTCATAAATAAGGCCCATGGTATTCAGTGATTCCATAAGTTCATACTTGCATGCTCTAGCGCGTCGCTGTCTTTCAGTACATCGGTGTGCAAGGAATTCAGGGAGGAGAATGAGTATGTTTATGTGGGTGCATTGAGGATTATATTTCGGACATACTTCACAGAAACAGCAGGCAGGCAGATTGGTTAGTGACCAACTTGATTTTTGTTACTTTTAGCATTTGAGCTATTAACTCATAACCATGTCGTACTGTGGAACCAGTAATCACACAATTGCGTTTGAAGTCACTTAAAGAAAGTTGGAAATATTTATCGCGCCTCTTGTGTACAATTTTTTCCTTATCTTGGAGACCTAACTCTGCCAGTAACCATAAATAAAATGTGCAGAGCTCAGTCCTTGATTTATACTGCCCCACCCGCATTCTTTCCCACTCGTGAGGATCTCAGCATGAAGTGGGAGGAAGGCAAAGAGTGTTTCATTAATTACATATCAACTTTTGATGACAAAGACTTAACTACAGGAAAAAAAACAATTGTTACATTATCTGGGTCCTGGTGGTTTAAAGATTTAGGGCCTCATTTATGAGGCTGTGCATCATTTTTACGCCGCCGGTGCGTCACTTTTTGTGATGCACCAGTGGCGTAAAAAATGCGCCTTGTTGCGCCATATTTACAAAGTGACGCATCTAGGTAGATGTGTCACTTTGTAAACCCCTGCGCCACATTATACCTGCTCCAGGTATAATGTATGCAAGGGGGGCGTATTGATGCAAGAAAGGGTCATAGAAGTGACACAGTGAAATCTATAAGATTTCACTGCGCCACTTCTAGGACACAAATGCGTCAATTTCTTACGCCTGCCTCACAGCTGGCGTAAGACTGACTCAGGGCCTTTCACATGGGGCTTGCCCCATGTGAAAGGACACATTGCTGGAGTTAAGTCACTTTTGTGACACACTACAGCAATGCGTCACTTTTGCACTTACAGATACGTCAGAAATACTGACGTATCTGTAACTCCTTGCGCTATGATGCGTCATACTGTAAATAAGACGCATCATTTGTGTCACACGGAGGGCGCAGTGAAAAGTGACGCATCGCTGTTTTCACGCAGCGATGCGTCACTTTTCCTAAATGAGGCCCTTAGAACCCTATGAGGGAAAGACCACAAAGCCAGCAGGAGCTGCTCGTGCATGTACAAATGGTGAGGCGGGTGGGAGGGGAGTCGAAAGACAACGAGGGAAAATAAAAAAAAGAAAACCGCTTACCTTGCGGTCTGCGGGTGCAAGGTAATAGTGTTGTTTTTCATTTTCCCTCGTCATCATCTATTGACTCCCGTCTCACCATTCTTGCATGCACCAGCCACTCCTAAGGTCACGAGATGTGTTCTCACATGCAATAGAAAACTTAGATACTTACGCGTTTTTCCTACTGTATGTGTGGGAAAGGATTGTCTCAAATTTTACCACAGGAAAAAGCGAAACTATTGATGACTACATCTCTGTCCTCGAGAAGCTGGCTTTATAGTGTTGCTTTGCTCAGAGATGATTTGATTAGACGTCAAAGCATCATGCATGCTAACAATTCTAGTATTCAGGACAGATTACGGGAAAACGTTGAAATATGATTGAAATATGCAATAACCACAGCACAGGCAGCAGAAATAAGAGGAAGGTGTGCAAAAACAGTTGTAAAGGAGGGGGCGGATAGAGAAGGCATTGGAAATATGAAATGCAGGGAAGGACGAAACCACAGTCCCAATATCCCTAAAAGTCAATTTAGCCAATAAGAATAGAGACAAAGATGAGAGTATGAGAACAGCGCCAATAATCTTCGCATTAGGTGTCACAGGTGTGAAAGCTTAGAACCTTTGGCCAACAGTAAAAGAGTGTAGACTTACCAGGCATTTGGTCAGGGCATGTGGAATGAGAAGTGATCAAGCTAGGGATAGATGGGTGATTAAAGAGAAAAATGGATAAAGCCATTGAGAGAGACACAAGGAAGGAGAGTGTGTATTGAATGTAATTGGTGATGATTTGGGAGTAGATGTAGTGAGGAAGAAACCTGTGTGTTAAATGGCAATTGGGCATCTTAGAATAAACAAAGTTGCAGATGTTTTATCCCCTTTTACTATCATTAACAAGGAGATATGGTTGAAATACTTTTTTGAAAAGTAATTGGAGTCAGCAGATATAAAACCAGGGAGGCTCTTGGGAGAACCGATTGAAGTCTTGGATTACTGGAGGTTACTCTTTGAATGTAAAGGCAGGAAGATGGTAGTAAAGGTGTATGGGGCAGCAATGGAACCTGAAGTGCTTGGATGGATGAATCGAGGAGAGCTTGATATAGTCTTGGATCCTAACAGTCCGAGATGAATCGAGGAGAGCTTGATATAGTCTTGGATCCTAACAGTCCGAAACCTGTTCTAGTTGTGAGAAGAGGCGTGTATGTTGGTATAAGAATTGCTGGAAAATTTCCTTCCATATTTTCAGGGACAATATTGAAAAGTTACATGGATATATGCTTAGTATAGTTTTAAAAGCCGATTCTGTACCTTAGATCCACAAAGGGAGAAACGTTTCCATGTCTGTGATAGAAGCGGTGAATCAGGAATTGTACAAATGGCAGGCTGCTGGAATTATTGAGCCTGTGGAATTATCTGAGTAGGAGACTCTCCTGTTGGTGACACGATGAGTGAATAGCAGGTATGTTTGTGCATGGACCTAGGGATTTGAATGCACATATTCTGGTGTATACGTTTCCAATGCAAGAATTATTGAATTGTTTGCCATTATAAGAGATACTGAGTGGCTTTCCACCTTAGACTTGACCACTACTTATCACCAAGTCAAAGTGCATACTAGAAGATTAACACATCACAATAGGGTGCTTTCAGTTCTGTAAAAAACCTTTTGGCCTGATGTTGGTTGCAGACTGTTTCCAAATGTTAATACTTCGGGGCAGATTTATGTTAACTGGCGCATCCCCAGGGATGCGCCAGTTAACATGCGCCACAGTGCGCCACAGCTCAGCCAACCATGGTGCGCCGCATTTATAATGCGGCGCACCATGGTGCAAAAACGGCACAGATGCGTGACGCATCTGTGCCGGAAATGCGACGCAGCTCCAGCAAGGCTCGGGGGTACACCATGTGCAAAATGCTGCATCAAGACCTACGCCTGCTTCAAGCAGGTGCAGGGTTTTGACGCAGCATTTCCCTCAGCCACTTTCAGGAGGCGTTCCTGCGCAGGATCGCCCCCCCTCTGCGCAGGAACGCCTCCTTATGGCGCACTGCTTTACAACGTGACGCATCTCCTAGATGCGTCACGTTGTAAATAGGGCGCATTGTTTGCGCCGCAGTTGCGTCAAATAAAGTGACGCAATTGCGGCGCAAAGAGGCGCAACGGCCTCATAAATCTGCCCCCTAGTATCTGTAAAGGACTTACTACCGGGGAAAACCACATTTGTACCTGATGAGAAACTGAGTAAGTAACGAAAATTTGCGAAAAGAAGGGTTTCAAAATGGAGGGCTCCAAGTGTAAATTTCCATGCCATATTGTTACTTGCTTGGTACAGTAGATCAGTGGTGAAGGAAGGAATTCCAGGAAGGAACATTTGAAGTTCATTAGAGAAACGCCTGAAGAATAAGAACGAAGTGAGAGCCTTCTTGTGGCTTACAGAATTCTCAAGAAAGTTTGTAAGAAACTTTGTAGGGAGAAATTATTATGCCATCAGGCACTTGTTCAAATCCATGTCATAGTTTGAGTAGATTCACAAGTGTGGGGAGCCATTTTGTAATATCAAAAATGTTATTTGTGGAGAAGCACCTCTGCGTGGTTTTGATCCTGCTGGAAGGAATATTGTCACCACAGATTCAACCTGCAAGGGTCCTTGGTAGTGGAGGCACCAACGAGGTTGTCCTTGCATTCGCATCTCAAATCTCACTCCTTGAACCCTGCAAAGGAAAAGTACTCGGTGACTGAAAAGGAGACTCTTACTTGTGTCTAGGGCCTGAGAATTTTTATTAATTCATATGGGGGTTTCCGGTGGTATTTCAGAGTGATCACAAACCTCTAATCAAAGTTATAACAACTGAGCGCTTATTCCACGCTACTCGAACCATTACATGCATGTGTGGACTCTAATTAATATGTACGATATATCTCAGGTATGAAGAACAACGTTGCAGACTTACTGAGCCACATGCCATTGCCAACGAGCACAGGTGAATGACTGTAGTGAGTGACAACTGCCTGGAATTTGAGACAAATTGGTGAACGGTCTTGAAAGTGAAGAGTGGAAGGAAGGTTTGGAAAAAGATTTGTGTTTGACAAGTATAATTAAGCTTGTGATGAAAAGACGGCCAGTGAAGGGAGGCATTGATAAGAGTAGGTAATATTTTAGGAAATAAAGGATGAGTTATCTATACAGAATGAGTTGTTGATGAGCGGAGAAGATGTACTAGCTGTGAGAAGCAGGATTGCAGAACTGTTCATGAAGGGTTCCTGGGATAGTTATGGCCAAGAGGAGAGTTACAAATGATATTGCCTACAGGGACGAACACAACCCTAACTCTACTGGGAATATTTTGTAGTGTAGTTCCTATATTCCCTATAGGCTCTGCGCATTGGAATAACATATCCTATAGATGTAACGTAGGACTTATGTCTACTAGGTCTCTATAAAATATATTATACTTAATTGTGAGTGCCAGCTAGCTCAGAGGTCACTAGAAACTTTCTTGAGTTCACAAGAAGGGATTAGTTTCTGACAACCACATAAACATGACAACTTTGTTTCCCCAAGATAAAACTGATCTTCAGAGTCGTGGAAACAATAGATAGTTATTTTCAATCAATCGTGCATGCTTTGTTTCACCAGAGGTGCAGAGAAAATAGAAAGATGGGCGTTTTCAATAAGAGGATTTATTGAACAGTCTTCTTTCTCAAGCATAAGAAATGAACTGCTACAATCGCAAAACTGGTTGCAAAATATAATGCATACAGTAAAAAGAGTAGGATAAAATAATACTGTAAGAGCATTGTATGGTTCCTAAACCATAGAAAAATACATACATAAAATATCAGGGGCTAAAAGTACTCAACTGGTGCGTCTAAAATACGCCTACCCCGGTGTACCTAACCTAAGCCTAGTACGACGGAAGAAGTAAGTGAGGTGTAGCATAAATGTAGTATTCTTTGCCAAGAATCTGTCCAAGAGTTCTCTTAGGGTCTAATCAGCGCCGTATCTTGATTTGGAATGAAGAAGGTCAGGCTCAGGACTCGATTTCCCAACACCCCGCAAGGGGAGCTTGGAAACACTTTAGCTGGATTTCTCGGCAGGAGAAAAGACAGCGTCTCTCTCAGTGCGTCTGCTGGAGGGTCGGCTTCCTTCGGCACTTGCAGTAGCAGGGCGAGTCGGGCAAGTAGATAGTCAAACTACTCCAAACCATTGTGTATTTACTAAGGCAAGTGTGGGGATATTTATACCTTGAAGTTGCCGAGTTTGACGTAAAGGTGGACATAATAACGTCATTAAAGACTCTCAGTTCTTTGAAAACTCCAGGAGTTCTTGGACAAGTCAGTATTCGAGCAAGGGGAAGTCCCTAGCCGCTGAAGCTGAGTTTTCCAAGAAATCGTTGTAGATTTTTGAAACTAGTGGAAGTAGCCCTGTCATATTTGGACTGCATGAGATATGTCTAAATATGGTTATGATTCTTATGCCTATATAAGGACATAGTGATTTATACCTATATAAGAGCATGAATCGGGGAAATTACAATAGGGTCCTAAAATGTTCCAAAACAATTTAGATGTTACAGCCTAAAACAGATTCCTGATTAATCTAGGATACATAGTGGCAAAAAAAGAAATCTCACAGAAATGGTGCAGCAAAGCATGCCTGAACTTGCAAGACTGGGTGCTTGGAATGG
This sequence comes from Lissotriton vulgaris, assembly GCF_964263255.1. Taxonomy (NCBI): domain Eukaryota; kingdom Metazoa; phylum Chordata; class Amphibia; order Caudata; family Salamandridae; genus Lissotriton; species Lissotriton vulgaris. Next base: position 221,534,777 of record NC_141691.1, on the reverse strand, counting down.
AAATAGTGTAGAACGAGGGTGAAAATGGTGTATGAAGAGAGAGTATGCTATTGTAAATTTGAGAAAATATGGGAGGATGCTACATAACATAGAGGGACACACAAAGTAGGAGGAGAAAAGACGGTCAAGGTCTAGGGAGGAGGCAAAGACAAAAGTCAAAAATTCAGAAGGATGTACGACGCAAGAGCCTGTCTATAGATATTTGAAGTAAGAGAAGGAATTGGAGTCATGCTAATGAATGTAGTATATATAGCCATGTGATGGTAGTGAATCGGAGAGAGCGGACCATGGAGGAGGAAAGGTGCAAGAAGCACTGCATTTGTTGTGTTTGTGTTTGTCCAAGACGTCATCTTGTTTAAAAATAAATAAAACATTTCCCCGAAAACAATTAATATTGGTGGCCAGGTATGAACAAAGAGGTGGAGGTGTTGGTGAGAAATTGTATTGAATGTGAAAATTCAGACGAGTTCCAAATCATTTTCACACCACCCTTGAGTCCTACCAATTGCACCAGTATACCATTGGAATCAGTGGGAATGTTTACTATGAGTCCTATGTAGGAAGAAAAAAGTGACCCAAGATATCTGTCCGAAAGTATAGATTCAAAAAAAAAAAGAGCTGATGCAGAAACAGTCACCAAGTTCTTGGATTGTTTTTTTTTTCTTGGACGAAAGTCTACTAGAGAGTATTGTTAGTGACAATGGTCCACAATTCATGTATGATTATGTCAAGGGTTTTTAAGGAGGAACAGGGTGACATACAACTACGTCTGTGTATCATCCAGAAGGGAAGGGAGAAGTAGAGAGCTTTAATAGAGTTCTCAATGGAGTGATACAGTTAGTTAGAAGCAGTAGAATAATTTGGGAGATTGAGGTACAGAAGATGGTGTGGTCATATAGAATTGAGCCAAAGTGGAGTGACAGGTTGTCTTCCCTTTATTTTATTGTACTTGTAGAGTGTAACATTCATCCCAGTGGATATCACGGTGCTGAGAATAGCTAAAACCCATTAAAAAAAAAGATATTTAGTTGCAAAAGGCATCAGCAATTACGTCCTAAACAGCCTCTTCCTAAACCTCATATGGTCGTCAGTGAGGCGAAGGTCTAACGGAAGTTAATTCCAATTTACGGCAGACAGATATGAGAAGAAACATGCTAAATATTTCATTATTAAAGGATAACTTAGGCTAGACAGGTGGAGGAGTGGTGGCCTGAGGAAGTCAGGAGGAACCTAGTTATGTCTCAGCAGTTTTACAAGGGTGGTGATAGTGCAAGGCATGGTGTGAAGGATGTGGTTTTGAAAATTGGGCAATGTTGAGGGTCATGGAAGTAGTTTTTCCAATCATATGAGAAAGGAAAAGGTGTTCTGTAACTCTGCCTTGTTGGGTGATGCTAGGGTATTGCATTTGGGACAATTATCCAGGTGTAGTAGAGTGTTTAGATGGAAAGCAGAAAGAAGTGAAGGATTTGGATGTGAGGAGTTGGAAATTGTGGCTTTCTGAGGTAGAGAAGATGATGATCAGTTACACCTTGAAAGGGAGAATGAAGATATTGTGCTGGAAACGTCAAGTGCTGGCGAGGACGAAGGAAAGAAAAGGAGAGAAGATGAAGATTTGTAAGAGAGATTATGAGACCTAAACAACTTTACGAGTATGTATTTGAAAAGGTCTGTTGAGTGTTTTCGGAAAGCAAAGAGCTTAAGGATTGTTCTTATACCCTCTGGTCCTTGAACGTGAGCTCAAAGCAGGAGAAGGTCCTAGTGGCAGTTTTTGTCTTTTACATTTTAGGAATTTCTAGATTTTGTCTGTTTTTATCTCTTGTTTCTTTTTGAACCCTGCAGTGTGAAGGTTTTCTTGCAGGTATTGTGATGTATGGGATATTACTTACCTTTCTCTTTCCGTGTGCTGGAGCTCCACACACCTTCAAATAGTCTTATCTTCGATCCTGTCTATGCAACACATTTCTGTTTTTTCTTTTAATGAACACCGCTCATGAGCTGTACAATATTGTATTAGTGCCGGACTATTTCCTGTTTCTCATGACCAGAAATCAGGATCCGTCAAATTCCCAGTTTGCCCTTGGAACAAGATCCCGTATGCCAATCATATAAGTACCAATTGTATGGATTTCAGCACATATATTCGCATGTGTGCGTCTCTTCGGGAATCTTTGGTATTGTACTGACTGATGAATTTTTTTTGTTAAATAATGAAGCAATGATTGCAATGGTTGCTGCACAAACAATTTATGTGCAAGCCTATAAAGAAAACATTTGTAGCCGCTGTATCTATTCCTTCGAGGTTCTGCACATCGCCCACAAGAACAGCATATTGGAATGAATATGTTATTTCACTGCATATCTTTAGTCACTGCATTTAATAAGTTTGTCCTGGAAAATGTAATGTAGGAGACACTTGCCCTACTGATGAAACATATAGTGATGTTACCATAAGTAGGCGAAGCACTCATATTTGCCCCTCGCAATAACATTTACATGGACAGACCAGGTGTTGTTAACCATTATGCTGTCATAAACCCCGTATGAACCACTATGCATTATCTCTCCTCATTATGATGCACATAAGGCATGAATTTAGCCACCATTTTGACTTTGTCTTTCTATTATTTAACGATGAGAATAATGCAGGCTACAGTGAGCGAACCACAACCAGTGTGGCTTGATATAGCAAATTGTTAAAGGCATGACATTTATGATATAACCCGGGTTACTTTTTTTTGTGCAGATTGTAGGCTATGAGGCTGGTGAAGGAACTCCCATCTATGTAACCTGTGAAGTCCCGGTAAGATCCTGTATGTGGAATGTTGTGTTCTACTTGGATGTGTGGTGCTTCACCCAGGAGATATCAAAGCACAATGAGACTCATTGAAATCAAAATAAAGCCTCGTTGAATTCAAAGGGAATTGCAGAATGATTAGGAGCAATGTGTGGCTTACTGTGGCATGCTACACCTGAAGAGAACAACGATAAATACAACTATTAAAAGAAAAAAAAGTAGATTTAGAAATATTCTTCAAAATGCACCACATTCTGCAAACATCTGCAATTAGAAGAATTAGTTCTTTTTTGGCTAAAGGAACTAAAAAAGTCACGACTCGGAGCGAGGTCATAAAGTTATTTTTTTAACAATTATTTGTATTAGTAAGAGGGCAGTAATTCATAATGCACTCCATACCAAGAGACAGGCATAATTTATTGCATAGCTGCAATTCACAGCACTGGTTATGCAATACATTAGTGTTCCCTTTTGCTTGTTTTCTCCTACTGAACCATAGTAAACAGGAGACAGAGGTTGAATACAAAGGAAGAAAGTAATAGGGAAAAGAAACAAATGAATTCCCAGAAACACCCCTCAAAAGAAACACAGAGCAACAGGCAGCCAAGTAGGAGAACAATAAACCACAGGCGGGTTCCTAAATAATGTACTATGCTGGAGGCAGTAGGTAATACGTTTCATTAAGATGTTCAACTTTCGATAACAATTTGTATCAAAAGGGTGTTCCATTGATGGTATATAGGCATTCCTATGCAACCACCCATGGTTTTTGACACAACCCCCTACTCACTAATAATATCAGACAGTTTGCACCAAAAAAGAATCCTCTTTTAAGCAGGCCTAAAAAGAAGAAATGTTTTTTTTTATTTCTCCTAATTTTTACGACTTTGTATGTGTGCTGAACTGTATGTGGGAAACGTTTTTCAGTTTATCTAGATGACGTTTTTTCTACTGAAAGGGTACCTTTACAGTACACAACCAATATTAGACATTACGCATACTCCTTTGCACTATGGTGCTATAGTACTAGGCAACCTGTTTGTGCACTAACACTGAAGAAGAGACTACTGCACTGCTCTCTCACATTGATGTTCTTGCGATTCAAACTTTAAAATCTGCCCCCAAGTAGATGTCAAAAACCATAGGTGCTTGCATTGGAACATCCGAGTATCACACATGTAACGCTCCCTTGAAGCAAGACTGTAGTAAAGCAGCACAACATTTTCTATGCTAAAAAACAGAGCTTTTCCAATGCAAAACAAATGATAGATATGGGTGGGGTTGGCTTGGATGTACCGATATAAAGGTCTTGAGGAGCGCCTCAGAATATAAGTGGATACTGGGCATGAATATACAATAGAGAGGTTTGTAAATATCCACGGTCATGACTGTATAAATGTTCAATCCCTACAACACAGGTTCCCATCTTACTCCTACTTATGATGGTGAAAAAGTTCACCATACTTGTGAATATTCTCCCGTAGTATTTTCCGTCTGTGCAATGGCTGTGGAGAGATCACGATTCTGTGCCTCAGGGTCACACTTTACACCAACAGATGGCATTGTTGCGCACCTAGGGTGTCGTGAACATGGCTTTCGACAAATCTGAATTTTAATACTGAATTCAAGACGTCATTCAAGAAAATGAACGAAATTGAAGGGTTTGAACACAGAAGTGGATAATGACTGTTCCCAGGGGATACATTTAGCTTTGTTGGGTTGGGTAAATGATGAACTGGTTTTAACTTTAACAATATACTTTGTTTTCCTAGCGTGGTGAGGCAGGAGATCTAAACTCTGTTAAACTCTATCCCGGAAATGGAACCTTTGACCTGATGTACTATCCTTACTACGGGAAACTCACTCATGTAAGTAGTGCGCCTGTCTGCTTCTCTTTTCATGTCAATGGCCGTTTGCGTGATCTAGTCTGCGGCCGTCGATGCAAAAACGTAATAAGATTTCTTAAACCCATTCCCAAAAAGGGGGAAATATCATATGAATGCGTGTCACTAGGAATCGTGGGAAATTCATAAAAACAAGTCAACTGCTAGCAATCCAATTGAGTAAAAGTATTTAGAAAATTATTTCCAAAACGATATTTCGACAGTATGCACTGGTATACAGGTATATATAAAAAAAATGCCTACGGAAATGAAATACCATAATGAATGAGATGGCCGTCTGTTAGCGAGATTACGATCAGATATTTCTTGGCAGTCAGGGCAAAGAACTGTATATTCCATGCAAGTTAGCATTTGTACAATTATGCAGAATAATATTCGTGTGTCAGTAGAGGGCAGTGCTGTACTAGGATTCTTTGCTGTTCCCAAAGGATCTGGAATCTTGCGCTTTGATGAATAGAAGTAAACTTTTTCGAATAACATGGATTCAGGACTGTCTATGTTAACGTCCTGCACACCACAGTTCTTACTGTGCACGACAAACAATAAATCTACAGTCGTACGGTATCTTCTAGTAGGAAAGGCATATATAACGAACAGATACACCAGAGGTGTATCTGTTTCTTAGGTCTCGCCTAACGAACACAGCGCATGCACTGCATCACCTTGACAAGCCTATTGTTGTCGGTTTAGTGTGCGAAGGGGCCAAAACATGTGCGCGCCTGGACAGGCAATGTGTACGCGCATGTCGTCTCCTCTCTGCCTCTCACGCTCCTACCATGCGCTCACACACTCCCATCGTGCGCTTAATTTAGCTTTTAGTTTCAGTTTCACTGCCCCGCACTGAGTTCTGCCAGTTTGTGTGTCTCTGCTCAGCACACGCGTGTGTGTGTGCTTGCGATTCCCAGTGTGTCCTTGCTTTTGTGTAACTGCCATTTCCAGTGTGTAGCTATGCTTCTGCGACGTCCCCTGTGCATTTGTTTGTTTGTATCTGTGACCCCCTGTATATATTAGAGTGTTTTGATGACTCAGTGTGGGTTTGTGTGTCTGTGATTGTGCGATTCTCTGGGTAGCAGTGTGTCCAATGTATCGCCCTGTGTGCCTGTGTGTGTTTGCAGTTGTGTGGCTGTGCCTTAATAATAGCTGCCTGTAGTCCGGTGGTTTAATGCCACATTCAATCCTTGAGGCATGAAAGGAAGCATCCTCCATCTGCAAGGTCTATGGGCTGCCCACTACCTACACCATGGGTTCCCACTTCCAAATCTTATATCCATCACCATGAACTCCCAACCCCACTACCTTCTACTACCCAAGCCTCGAGCATCCCCATATTATGCACCCAGTGATGTGAACATCCCTTCCCAACACCCACGATTTCCTGTAGTCCAGACACTTTCTATACTCACTGCTCCATGCAGCAAATCCCCACCTACCAGTAGAACCCTCAAGGAAGGCCACCACCTCATCCAACTTCCTTCCACCACCATGTCCTCCAACTCACTTCCTCACACCTTCCACCCCCTTGACTTCTTCCCACGTCTCAGAACTCTCAACTGCCCACTTTTTCTTCAAGCCTGAAGAAGGTTCGTCCCACCTCACCCCTAGCCGTAGTTTCCTATCTTATATTAATCTGCAATTCATGTCTCGCGCTATGCCTGGCCAATCCTCTCCGGTTACAAGCCACACAAACTTTGCAGCTATAGAGGCTGGTGCGAGCAGCAAACTTATACCATTTTCTTTGCTCTCATGCAAACGCCCTGCATTTTGTACCCACGCTACAAATTCTGCTCTTTACTGTGCTGTTTGGTTTCCAGTTGTTCACCGAATAAACTCTCCGAACCAGACTTACTGCGCGTGAAGCCCTGGAGTAAGTTCTGCTCAGCCGGCTCCCCGGTTGTGACTGCGCGGTGTGCTTGTGCGCTACCTACCTGGGGCAAAGCGACAAAAAAAGCCTCCAGGTTACGAACCTTTGTGGCACCGTCCAAGCCAGGGAGAAAGAAATGAAGAGAGACAGGAAGGCGCAGCTGAACAGGAGAGAGACCGGTTGTGAAAGCAAGAGACAACGCGAGTGGCACAAGGAGAGAAGGCAGACAATGAAATAATGAAATCTTGACTGTTTACACTGTAGGCAGCACTGCCTAACTCGGCTCTTAAAGATCAGGTCCTGTTGTCCGATTCTGTGCTACTTCTTATCTACCTCAGACAGATGAAAAGCTTAACCAGCCCTGCAGGGCATTCAAAAGTGTAATCTGGTAATCTAATCACACTTTAATCTCTGTACCAGGACACTTTGCCTACTGAGCCATAGTTAGGGAAGGAGTATAAAATATATTTTTTAAAAAGCCAAGTGAGGCAGGGAGGTGTGTAGGAACCAACTCAGGCAGTGTGTAGTGACGTAGAGAGTGCAGGGGGTGGGAATGGGATGGGGAAGCAGCATACAGAGCACCAAACAAAAAAATACACACACACCTGTGGAGTGATCAAAAAAAGAAAAATGTTGTTCCCTGAATATAAGCAGTGGCAGCCTACAACTCATCCAATTAGAATCATTGTAAAGCAGCCATTCTCCAGGGGAGGAATAGCGCAAGAAGATGAAGGGACACCTGCCAGACTGGGAACACCTGTAAAGGTACACAAGAAGAGTCTTGTAGTGTAGTAATAGCATATTTGGAAGGAGGTGGACAGAGAACAGATAAATCAAAGACGATAGTTTTTAGATCAAAATTCTGGTACAGCAGTTAGACCACAATTTCCATGTATAATACAAGTAACATTGGGATCTAAGGGCTTCAGCAACCCGCCCCCTCCCATTGTGTGTGTCATCCGGGGCTGACAGAAATTCCCGGGCACACACAGAGCCGCACCGAGTACTTCACAGTTCTTTAAAAGACCATTTACTCGTGAAAGATGGGTGGCCGCCAGCTTTCCTTTCATGTAGCCAAGGGCTGGAACAAACTCCCAGATAACATCCGGCTGGTAATGAACCATCTCGTATTCGGGAAGCGATTGAAGACATTTTTGTTTCACTGAGTATCTTCTTCTGCCCATGGTCTCGCAGCGCTGGGATGCCTCAGGGTGGAAGGGTATACTCAGATGTGAGTCCCTGGCTCACTGCACCATCAGGATTCAAGCAAGCCGGGCCGAAGACGGCTGAAATGCCAGAAACCGGTCCCCGGAAGCTTGTTTCCTTCCCAGTATAAGAATTGGCTTGGTAGTTTGGTCTGCCCTGTTCCCATGATGCACTGGGCCAGGGACAGACTAATTTGCATGTAGCCAGGTTCTGAGCTGGGATGGTGCAGTGAGCTAAAAAACGGTGATGGATCAAGCCCTGATCTTTGGACTGGGTAGGAGTGTTCTGCTTAATTCAGATACTCTGTCCATCACCACCCCCTTTTCTGAATCGTTTTGTCCACCATAAGCGTGGAAGGGTATACTCAGATGTGAGTCCCTTGCTCACTGCACCATCAGGATTCAAGCAAGCCGGGCCGAAGACGGCTGAAATGCCAGAAACCGGTCCCCGGAAGCTTGTTTCCTTCCCAGTATAAGAATTGGCTTGGTAGTTTGGTCTGCCCTGTTCCCATGATGCACTGGGCCAGGGACAGACTAATTTGCATGTAGCCAGGTTCTGAGCTGGGATGGTGCAGTGAGCTAAAAAACGGTGATGGATCAAGCCCTGATCTTTGGACTGGGTAGGAGTGTTCTGCTTAATTCAGATACTCTGTCCATCACCACCCCCTTTTCTGAATCGTTTTGTCCACCATAAGCATGGAAGGGTATACTCAGATGTGAGTCCCTTGCTCACTGCACCATCAGGATTCAAGCAAGCCGGGCCGAAGACGGCTGAAATGCCAGAAACCGGTCCCCGGAAACTTGTTTCCTTCCCAGTATAAGAATTGGCTTGGTAGTTTGGTCTGCCCTGTTCCCATGATGCACTGGGCCAGGGACAGACTAATTTGCATGTAGCCAGGTTCTGAGCTGGGATGGTGCAGTGAGCTAAAAAACGGTGATGGATCAAGCCCTGATCTTTGGACTGGGTAGGAGTGTTCTGCTTAATTCAGATACTCTGTCCATCACCACCCCCTTTTCTGAATCGGGATGCCTCAGGGTAGCCATGCGCTGTACAAGAGCGTACTCATTCATTCATTCAAAGATACTTTCTTGTGTGTTCACCCCTTCTTTGAGCCCCTGCATCTCCACTCTGCATATTGCTGGAAGAATCAGCCCCCCCCAATTTTTTTTTAGTAGACCCCCCACACCTCCTCTTCCGAAATTTTACGCTACTTGCGCCTCTGGTCACAGTGGAGTTTGGTGGGTGGAAACACTGAACAGAAGCCTTTTTGTAAAAAAGTAAGAATACTTAACACCTATACATGTAATTTTATGAAGGTTAAAAACTGAAAAACAGTTCAGAATGCAGACACAAGCAGATTAAACAAGCATTTGCAATAAAAAAGATCTCACATTTCCGCGAGTTTAAGCTATTGGCATTGTAAATGAGAATGCCTTTTATTTATGTTTTAAAAATGAAAAACAAAAATAAAAGGCAATGTCATCTACAATGTCAATAGCTCAAAGTTGCTTAACTGCGAGACCTATTGCATTGCAAATGCTTGTCTATTACATGCTATTAATTGAGTTTTTCCTTGAAGCTAACATTGGTAAGTCTGCCTCATAGAACACACTACCGCCTGTAAGTGTGGTGGAGCAGACCCTAACTACGGCTCGTGCTGCGCTGACACAGAGGCGCATACATTGCATCACTATCTGGACTGCGCCACAAGCAGGTACTAATTCTCCTTATTAACCTCCTTTGCCACGCCCCAGCCGTAGGGTGTGGGTGAAGTGGGGCCTTATCTCACCACAGCTGCTGGGTGCTTCACAACATCCCTTCCCCTCTCTGGAATGTAAACTGAGCTCTTAAGTAAACGCTCTCACCTTATAAACCAACACACATAGTCTCATCAGGAACGTAGCTGAGTCAGTGAGACTTGGTGGCAGGGCCGTCTTAACAGCATGATATGCCCCCGGTAATGCAGTGCACTGGGCCCTGCCTACACAACCACTCTCAGGAATAAAAATGTTTAATGGAAAATTTGTGTTACATTTTGGTCTGCGTAGGGCCCCCGAGCAACTGCCCAGCATTCCCATGTGTTAAAACGGCACTGCATGGAGGTGTGAATAGTGGCGGCTGGCATGTCCTGAGGGTGGTGAGGTGGGTGGCACAAAAAGATATTCAGTTAAGTAAAACACACTTACCTTCCTGCAACGAGCGTGACATCCTCAATCGTCTTCTCTCCTCGGGACAGGCTCCCCAAGCCAATCCTGGCCTGCTCTCATGCTGTTACAACTAATACTCCACATTTGTAAAGCACGAACAATAACCCGTAAGGGTCTCTAGGTGCTGTGGGCCGTATGGAAGATTAAGCAAGCTATTGCCCAGAGTCACATGGTGCTCGGCTAATCTGCCACCAGAGCTGGGGATCGAACCGGGAGCCCCCAGGTTCTGGAGTCAGTCACCCTGGCTGCTGCGCCATACCTCTTCCACCAAAGGCAGGCCACCCTCCTCCCTGCTGCTGCTGCCAGTGAGCAGGCCCGCACTATCCTGACACTCCATTCGGGGCGGCATGACGAAACATAAAATGCTATTTAATTACCATTTTATTTTTTGTCTCTGGGGGAATTTCAGTGGGGCAACGCTCCTCGGCTATAACGGAGGAGCCGTCCCTGGGTGTGAATCTCAAACTTCCCAACTAAATAAAGTAGTGAGCTGCATGATGGAAGGGTGAGATGACCAAGGGTTAGGATGGACTGTTTCCATGAGGAACAAGGTCAGTACCGATTTGCATTAGGTGGACAGTTGTCTATAACGAAACAGTGGACGAAAAACAATAGCTTGGAATACTACACTGAGCATTTGCCACTAGTGAGACTATTTGCCGGCATCCACCCCATCATCTTTTGTGTGACTCTTTGAGAGTAGTATACTTGGAATCCTGAGATTGGCCCAGCTTTCCAAGCCTACTGCTACCAACATTTGTGAATTCTAAAAAATAGTAAATTTGCATCGATTCAAAAAGTTTCTGCTCCCAAAAATGAGAAAGTTAAAAGCCCATAGTGAAATAAGAATGACAAGAAAAACCCGACACGGACATAGCAAAACAGACTCAGGGCCTCAAAACCCAGGCACCAAGCCAAGGAAGCATTTGGTGGTTGTCATCCACCAACCCCCCCTCCCAAAGCTACCCCACCAGGGCCAAGTATTTCTGCCTGGGAACAAAATAGCGTGGCCCAGGGCTCACTTATTTTAAATATGTTATCACTGAGCACACTTTTCTTTGTCTGCTATGAGAAGCCTTAATGGTACAGTTGTCAATCGGTGCATGTTGGCAGGGCTCCATGTTTCCAATTCTCACCTTTCACAAATCATTATCAAGTGGCTGATGGCCCTTGTACTTAAACATGCACTTGGAAACATTACTGGCTTGTCCCTCACCTTCTTACCCAACAACGTCATTAGTGAACTAAGAGGCAAGTCAGTACTCCTGTAAACCTTAAACACGGCCTAGATTCTTATTATAGAAGGAAAAAACACAATAGTCTATTAAATCAAACATAAGAGGTGCTTGTACCTCGCACATCCTAAACTCAAGTATTCATTTTGCTCTAATGAGTGGTAGTAAAGAAAAAGAAGGCTCTGTGAAATAAAATGTTTGCCTAGGATCACACAATTTGGACAAGCCCGCCGGTAAAGATTTCATGTTACCTGTTTTCACATTTTGAAATTCAGACACCAGATGTATATCTCGTCTCTCTTTCTTTCCTGTTTTACATCAAAAGTCACAGTTTTGTCTTTTATTGTTGATCCACACCTGAAACTGACACAGACACGGCAGGCCCATTTGGGGGTGCTCTAGACCCAACTTCCAAGCCAAGAATGCATTTATTTGGGGGGGTGTCACACCCCAAACACTTCCCTGATGCTACACCCTTGAGTCTCATCATCTTTAGCTGCATGCCAAGTTAATTCTTAAGTCATCATTTTGGCTCCTTTGCGAAGGCTATTCACCGCCCTCTTGGAAATGCCTTGTGTTCTTCATGCCCTGAGGAGCTGGTGGCCATGTGTGGAAAGCCTCTGAGCAATATCATGCCAGTCCCACACTCCGCATCTGTCATAGTCTTCCACACGGATATATATGTTTGTAGGCTACAGAGTGGCCTTTTTCCTGAACCCTGATAGTCTTTTAAGCCACAAGATGTTTCGATTCACTGCCCCATCCTCAGTGGGCCATTACCAAAGTGAAAGTCCAGCGTCCATTTTCATAGGCGGCCCAGAATTTCCAACCTAGCTAGAGGTCTTTTATGAGGACGAGGTCACCTTGACATAATGGGGGCAGCATACCTAGTCTCCATCGTCTTGCTTCTTGGTTGTTCTTCACTTGCCTTTCTTTGCCAGCAGTTATCTCCAGGCTGGCAGGCTCACCACTGGAAGGTTGCTGGGATAGGGCCATCGTTGCTGAGCCGAACATGATAGTTGCAGACAAACAATTAGGGTGTTTCTAAATATTCTCAGAAAGTTTGGGGAAGTCCTTATCCTGGTCCACCCCCAATCCACTGGAATGTATTGAGGTTGTGCATGAAGCGCTCTACATAGCTATCAGCTTGGGGTGACGCATCATTAGTGGATGCCTAACTGATCATGGTAGTCTTGGATTCACCTCCTTGAAAAGGAGGCCCATTATCAGTTTTATTTTCTCTGGTGAACCAAAGCTGGCAATGAACAGTGTGATTTTGGGATTGAGGTGGTCGAACGCTGTGGACATCCTCAATTCTACCAGCGGAAACTTCGTGTGGGTGTCCCTCATAACTGTATGTCCCCATTCAGGGAAACAGCCATTGCTGACAATGGTCTAGGGTGTCATGTGCAGTTCTGTGATGATCGAAGCAGGTCTTCCTGCGCGCTCGTTGAGTTGGCAGACCTGATACTCTTTCAATACCTCCACAGTGGCCTCATCCATTCACTGGAAACATAGGTTCTCCCATAGCCTTGACTTTACTTAGTGGGCCTCGGTACCCTTGATGTGTTAGAGCCATTAATTTTGCTTGCAATGCTCATTAACTACTAACTTCCGCCTCTTGAGGATTAGTCCTTCTTTTGTAGAACTCACCTTGGTCCCAGCTCACTATAATCTCAAGAGGGTGTCACAGGCTTGCCTATTGTGCCCTTAGGTGTTTTCTAGATAGTTTTTTTTTTCCAGCGGTGTTGTTTGCAAGGCTTGCTTCATATTTTGGAGATACCTGTCCTGAAACAAGTCAGTGGTTATTTTGTCCTGGTTCTTGGCTTTGGCGCACGATGATTGGGGTTTTGTCTGGATGTATTCTTCTGTCTCTTCCACTTGGATGTGAGCCGCTCCTGCCACCTCCTTTGGGTGTACTGATAAATAGTCAGCAGGTCTTTTGATGCCAGGGTGGGAGACAATAGGGAACCAATACTGTTGTAATTGGATGACTCACTTCTCAGTTCTGGGGAGGGGTGTTAGGATGTCTCTGCAAACAGGTTCATGAGGGGCTTGTGATCTTTCGTACAAATAAAAGATGAAATGAGCACACCTTGTACCTAATGGTGAACATTTGACGTTTTATTTGGTGTATTGAGCCTCTGTGTTCTCGACTTACAAACAGTACCACTGCCTACTTTCCCCTTGCTTGCTCTTTGAGAGTGACCACCTCTAGTCCCACGATGCTTGCATCTATTACTGTTTCTGTGTAATATTGGGTGTTAAAATACACTACACCACGGTGCTGTAAAGGAATGCTTTTCTTGACTTTCCAAAATGTCTCTTTGTTCACAGGCCCTCATTCCTATTGAGCTCTCACCTTGTTTAAGCTCTCAGTGGTATAACTATCATTTCCAAATTGGGTAAGACTCGTCCACAGTAGTTGGCCATGCCAAGGAAGCTTTGCAGTTCTGTTGTTGTGGTGGGGCCGGGGTGTTACTGATGTCAATAGACTTCCATAGCTACAAAAAAAATGTTTTCTTTTGAAAATACATTTTAAAAGTACTCGATGTGGTACACAATTGCATTTGTCTCTGTGCAAGGTCAAGCCACAGTTTAATATCCTTTGAAGGCTTGTTAATGATATTCAACAGTTTTAGATAATACCAGGCTATCATCGCTTAAATTGCAAACCTCTTTTAGCCTCAACAGGATCTCTCAAGGCATATTGAAACCCCTCTGCGGCAGAGGAAAGGCCAGGTTTCACCCTGTGTTCCCTCTGAGTTTCAAGTGTATTAAATGCTGTGATGTACCTACTCTCTGGGTGTAACAGTATCTGGTGGTGTCTGATTTCAGATCCAGTGTGGAAAACCACTGCCCAAGTTGAGGTCATCAATGTCACCCATTGAGGGGGTTAGGATGGTACTTCCTTCTGACGGCCTGGTTGGGGCACCACATACCTGTGCACATTTCCTGGAGCCTCTTCAGATTCATGTTCACCAGCAGGTCCAGGTGAAAGGGCACTCTCCTGCGCTGCTGGTCTACAAACTGTTTTATTATATATGCAGTTTGATGGTGGTATCCTTAAGCCAGCCTAGGCCTCAGAATAAGTGGGTGAGGTACTTCAGGCTGTTTTCAATGTGGCATGTGTAGACTTCTTTGGCAAAGAAAACTAGACCTAGACCCTCAGTAGTGCGACAAGTCAGTGCCCCACTCATCTGTGGTTACATAGAGTATAGTGTCTTCTTTATCAGCTCTGTGTCGCACTTGGACCTTAAAGTTCCTGCTAGAGGCAGGGGCACTTGCCCACCGTAGTCATATATATCTTCCTACATATAGGCCATAGCTTGGGACAGGAGCATATTGTTCTGTACTGTTGCATGTCCATCAAGTTGACAGATGGCCTTGTGTCGATCAACACTTTAATGAGCATCCCAATATTTTCACGTTGCACATGAATCCTTTATGTCCTCATAGTCACTGTCTACATAGTTGCCATCTATGTTGGTGCTCTGTTAGCACCCAGAGAATGATCCTCTTCAAAAGTGGGGTTCCACAGTGGGGAGAGTTTTCTAGGTCGACCCAGGCAAAGTGGTTGGCTGTGTTGCACTTGGAGCATGACTTTCTGTTGTTAATGTTTATTTTTTGTGAATTTCAGTGGGTATTTTGCAGTGATTTTCCAGCTTATGAAAATCAATGTTCACAAAATTATGGATGGCATTTTTATCGCAGAAGGGCCATTGATAACATCAGGTGATGTACATAGGAATTTCCACTTTTTATCCGATATTAACATCTCACCAGCAGTGACAAAGAATCTTAGCTGTCATGGGCAGGAGAAGTATCAGTTTGTATTGTGGGCTACACAAACAGTACAGACCTTCATAGAATGAAAACATGAAAAACATTTTCAGACCTAACTTCCTCACCTGAAAATTTGACAAATTAGAATACTACTGGACTATGCCATTCAGGGCCATTTCTGGATATGTTGCTACTACAGCCACTGTTAAGAACAGCTGGTCATTCTATCACTTTGTTATTTTGAGGGTGGGAGGCAGACTATTGTGCTACTATCAGAGCTAGATGGGCGGCCATGCTCCAATCAAGCCACCATGGTCCTCTTCTAATCATGACCTCCCACTGCATGGGCTGGAATGATCATTTTTGCAAGAGCTGATTCTGGTTTTCAGTCTGGCTCCAAATGTTGATGAGGATGCCTAAGTTCTTCTAGAAAGAAGAGGGAATTTATTGTTGAGTCCTCGATAGGGGAAGTTTGAAATGTAGCAATGACAGTGGAGAAGGGAGTCGCACTCTGCAAGAGAAGGATTGCCATTGATAAAACCCCATCTCCAAAATTCAACAGAATTCATGTTTTTCTCTGGCAGCGCCAGGCTGTGGATGTAGTTGGGCCCTTCACCTCTGTCCATCAAACTATTTACACACTATATTAGAACATTGGAATGTTGGGAGCTCCGTTGAAAACAATGGAGTGCTCCGGGCTTACAATTTATTTATTTATTTATTTTTTATATTTATAAAGCGCAGCATATACCCTAGGGCGTCTTGGCGCTAGTAGAAACTTGTTACTTGTGGTGAGAAACGTGGGGACAGAGGAATCATTGATTGAACAGCCAAGTTTTTAGGAGCTTACGGAAGTGAAGAAGGGTGGGGCTCTGCCTGATGATTAGGGGTAGAGTATTCCAGAGCTTCGGTGCTGCCACCAGGAAGCGTTGATCACCCCAGGATACAGTCTTTGTACGAGGAATGACCAGTTGGCCGAGGGTAGCTGAACGTAACATTCTGCTAGGTTTGTATGGTTGGAGCTGCTCTTTCAGAAAGTGAGGTCCTTGGTTATTGAGCGCCTTGAAGACGATACAGAGGGACTTAAAATGGATTCTATTTCGAACGGTGAGCCAGTGGTAATCCTTTATGCTTCTTGAAATTGATTCATATTTTGTTTTGCCTGAGAGCAAGCGTGCTGCTGCATTTTGGATAGTTTGTAGTTTGGTTATTACTCTGGATTGAGCATTGAGAAAGAGGCAGTTACAATAATCCAGGGCAGAAAATACTAGGGAGGTGACCAAGGTTTTAATGGCAGGCTCCGGGAGAAAAGGTCAAATTTTTCTGATCATCTTTAGTTTTAGATGTGCTGTGGAAACTGTTTTATTGGCATGATCCATGAAGTGTAAACCTTCATCGAAAACAATACCAAGATTCCTTACTTTGGCGGTTGGGGTGGGAGGGGTACCGAAGGCATCTGGCCACCAGCTTGATGGCCAGGCTGGGAGAAGAGGTCCAAATATGACCACCTCAGTTTTATCTGAGTTTAATTTGAGACAATTAGTGGCCATCCATTCTCCTATGTCGATAAGTCCCTTCTTAAATTTTTCAGCCACTTGAGCTCCGTCACCTTTGATTGCCAGTACCAACTGGGTATCATCGGCATAGGAGGTTAGGCTCATCCCATGTGCTTTGATGATTTTAGCAAGGTCCGACACATAAATGTTAAAAAGTGTCGAACTAAGGGATGAGCCTTGGGGAACCCCACAGGGAGATGAAAGTTGCGCCGATTGAAATGGGCCTAAGATGACAGCCTGCGTTCCTTTGGCTAGAAAGGAAGCAATTAGATCTTTGGCAGAGTGGCAGATTCCGAATCCCTCGACACGATCGACCAAGATTGTATGGTCGACCGTGTCGAAGGCCGCTGATAAATCCAACATTACCAGAATGGCTGTTCCCCCCTGATCCCGAATTACCCTGATATCATCGGCGGCCTTAATCAAGGCTGTCTCTGTCCCATGGTATTTCCGGAATCCAAATTGCGTGTCATCCAGGAGGGGTGATGCATCAGTAGTGGATGCCTAACTGATCATGGTAGTCTTGGATTCACCTCCTTGAAAAGGAGGCCCATTATCAGTTTTATTTTCTCTGGTGAACCAAAGCTGGCAATGAACTGTGTGATTTTGGGATTGAGGTGGCCGAACGCTGTGGACATCCTCAATTCTACCAGCGTAAACTTTGTGTGGGTGTCCATCATAACTGTCTGTCCCCATTCAGGGAAGCAGCCAAAGGCCATGGTGACAATGGTCTAGGGTGTAATGTGCAGTTCTGTGATGATCGAAGCAGGTCTTCCTGCGCGCTCTTTGAGTTGGCAGACCTGATACTCTTTCAATATCTCCACAGTGGCCTCATCCATTCGCTGGAAACATAGGTTCTCCCGTAGCCTTGACTTTACTTAGTGGGCCTCGGTACCCTTGATGTGCTAGAGCCATTAATTTTGCTTGCAATGCTTGTTAACTACTATCTTCCGCCTCTTGAGGATTAGTCCTCCTTTTGTAGAGCTCACCTTGGTCCAGGCTCACTATAATCTCAAGAGGGTGTCCCAGGCTTGCCTATTGTGCCCTTAGGTGTTTTCTAGAAAGTTTTTTTTTTTAGCGGTGTTGTTTGCAAGGCTTGCTTCATATTTTGGAGATACCTGGCCTGAAACGAGTCAGTGGTTATTTTGTCCTGGTTCTTGTCTTTGGCGCACCCAGTTTGGGATATTGTCTGGATGTATTCTTCTGTCTCTTCCACTTGGATGTGTGCCGCTGCTGTCACCTCCTTTGGGTGTATTGATAAATAGTCAGGAGACTTTTGATGCCAGGGTGGTAGACAATAGAGAACCAATACTGTTGTAATTGGATGACTCACTTCTCAGTTCTGGGGGGGGGGGGTGTTAGGATGTCTCTGCAAATAAGTTCACGAGGGGCTTGTGATCAGCGGCCACCCTGGATTCTCTTACGTACAAATAAAATATGAAATGAGCACACCTTGTACTTAATGGTGAACATTTGACGTTTTGTTTGGGTGTATTGAGCCTCTGTGTTCATGAGTTCTCGACTTGCAAACAGTACCACTGCCTACTTTCCCCTTGCTTGCTCTTGGAGAGTGACCACCTCTAGTCCCACAATGCTTGCATCTATTACTGTTTCTGTGTAATATTGGATGTTAAAATACACTACACCACGGTGCTGTAAAGGAATGCTTTCTTGACTTTGTTGTGCACAGGCCCTCATTTCCTTTGAGCTCTTACCTTGTGAAAGCTCTCAGTGGTATAACTATCATTGCCAAATTGGGTAAGACTCGTCCACAGTAGTTGGCCATGCCAAGGAAGCTTTGCAGTTCTGTTGTTGTGGTGGGGCCGGGTGGTACTGATGTCAATAGACTTCCATAGCTACAAAAAAGATGTTTTCTTTTGAAAATACATTTTAAAAGTACTCGATGTGGTACACAATTGCATTTGTCTCTGTGCAAGGTCGAGCCACGGTTTAATATCCCTTGAAGGCTTGTTAATGATATTCAACAGTTTTAGAGAATACTAGGCTATCATCGCTTAAATTGCAAACCTCTTTTAGCCTCAACAGGATCTCTCAAGGCATTTTGAAACCGCTCTGCAGCAGAGGAAAGGCCAGAGTTCAACCTTGTGTTCCCTCTGAGTTTCAAGTGTATTAAATGCTGTGATCTACCTACTCTCTGGGTGTAACAGTATGTGGTGGTGTCTGATTTCAGATCCAGTGTGGAAAACCACTGCCCAAGTTGAGGTCATCAATGTCACCCATTGAGGGGGTTAGGATGGTACTTCCTTCTGATGGCCTGGTTGGGGCACCGCATACCTATGCACATTTCCTGGAGCCTCTTCAGCTTCATGTTCACAAGCATGTCCAGGTGAAAGGGCACTCTCCTGCGCTGCTGGTCTACAAACTGTTTTATTATATATGCAGTTTGATGGTGGTATCCTTAAGCCAGCCTAGGCCTCAGAATAAGTGGGTGA
Source organism: Lissotriton vulgaris (assembly GCF_964263255.1). Classification (NCBI taxonomy): domain Eukaryota; kingdom Metazoa; phylum Chordata; class Amphibia; order Caudata; family Salamandridae; genus Lissotriton; species Lissotriton vulgaris. The sequence continues at coordinate 221,515,775 of NC_141691.1, read as the reverse complement.
GGTACTTTAGGCTGTTTTCAATGTGGCATGTGTAGACTTCTTTGGCAAAGAAAACTAGACCTAGACCCTCAGTAGTGTGACAAGTCAGTGTCCCACTCATCTGTGGTTACATAGAATATAGAGTCTTCTTTATCGGCTTTGTGTCGCACTTGGTCCTCAAAGTTCCTGCTAGAGGCAGGGGCTCTTGCCCACCGTAGTCATAGATATCTTCATACATATAGGCCATAGCTTGGGACAGGAGCATATTGTTCTGTACTGTTGCATGTCCATCAAGTTGACAGATGGACTTGTGTCGATTAACACTTTAATGAGCATCCCGATATTTTCACGTTGCACATTTGATATCAGGAATCCTTTATGTCCTCATAGTCACTGTCTACATAGTTGCCATCTATGTTAGTGCTCTGTTAGCACCCAGTTATGTTATGTTATGTTATGTTATGTTATGTTATGTTATGTTATGTTATGTTATGTTAGCAGGTATTTATTAAGCGCACGTACACCCTTGGGTTTCATGGCGTTGGAAACTGAAGACTGTTACGGCTGAGACACTAACCAACCGCTTGCACAAATAGCCATGTCTTCAAGGATTTTCTGAAGCTGATGAGATCCTCACAGCTTCTGAGCGCCAAAGGTAGGGAGTTCCAGAGTCTTGGGGTCAGATAGGAGAAACTGCAGCCACCCAGACGTTTCCTTCTGAAGGACGGGGTGGTGAGCAGGAGGTGGTGGGCTGAGCGGAGGCTGCGCCTCGGGGTATATTTGGTGAGCCTGCAGCTGATACATTTGGGGCTGTGGCCGTGCATAGCCTTGAAGGCCAAGCAGCCAGTCTTGAAGGACACTCTATGGGCTATCGGGAGCCAATGTAGTTGTGCTAGGCAAGGTCTGGCGGACGACCGCTTAGGTTGTTTGTATATCAGTCTGGCTGCTTGATTTTGGATAGTTTGAAGCCTTTTTAGCAGACCGGCAGGTAGACCAAGACAGTTGGAGTTGGAAAAGTCGAGCCGTGAGAGTATTAGTGCTATTACCACCTGAATCAGAGCAGAGTGGTTAAGTAGATTGTATTGTATTGTATTGTATATTGGATTTATATAGCGCTTATCACCCAGGGGTCTCTAAGCGCTTGCCTTGGGAACCCGTCCTGGCATTTCCCTGTGAGATAGCCCCTACAGGGCATCCCCAAGGTGAAAGCCAGGCATCCCGCCGCGGGGGGCCATTGTGGAGATTAAGCAAGCTTAATGCCCAGAGTTGCAGAGTGTGAACCCATGATTAGGTCAGGCACCGAAACGAGAATTATCGAGTCCGTGGACATTTGAGCTCAAGACCCTGCCGCGTCGGGAATTGAACCCTGGTCCCGGGTCTGACCTCTGCTTCAGGGTCTGCCTGCTCTAACCAGACGAGAGGTCGTCGTCGATGGTGACCCCCAGACTTTTCACGGAAAAAGAGGGGGCCGGGGAGCCCGAGTTCAGGCGGCCAAAAATGCGTGCCCCAGCTAGACTTACTGTCGCCAGGCAAGACCAGCTCTGTCTTGCCTGGGTTGAATCTCAGATGGTTCATATCCATCCAGCGCTGGATGTGAAGCAAGGTGGAATGGAACTCGCTCACGGCGTTGGGGGAGCTAAGGGAAAAGATGATCTGGAGGTCGTCGGCGTAGTTGAATTGTGTAATATTTTTGTTTCTGAGTGAGTGAATCAAAGGTCTGAGGTAGAGATTGAAGAGCAGCGGGGACAAAGAGGAGCCCTGTGGGACCCCGCAAGTAGAAGGGAGTTTGGGGGCAGTGAATTCTCCAAGCCTGACTGCCTGGGTGCGGTCAGCAAGGAAAGATTTGACCCATTCTAAGGCAGATCCTCGCAGGCCGGCCTGCTCGACACGGTTTAGGAGGATGGTATGGTCAACCGTGTCGAACGCGGCCAACAAATCAAGGAGCACCAACGCTTGATGTTCGCCCCTGTCTGCGTTAGCCCTAAGAGTGTCCATTACTGCTAGAATCACTGCCTCCGTAGAGTGTGCTGGAAGGAAGCCGGCTTGGTTTGGTTCAATGTAATCCGAACGTTCGATGAAGCTGGATACACAGTTGGCAACATGGGCTTCCCGGATTTTAGCGAGGAAGGGTAAGAGGGAGAATGATCCTCTTCAAAAGTGGGGTTCCACAGTGGGAAGAGTGTTCTACGTCGACCCAGGCAAAGTGGTTGGCTGTGTTGCACTTGGAGCATGACTTTCTGTTGTTAATGTTTATTTTTTGTGAATTTCAGTGGGTATTTTGCAGTGATTTTCCAACTTCTGAAAATCAATGTTCACAAAATTATTTTATAGATGGCATTTTTATCACAGAAGGGTCATTGATAACATCAGGTGATGTACATAGGAATTTCCACTTTTTATCCGATATTAACATCTCACCAGCAGTGACAAAGAATCTTAGCTGTCATGGGCAGGAGAAGTATCAGTTTGTATTGTGGGCTACACAAACAGTACAGACCTTCATAAAATGAAAACATGAAAAACATTTTCAGACCTAACTTCCTCACCAGGAAATTTGGCAAATTAGAATACTACTGGACTATGCCATTCAGGGCCATTTCTGGATATGTTGCTACTACAGCCACTGTTAAGAACAGCTGGTCATTCTATCACTTTGTTATTTTGAGGGTGGGAGGCAGGCTATTGTGCTACTATCAGAGCTAGATGGGCGGCCATGCTCCAATCAAGTCACCATGGTCCTCTTCTAATCATGACCTCCCACTGCATGGGCTGGAATGATCATTTTTGCAAGAGCTGATTCTGGTTTTCAGTCTGGCTCCAAATGTTGATGAGGATGCCTAAGTTCTTCTAGAAAGAAGAGGGAATTTATTGTTGAGTCCTCGATAGGGGAAGTTTGAAATGTAGCAATGACAGTGGAGAAGGGAGTCGCACTCTGCAAGAGAAGGATTGCCATTGATAAAACCCCATCTCCAAAATTCAACAGAATTCATGTTTTTCTCTGGCAGCGCCAGGCTGTGGATGTAGTTGGGCCCTTCACCTCTGTCCATCAAACTATTTACACACTATATTAGAACATTGGAATGTTGGGAGCTCCGTTGAAAACAATGGAGTGCTCCGGGCTTACAATTTATTTATTTATTTATTTTTGATATTTATAAAGCGCAGCATATACCCTAGGGCGTCTTGGCACTAGTAGAAACCAGTTACTTGTGGTGAGAAACGTGGGGACAGAGGAATCATTGATTGAACAGCCAAGTTTTTAGGAGCTTACGGAAGTGAAGAAGGGTGGGGCTCTGCCTGATGATTAGGGGTAGAGTATTCCAGAGCTTCGGTGCTGCCACCAGGAAGCGTTGATCACCCCAGGATACAGTCTTTGTACGAGGAATGACCAGTTGGCCGAGGGTAGCTGAGCGTAACATTCTGCTAGGTTTGTATGGTTGGAGCTGCTCTTTCAGAAAGTGAGGTCCTTGGTTATTGAGCGCCTTGAAGACGATACAGAGGGACTTAAAATGGATTCTATTTCGAACGGTGAGCCAGTGGTAATCCTTTCTGCTTCTTGAAATTGATTCATATTTTGTTTTGCCTGAGAGCAAGCGTGCTGCTGCATTTTGGATAGTTTGTAGTTTGGTTATTACTCTGGATTGAGCATTGAGAAAGAGGCAGTTACAATAATCCAGGGCAGAAAATACTAGGGAGGTGACCAAGGTTTTAATGGCAGGCTCCGGGAGAAAAGGTCGAATTTTTCTGATCATCTTTAGTTTTAGATGTGCTGTGGAAACTGTTTTATTGGCATGATCCATGAAGTGTAAACCTTCATCGAAAACAATACCAAGATTCCTTACTTTGGCGGTTGGGGTGGAAGGGGTACCGAAGGCATCTGGCCACCAGCTTGATGGCCAGGCTGGGAGAAGAGGTCCAAATATGACCACCTCAGTTTTATCTGAGTTTAATTTGAGACAATTAGTGGCCATCCATTCTCCTATGTCGATAAGTCCCTTCTTAAATTTTTCAGCCACTTGATCTCCGTCACCTTTGATTGCCAGTACCAACTGGGTATCATCGGCATAGGAGGTTAGGCTCATCCCATGTGCTTTGATGATTTTAGCAAGGTCCGACACATAAATGTTAAAAAGTGTCGGACTAAGGGATGAGCCTTGGGGAACCCCACAGGGAGATGAAAGTTGCGCCCATTGAAATGGGCCTAAGATGACAGCCTGCGTTCTTTTGGCTAGGAAGGAAGCAATTAGATCTTTGGCAGAGTGGCAGATTCCGAATCCCTCGACACGATCGACCAAGATTGTATGGTCGACCGTGTCGAAGGCCGCTGATAAATCCAACATTACCAGAATGGCTGTTCCCCCCTGATCCCGAATTACCCTGATATCATCGGCGGCCTTAATCAAGGCTGTCTCTGTCCCATGGTATTTCCGGAATCCAAATTGCGTGTCATCCAGGAGATGGTGTTTTTCAATGAATTCAGAAATCTGAATGTTCATGGCTTTTTCGATCACCTTTGCCACAAAAGGGAGACTCGCAATGGGCCTGTAGTTTTTTAGCTCATTTTTATCCAGGGAAGGTTTTTTTAACAGAGGATTTAGTAGTGTGTTTTTTAAGGGGTCTGGATAAGTGCCTGCTAGTAGGGTAGAGTTGCAGACTTGGGTGAGTAATGGGATGATGGAATCCATTACCGGCAGAAGCACTGAGAGTGGACAAGGGTCCAGGGCCGATCCTGATTTAATAGTGGACACTATGATTTTGATTTGGTCCATTGTGACTGGATGAAAGCTGGAGAACGTGTTGGCTGGAGGTGGGGTGAAGGAATTAACTGTCCTAGGGAGTGATTTTGCCGAGAATGCCTGATAGATATCGTCAACTTTGGTAAAGAAAAAAGAGGCTAAGGAGTCGCATAAAGATTGTGACGGGGGGAGTGAGATCCGGGGAATTGCCTGACAGTGATTTTGTGATTTGGTACAATCGTCTACTGGAATTTTTGGATTTTTGGATTTGGTCAGTGTAGTAATCTTTTTTCGCCTTTGTAATCATGGCTTTGTAGAGTGCCAGGGATTCCTTATAGGTTGCTTTGCTTGCTGTATCGTAGGTTTTCCTCCATTGTCTCTCCTTATTCCGGTTGGTTTGTTTTTGTGCCCTTAGTTCTTCATTATACCAGGGGGCAGTGGGTTTAGATCTATTTTTAGATAATTCTTTGGTCGGGGCTGATTGATTCGTGGCCAAACCCAGCCAGGAGTGGAATTGAAGTAATGCTGAATTGGGGTCGGCAGATAGTACTGGACAGGTATGGTCCAGTTTTGACCTTAGGTCGTCCAGGTTGATGTTTTTCCAATCTTTAAAAGGCTTTTGAGGAATAGGAGTGGGTTTGTTATCGCGAGGAGTATTGATGGTGATAGTAGCAAAAATAGCGTGATGGTCAGTCCATGGCAGAGGTAAAATATTACTTATTTGTAGGCCTTCTAAATTGGAGAATATCGGATCCAAAATGTGGCCGGCTAGGTGAGTAGGGGAGGTGACCCGTTGTTTTAACCCTAGTATTTCCAGGTCGGAAATTAGGGTGACCGTATCAGTTAGATGGAGTTGGTCCAGATGAAAATTCAGGTCACCTAGGACGGTAAATGCTCTCTCAGTGGCAACTGATTCCATCATTGTGTTAATGCTGTTGAGAAAGGCTGTTTTTGTTCCAGGGGGACGATATATCAGTATTCCTTTGAAGTTAAACAAAGGTGATAACTTGATGGCAAACTGCATGGCTTCACATGAAGTGGATGGGATAGTAACCGTTCTGACAGGGTAAGAATCTCTGGCTATTATAGCCAGCCCACCCCCTCGTTGTCTGAATCTATCCTGGCGGTATGCTTTGTATCCGTCCGGTACTGCTATAGCTAGGTCTGGCTCTGATGATTCATCAGTCCATGTCTCAGTGACAAACAGAACATCCAGTTTAAAGTCAATAATGAGGTCTGAGATCTCTTGCCTATGCTTAACGAGTGATCGTGCATTAATGAGGGCAATTGATTTGACAGCTGTTTTGCCATTCCTTGCAGATACCTTATTTACGACAGGTAGTCGTAAAGGTATTGTGTGGTTACAGTAGGGGCAGTAGGTTGCAGACTAGCTATGTAGTTCTGAGGGTTCAATTTTTGTACAGCAAGTGTTGGGCGCTGGCTGAAGTGTCAATAAGCCATGTCTTGTGTACGTCCTGTCGATATCTGGCGTCGGTCGGGCAGGGGTTGTGGCCCTGGGCCAGGTCCCGGCGCGGACGGGCGCAGACGGGCTTGCAATGGCTGGTATAAGCCTGGAGCTCCAACATTCCAATGTTTCTTTGTTCGCAGCTCTGGCTGTGAACAAAGGCTTCAGGGAGCCTGAGGGGATTCCAATCCTCTCACGCTCCCATAAGGCTTTTATTTTTTTTTGTTAGAACATTCTGCCCTCTAGTGGCAGAATGTTCTAATAGGCTTATAACCCTTCGTAGCTGTGCTATACCGGCTATTAAAGTCCCTCTCCCTTGTTAAAGGCCCTCGCCTTCGGCTCGGGCCTTTAACGCTGGAGAGGGCCTTTAATAGCCGGTATAGCCCTCCACGGCAGGCTATAAGGCTATATTACAGGCTTTCTGCATTCTTCAAAAGGAGGGTTAGGCAAAGCTGCTACTAAATCAGGGAACCACAAATGTATGTTAAAGAAATACATTTGAGGAACAGAATTGACAATCCAAAGCAGTTTAAAACACATCAGCAGAATAAACACCAAGGGTGATCATCATTATCCAACAAGTCATTACAAGTATTCCTGATGCCATTTCAATTACCATCATCAGTATCAGTGATATGAATTATGTTAATTGGAAATTGAATAGTTGTTGTCGAAGCCTGTACTTCTTGACCCTAGGGTCTAGGTGGACACTAGTCATTAGGGAAACTCCTTCACCCGTTGAAGACTCTGCAGAAGAGGTAGCCATTTTGATGGTTAAATGTTTAACTCGTCAATGTATTTTCGGTCCCCCAACATCTGTTAGCTAAGAGCACCAGGGCACAAGTCGTAAAAAAAGAAGTGGGGGGCGCTGTAACCGGAAGTGACGTCACAACAGGAAGTGACGTCACAAAAGGTGCAGAGCTCCTCGTCCCAGAGAGGCCAAAGAGTGAAGTCCAGCCCGACTCGAGCCCTGAAGAGCACGCAGGGTCCTAAACAACAATAATATGTTTAATTGTTGTTCAATTTTGTACTGAGTCAGAACATGGGCAGTGTTTTCTTTTTTTTCCCCACAGAATGGAGCAGGGAGACTTTTAGAAGGCTTGTAATAAGGAATCTTCAATTTCCATTGAAACATTTTTAGTACAGGATAAGGTGTCACATTGGACCGAATACGCCACTAAAGACTGTATAATAGTAAAGTTATACTGATTATTCTTGAAAACTTGTCTACCCTCATTTTGAGAATGAAAACTCCTAGGTCCTGAAAATGTTTTACTACTAAAATAAAAATAACTGAATTACACATAAAATGGTGAATACCAATAAAAACCGCTAGTGGGACCACATTGCTAAGAAAAAGGCAGCCTATATTACAGAAGCACCAGAGATCAATAGTTAATTTGAGCAGGTGGTTGCCAGTGGGGCCACCAGTACATATTTTGGTGGACTGGCAATTTTTTCGACTTCGATATTTGATTTGATTTAAAATGTATAAAGCGCAGCTTTCACCCAGAGGCCTCTTGGCGCTTAACAGTGACCAGTAACTAAAACAACTAATAAACTAATCATGATTAAACAGCCAGGTTTTCAGAGATTTTCTAAATCTTGATAGAGGGGTGGCTGCTCCCAGATCTTTATGGAGACGGTTTTAGTTATAAGCAGTACAGATGACAAAACTTCTGTCTCCCCAGGAGGACAGCTTCATGGGGGGGCTACCGGATATCTTGCAAAGCTTTTAGCGAAGAGCCCTGCCAGGCCGTTACCAATTAAACCTTTCCTTCAAATATGGTGGGCGTAGACCAAAGAGAGCCTTGCAAGTAATGCAAAGTCCCTTGAAAAACATCCTCTTCTTTACTGGAAGCCAATGTAGCCTCCTAATGGCTTGTGAGCCCGAATAGACTCTAGGGACCTTCATCAGCATCTGAGCTGCTAAATTTGGAAGAATTTGCAGTTTTTTCAGTGATTTTTCTGAAGATTTTGATTAAGGCCATTACAGTAGTCTACTCCGTCCGGAGAAGACTAATGCAGTAACAACTGTTCTTTGAATGTTAATCTATCATTGGTCAAAACACAGAGGTTTCTGACCTTCTTGGCTGATGTCGAAAGAGAGATGCACTCTTCTGCCACGAAGGGGTTCAGAAAGATGTTGTTGCCGAATAGGTTTACTTCTGTCTTAGAAGAATTCAATATATGACAGTTTTGCCCATCCATGGACGGACCGCGCTCATATAATACCAAAAGGCATTACTAATATCTGGGTCCATTTTGGACAGCGATACCTATATCTGTGTGTCATCAGCGGAAGAAACTAACGACAACCCAAAGGGCTTGATCCAGGTCGACAGCGGTGTAACAAACAAGTTGAACAGAGTCGGACTGAGCGAGGTCCCCTGTGGGACCCCGCATTGTAACAAAAAGGGTTCAGATGTAGACTCTTCCAAGGAAACAGGTTGATTACGACCTGTAAAAAAAGAACGCAGCAGGGCTGAGGTTACACCCTTTTTGGACTTGGCCCTTTCTGCAGGGTCATCCCTGAACTTTTTGCCTTCCTCCTACATTCTCCCTGACCTGTTTTTTATTGGTTTAATGACTCTGGGCACTTTACCACTGCTGACCAGTGCTAAAGTGCCTATGCTCTCCCTGTATAAAAAGTGTATACATTGATTGGTTTCCATAATTGGCTTATTTGGTTCACTGTCAGTCCCCAGTAAAGTGCATCAGGAGTGCCAGGGCTTGTAAATACAAATGCTGTTAGTGGGCCTGCAGCACTAATTGAAACAGCTCTTTAAAACCACTGGAGTCAGGCTATCCTGGCTGAAGACGGCTAATATCCAGAAACCGGTCCTAGGATGCTTGATTCCGGTCCAGGAAAGACATGGCTTGGCAGTTCGGACTGGACTGTTCCCATGAGGCACAGGGTCAAGACTGATTTGCATATGGCCATGTCTGAACTGGGGTGGCTTGGTGAGCAAAATAACGATGGATTAATCCCAGATCTGTGGTTGGGGGTAAATGTTTTGCCATTGTGCAACATTCCGTCCATCATCTTGAGTGTTTTGTTGTTACTTGAATTACTGGCAAATTTAATTTGCTTAGAGACAAATTCAGAATTTTACCCTGATTACAGGTTTTTATATTGTGCTATACTTTGCTTATATCGTAAGTTCTCCTACAACTTGGCTCCTGCCTACGCCAACCTTTTTTAGCAGCCTTTAAAGTATCAATAAGCCATAGTCTCAAGGGTTTGCTTCTCCTGGATACTTTGATGTTTTCTTGGTCTAATTCATTAACTGCATTTTCAGCCAAACCGAAAAACTTGCTGACACTCGATTAATGCCCATGGTCTCTTCTGGCTGAGAATCAGCCAGAAAAGTGCTAGGCTCTGAGGCTTGAACCTTATGTATGAGAAACAAAGGATTTTCCAGTAGTCGTGGCAGTGGGAAGGTTACCGGCCAGATTGATATTTCAAGATATTACCTCATGTTCAGAACAAGTTATGGGAAGTGTAGTAGGGGTGGTGAGGGCATGATTGTTGGTAAAAATGCCATCAAGTGTATGGCCCGTGTTGTAAAGTAGATGAAGACACTCCAAGGTGCATTTCAGATAAGAATCTTCTTTTATTGCAGTACAGAATAAAGACGTGTATCTCATCAGCTGACCAGACACCAACTGACCAGACTGGAATATCAGCTGGATGAGATCATACATTAAGAACAGAGAAACATTCTATGCATAGTCATACCAGTGAAACTAAGGAAAGTCTATGAATGACTCTAAAATGTAAAATGCTATTTACAACACATCTCCTTCCCTAGGAATACTAACAAGCATTTACAATGCAACGGTTTCGCCTTTAATAACAATATAGTTATTATGGACCACACAAAAGTGGCATCCAATGAGCATTGAGCAGACTACAGGAATATAGTGCAGCAAATTCTCTTACCATCAACCCGGACAAGACACAAATACTTGTAGTCGGTCGCTGTAAAAATAAACGAGACCTATTGGCTATGCCAATGCTTTTTTTTATTGGGCTGACGAGTATTATAAACTCAGGTCGAAAAACATAATGAGAAAGAACAGCAGTGGAGTCTGGAATGTTGTCCCTTCTGAAACTTACTCTAAAACAGAAAATGCTAAGAAATCACAAAGTATTTCAGAGTTGTCTAAATCATTTCTGAATGATTATTAGAGCAAACACAGGGATAATGGCAATGTAACACACATTCTTTTTAACGTTTAACCACCCTTGTTCCAGAATTGTAAAACGTAAACAAGTGGACACTAGACTATTTTTTTCTAAAATAGGAGACAAACCTAGAAGATCCCGGTTTGTATTTTCTAGGATTTAATACTGAATCTAAGTGTGATTTGACTATAAATGCAGCACAGCCTCGTTGTGGTAATCTTTTCTGAATATATTTGTTTTATTATATACTAAACCGATCGCCTGTATTTTAGTTCGCTAGAGGGACCACGATTTAACTGCAAAGTAAACGTTTTCAGCAGTGTAGCATACCGTGGTTTAAGGGGCATTTTTTTTAGCCAATAATTTAGTAAATCCTTAACCATTCTTTAAAGTTTCTCTTAAAGTTTCTCGGACCGCTGGTGGCAATTTATGTATTTTGTGCCCTGAGTTCTTTTGTAATGGGCATTTTACGTGATTAGTGAACTGATGTTTTTGGACCGCTTTGCTGAGCGCTCACACCCAGGCGGTGCTAATCCCAGTGTAATAAAACCATCAACTGACAGCCATCACAATGCTAAATTATTTTCTGCAAGCTCAGAAGGATCGTGATGGCGAGTTATCATTATAATTGCAAGTTATTATTTGTCATTCTTTAAAAAATCTCAGGTAATGAACTTGCATTTGGCTGGTGTTCAAGCAAGCGTGTCGTAGAATACAATCAACAACAACCACACACACAGGAAGACCTTACACACACACACACACAGATATACATGCACATACACAAACAAATATTGTGTCTCTCTCACACACACACACGCACGCACCCAGAAATACCTTACATACACACACAGATATACATGCACATACACAAACAAATATTCGGTCTCTCTCTCACACACACACGCACGCACCCACACACAAGCATTCAAACACACAGATTCATCCACACCCATGTACACGGGCAGCACTGCTGTGAAATCATGGGTCTCTCGTTCAGAGTACACAAGCCCTTCCGAGAAGATGTCTGGATGTCAGACTGGCACGTTTTTGGAGGGGGTAGTGGCGAGAGAGGTTTCGGGCGCTCCCTCCCACATTTACCGAGATAGCTGATGAGAGCGTATACCCCGCATAGCTCTGCATCGGAGTATTATTTGCCTGGGTCCTGGTGTGGAAACACGCTTTTCTTCTATAGTGCTATTGGTTCTCTCACAGCAGCGATAATGTAGAGTAAAGCTTTATGCATTTTAAAATGGCTTTCCCGATATGTCCCTTGTGTCTTACTTAAGGTCATGCAACAGCAGAGACAAGAAAAGGGCGGGTGCACCCTCGCTCCCAAGTGCTTGTGGAAAGATGGCTGCCCTGTACCACCGTGGGCGCTGCTTCCTGTGGGGCTGTTTGCATTGGGTGTTTGCGCGGCCTTGTACTCGGCACCTGAAGAGAAGTAACCCACAGTGCCAGTAAGTGTTTGCTGCTGAGAAGTGCCTGTACTCCCTGCTAGTCCTGCAACCTTTCTGGCCTTCTCCCTTTGAATGGTAGAAGTGCAGGTAGCCGGGGCCTGGCAGCGTTGTGCTTGGTTTATGCTCCTGTGCTTTGCAGCAGAAGTCTAAGGAAAGGCGTAGCTCCTTGCAGTGCAGGCCAGGCGCTAGGCGCTGGCACAGAGCGGGGAACGGATCTGCTGTTAAGAGAGTGCATTCTCTTGCCCAGTCAGACCCTCGCACCCTGTAAACATCACAAAGAATAGTAAATGTCCCACGGCTGAATATTCCAAATCTCGCTGTGAGAGGCATACAGCCGCCATGTTTTGCATACATCAAGTGTGTTCAAACCACCTTTCCAGCCGGCTCTGAAAATGCAGATCTTGGTAGCACTGCGCGATGCCTGCATTCGAGCAAGTAGACATTGTATGTGATAAACCTATGCTAACTCCAACAGGCGTGTCTTTCTGGTGTGGAAACGCACTTTTCTTCTATAGTGCTATCTGTTCTGTCACAGCTCCGATAATGTAAAACAACGCCATCATATTTAAGTAAAGTTACTGAAACAGTTTGTTATCTTTTGAATTTAAATACACAAATCCCCGCTGATGACGTATCAATAACCACAAGTCGTAAATGCGGGCAACTGAATATTTGCCGTCACTATTTGACCCATATTGCTCAGAACTGCTCCTCGTTACACTGTGCACATGCAGGAGTGGTCGGGGTGCACCACAGAACAACACTGTACTACAGACCAATTATGGCCCGGCAAATAAGGCCCGTTAAATACACTGCATAACCCCGGACAGATGTGCGCGGTGCGGGCTTTGAAGTCGGGCTGCTCCTTTCCTGCAGCTGCGTTTCCCGCCTCAACTGAGACTGTTGCATTAATGTTCAGACGTATATTCTACGGGGGCCTTAAGTCACCCTTTCTGTGAGGTCCGGTGCTGTGCAGGACATGAAGTACAGAAAGTGGGCGAGAATCGTCTGCGATTGTTGAAGGCGCCTGAAAGCGCAGCCCAGAGCAGAGATGGTTCCGCTTGGTGCCTACATTGGGTTCTTTTTCACTGTGAGCTTTTCGGTGGTATTACTTCCACTTCCAATGAGTGTGCCCACCGCAAGGCTTTACGCGCGCAGCTTCGGTTTGAGCCGCGATTAGTGGGTTGGGACTGCTTGATACATGTTTGCAGTCAGAGAACATCCGTGCTTTACAGATTTAGATGTAGACCGAAAACGGACTTTTCGCAGTTTTTTCCTCCTTTTGCATATTTTGGCTCCGCCTGATTTGCGCTTCAAGCTGTCTGTGGCACATCTCGTCCAAGATTAAGACCATCTGATTGCAAGTCTCTTGCAGCTATCTGCGAAAGCTGTGACTGATAAACCCTTACCTTTGTGTGAGTTACACTTGTGTGCAGACTCCGTCCTTTCTGCCACACAATACCGATCTTTATGGACTGCTGCGAGTCGGTAGCGTTTCAAAATGGCGGAGAGCTCTTTGTATTAACTCTTTTCTGTATTTCACGGGCTCTTAAAATAAGGTGTAAAGTGGAGGTGCTAGCTGGATTTGTGTATATTCTCAATGCAAGCAACATTCTTCTTGTATAGACATTTAACTGAGCGATCGTGAATATTGTCTTACAAAACGCAAGGTAAATAAAAACAAGTCAGGTCCCGGGCCGGCCAGCCAATCACAGCGCGGCCCGGGAAATGACGTCACGGGGGTGTCCCGGGCCGGCAGCCAATCGCAGCGCGGCCCGGGACAAAGGGGCGGGGCTTAAAAAAAGCACCAGAAACGCCCCCGAATCGCGTTTTCGTGAGAAAGCGCGATTGACAGCCTCTGCCTCCCAATGGCTAGCCTCCATTTATGGAGCTAACCAATTGGAAACAGAGGCTGTCCTAACCTCACTACTAAACACAAAAGATTTCGACTGGGAGGGGCTTCGCCCCTCGCCAAAAGTCGAAACCTAAAAACATAAAGAAAGCACAGAGTAATAATTAACAAACATAATCGTCCAAATACAAATGTGGACAAAAAGCTCTTGAACTTCTTAAGATGGAATTGCTCACAGATTCACCAGAATTCATACAACTTGAAAAATTAGAAAACTGAGAAGCATCACCACTACCATCCTCCCTCCTATGAGTAGAGGGATAAGAAGAGTGGAAAACATATATCCACTATTGTCACACAAGGTCTCATTCCTTTCCTTACCAGACATATTACAACCTTTCTTGTACAATGCAACCCTTCTATAGTTCCATTTCTCACCATTCTCTAAGACAAGGTAAGGAGGAAATACTCTTTTCACATAGAATGGACCTCTAAACTTAGTTAAACCTTTCGTAACTCGACCAGGTTTAACCTTTACTAAATCACCTTCAGAAACAAACAAAGAAGACAACTTCAAAGTGATTTGGGTCGAATCATCACAATCACGATTCTTCAACCAATAAGGGGTCAACTTTGTACTTGGAGGCCTGCCTCGCATCATTTCAAACTCTGAATTAGTATCTTGTTTATGTGGAGTAGAGCGATAAGCCCATACCATCTCTTGTATTTTCTCATCTGAAAAACACCCCAAAGCACTAGCCATTTGTATTATTCCCTTGATTAACCTGTTGACTCTTTCACAAATACCATTGCCCTGTGGGTTGTACAAGCTTGTTCGATGATGACTAATACCAAAATTTTCTAAAAAAAACGTCATTTTACTCGAAGTTAACTGTGTCCCATTGTTTGTTATGAGAATTGACGGCAAACCTTCATCAAGAAAGCACGGGGTTTTCCCAGGGTAGGGGGGGGGAGGGGAAAGCAGGGGGGGGTTCGGGGGTACAACCATACCTCTAAGAATAAGCTCCAATCTTTGTGTGTAAATACGTTTTTGAATATAATGTTCCTCACTCATCTGAAGTCAAATAGCAATAAGTGTCACATAATTTTTTTTTTTTCTTTGTCAGCCCTACCAAATAACTTAAACTCTCACCATAATGAGTAAACTCAAAATATTATCCTGGAACGTTAATGGTCTCCGCACCAAGCCTCGTGCTAATAAAATCATGCAATACCTTAGAGATACTGATGCGGGAATCATTATAGTGAAGTAGTGTGGCTCACTGGTTAGAGGCGGCAGACCCGAGAGCAGAGGACGGCCCGGGACCAGGGTTCGATTCCCGGCGCGGCAGGTTTCTGGACCAGGGTCAGCGGACTCGATAATTCTCTCGCCTCGGTGCCCACTCTGATCAGTGATCACACTCGGCAACTCTGGGCATTAGCTTGCCTCATCTTCACTAACGGCCCCACCAGACCGCCGGGGATGCCTGGTCTCACCCTGGAGATACCCATTAAGGGACCATCTCTCAGGGAAGCCAGGAAGGGTTTCGCAGCGGTCGAAGCGCGGAGATACTCCTCCGGGAGTCGATCCTAGCGCTATATAAACCTGCAATTAAATTAAAATAAATTAAATTAAATTAATTAAATTAAAATTATCCTCCAGGAGACACACTTAATTGAAAGTGAGATACTTGATTTGGTTAGAAGAAATAGATGGATAAAATCCTCGATTTCAACAACACAAGGTTCTAATACGCGGGGGTCTCAATTCTTTTCAAAAAATCCATTACGTTTAAGATAAAACAGCAGAAAGTAGACTCCGGAGGGAGATGGGCTATCGTAGCTATAGAATTAGGAGACATCAAGTTAACTCTTGTGGGATACTATGGTCCAAATATCGATGATCCCTCAGCAATGAAAACCCTCTTCAATCACTTGCTTAGTTTCCCGGACCCGGTGATTATTGCAGGGGATTTTAATATCACTTTGAACCCACTTCTAGACAAATCCCCCAACAGTAGACAAAAAACCGTTTCTAAATCCAGAAATTGTCTTCTGGGTTTAATGAATCAATATGACTACATTGACATCTGGAGGTTTAGAGAGGGTCAAAGGCAAGTTTTTTCATTCAGGAACGCAAAATATAGACATAGATCTAGAATTGATTTTATTCTTACTAGTAGAGCTCTAGCTGAGGATACTACCTCAATACATTACACTCCAATGCACCTCTCTGACCATTCTGGAGTTGAGTTAGAACTAAAACTGGCTACGATTCCTCTTAAAAAAATATGGTCTTTTGACAGGTCGTTACTTTCATCAATAGAGGATATTGAATTTTTACAATCAGAAACACGCCACTTCTTTATTACTAATGAAGGTACAGCTTCAATAGGATTAATATGGGATGCATTTAAGTGTACACTAAGAGGTCTCATTAAAAATAAGGTAGCCTATCCAAGAAGACAATATACAGAAGAAGTAACTTCCATTGAAAGTAATATTTTGGCAGTTCAGAATGATATTGATAATACCCCTCTAACAGGCAATCATAACGTTGCCGCAAAACACGCCTAGTTAGATAGGCTAAAGTTTTCACTATCAGCAATTCTTGAGAAACGTGTTGTGCAGAGATGGGAGGCGAGTAAACTCTCGCATTTCCAATATGGTGAGGGGGCAGGGAAATTACTTGCCTGGAAAACAAAATCTGACCGGGTTCGTAACAATATATCCTCTGTCACATCAGCGGGAGGCACCTTTTTTAGGGACGATGATATTAGGGTAGCTTTCAGAAACTTTTTTCAATCCATATACCAGGACGACCTTAATCTTACTCAGAATGACATAATTAGTTGGCTCGAAGGTATCTCTTTCCCATCTTTAACAACGGAACAGTCCTGCTCTTTGGATGGGGAAATAACTATTGCAGAGGTAGAGGAGGCCATAAGGAAAGCAAAGACTGGAAAGGCTGCAGGCACAGATGGTTTGCCAAGTGAAATTTACAAAAAACTCATTACAGTAGTCTCTCCAGTCCTGGTTACTCTTTTTAACCAAATTTTAAGAGAAGGCGAGTTGCCACCCGAATCATGGAATAATGCCTCCATAACCCTCATCCTGAAGCCTGGTAAACCCTCCTCAGACTGCGGTTCATACCGGCCTATCTCTATATTAAACGCCGACTATAAAATCTTTACATCTATACTGGCTACTCGGTTGGGCCGGGTTGCTCCTGATGTCATAGCTCCGAACCAAAAAGGGTTTTTAAAAGGGAGACAGCTTTGTGAGCTTACGTATGAATTACTAGGCTCGATAGATATTGCTATAAAGGAGGCAATCCCTCTGGTTGTCCTCACGTTGGATGCCACCAAGGCTTTCGACAGGGTGAATTGGCTGTACCTGTCGGAGGCCTTGGGAAAGTTCAACGTGGGAGACAGATTTCGGAAAACGATAAATCTTTTATATCGAAGCCTATCAGCTTCATTGTTGATAAATGGAGGCTTGACGGAGCCTTTCATGGTCACGAGAGGAACTAGACAGGGTTGTCCCCTGTCCCCCCTCCTCTTTGATATATATATCGAACCTTTCGCTCAAGCACTAAGAGACAGTATACTCATTAAACCTTTTATTTATGGTGGTTGGGATAAAAAGGTGGCACTATATGCGGACGATATTATGATTTTTTCTACGAATTATGATGAAGCATACCCAGAGATAATCGAACAGGCCCTCAAATTTGGCAAAGTGACAGGGTATGAAATTAACGCCCTAAAGACAGAGTCAATGTCCTGGAATATCAATACAACGGATAATTACGGGACATCCAAAACCCAAATTCGCTATCTGGGGGTGAACATAGTTAAGGATATCAATTCGATTGCTTCTCTTAACTTCAACAAAGTAGCTGCAGAGTGTAGGAAACTTATGAGAGACTGGTCTCATCTTCCGCTCTCTGTCTTAGGTAAAGTAAATTTGGTGAAGATGAGTATCCTACCGAAAGTTTCTTTTTTGTTTAACTCAATTCCACTTTATTTTGAACCAAAATTAATCTCAAAACTACAGAGCGCGATTACTAGCTTCATTTGGAACAGTAAAAGTCCTAGAATCTCGTGGAAAAAAATTAGGCGTCGGAGGGAGAAGGGAGGGCTGGCTGGACCAGACCTTCAAATATACGCATGGGCGTTTCAGTTATCACATACGCGTATGTTGCTTAAAATCCCTACATTAACCGGGATGGGCCCTCTTTTTTCTACATTATTGGAATGTGAAGGAGTAAATCAAGCTGGTTTTTTGTTTAAATTTGGCGACCCCAAATTCTTTAAGAAGATAAAGTTGAAAGTTTTACTAGGGATTGTATCTACTTGGTACAAAGTTAGGCAAGCGATAAAGCTTGGATACTACTCTGCTAAGGCTCCTATATGGAACCAACCCGTTCCCCCCATGTGGACAACAGATGCCCTTAATAATCCGCTAAAAGAAGCTGGCATCTATAGTTGGGATGACTTGTTTGTGGACGGGTCTTTACTTTCATGGGACTATCTAATTAATAAAGTAGGCCCAAGTCTGTCGAGATTTAAATATATCCAGAACTCCAGCTGGTTACAGTCATATAAAGAGCAGCCAACACTAAGCAACAAGCAGCCTATAGGTGGCTACAGCGATTTGGTAACTTGCCTTTTAGACAGCCCAGCGGCAAAGAAAGAAATCTCGCGCTGGTACAATAAAATAATAGATGAAATAGATATCAACTTTCAGCTACCGACAACACTGTGGGCTGAGCTAATGCCAGGCTTGGATGTGGAAGAGCTCTGGACTGCTTCTTGTTCAACGCTTTGGGACTTAGTTAAACCCTCGTGGCTTCGTAGGAACCACCTCTTCACCATACATAGGGCATACTATTCCCCACATAGGTTAACTAAGTTCTCGTTAACAGGACCAGTTCTATGCCCTAGATGTGGGTTAATCGCAGCCTCGGATATACACATGTTTTTAGAATGTCCAATTCTATCGGATTATTGGGAAGCCATCAGGAATAAGTTATCACAATCTTTGGGGGAATATGTCTCTATTGATCTCGCACTTGTTATCTTTGGTCTTAAAAGTAAAACCCGCAATGCAGCAACCAACTTGGTATTTTATTCCATCCTAGCGGCACCCAGGGAGATATGTAGACACTGGAAAGATGCTCAACCGCCCACAGTACACGAATGGCGAACGTCACTCCTTCAAATCTCTAAACTAGATTTAGCCAGTGTAGGAAATCCCAACAGGAGAGCTTTTTGGGCCATAATTGGATAGCAGTGTCAATACCTGTTTTTTTTTTTTTTTTTTTTTTCCCCCAGGTCCTCTGATTATTGTGTGCACTGCCTATCCTAGTTACCATGACTAACAGTCTTGGTGCGAAAGGGGGTCTCGATAATTCGGGCACTATCCACTAAGGCATCGCCTGAAGCAAGTTCATGTTTGGTCTGTGTGTATGTTGCTTACGGGAATTGGTCTTCCTCCTTATCGTTTGAATTCCCGTTCCAGTTATATGCTGAGTTAGCACAGAACACGACCATTCTTCTCTTTGCTCTGTGGTGGTCTTTTCCTTGGTTTTGATAGATTGGAGCTATGCACGCAAATGAGGATAAAAAAAAAATAAAAAAAGACTTTCCTCAGAAATTTCATTGTGCTGTCAGTGGTAATCTCTCTTACAAATGAAACAGTGAGCCATTTAGAAAAGACATCTATGACTACAATCGCAAACCTCTGATTAAAGGGTAGCTCATCCATTGGACCAATAAAATCCAAACATATGCTATGCCAAGATTGATCTGGTACACAAATCTTTCCAAATTGTTGATTTGACACTAACTTTAGTCTTTTTTCTCCTTCTCTACAACTCTCACAATTCTCAACGCAAGATGCAGCATTCGAATCAATAGAAGGCCACCAAAAATTACTTTTTATCCTGCGTTGAGTAAGGGTCTGTCCCAAATGACCCTCATGAGCCAATTTTAGAAGCTTGTGCCTCAACAAACATGGAGGAATGAATCTGTCACCTCTCATTAAAACAACATCACTTGACACAGATAATTCATCTAATATCTTTATGAAAGGTCTCACTCTTGGCTCCACTGTGCTCTCACGCGTAGTGCCCTTCTTCACCATATCGATAACTTTCATGAGCACTAAATCTTTCTCCATACAGGAAATCCACTCCTCCTTCGAGAATGAGCCTTCACCCAAAGAAACTAAATCTTGAACATAAGCTATGTCACTTTCCTCCTTAAAATCACCTGAACATTGATCAGAAACCTCTTCTGCTGCTCGAAGCCTGGACAAACAATCTGCCTGTACATTCCGCCAACCTTGAACAAATGATAATTCAAATTGATAGTCCTGCAACCTTGACGCAAGTCTAGCTAACCTGGGCGAACCCTTACCTGCACCTCCAGGAGCTAAAACATTTATTAGAGGTTTGTGATCCGATCTCAAATGAAACCTAGTACACCAAAGATACGTTCCAAAGTAATGGGTACCCCTACACAGCTGCCAACGCCTCTCTCTCTATGACGGAATAATTCCGTTCTGACACACTCAATGGACGGGAAGCATATGCAACGGCATTTTCTTCATTGCCATGTTTCTCTAACAACACTGCACCCAGACCAATGCCGCTAGCATCAACCATCAATATTGAATTTCTTTTGATATCAAATGGCGTTAACACTTTAGCATCACACAGTTCCTTTTTAATAGCTTCAAAACACATGGTATGTTCATTGTTCCATGAAAACCTCACACCTTTTTTAAGAGACTCCTCAACACAAACGTTTTATCTGAGAAGTCCCTTAAGAACTTCGCATAAAATTCAATGAGCCCCATAAACGATCTTAACTGATCTTTATCTATTGGACAAGAAGCAGACTCAATGGCAGACAATAGATTCTTCTTTGGTTTGATACCATCACTTGTGATGACATACCCTAAATACTCAATCTCTTTTACTAAGGAAGAGCACTTTTCCTTACGTAAAGTCAAACCTGCATCACGAATCCTAGACAGAACAGATCTAAGTATATGGTTATGTTCACTAATAGTGTCTCCAAATATGAGTATATCATCTTGAAAGAATAAGACTTTTTCTAAGCCCTTAAAGATTTCTGTCACCATTCTCTGGAACACACTGGCCACTGAAATTAGGCCAAAAGGTAGCCTTGTAAATTTAAATGTCCCCTCACTAGTGATAAAATATGTCAGGTATTTCGATTCCTCATGGAGACGTATCTGGTGATAAGCACTTTTTAAGTCAAGCCTGCAAAAATATTTTGCACCATTTAATGTTGACACAAGTTCCCCAATGTTCGGTAAGGGAAACACGTCAGCCACAACACACTTGTTTAAAGACCTGAGGTCAACACAGAATCTTATTTTATTATCGGCCTTCTGTGTGATCACCACCGGAGAAACCCAAATTGCTGCCTCAACCGGCTCTATTATACCCCCTTGTAGCATCTCTTCGATAACAGCTTTTACTTCCTTTCTCGCTGCCATGGGTACGCTCCTTGCTCTACGCTGAATTGGAACGCCCCCTTTCTTCAACAAAATTCTGTGTTCGTATCCAATTAGCTCACCCAACTCATCTCTAAACACCTCTTTAGCTTCTGCCAAGATGTCATCAATGCTTAATTCATCAATCACCATTACTTGCTCATTAGCTCTCGGATTTACAATTATGTAAAGATCATATTGATGCACCCAACCTAATATGGATGGACCATCCGCTGACTCATAAACTTTTCCAATAGTAGACCTATTCTTGAATTTAATTTCACTCTCAAAATATCCTAGAAGTTCAATGTTTTCCCCTGGGTACCCCGTGGGAGAGATATCACATTCTTTGAGATCCTTTTCTCCCCACACCTCTCTCAGGACAGAAAATGGAATTATAGTCCATCTTGACCCAGAATCAACCATGAGGCTAATGTTTTTCTCATCAATTATAAAATCTGCCCTCGGTCTCTTTTCCCTCTTCTCTTGACAGAGGTTCACATTCATATCTTCCACAACTAATAATTTGTTTGTGTCTCTTTTAACTATACATTCATATTCGGGAATCGTCGCTATTCTCGACTTCACTGTACTCTTACACATTCTTGCAAAGTGACCAACGTTGCCACACTTCAAACATTCCTTGTTATTAGCAAAACAAAACTTCGCATCTGAACTGTGTGAATTACTGCCACACTTAGAGCATATTCTGTATGAACCTTTGCCTACAAATTTCTTCTTCTCTAAACTGTAACTTTTTTTCCTTACTGCAGCAACCGCACTTTCATCATTACTGTCGCTATCTACCAAGTTCTTTGATGAAACAACAGCAATTTTTTGTTCAGAATTACATTTTTGGAGTTCCCTCGTGTACTTTTCAGACTCCTCAACTACTTTCGCTAGACTTATAGCAGTTTTTAAATCGGGTTTTTTCGCTGCCAACAACCTCTCTTGGATCTTACGATTGTTACAGTGCACGATTAATTGATCTCGAATAAGTTAATCCGTCATTTGTCCAAAGCTGCATTTTACAGATAGTTCCCTTAACCGTGCAACAAAATCGTCTATAGATTCCTCTTCACGTTGTTTGTTTTTATAGAATTTGTACCTATTCATCACTAGGTTCTCTTCTTTTGCAAATCTTATTTCCAGTCTCGCAACTGCCTCTTTAAATTCATCCAATCGAGCCTGACCACCAGCTTGTAAGACTTGCGGAAGATATTTAAATATTCTTTGACCCTCCTTACCTAACGTTGTCATTAAGATCGCTTTTTTCCTTTTTGTTGAAAATTCTTCGCCATCTAATGCCTCAATATAATTGTAAAACATTAATATACAGTCTTCCCATGCTATTACAGGATTACCTGGTTCAGTTAGAAACTAAGGAGGTAGAGCTACATTCACTTGCTGAGCAATATTATGTTAAATACAGTCCACTCTAGTGATAAGAATTATTAACTACAACCTGTAAAGAAATATTTGTTATTGTATAATTGAGAATAAACAGTTACTACGCATGTATTTTCAAATAGTAATCAAACAACTGTAAAGAAAATACTGTTATAAAGTATATACTTTCAAATAACATCAAACTGTATCTTCTCCTTGAAGACAATCCATGAGATTTTGATCCCGTTGTGGATGTTAAGAAAAAGTCACCTCTAAATCAGCTCCTAAAAGGATTTTATTTCCGTTTGCGTCTTCTTTTTCTAAAGTATCTTCCTTATCTGGAATTATTGCCGTCAAATTACGGTGTTTGCCGACTCCGTTTCTTCAGAAACGTTATTTTCCCTTAACCAAGATGGCCGCCGACGTCTAACATCATCGCGTATGTCACGTCTATCTCTGCGTGATCACCGTGAACACCTGACTCCACCGCGTACTCTCACGTCAATTTTGCTGATAACGTGCTCTGCATACTACGTACTCTCCTGACAGCGCTCGTTTTCCTCTCCACGTTCGGATGAGCTACGCAACACAACGGAAGGTTTTGCTCTCGCGTGACTCCACTCGCGCCAGCATTCAAAAGTAAGCACCAGCAGGCCGATTAAATGTTAATGATGGATAACATCATCATATTTTTTTAACAAAATTAACGCGGTAGCTCAAATCCTCACCTGAGTTTCACGGGTGGTCATATGACTTTCCTTCTCAGCGTGGATCCTTTTCTTGATGGATACACTCTCTTCTCTGTAGAATTCAATAAAATCTTCCACTGCAAACATATAATTCTCTCTTTCTGGTCAGCCTTTTTGAACTCTCGCCAAAATGTTGTAAAGTAGATGAAGACACTCCAAGGTTCATTTCAGATAAGAATCTTCTTTTATTGCAATACAGAATAAAGAGGTGTATCTCATCAGCTGACCAGACACCAACTGATCAGACTGGAATATCAGCTGGATGAGATCATACATTAAGAACAGAGAAACATTCTATGCATAGTCATACCAGTGAAACTAAGGAAAGACTATGAATGACTCTAAAAGGTAAAATGCTATTTACAACAGCCCACCTGGTACGTGGAACCACCAACCATATGGGTGAATCCAAAAGAGGAAAGAGTGTTGACCAAAATGTCAGTATCAGGCTCCGATTGATTCTATAAATGGAAGTTGTAGTCACCCAACAGAGTAAAATCTGATTGGTCGGAGAGGATTTCAAAAGTGACTCAATTGCATGAATAAAGGGGGTTCTTCATCCCGGCGGGCGGGATAAAATGACTTCATTTAAATCACAGCGTTTTGGTTAGGTCGACATTGAACAGGAGCGCGTCGAGCTCGAACCAGGCTGGAGAGGAGACAGCAGGGAAGGAGTTGTGATAAATAACCACTATTCCTCCACCCTTCTTGTGGGGTCTGTCCAATCTGAAAATGGCATAATCAGAGGGTACCACAATTGTCATCTTTGGGCCTGATGACTAATCCATCCAAGTTTCAGTGACAAGAACCAAATCATCTTGGTATACATCTAGTAATTTAGAAAATTATAAATGTTGCTTGACCAATGACCTAGCATTTATCAGCACATAGCTAGCCCTCGAGTCCGAGAAAAGCTTTTACTAGACGCTACAGTCACTGATGATGGTCCAACCCTTTCAGCATCCCGATAGTAACCGTCGTATTTCAGGCGGGACAAAAGGAATGAATGATATCTTGAAAGGAGCATTGAACACATCGCAAGTAGAGCAATTTAACGGTGTGACGGCACTACTAAGAAAACCCAGGCCCTGAGAGCAGATTAACATGGAGCGAGGTCGGCCCCAGCGGGGTAAAGGAAGGCACTGGGGGAGGAGGTGGGAAAAGGGCTCCCCAATAGCTGGTTGCAAAACAGGGCCAGTCAGGGAAGAGGAGGCCGGGGGGAGGGGGGTAATAGGGTGAACCAGAGCACCCCTGCAAGAGGAGCTGGTGAGAGACAAAAAACGGAAGCAATAAATAAATAAAATGCTGCGTCAAGTAAACACCTGCGCCGGTAACCAGCTCAGGCAGCTGCTGCGCAGTGTCGAGTGAGCACAATAAAATGTTCAATTCTATAACAGATTTAAATTCCAGGAGCGCAAATAAGCAAATGCATTATTAGCATAGGCAAACATACTGGGCAAACAGCTCCGGGCAGAGTATTAAACCGGTGTTTAGTTTCTGTACAAAGGTCCTCAAACTCCGCTCTCAATAACTATGGGCCCCGAGACAACGAATCTGGAGCTACCCGAGGAGCGGCACGCGGCTGCCGTGCCGGCCGTCTTCATCCTGCAGTATGAGGCGAGCAGAAGAAACTCCCCCAGCGGAAGAACAAAGAAAGAATCCTTTCCTTCCAACGCTCCCTGCCCCGCTTTCAACCCAAGGGACAACAAAAAGGCCCCTGTACCATTTAACACCTATTTCAAGCAGATGGTAAATGCTGGCAGATTTAGGCCCATTAATGCCCCGGGAAGATGGAAAAACGTCCTTTATTGGACCCAGTATTGCCAGGTTCGTCATCGCAGTGGAGGAGCGTTGGCCCACTGCTCCTCGAGCAATGCAAAAAAAAAAAAATGAAAGTAGCAAGGCGCTATCATCACGCTACTATCATTTTTATTTCTCCTTGCGGTATTCGGAGTCAAGTCGGATAGGGCAGGGCTGAGCTCGTCAGAGTGAGGAGCGGTGTGTACTCCCTAAATGCGCATGCCTGTTTCGCTGAGGCATGCGCACTTAGCATGTTCTCCACCAGGATGTGTTGCACAGCCAGGTGGAGAACATTACCTCCTCGTCCAGTCTTCCTCGCCACAGTAATCACACATGAGCCTCTGGCTCCACACAGAACTCCAAGTACAAAAACATCGTTCTAGTCTCCCTCTCCCTCCTCCAATATGGCCCCCAGTGGCTCCAACCAATCCCATAAAGGGACACAGAAGCACCAACACGACCTGTTCTTTTTTTCTGCACTTCTCCGAGTGCTGTGTTCCCTGCTGGTCAGGTGAGTGGGGCTGGGTTCCTGCTTTAGCGGTTCCCTTAGTCCGTTGGTATCTGGTTGGGGGAAAGTAGTGTTTATTTAGCTTTTGCGGTGTATTTTCATTTTTTATTTGCATGTGTACCTGGTTTGATATTTGGTTTTTTTTCCCCCTTCTTCTGCCTATGTGCCACGTGTCCTGCTTAGCGGACGTACGTGGCGTTTATTGGCGGCTGTGTGACTACTGTCTGGACGGGACGCCTTGTGTCCTGTCTGCCGTTTGGTTAATTTCCTTTTCCTGGCCGCGCGTCCTGCTGAGCGGACGTTGCACGGCCGGGGGCGATGTCTGTGGGGGCCGGAGGCTTCCGTGGGCATTTTCTTACCTGCTGCCGGTTGGACGGCATGGTTTGCTGCCTCTTCGCTCTCTGCTTCTTCAGGGGCGCATTCAGGGCTCGGCTCGGCACACTCTCAGTCTGAGGCTGCTTTTTCATAGGTGTGCGCGCAGCTTTTCCGACTGCATTTATTCTTTGAGCATGCATCGAGGAGGGGTTTTGTGCGGTTGCTTAGCAACCTCTGGTCCTTATTTCACCGGGCTGTTCTGCCTTTTGCCTGTGTTTGTTTTGACCCTCGTTCAGGAGGCAGGCGGTCATGGATGTTTCTTCTGAAGGTGCTTCTGATTCTTTGGCCGTGACTTCTGGTTCTGGGGTGCAAATTCCTTCGATGGAAATTTTACAGCAGATGATCAATTCTGCTGTGTCTGCTGCCTTGAGCGGTCAGGTGCCTGTCCCTCCTGCAAAGAAGGCGAGGGTTGATGGCGCTGCTACTACTGCTGATTCTGAGAATGAGGAGGAGGTTGATGTCAGAGGTCGCTTTGTGCAGGGTGCCGACCTAAAGGAGGTGCTGGTTCACACCCGAGTGGTCACTACCGATGCCAGCCTGTTTGCCTCCCAGGACAATGCCCAGATCCGATGCTTTTGCACGATTATGCCTTGCCGGGATGCCTGGAAAGTGGACGCACTTTCGTTCCTTTGGCCGAAGGGTCTGTTGTATGCCTTTCCCCCTGTTCCCCTGATCCCCTGATCCCTGCTGTGTTACGGAAGATCAAGAGGGAGGGGTCCTTTGTGCTTCTGGTTGCTCCTTGTTGGAGCTGTCGCCCTTGGTTTCCCCTTCTATTGGAATTGGCTGTGTCTCCGGGGTGGGCATTGCCGTTCGTTCCTTATCCTCTGCTGGGTCCTCTTCTTCCACTGCCTGTGTTCCGGTCCCTGGGTCTGCGGGCCTGGCTCTTGAGAGGGATTCTCTGATTCGTGAGGGTTGTTCGGTGACTGTGGCTGGGGTCATTCAACAGTCCCGACGGCCTTCTACGCTTAAGTCCTACGAAAGCACTGGGATAATTTTGCTTCTTGGTGTGTTGGTCGGGGGCTGTCATTGGAGTCTTTGGATCCGGCTCGCATTCTGGATTTTCTGAATGATGGGTTTGGGTTGGGCTTGGCCATTTCGACTCTGCGTGCTCAATGGGCAGCCATTCGGGCTTTTCATGTCCTCCCTTTGGTTTCTATTTCTCCATTGGTTGCTAGACTGTTTAAGTCTCTTTCTTTCCAACGACCCCGTCCTATCATGTGTCCACCTCCTTGGGACCTTCCTTTGGTTTTACGTTCCTTGCAGTTGGCTCCTTTCGAACCTTTGGAGTCGGTGGACTTGAAATTTTTGACACTCAAGGTGGTGTTTCTTGTGGCGATTGCTTCTGCCAGGCGTATGGGTGAGTTGGGTGCTTTCCTTCGTTCTGCGCCATTTTTGTTGGTTTTGTCGGATCGTGTGGTCTTGCGCCCTCATCCTACCTTTGTTCCTAAAGTGGATTCTTATTTTCACCGGTCTGCTGAGGTGGTTCTTCCGGTTCTTTGTCCTGATCCGTCCTCGGCTGAGGAATCCCTTTTGCACTTATTGGATGTTCGTCGTGCCTTATTGATTTATTTGTCACGCACGTCTTCCTTTTGTAAAGTGGACAACTTGTTTGTCAATTTTGGTCTGTCACGTCAGGGCCTGAAACCCTCCCTCTCCACGATCAGTCGTTGGATTAAGGAGGCCATTATGTTGGCCTATGCTTCGGTTTCTGAGGTCCCCTCCCTTCCTGTTCAGGGTCGTTCCACCAGATCTGTTGCTGTATCCTGGGCTTCTTTCAAAGGGGTGTCCATGGAGGATGTTTGCAGGGCTGCTACGTGGTCTTCCCCGCATACCTTCATGTCCCATAACCGCCTCCAGGTTGGGGGTGGGGGTTCTGTTTCTTTTGCCTCTTCTGTTTTGTCAGCGGGGGTACCTTGAGAGGTTTTCCTTTTTGTTGCTATACCTCTGTATATTAAAATATGTTTTCACTGCACTGCTGGTGTGGTCTATTTCCTCGTTGATGCACTGATCTGTCAGGAAAAGTGTCTCCCCAGAGCACTCTCAAAGCGTTTCAATAAAGTTCAAAAAAAGTTGCAATGCATGTAGATCATTTTCCAAGTTATTCTTTACTTGTGCATTTTTTTGTGATTCTTCTCATTCTTTACAAGTATTTTAACTCATTGGCCCAATGCATTTCGGGCTGAGCCCTTCCTCAGGGGCCCTGTACAATCCTGAAACATTGATAACAAAGTACAGTTTCAAAAACTAAATCTTTACACTTTTGTGCATTTCATAATTAAACAATGTTTAACATGTGACAACATGCTAGGGGGGCGAAAAATCAGTGTTCGGAATGTTTTCTATGCCAATGTAGCGTTTTTAACAGTGCTCTACGATGTTAAATTGGAAAGTGCACTTAAAGGTGTCTAAACGGTGACTGGGGTCGTCACGATTTTAAATAAAAAGTGCTCGTGGAAAAATCGTGCTGCAAACCTGTTCAGACGAGTCTGCTGGTCGCTCTGTGATAGAAAAAATTTCTGAAAACGAACGAAACGTGACATGCGTTAAAAAAACGGGTCTGCGTGTGGCAGCATATTCTGTCGAATATACTAGCGTGAATGACGCTTACCGAAAACAATAGTCATGAAGATCCGTGATGGAGTCCGGTGTGGATGTTAGAGTTCCGACTTGTTTCCACGTTGGATAATCAAACTCGGGTCGTGGAGCTTCTTAAATGTAAACTAGAAGCTGATAGGGTGCGATGTGCGCGCAGTCACAGTGAATGTGATTGGATGACGCATGGTCACGTGAACGCGTGGTGTTTGCTAGTGTATCTCGGTAATACGAAATGACATGAAGGGAAAAATGTGTGGGGGAATTGAGTGGCTAAGGGTAGAAGTCTAAATGAATACTATACACGTGTGGAATCAGTAACTGAAATAGTGAAACTTGCATATTTCGATAATGGGGAATGGGTCATTCACTACAGATGCAAATAATAGAATAAACATTCAATGCGTGTTCTGTCAGTTAATTTCTGTTAGTATAATTACAAATAACAACTAAATTCTAAACGTTCGTTTAGTCCTCTTGGCGCTGTCGATTACAGTTTGTTGATCCAAAAAAGTTCCCGTCTTAGTAAATGTTGATCATTGTCTCTTCCTGGAAGTAAAGGGACTATTTCTAAAATGCAGAATTTCAGTTGACTGGGGTTATGTTGATGGTCATTAAAATGTACTGCCACAGTGGATTTGTGAGATTTTAGGCGAATGTTGCTACGATGTTCTGTCAACCTGGTCTTTATTTTTCTCGATGTTTTGCCCACGTATGGGAGTCCGCATGGACACTTCAACATATATACGAGGTTGGTACTATCGCATGTGCCGTTGACTCTTAGTTTAATTTTGCTCCCACTAGATGGGTGATTGATTTCATTGGTCTATTTCCTTACATGAAGCTGTTTGCTTTGGTATCGGCTCATGTGTGATTACTGTGGCGAGGAAGACTGGACGAGGAGGTAATGCCCCGGTTACTTACCGGTAATCTTCATTACTCCGAGTCCATGTCTTCCTCGCCACAGTATAGTTTCCCTTCCCTCCCGGCCCTGGTAGTGGCTTCATGTCTGCGGCTTGGTTCTTCAGGTCGTGTTGGTGCTTCTGTGTCCCTTTATGGGATTGGCTGGAGCCACTGGGGGCCATATTGGAGGAGGGAGAGGGAGACTAGAACGATGTTTTTGTACTTGGAGTTCTGTGTGGAGCCAGAGGCTCATGTGTGATTACTGTGGCGAGGAAGACATGGACTCGGAGTAATGAAGATTACCGGTAAGTAACCGGGGCATTCCCAGGCACTGCCTGAGCAGCCAAACAGGCCACTCAGACCAATCTCGACACTGCTCATGCAGCGTTGTAATTGGCTGGGAGAGTCCGGGAGCCTGCTGCATGCCCGAGTGAGGACAAAGGAGAGGTGGCGGCGGCCAAAGGTAAGTATTTTATTATTTATTTTTCTTCCCCCTCTGGCCCACCACCCCGTTCCGAGGCAGCCACCGCTGGGTTCAAGTTGCTTTCCATCCTATGAGAACAACTGATAATGACGTAATCCAGATTAAGTCACGGTGAGCTACCTGCCGGAACCAATAATTCCGACCAAGATGTCCCCCTGCAGAGTTAACGAGAAGCACTGTGTAGGGAAATCTCATTACTAAGAATAATATTTAAATTAAAGTATGAACGGAGGCCATTGTATAATGTGCTATTAGTTGATCAGATGTATTTTCTTCTTCCCTTTCAGGTTAATTACACATCTCCTTTGGTGGCGCTGCATTTTACGGAAGTGAGGAACAATCGTCAAATAACCGTCCAATGTAAGCTAAACGGCAAGGACATTATAAACGACAACAACAACGACCGTTTCCTTGGCAGAATCATCTTCACATTGGAAATAGGAATTTAGGAGACATGAACATTTACCAGAAAATATACCGCCTGTTCTTGTCGTGTTAAATGGCGGACCTTTTAAGATGGCTGGAAGTCTGCATGGCCAACCTGCCTGGAAAATATATTCGGTGTATGAAACCTATCAGTGAGTTTAAACTGAGACCCCAGATGCGTGAAGGTGATCTGAACGATGAAACTGAAGATATTATCTCAACGACACCAGTGCAGTAAAAGGGATATTTGAAGAAGGTAGAAATATATGGAGATGAATTCTCAAATGAGTAAATCTGTTACGTTAAGACATTGCTTGGACGTAGAATTACTCCTTTTGGAATTCACCAACAGTCTCCATGTTGTGCTTGAAAACCTACAGCAGTCACAAGTTTACAGATGGCAGAAGTTGCAGATATCCGGACCTTCTCCACAAAAACCTTCGTTGCTTTTCAGTTTTGACAATGCAGGGGGTCTTCTGCTGCACAGTGACTGGTTTCCCTTTGCTGCACCCTTGAACATTTTTAACAATACAAGAGTGGTTGGCATCGCATTTGTTGAATGGTTTTTAAGTAAAGGGTAAATGATAAAAATCTTTACATGGAAACTTTTTCATGTGTGGAAGACCCTCATCTTACATCCTAACAAATTTATGAGGTCTTCTGATTTACCTTCAAAAGATGGAAAACATTTACTGCTGCCCTTGTTAGAAGTAGATTTCCATGAAGTAAGAGGTTGTGAGGAGCTGTGAATACCCACAAAATGTATATGTTTGTGAGCACATGCCTGCTCCCCAGGTCTGTCAGTATGTTTACTCACAAGAATTTCTTTTTCCTCATGGTTACGTTTAGTAACAAAAATAAATAAACATTGAAAATGTTTGAATAATGTAACCTTAACAATTTCACAGACAAAAGTACTAACCCATTTCTCTATGTAAAATGTATGCATCAGGAGACATTCTGTGAAGAGTAGAGGCTTACAGGGTAAGCTGTCCACCACTCCACTCACTAACCAGTCATATTACACTGTCTACTGCCAGTTGTATTGTCAATGTCAGGGTTCAAAATGGTAATCATAGTATATTATTGATTACCGGGGTATATTTAGTGTCATGATTTTGTGTTGTGTCCTTCTGTGTGAACAAGCTGCAGCACAGGTCACTAGCTGCTAAGATGGGACATCTCTGCCCGACCCAGATGCACTCGGCATGCACTTCCAGGTCACTCTACGACGGATCAACTGTTTTGGGCAATTCGCAGTGTTTTCTTCTGAAACAAAGTCCTCCTGCATAGAGTGGTTACCGCCTCAGCATTCACAACTTCAAGTAGTCTCACCTAAATTGAAAATTGATTGCAAATTAAATGCATATGATTGCTTTACCAATAGATAATTTGCATACACATTGCTTATGCATTTGCCTTGAATCTAGGAATAAATTACTTGATAAAGAAATATAAGAGGTCTATTCTGGTGCGGAGATTGACATTGTCAGCTCATCTTTATTAAGGCATGATGATACAGTCTGTTAATGTAACTCGCCAAATCATTGTGACTGAATAAGCACAGTGACACCAACCACACATATCTCTCCTCACACCTTAGGCGATCGCTGTGCTATTCAGTCCACTGACTTAGTATCTCCAGAGCCTACGATGTCCACAATATCAGTGAATTAATCGGCTTTTGGACCCACAGCGTCATTCACTTCCCTAATCTCCACATGGTTACATAATGGGACCCTTGCTGGGGAATCCTCTCTCGCTCCACCGCTTCATCTCTCTTGTGGTAAACTTCCTTGCTGGATCTCCCCTAATTCGCCCTCAGCGCAGTGGTGTCCAGTCTCCAACCCTACTGTGAACCTATTCCACCCAACCCACGCTACCGCTCCATGTCCACATCCCTTCAACCCCACATAAGCCCTATCACAAGCATTATACTCCCTGCCCCTCTCTCCTCTCTAATGGGTAATCCACTAGGCTGCACTGACTCACGCGCTCCCCCCGACTATCCCATGGCCACTCCGACCCCTCAGCTATCCACCAAGACCCCACAACTCCTTCCGGAAATCCCCACTCAACCCTTATCCAACAACCAACACTGGACCGCTCGTCTGGGTGAGATCTCAAGCCACCTGCACCTTCTCACGATGGAACACCAGGATTTGAAGGCCATCACTATCGAACATCTCCCTCTACTTAGAACCCTTAGTACTATAGGAAATCGACCCAGAGTCCTTACTGGCACAGCTCCTGCCCTTGGCACGCACACCATTCTCCAAACTTTGGAAACTTTACTCCTCCCAAATGTCCCCTCCCTCCCTAGAAGACCGAAGGCTAATCTTTCGATCAGTGATATCCGTGATCTACTCCTCTCCTATTCCCAACCATTAGGCACTGATAAGACCTGAACTAGGCAAATCCAAGCCATTCACGCTAACCCTTACAGAGAATACTCCCACAACCTGAGAGGCATAAATAATGACAACCTCAAGCGCATCAACATTCTTCAGACTCAAACTTCTCACTTGGCTGATCAATTGAAATGCGTACTTTTTCTCAGCTGCAGATCAGCGAGTAAACACACCTGATATCTATGATCCCATCCTAGCCAACGATCTTGACATCATTATCCTGACTGAAACCTCACTAAACTGCTCCTTTACCACTTTTCTTGACCTTCTAGTCCCACCTAGCCATGACATTATTTGTATATACAAATCTATGAAATAGGGTGGAGGAATAGCCTGTATTCACCGAAATACACTCTCGGTTACACAATCAAAAACCACTACTCCAACCTCCAGTGAATACCTTGGCATCAACATTTCCAGAAAAAAATGTCCCTGCCTGCAAACTACACTCATTCTGATACCTCTCCCCCTCAGCCCCCTGGAGACAATCTTTCCCATTGAGCATTTAATGGAAATCATCTCATCCAATGACGACCCTCTAGTGTCCCAAATCTTCTTGGGAGACTTCAACCTCCTCTGGTCTGGCCCCAACCATCAAGCAGTGAATTGTCTTAAACCCCTCCTATTGGATCATAAACTGACAATTGTGTGACACCTCTACTCAGATCAAGGGAGAAATTCTGGATCTCATCATTTCCAAAGGTAGCACCATCACACTGGACTCCATTATACCATGCGACTGGTACGACCACTACTGCATCTTCTTCATTAACAGGAAGGCAGTCGCGGAGGACGACCAACCCAAGAAAATGAAGCAATGGAAAAGGAACCTCAGAAATGTCATCACGGAAGAGCTAGCAGCCTGTTGCACAAAGGCCTGGACTTCCCAATCAGATATGACTGATGTTCATTTCCTCACAGGCTTATATAATTATATAATTCCTCGATCACCGGTATCATGGATGCTATAGCCCCCTTACAACAACAAAAAATGGCTCCTCCAAAATCTCCAAACCGTGGGACAACCACACCCTAAAGTCGGAATGTCGTTATCTAAGGGCAACAGAAAGATCCAGGTGATCCATACCATCTACCGAACACCTAAACCGCCTTAGAGCAGTCAGGACCTCTCACCAAAAAAAAAAATCAAGAGTGAAAAAGCCGACTTCTCCAGATCCCAACTTAATCAAGCCAAAAACCGCCCCAAAAACCTTTTCAAAATTGTTCGGTCAAGGCGCACATACGCCCTGACCCTGGTTAAGGTTCTCCTACCTGCCACAAATTGGCCGCCTTCTTTACAGAGAAAACATCAAGTATCAATACCGACCTAGAATCAAAGAGGGCTCTTCCTCAAATTTCTGGGTGCACTGCTCCAACTGCCATCCAGGAGTTGCTTGTCCCCCCTAACTCTAGCCCACAGAACAATGCCTCTTGGCACACCTTTACACCCCTCAGTGAAAGTGACATCTACAACACTCTGCTTGTGATCAAACCATCTAACCACTTCAGCGACCCTCTCCCACCTCCCATTTTCAAAGAAATTAAGGCTGCCATCCTCCCCATCTGGGATAAGATTGTAAATACATAACGATTGCAAGGCATGTTACCTGTCTGCCTAAAAGAAGCACAAGTATCCCCATTCTAAAAAAACCTAATGCAGACAGTTCTGATCTGAATAATTTCCGTCCTATTTCCAAAATCCCCACACTGGCGAAACTTACTCCGCGCCCACATTGAGAAATTCCAACTGTTGGCTCAACATCAGTTGGGTTTTCAGAGAGGTCACAGTACAGAATCTTCACTCACTCACATCATGGATGACATTTTAAAGTTGCTAAACCAAAATTAATCCTGCCTCCTGATTCTCCTTGACCTATCTTCTGCCTTCGACACTGTTAGCCAAAGCAAACTACTATCCACGCTAGAACATAGGATGGGACTAACTGTGTTGGTATTGCAATGGTTTACTTCCTCCTCAACAGATCTCAAAGAGTCAAGGTGAATCAATACCTATTTCAGACTTCTACAGTATCTATAGGGGCTTCCACACAGGTCTGCCCTTTCACCCATACTCTTCAACTTATTCTTGGAACCATTAGCTAATACCGTGAATGTGGTGAGCATTCTTTTTTAGATGTATGCAGATGACACTCAACTTTATCTGAAAGTTTCCTCTCCGGAAGACTTTATTTCACTCAACTACATCTTCTTGAACACTCAAAATTGGCTCACTGAAAATTACCTCATGCTCATCACCTCCAAAACAGAACTCCTTCTCACCACTCTCCCTAACCATGCTCCCAAGATTGACCTCTGGATGAATCAGCTTACAGCCTTCAGCTGCTCCCCCACATTATTGAGTCTGCTAAATCTCTAGGATCCACCCTAGACAGGTACCTGAACATGCAGAATTGTATCAGCAATGCGACCAAGGGTGCTAAACACCAGATGAGGATACTAAGGAATCCCAAACCATTCCTTCCACATGAAGACCTCAAATGGGCAGTTCAAGCTCCAGTATTGCCAAGGCTCGACTATGTTAGTTCCACGCTCTGTGGTCTTCCCAAACAAAACCTGGCCCCTACTTTGGGCTTCCATTAATGCAGCAGCCAGATTGATTATGGGTACAAAAAGAAATGCTCACATAAACCCAACCTTAAACTCCTTAAACTGGCTACCTAACAAGCTAGAATACAGATAAAGATTGCATGCATGATTTACAAAGCCCTGCGCTTCAAGACCCCCTTCTATTTAGCCCACAAAATCGAATTATCAGGGGGTGGCCGTCTGTCCCGAAGTTCAAGCTCACTGCTCCAGAAACCACAGCTTTTCTACAAAAAGAGATTGAGAAACAGAGCTTTCTTTGGCATTGCCCAGAAGACTTGGAACTCTCTTCCACCGGAAGTCCGTCGAATCCCATCCACCGCTTCTTTAAAAAAGGAAGTGAAAAAAATCTTAATGATCAAGTTCTTGCCCTAAATGCCCTGGCTCTGCTCCTTCATTGCTGCCCTCTTTTCTGTTGCTCCGATTATTGATTACATGGTTGTAAACCTGGGAATAACAGTGTTAGAAGGCCATTGCTCATATTGGATTATATATGGTTTGTTCTTCTCCCATTACCTGATTGGGATGTATGCTGTGTTTGTCTATTACATGCATGTACTCCAGGGTTTAACAGTGTTGGCAGGTTATGCACATATCGGTATTGTATATATTGATTGCTCTTCTCCCATTACTGGATCGGTCCGATCTCAAATGTTAAGCGTTTTGAATCGCGTTAGGGGCATGCTCACTCCTCGTACTAATTTGTAACTAATGTTCTTTGCCCACTATTGTTTCCTACCTACTCTAATTGTGAAGCGCTCTAAAAACCGCCTGGGTCATGTTTGCACTATACAAAACTTTATAAATAAATTTGTGTAGGTATTTACTTCACAAGTCGCATGTGTTGGAAGGGACATATAGGGAGGTTTAGTTAAGTGGTCACTTCAATGCGGACTGTTTCGTTTTAGCCGTTCGCTTGCTGGGCACACTTTGGAGTTGTTGATTTAAGTCCATCAACAGAAGATTTCTCCAGTTGTACCTCATGGGAAGTTTTCCTTTAATTTTAGATCAAACCCCTCGACTACTATTATACTTGTTTTTCCATCCAGAGCCAGCAGGAAAGGCGTTGGAATTGAGTTGGGTTTACGTAGCCTTCGCTGCGAGACAGATGGCATGGGAAGTATCTTAGGGCCTTATTTACCCTTTGGTAACGGGATACTCTGTCAAAATGTGATAGATATCCCATCCACCATAAACTATAATGCACTTGTAATACTGTGGGCAGGACATCCGACACAGGTTTGATGGAGTATTCCGCCATCAAACTATAAATACTGCCTGAGAGATGTCTTGAATGAGTGATTCTAAGTGGGCATCTCTAAGAAAAAGGCACGTGTTCATCACCTTAACTGATAGAGTATTACCATTGATCATCCATCACATCAAGAGACTTGTGCCTGACAGACATGCATCTGAGGCTTACCCATGTATGAAAGAGCTTGAAGGCATGAGTAATCAAATAGACCATGTGATATTACCGTTATTGTATTGTTCTTGGCTGTATTTAACTAGTTGTAATGTTTACATCCCAGAAATATGGGTAGATTATTAATGAGCAAAGGCCAGGTTAAACACCTTGCCATAGTTTCCGAACATTAGTTTCCAGTATTTTATATTCTACAAGTACAAGTACAAGTACTAGGGAATTACATTATTAGGTTAAGAAATGATGCACTGTTTTTAATAACATAGTTAAGAGATTTGTAACTTGTGTTAGGCTATGGCACATTAAAAAAAATTATTAACTTAATAATGTTTGCATTTTAATGATGATGAGCTTGTGTGGGCTTTCATTTGTCTAATAAACTATTCAATTAAAAAACAATGGTGATGAGCTTGTGTGGGCTTTCATTTGTCTAATAAACTATTCAATTAAAAAACAATGGTGTGGGAATGTTAGATAAAGAAACTGAAATAATTATTCAAATGAAAAAAGAAAGACCTGGATGTTAAAATTAGGGTCACCAGGTGTGGCATTTTCTGCCCTATGCCCATGAAACTTTGCTTTCAGGTGATCAGGCTTCAAGGATATCAGTCAGGGGCACCACCAGGTCCATGTGCTTTGGTGCCTAGGCCCCATAGTTTTGGATATACTACTTCTACTCTCAAACCACAACAATTCTACAACATTAACTCCAATTAGAACATTGGAATGTGAGCACTCCATTGAGGAAGTGCTGCAGGTTTCTAATGGCTGGTAGAAACCCGGAGTATCAACATTCCATTGTTTGTTCACAGCTATTGCTTTGAACAAAGGCCTCACGGAGCCCGATGGGATTTCAACCTCCTCGGGCTCCGTGAGGATTTTGATTTACAGATGAGAACTCAAGGGGCAGAATGTTCTAATAGCCTTAGAGTCCTCTGTAGCAGCGGGCTCTACCGGCCATTACTTCAAATCGGTGGTTAAACCTCTAGTATTGCCAAGGCTAGACTATGGTAGTGGCTCAGTCCTTTAACACTGAATGCGGACCTTTAATGGCCAGTAGAGCCATCTACAGCTGGCTCTAAGGATCTTTACCTAATTGCTTGCTTTTCCTTAGCCTCTTGAAGGAAAGAGGAGATGAATATGAGGCTATGGGTGGAACAAGATGTCAACCATATGATGTCATCAGGGTTCAGTGATGGGAGATATCACTTCTGCTACCCCAGTTCATTATGGTGTATCGTCATTCACGGCAGGCTTCTGAGGCTCTCTCAGTCTTTAACGACACTAGAGACTGATTAAAGGTAAAATAAATCACTTTCTGTTAAGTTCTTATGGGATCATATAGCATTAAAAGCCATTTTGGCAGCCTCTACGTTTTGCTGAAATTAGGTCAGCGAGAAGAATGATTAATATGGTATTTTTCTCAACTAACTGAAGAGATAGGAAAGGGTACCTCCACCCTGCCTGAATTATTCCTCAGACTTTTTCATGGCAATTAAAGTTGACTATAGCAGAAAGACTACTAAGTGAATCCTCAGGATTAAAGTAAACGCAACTCCCAAAATGGAGGGCCATATCTAGAAAATTTTAAATACAATCTCACCCAAACGGGAAACATGTAAAAAAAAAAATCTCTAAAAATGCCATCTCAAAATCAAATACGAGTCCTTTTCAGAGCTTTGGAAAGGTATTTTACATAATTTTAAGGCACAATGGAATGATCCATCATTAGACTGCTGTTGCCTTCAAACACAACTATAATGCATTTTACACAGGGGATGCTTTTTGAAAACTTTATTTAAGTTGCAGCAGTTATGTACATTGTACATCTGTTAAAATCCTAACATAAAATTGGGGTTATCAAGTTTGGTTAAATGCTTGCTAGTGGAAAGCATATATACTTTTTACTCAAAACGGACAAAATGGAAAAAAGTACAGATCGCCTTGCGTGGGACATTTGGGGATATTTAATAAACAGACAGTCCCAAGCATCATCAATTAAATGATTCATCGTTTAGAAGAAGCCAGTGTTGTTGAACAATTTCATATTTCCATTAACACTGATGTATTAATTTGACGAATGCATTTTAAAGAGAAACATGACATTATGGCTTTTGTCTGTTTTGCTAATTCCAAAATTATTCAACAAGCTAAACATTTTAACAGAAACATGCCACCCATTGAGAACATGTTTATTTTAATTGATACACAGCCCTCCAGGAAAAACTACTCATAAAAGTTAAATTTACATTATTTACTATGGAATTCCCCATTAGTTTCACCGTAGAGTGCAAATATAGTTCAAAAGCCCATGCCGGAGTGGTTTTGATGTCGAAAATTAGTGTGTGACGCGCGATATTTAAGTCAATTTATGACTGACAAAGTGCGCAGAAAATAGAAGTATCAGAATTTCGTTGTTCGACATGATTTTGAGGTGATCATCAGTTGAAATATACAAAACACTCAGTCTGTGTTGATCTATATCCACTGAAATATGCAAACTACGCAATAGTTTGCTCTACATTCAGAAACATATTGTAAAAATAACATTACAATATTCAAAAGAATAGTATTAGCCACTTCAGGCAAAAAGTTTAATATCTGATGGTTGTATAGAATGCGGGAGCCAGTCTTATTCTTGACTTCACCAAGAGATTTCCTGTGTCAGCTCATCTTTTCTGGTTATTTGTAAAACCCTCTGTTTATGTTACACACATCTTTGCAACAGATGGCCAGCCTGTCGGTGTGGCTTGTAAGGTAAACCTAAGCCTACTCCCAGAACCTCTGTTAGGATTGTCTAATGATTGCTAAATGAAGGTGCCTTCGATTTGAGAGTGGTCCTTTCCTGTCTTAACTCAAAAGTTTGGATTCTACTCGCAATGCAGTTTTTTATACTTCACAAACAGCTCAAAATTTGCGTTTTTCAAAGAGTACCATGTGGTTTACTCTACTGTTTGTTACCCATTTTGGTATGGATAGCACAAGGCTGCCTTACGGGGCTGCAGTTCACTTTTCTCTTCTCACGTTTATTCCTATTTAGACGACTGGTTGAGTGTGTGGAACTGTAGAGACAGATTTGTCGAAAATAAATATGTACTGTCAACACTGATCAATTTGCAAGATAACTAAAAAGCTCTTCACCGAAAAGTGAGTTAGACTTAAGAAGCAAAAAAAAACGATTTGTCAGAATTTCAGTTCTCAGAGCTGTGCTATACATGTGAAATCATTTGTTCGTGCATTCACAGAAATGTACCCCACGTTACTGCAGAAATACTCATGCAGATACCTTTTATGCTTCTTTTTACATAGCACCTGTTTTGAACTGCTGGTCTGTAGGGAAGGATTTCTTCAGCACAAGCCTCTTTGGTGCTTCATAAACTTTGCTGTGTCTATTTTGGAGTGGAAACAAGCCATGGCTTACGATGACTTGCTTTTTGCATTGCAGGTCCCACTTCTTCTAGCAGTGATAAAGAAAGGCCTTAGGGTGGTTGAATAAAATAATATTCTATATACTGTGTTGGATACGCTGTTGACTGACGTTTTCAATTTATTGTAGCCTTGTTATGGTTTTCAAAAGCTAAAATGTAAATAAAAGTATGTAAATAAGACCTTGTGGTTTTACTCTGTTGTTGACATTTGCTTCTCGTGATTTTTTTTGCTCACGCTAGACTTGAAAAAGTCAGATCAATGTGACCATTTTTCAAGCTTTAACTACTTCCTAGTAAGTAAGCAGATTAAATAAAATATGTACAGACAATATTCTTTTTTTGTAATAAATGGAATAAAAGGGGGCGAGGTGAATTTGGGAGTTTGATAAGAAATTTCTGTGGTATTCTAATTGTCAGCTACTAGTCGAGAAAACAACAAATGACTTATTTGTATAGAATTCTAACTCTGTTTCACAGGCAATAATAGGGGGAACTTTGATAAGCATATTGAGGAATCGCATACTGGAACAAGAGGTATATGGAGCCAAGAATTCCCAAATAAGAATATCGGGCATTAGAAATTCAGAATGAGAGGGCCCTACAAAGAGCATTACAGCTGAGAAAAGGATCTTTAGGAATAGATTGCATAGAAGGTTCCAAGGAGTCAAATGGAAGTAAACGTTCAGAACATGATACAGGAGGAAACCGTGTGGATACTCCTAGCATGGCCTTTCAGAAGAAACCATTGCAGGTATTACAACTTCAAGATCAAGAAATGTGAACAAGTCTACACAAACACAAACAACATTAAAGAGGAAGGTGTAACTATTCAAGAACCTCTATAGGAGCATAACTCCTTTGAGATTGTAGAGGTCAATCAGATTTTGAGGGGCAGGGGCGAAAACATACCACCACAGCGGCAATCAAAAATGCATTCACCACGTTCTACTCCACACTCTACACGGAGGACTAGCATGTGGGACTAGAATTAGGAGCTTTCCTAGACACCATATCCCTGCCACAGCTGCCAGATGCACAGACACAGGCTCTCAGGAAGCCCATAATGGTAGAAGAGGTCATCGCTGCGATCTCCCAATGAGGTTGCAAAAGTCCCAAGGCCTGTTGGCTTTTCGGGCCGCTTTACAAAACATCTTGCAGAGAACTGGCCCCCTGCTTGTGAGACTATTTAATGCAATAGGGAGCAAGGGAGCATGTTGCCCACGGTACAAGAAACTGTCATCACCCTCTTGCCAAAGCCCAGGAAGGTCCCTGCATTCTGCTCCTCCTACCACCCAAAGTCTTTGCTAAATGTAGATACTAGGCTCTTGGCTGGGATCATAGCGCAGCACCTGGGGGAGCCTAGGCAATATCTTGTGGAGCCGGATACATCGGGGATTATATTGGTCCGCTCCTGTGCAGATAACACTAAGAATACTACATCTTGTTGAAAAAGCAGGGAGAGTGGGAAGGGGGGCAATCCTCATTTCCACAGATGGCGAAAAGGTTTTTGATTGCGTCCATTGGCCCTTCCCTCAGGTGGAACTAGTGGAAATGGAGACAAGGGAAAAATTCACTGCATGGCTCTTCAGTGGGTATCAGTGTTCGAGGGTCCATCTAAATGTGAATATCCCGCTGACCGCACCCAAACAGATACCGATGGAGATACGCCGGGGTGCCCTATGTCCCCATTGCTATTTGCTTTATACTTCGAGCCATAGCCATCAGATGGAGGGGGGAAAAAGATAGTGGGGATCACGATGGGCACGTAGTGTATTTTGCAGTTGGATCGCTTCACTCATTCGTGGTGTTGTGTATTGCGTCATTTGTCACTGTGTTGAAACCTCGCTGAACAGCTATCTTCTTGAATTTTCATCGTTTCATAGTTTAATTGATGGGCAATATAGGACTGCTTTCTGACTGACTCATACTTCCATAATGGGTGAATGATTATAACTGCTAAGCTGTAGACATTGACGTAAGATCTAGAACTTGTCCCCTTGATCCGTTGTACTAGAGCTATGTACAAATTTCAGGTTAAATATGTTAAATTCGGAGGAGCTACGCGGGCATCCAAGATGGTCGCGTGAGCAGAGAGCTCCCGAGACCCGCGCCGCCCTTCTTTATCTATCCTTCACTTATCCTGATCATTTTGACGGGCTTTTGCAGCGCTATCTTTACTGATGCTGACGATCCTTTTTTGGTCGAAATCGGACCCTGGGAACCACTTTTCTGTCATCTGCAACTTTTTGGCCTGCCCACGGGCGCGACCGGGGACTCGGCTACCTACTGTGGCCAACCCGTAATTCAACAACAGCGGCTGCCTGGCATCTGGCCCACCGGAGGTTTACTGCTTTCACTTTCGGTTTCCAGCCTCATTGTTCTTGTCTCCTCCTACTCTGCCTTCGCCTGCTGCCCTCACAGTCCACACTTTCCACCATAGGACTGGCAAGGAGGCCGCGATACTCTCGCTTCACTTGCACGTCGGAGTTTCTGGATTTTTCCTCCTTCTCTCTGCTTCTCCTGCTCCTTGGCCAACATTGCATGCGACATGGCAACAAAAGCGGAGGCCGAAAAACGCAGGAAGGCTGCAACCCGGGGGGGATCGATCCAGTCCAATATGATCGAACGCTACACCCAG
Organism: Lissotriton vulgaris; assembly: GCF_964263255.1. Classification (NCBI taxonomy): domain Eukaryota; kingdom Metazoa; phylum Chordata; class Amphibia; order Caudata; family Salamandridae; genus Lissotriton; species Lissotriton vulgaris. Next base: position 221,472,825 of record NC_141691.1, on the reverse strand, counting down.
CCGAGAGGCTCCCCCGGTGTCACAAGCGTGGGTGCTGAAGGACCTCAAACAGACATGCCGTCTTCTTCGGAAGTATCGCTCCAAGATCTTTTGGCTGCCATCTCTGGACTTAAGGCCGATATGAGTCAGCAATTCGAAGCCGTGGTGTCCAAAATAGACACGGTGGCTGTGGATGTAACTCTTATTCGGGCCGATTTAGCCAAAACAAATGAGCGGGTGAAGGCTCTAGATCTTAAAGCGTCGAGTCTGGTGACGGACATGGCGGAGGCGCAGTCTGAGATTGGTAATCTGCGTGCCTCGCACGATCTGCTGCTCAAGCGTATGGAGGACTATGACAACAAGGCCAGGCGGAACAACATACGCCTAGTCGGAGTGCCGGAATGTGATGGTGCTGCATCGATCGACTTGTTGGTCGAGGAACTTATTGTTGCTAAACTTGCTCCGGCAGGACTCAGTAAGTTCTTTGCCGTAGAGCACGCCTATCGTTTTCCAGGAGGACAAGTGAAACCAGGAAGCCCACCGAGGCCTATCATTGCAAGACTGTTTCACTACCAGGACAGGGACGCTATCCTCCAGGCCGCCCGTAAACACGGCCCGTTGAAATACGATAATAACTCTGTCTCCATCTATCCTGATTTCACTCCCCAAGTGCAGCGACAAAGATCAGGTTTCCTTGGAGTGAAACGTCGCTTGAGGGATCGCGGACTGAAATACGCCATGCTGTTTCCGGCCCGACTGCGGATTGAATTTCGAGAACGTGCCTACTTTTTTGATCAGCCTGACCGTGCTGCCGACTGGTTGGACTCGTTGCCGGCAGATGACTCTGGGAGCGGAGGCCCTGGTGGTGCGGAAGGTGGTGCAACGGCCCAGGAGTAATATGGGGCCCGGAGGTTCTGATTGAGACTACGTACTGTACTGTGTAAATTAACTTTGTGCTTTAATGTACTGCCCGTGGCGGTGCGGGAACGGGTGATTTCTCCCTTCCTCCTCGGGGGGTTCTTTGTGTAGATAAGATGGGGCGACAGGCACACTGCAGTTGGGGGTGGCTTTTTAGTCAGCAGGGGTGCAGGGAGGGGGGCGTTGTAACGGGTTTCTGTTTGGGGATTGGTTTCTGGGGACTGGGTTGTGTTTCGTTTAGTTTGTTATGTCTCTGTTCTCATGGTATTTCACATTTTGCAATTACTCTGAACTTGGGGTTGTGCAGGGAGGTGGAATGCCTTTGTCGCAATGGGGGGGGGGGGGGGGGGGGTGAAATGCGGGTTCTTTCTTGGAACGTAAACGGATTGGGTGATAGGATCAAGCGGGGCATTGTACTGCAATTCTTGAGGCGCCATGCCCCAGATGTTGTATTCCTTCAGGAGACCCACTTAATTGGAAATGCTTGTAAAGCCCTAGACCGCCGGGGTTATCGCCTGGTTGCACATGCTGGTTTCACTTCGGGGTCCCGGGGCGTGGGTATCATGGTAAAGTCTTCCCTTGCTCTTGCTATTGACGAGGTTATCCTTGACGACCGTGGGCGATATGCTGCTGTCTCTGGGAGGTGGGAGGGTAAACTGATCGTGTTTGTTGTTGTCTATATCCCCCCGGGACTGCAGGCTACCACCTATGCCGATCTTGGCAGGACTCTCCTTGGGCTTCCGGATGGCTTGTTAATCCTGGGCGGGGACTTCAATTCTGTCATGTCCGGTGAATGTGATCGACTTCCCCCTAGGGTATTGTTGCCGTCCCAGATGTGGCTCAGTGAGATGGCTGACACTTTTGGCTTAGTAGATGTCTGGCGCTCACTACACCCCACACTCCAGCACTACACTTTTCACTCTGGTGCACATGGCAGCCTCTCCCGTATCGATTATTTTTCTATGTTAGCCTCCACTCTGTCCACTGTTCGGGAGGTACGACATCTTCCCCGGGGTATCTCGGACCACTCCCCCTTGCTGATTACGATTTCTGTGGGTGGTCTACTTGGCAACAGGGTCCCCCCGATCCCTCCCTGGCATTTCCGAAACCCCCGGCTCCGCTCAGATTTGGTTAAGGCAATTGATTGCTACTTCAATGAGAATGTGGGCTCGGTCACCTCCCCCACTGTTCTTTGGGAAGCCTTCAAGACGGTTATTAGGGGCTCCGCCCTATCATTCATTGCTGCAGAGCGTAGGGTAAAGAGGGAGGCTGTTTTGGCTCTCGAAACCGAGATTACTGCGCTTGAAAGTGAGTTGGGTGGGAATGACACGCCTGCACTGTTGCACACTCTGGAATTGAAGCAAGCAGACTATAAAGCCTGTGTCACGGACGCTGCTAAACTGATGCGAGCGAATCAACTAGGCCGACTGTATGACGTGGGTGACAAGGCTAGCAAGCTCCTGGCGTGGCTGGATAAGGCTGAACGAGCGAGTCGTGTTGTACCTGCCATTGTTCGTGAGTCTGGTGAGAGTGTCTCTGATCCGGGTGAAATTGTTGATTGCTTTGTGGACCACTTCCGGAAGGTTTACACGCCTGTTAGTGATCGTGATGAGGCCGATTCCAGGCCACTATTGCGAGACATTGCCGTACCCACTGTTTCGGATGAGGATGGTCTTGCCCTGGAGGCCCCTTTCACGGTTGATGAGATTGCCCTCGCTATCCGATCCTTGCGCTCGGGAAAGGCGATGGGCCCTAATGGACTCCCCATTGAACTCTACAAACTTTGTCCGGACAAGATGGCCGCCCACCTGCGTCATATGTTTCTCGAGGCGGTTGAGGCTGGAAGCCTCCCCCTTGAGCAGCGCCTTGCTACCATAGTAGTCATTTATAAGGACGGCAAGCCTTGTGACCGCTGCGCCTCGTACCGCCCCATTTCTCTCCTTAACGCGGAACCCAAAATCCTTGCCAAGGTACTGGCCAATCGGTTGCTTAAAGTGATTTGCGACCTGATCCACCCGGATCAATCCGGTTTCATCCCCCACAGGAACACTGCCCTTAATCTGCGTAGGCTCCACAGCGTTCTCGCGAGAGCTCCAATTCTCGCCGAGCCGGCAGTGGTCGCTTCCCTGGACGCCACAATGGCTTTTGACACTATCGAATGGCCCTACCTTTGGGCGGCCCTCGCTAAATTTGGCTTTGGCCCCAATTTCATCGCATGGGTCAAGCTCCTTTACGAACGGCCATTGGCTCAGGTCGCGGTAAATGGTAGATGCTCGGACCCCTTCCCCTTAGGCCGTGGCACGCGCCAGGGCTGTCCGCTCTCCCCGCTTCTATTCGCATTGGCGCTCGAGCCCCTTGCCGCATGGCTCAGGTGGGAACCCTCTATTAAAGGGATCAGATGGTCCCCAGACCTCGAGGATCGTGTCTCCTTGTACGCGGATGATATCCTCCTTTATCTCACTTCCCCTCAAAAGTCGCTTAACGTTCTCTTCGACGTTCTCACGTCCTTTGGTAAGAACTCGGGACTTATCATCAACTGGACCAAGTCCTGTGTCTACGTCATAGCTGGTACTCTGCCGCCTCTACCCCGCAGGTTTCCCATTCTTGTAGCGACCGACGGCTTCAAGTATTTGGGGATATATGTATCCATGACCTCCTCGGTCCGCTACGAGCGAAACTTGTATGCTCCGCTCCGTAGACTTAAGCAAGACGTTCGACGGTGGCGCGATTTGCCCTTATCCCCATTGGGCCGAGCGGCACTCTTTAAAATGATGTCGCTCCCCCGATTTCTTTACGCCCTACAACATTTTTTCGACCCTGTCCCAGCTCGCTACTTCCGTGAAGTTGAGAGTTTACAGCGACAATTGATTTGGGATGGCCGTGCCCGCATTGCTTTGTCCAAGCTCACGCTCTCCTGGTATGATGGTGGTATTGCGTTGCCGGATATTAGACGGTATTACTGGGCCTCGCACCTAAGCGCTATCAACCATGCGACCTACGCTCCGGAGCCCGCTCCCGCCTTTGCCTTGGATAAACTAGTGTTACCCGGTGGCAATTTTAATAGGGCTCTGTATTCAAAGGCACCCTTTCGACTCCTTACGGGCCCGACGAAATGTGCAGTGCGGGCATGGAGGGACGCTACCGTGGCCACGGGCTGGGGTGGTAGGCTGACACGTATGACGCCACTGTATGATTCGGAGCGGTTGGGCAACCTGTGGAAGACGAAAGGATTTGAGAAATGGGACATGATTGGGATCAGCACGGTGGAGGATCTATGGGCACGGGGCGCGGTTAAATCCTTTGAGTTATTGAAACTGGAATACCGGCTTGATGATAGAGAGCACTTCCGGTATCTGCAGATGAGGCATGCCTTGTCTTCCGTCTTTCCATCTGGTACCGACATTCCGCAGTCCTCCCCTTTGGAGGATCGAGTTCTAGACGGCCACGTCCCCGATAGTACCATCTCCTTGATCTACAAAAAGCTTATCAACAACAGGGCTGACCAACTTGAGAAGCTCCGGGCTTCCTGGACGGCTGATGGACTCGAATTAGACGACGAGGACTGGCAGTCAGCTGTGTCCTCCCCTAAGGAGGTGGCTATTCCGGCTCGGCTTCGCTTTGTCCAGTTGAAGATCCTCCACCGTGTGTATCTGACTGGAATGCGTCTGGTGCGAATGGGTTTGGTCTTGGATGGACGATGCAGGCGTGGGTGTGGGATGGATGGTACCTTTCTTCATGTTCTGTGGGAATGCCCGATGATTGCAGCTTATTGGTCCAGGGTGCATGATGTTATGAGTCGTGTCACTGGGATCCCACTCCTTCCCGAAGCACGACGTTGTCTGTTAAATGTGTGGGAACCGTCTGATTGTAATGCTGCCCAGACACTTTGGGTTACCCTGGGCAACATGGTCGCAAAGAGAGACATCGCGCAGCTCTGGGGCTCCCCTAGATTACCATTGCTCAGTGCCTGGAAAGAGAACATGGACTGGTCCATGTTCCGAGAGAAGACGGTATATGAGGCACGGGGGCGTCCAGGAAAATGGTCTAGAGTCTGGGCTCAGTGGAATACTTATCGCAGAGATATCTGTTTTCCTCCGCTTGACTACGATGTTCCTCTCCCCTCCTCTCCATGATTTGCGTTCCTCCACCAATTTCACTACATGCTTTGTTTTCCCTCTCGTGCTCACCCCCCCCATTCCATGTTTCCTTCTTTACTAGCCAACCTTCTCCCCCCACCTCCAGCGACCCTTGCCACTATGATACCATGTGTTTGTGTGTTGTTGTTCTTTTCGACAAAAACATAAAATTAAACCTTTCTTATCCTATTTGTATGATGCTATGCTCTATCCGATAATGTGGACTTGAGAGATTGCTTTAGCAACGTACTGTCTCCTAATCTACTTTTCACTCAGCCTGTTTATGTCATAGCGGCCGGCCCTGCGGGGTTGTAGGCAGACGCTGTGTATTGTGCATTCGTAAATAAAGGTTTTAAAAAAAAAAAAAAATATGTTAAATTCCAGATGATGGCCATATGACCGAAACACCAACTATCGAGGCATATTTAGAAGCCCTATCGCCACCACAATGTAACTTTTCCAGACGTTATGGTGGAGATAGGGGCTATGCCTTTTTTACGAGGCAGCGTTAAGCCACTTAACGTGGCTTAATGCTACCTTGTAAATAAGGCACCCTTTCACGCTATACTTAGCGTGAAAGGGGAGGGCAATTGGTGTTGTGGTGTGTGCTCCACCTCAACACCCCTTGATTTTGACGCTACCCCATATTTACAGGGGTGGTATAAATCTGGGGCAGAGCCAAAATTAAGACCAGGGAAAACCTAGTCTTACCCTGGTGCCATGAGGAGAAATGGTTAATTGCTGTTCGTTTTTGTTTCCACGGGTGCTGCGTTGTACAGCACACATGGAAACAGCAACATGCCATTGATTGTTTTTGCAGGAAGGGACACGTTTCTGCACATAAACAATCATTAAAAAAAATGTACGTTTTGCAACTTCTATGTGTGCTGCATTAAGCAGCACAAATAGAAGTTACCAAACGCCATTTAAAGATTGTTTATGTGCAGTAAGGGAGGCCTTCCTGCACATAAACAATCTTCCCTTGCAACGCAGAGACACCCTTACACTATAGTGCAAGGGTGCCTGCGTTGGCACTGTGCAGCTAAATTTAGGGCCAACGCAGGGGGAAACGCAAAGCTGCATCATATGGTTGGAAATATGGTACAGCCCTGCATTTCAGAAGTGTAGGAGTGTGGGGTTAAGCCAAGGATGCGAACTCAATGCTCCACCACTTCTATTGCACCTATGCCCCATAGTGTCAGAAACTTTCTCTTTCAAACATATCTATTTAAAAGTTACTGTTTGGTTTGATTTCCTCTGTTAATAACAATTTGTGTACTTGCAATTTGTACCACTTTGCTTTCCAAATGAACTGTTATTCCAAATCAGATTGCTAGGCCATCTCTTAATTGAATAAAATACGGATTAAAAAGAATTTTTGCACCTTTGATGAATAATTTGTTGTAAATAAATATAATTGATACTGATTAAGCAGTTACAGTGAGACTCCTTATTTGATTCACTCCAAGAAGTGTATTTCAATGAAATATTTTCCTAGCAAATCCCCCTCGTGTTTTACTGTCTGTGTACCCAGATTCCCGAGGGTGATCAGGTGTCACGTGGTGTGTATCAAGCTTGATTCAGATTGTGAGTTTATTCCAGTGCTCATGTCAAAGGTATTGCAAGCTCCTAAGTGTCAGCCACCCCAGGTAAACCACATCACTTACAAAGTATCTAGAAGATATTTCACCTCATTTTCAAACATGCTACCTAAAGTTGATTTTTCAGTGAGCGAATTCGTCACTGCTTGTTGGATAAAAATACTATCTAGGTATGCTCATCTTAGTGAAAGATAACGTCTAGGTATGCTTGTCTTAGTAAAAGATGACATATAGGTATGCTTGTCCTAGTGAAAGATAACGTATAGGTATGCTTGTATTAGGGAAAGATAGGGTTTAGGTATGCTTGTCTTAGTGAAAGATACGCTTTAGGTATGCTCGTCTTATTGAAAGATACATCTAGGTATACTTATCTTGTTGAAAGATACAGTTTAGGTATGTTTGCCTTAGTGAAAGATATGTCTAGGTATACTTAACCTGTCTCTAACCTACCTCTTCTATCCAAAATCCTGGAAAGATGCGTACTTCCACAACTGACCCAACACTTGGACAGCATCAACCTTCTAGATCCCCACCAATCAGGTTTCAGAAAAGGCTGCAGCACTGAAACTGCGATCCTTAATGTCATAGATGCTATACACAAGTCACTTCACTCGGAACAATGTTGCCTTCTCATTCTCCTGCATCTATCTGCAGCTTTCGATATGGTCAACCTCAAACTTCTCATCAAAGTTCTACAAGAAAGGGCAGGTCTTCAAAAGACGGTCTTACACTGGTTCTCCTACTTCCTCCACAAATGCTCACAAAGAATAAAAATCAAAAACTTCGAGTCCAACCTTCACCCCGTAAACAGGGGTGTTCCACAAGGGTCAGTGTTCTCCCCTCAGCTTTTCAACATCTACATTGAACCCCTCACTACCCTACTAAAAAAATCCAATATCCCTTTCCACCTATATGCTGATGACACACAGATCTATCTGAAAACCACCTCATTGCTGACATCCAGAGACTCAATGCCACGCTCAGAGAGGTACTACATTGGCTCTCAAGTAATCATCTAAAACTCAATCAAGAGAAAACGGAAATACTTCTCATCTCCAACAAAGAAGAGGACCCACAAATTGCAGAATGGCACAAAGCTATTGATGCTCTCAATAGCAACCTCACCCTGGCGGACTCGGTAAAATCTCTAAGTATCTCCTTAGACCCCAAACTGGACATAAACAAACACATTAAAAGTTCTGCAAAAAGCGCCTTCCTCAACTTGAAGCTACTGCACAAAATAAAACTCCTCCTGCCGCCCACGGACTTTCAACAAGCCATTCAAGCACTGGTGCTGTCCGGACTAGACTACGGGATTGCAGCCCTGGCTGGTACAGCAAAATCCCAGCTCGCCCCCCTCAAAACAACCTTCAATGCAGCAGCCAGATTGGTCACAGGAACTAAGAAATTCGACCACATCTCGCCTGCATTTAGAGAACTAAAATGGCTCCCAATTGAAATGGGGGCCAGCTTCAAAACAGCCTGCCTCACGCACAAAGCCCTTCACACAGGCAAACCGGAATACTTGGCTTCCAAACTCAAAAAGACCGGCCAGACCCGGAACCTCAGGAGCTCCAATAGTCTGCTACTCATCCCCCTGAAAACATGCAAACAAAAAAACGCGGCCAGGTCGTTTGCTGGTAACACACTCAAAATCTGGAACTCCATTCCACTCCACATCAGAACGATTCCCTACTTTTCCAAAATTCAAATGCCTGCTCAAAGTCCTCTTCCTCGATCGCTCATTTGCGAACCAATAGGATCCACGGAAGTGCCTTAGCCGGCACTCCACCTGACTTTAACTCTGTGTCCTGTGACATTAACATCCGCTACCGCCCGGACCCCTACCGGAACCCTAACCCTTCCATCCGCCCCTAATGAGAAAACATATCGGCTACTCGTTCTGTGTGACCTGCACTCATCATGTTTCTTTCCGTACAATTTATTTACTCCTTATGTCTGAACTCTACTCTTCACGAATCACTTTGTTCTACTATGATCTCTGCACTGCTTGATTGCATAAAAGTCACTTGTTGTGAAGTTCTCTGATGGCCCGGGTCCAGCTAGCGCTATATAAAACTCCTAAAACAAAAATAAATAAAATACTTATCTTGTTCAAAGATACGGTTTAGGTATGCTTGTCTTAGTGAAAGATAACATATAGGTATACTTGTCTTAGTGAAAGATACTTTTTATGTATGTTTGTTTTAGTGAAAGATACTGTCTAGGTATACTTATTTTGTTGAAAGATACAGTTTAGGTATGCTTGTCTTAGTGAAAGATACATCTAGGTATTCTTATCTTGCTGAAAGATACGGTTTAGGTATGCTTGTCTTAGTGAAAGATACGTCTAGGTATACTTATCTTGCTGAAAGATACGGTTTAGGTATGCTTGTCTTAGTGAAAGATACGACTAGGTATACTTATCTTGTTGAAAGATACGGTTTAGGTATGCTTGTCTTAGTGAAAGATACTTCTAGGTATACTTATCTTGTTGAAAGATACGGTTTAGGTATGCTTGTCTTAGTGAAAGATACGTCTAGGTATACTTATCTTGTTGAAAGATACGGTTTAGGTATGCTTGTCTTAGTGAAAGATACGTCTAGGTATACTTATCTTGTTGAAAGATATGGTTTAGGTATGCTTGTCTTAGTGAAAGATACCTCTAGGTATACTTATCTTGTTGAAAGATACGGCTTAGGTATGCTTGCCTTAGTGAAAGATACTTTTTAGGTATGCTTGTCTTAGTGAATTCTATATAAATATACACCTTAAATTTTAGAAAACATTTGTAAAAATATGTGACTACCCTTTGTCAGTCCAAAGTGGTTAGTCTCTTTATTCAATGACCCTATCCATTTTTGTATTGTTTCACTTTTTCAATATAGGTTAGGTGATATGTTCTATAATGTTCAAATCTCTCTGGCCATTTCTTACTGTTGTACTGTTTTAAGCATTCTGCATTGTTAGCTTGACTTTGGCACTGGCGACGAGGTTGGTCTTGCAGCTCCATCCTCCCTCTACTGCTTCACGGACCTGTGGATTCCTTCTACTTCGTTCCGTAGTCCTGCTTGTTGTGTTGTGGTCTGCCCTCCACTGGTTGTGATGTGCTTGTATTGACGCCGCCTGCTGTTCCGCCTCTGCTCAACTCAGGCATTTCCTTGCCTGCATCGGTCTCTGTTTCGGCGTTTGGTGGGATTTTCGTTGGAGCAACCATGAAGAGGCAGTGATGTCTCTCAACCGTGAGTTTTTCAGAGCGCACATGCGAACGCTGCCTATCTCAAGTCGGCGCGCTCCACTGATTGCACTTCACGCAGCGTGACTTCATCATCACGCTACGCGGCGGCCATTTTGACTTTTCCTGTCTGCATTGTTGAATTCAGTTTCTAAGCAAACGCGCATTACCGGTGATGCCCACACCCTTTAGACTTTATTTGGCCCCATCAATTTTTCAACAATTGAATGGCTAATTGAACTCACTTGCTGCATAGAGCACTAGCGCACCAACAGTAGAAATTATCAGCATTTTCTGAATTATCCTGGGCACATTATGAGCATATTCTGAACCATCTCTGCAATCTCTTTAACACCATGTACCACATAGCCCTTGAACATTTGGTATATTAGCGCACTAACAGCATGATCTAATCAAAGTTGTCTGCAATAAATACCATTATTTCTGTATTCAACAGTGCTTGTCCAACACTTTGTTTTGATTTGTGCACTCAGTGATGTGCACACCTTTAAAGGCATAGTCATACCTTCCATTTGTCTAGTTTGTTATTGAAGGGTAGCAACTCACCCACGCTTATGGATCGTGTTTTAGCACCTCCTCCCTATCTACAGTCTGCGGGCACACCTCCTGTGCCATGGGAGCAATAGAAGGATACTTTTGAAGCATATTTAGAGGCTATCGATGGTGATACCTTCACTTCCAAGAAAAAAAAGCACCTTTAATTTATAATCTTGGTACTGAAGGCAGAAATATTCTTAAGACTTTACCACTTGAAGTTGTGAGTACTGTAGTAAGTGGTGGTGACAACGGCGATTCTCTTCAAATTGAGGATTACGCCTCTCTCATAAAAACTTTAGATAAGAGATTTTGTCCTAAAAGGAATGACGTACTTGAACGTCACAAGTTTCTTCAGCGTGTTCAAACTCCTGGTGAATCCATTGATGACTTTGTAGCAGCTCTCCGTATTCTTGCTATAAACTGTAATTATAGGGAGTTTAGAGATGAAATTAAACTTGATCAATTAATTGAAAGGACATGTAACAAAAAAATTCAAGAAAAGCTACTTGCTTCTGATTTATAGACTGCTCTTCGCAATTTTGTGTCAAGGAAATGGGTTCGACCTTTTCAACTACAGAAGTGAAACTTTTGAACTCCAGACCACTTCCTAAACCCAAACCTAATGTACCTACGGCCAGTGTTCCCCGCTCTACCACATCTATTGCCCCATCCAAAGCCAGACCTGAACAAAATGAACTCATGTGTTTTCGCTGTGGTAGCAAGTCATATTTAGGCAATGCTAAATTCTGTTTTGCTCTTAACCAGACCTGTTACAAGTGTGGTAATAAAGGTCATTATTCTAGGATGTGTAGAGCTGCTTTTGTTAAAAAAAAGTCCTATCCAGATAGTGAAAGCGAATATTGAAGATTCTGACGAAGAAAGCTATGATCTATTAATGTTGTTTTCTTCTTCCTTCTGCACAGGTGTTGTTCAACTGTCCTCTTTGTCCAGTCTTCACAAAAGGAAATCCCCTTCTTGTCACATAGCTGTTAATGGCGTGAGTTGCAAATTCCTAGCAGATTCTGGGTCTCCTTTTACCCTGGTGAATTCTTCTGACTTTATTAAAATTTCTGGCTCACCTTTGGAACCCTCCAATATTAAGATTTTTGCATATGGCGGCCAAACAGTAGAAGTACTAGGTATATGCACTGCCGAATTGAATTTCAATTCTGATCACACTACAGGAGCGGTATTTGTGGTTAAAGAAGGCACTAATTTATTAGGATGGGATGAGCAAGGCGATTTGAACATTATCTTGGATCCTAATTATCCTGATATGGTGGTATCCTGCAGTACTCTATGTGAATTTTACAATTCCACTTCTAGCACACCTGATGCTCAGACTGTTACCCAGATTTCCAATGTCAAGTGGCACAAATGTTTCCTGAAGTATTTAATGGTGAGCTTGGTAAGCTCAAAGGCTTCCAGCATCGCATTGTACTGAAAGAGAATGCCAAACCCGTTGCTCACAAGGTACGCAAGGTGCCTTTGAGTTTACGTCCAGAACTCAAGAAAGAATTAGAACGTGGTGTGTAGCCCTGTGACAAGGATTGTTCCTATGAGCTAATACCTTTCAAGAAGATCAAGGATGAGTTATCTGTTGTGGATGGAGTGTTGAGAAGAGGGGGGTTATTAGTGGTTCCCTTCTCAATTCTGAAAAAGACTTTAAGTTTAGCTCATGAAGGGCATCCGGGAATCCCAGTAATGAAGCACAGAGTGAGACAAGATTTCTGGTGGCCTGCTCTTGGCAAAGACATTGAGCATCTTGTTCGCGATTGTTGTGCATATGTGGTCAGTGACAAGTCTCAAGTGACAAATCCCTCTCCTGTTGAACCGGTTATTGTGAAGAATACTCCATGGTCCAAATTAGTGATGGACATTGCTGGTCCTTTTGGGCTCGTTGGTACCTCTCCTAAGTATGCCCTTGTTCTAGTTGACTATATGTCAAAGTGGCCAGAACTTAGGTTTGTTGACAACATAAATTCCTCTGCTTTCATCAATTTTTTGCAGGATGTTTCCCTTAGGGAGGGCTTTCCGGAGGAAATTGTGTCTGACAACGGAACACAGTTGGTTTCTTCTAATATGACTGAGTTTCTCAAGGAGGCTGGGATTAAACATGTTCTTACGTCGCTCTATCATCCCCACAGCAACGGCTTGGTTGAGCGCTTCAATCGTAGTGTTAAGGAACATCTTCAGCTTGCCTTAGTGAATGGGTTGTATTGGCGCCGTACTGTCAGCGATATGTTGTGGGCAGTAAGGACCACCCCTCATGTTTCAACTGGAGTTGCTCGTTTTACCGTGCTGCGGGGAAGGGTTGCTGGATCGAAGCTTAATAAAGAATGGATGTCTAGGAGAGTTGTGAATGCTGAAAGTTTATCTGTTGTAACTAATGTCAGGGCTGCGGTCCAAGCTAAGTATGACACCAGACCCCCCCGCCTTCTCTCTGATCAAGGTTAAGGTGGGAGATTGGGTAAGGATTAAAAAAAAAACAGTTTTCTCCGTAAGGGGGAATCTCGGTTTTCATCTCCAAAGAGGGTGTCTGTGGTAAGAGATCATGTTGTCGTGATGGACGATGGCAGGATTTGGAACAAGAGTACAATTTCCATTGTGCCTAAACAGATGCTGGAATGTGTTAACAAGAGGTTTGGTATTCACTCCCCTCTTGGTGCTTGCCCTACTGATGTACATGGGAAAAATGTCACACGGTCTGACCTTGTTCCGTCGAGGGAAACCTCTTCCAGAGTGAGGTCTGTTCCGGTCAAATTTCAAGATTACAAAATGTGGTACCGTATTTTCCGGCGTATAAGACGACTTTTTAACCCCGTAAAATGTTCTGGAAAGTCGGGGGTCGTCTTATACGCCGGGTGCCAAATTTTATGGTCTGTTTTCATGCGCTGTTTCATAGCGAGGACTTCACTCGAAGGTGTCAGACCGCTTCACAATAGGAAACAACAAGAAACAACACACCTTATGTTAAAAAATACAGCCACCGGCACTGGCAACGTCCACACCCAGGCCCCGCGCCATGAACTGTGCAAATATCAAAAGCGAGCGTTTTTTTTCATAGCGAGGACTTCACTCGAAGGTGTCAGACCGCTTCACAATAGGAAATACAACACACCTTATGTTAAAAAATACAGCCACCGGCACTGGCAACGTCGACACCCAGGCCCCGCGCCATGAACTGTGCAAGTATCGAAAGCAAGCGTTTTTTCATAGCGAGGACTTCACTCGAAGGTGTCAGACCGCTTCACAAGCGAGCAAATGGCGCCATGAGTCTTACCTCGACTGCCGCTGCCGCTGCACAAGCGCCTCCAACCGCTTGCACATCCCCAGGCAGACAAGGCAGCAGGACGAGGCAGCAGGACGTCCGAAATATATAACGGGCAGCCAGCGCCGAAGATGGCAGCCCCCGCTGTGTTGCACGTTTGGCACGCGCTCCTCTCTCCATGACATGGGCATGGGCATAGAAAGGGGACTGTAGAATGTTCCCGAAGGCAGTAGAGCACTTGCCGTGATGGTCTCTGCATCTGTTGTCTTAAACGCCGGGTCGTCTTATACGCCGGAAAATACGGTAAATTGTTGTTCTGTCAATTCATTGTTTGCTACTCTTGCCTTCGCTACATAGTTGACCACTACATGTTGTATCCATTTTCTTTATTTTTTTTTTCTTATTTTCTTTTCCTCAGTTTTCTATCATTTGTTATGTAGGAAGGGGGGTGTGTTGGGATCTGTCCGCAGCTCGCGCTTGGCTCACTCTGGCGCCCATGCTGCGGAGAGATCCATTCTATTTTCGAGTCTAGTTGCTTTGTTCTGAGTCGGGCAGTTGCTGCCGGGACTTGGAGACTGTAAGACTCAATAAACTTACCTGAAGTTGTCGTCTTTTCACCCATGTTCACACCAGAACATGGGCTTCTATGGGAATTCACAAGGGCATATTATCAAGCCCATTATCGCCGCTTTAGCTGCAGTTTTCTGCTGCTAAAGCGGCGATAATGTTAACACAGTTTCTTGATAATATGCCCCCAAGTTAGGTTACGAGGTGAACATCAAAGTACCCAACAACGCCATGTCCGCTTATTATGAATTAAGTGGTCTGGTCTCTACATCTACCTAGTCTCCTCCCATGGGGGCATCGAGGGGAGATGAATCAGTGCACAAATCAGTCTGAATCATGCAGTACGGTGTCCCAATTAATGGCTATGGGGAATTTGCGCTGCCCTTAATTATCCTCTTTGTATAACGCTTTGTGCTCACACCAAGAACGACTGCCTCCCGTCCACCAGGGGAAGAGGTTCTGTTTTCCAACAGTGCATGATGAGGTATCTAGCTGTCAACATGCCCAGATCGAGGAACAGGAGGTGACCTTGTGCCTCTTACCCCTACGAAAAAGACCCAATATGCAAACTTCCCATGTATGTTGCACTGTGTGCCCAGTACAGGCAGATAATTGGGTCATGATGCTCTGCCAGTAAATAATTAGGAGTGGACATGCACACAACATATGAAGGAGACCATCGTCGGACAGGTGAAACCTAGGACAAACTGTGTTGGTGTGTTGAAAGTTACAATTAATTTTGGCAGGAGTGAGGTAGGCCCTTTGTACAATGTGATACTGAATGAGGCGGAAACAAGAGTTGCGAGGTACTCTGACCGTGCTCTCTAATATGGCAGCCCACTCTTTGTCCGTACACGGACAAGCTAGATCGTCTTCCCAGTGGGGCCGCAAAGAAAGACAGTGTTGTAGTGTGGTGGTGCAGCGAATCTGCAAACCAGCACATAAGGTATTTGCCTGCCCCACAACATATACATATTGTATGAGTTAGATGCATGAAATGTTCCTGCAACATGATGCCCCATTTGACGCCTAGAGCTGTAAGTAAGGAGTTGTATAGAAGGAATTGACCCGGGATAGACCCTCCTCCACCACTAACATGTTGGAAGGCACTAGAGCGCCATCCCAGTATAGGTCTCCCAGGGAGTGTATGCTGGCTTCCATCCAGGCGGAAATCTCCACTGCTGTGGTAGTGGTGCAGCCTCTAGGTGTGCAGAGCAGAGGTAACGCCGGCGCATAGGGGATCACGGAGCAGGTGAGATACAAACTCAGACGATGACGATACGCAGTATTAAGATGCAGTGGTTCCGGAGGTTTCTCGTGGGTACAGGGATTAAAGAGTCGAAGGGTTGCTGAGAGAGTCCATGCTGGAGACAGTGTGGTGGAGTCTGACACGTGTAAGCCCGCCAGCCATCTGGCCACCCATTGGAGCTGGGAGGCAAGATAATACTGTTCCAGATTTGGCACTGCGAGTTCGCCCTGGTCAGTGGGCAAATAGAGCTTGGACAATGCCATCCTGCAGCACAAGGCATTCCAAATTAACTCTCTCATGATTCCCTCAAAAAAGCAAAAGAAGGGTGGCGCAACATATAGAGGCAGATTGGTGAAATAATAGAGTAACTGGGGTAAAACCACTATTTTGAGAAGGGCTAGACAGCCCATGACAGACAGCGGGAGTGTGCGCCAGAAGGTTAGACATAACCCTATATCTGCTATCTTTCTCTTCCTAACCAACACTGTGTACTTGCAATCAGACATCCACTCCGCCTTTTGCTCCCGCCACTATTCATTATATAACTTTGACCTTTCATCAGTGTGGGCCACATCATTGCATTCATAGAGAATGCCCCCCTGGAATGGATCCCAGTTGACCACGCAGAGACCATGGAAATCCCAATCTCTGAACAGGAAATTCAGGACACCATAAGAAATTTTGTAATCTGCAAATCTCTGGGTCTTGATGGCGTTCAAATTCAATTTTATAGGACATATATCATTGGCCCAAGTATATAACTTGGCACTTCTAGAGGACTATGTGGCTCCCTACATACATGAGGCCCTCCTATTTGACCTCCCCAAACCAGGTAAGATCACCTGGATGTTTCCTCATATAGACCCTTAGCCATTCTTAATGATTATAAGATTTTGAGCACAATACTGTTGACTAGAATACAATCAGGGATACCTGGTCTGGGTTATCCTGATCAAAAAGGCTTCATTCCAGGTAGATAAGCTTCCCTTAATATCTGTCGACTGCACAGATTAGTGGAGGAGGGAGCGCACAGGTGGCCCTATTCAGCGTGCCTCGTGTTACATTTGGAAAAGGCATTCAACAATATAGTTTGAGGCTATAATTGTGGAACTACAGAGATTGGTACAGGGCTGTAATGATCAAATTGCTGAAAATGCAGCCCATAATCATGATAAAAACTGGACGGCTTATGTCCGATGCCATTCCCATCAAAAGAGGCACACTAGACAAGGGTGCCCGCTCTCACCCCTGCAATTTGCACTGGCAGTGGAGGCATTGGCTCTTCAACTCTGCAGACTCCAAAATGACTGGGGGATGCCATTAGATGGTGAAACTCACGGTGTCCCAAAATGCTAGCAATATTCCTGGTGAATTAAACAGACATTTGCGCGGTAGTAGCAGAAATGGCAGAAGCACTTTATATCTTATTTTTTTTTATTTGGGAGTTTTATATAGCGTTAGCTGGATACAAGGGTATCAGAGTGCTTCACAGCATGTACAATTATGTGCAAATAGACAGTACAAATAGTGTGGTAGAACATGAGGGTTTGAGCCGGTGTTGTGTTTGTAATACTTGTGTCCATAGTAGGACACCATACATAATGTGCACTCCAGTGTCCCTGCGCGGACACCGTACCAGTGGTGAGGTCATCGGCTGGAATTGCCACATCTGACAGTTATCAGCTGATCACCGAGCTGACTGGAAGTTTTGCTCCGACGTCTGTAGGAGCATTCATGTTGGCTTATGACAATAAATAGAACTCTTCACCTAACGTTGTATGGTAGTTCTTAACAATACTGGCGGAGGAGGAGCTACGCTGGCAAACAAGATGGCTGCTTAGGCTCCCGGCTCCGCCGACCTCCGTATCCCGCCACAAGATCCTGTACATTATCCTGATTTTACTCCCAGCCCCTGTGTGAATGAACTGTTCCTCACTCCGATGGTGAAATCTGGAAACTTTTATCGGCTGGTTTGACGAAGTTAAATCGAGTTGAAGATTGTGGCCTACTCCAGCGGTGAAGCCGGGGCCTCGAGTATCTGCAAAGCCAGGCTGCAGTGCAACAACATCGGCTGAGAGACCCAGGCAGGGTCTGGTCAATCGTAGTGGAGGCTTCTCTTACGCCTGAATTTGGCAGCGATTGTTTTCTTTGCTCAATGCGACTTTGCTTGCTGCTGACTGTGGGTGGGGGTCCCCGTCCCGCAGACCCGGTGTTGGTCCCCGCCGGGGTTCGGCGGGTCAGGGCCCCGGCCTGCGGCGTTAAGCCGGATGAACGCGGCTGCAGATAACGACGGGTAACCCTCCACATTTGCCCTTTCGTGATCCTGTTTGTCCCCCTCGGAGATACCAGATTCACCCGGGGAAGTGATTGTGATTGGTATCGGGCGTGAAACTATGGATTGAACGGTGCCTGAGCCATCGCTGAGGTCAATATTGGCAGAAATTTGGGCGTTTCACTCACAAGTGGATGTTTTATTGAACAAATTGGATGCAAGCCTATCTGGGATGCTGCCTGTGGTACCGGACCCTGCCCCACTGTTGGAACAGCAATTTGCAGCCATCCAAGCCGCAGCCATTTTGACTCCGTGCGAGGACCCCGTGGGGAAGAGAGTATTGAAACCATCGGATGGTGCCCTGGAAGACGGTGTTCCCGAGGTCGTGAGTGTACCACTTAACCTTCCATCACTATTGACTTTGGAGGCATCGAAAGGCTTTCCCCCTCGGAGACTTGTGTTGTAGACTCTTCTTTCATCTCATGGTCGTCTTCTCCCTTCGTGGAGATTTTACGACTCCGGGGCAAGATACATCGGGACTGTCCATCCTAGGAGAAGGAGACTTTCTGCGTCTAAAGTTCTCGTGGACTTACTATCTACGAGTGGTAACGGATTGACTCTCTATGACTTCCTTCTCCTCTATGACTCCTTTGTGTGCTTTTGGGTCTCGTTGGGGGAGGTTCGTGTGCTGGTTCGGAAGGGTCAAGGTTAAGATCAATTAGATCGGGACGGTTTGGAGTGGCCATTATGGATGTTCGATCTGCAATTGTTTGATTTAAGAGGCTGGGCCGTGTATCGCGGTGCCCCCTAATTTTTTTTATAAGGGTCGTTCTACATCGGTCTTTTTGTGACGGGGGTGTCTGTTTCTGGCGGGGGGCTAAAGGGGCTGGGAGCACATACGGATATGCCCTCCTCCATTCTTTTTCCTACTTTTAGGGTTTTAGTTACTTGGGGCGACAGGCACGCTGCTAGTGGGGTTAGGCTGTAGCCATCTGCAGGGGTGCAGGGTGGGGGGTTGGAGTTTTTTTTTATTTTGCCTTTATTATTTTCTATGGCCTTTTTCTTCCTTCCCTTTCCTTCCTTTAGGATCAGTATAGCTTGCGAATTATTCTGATTTTTACTGTGTTCCGAGTTTAGTGCCCATGCTTCTTATGTCATCCGGATTTCCGGGTGGGCAGGCCCCGAGAACTGGCGCTTACGAAAACGTATATTGTATTGTTGTTTATTCCGATTCATATGCTTTGGCGCCAGAGTTCCAATTATAGCTGTTCCTAGGTGCATATCCTGTCTTTTGGCCTATCCCCCATATTCTTTTGTTTGATTGTATGGCACCTGATCCGTTTATTTAGATAATATAAAATAAAACCTTTATCTCATCCTGTGACTTATTTATGCGGTCTAATACAAGTTCTATCCTGAATCGCTGCCGGACCTCAGGGTTGTCGGCTGATGAGCTGTGTCGTACTGTGATATAATGGGTCCTAATTATGTTTAGCGGCCGGCCCCAGCGGTTGTAGGCCCATGCTTATATTTTATGAATGCTGCAATAAAGGTTTAAAAAAAAAAAAAAAAACACAATACTGGCGACGAGGGGCCAACACAGAACCCACAGAAAAAAAAGAAAGAAGAAAAAAAGACCAGCAGTCAAATAAGCGCAAATTTAAACCGCAACCTGCAGAGAATCTAGAAGTAAGCCGGGAAGGCGTGTGAAGCTACTCCGCAATACGTGCAGTAATCGGTATTTAAATAAACAAAGGGAAGAAGCCAAGCACGAAGGAGGCGGCACGTGAAGAAATGTGAAAATTAGGTGATCGGCAAGGAAAAATAAAGAAAAGGAAAATAGAACTAACAAGAATAATTGTGAGTAAACTGTCACACTGTCATAGTACCAAGCGTTTCCATATTGTGAAAAGTGATGAAACTGACAGAAACCAACTGTAAAAAGCAACTGACGGCAACGTAACTTGCTGAAGCGTGTGGAAAAGTCTTATGTAACTGACAAAATCCACAGTCAAAAGCAACCGTCGTCAACAAAATCAGTTGAAGAACCGCAGCTGTGTGTGTAGACACAGTGACTCGGAAAGCAAAAGTCTTTATGCTGAAAAAGACGGAATTAACAGACTTCAAAAAATTGATGTGAGGTGAAACCTGCCTAACAGGAAAACCAACGGCACTAGCATTCCCAACTGGCAAAGGCAACTGTCATCCAGAACAGCTGAGGTGATCGACAGCCAGTGACTAAGTCATCGCGGACCAACATGATCACTGCTGGCGGCCATTTTCTGCGGGAAAACATCACCATTTAACAACGGTCTAGTCTTCACAAAACACACCAGGAAGCGGTTGCATAATGAAAGAACAACGCGCACCTTGAAAACTCAACTGAAACGGAAGGCACACCAAGGAGGAAAAATCGAGGCATTTAACGGTAAATTTACTTCTATGTCAGGGGATTAAGATTTTTTTTTTTGAGGCAGCATACAAACAACATTACAAAATTATCAAACCCACAGGAGTATTTACGATCTTCAGACATAAATATAAGGGTAACAGCAGTACAAGCATGGTATACTAAACCTAACAATTAATACCACTCTACAGATAACTAGTGATAGAAACATAAAAAATGAGCGAAATGGCCACTGGTTGTATCTTGAATCTCTCACCCCCTGAGTCATTCTTGCGTGCTGGTAGTGAACCAGTATTGAAATGGGAAGAGTGGAGGGAATATTTCCTTAATTACATTGCCACTCTAGAATAGGATGCAGAAATAAAACCAGAAAAGACATACAGAATGCTAATGCACAACTTAGGGTCAGGAGGAATAAAAGTATATAGCTCAATAAACAAGGAAATAGGAGGAGAAAATGAAGGTGATGCATTCTCCAACGCTATAGATGATTTAAATGCATATTACAAACCAACGGTTTGTGTTGGAGTAGATAGGTATACGTTTTTCCATAGGAAACAAGGAAAGGAAGAGTCAATAGATGATTATGTATCTGCACTAAAAAACCTGGCAATAAACTGTCGTTTTGGAGATCTTCACGACGAACTTATAAGGGATCAAATTGTGATGCAAGGCTCTAATGAAAACATTCAAGATAACCTATGGGCAAAGGGTGAGTACCCACTGCGGAACATAATAGATATAGCTAGGAAGGCAGAACTCACGGGACGCGCGCTGAAGCAGTGCTAAAAGAAGACAAATTAAAGAAGGAAGGAGAACATGTGAACAAGGTTTCCGACCAAAAGAGTTGGAAAGTTCGGAAGCAAAATTGGAAAAAGAAAAACACCACACAAACATACAGAAAAACTGAAACACATAATAGGGGATACTTTTATCAATGTCTAAGCACCGTTCAAATGGCGTATGACTTTAAATGCCCTGCCCGTGAAGTTAAATACACATTCTGTGGTCTAATCGGACATTACAACAAGGCGTGCAATAGGAAAAGACCACAACACATAAAAGCAGTGGAAAATGAGGAAGATGAGTTGAATGATGAATCAGATGAAGACATCAACATGTACATACTCAACATAGACGATGAACAGGACAACGATACTAAAACCAAAAGTAAAGCTAAGACAAGAAAACCTGTATGTACAATGACAATTGGTGGAGTGGAAATAAACATTGTAGCAGATTCAGGTTCACCATATACCACTGTGAACGAGAAAGTCTGGAATGCCAGGTTCAAAGGAAAAATTGGTCAAAGACTTAATAAACCAGACATTGTAATACAATCGTTCAATAGTGAACCAATAGAAGTGTGTGGTTACAGAAGTCTTAAGTTCATATACAAAGGTAGAAAAGCTGATTTTAAACTTTACGTTTCCAAAGCGGGACCATCCATTCTCGGGTGAATGGACCAAGGGAGCCTGGGGATCAAGCTTGATCCAAACAGCAGTGAACCGGTACTGAGTCTGTCTGACACTGGCGACTATGCTAGTCAAATACTAGAAAAATACCCTAAAGTGTTCAGTGGAACTGTGGGTGTACTGAAGGGATACCAGCACAGAATAAAATTGAAACCAATCACCACGCCTACAGTGCACAAAGCAAGAAACATACCATTTGCAATAAGGGAAGAGGTCAGAAACCAACTTGACAAGCTACTTATTGATGGAATAATAGAAAGAGTGGAGACATCAGAGTGGGTCGCGCCTCTTGTCGTAGCTAAATGCCCCAATGGCAAGCTGAGACTCTGCATAGACCTTCGAGATCTAAATCAAAACATCATAGTGGAACAATACCCACTCCCAAAGATAAATGAGATGCTGTCCACCACAAAGGGTGTCAAGTGGTTTACCACCATCGAACCTAAAATCGGCATACCACCAAGTACAGCTACACCGAGAAAGCAAGTCACTAACCACATTTGTGATGCCTTTTGGGTGCTTTAGATTCACCCGAGTGCCATTCGGTTTAGCTTCTGCGGCCGCAATATTCCAAACGTTAATGAACAACATATTTGAGGGTGTCACCAGCATATTGCTGTTCCAGGATGATATCCCAGTGATGGGAAAAACGAGAGAGGAACATGACAGCCGAGAGGAGCAAGTTCTGGAAATATTGAATGGAAAAGGATTAACAGCTGTGCACTCAAAATGCAAATTCGCAAGCAAATCAGTCAACTATCTGGGCCATCAAATAACTGGTGATGGCATCAGTCCAAAGAATGAACTAATTCAAGCTATAAAGGACTCACCAGTGCCCAACAACAGGGATGAGCTGAGGTCATTCCTCTGGTTGGTGGAGTACTACTCGAAGTTCATCAGGAACTTTTCAACTAAAACATACGCATTAAGACAGCAATTAAAACTCAAGAACAAATTTGAATGGACTGAAGAATGTGAACAAACCTTTCAAGATCTCAAGCATGACATGTGCAAAACGCTAAACAGTGGGATCAGTGGGTCACTGGCCCCATCCTTGGGTGCACACTGTAGTTCCTCTGTGATTCACAAAGGTTCCAAACTTGGTTGATTTATGAATTGTTCATATTTATTATGTTCATAAACATGTACGTTCTTGCATTTTCAACATCTTGAATCAATATTTAGCGTCAATCCAATGCATTTCGGGGCTATACGCTGCCCCTTCATCAGGGATGGGGTACTGTAATAGAGTTCAAAGAAAAAGGTATAAGTGGTGGTGGGGGATAAGAATAATAATAGAGCATGTGTGGTATGGGGAGCACTAAGGAATGTGAGGGGAACAGGGTGATGTGTGAGTATTATGGGGTCACCTTCATGCGTTCGAGTCTGCCCGTGTTCAAAAGGTGAATAAAAGAGAAACCATGCTTCCATGGTAGCTTACGTTTGTCATTGGTATTGCGGTAGCGCCAGTGTGCTAAAAAAGTAAAGAGTGCATTTTGTAAGTATACGCATAGATTACTACGTAGCTTACAGTCGGTAGTGGTTCGTGCTGTCCACTAACCTGTTTAGAACGAAGAATAGGCTTCCTGGTTCATCCACTTGTGACGCCGGTCAGGACGCGAAGAGTATCCTGCCGCGTTTAGTCAGTTGTATTAGTAGCGGTCACGTGGGGAATAGACAGTGTAAACAGACTCGCGGACGGAGTCTGGCTTTGGACGAGGTTATTCGCCAGTAAGCATGCCGATTAACGATGTGGAAAAAGATGTAAAAAAGGTATCATGCAGTGTAGTATTAGTATAGTTAGTATAATTAGGAAAACGAGTAAATAAAAATCAAGTGAATATAAACAATGTCCGGGGAGGACAAATATTTGCAATTAAGGATTGTGGAGGAAGATCATGATGTACACAGGGATAAATAATAAATGACAGTAAACAGTACATTGGTTGAAAAGCAACAGGAAGCCTTTTAAGGCTCCAAGAGCAACTTTCATAGGTAGCACGACAGTTCAATTCTATCATTAAGGCCCATAGGCTTCTGTGTGGAAAGTCTTTGGATGGGGCCAGTGACCCACTGATCCCACTGTTTATGGTTATAGTTCAACGTCACGGGCACTTGACGTTACTTGAGTAGCACCTAAACTTAGCTAAACCTCTCAAAATCCAATTAACCCACTGTGCATCTATCCCAGCAATACTCATGTGCAAAACGCTACCATTACAAAGATTTAACCCCAATCTCCAAAACTTCGTAACGACCGACGCCAGTAACAAGGGCATTGGAGCCGTACTTACACAGAAAGATGCTGAAGGAGTGGAGTACACAATTGCATTTGCATCACGATCTCTAACTACAGCTGGGGAAAACTTTTCGGTGATTGAACGGGAGGTATTGGCCTGAGTCTGGGCCCTCGAGCACTTCCGACAGTACATCTAGGGTAGGAAAGTAAACCTTTGCACGGACCACAAACCTCTAACGAAGGTGCTCACTACGAACGGTTTGTACACAGAATCACCACGGTTAGCAAGAATTTCAATGCGTCTGTTTGATTACATGTATGACATACAATATGTCCCAGGAGTGAAGAACGTGGTAGCAGACTTTTTGAACAGAATGCCACTAGAATTAAAAAACAACACGTGTCCTCTTGGGTCTCCCCAACGCCATTACGTTCCCCCTTAAGGCGAGGAGAGGGAGGCTGATCGCGATCGCCCTGGGCTCCGCTGTGCAGACCATTCTGGCCCTCTGGCGAACGACGCAGACACCCACTTTGCAGAGCTGGCTGGGCAGGCTCTGGTCAGTCCTAGGAATGGAAAAGTTGTCCCTGGTGGCGGCGGGAGAGGGAGCCAAATATGCAGAATTATGGCAGCCCTTTCTGTCACTGCTGGCCACGGAGTTCAGAGAGGTGACCTGCCCCCGCTACCTAAGGCTGCTTCGACTATCCCAGCGTGATCATGGAACCCCGATTGTGTCACAGGGTATGTGAGAGGAAGGGGAAACCGGACTTGAAACGAGGGCGGCGGGTGGGTAAGTCGGGAGGGGGGAGGGCCCAGGGCTGGAGTTGGGGCAGGTTGGGGGTTTTGTTTTCTCTCCTGACGTTTGTATTCCAGCATCTTATTCGGCTGCATCTCGGTACGGCAAGGGCACTCATTTTGCATTACATGGTTTATGTTGTACTTACAGCGGATGTCCCTGTGGTGGACCTAGCATCTTTTGCAAATATTTTATGTACCGTATGCTTTCTGCATTGCTTGAGAGATTTTTGTTTAATAAAAAGATTTAATACTAAAAAACAACACAGAGACCAATGAGGTAGATGATTCATGAATAGCGAATTTGTGGGAATGTTCTAGTGGAATAACGAAGGAGGAGTGGATAATGGAACAGAATAAAGACAAAGACATTGGGATAGTAGTACAAATGATCAAAGAAGGTTGAACAAGCAAAAATAAATTAAGTGAACACATGAAGCATTTCTGGGAAGTGAAAAACGAATTATCAATGGAGGATGGATTACTGATGAGAGGCGGAAGATATGTACCACCTACTGTTATCAGGGAGAAAATTCTGGAAATATGCCATGAAGGAAACCTAGGCATCGCAAAAAGCAGAGTAAAGAACATGTATTGGTGGCCGGGTGTTAGCCTGGATGTGGAAAGAAAAGTAAGAGACTGTGAGTTATGCAAGGATTCTGACAAGACCCAAGTAACTTTCAAGCCACCACTGCATCCCATACAATGTCCATCCATGCCATGGGAAAGGATAGGCATCGACATAATGGGACCTGTGCTCAGTGACAATGAACAATGATACATAATAGTCATTATTGATCACTACACCAAGTGGTCAGAAATAAGAATTACAAAGAAGGCTGACTCACAGCACGTTGTCCAATTCCTGGAAGACACCTTTATACGAGAGGGACTGCCCAAACAGGTAGTGAGTAACAATGGGGTTCAATTCACATCTGAATTATTCAAAGAATACATGATGAAGCACATCATTGAGCACAAGACAACTTCACTCTACCATCCGGCTGGTAACGGGGCAGTGGAAAGATTTAATAGAGTCCTCAAAGGTATCATTCAGATAGCCAATTCTAACCAGCTGGACTGGAAGAAGGAAATACTGAAAACGGTGTGGGCTTACAGGATAACGCTATGTGAGTCCACAGGTCAGAGTCCATTTGAACTCATGTGAGGGCGGACTCCACTCACCAAGGACCATGTGGGCTGGGTTAAGTTTGCCCGCAGAGTACACTGATCATATAAGATAGTGAAGGAGAGGCTAACTCAAGCACAATCCAAGAGCAAGAGCATCTACGATAAACATGGATGCAAGGATGTGGTGATCAAGGCAGGAGATGTTGTCAAGGTGAAGAAGAGCGGACACATAGGCAAGGGACAAGAAATGTACACCAAACCCCTGATTGTGCGAGAGGTATATTGCAATTCTGCACGTCTAAGCGATGGGAAGGTCTGGCATTTCTCAGCTCTTTCTGCCTACAAACATCCTGTACATGAGACAGAGGACAATACACCCATTGAATCTACTGAGAAGCAACCTAGAGCGCAGAAAGGTAGTCCGGCAAAACAACACCTAATCAGACTATGAATGGCCAGCACCATCTAAGGAGAGGAGTGCAAGCTGTATGCATAAAGACACCATGCCAGAAGACCGCTCAACTGATCAGACCAGACCAGAAGGCGCTAGGCGCAAGTTACCTACCATTCCAGTGTGTGAACCTACACAACCGATTGACAGAAGCAGGGCAGGTAGACTGTTGGGACCACCTGCGAAACTTAAAGACTATTTTTGTGGATAGTGGAGCCTTATGCTCCTTCTTGTTCCTAGTTGGGTCCACATCTCCCTAAAGGAGGGGTATGTGTTGTGTTTGTAATACTTGTGTCCATAGAAGGACACCGAACATAATGTGCACTCCGGTGTCCCTGCGCGGACACCGTACCGGCGGTGAGGTCATCAGCTGGAACTGTCACATCTGACAGTTATCAGCTGATCACCGAGCTGACTGGAAATTTCGCTCCGACGTCTGTAGGAGCATTCGTGTTGGCTTATGACAATAAATAGAACTCTTCACCTTACGTTGTATGGTAGTTCTTAACAGCCGGGTATAGATCGGACAAAGGAGCGAATGAGCAAAGAGCGTGTAAGGTGCTGATCAAACAAGACGAGCATCCAAAAGGTTTCCTTGTTCAAACAGGACGGGTGTCCAAGAAGTTTACTAGATCCGAGTCATTGTCAACGGTCACAAAATTAAGGTAAGATGGAGAGCCGTCTAAGGTACTCCCTTGGCTATTATTGGTTCGCTCGAGAGCGGTCGAGGAATAGGACTTTGAGCAGGTTCTTGAATTTTGGAAATGAGGTTGTCGTTCTGATGTGGGGGGTAGAGTTCCAGACTTTTGGGTCATTTCCAGCAAAGGATTTGGCTGCGTTTTTTTGCTTACGAGTTTTCAGCGAGATGAGTGGCACTCCTGAGTTTCCTGGACTGGCCGGCCCTTTTGAGTTTGGCGGCCAAGTATTCCGGTTTGCCTGTATGCAGGGCTTTGTGCATGAGGCAGGCTGTTCTGAAGCTGGCTCGCAATTAAATTGGGAGCCATTTAAGTTCCCTGAGTGCAGTAGAGATGTGCTCGAATTTCTTAGTTCCGGTGATCATTCTGGCTGCAGCATTGAAGGTTGTTTTCAGGGGGGCGAGGTGCGATTTTGCTGTCCCAGTCAGGGCTGCAATCCCATAGTCAATTCTGGAGAGCACCAGTGCTTGGGTGGCTTGTTGAAGATACTTGGGCGGGAGGAAGGGTTTTATTTTGTACTGTAGTTTCAGGTTGAGAATAGCACTTTTAGCATATCTTGTAATGTGTTTTTTCATGTCCAGTTTCAGGTCTAGGGTGATACCTTTCAATCAGCCTCAGGGTCAACTGGGTGAAATCTTACCTGTTGCCACTAAATTGCGTGCGCACTGCCCAAACTGTTGTAGTGGACAAACATCAAGTACGCTTGAAAATCTCGACCTTCCGCTATCTGGGTATTAACATTTATCATTCGAATAAAGATCTGTTAGACAGTAACTTATTCCGTGGAATCTCCTCCCTAAAGGTCCAAATAACTTTTTAGAAGTTGGTGCCCATATCAGTCTTGGGCAGAGTAGCCCTCACTAAAATGGTGATGCTGCCTCAGTTAATTATGTATCTAACCTACCACACCAGTTACCCAGATCCCGTTTTTTCGCACATTAGATGATATGATGGAAAATGTACATAGACTTAGGGTCTGCAATGACCTGCTCAATGGCAGGCTGACTGGCCGGCACCTATACGAAATGGGTGCCTGCACCAATCAGCTAGTATTAGACATTGCTCACAAAACCCGTTTTCCTGGTGCCCCAGAGCCGATACCCAACAACAGATTGGTACACATAGCGGTTGTCAGTTATTGGAGGGTTTTAAGAATTGCGTCCAACATAGTGCCATATGCACTCGAGATTCCCCTGAAATACGTCGCTGTTTTGGACGGTGTTTGGAATCCGGACCGGTTAAACAGTGGGAGAATGCTGGGATTAGCTGTTTAGGCAACCTCTTTCATAATGGAGCTCCAATACCATTTAACACACTGACCGAGCAACACGGTTACTTGTGGGATAATTCTTGACACATCCTCAATTACTGGCTAGATTCACTCCCACATAGAATATTATGGACACAGAGCGATCTTTCACCCATTGCCTCAAACCCTTCACCATTGGACCCATCCATAGAACGATCTCATGGCTTGTTAAAGCCATCCTGGGAGATACTGCAGATCCTCTGTCAAATGGGACACTGGCATTGGGAGTACTCTCAGTCTGAAACAATGGGGCAAAGCCCTCTCCATGTCGCACAACGTTTCATGGAATGCCAGGTTCCAATACATCCAGTTCACGCTACTACATCGGGCACAGCCGACGCCTCTACACATCCAAAAAATGTATGCCTCCGCCAGTGCCAATGGCCCTCGCTACCTTGCTCCTAATGCAGAAATGACATGTTTTGGACCCACCCTGTAGTATTCTCCTACTGGTGTAAATTGTGCACCATATTTGACCTCCCTAACAGGTCGCAATCGACTACTCTAAAGAACAGTCTCCTAGTCTAATTTAAATTCCCCAAAACAGACAATGTTGTTAGTAGGTTTATAGATCTCGCCCTCTTATTAGCCAGACACTTGATCACCATGAAATAGAAATAATCTTCTCCATTATTTTTCACTAGTACAAAATACTTCAGTGGGAGGAGGCGGAGTCGTGGGCTCTACACAGGGAGGAGGCCAGGTGACTCCGGTGGTGGACCATTGGGGCGCTGTGGGGCGAGCTGATCTTTTGGTTCAAGAAGTACGTCCAGGACGACGCCAGGCCCCCTTGAATGGTTGAGCTGGAGTTCATGTGGCAATTCCTTACCCTCTCATGGCTTACCACCACCACCACAACATTCATGACTCCACCCGTTTCACTTCCTCTTCCTTCTCCTTACAGTTATTTACAGCCTTACATGTACATGCAGTGACCTTGCCAGAAGAATGGCTTGGTGGTGGGGAGATTGGAAACTTGGCATAATGATTTGAATGATCATATATATTCACATTGTTAGCCTCCATGTACACTTTTACCAGACTTGTCACCATTGTTTTTATGATTTCCTTCTCTTCTGCATTCTTCTTAACCTCTGATTTTGTTATTTGTTTACCTTCTCGGACTCTTCTGCCATGTCAACAGTGGTGCTAGCTCCGGCTAATGCTTTGACTTCGAAATGTATCCCAATATCTAGTTTGGTACCTGCCAAAAGCATATGCTGATTGCATGTATACTGTGATATATCCGTGAATCTGATGACGTTTTCGTGTAAGCCTTGTAATCTACTAACCAGGAACTTGCAATAAAATATTTTTTTTAAATGACAATGTAAATGAATAACAAGCTGTTCATGGAGTATGAAAAAGTAGAAGGGGCAAGTAACAATCTAAGGGGCAGTACAACTTTCAAACGGTCACGTAAGAGTCCGTTCTTTTTAATCTCTCGGATTTTGAGAATGTAGGAGAGTAGGGTCTGCTTCCTATGGTTACCCCCACTTTTTGCTGTTTCTCACTGGTTTTTCGACTTTAGTATGGTTGTGGCCCTGCTAATCAGGCCCACAGCCTAGTTGTACTCTCTCTAACTTGATACAATGTATTTTAGGTACATACCAGATTGGTTACTAGCTCACCCTTGTGAGCCCCTGTATGCCCTGGGTACCTTAGGTACCCAGGGCATAGGTGCACCCTAGGTCTACCAGGGACTGCAGCATGTATTGTGCCACCCCTGCTTAGCCTTCCAAACTGACACCACAGGTCTGTACTTACAGCCTGGGTAAGGTGGTGTAATCACCCCTTACTTAGATATAGTATATCTACCTCATATATAGACACATAGTAACCTATAAGTCACTCCAATGGCAGACCTTGACAATCCTGGAGGCAGAGTGCTTGGTTTTGTGTGAGAGGGTGCCCTAGCATGAGCTGAGCCCCTCTGCAGCTTTTGGAACAATCTCCTTATAGCTGTTCTATGATATAGCCATACCATATAATCTTAAATGCATTATAATACTCGTGGTTAATGCAAACTGTGGTTTGGCTTTATCAACACTTGTCGTGTAAGGTGTCAAACACTTTGGAATACTACACGCCCCCCGCCAATTCTGGTGGCGGGGGTAGCATGCCACCCTTCTAGAGGAAGAAGACATGAAGTTACTGTTAAACCTGGTTACATTTAAACAGAGCCTCAGCAACACACAAATGGATGCTACTGCCACAGACACGAGTCTGCCCTCCTGCTGCTGGATGAAACTCCAGCAGGGGAGGAGGCCTGGACAATAGGTTTCCTGTCCAGGGAGGTGCTAGCACCTCCCCAGACAGGCTTTAGTGCATTGGGGCAGGGAGGGTTGCATTCAGTGAATGCTTTTCAGACACTTCCTGGGGCACACAAGGTGCTCCATGCATTTCCCAGTTCAAACCGGTTGCTGGGTTACTCAGCCCCAGCTCTGGCGCGAAACTAGACAAAGCGAAAGGGGTGTAACAACCCCCTCCCCAGGTCCACCCATAGGAGGGACCTTAGAGTTAGTCCAACCCCTAAACTTACTATAAGTATAGAACCCCAGTCCCTAGGACTTTAGATTACCCTGGACGAAACTCTGCAACATATATCTTGGACCTTCGACATTCCATATTGACTGGAAGATGGAAGAAATCTCCCTTGTGGTCAAGGAGTGACCACCCTGTTCAAACAGGCACCACCTGCATCTTTGCCGGTCTGCATTTTCGAGGCTCCCGCCGGATCCTGAAGAATCTGTGACACAGGACATGGACTTCCAGACATTTCTGACGCTGACCTGTGCTCCCAGCAAAGCTGAGACCCATAGAGGACACGAGAGACGTGGGACCGGAAATCCAGGACATTCTTCATTTTGCAACCTGCACCTACTTCCCGAGGTATCCCGAAGTTGTGCATTGGGGTGCTTGATGTCGCAGCCCGAGCACCTTTTGCACCGAAGCTCAGAGGCCCACAATCCACGAGTGTCCCGTGGGCCCGCTTCGTGCATTTCAGCTTGACGCGTCTTTGCGGTTCCTAGTCAATTGGCTAGTGAGCCCCCACGAAGACCAATCTTCACTTTATTCAGCTTTCCTGGTTGCTTCAGGCTTGCTCCAACTCCTCTCCAAAGGGGGAGTTCCACAGACCTTTCTGATCTGCACCGAAGCCCATCTCGACATCTTGCGTGGATTGCGTTTGCTAGGGCTTGTTGGGTCCAATCCGGATACCGATAGCACAGTCAACTAGATCGTTTGTGGGACAGCTCGAATCCAGCTTCTGGTTGTCGTCGACACCTCCTGGTCCTAGTGGCTGAAGAGACAACCTTCACCTTCTCACCTGAAATCACCCGACATTGGCTGGCATCTTCCGATCGCCATCCTGGTCACTGACTAGTGACCCAGACTCTGTCTCCTCTGCTTTCAGGTTCTTCACATCTCCGATCCACCCTTGAATTCACCCAGACACTGTTCCTCTGGTCACCGGCAGCACTTCTTCGCCGCCCTCCATTGGAATCGACGACTACACTAGACACCCAAAGACACCTATGCACCCGGCTTCCCTGGGTGAGGTAACACAAGTACTCCGGTGATCCCATAGGTCTTGACTCTCAAAGTCTCCTAGTTAAAAGGGTTCCTTCGTAATTCACCTAGAAGTACCCTTTAACTGTAACTTTGTAACTTGATCATTCTCCATAGAAAGTCAATGGTAACCCGTGGCTGTGTTTAGACACTGCACGCTTCTCCCGTGGGCCTCCTACATCCTAACCTTTGGTGATTCTAGGCAGCCCCAGCGATTCCACAGGCCCTAGACCTGCTTTCTAACTCACTTGTGGTTCTTATACCACTATTTTAGTATATGGTTTGTGAGGCCCCTAGGGCATTACGTATACTATACAACTTATCGTATGCTAATTAAGTTCTTTTTATTGTACTTTTACCTCTGACCTCATAAAGAGTGCAGAGGGGTAGTGTTTAGAATAAATACATATGTATTTGATATATACCTTGTGTGGTGTGCTTTCATGTGATCTTTCAAGAGATTATAATTTGTAAAACAACTTGCTTAAATCGTCTCAAAGTCTTAGCCTGAAGGCTGCTCTCTACAACTACTACAAAAACAAACTCACATAAAACTGAATGTGGAGGGTCAAAGGGGAAATATTTAATGACCTGTCTGCTCATACCCCTAAAGTCAATACAAAAACACAAAAGGGCAGATCAGGTCTGAGGTGTGTCGCTAAAGCAAGAGAAAGTGAACCATTGAGGTGCATGCGTGAGCGAATGCTGACAGAGTCATAAGCTAGGACAAATCCCATCAGCCCACCAATTTGGTGGAGTTAACGTCATGTGGGAGTTGCTGATCAGACACAACCCAACCGACCATGTATTGACGGTGCGGGAGTGAATGTCAGTCATCTTAGCCATATTGTCTGTGCTAAGAGGAAAGATGAAAGTGCAGTGTTCGTGTGAAGAGTAAAAATAAAATAGACTACATAGATACCAAGAAACATTCAGAGAAAGAGTCTATGTGTCTAGAGTAAAAAACGCCGGGTAGTAAGACTACCCATAGGCGCTATGCAGAACGGTCGACATGTTTCAGCCATTAGGACATTGCCCCGGCTTTCTTCAGGACCTTAGACGTGAAAGACTACTGCAACTAGAAGTGACGTGTGAGGTGACAAAAACCAATATTTGTACTTGAAAAAGTTACATATCTACCAGGAGTCTATCGCAATTTGATGCCCACTGGAGGGAATGAAGAATGTCTTCTTCCCAGCTTTGTGTGGGTGACGACCTCACCTCACCCGGCAACCGCTCGGGAGTATGAGGCCCCGCTCTATCCGTCGGTACCTCCGGTATTGCACTTCCGCTCGGCGCAAATCTGTGATGGAGGCATGGATATGTCCTCCTCTGTGAGTCCCAATAATCAATCAATCAATCAATCATAACACTTGTATAGCGCACTACTCACCCGGAAGGGTCTCAAGGCGCTTGGGGGAAGGGGTCCGCTACTGCTCGAACAGCCAGGTCTTGAGTTGTCTCCTGAAGTCGAGGTGGTCCTGGGTCAGCTGAAGGTGGATGGGGATGGAGTTCCATGTCTTGGCTGCCAGGTAGGAGAAGGATCTGCCTCCGGTGGTGGCTCTTCGGATGCATAGTACGGCGGCGAAGGCGAGGCTAGTAGACCGTAGCTGGCGGGTGTGCGTGTAGAAGGTCAGGCGGTCATTGAGGTACTTGGGGCCCAGGTCGTGGAGAGACTTGTGTGCGTGGGTGAGGAGCCTGAACGTGATCCTCTTGTTGACAGGGAGCCAGTGCAGAGCCTGGGACCCCGCACCCGCGCGCCCGTGTGGTACTAGACCTGGCAATATTTGGCAGCCACCGGCAACCCCAGAAGATAAGAAGATGGTCTATTCCCTGCTGATTAGGGGTAAATACCCCGAAACACGTGTCCAAGGATGGCGAAGAAAGATACATCGCGGAATACAAAACTACACTGACCATAGTCCTTAGGGGCGATCCCGCTGGTGAGTGAGTGGTGTGCGACCCCACCCCCTTTTTGAAATATTTAAGCGGGCTGACGAGCCTGGGACCCCGCACCCGCGCGCCCGTGTGGTACTAGACCTGGCAATATTTGGCAGCCACCGGCAACCCCAGAAGATAAGAAGATGGCCTATTCCCTGCTGATGAGGGGTAA
Organism: Lissotriton vulgaris; assembly: GCF_964263255.1. Taxonomy (NCBI): domain Eukaryota; kingdom Metazoa; phylum Chordata; class Amphibia; order Caudata; family Salamandridae; genus Lissotriton; species Lissotriton vulgaris. Next base: position 221,438,853 of record NC_141691.1, on the reverse strand, counting down.
ATACCCCGAAACACGTGTCCAGGGATGGCGAAGAAAGATACATCGCGGAATACAAAACTACACTGACCATAGTCCTTAGGGGCGATCCCGCTGGTGAGTGAGTGGTGTGCGACACCACCCCCTTTTTGAAATATTTAAGCGGGCTGACGAGCCTGGGACCCCGCACCCGCGCGCCCGTGTGGTACTAGACCTGGCAATATTTGGCAGCCACCGGCAACCCCAGAAGATAAGAAGATGGCCTATTCCCTGCTGATGAGGGGTAAATACCCCGAAACACGTGTCCAGGGATGGCGAAGAAAGATACATCGCGGAATACAAAACTACACTGACCATAGTCCTTAGGGGCGATCCCGCTGGTGAGTGAGTGGTGTGCGACACCACCCCCATTTTGAAATATTTAAGCGGGCTGACGAGCCTGGGACCCCGCACCCGCGCGCCCGTGTGGTACTAGACCTGGCAATATTTGGCAGCCACCAGCAACCCCAGAAGATAAGAAGATGGCCTATTCCCTGCTGATGAGGGGTAAATACCCCGAAACACGTGTCCAGGGATGGCGAAGAAAGATACATCGCGGAATACAAAACTACACTGACCATAGTCCTTAGGGGCGATCCCGCTGGTGAGTGAGTGGTGTGCGACCCCACCCCCTTTTTGACAGGTCCCTCAGGTGGCCGGAGCTGTGGCTGCGTCGGGGGATGTCCAGGATGAGTCGGGCAGAGGCGTTCTGGATGCGTTGGAGTCTTTCTGTAGCTTGGCTGTGGTTCCGGCGTAGAGGGTGTTTCCGTAGTCCAGTCGGCTGGTGACGAGGGCCTGGGTGACCGTCTTCCTGGTTTCGGTCGGGATCCATCGGAAGATCTTGCGAAGCATGCGTAGGGTGTGAAAGCATGATGAGAAGACGGCGTTGACTTGTCTGGTCATCGAGAGGGAGAAGTCCAGGATGAAGCCTAGGTTGCGTGCGTGGTCTGTTGGCTTGGGAGCGGTGCCCAGGGCTGGAGGCCACCAGGAATCGTCCCAGGCGGAGGGCGATGGTCCCAGGATGAGGACTTTCGTCTTGTCCGAGTTCAGTTTCAGGCGGCTGTTCTTCATCCACTCGGCGGCGTCTTTCATCCCTTCGTGCAGGCTGGTTCTGGAGGTGTCGGGGTCTCTGGTGAGGGAGAGGATCAGCTGGGTGTCGTCGGCGTAGGAGATGATGTTGAGGTTGTGTTGGCGTGCGATGGCAGCAAGAGGTCTCATGTAGGCGTTGGAGAGGGTGGGGCTGAGAGATGATCCTTGTGGAACGCCGCAGATGACTTCGGTGGCCTCGGATCGAAACGGGGGGAGGCGGACTCTCTGTGTTCTACCGGCGAGGAACGAGATGATCCACTCCAGCGCCTTCTCTTGGATGCCGATGTTGCTGAGGCGTTGAACTAGGGTGCGGTGGCAGACAGTGTCGAACGCTGCAGAGAGGTCCAGGAGGATGAGTGCTGCTGTTTCCCCGTTGTTGAGCAGGGCTCGGATGTCGTCGGTGGCTGCGATGAGGGCGGTCTCGGTGCTGTGGTTGGCTCTGAATCCGGACTGCGAGGGGTTGAGGGATCCGTTTGTCTCGAGGAAGGCGGCAAGCTGTCTGTTGACGATCTTCTCGATGACTTTGGCAGGAAAAGGGAGGAGCGAGATGGGGCGGAAGTTTTTGAGGTCGGTGGGGTCCGCTGTTGGTTTCTTCAGTAGGGCGCTGAGCTCGGCATGCTTCCAGCTCTCCGGGAAGGTGGCGGTGTTGAAGGAGGAGTTGATGATGTCCCAGAGTTGGGGTGCGATGGTGGAGTGGGCCTTGTTGAAGACGTGGTGGGGGCAGGGGTCGGTCGGAGATCCGGAGTGGATGGTGTTCATCGTGCGGGCTGTGTCTTCGGTGGTCACCGTGGTCCAGGTGTGGAGTGTGGCGGTGGGGGGCATTGGTTCGACGGTTGGGTGCGTGGATGGTGCACCGAAACTGTTGTGGATGTCGGCAATCTTGCGGTGGAAGAACAAGGCGAGAGAGTCGCAGAGATCTTGTGAGGGAGTGATGTCGTTGTTGCCGGTCCTGGGGTTGGAGAACTCCTTGACGATGGTGAAGAGTTCCTTGCTGTCGTGGGCGTTGTTGTCCAGTCGTTCCTTCAGTGATTTCTTCTTGGTGGTGCAGATGAGCTGGTGGTGCTTGCGGGTGGCATGTTTGAGGGCGGTCATGTTGTCAGTGGTCTGGTCAAGGAGCCAGGCTTTCTCGAGGGTGCGGCAGGTCTTCTTCGAGTACTTGAGTTCGTCGGTGAACCAGGAGGCCTTCTTGCTTCTGGGTCTGCTGGGAGGGTTCTTCAGTGGTGCGAGGTCGTCGGCGCAGGCGGTCAGCCACTGCGTGAAGTTGCGGGCTGCTTTGTTGGGGTCCGTTGTGCTGGCGGGTGGGTTCTGGCTGAGGGAGGTGGTGAGCTGGTCGGCGGAGATCTTGCTCCAGCTTCTGTGAGGAACCTGTTGCGGGTGGTGGTGGGTTGTGGTTCTTCTGAAGATGAAGTGGACGCAGCTGTGGTCGGTCCAGTGGAGTCCGGTGGAGTGGCTGAAGGTGATGTGCTTGCTGGATGAGAAGACGGGATCAAGCGTGTGGCCGGCGTAGTGGGTGGGGGTGTTGACCAGTTCCTTGAGTCCGAGGTTGGCGAGGTTGTCCAGCAGGGCGAAGGTGTTGCGGTCCTTGTTGTTCTCCAGGTGGAAGTTGAGGTCCCCTAGGAGGATGTAGTCGGCGGAGGGGAGGGCGTGTGGGCTGAATTGTGTGCATTGTCCCGGGGGTCTATAGATGAGGGTGCCTCTGAGGGTCGTCTTTGGGTCGGTGTGAATCTGGAAGTGGAGGTGCTCGGCGGCGGCGAAGGTGTCGTTGGAGTCGGTCGTGATGCGGATGGTGTTCTTGTGGACGATGGCGATGCCTCCTCCGGTCTGGTTGACGCGGTCCCTCCTGATGATCTTGTATCCGTCCGGGATGGCGATGTCGGGGGCTGAGGAGACGGTCATCCAGGTTTCCGTGAGGAAGGCGATGTCTGGTGATGTTGTGTCGAGGAGGTTCCAGAGTTCCACGGCGTGTCTGTGGACGGAGCGGGTGTTGAGCAGGATGCACTTGAGGTTGCTGCTGGTGCTTGGCTTGGCGGGTGCGGTGCAGGTTCGGAGGCAGGTGAACTTGCAGGTTCTGCAGGTGAAGGGTCCGTGAATGCGTTTCGGGCGGCCCGGTAGCAGGCGGGGTTACGGCCCCCATTGAGTGCGTTGAGGGCGGCGGCGTCGTAGGTCTGTCGGGTCGTCTTGCAGCAGTGGGGACCAGGGGTCCTGGCACTGGGCGCGGTCCAGAAGCGGACGGGCGCAGACGGGCTTGCCTTTGGCGCGCCTTCGGAACGCCCGCTGCGCGCGTCCGCTGCGTGGTTGCTCTGGGGGTGTCATAAGAGGGCAGGAGGGGACAGCTGGGAGACGGGAGGGAAAAATCCAATGGGTGTGGGGGGGCGGGCCGCACGGGAGGCAGCGGCGGGAGAACGGGGCTGAGGAGCCCGGCGGGCGAAGCAACTCACACGGGAGTACCAAATAGATTATGGGGCAGGCAGGCACACGGGCACTCAGGTAGGGGTACAGAAAAGAGAATGGGGCAGGCAGGCACACGGGCACTCAGGCAGGGGTACAGAAAAAGAGAATGGGGCAGGCAGGCACACAGGGGCACTCAAACCAGGCGCAGGCAGTCCAGGCGGCGCTCGAACAGGGTAGGAGAGCGCCGATCTGGAGGGGGGAGCAGGAGGCAAAAAGACTGGCAGGCGGAGCAGCAGCGATGGGGAAGTGACCTGCCCGAGGCAAGTACAGACAAACTACAGACAAGTACAGACAAACTCCTTTAGTCTATGAGAAAAAGGCTTAGGCCTACAGGGATAGAGATGCCAGTGTCACAATGGTGATACCCGACGTTGTGGACCCTGGACAGATCATACTTGGTGAAACCTACCAAGTGACCAATGCTAGCAATGTCACTACCACACATAGTATGGCAGTTAACTTCTCCTGGGGAGGGGTAACTGGCCATAAGAAGGTTGTTGTTAGTTCAGACCTCCCTGTAGAATGTTTGCTTGGCAATGACCTAGAGACTTCAGCCTGGTCTGAAGTGGAGTTTAGGACACGTGCTTAACTGTTAGGTATCTCAGCACATGTTCTTGCAGTGACTAGGTCACAAGAAAAAAATTGCAACACTGAACAGGCAGTGCATTCTGGAATAATGGGCCAGTTGCCTACCAGGAAAAGAAGCAGTAGGGTTAAGGCTGTGCCTTCCCCCCGGCCTCAGAGTGAGGATCAGTCTTCTGAGGAAGCTGATTGTGAGCCTGAAGAAGAAACTGTCCTAGAAGAAATTGACCCTGATCAAGTTGAGTTTCTTGGGACAGGAGGACCTTCCAGGGCATATATCTGAGGCAGGCACAGTTGGACTGTCCTTCTCTTGAACCCCTCAGACAGCAAGCTGATGCTGAGGCTGCAGGGAATGCTAGTGGCACCCATGGCACCCATGAAGTTTACTGGGATGAAGGGCTCCTGTATTCAGAGGGTATAGACCCCAAGCCTGGTGTTTCCAGGAGGTTGGTCATACCTTTGGCATTCCGGGGCTTCCTTTTGACACTAGCCCATGATATTCTTGCAGGACATCTTGGTCAGAACACAATTTGGGACAGGCTTGTTCCTCATTTTCACTGGCTTCACATGTCAGAAGACACCAAGGAGTTTTCTCGCTCCTGAGTAACCTGCCAAACCAGTAGCAAAGCAGGTGGCACTACAAAGGCCCCCCTTATACCACTACCTATTGTGGGGGTTCCCTTTGAAAGAGTAGGGATTGACATTGTTAGACCAATGTATCCCCAAACAGCCTCTGGGCACAGGTTTATTCTGGTGGTAGTGGATCATGCCACCAGATACCCAGAAGGTAAACCACTTAGGACCACTACAGCACCTGTTGTGGCAAGAGCCCTCATGGGAGTTCTCAAGAATGGGTCTCCCTAAGGAGGTTGTATCAGACAGAGGTGCAAACGTGTTGTCTAGTTACTTGACTGCAATGTGGAGGGAGTGTGGAGGGAACTATAAGTTCACCACACCCTATCACCCACAGTGCAATGGTCTGGTTGAAAGATTCAACAAGACCTTAAAGGGTATGATTAATGGTCTCCCAGAAAAGCTCAGGCGGAGATAGGATATCTTGCTACCCTGCCTTTTGTTTGCATACAGGGAGGTTCCTCAGAAGGAGGTTGGCTACAGCCAATTTGAACTTCTGTTTGGGCACCCTGTTAGAGGTCCATTGTGGCTAGTGAAGGAGGGATGGGAGTTACCTCTCAAACCCCCAAACATGACATTGTGGACTATGTACTTGGTCTCTGTTCCCGGATGGCTGAGTACATGAAAAAGACAACCAAAAATCTGGAGGCCTGTCAGAAATTACAGAAAGCCTGGCATGACCAAAAGGCTGTGCTGACTGTTTACCAGCCAGGACAGAAAGTGTGGGTGTTGGAGCCTGTGGCCCCGGCAGCTCTCCAAGACAAGTGGAGTGGACCCCACACTATTGTTGAACAGAAGGGAGAGGTCACCTATTTGGTAGATCTTGGAACTCCCAGGATCCCCATAGGGTGCTCCATGTCAACAGACTGAAACCATATGTTGACAGGGCAGACATGGGATTGCTCATGGCTACTCATGAAGGACAGGAGGAAGAGAGTAACCCTCTCCCAGCCCTGCTCTCTCAGAACCCTGATGATGGGTCAGTTGATGGTGTAACCTTGCCAGGTAGCCTCACTGACCATCAGCAAAGTGACTGCAGACAAGTTCTGCAGCAATTCAGACATATGTGTTCACTGACTCCAAGTCAGACTATCTGGTGCACTCATGAAGTGGACACTAGGGACCGTCTGCCTGTTAAAAATAAGATTTACAGGCAACCTGATCATGTCAGGGACTGTATCAGGACAGAAGTCCAGTAAATGTTGGAATTGGGAGTGATTGAGCCCTCGGAGAGCACTTGGGCCAGTCCAGTAGTCCTTGTGCCAAACCCTCACACCCAGGGTGGTAAGAGAGAGATGAGGTTTTGTGTAGACTACAGAGGTCTCAATACTGTCACTAAGACAGATGCCCATCCAATACCCAGAGCAGATGAGATCATAGATAAGTTGGCCTCTGCCAAATTTCTGAGCACATTTGATCTGACAGCTGGCTACTGGCAAATCAGGCTAGCCGATGATGCTAGGACAAAGACAGCATTTTCAAACCCTAGTGGGCATTATCAGTTTGTGGGGATGTCCTTTGGTCTGAAAAATGCACCTGCCACATTTCAAAGGTTGGTGAACAAAGTCCCCTCAGGCCTGGATGACTACTGTGCAGCTTCTCTTGAGGATATTGCTGTCTTTAGTTCCACCTGGGAAGGTCACCTGATCCACCTGAAAAATGTTTTGGAGGCCCTGCAAAAATCAGGCCTAACTATCAAGGCTACTAAGTGCCAGATAGGGCAGAGTCAGGTTGTATACCTGGGCCACCTTGTAGGTGGAGGCCAGGTTCAACCATTGCAGAGCAAAATTTAGATTTTTCACAGCCTGCTGGGCAGAAAATCTGGATTTTATTAAGGACACGGAGGCTAATATTATGCAAATCTCCTTTATTACCAAAGCTCAGTAGCAACAATTGAAGAATATAGAACTTCAATGAACATTCTGAGTAGGAATAAAGTCTCTTAGAAACCATCTCTCAGCCTTCTTTGTTTAAGAACTGCGAAGAAAGATCAACGTGAGATAAACTTGAGGATCCAAAACTTGAAGATCCAAAACTCCATAGATAAAATCCAGGATCAGGTTATTCTGAAAGAAAAAAGGTACACATCGTAATTTCATACAAATGGGAGGGTATGAAGAAAGAGGTGGGATAATATTAGCCTCCGTGTCCTTAATAAAATCCAGATTTTCTGCCCAGCAGGCTGTGAAAAATCTAAATTTTATGGCACGACACGGAGGCCATATTATGCAAGTTTAAAGTGCATTAAGAACATTATCAATCACATTAGATATTGGTTTGAAATAACATGCTCTAAACATAGTATCATTAGACCAATCTGCAGCCCTAAGGATGTCTTGTAATCCTCCTCCTAAACAGAAGGCTTTAGAGGCTGAAGCACCTCTTAAAGAATGAGCACGAAAAACAGAAATATCAACACCACTTTCATGCATGACATTCTTAATCAACCTGGCTAAAGTAGGGGAAGAGACTCCTTTATGAGGAGATCTATAAGAAATTATTAATTGTGATTCATTCATTCTAAGATATTTAGTTCTTTTTTCATATTCCTTTAAGCATTTAACCACACAAAGTCTATCATTTTCAGGGAAAAAGGGATAGAAAATTGAAGAGGATAAGGTCTTCGTTCTTTTCTTAAGGAAGAAACAAACTCCTTCGGGTTGAAAGGCCCTACTAGAAATGGCTAAAGCCTTAACGTCAGAAGTTCTACGAAAAGACACCAGACACAATAAGACAGTAATTTTAAAAGAGATGCGTTTGAGCGATAGAGAAGAGTTATCTCCCCATGACGTTAAAGTCCTAAGAACAAGAGTGACGTCCCACAGGGTGGAATATTTAGGGCCAGGAGGGTTTAAAACCCTCATGCTTCTCATTATCTTTTTAGTAAGAAGATTTTGTCCAATTGATGTTTCGTTAATTAAAGAATGACCGGCTGAAATTGCGGATCTATAAACGTTAACAGTTCTGTAAGAAAGACCTGAAGTAAAAAGATCCGAAAGGTAGTTGATAACATTGACTAGATCAGTTGAAACGGGATCGTAACGTCGTTGAAGGCACCAGCGAACCCATTTGTTCCATGCCAGTCTATAAGCTTTCCTTGTTCCGGGTGCCCAAGACTCTGAAATGAGTCTGAAAGCATTTGACGAAAGTCCAGGGACATTCCACTGTCTCCTGAAATCTTCCATGCCGTCAGAATTAGAAGGCCCTGCTCTATCAGGGGATGTGTATGACCTTCTGGATCTAGAAGGATTTCCGTGAAGGAAGGAATTAAAATTGGGAAATCTATGCTCATTTCCAGGATGATGGGAAACCATGCTTGGGATCTCCAGAGAGGGGCTATCACTACCATGCTCTGACTGTAACGTCGAGCGTGGAGAAGGAGACGAGGGAGCATCGAAAAAGGAGGGAAGGCATAAGGTGCTAGGTTTGTCCAATCTTGTAGGAAGGCATCTACTTTCATGGCTTGAGGGTCCGGCCTCCAACTGAAGAATTGTTTCAGTTGGGTGTTTATACGGTCTGCAAATAGATCTGTTTTGAATGGACCCCACTTCGATTGAATGGACAGAAATACATCTCTGTTCAATTTCCAGTTGCTGGAATCCTTGAAATTCCTGGAACACCAATCTGCAACTTCGTTTTTCAGTCCGGGAATGTGTTCCGCTACAACTGAAATACCTTTGTTCAAACAGTAGTTCCATAGGCCATTCGCCAAGTCTGTCAGGTCTTTGGAGTGAGGGCCTCCCAGTTTGCTGACATAGCGAACTGCAGACACATTGTCCATTCGTAAAGTTACGCAGCATTTCATTGAGTCTTGAGTAAAACAGCGAACCGCAAACGAGCCTGCTAGTAACTCTAAGCAATTGATATGCAATTCTTTTTCTTGTTGGGTCCAGCGGCCCCCAGTGGATAAGTTCCCGCATCTTGCACCCCAGCCTTCTAAACTCGCATCGGATTCTATTATTAGATCTGGCAGATCTCCGAAAATGGCTCTGCCATTCCAAGCTTCTAAATTTTTGAGCCACCAGAGTAGCTCGGTTTTGGATTCTTGGTCTAGTGAAATTAGTTGGGAGTACGAGCCGTTGGCTCTGAGGTGTCTCGTTTTCAGTCTCTGTAGAGCCCGATAATGGAGGGGACCTGGGAATATAGCTTGAATTGTGGAGGAAAGAAGGCCCAGGATTTTGGCCAGGTATCTCAGGGGAAAGACTTTCATAAGAAGTGTTTTCCTCAGTTCTTTCCTGACTTTCCTCACTTTGTCGCTGGGGAGACGGAGTTCTGTCTTTAGAGTATCTACCAAGAACCCTAGGAATTGGGTCTGTTGAGAAGGAATTATACAAGACTTTTTTAGGTTTATGATAAAACCTAGGTGTTGTAGAAGACGTATCGTGAGATCTGTGTGAGAGGAGACAGTCTTTCTTGACTGCGCCATTATAAGGATATCAAGGCTACTAAGTGCCAGATAGGGCAGAGTCAGGTTGTATACCTGGGCCACCTTGTAGGTGGAGGCCAGGTTCAACCATTGCAGAGCAAAATCCAGACCATAATGGACTTGGTTGCTCCAACCACCCAGACTCCGGTCAGAGCTTTCTTGGGCCGGACTGGGTTCTATAGGAGATTTGTGAAGGGGTATGGTTCCACAGTGACACCCCTGATAACTTCTGAAAGAATGCCTAAAAAAGTTCAGTGGACAGTCAGCTGTCAAAAGGCATTTGATGACCTGAAGCAGGCCATGTGCACTGCACAATTCTGCAAAGTCCTAATTATTCCAAAGAATTAATTGTTCAAACAGATGCTTCTGCTTTGGGGGTAGGGGCTGTGCTATCACAATTGAATGAAGAAGGTCAGGATCAGCCAGTAGCTTTTATTAGCAGAAGACTGACCCCTAGAGAGAAACGTTAGTCAGCTATTCAGAGGGAGGCCTTTGCTGTGGTTTGGGCCCTGAACAATCTGAGGCCATACTTGTTTGGTACTCACTTCACAGTTCAGACAGACCATAAGCCCCTCTTGTGGCTAAAACAGCTGAAGGGTGAAAATCCCAAACTGTTCAGGGTGTACATTTCCCTACAGGGGATGGACTATACAGTGGAACATAGACCTGGGATTGACCATGCCAATGCAGATGGACTCTCCAGATATTTCCACTTAAAACATGAAGAATCAACTGGTCAAGGTTAGTTTAATGCCCCTGCGTTTCGGGGAGGGGGGGAGGTTGCGTAGGAGAGTAGGGTCCTCCACTTGTTTGCTGTGTTTCACTGTTTTTATGACTTTAGTATGGCTGTGGCCCTGCTAATCAGGCCCATAGCCTAGCTGTACTCTCTCTAACTTGATACCATGTACTTTAGGTACATACCAGATTGGTTAATGGATCGCCCTTGTGAGCCCCTGTATATGGTACCTTAGATACCGAGGACATAGGTGCACCCTCGGCCTACTAGGGGCTGCAGCATGTATTGTGCCACCCCTGCTTAGCCTTCCAAACGGACACCACAGGTCTGTACTTACAGCCTGGGTAAGGTGGTGTAATCACCCCTTACTTAGATATAGTATATCTATATCTACCTTATATATAGACACATAGTAACCTATAAGTCACTCCTATGGCAGGCCTTGACAATTCTGGAGGCAGAGTGCTTGGTTTTGTGTGTGAGGGTGCCCTAGCATGAGCTGAGCCCCTCTGCAGCTTTCGGAACCATCTCCTTATAGCTGTTCTGTGATAAAGCCATACCATATACTCTTAAGTGCATTATAATCCTTGATGTTAACGCTAACTTTCGTTTGGCTTTATCAAAACATGTCGTGTAAGGTGTCAAACATTTTAGAATACTAACCCCGCCAATTCTGCCGGCGGGGGTAGCATTCCAACCTTCTAGAGGGAGAAGACATGTAGTTACTGTTAAACCCGGTTAAAGTTAAACAGAGCCCCAGCATCACAAAATGAATGCTGCTGCCACAGACACGAGTCTGCCCTCCTGCAGCTGGATGAAACTCCGACAGGGGAGGCCTGGACAATAGGTTTCCTGTCCAGGGAGGTGCTAGCACCTCCCCAGACAGGCTTTAGTGTATTGGGGCAAGGTGGGTTGCATTCAGTGAATGCTTTTCAGACACTGCCTGGGGCACACAAGGTGCTCCATGCATTTCCCAGTTCAAACTGGTTTCTGGGGCAATCAGCCCCAGCTCTGGCGCGAAACTGGAAAAAGGGGAAGGGGTGTAACCCATAGGAGGGACCTTAGAGTTAGTCCAACCACTAAACTTACTATAAGTATAGAACCCCAGTCTCTAGGACTTTAGATTATCCTGGACGAAACTCTGCAACATATATTTTGGACCTTCAACATTCCATATCGACTGGAAGACGGAAGAAATCTCCCTTGAGGTCAAGGAGTGACCACCCTGTTCAAACAGGCACTAACTGCATCTTTACCGGTCTGCACTTTTTAGACTCCTCCCGGATCCTGAAGAATCTGTGACACAGGACATAGACTTCCAGACATCTCTGACACTGACCTGCACTCCCAGCAAAGCTGAGACCCGTAGCGGACACGAGAGACGTGGTACCAGAACTCCTGGACATCCTGCATTTTGCAACCTGCACCTACTTCCCGAGGTATCCCAAAGATGTGCATTGGGGTGCCTGAAGCCCCAGCCCGAGCACTTTTTGCACCAAAGCTCAGAGGCCCACAGTCCACGAGTGTCCCGTGGGCCCGCTTTCTGCATTTCAGCTTGATACGTCTTTGCGGTTCCTAGTCCATTGGCTAGTGAGCCCCCCCAATGACCAATCTTCACTTTCTACAGCTTTCCTGGTTTCTCCAGGCTTGCTCCAACTCCTCTCCAAAGGGGGAGTTCCACAGACCTTGCTGGTCTTCACTGAAGCCCATATCGCCATCTTATGTGGATTGCGTTTGCCAAGGCTTGTTGAGTTCATTTTGGATACCAACACAGCAGTCTACTAGATCCTTTGTGGAACAGCTTGAATCCAGCTCCTGGTCATCGTCAACGCCTCCTGGTCCTCGTGGCTGAAGAGACAAGCTTCACCTTCTCATCTGAAATCACCCGACATTGGCTGGCATCTTCCTATCGCCATCCTGGTCACTGGCTAGAGACCTAGAGTCTGTCTCCTGTGCTTTCAGATTCTTCACATCTCCGATCCACCCTTGGATCCACCCGGACACTTTTCCTCTGGTCGCCGGCAGCACTTCTTCGCAGCTCTCGATTGGAATCGACGACAAAACCAGACACCAAAAGGCACCTATGCACCCGGCTTCCCTGGGTGAGGTAATACGAGTACTCCAGTGCTCCCATGGGTCTTGACTCTCGAAGTGTTCTAGTCTAAAAGCGTTCCATCGTAGTTCACCAAGAAGTACCCTTAAACTGTAATTTTGTAACTTTTTCATTCTCCATAGAAAGTCAATGGTAACCCGCGGCTGTGTTTAGACACTGCACGCGTCTCCCGTGGGCCTCCTACATCCTAACCTTTGGTGGTTCTAAGCAGCTCCAGCGATTCCACAGAGTCATGAATCACGCTACTCATGACTATTCAGACTCATTTTACTACACATGCCCTCTAGACACATGTAGTATTCCCCTCATTAAAACCCACCCCTGTCCTGTGCACCCCGCACGCTTCTTAGTCAGTGTGGTTAGGTGTATGATACTTTTATGCTTCAAGCCTTTTAACTTGTATTATGTCCAACCATGCCTTCAACTGTTCTTTTAATATGAGTATTACTTTGGTCTTGTAGCCTGATTTCATAGTGTACCTTTTATTTCAGGGGTTTTGGACAATTGCGCTAGTTTTAAATTGTGACCTTGTGCTTGAAGGTCTAGTCTTTCTCTCCCCGCATCCCTCACACGCACCTTTTTGGTGCGCATCCAAGGAGAAATGAAGTCTCCGTCTTCACGCACGTTCCTGTGCGTAGCAGGGAGCGGCTGGGTGCGGTCCGGTATTTAAACCGCACCCAGCCTTCTGGAAGGCGCTTTGCCTTCGGTTTTCTTCCGGCGAAGGTCGCGTCTAGTGGCAGCTCTGCTGAGAACTCACCTGATGGCATTCCGGCTTCGTCAGGACTTCACTGCTGCTCATCTTCAAGGTGATTCTTCCCTGCACACCGGAATAAGAATTCTGAAGGACAAAAGTTGGAAAGCTAAGTACTTTTGAATATTTAAAGGCGCCCTTCGCAAGAAAGGTCGACAATAATTTTTGGGAACTCTAAAAGACTTGCAGAAAGGATGCAAGGAAGAGACTTTGGACATTCTTGATTAATGTTGAATATTGTAATTCAGATCTTTTGGTTAACGTGAAAAGTGTTTGTGTGCTGTGAATAATCTTGATTTCTAGACTAAGAGTGAATATAGCTTTTGATCCTAAATGAAAGATATGTGAAGAAAGACGTCTAGGTTATTGTATTGTTAGGTCTGTGTTATCTTTTATCAGTCACAAGAAAAGACAAGAACCCCCAGGACAAAGAATCTAGAAGTAATATACAACTAAACAACAACCACCTGACAATACAAGCTGACTGCCTATCCTAAGAGGACGTCTGACGACTTCCTTATCGCAACTACCCAAAGAAATACTGGACGAAAGCCAACACTACGCTGATCGCAGGTAGGAGAATATCTGAAAACCCTGAATGACTTTGGTTTTCAAGAACAGCTAGATAGAATAGTTAAAAACTTTAAAGATAGTTAGGAGAATCCCTGTTTGATTAGGTTATTAAAGTCCTTTGTGCTTGTTGCTTCGCAGGTCGACAGCAAGAACAAAACCCTACACCGCAACGTCCAGTACCGGCCCTCCTCCCTAATCCCTAGTTTAAACCTTGCTGTAAATAAATAGAATCAGTAAGATTTAGTTAGCGGTTTGGGAAGTTGGTCCCTTGCGTCTCTGCGAAATCATCTGCGTCATCCAAGAGGGCTTCATTCACGGACAAGGTAAGGGACGACGTGGACAGGTTTGACAGAAGGCAAAGCCCACGTTGATAATTTCGCCCAGACGCAATGGATCAAGTTACCCTGCAGGAGTTAGCCGCAGTGTTAGATGTAATTAGAAAAGATAATGCTGCTTTACGCAGAGACTTGTCCTCTCTTCAAGACTCTGTTCAACAGAAGTCAGTTCTGAAACCAGCCACTTTCATGGGTCCGTCCTCCAGTTCAGGTCCTCAAACACAAATTCAAGTTGTAACTCCGGTTCCAACCCCTTTAGCCCCACCAGAGAGATTTTATGGGGATTGTTACAAATTCTCTGTATTCCTACAACAATGTCATTTACACTTTATTGCAAAAACCTCAGCCTTTCCTGATGACTCCTCCAGAGTAGCGTTTATGTTATCCTACATGGGTGGAGACGCTGCTCTTTGGTCAGTTCCTTTAGTGGAAAACGATGATCGGATTTTGTACAACTTTAAAGACTTCGAAAGAGCTTTGAAAAAGATGTTTGCAAAACATCTTTTTGTTCAGTCAGCTGACAATGAGCTTTTAGGTTTGAAACAAGGATCATCGGATTTATTACATTATATTTCAACCTTTAACCGTTTGGTTTTGGAAGCAGGATGGCCTTACGACAAGAGAGTCTCAATCTTCTACAGAGGATTGAAGGACGAGTTAAAGGATATGGTAACGCAGATTTTAGAACCTCCCGAAGATATAAGTGATTTCATTGATCTATTGGTTAAGTTGAACCATCGTATTTCTGAGAGAAAGGGAGAAAGAGGGAGGCCTGAGCATAAGTTAGTTTTCCTCAAAGAAAGATCAGTTTCTAACCGTGAAATGAGCTCAAAATCTGATTCAGTAGAACCAATGCAAATAGGTTCTATCCGTGGTCCTTTATCAAAGGAGGAAAAAGAAAAGAGACGGCGTTTAAATCAGTGCCTGTATTGTGGGAAGACAGGACACTTTGTAAAGGAATGCCCCACACGACCAAGTAAGTTCAAGACCAAATCATCTGATTTAGCAACCACACAAGAAAAGACGGAAAACTAGAGAACTCGGTAAAAGAAGAGGTCAGTTTATCGGGTTTATTCTCTAGTTTGGCCTCAACTCTCCCTCCCATAGGTTGTAGACACTTCTCCATTCTGGTAGAACTTCGAGGGTTGCTCCCTGACTCTCCCACTAGAAAAGTAGAAGCCATAATTGATTCAGGAGCAACCGGAAATTTTATTGATTCTCATTTCTTCCTCCAGTTAGGTTTTCAGTCCTTATTTAAGGACCACCCTGAAACCGTTAGGGCTGTAGATGGCAAGGAACTGACTTCCGGCCCAGTAAATAGACAGACGGAGATATTGGAAATGGATTGTTCTCCTATACACAGAGAGAAGATTCAATTGGACATTATTGACGCTCCCCAATTTAAAATGATACTAGGAATCCCTTGGTTGGTAAAACACAACCCACTCATAGATTGGGTAACCAAGACGATAACTTTCAAATCTTCTACTTGTACAGACCATTGTTTCCTTCTTAAGAGATCCAAGGAAATGATTCAAGGTTTTGACTTTGGGATAGAGTCACCTAATATTCTGATTTTGGATGGGGTTCCTTCTGTCTATAATGATTTATCTGACGTGTTTGACAAAAAGAAAGCTAACACCCTCCCGCCACATAGAGATTTTGACTGCAGGATTGATTTATTGCCTGGAGCAACCTTACCCTGCAGCAGGATATATGCCCTTACTGAGACTGAAAATGTTCATCTGAGAGAATACTTAGATGAATACCTTGCCAACGGATTCATTAGACACTCTAAATCCCCAGTTTCATCAGCTCTTTTTTTCATTCCAAAGAAGGGAGGGGAGCTGCGCACGTGCATCGATTACAGAGCTTTAAACAATGTTACCATTAAGAATAGGTACCCCCTACCTTTAATTCCAACACTTTTGGACCAAATTAAGAAGGCTAAGATTTATACTAAACTGGACTTGCGAGGAGCTTATCATTTAGTCAGGGTAAGAAAAGGAGACGAATGGAAGACAGCATTCCGTACAAAGTTTGGTCTCTTTGAATACCAAGTGATGCCATTTGGTCTATGTAATGCTCCTGCCGCCTTCCAGTTTTTTATAAATGAAGTTTTACATGAGTTCATTGACATCTGTTGTGTAGTTTATATAGATGATATCCTCATCTATTCTAATTCTAAAGAAGAACATGTTCAACAGGTGCGCGCCATTCTTCAAAAACTACTTTTAAACTCTCTCTTTGTGAAATTGGAAAAAAATCTGTTTCATGTCTCTAAGGTGGACTTTCTGGGCTATATTATCAGTCCAGATGGAATCGAAATGGACCCAAAAAAGGTAGAAGCTGTAACAACCTGGCCTAGCCCCACTTCTGTGAAACAAATTCAAAGTTTCCTTGGATTTGCGAATTTCTACCGCAGATTTATTCAAGACTTTTCTCAAATTATTACACCCATTACCAAGTTATTGAGAAAAGGAGCGAAATTTTTATGGTCTCCGGCTGCTGATGAAGCTTTCCAGAAGTTAAAGAAGAGGTTTACTATGGCCCCAATTTTATGTCATCCAGACCCCAGTCAACCCTTTATAGTAGAAGCAGATGCATCTCAATTTGCCTTGGGCGGAATCCTTTCACAACGAAATTCTGATACCGGCCAAATGCATCCTATTGCTTACTATTCAAGAAAATTGTCAGAAGCTGAACAAAACTATGCAATTGCCGATAAGGAGTTATTGGCAATAAAAGCTGTGTTTGAAGAATGGCGTCACTACCTGTTAGGGGCTCGTCATCCGGTAACTATTTACACAGACCACAGAAATCTTCAAGCTTTAAGATCGGTAAAAGCTTTATCTGCTAGGCAATTACGTTGGTCTATGTTCTTCAATGATTACAATTTCGTAATTACTTATCGTCCTGGAAAAGAGAACCTAAAAGCGGATGCTTTATCTAGAATTGGTGACAAGGGCCCAGATCAACCTGAAAAAATTCATCCCGTAATCCCTACTTCTTGTTTTCAGGGGAGTTTATCTGTGTGTGACATTATTAATGACATCAAGGAAGCTTTAAGAGAAAAGGATTCTGAACAATGGAAGAAAGATCATCCTTTTCTTCAAGAGAAAGACAGTTTGATGATGGTCCATGATTTAATTTTTGTTCCTAATGAAAGGATTCGAAAGTCCGTAATTCATCTTCATCATGATACAATGTTGTCGGCTCACCCTAGCATTTTGAAAACCATGGACCTAATTAAAAGGAGCTTTTGGTGGCCTTCAGTGTCTAAAGACATTCAACAATTTGTAGAAACGTGCAGTATTTGTATTCAGCACAAGACTTCTCATCAAGCCCCTAGTGGATTGTTAATGCCACTGCCAATTCCACCTCAACCCTGGCATACCATATCGTTGGATTTTATTGTCGAACTACCTGAAACCAAGAAGGGATTCAATACTATTTTGACAGTAGTAGATCAGTTCACACGAATGGCCCATTTTATTCCATTAAAAAAGCTTCCTACAGCCTTGGAACTCGCTCAGTTAATCATGACCCATGTGATAAGACTACATGGAATCCCCTCGGTGGTGATCTCAGACAGAGGTTCCCAATTTATTTCTAAAGTTTGGCGAAATCTGAGTGCTTTGTTACATATGGAGGTTCGTTTATCTTCTAGTTACCATCCCCAAACAGATGGTTTAACTGAACGAACCAATCAAACTATTGAACAATATCTTCGTTGTATGTTACCTAATGTTTCCGAAGAATGGTCTGATCTTTTAAGTCCCTTAGAATTTGCCTACAATAACTCTGAACATTCTTCCATAAAGATGTCTCCATTCTTTTGTAATTTCGGGTTTCATCCAAAAAGTATCCCTAAAGATTCTAGCAACAATGAGTCTGTACCTGCAGTTTCTGACTATGTTTCTAAGGTGTTCTCCATTCAGGAAGAGGCTAAATTCAACTTGGCGAAAGCTAAGGAATCTCAAAAAGAGGCCAAGGATAAACATCGAACTGAGCAACCTCAATATGAAACTGGAGATAAGGTATGGTTGAGTACAAAGAATCTGAAGTTGAAAGGAAACAGGAAATTTAATCCAAAGTTTATTGGACCCTTTCCTATTGAAAAAGTGATTAACCCAGTTTGTGTAAGGTTAATTCTTCCTCGCAAGTATTTGATACACCCTGTCTTCCATGTCTCTCTGATTAAGCCATTCCATTCTCAAACTCGTACTCCTAGATCTCCACCTTCCATCATTATTGAGGGTCGTCCTGAGTTTGAAGTTAAGTCAATCCTTGATTCAAAAAGAGTTAGGGGAAGGCTGTTTTACCTCATAGATTGGAAAGGCTATGGCCCTGAGGAAAGATCGTGGGAACCCTTAGAACATCTCAAAAATGCTCCCAGAATGGTCCGGTCTTTTCATTTGAGATATCCTGATAAACCGAAGCCCATTACCACGGTTCTTGGGGGGATCTTGAGGAGGGAGTACTGTCATGAATCACGCTACTCATGACTATTCAGACTCATTTTACTACACATGCCCTCTAGACACATGTAGTATTCCCCTCATTAAAACCCACCCCTGTCCCGTGCACCCCGCACGCTTCTTAGTCAGTGTGGTTAGGTGTATGATACTTTTATGCTTCAAGCCTTTTAACTTGTATTATGTCCAACCATGCCTTCAACTGTTCTTTTAATATGAGTATTACTTTGGTCTTGTAGCCTGATTTCATAGTGTACCTTTTATTTCAGGGGTTTTGGACAATTGCGCTAGTTTTAAATTGTGACCTTGTGCTTGAAGGTCTAGTCTTTCTCTCCCCGCATCCCTCACACGCACCTTTTTGGTGCGCATCCAAGGAGAAATGAAGTCTCTGTCTTCACGCACGTTCCTGTGCGTAGCAGGGAGCGGCTGGGTGCGGTCCGGTATTTCAACCGCACCCAGCCTTCTGGAAGGCGCTTTGCCTTCGGTTTTCTTCCGGCGAAGGTCGCGTCTAGTGGCAGCTCTGCTGAGAACTCACCTGATGGCATTCCGGCTTCGTCAGGACTTCACTGCTGCTCATCTTCAAGGTGATTCTTCCCTGCACACCGGAATAAGAATCCTGAAGGACAAAAGTTGGAAAGCTAAGTACTTTTGAATATTTAAAGGCGCCCTTCGCAAGAAAGGTCGACAATAATTTTTGGGAACTCTAAAAGACTTGCAGAAAGGATGCAAGGAAGAGACTTTGGACATTCTTGATTAATGTTGAATATTGTAATTCAGATCTTTTGGTTAACGTGAAAAGTGTTTGTGTGCTGTGAATAATCTTGATTTCTAGACTAAGAGTGAATATAGCTTTTGATCCTAAATGAAAGATATGTGAAGAAAGACGTCTAGGTTATTGTATTGTTAGGTCTGTGTTATCTTTTATCAGTCACAAGAAAAGACAAGAACCCCCAGGACAAAGAATCTAGAAGTAATATACAACTAAACAACAACCACCTGACAATACAAGCTGACTGCCTATCCTAAGAGGACGTCTGACGACTTCCTTATCGCAACTACCCAAAGAAATACTGGACGAAAGCCAACACTACGCTGATCGCAGGTAGGAGAATATCCGAAAACCCTGAATGACTTTGGTTTTCAAGAACAGCTAGATAGAATAGTTAAAAACTTTAAAGATAGTTAGGAGAATCCCTGTTTGATTAGGTTATTAAAGTCCTTTGTGCTTGTTGCTTCGCAGGTCGACAGCAAGAACAAAACCCTACACCGCAACGTCCAGTACCGGCCCTCCTCCCTAATCCCTAGTTTAAACCTTGCTGTAAATAAATAGAATCAGTAAGATTTAGTTAGCGGTTTGGGAAGTTGGTCCCTTGCGTCTCTGCGAAATCATCTGCGTCATCCAAGAGGGCTTCATTCACGGACAAGGTAAGGGACGACGTGGACAGGTTTGACACACAGGCCCTAGGCCTGCTTTTTAACTCACTTGTGGTTCTTATACCACTATTTTAGTATATGGTACGTGAGGCCCCTAGGGCATAACGTATACTATGCAACTTATCTTATGCTAATTAAGTTCCTTGTATTGTACTTTTACCTCTGATCTCATAACGAGTGCAGAGGGGTTGTGTTTAGAATAAATACATATATATTTGATATATACCTTGTGTGGTGTGCTTTCATGTGATCATTCAAGAAATTATAATTGGTAAAACAACTTGCTTAGGTCGTTTCCAAGTCTAAGCCTGAAGGCTGCTCTCCACAGCTATATAGTAATCTAGATAGCTTTCTATAAGGTTGACTTTATAACCTACCCTCAATAAGGGTCGTTTAGACTGGTGCAAGGTGCCCACTAGAATAGTGGACATCATATACCAGGCCAACTTCTCACAGAGAACACCTACAGAGATAAAAAAAAAAAAACACAAGAACTAGGGTAAAAGTACCAAACTACACATTCACAAAAGTAGCAGAGTTCGGCACTATTATTTTAATCTCTCCTTCTGTGTTTCAAGCAGGCTTTCTTAACCCCTTCGGTGCTCATGACGAGCTCAGCTCGTCATGAGGCACGGTTGAGCTGTGCTTATGACGAGCTGAGCTCGTCATGAACAATGGGGCTCAAAAATAATCAGCACAGGAGGGGAAAAGCCATAGCAGCCAAGGTGTTAATTTCTCCTATTCAGTACACTGTGGTCATTTCTAGCCGGAGAGTTGCTATAATTGTCAGCTAACTGAAAGGAATTTATTTGTAAAGAAATTTTATTTTTGTACTAACCAACCGCGATGCCTATATAATGTTCTCACCAAGTTAAGGCCATTGGTAAGAAGACACAAACATACAATAACTAAGCGATGAGCAGCATAAAGGTAAAAGAAGCATATGCCAACCATAGTAGGAATTTAACCAAGTAATCCATAATGGTGCTTTACTCTTAGATGCATTTGCCTATATTTGCTTAAATATCATCCTTTTTTGTACTGTTATTTCATCTAAACAGAGATACGTGATGACATTCTTTAGACTCAGTGGGGGCAAGAGCTCTACATGAAGCTGTTAAATACAAATAAATTGATTTTCAAATGGAGATCTGATAGCTTCAAGTGTCAATAGCTTCTCTTCATTTGGGGTATTAAGAAATCCCAAATTGCTCCTCAACGTTGAGAAGACATAGGGGATGGCGGGCAGACTTTGCCAGCCCGCCCGCCATCTCGTGGTAATAGGGACCGCCCGCCATAAGGGCGGGGGTCCCGTGGGGGGTATTAGGATGTGCCCGCCACAGTGGCGGGCACATCCTGTATTTTTAGCACTGTGGCGGGCGGTGCTCTTTGCAACGCCCACCACAATGCTAAAAATGCATGTCAGCATTTGCATTTGCAAAGCGGCAGGCACCGTGCGGTGCCTGCCGCTTTGTAAACTCAAATGAAGGGGGGTACCTGTGGTACCCCCCTGTGTTCACCCCCCTACTCTCCTTCACTCTGGGGGCCCGCACGGGGCACCCAGAGAGAAGTCCGCCTGCCTTTCCGTGGCGGCACTGTCGCCACGGAAAAGCAACTGCAGACGCCCATCCAAATATGGCTGGCGGTGTTTGATAGACACCGCCGCCATATGAACCCTTTTCCACCCTGGCCGCAAAGCAACCGGGGCGGAAAAGTGGCGGGCGGGGTTTGCGTCCGCTGCGGTCCCCCCCCCCGGGGGGGGGGGAAAGGGTGGCGGCCGGGCATTTATATCGGGTGAATCGCCACTGCCACCATGCCGGTGGCGATCCGCCCGACATCGTAATGGACCCCATAGTTATGAAATCCGTGAATGAATCATGAGTAACGTGCATTGAGTTCCATACAAGAGTTACCCAATTTCATTCAACCTGTATCTCCGCCCCATAATTCAACTGATAAGCTCTTTTGGCATCTCGGTATTTAACTATGCCGATGATACTCAATTTTTTCTCTGGAAGGTAAAGACGCTGTTTCCTTAGAGACCTTCCATCGCAGTATGCCAGCTACAGCTGACTGGTTGAGTTCCAATTCACTCCAGTTTAACAGGTCTAAAACGGAGGTGCTGTACTGTTCCAACGATCGTGTTCCTCGTTCCCTGCCAGAGGATTTCTGTCCCTCTTCCTTTTCGGGGGCAGTGACGGCAGCAGAATCTGTCCGCAATTTGGGGGTTATGTTTGGCCCAAATTTACAACTGGACGCCTTCGCCAATAAGACCATTGCCACCTGTATGTTGTTGCTTCGTATGCTACGCAAAGTCCTTCCTTTGCTCCCAGCACAGGCTAGACCTGAAGTTGTGCGGGGGATTATTTTAAGCAGGTTGGACTATTGCAATGCACTGCTTCTGGGTGCACCTAAAACCTTAGTTGGTAAGCTCCAACGAATACAAAACATGGCAGCCAAGTTGTCTCTCTCTCTAGTCCACGCACTGCCTCCTCTACTTCAGCGCTGCTTGATCTCCAGTGGCTGCCTGTCCAGCAACGGATTCTTTTTAAGGCATCATGTTTGGTTTTTAAAGCTTTGCATGGACAGGGACCTGTTCTGCTGCAGAATCTGTTTTCCTGGTATTCTGCTCCTCGAACCTTGCGCTCTTCCTCTGCATGCCTGGTAACGGTTGCCAGGTTTCAGAGGTCAAGAATGGGAGGTCGCTCGTTCAGTTTTTCAGCTGCTAGTCTCTGAAACTCTCTTCCGCTTCCATTGAGGAGCCAAAGCGAACTTCCATCCTTTAAGAGAAATCTGAAAACGTATTTATTCCCAAGAGTAGTGTGATTGCTGCGAGTGTGTGCTAGTTATTTATAGTCAAGCGCCAGGATACCCTTTGGGTGACAGTGTCGCACTATATAAAACTGTTATACATACATACATTAAAAATGTAGATACTTTCTGGAGAGGATATTGCATGATAATGAACTTCTAGATTTATCATGGCGTATTACAGAGAAAGGAAGCAATTTCCAAGGTAGTCTGGTTTATGTACTGTCCATCACCTGTGGGATAACATCTGGCATTTCAGGATCCCATGAAGACTAACGTCTTTGAAGGATATTATTAGCAAAAAATGAAATATATTCTCTGCGAGAAAAGGCCACCTTAGGGATTTAAAGTTAGCCTTTGAAAAAGCTGATTTGCAATTCTGGATTAGAAATCCAAATAATAAAGTTGTGCATCTCCGGTATATCCTGAGGTTAATTACAAATGTCATAATAATTTTAAAAAAAGGTTTCTACCTACTCACTTGATGGAATCAGAAATTTCCAAAGAAAGGTCACAAACAATACTAAGTTTATTTCAATGCTATTTAATATTTTTCTGCATACATGATATATTATTTGTACAAGGTGAATTACATCACTTTTGGTTTCTTCTTTGGTTAATTTGCTAATGTAGGAGGATGGTCACATGCTCCTATTTCAGACATAGGTGTGGCTCAATCAGTATTTAATACCAATGATGGTATGCCACAGAAATTCGTATTTAGTAACAGGATAAAAACTATGATATTCTTCTAATTTAGAATTTTTTTAAATGATAGAAATTGAAATGGATATATAATTAAACATACTGGATTACCATATGCAAAATGTATCACTGAATTCTCACTTTAAAAAAATCGATGCAGTAAATATCTTACGGCGATGGAGATCTTATGTGTTTCAATCTGCCCTTGAGTGGCCTCGTTGTTAAAGCCTAGTGTTAAACCTTTTTCACATATGGTAAGGTCTAACTGTGACTTCTTTGGACTTTACTGTATGCATTGTCAATAAGACTTTAGATCCGTTTCGAAGTGGCAATCTCAAATATTACGATGGCAGGCACTTGGAATTAGATTTGTAGAAGGTTATGTTTTTAATACATCACCTGAATGCTTGTAGGTTCAGCTTGGATTTCATGATGAAGCTTATGCATTTAGAACTGTGAACCTTACACTTTGATGCTTGTGTTTTGTGCATTTAATTATTTTGCTGTGTGGGTTGAGCCAGGAGTGCTTGGAATGGATGGGGTGCGCATAGGTACTTGGAACAGGAAGTGGAGATAAGATAGGCTTTTTACTAAGTACAATATTGGCATGGTGCACACCAGCTTGAACAGGATCAACATAACAGCAACTGCAAGATTTGACTTTGATGTGCTGAGTAGTAGGCAGTTTAAAACAATATGAAATGTCTTATATAGTTACACTATTTATTACAAAAAATATTTCAGATCAATTTGAATATCTGGCAGTTCATAAACGCTTTCTCACAATACTTATAGGTATACGAGCTGCAAGAACTCAAAATTTGCTACACATTTAACTGTAGATTTAAGACACTAATCGTTTTACATGAATTAAAAGACTTCACATTTACCTTGCTTAAAGATTGCACAATGTAATATTTGCCTTCAATAAATCAGCTTATACATGCCTAAAGTGCATTAAAAATGTGTCCATAAGTTATTTTCACATCTCTACAATAGTTGTGCTTTTGATTTTAATTCTTCATACTTTGTAGGCGATTGCACAGTGCAGGTCTCAAAAATGTTCATATCCAGCTGCGTTGCGTCTCTTATGGCCAATGACATACGCCACCATTATAATAATAACTAATACTCCCAAAACTGCTCCCACTACTATGGGTACAAGGAAGTTGTCTTTATCTGCATGGCAATCTTCAGCTGTATTTGGAGACAAAATATGTGAATCGGAGGTTAAAATGAACTCATAAAAAGGCTAAGTTATAAATAACTATAATACTACTCTGAGTACCTTCAACGGTGAACAAATACGAGAAAGAAAGAAAAAACTTGTATTCACATTGCACTTACTTCTAATAAATCCAGCATTTCATTGATAATGCAGGTTATGGTCAATAGGAAGCAATTCCACTTGTTAGAATTTTTTTATCTGAAAAGTCTAAATTCATTATGGAAGTACAGTGTAATATTGAATACATTAAAATAAGCAAGTAAAATTCAGCCATCAACAGTTATTCAACAAGACAGAATGTTCTTGGCAATCAGGGGTCTAGGCAATTGCAGATTAGCTCTAAATCAGCGGCCATTTTAATGCAGACACGAAATCCGAGTCCCAAGCACTAACATCAACAATACAAAAACTTCAGAAAAAGATAAAAGGAACTGGATGCCCATCAGGTTGCAATTCTTGGATCCACCAGCTCTTGACCTCGCACTGGTGTCTCGCTATTCCCAGGTGACAGGACACAGATACATAGATTAGACTGCCAAAGCAGGGTTGCCCGCCTACGACACTAGCTGCCCTGACAGCTGCTGACCACTAGTCTATTCTGATTCTGACCACCTTTTCCAAAATTAAGTAAAGCCACAAAGAGCATCCAAGGATTTATATGTATTGGCAGCAAAAAAACATTTAATAGAAAACACTGTAGGAAAACAACTCTGGTGTATGTGGAGTTACAGAGAGAAATGGTGAGAGAATAGGTTTATAAGAAACAAAACAGTGACAGCACAAGGGAAAGAGGTTACCGTGAGTACATTTCTACTTTATGGTAGAGCGAAATGGGAAAGAATGCTACACTTTACATCACTGTTTTTTTTGTAAAAAACTTTTTTTTGTAAAATACATCACAGTTTTAACATGGAAATTTGCTATAAAGCGGTCTATTTTATAGATCTGCACAAGCAATTTGTTTGTGTTCCTCGATCATTTTTCAAAAAGTATGAAGCACCTCCTTTTTTCCAGGCTACAGAGATCCGACAAAGTCAGGCAATAAGAAAGTAAAATTATCCTTTGGTTTAGATATATTTTACAGGCTCGTACAGCAGGTTACCCCAGCTTAACATGAGCAGATCACAGTCCGCAACTCTGTGTATGTAATAAAGTTATGGAAGGAAACAGATGCCATGATAGTGTGAGGAAATGGGGTGTATCATATGGTGTGGTTGTACAACCTCACCTTTAATACACTTACAAACCTGTTTAGGACCCTTGGGTTTCGTTTGTCATCCCTTCTACTCAACCCTGGGCAACTGTGGCTCTGAGCAGCGAGGCTTACACAAAGGAGCAAGTGTAAAGCATTTAAACAGCGCCAAAACAATTGAAGAAGAAATCAACAAGACACCAATGAAAACCAACACCAATTTATAAAAATAGACTGCCTTGTTTCTTTTTTTGTAAACCTTTTTATTGAGTTTTCAAGATCAGACAGTATACAGAAACATCAGTTGCGATTATTCAACTATAAATTATATTATGTTGCCAGCGTGTAGTGCGATTAGGTAGTCTGAGTGTTCGGATGTGTTGTATGTCCAGCGCATGCAACGTATGCATTCGAGAGTGCCCTGGAGTGATAGTATAGTGTTTGGTTTTTGAGTTTTGCCAGTGTATCTCTGCCGATGGTTTGGATTGTCTTCGACTGTTGTTTTCAACGAACCAACTGAGGGTGCAACTTGGATGGGTTTTAGGGTTTGTAGCAGCGCGTTGTTTTCAGCGGCCTGGTTGGCGACGTATTCCTTGTGCCTTCTCTAACCTGATCGAGTCTTTTTCTGCAGCGCCCCATTTTATGACCGCCCGCCTCCATGCTTCTATTGGAGGACCTGTAGGCCAATGTAATGGCTGCTTCGTTTTCCTAGGAGTAGGGTTAACACTGCAAATCTCGTTTCTATCTTTTTCTGACGTTTGAATATGCCCAAGCCTCCCAAGCAATCTCAGTTGCTGATTTAGATCGTTCCAAACCATTTGAAGGCAGCAATTGATAAACAAGAGCAGCTTTGGGTTGACGTAGGGAAAATAAAGGGTAAAGGGGGGAAGAAGGAGAGAATGAGGGTAGAGTATCAGAGGAAGGAAAGGTTGATAAGTGTGAAGCTATAGCATTAGTAATAATCGTATATTCCTTGAGAAAAGACATGGGTAGATTATACAAAACTTGCAGTTCAGAAAAAGAAATAATGCATTATTGGCGAAAAACTGATGTACAAAGATTATGTCCTTTTCTTTCCAATATTTGTAATAAAAAGATCTGCCCTTATATTTGAGAAATTTGTTATACCAGATACAAGAGGACAAAAAACATTGGAGTGGAGACAAGTCTTTAGCAAATAAATCATGCAGTAGAGTTTGAGAATATTTTAAAACTGTATGTTTGGATAAAAACGAGCAATTAGACATAAAAACAGTATGTTGAAATGAAAAACCTTGCAACAATGATCCAATAATGATCGTCAGTATCTCTCTCTGTTGATGAATGGAATTGTATATGGAGCAAATTGTTTAAGACTTCTGCTGCAGCCTGCATTACTCAATCATTATATTTTATTTATCATAGATCCATTCTCACTCCTCTTAGTATCGCCAAGTTCTCTCCTTCCTCTAGTACTCTATGTTGGTCATGTTCTTCACTCACTGGTACGCTTAAACATCAATTATATGAATGTCCATCTGTTTTAGCTTTTTGGAACTCTGTTTGGGTTATTTGCATGCGTATATTTCATTGTTCTATTCCCTTATCATTCTTGAATGTGTTTTTAGGATCTGTTTTAGTAGATATTGATATTGCTCCTTCGAGTGTCAGATTACTGGATCTTTTTATTGCTATTGCGTTTAAAGTAATTCTTTCCTGTTGGAAGGATAATTCCAAATTATCTGTCCTTACTTGGTGGAACTTTGTTTGTGATGAGCATAGGATTTCTATTGCTTCTTCCTCGTCTGTCTCCTCTAAAGTTAAATCTGATCTCCTTTGGCTCCCCTTCTCCAATTATCTCTCATCACCCCCTTCCCCCTGATTTCTGGACCAATTTATCTACTGTTTCTCTTCTTCCCTTACTCTCTCTTATCCCTTCTTCTTTCTTCTTCTTTCTTTCCCCTCTCTTCTCTTCCCCTCTTTCTATCTCCTCTATCTCTCTATCTTCTCATTTCTTCTTTTACAAATGAACCATTATTTTACTACTTTTTCATATGCATCACATGTATATCATTTGGTTCTACTGTACTATTATAATATCTTTGTATTGTACTTTCTTTAAACAAATAAATATTTCTTAAACTAAATGTGCCCAAGCCTCCCATGTGTCGAGGCCTACCAAGCCAGTGGTTGTTTGCATCGTGGTGTGTATTTTTGACCAGTATGCCTGCAGTGCATGGCATGTCCAGAGCATATGCACAAATGTGGCGCTGGGCGGGTGGCATTGTGGGCATTCAAATTGTGTTTCGGGATAAAATCACAGTATAATATGTTAAACTGTATATTTTTGAAACGTGGTTTCAAAAGCTACTACTTTTTAATGTATTTTTAGACACCACAAGAAAACGATCACGTAGAGGGTTCTAGAGGGATAGAATTGACAAGGTATAGTAAATTGCATTATTTCACTCAACTTTGAACAAGCATTGACAAATTCACAGATTCGACAGAAACTTTATCACTGCAAAGTCTGGGCTAGTTGGAATACAGGGACTTTGAACTCCAGTAAGGAGCCAGTCAAAGGGGCCAGCAAGGTCTTCAGAAACAACTACCTCAGTAGGTGATGCAGTCCTCAGTCAGTTCAAGGCACGTTTATCTGTTGAGTGTTTTCCTATGGAAGTGGTCCTGATGCTTGAACTCCAGTAAGGAGCCAGTCAAAGGGACCAGCAAGGTCTTCAGAAACAACTACCTCAGTAGGTGATGCAGTCCTCAGTCAGTTCAAGGCACGTTTATCTGTTGGGTGTTTTCCTATGGAAGTGGTCCTGATGCTCAAAAGATGCTGTGGATGCAATGCGGTCGATGGGGGTCTTGAGGAGACTACTCCTTGGTCCACAAAGAGGGTGAGGCGGTCCTGGTCAAAGGTTCGATGTCCCCCCAAAGTCCTCTTGGTGTTGGCAGAAGCTCGGTCACCCCTAAACTACCAGTCAGCCAATATCGCGGTCACAGGCCAAACCTTCCTGGCTTGATAACTGGTCCTCTTGGGGTTCTAGCTGCACCCCGACACTCCAGGCCTCAGCGAACTCGGTGCAACTTTGTGCACCAGACCCTGGTGCTGCATGGCGGCAGTTTGCTGCGGGTTGAAGAGTTTGGGGTACCAGCTTGCCCCAGCAGGCTTCTCAGCTGTTGTGTGCTTGTGCTGTGAACAGGAGGCCAGCTCACTGACCCTTAGACGCTCTTGGGTTTGGCTGGGCTCTGGAGACAGCTTTTCCTTGAGCAGGACACTGTAGGAACAGTCCCTCTCCTTTGCTAGCCACCAGGTTCAGTCCATGCTGATGCAGCCTCTCATTGATGGTTCCACTGTGCAGCAGAGGATTCCTTCTTTGGTCCTTCCAGTTCAGTCGGAATCGGAATTCTGGGTGCCAGGGATACCCTATTTATGTACAGAAAATGCCCTCAAGTTAGGACATGGGTGGTAGCCAATGAGCTACCAGGTTCTCTCCTGCTGATGACCACTTCCTGGGAAGGGTGGCATCTGGCTATCCCAGTATGCAGCAGTCTGCCCATAACCAAGATGACAGAACCCCTTTGTCGGCATCCAGAGCTCCCTAGGCCAAAACAGTGGTGTGGCTACCAAGGGATCTACATGGCCCTGAAAAAACGGATTGACAACTGTCTTCTCCTTCTCTGTCCGTAGTGCCAGCCTGTCTGTCTGAACAATAGAGCAGCCCCTCTCCTAAGCGGTCCCCTGCTGTTCTTCAAAGGCGGCTTCATCTTTGAAGCTTGGCTTTTGGGCCAACACATGTGGTTTCCTGCCTGGGGGAAGTAACACCTTCTCCAATGGCCGGCCTTTCCGTTTGTCTTTTCTGGGAGTTATCACATCTTCCCAGGAGAGCAGACAGCTGTCTGCAGGACAGACCCAGAGTACAACAGTAAACAGGCACCAGAAATCTTGGGCAACTAAAGTGGCAACTTCTTAAGTGCACTTTGCCCACCCAGTGACACATTTGATTTAACCATTAAATCTGATTTATTGCACGGATTCATTTGTTACATTGCACTACCTACTTTAATGGCCCTATTCAGACGTTACAACAAGGAGGGGTTGCTGGACTGTTCCTAAGCGTGACTAAGGGAAGAACTAACTGGCGTGACCAAAGGTGTAAGTGTAACACCCAAGGGCATCCATTTTGTTGGATGGATTTGCCTCACACACCCCGAAGGATGTCATGCTTCATCATCGGCGGTTGCTCCTCGTCGGGGAGCAACCGCCGATGATGAAGCATGACATCCTTCGGGGATGCCCTTGGGTGTTACACTTACACCTTTGGTCACGCCAGTTAGTTCTTCCCTTAGTCACGCTTAGGAACAGTCCAGCAACCCCTCCTTGTTGTAACCATTGATACGGGCACACGCTGTGACTGGACCTTCCACTCCCCTGAGTGGTAAACGGTGTCCGTTGATCAATTGATCACTTCTCCTTCCTCCCTCTTTTTTGAAAAATACTTGAGCACGGTTCGCACCGTGGGAGTTCCCTCCAGGTGGATTAGATTGTTCAGATCCCCCATTAAGTGTGACCTCATACCAAATAGGTGGGTCATACCTGGTCCAGAGCCCATTTTGGCACTTGGGACCTCTTCTTTCTTTCTTTTCCTCCCCCCTTCCCTACCTTCTGTGAAGGACTCCACTCCACCGAGACCAGCCACCCTTGACCATTCCACTATGGAGGGTCAAGGTCTGAGTTTTGGTGAGGAGGATGCAGCAGCTATCATGAGGATACCATCTTTGTTTGGTATCGACGTTCAACCAGCCACGGGGAGCAATACAACAGAGTAGCAATCCCTATCAGATTTAAAACGAGAGTGGATAAGGATAACAATCCACGGGACGATGATGGCTCAATATTTCAAAGCCAAAATAGCACCTAATGGGTTGATCGTTAGAAATTTCCCACGGATATTCTGGGAGGATGGTCAATTCAAGGTTGAGTGGTCACAGGTGTCATGGAAGTGTACACACGACCTCCTCATCCTAATAGTTAACACAGCCAAACGTCTAGCAGATGCACTTCTAGTTAGAATACAAGCAGCTGAAGCTGCCTTGAAAACAGCGGTACAAAATCCAGGCTTTAAGACAAAACTAGCTGAAATTAACAAAGAAATGGCGGAACACAAAGAATTTCTGATGAACCAGAAGGTTGCCAAATTACAAAAGGACATCAAGAAATTCTCAAAGGAGAAGGTCTATCCATACCTAAAGGATGACTATGTGCCCCCAGGGACCAACCATAATTCAGACTATAACTCAGACTCCAGTACTAATTCTTCCAGAAGGGGCTCCAACAGCGGCTCCGATAGTAGTGGAGAAAATGGTGCAGCACAGATGCCGCCCAGAGCTAGAAGAGGTAGGGGCCGAGGGCAACAAAACTACCCTAACTATCCAAACCAAGGACCACTCACCGGGCCCCCCCCCCTTCTGGCAATATCCCCAGTTTCCCCACTTCCAACCCCCGTTTGCCCCCCAATATCCTCCGTTCTACCCCCCTCAAAACCCTACACACCCTCCTTTTTTAGGCAGAGGTTGGGGCAGAGGGCGAGGGCGAAAAAGAGGGAACGCACCGGAAAAGAGAGTACAGTGGGAGGAAGCACGCCCACAAGGGATGGACACGAGGAGCACGAGCCGATCAGGACCACAATAAGCCTGGTGGTCAATCTCTCTGACCGTCTCCTCTCACAGAAAGAAGTGGAGGTTCTTCAAAAAGGTTTAGGCTTTGTTCCGACACCTAAGATCGATCAATTCCAAGAGACTAGGGAACTGAAGTCGTTTTTCAGAAAAGTCAGGTTAAAAGCCTTTTTTGAAGGCAAACCCTGTGAACCTATAGATGACTCTGGACTACATAATCCATCTACATTCACACCGCACAATGGAATGGTCCCCCCTGAGGTGCTCACATTCGAACAAGCGGTTTTGAAAGATATTTCTAAATTGAACAGACACAAACCACACTGCAACATCTCTAGGGATGAGATGAAAGTTCTGAGATCAATGGCTGATGATCCTCTGATCACTATAAAACAAGCGGACAAAGGAGGTGCCACGGTTCTAATGAATACCAAAGACTATGAGATAGAATGCAACAGACAACTGGGCAACCAAAAGTACTATACTCCCATCGCTAACGATCCAACCCAGCGCTTGCTAACTACCATCACGAGCCTGGTGACAAGCGCAGAGTGTGATCAATGGATCACGAGGAAGGAGGCAGACTTCCTGATCAAAAAGGACCCGAGGGTCCCCTATTTCTACATCTTACCCAAGATTCACAAAGCAACCAGACCGGTACCAGGGAGACCAATTGTCTCAGGGATAGACTCCGTCCTGGAGCCCCTATCACAATTTTGTGACCACTTTCTGCAACCCCTCGTCAAAAACATCCCTTCCTACATCCAGGACACCACAGACGTGTTACGCATCCTGGACAGTGTTCAGAACGCTGAGGAGATTGATCTATTGATTACCCTAGATGTGGAGGCCCTCTACACGAACATTCCTCAGAGGGCCACTCTAGAGGTAATTGAGGAGAGACTAGGCCAGGAAAGGTGGTATTCGAACACCCCACAGTCGTTTATCATGGAATGCGCCACCCTAGCGCTTACAGAAAACTATTTTGAATTTATGGGCAAATTTTACCACCAGACCCAAGGCACCTCTATGGGCAGTACATTTGCTCCCTCGGTAGCCTGTTTGTATATGGCCAAGTTTGAAAGTACACACATAGACCATGAGTCCAATCCGTTCCGCAACAACATCAAAATGTGGAAACGCTTTATCGACGACATCCTGATCTTGTGGAAAGGGCCCACAACTTCCCATGAAGCTTTCCTTGAGTGGGTTAATGCGTTAAACCCACATTTGAAGTTTACTATGACTTCATCAGCCAAGGAGATTGCGTTCCTGGACTTAACAATAAGACTAGATGAGGGGTCAGTAAGCACTACCATGTATCGGAAACCCACCGACCGCAACAGTCTCCTACACTATAAAAGCCACCATCCGAAGGCCCTGCGCACCAATTTGCCCTTTGGGCAATTCTTGCGTATTAGGCGCAATTGCAGTGATGTGCGTGATTATAAAAAGGAATCCACAATCTTGTCTAGGAACCTTCTTGACAGGGGTTATCCTAAAAGCGATGTTCTGAGAGCTAAGAAACGGGCTAGGAATAACAATCGCGAGGCACTGCTTGAGCGCCGGGAAAAGGCCCCTACTGAGAACCAACCCATCACATGTGTGACCACGTTCACCCCCCTGTCTAACCAAATCAGGAAGACAATCAAACACCACTGGGGAATATTGAACACAGGTGACATGACCCTGGAAGACCCCAGGTTCGCCTTCAAGAGGTCACAGAACCTAAAGGATATTTTGATCAGTACCCGACCTAAGAAGGCCAGAAAGGAAACCCAACAGACACTGTGGCATCTTCCCCCGGTCACGGGCCACTATCCCTGTGGTATGTGTGGAGTCTGCCGATACACCATGGCAGTTAAAACTATACAGCTCTCTGAGACCTTCACATGGGAGCTGAGGCACCACACCAATTGTAACACCTCACACTGTATATACCTCCTCACGTGCCCTTGTGGTTTGCATTATGTCGGTATGACAACCCGCCCCATCAAAACCCGTATTATTGAACATCGTAGCAATTTCCGCTGCAAAAGGACACATACAAAGATGTGCAAACATTATGTAGACCAAGGCCATGACGCGGATTCTGTCAAGTGGGTGGTACTCGAGTCCAGCCCTAACTGCCCCAAGAATGCCCTCTTTCAGAAGGAACAGAGATGGGTCCACCGTCTATCCTCTGATAGACTGGGTCTCAATGAAGACATCCCGTGGCACTCGCTGTGAGCCATCCGAATTCCAACTTATAACATTGTTGCCATGCAGCCTTACAACCAGCATTGGGCTGCAATCTGTAATTATACCTCCCCCCACTGGGTTCAGACCCCATAGTGAACTTCACACACACTCAAATATGTGGTTTTCCCAACACTATCGATACCGCGACCAGAATTAATGTCACAGTACCTCAGGGGCTATTCATGACACACTCGGAACAGACGATCCTGCCTTTTCCAATTATTATTACTAATGAGCCATTAGCATCTTACCTCTGATGCGTGTACACCCCAAGATTTAATACAAATCCGTCTACAACACGCTAGGTCTGTGGACCCACTCAGGGGTATAGGCACTGTGACACCATTCCAATATGGCCGCCGCTACACTGATCGACATCACGATTTTGTATGATGTTCGCCCCATCTCATTTTTAGCACTGGAGCGAAACCCGACTCCTACGTGACTTAATTCCCTGATCAACGGATATCCTGAACACAGTTAAGTGGTGCGCTATTACACATCATAGCCTCCGTGATGTTACAGATCCACTAGTCTAAGATGGCCGCCCCGCAATCGACGGAAACCACGTGACACGCCGATAGGCGGAGACACGCGTTTCGTTTCGATTCGCTGTTGCCGATGTAAATAACCCTTCCCGCCGAGCTCCCATATCTACTCGAGCTCGGCGGAGAAGGGTAGGTCATGCAGCCAAGGCACAAGAGATTAGAGGTGAGTGTTGCAGCGGGACAACAGGGCTCTAGACTAGGAGTTCCTTGAGGTTAAAGATACTGCTCACTTATTAATGGTTGCCTGGCGGTTTGTTTACCTTTTACCCCAGTTTTGACCTATGGACTCATCCTTGATGCCTTATCCCGCCGACCCCTCTGGTGGCTGGTAGTTCTTGACAGATAGGTGAGTGGGCAATGTGAGTGTGTTAGAACTAAGGCTCTTTCAGAGTCGGAGTGTGTGTGCAACTGTTCACCTAATCACTTTTATGTTTTAATGGGTGTCTTCCTCTCTATTGACTGATGCCAACACACGGTATGAACCCAGGTGCCCACTTGAGCCTGGACAGCTGCTGCATATTTTAACCTTTTTAAACCTTCTTAAACCTCTTCACACTTCACAACAAATCCACCTCACCTACTCAGTGATTGCTCTGTGTGCCACACTTTAGACACTTGGCATACATAACCACTTAGGCATGCAATGACTGTTACTTGAATCACAAGTACACCTACAGCATGCCACACTTCTCACAGTTCTTTCCCATGGCGTGACCTACTTTGCATTTTGCAAATTGTTTTTAATCATTGTTGTTTTATCTCTTTTCTATGTTTAGGCATAGGACAACCCCCACAGAGGTAAAACACACACAAACTCACACATGACACTAGCATGTTGTAAATCACCTTTTTATAGGTCCTGATGAATCGCGGGTAACTATTGCCCACTGCGAGAAACATGTCGACCGTCTTCACCACTAGCCCCATCTAGGTTCACCTGACTTTACTCGTTGACTCCTAGTGAGCTAGCCCCCTGTTTTTAATTGCAGCTAGGGACCCCCAGAATAAAGTTGATTCCGGTACCCTCAGCTACATTTTAAATATCCCTTTTCACCATCACATACCTCCCTGCCCACACACCCACACCTCACCATAAGGCTGTTGGAAAAAAGATCTCCGCCAAAGTGCCCCTCTTTGAGGTGAGCCCGTCGGGGATTGCACCGCCTCCCCGACGAGGAGCAACCGCCGATGATGAAGCATGACATCCTTCGGGGTGTGTGAGGCAAATCCATCCAACAAAATGGATGCCCTTGGGTGTTACACTTACACCTTTGGTCACGCCAGTTAGTTCTTCCCTTAGTCACGCTTAGGAACAGTCCAGCAACCCCTCCTTGTTGTAACCATTGATACGGGCACACGCTGTGACTGGACCTTCCACTCCCCTGAGTGGTAAACGGTGTCCGTTGATCAATTGATCACTTCTCCTTCCTCCCTCTTTTTTGAAAAAAACCTATTCAGACGTTAGCAGGACTGAGGCGTCAGCCTGTAACTCTGTACTTGCTAATGGGGCTTGTCATGTCCCACAATAGTAACACACGGACACGACTGGTATGTGCTTAAGCTCTTTATTGGTGCTGCTACACAGGTCCCCGTCCCTACACTAACTGTCCCCTGGTTCCTATCCCCGGCTCCTCCTGTTCCTGCTCCTCCCTCTGACTCCACCCCGCAACCACTAGACTGCATCCCACAATACTACATCTCCCCCTTTCTTAACAAAATGAACTTAATGTCCTTAGTGTTCGCAGTTCTTCAATCCGCCACACAGGTTGGCGGACAGCCTGCTCTTCGAGCCTCAGTAGTGTCGAATCCGCGGTGGGCTTGACTTTGGTCGATCTTTCTGTTGTCTTGATCAGGGCATTCTTGATCACGTTGCGTGTGAACTGTCTGCTCTCACATTCCGCAGTCAGCATGTCTCTTTCCCGTGGTGTAACTACTGTTGGTTTAGGTGCTCGATCTCTTTCATGGCTGGATAGCGTTCTGGTCCTCTTCCGAGTACCCGCATCCACTTTTGCTTCCGTTTGTCTTGTCCGGTTGAAGGCAACACTGTCCTCCAGTTCAGGGTCATGTATGCCAGACGGTATGGTGCTGTCTGATGAGACTGTCTTTGCTTGGTTCAGTAATTCATTCACCGCCTTTATCTTTACTGCCTTTTGCTTCGTCAGGTCAAGAACAACACTGTCTTCCTGTTTCGAGTCTGGGATGCCGGCCGGTGAGGTATGAACGGTGGAGGTCAGCTTGGTATGACTTGGAGATTGATTTGCTGTCTCAGGTTGTTTCTCCCACGCCTGCTCGCGCCTGGAACAGGCAGACTTTGGGGTCGGCTGAATGTTAGTGTGTCTTGTTCTCCTCCGATGATGACTTAGTTCTCCTGACATGTCTGGCTTCCTTTGCGGATTGACTGGTTGGTCCGTTTTTATTTGGGTGCTATTGGCCACGATGCCGGATTCCGTTTTATAGGACCAGGACCAGGGCCTTCGAGTCAACCTTGCTGCCCCTACCCGGGGTGACGGTGTGGTATTAGTGTCACGATGCACCGGTGCTCGATGCGACAGGTTGTCTGGTGGAGTGATCGAGTGTGCATTGACATTGGTGTGGGACACGTCGCTCTCGACGTGAAGAGTGTCCCTTGGTTCGCTGATGTGTTCAGGTGCTTGGCGCCATGGCCGGTGTCGGGACCACGACTCTGTCGACTCAAAGGATCGGACCGAAATGCTGTCTGAATCAGAGGAGTTCTTCCTCACTTCCCTCTGAGAATGTTTCTTTAAGAATGTTGCACGTGGTCGTTGTCGGGACCATGACTCTGCCGACTCAAAAGATCGGACCGACGTGTTGTCTGAATCAGAGGAGTCCTCCCTCACTTCCCTCTGAGAATGTTTCTTTAAAAATGTTGCACGTGGTCGTTGTCGGGACCATGACTCTGCCGACTCAAAAGATCGGACCGACGTGCTTTCTGAATCAGAGGGGTGCTCCGTCAGTTCCCTCTGTGAGTGTTCATTTGGGAATGTCCTACTAGGTGGTCTTCGGAACCGGGTAGTCCGTGACGAGCTGCTTTCCCCCTCGGAATTGTTTTTGAAAAGCTTCTCCATGTGTCTTTGTTGGAATATCTTCAACGCCGTCTCATTTGGGAGATTGTTTGAAGATTCCGTGCTTGTTCCTTGTGCTTGATCCCAAGCTTTTGCCTCTTCGTCCTTCTCGTCTGATGTTACCCATCTACGCTCTGTTTCTTCGTTGTCGCGGGGCCCATGGATGCTTTGGGGCCCATGAAGGCATGGATGTTTTCTTGCTGGTTGTTGTTGTTGTGAGGGACCAGTCCGTCTTGTGTGATCTGGTTCTCCTTCCCAATTGCTTGATGTTCCAACACCTCTGACTTGGGGTTTATGTGTTCTCCGGCCAGATGTTTTCTTGGACTCGTCTTCACTGCTTGTCGACTGATGTCTCTGCGCCGACTTTCGGTGTTGACCAGTGCGACCCCTTCTTCTATGGTTAGTCTTTCTCTCCCACTTGCTGTGTGGGATGCCTTCTTGTCCAGGAGTGCGATCCGTCCCACTTGATGCTCTTTCTTCCTCCTTTGAATGACTCTTTGAGGAACTCCTGGGGGGTGAATAACTTTTTGGAATTGTCTTTTGGATGGTTGACTCTGGGTCATCTGACTCCGAGCAGTCCTTGGTTGACCTTGAGTAGTCGGATGCTGAGAAATCTGACTCTGAGTAATCCGTGTTATTTTCTTTGTCACTGTGTCTTTCCCGTTGTCTTTTTGCTGGTCTGTCTTCCCTCTCTCTCCTTTCAGTTCTGTTTGTTTTCTGAGGGTTATCTGTCTGGGCGTCTTGATAATTTGCTTTCAGATTCGGGGCCTTTGATTTGTCTCTTACCTTGACGTGCAGCCCAACTTCAGCCTTCCTGATGATTTCTTCCAGTGACCACTTTCCTCGCAAGATCTTGAGTTTCGTGTCGGGGTTTGCGCAGCCTTCAATTATCCGGAGTCGGACTGCGTACTCATTCGTAAAGGTGTTGAAGTGGCAGCCTTGTACCAGGTTTTTTAACCGAGTGATGAAGGTTGGCAGTGGTTCACCTGGTTCCTGCCTAGCTGTGTTGAAAGCGATGCGCTCTCGATCCACTTCCGTTTGTGCGGAGAGACGGGCACATAGCTTCTCTTGGAGTCTTTTATAGATGTCTGTGTCTTCTTCGGAAAATGTTTCGATTGGGCATCGGCCCTCTGGACCCACCAAATGGAGGAGCAGCATTAGGCACTTCCTCTCTCTTTGTTCTCCATTGGCGTCCAGGAAATCACTCAATGTGGCCAGCCATTGGTTCCGTTTGAGACACAGACTCCAGGTGTCCGTCTGCATCCCTGAGGGTGGTGCTTCAAAGCAAGGATTGAACTGTTGTGCGATTTCTTCCCCCGCCATAAGAGGAGGATTTTGATGGATCATGTTCGCAGAGCACGGGCTGTTCCTTTGTCTTCTCGTCTTCGTAGTTGATCTGTATTCAGTCGAAACCTGCGGTCTGGTCATGCGCTGGGACGTTAGCAATGCTTGTTTGGCCTTCGCCAGTGCTCGCTTGGTCTTTGCTAATGCTTGATTCTGTTATGTTCGCCAGTGCTTGTTTGGTTTTCAGCAATACTTGTTTTCTTTCTTTGCTGCGATTTATCCAATGCTTGTTGATCTGCGTGTATCAATGCTTGTGTCTCTTTGCATGGATCAGTGCTTGTTCCTTTGCGCGTACCAGTGCTTGTTGATTTGCACGTATCGATGTTTGTCTAGTTGCATGTGTCACTGCTTGTTTGTTTGCATGTACCAGTGCTTGTTTACTCTTAGCCAATACTTGTCCTTGCATGTACCAATGCTTGTTAATCTGCATGTATCAATGTTTGTTTATTTGCATGTACCAATGCTTGTTGATTCACTTCCGCCAATGTTTGTTTGTATGCAATTGCCAATGCTTGTTTGTATGTTTGTTTATTTGCATGTACCAATGCTTGTTGATTCACTTCCGCCAATGTTTGTTTGTATGCAATTACCAATGCTTGTTTGTATGTCTCTTGCCTTTGCCAATGATTGTTTGGTCTTTGCCAATGTTTGTTTGTTTGTCCTTTACCAATGCTTATTACCACACTGCTCGCCTGACTTAAAGATGGCCGCCGCTAAATTTCACAGGGGATGTCCTTCCCAGCTGCCTGACTAAGATGGCCGCCGCTGTGGAGCCTCAGGTCACACGAGGTTTGGCTCTCTATCTCTGGCTCATTCACTCGGGTCCATTCACCGCACTCACCGGGCGAGGGGACTCCTTCCAGGGCACAAAGGCTGTCACCGCATCCACCGCCACAGCGAGGGGCACAGGCGCGACCGGGGTGAGCTCCCGACGTCGCGTCCTTCGTCTTCTCCCGGACTCACGCTCAGGGTGAGATTCGAATACTTTCTTGGCGCGCGATCGCGCTGGCTGCACTTTTCACTGCATTTACTCGCAGCGCGCCACACTCCACAACCACGGAGCTTCTGGGGGTGATGGGGCAATATCGGGGTGGGCTCCCGACCTTCACTTACGTCCTCGTTGTGTCTTCGCGCCCATGGGACTCTCGCGTCCGGCGCAACCGGCTCTTTCTCTGCTGGTGTTCTGGCGCTTTTCACTCGGCGCTTTCTTCCTCTGTTCTTCAGCGCCCACACTCAGCGCTCCTTCCTGTGGCGCTTCGGCGCTTGCATACTTCGCCGCTTTCTTTTCTCGACCCTCTTCGCTGTCGAGGGGAGATCCGGCCGCTCCTGGGGGGCTCGCTATCGGCGCCGCAGGGTCTCGGCTGCAGCGGAGCTCTGGACGCTCCACGCTGCGCGACGGGGCACTCTCGGGTGGGTTTCTGCTTCATCCCACCCTCGTCGCCAGTTGTCATGTCCCACAATAGTAACACACGGACACGACTGGTATGTGCTTAAGCTCTTTATTGGTGCTGCTACACAGGTCCCCGTCCCTACACTAACTGTCCCCTGGTTCCTATCCCCGGCTCCTCCTGTTCCTGCTCCTCCCTCTGACTCCACCCCGCAACCACTAGACTGCATCCCACAATACTACAGGGCTACTAACCTTTCCACAGTAAAAATGACAATTTAGGATTTTTACTGCTTGAATGTGTAAAAGTACATGTTCCACTTTTTAACATACAGCACCCAGCATTAGGGCTCGTTAGGGGTGACTTACATATATGAAAAAGGGAGGTTTGTGCTCTGCCATTACCTTAAATGGCAAAGTTGAGTTAGAAGTTTTAAACTGCCCTTCCAGTCTGTAGTGGCAGACTGGGAGCCATGTTTTACCTTGTCCCACTCAGGGTGGCGCAACAAGTGCTGCAGTCCCTGGGGGACACTAACTTAAAGGCCCGGAATACCCCTGACATCATATAATAGGGACTTACAAGCAATGTTCCCTCCAATTAATGTCCACTGTGTGCAGCAGTGCAAGATCTATGTGCGCTGCAGATAAGTCTATGTGCACCAAGAAACCAATGAAGCATGTGAGTGAAATGCTCAGCTATGTAAATCTGTAGCAATCACCTCTCCAAACCATTGTTTATAACAATAGCAAAAACAGGTGCAGTTCACACATAAAGCTTCATTTAATAATGTCTTGAGACAGTTTTGTTATGTCAATACACTTCGTCATGACATGTATTATTTACTCTTGTGGCTGCGCCCCTTTTAGAGACTCCCCACTTTTTCATACCACCTAAAGCCTCCCTACTTTTTCATCCACTTAAAGCTTGTGACAAGTATGATTTCTCTTTTTGCTGGCAGCAAACTTGACTCATGAAACAGACAGAGGAGTGGATGCTCTGTGCCATAGAAGGGGACCTCGAACAAATGAACAACTTTCTGCAGTCCAATGCAGAGCGGGTAGTGAATAGAGATTGGCGAGCCAACTAATTAACAGGGAGAGCTGATCCTAGGATTGGCTCTGGCTCCAAGAACCGCTGTACGAGCCGAGCCCTCAAAAAACATTTGCCATCTAAATCGCGCAACAAACATTACGTTAGATTATAATAAGGTGCCTTTGGGATTCAAGAAAGTATTTCTTTAACACGCAGAATCATTTGACCTTAGCATATCAGTTTATTTGCAAAGTATTTCCAAAAAGTAGGAGTTTTTAAACATGAACTGAAAAACCTTCCTATCTGGGCCCAATGACCTTGTTATAAGTGACCAAAGAGGAAAGTTAGTTATATGCAGGTAATGTGGCCTAGATTCTTATTTTAGATAGAGGAACTTTATAAGCTATTAAACCAAACACAAGAAAAGACGGTTGCTAATGTGCTTCTTTCATCATTATTTTTGAGTGGGGGGCCTGCATGGACCCCGCAGCAACAGCAACCACTGGGAGCCTGATGCAGCACAGGAGCCTGATGCAGCAGAGGCGCTGGTACAACTTAATATATGTTATCTGTTGTAAAGCACCAAGTAAAACTGTTTACAGGTATATTCATGATGATTTTCGTCAACTGATGAGCTTCACTTATATTTCAGACCCCTGATGAAGGGCTCATTAGCCCGAAATGCATGGGTACACAAACGCACGGCTTCCAAGGATGTATAGTGAATTCTGACGTGCTACAGAATAAGGCCTAGATTGGAATTTCAGTGGCATTAAAAGTGTGGAATGACACTATAGTTTTAATAACATCTAGGAGTTGTCGGAATAGACATGGACTACAATGGATACTTGGTTTATCGTTACATTTGTTACCCTTTAAATTGTTAATCATATTCTGAAGAATATCCTCCTTGAAAACTTTTGGGAATGCTTTCAGCCTTCACTGGCCGGAATGGATAAAAGTCTTGGATTTGTTATTAGACTTTCTCAGTGCATGATTACTCATTGTGTCCTGAAGAAGGCACTGGAATTTTTGTTACCAGCTGAAACAATTGCCAACCATTATGCAATAAAAGTTTATAATCTACCTTTCGGTATAATCTCTAAGCTTCTTGCTGTTACTCCCAATATGAAAATGAAATGTTAACTCCAAGTGGATACAATGTAGTAAGTATTCCTAGGCATTTTGTCTTTTTATTTCACAGTTAGTCTACATAGCACAAGTACCACTGCCGCCCATTGTAGCAGGGTTTTTCAATCAATTTCAATCATTCCTCAACCCACAATAGGAATAGCCTTTACAGACTTTCTTGATGTCTACTTGAATTAGTAGATTAATCAGTCAGTTTGTTTTACTGGTACCGGAAGATCTAACTTCTTTCAGAGAGCATGTGGAAGCCTCCTATATCGCCCAAAGAAGAACTAGCAGCTGGTGGTGCTGGGGGAACCAAGAGTTTCACTAATCCCAATCTTCTCCTATCCCTCCATCTTCTGGCTCCACGTCATCTTCCAGTCATCCTGGATGGGGATACGCTCCAACGTCCTGCGCTAAGGGATTTTGTCTTGGCTGCGCAATTGGACTTTGCCCCCGATGCAGCAGAGAAGACGAGTGTGGAGAAGTACTTTGAGGAGATGGTTTTGGTTGCGTCAGTGGAGGCAGATTATCTGATTGAGGGAATCTCTTATAATAATCATTGAGCATTTGTTGAAGATCTGTACCCGGAAAAATTGCAAACTGCATCCTAGGGTCTTGATAAGTATATTGCTAATGTGGGCCCACATAAGAATACTGCTCTTGAAAAACTTCCTTAGGTCTAGGCCTTGCCTCAGGCCTATCTTTGAAGAAAACAATCCCCTTCCAGATATCTGGTGCCATCATCATCGTCTGCATCCTGGTATTTAACATGCAACTGAAAAGGGCTGCATGCTGTGTCAAAAGGACCATCAACATCAGAACCTCCCACTTTAAAGGTGGGATCTTACTTGAAGATGTCTGGTCTGATAGGAATGGTTACTGAACTCGTAGAAAGGTACGACAACGGTGTGATAATGTTTAAAGCAAGAATCTGGTTCAGATGTCACAATCAATGGTTGTAATGTACTTGATGTGCTTGTTATCGACATTTTTGTGAACCCTGATGTCGATAGATGAGTCAATAAGATGGGCGCCACTAACAATGGTTTGTAGACTTTCTTCATGCATGTGTGCTTCAGCAACTTTGGATCCGTAGAAGACTTCCTAATCTCTGAGGAAATAGATTCCCTCACCCATGGAGTTCAGGGCTGAGATCGGATTTGGGTATTTTTCACAAAGACAGGGGGTGAAGAATTTCTTCCCTGTAATTTTGTCAGCTTATGAAGATGGACACCTTTCACGCTGTTTACTGTCTTTGCTTTTGAGAATCAAACCATTTTAACTGGTTTCCTGGAAGATTCTTTTTCCTCTTGTGAGTCCTTTTGAGAAGAGAGGACGTTCCTTCTCTATCATCTCCTGAAACTGGAGTTTCCATTGACATCTTTTTATGCAGCCACATAAGAAGCCTTGGCTCCCTGTCCTTAAGTGTTTGACAGAAAGTGTATAACAGTACTTGCACTCCTTATGTGGGTCCTTAGAGAATAGCCGAGGTTTGATCAAGGATTTGCAGGGTCTCAAAAAATACCTTTTAGATTGTACTGGCATGTTTTCTTAGCGGCTTTAACAGGCAGGGTGTTACCTTCTAGAAGTTGGGAGTTCAGTCAAAGATGTAGAAAATTAGTTGTCACACTGAAGAAACTGAGCAGAGTTCCCGAAGACTCCCTTCATGCGGCAAAAGATAAGAAATTAGAGGTATGGTGTTTTTATTAAAAGGATGTGAATGGTTACCAATGTCTCTTGTTTAGCTTTACTGTACAATATTTTGGTTTACACTACTTATTGTAACTATCATGGGACTCCCACCTCAACATCAGAAAAGATTCAAGCATGTGAATCATTTAAAAACTTAATACTGGAGAACTCTGCTTAGATAGGTTGAGAGGATCATAATACAAGCAGTATTACTCCTAAACTTGTTTTACCCTCTTCCTAACGACAGACTGCTGCTTGTTTGGATCCATGAAGACAGCTATTGAAGATAATTGTTTTATGCCCAAGAGAGGACTTAGGAATGTGCCTCTTCTCACCTGTATGTTTGACTCTAAAGGAAACCTACAATGGCTAGGAAAGCTAGCTTCTTGCATATAAGAACTCAAAAATAACCCAGGCGATATGTTACTGTGCGTAAAGTCTTCCAAGAACTAGGAAGAACAACTAGGGTGCAAGGAACCGTGTGCTGTACTAGCTTGGAGAAAGCCAGAAGAACCTGTTCTAACTGAATGTTTGGTTGCGGTCCCTGGATAGTGATTGAGGAGACTACTCCCACTGAAATCCATGTACTGCTACCCATGAAGTTTCTGAACGTTTCGGAGCATCCAGGAAGGAGAGATTCAGTCGTTGATAAATTAGTGACTTCAAATTTTTTGTCTACCATGGACCGATTGGATGATCCTGCAGAATCTATCAAACCTCACTGCATTGCTAGTTGACTAAAGAGGGATCCTAAGGCACACTTTACTGCGTTACATCAATTGGCGTTAAACTTTTAACCCCACTGTTTTCTATCGATGTTTCAACATTTTCATTGAAAATTCAGAAACTCTTATGCAGTTGTAGTCCCATGGCTAAGTGGACAAATGTATTCACTCCAGGGGATCTGTATTTGATTTCATGGTCCAGGTCCAACCCCCATAATGATTCTCAGCTTTTCATCCTTTCAAGGTTGACAAAGCGAGAACTATTCAGATGGGTGTCAACGATCTGGCATTTCAGCATCAAGATAATTTTTAGAATGAATGTGCACTTTACAAGTACACATTAGGTTATATTACTCCGGATTCCCTATTTAAGTCTGGCCTTTGAGACACCTTTAGATGTCTCGCCAGACTATTGATTTTCCCGAAACAATTCATACATATTTGACATATGTAGAGGGGCT
The DNA here is from genome assembly GCF_964263255.1 of Lissotriton vulgaris. Lineage (NCBI taxonomy): Eukaryota > Metazoa > Chordata > Amphibia > Caudata > Salamandridae > Lissotriton > Lissotriton vulgaris. The sequence goes on along the minus strand of NC_141691.1, from coordinate 221,393,995 downwards.
TTTGGACAGAGGCCTCCATCTGTTGGTCTGTTGAACGGTCACTCACATTTTGCTTCCCCCCATCACATCATGGGTAATGGGTGAGCCCATTTTACCATTAACTCCCTTCACTTTGCGGAACTACAAATCGCCTGCTTTGTTCAAATTCCCCTTAAAAACATTTTTTTTTCATAAGAAGCAAAACTGGTTTAACATGTAATTTATTTTTAAATAATCACCATTTAACTTGTACTTGAGGTGTCTAGGTAGATGAGGATTTATCTTCCATTTCCTTTTTAAAGTTGATGTTCTAAAGTGTGCAAGTGATATTGTATCTGCCTGAGATTGGAGTACTCAGTTAGGTCTTTTATTCTGGTCTCCTTCACCAATAATGATAAAGTGAAGGTTTTAAAAATGTCAAGCTTTTATTGCAAGAATACGGTGGCCATGTTTAGGGGGTACAATAAGTACACAAAACTGTAATGGATGGAATGCCTAAATTAATCTCGGACACTGGGTATCACTTGGTCCACATCCCAATCCATCATCATTTTTTAACACCATGCCACCTCAGTTTGGACCCAGCTATATGCAATCAGGCTTAACCCAGTTTCATCAGTCCATCCCAAACTGGAAAGCCAGGTCCTTCCTGAACCGTAACACAAGCAACATAGGTCCCGCATCACTTTAATGTTTAGGGGGGCACCCTTTTTTTCAGGCATATTGTATTGTATTGTAATTGCATTTATATAGCTCTTACTACCCCTGACAAGCCGTCTAAGCGCTTTTTCGGCGAGTAGCACACTACTCCGGGACCCATAAAGGATCAATGTTGAATTAGTACAGTGAATTATTAAAGTAATTAAAGTGGTGGATAGGTTAGTCAGTTATTTTGATTCGGAAGGATGGAAGAGAAAAAAAAGGTTTGTATTTATATGGAGCTTGTGGTTTTGAAGCGCCTTTTTTTTGGGTAGTAGCACGCTACTCCGGAAACCCATAAAGGATTAGTGGTGAATTAGTATGGTGAAATTTGAAAGTAATTTGAGTGGAGGATATTAGTCAGTTATTTGGAGTGAGAAGGATAGTGGAGGGATAGAAGAGGGATAAAGGTTTGCATTCATATAGCGCTTGTTACCCTTGAAGGGGTGTTGAAGTGCTTTTCTGGCGAGTAGCATGCTACTCTGGAACCCTTAAAGGATTAGTGTTAAAAATTAGTATAGTGAAATATGAAGTAATTTGAGTGGTGGATATGTTATTCAGTTATTTGGCTAAAGAAGGGTGGCGGCAGGATATAAGAGGTTAAGATGTTCATATTTATATAGCACTTGCTATCCCTGATGAGGTTTGAAGCACTTTTTTTGGTAAGTAGCATACTACTCTGGAACCCATAAGGATTAGTGTTGAATTGGTATAGTGAAATATTAAAGTAATTTGAGTGGCGGATATGTTAGTCAGTTATTTGGATTGTGAAGGGCTAGAGAGGAGAAGAAAAGGGAAAAGGGTTGCATTTATATAGTGCTAGTAACCCTGATGGGCTGTTAAATCGCTTTATTAGCAAGTAGCACGCTACTCCAGAACCCATAAAGGATTAGTGTTGAAAATTAGTATAGTGAAATATGAAAGTAGTTTGAGTGGTGGATGTGTTATTCAGTTGGATACAGAAAGGTAGCGGGGGGATAGAAGAGGGGAAAAGGTTTGCATTTATATAATGCCTGCTTACCTCTGATGCGGTGTTGAAACACTTTTTTGGCGAGTAGCACTCTATTCTGGGACCCATAAAGGATTAGTGGTGAATTAGTGTAGTGGAATATGAAATTTGAGAGATTAACATGATAGTCTGTTTTTCTTATTGAAAAGGATAGTGGAGGGGCAGGAGAGTCAAGGACTTAGATTTTTTTTTTTTAGGTCTTAGCAGTAGGAGGAGGCTTTTGGATTAGTTTTGGGGATCGGTATAGTAAAAGGTGTCAGTTTATGCAAGGGGTGGTAGTGTAAGAGAGTCTAGAAAGAGTTAGTTTGTGGATCATAGTAGTGGTATGGGGTTTGGGATAAATGAGAGTGTGCGTGTAGAGGATATATTGATATATGTATAGGGTGAGAAATATGGTAGTGCATTGGAAAGAGTAGTAGAAAAGTTTGAGAGGAGTCAGAAAGTTGGGTTAGAATATATATTGAGAGAAGTATAGGATGAGAAATAGGGTAGTGCATTGGATAATAATAAATGAGCTTGTAAAGCGCCTGGTTACACTAGCTAGTGTGTCCCCACGCTGCAAGGCTATTCGTACCGCTCTGTAACGACCAATCTCAGTGAGATGCATAGTCTATATCTGAAAGAGCCATGTTTTTTGTTTTTTCCGGAAGTAGTTTTCAGATGGTTCCGTCCGGAGACCTTGGGGGAGGGTGTTCCAGTGCTTAGCGGCTGAATCCCACCCATTCTTGCTCTTTTGCTTACTGGGATTTTAAACTGCCCCATCCCCAGGAACCGCAGGGCACTAGATGGAGTGTAAGGTGACATTAGACTCTGTAGGTAGCTAGGTCCCTTTCCCTGCAGGATACTCTGACTAACACACAGAACCTTAAAGAGGATTCTTTCCCTCACCTGGAGTCAGTGCAAATCCGCCAGGGCATTCCTGGAAGAGGCTCTCCTGGGGAGCATCAGAACAAGGCGAGCCATCTCGTTCTGGATGCATTGGAGTCTCTGAACACTCTTACCACTGGCACCTAGTTATAGAGCGTTCCCATAGTCCAGGTGGGAAGTTACTAATGCATGGACTTGAATATTTCTTGCGGCTACAGGGAGCACATCCAGGATCTTCCGAAGGCCTTTAATTATTCCAAAACATTTTTCGGCCACCGTCTTAGTGTGGTGATCAAACAAAAGCTTGGAATCCAGCCACATTCCCAAGTTCTTCACCTGGTTTCTGGGGGTGGGGGTAGTGCCTAGCGTCTGCGGCCACCACCTAGATGACCATATTGAGGGAGCCTTCCCTACAATCATGACTTCAGTCTTACTGCTGTTTGATTTTAGACAGTTACTCAACAACCAGGCTAGCAGCTCCTGTAAACAGGAGGCAAAGGTGGTGGCTGCCCCTATGTGGGATTGAGATAGAGATACTATTAGTTGTGTGTAATTCGCATATGACACAACACTAATGCTGTATTTTCTGATGATGTCTGCCAGAGGGGCCACATAAAGATTAAAAAGAGTAGGGCTAAGTATGGAACCCTGGGGAACCCCTTGAGCCAGCTTAATGCTCTTAGAGAAGTGTGGTCTTTGGGACACTTGGAAACGTCTGTCCTGTAGAAACGATCTCAGCCACTTCAAGGCCAGATTATCCAGCCCTCAGTCCTTGAGGTGCTGTAGGAGTATTGGGTGGGCAGAGGTGTCGAATGCGGCACTTAGGTCCTATAGAACCAATGCCACGTCTGCCCTCCATCCGCATGGCTACGTATGGTTTCTGTAGACAGAATCAGTTCTGACCCCGTGGAGTACCTGGCCCGAAAGCCTAATTGCGTCAGATGGAGTAGGCCATGCTGGTCAATGTGCATTGTTAGTTGAGTATTGACCACTTTTAATGCTATTATAGCAAAGTATGGCAGAAGCAAGACTGGTCGTACGTTCTCCAGCTGACTCGCACTTACACTCAGCTTTTTTTTATAGGGATAACCACCACTTCTTTCTACTTTTGTGGGACCACCTCTGAATCAAAGGAGAGTTTTAAGAGGTGTCTAATATAGGGTATTAGTACCTCCATACTCTCCCTCAGCGTTTTTGGAGTCGTAGGGTCCCTAGGTGAGCCGGACTTAATACTCAGGGCCGTCTTTTTGAGATCATCGCAGGTGGGGAGGTTAAAACTGGAGAGGCGGAGTGCTTCCTCCATGATACATGTTGCATCCCCTCCGACCTCCCATTGCGTGCCTCCTCCGGGAAGGTGTTCTAAATCTTTACCACCTTCTCAGAGAAAAAGTCTACTATCCGGTTGCCAGACTCCACTGAGTCACTGCTAGGAGCTGTGGTTCGGACTAGTGATGATAGATCCTTAAAAATCATAAATATCTAAAGGAATTTTCGGCTTGCTCTATCTTCATATTATAATACGCGGCTCGAGTTTTCCTAATGAGCTTGTGGTAGTGTTTAAGGCTGGTTTTATATGTGGCCCTCCTTTGATCTGAAAAGTCTCCTCTCCAGCTTCTTTCCAAGCGCTTACATGATGACTTACATGATGTAGTTCGGACTGGACTGTTCCCATGGGGCACAGGGTCAGAGCTGATTTGCATATCGCCATTGTCTAACCCAGGGTGGTGTGGAGTGCAAAATAACGATGGATTTGGGCCCAGATCTTTGGACTGGGTTGAGTGTGTGACATTGATCCACATTCGGTCCATCACCTGTTGTGGTTGCATATTCCGCCCTAAGTGCGCTGGGGATGCCCAGACGTGGGTCCCAGGCACTCCACACCACTGGAGTCAAGCTAGCCGGGCTGATGAGAGGTGTTACCTCGAAACCGGTCCGGTCCTCGGATGCTTGATTCAGTTCTGGGAAGGACATGGCTTTTGTAGTTCGGACTGGACTGTTCCCATGGGGCACAGGGTCAGAGCTGATTTGCATATCGCCATTGTCTAACCCAGGGTGGTGTGGAGTGCAAAATAACGATGGATTTGGGCCCAGATCTTTGGACTGGGTTGAGTGTGTGACATTGATCCACATTCGGTCCATCACCTGTTGTGGTTGCATATTCCGCCCTAAGTGCGCTGGGGATGCCCAGACGTGGGTCCCAGGCACTCCACACCACTGGAGTCAAGCTAGCCGGGCTGATGAGAGGTGTTACCTCGAAACCGGTCCGGTCCTCGGATGCTTGATTCAGTTCTGGGAAGGACATGGCTTTTGTAGTTCGGACTGGACTGTTCCCATGGGGCACAGGGTCAGAGCTGATTTGCATATCGCCATTGTCTAACCCAGGGTGGTGTGGAGTGCAAAATAACGATGGATTTGGGCCCAGATCTTTGGACTGGGTTGAGTGTGTGACATTGATCCACATTCGGTCCATCACCTGTTGTGGTTGCATATTCCGCCCTAAGTGCGCTGGGGATGCCCAGACGTGGGTCCCAGGCACTCCACACCACTGGAGTCAAGCTAGCCGGGCTGATGAGAGGTGTTACCTCGAAACCGGTCCGGTCCTCGGATGCTTGATTCAGTTCTGGGAAGGACATGGCTTTTGTAGTTCGGACTGGACTGTTCCCATGGGGCACAGGGTCAGAGCTGATTTGCATATCGCCATTGTCTAACCCAGGGTGGTGTGGAGTGCAAAATAACGATGGATTTGGGCCCAGATCTTTGGACTGGGTTGAGTGTGTGACATTGATCCACATTCGGTCCATCACCTGTTGTGGTTGCATATTCCGCCCTAAGTGCGCTGGGGATGCCCAGACGTGGGTCCCAGGCACTCCACACCACTGGAGTCAAGCTAGCCGGGCTGATGAGAGGTGTTACCTCGAAACCGGTCCGGTCCTCGGATGCTTGATTCAGTTCTGGGAAGGACATGGCTTTTGTAGTTCGGACTGGACTGTTCCCATGGGGAACAGGGTCAGAGCTGATTTGCATATCGCCATTGTCTAACCCAGGGTGGTGTGGAGTGCAAAATAACGATGGATTTGGGCCCAGATCTTTGGACTGGGTTGAGTGTGTGACATTGATCCACATTCGGTCCATCACCTGTTGTGGTTGCATATTCCGCCCTAAGTGCGCTGGGGATGCCCAGACGTGGGTCCCAGGCACTCCACACCACTGGAGTCAAGCTAGCCGGGCTGATGAGAGGTGTTACCTCGAAACCGGTCCGGTCCTCGGATGCTTGATTCAGTTCTGGGAAGGACATGGCTTTTGTAGTTCGGACTGGACTGTTCCCATGGGGCACAGGGTCAGAGCTGATTTGCATATCGCCATTGTCTAACCCAGGGTGGTGTGGAGTGCAAAATAACGATGGATTTGGGCCCAGATCTTTGGACTGGGTTGAGTGTGTGACATTGATCCACATTCGGTCCATCACCTGTTGTGGTTGCATATTCCGCCCTAAGTGCGCTGGGGATGCCCAGACGTGGGTCCCAGGCACTCCACACCACTGGAGTCAAGCTAGCCGGGCTGATGAGAGGTGTTACCTCGAAACCGGTCCGGTCCTCGGATGCTTGATTCAGTTCTGGGAAGGACATGGCTTTTGTAGTTCGGACTGGACTGTTCCCATGGGGCACAGGGTCAGAGCTGATTTGCATATCGCCATTGTCTAACCCAGGGTGGTGTGGAGTGCAAAATAACGATGGATTTGGGCCCAGATCTTTGGACTGGGTTGAGTGTGTGACATTGATCCACATTCGGTCCATCACCTGTTGTGGTTGCATATTCCGCCCTAAGTGCGCTGGGGATGCCCAGACGTGGGTCCCAGGCACTCCACACCACTGGAGTCAAGCTAGCCGGGCTGATGAGAGGTGTTACCTCGAAACCGGTCCGGTCCTCGGATGCTTGATTCAGTTCTGGGAAGGACATGGCTTTTGTAGTTCGGACTGGACTGTTCCCATGGGGCACAGGGTCAGAGCTGATTTGCATATCGCCATTGTCTAACCCAGGGTGGTGTGGAGTGCAAAATAACGATGGATTTGGGCCCAGATCTTTGGACTGGGTTGAGTGTGTGACATTGATCCACATTCGGTCCATCACCTGTTGTGGTTGCATATTCCGCCCTAAGTGCGCTGGGGATGCCCAGACGTGGGTCCCAGGCACTCCACACCACTGGAGTCAAGCTAGCCGGGCTGATGAGAGGTGTTACCTCGAAACCGGTCCGGTCCTCGGATGCTTGATTCAGTTCTGGGAAGGACATGGCTTTTGTAGTTCGGACTGGACTGTTCCCATGGGGCACAGGGTCAGAGCTGATTTGCATATCGCCATTGTCTAACCCAGGGTGGTGTGGAGTGCAAAATAACGATGGATTTGGGCCCAGATCTTTGGACTGGGTTGAGTGTGTGACATTGATCCACATTCGGTCCATCACCTGTTGTGGTTGCATATTCCGCCCTAAGTGCGCTGGGGATGCCCAGACGTGGGTCCCAGGCACTCCACACCACTGGAGTCAAGCTAGCCGGGCTGATGAGAGGTGTTACCTCGAAACCGGTCCGGTCCTCGGATGCTTGATTCAGTTCTGGGAAGGACATGGCTTTTGTAGTTCGGACTGGACTGTTCCCATGGGGCACAGGGTCAGAGCTGATTTGCATATCGCCATTGTCTAACCCAGGGTGGTGTGGAGTGCAAAATAACGATGGATTTGGGCCCAGATCTTTGGACTGGGTTGAGTGTGTGACATTGATCCACATTCGGTCCATCACCTGTTGTGGTTGCATACATGATGACTTAACCACCCTAAGTTCTTTCTTGAACCAAGGGGAAGAATTTGACTGTCTCCTTGGTGCACTAGTCGCCCATGGGGCGACTCTGTCTAACGCCTCAGTTATCCTGTCGTCTAGCAAGATGCATGCGGATTCTGCATCATTTCCACCCAGTGGACCGCACTGCTGGAGGGCGTGATTAAAATCGCTGCTGAGAATCCAGACGATTTCCTCTGCAGTCTCCCTGCCCTTGCCTTTGGCACGAGAGGGGTGTTGGGAATCCTGGTGTAAAAGGATTCATATAATGGTCTGTCATTTGGACTGCAGTAGGATTTTCAACTGTTCGATCCCCCCAGGTGGCAAACATTGGATCTAATAGGTGGCCATGTTGGTGAGTCGGGAGTGATGATTGCAGCACCAGCTGTAACGCGGCCAACTCCTGACAGAGCTCTTGCACTGCAGTATTAGAGTACTAGAGTATTAGAGTACGTTCATGTCTCCTAGCACCAGTACTTTGGAGTACTGCAGTGCCGGGTGTATTACTAGTTCTCTGAGTCTAGATGCAAACTATGCAATAGGGCCTGGTGGTCTATAAATTAAAAAGGCTTTCATAACATAATTAGCATTCGCTATGATAGTAAAGAAGCCGCCCTCACTGGCTTCAATGGTCACCGCTTCTAGTGACTATTGTACCGATAGCTTATGGATGATGGCTATCCCCCCCCCCCTTTTCGCTTGGCGATCAAGTCTGACGCTCCCATAATTCAGAGGCCTCAAGAATTTCTGGTGCAGAATCTTCATTCAGCCAAGTTTCTGTCAGAAACATATCTGGTTGGCTATCAGTCAGATGATCGTGGAGCTCGTACTTATGCTTATTGAGGGATCTACAATTAACCATCATCATTTTAAATTCCTGATCCTGGTTAGTTATTCCCTTGTTGCCCGCCATTGTATAAGAACAGTGGATGCATTTATGTGTGCTAGAACCCATCTGTATACTAGGTTTACATAGATCTTGGATTGGGGGCACATAGAGTATAATTGCTCTGCGGTGTATGTTTTCATGATCATCATGATGACATCTTAATAGTCGCTGTCACATCTCAGTCTTAAATGAAGCTTTAATTTTATTTATTGAAGTTTTGTTCAGACATGTATATAACATATATATATCAAAGGAGAGAGGGAGGACTGAGTATCTGTAGGGGCTAGTTCATTTCCCCTGGTTAGAATTACAAGAATCAATAAGAAATAGCACACACTTTAGAAGCTAAATGTTTGTGTTTGGAAAAAACATTTATTTTTTATGAAAACCCTCATCCAACCTAGTTAGTGGCATGCCTCCTTATCGGGTCCCACCCAAGGTGCAGAGTGCACCCCTGGTGTGCTATGACGACTGAACCACAGCGTAGCTGGTTTGTAGTGAGGTGAATATACAGTGATGTTACCAAGGTGAAGTTCAAAACTGTCCACAGGGGTCCCTTTGAATGAAGGGAAGTACTTAATGGTGGGCCCTCTGGCAGCACATAAAAAAGGGGTGGATACGTGTAGAGGTTAATTTATGGATCCCGAAGGGTCAGGTCTACATGTTTCATCCAGACTGCGGCGTATGCTAGCTTTCATAAGGACCTATGTGTTGGTATATAAGTGAAGAATGTGATGGTCAGATGCAATTATCGTGACCGTAAGTGGTGTTGCATGCGCTAAAGTGCGAAGGAAACAGGAGCTTTCCTCCTGTGGTTGCTTAAAATGATGAGATTTTCATCACAGAGCAACATGAATCCCACAGGGTGGGCCTGACCTAGTCACACTTTCGTCAAAGCCGGCGGCCCACTTCCCATACCTAACGTGGCCTGCTGCTGGGGATTCCGGAGCCGGTTCGCATCTTGTCCTCTAAGCCAGGTAGTGAAGGGCTCCCATATGTCCCTCGGGCGAGATGCTGCCGGCATAAGGTCCCAGAATGCAGCTAACTCCTCCTGACAATAGGCTATATACTGCAGCCACACAGGGAGTTGTAGGTGCGCCCCAATATATAGCTAGTCTGCCCTTGTAACAGCTTGTATGGTATCGTACACCCCTTCCCAAAATTCTGCAATGGGTGGTCAACTCCACGCAATATGCAGAAAGGGGAAGGCTTCACGTCTGCACTTCCAGCAATATGAATCCGGACCTAACCCCAATTTGAGCAAGTGCGATACATCCTAGCTATGAATTTGAAGTGGATAAGTCTCAGTTTATAGTTCGGGGACAAATATCTCAGCTGTGAACAACAAAATGAACACTGCTCTTCTGTAGGCAGTTCTTCCAGGTCGGTCCTCGATTGTGCAATTGTCCTGGGGGCAGCCCATGGGGTATTTCTTTGCTGGAGAGTGTATAATTTAGTAATTAATCTGCGAGGTGATGGTGTGGTTAAGTCGATTGTATTGTCTTGCAAGAGGCACGGAGTTGGAAATATAGGAATAAGTTCAGGAGTGGTATATGAGTGTCTTCTTGATGTTGTGTCTGTATAGACATGTGTCCTGTGGGTTCCAGCCCCTCAATATGGGAATTCCGATGCTACGGGCCCGTGCTATTGAACCCTTATCATTAAGAAAGGGAAAGTGCGGTTGGTGCACTATTGAAGTGGAAGGTGCGCAGAGCCGTGGAGTCCCAAAACTTTTCCGTAAACCTTCCCAGGCCCAACGCAGAGTGTCAACTGTATTTATTTTGTGGGTAGATCTGTGATCAGGTTTATATACAGCCACGTGTAGAGGAGTGGAATCAGCCCAATGGCCCGTGCGGCCGGAACGGGATGGGATGTATCCAAAAATAAAGGAATTGGGCTTGTGCACATAATGCGTAAAGTTCAAAATCAGGAGCACCCATTCCACCACTGGATAGCAGGCGTGTTAGCAAGTCCCAACTCACCCGAGGTTGTCTTCTGGTCAAAACTAAGGCAAACATGATAGAGCGCAGGGAATTAAAAAATGCTTTGGTTATGGGTATGTTAATAAAGAGGTATAGAAATTTAGGAAGAACTATCATTTTGGTTATAGCGATTCTGCCGGCCATTGACAAAGGCATAGCAGGCCAGAATTTCGATTTGCGCTCCAGCCAGTCCAAAAACTTACCAAAGTTAATTCGCCATATGTTTCGTAAGTCTCTACTGAGCCACACAACCAAGTACTTGACAGCACCATCTGCCCATTTAAGCAGGAATTCCAAGTAGGTTTCCAGTAGGGCATTAGTCAGAGGTAAAAGAGCATTTTGACCAGATAATCTGTATGCCAGACATTCCCCCATATCAAAGAACTTCTCTCAGTACGGGGTTGAGGTTTTCATCTGGTTTACAAATATATATTATATATTGTCTGCATATATTAATATTATGAGGCTTCTGTCTGTAAATCCCAGACCGCGGGTGGTGTGGTGCTGATGAATTCTTGCAGCTAAAGGCTCCATCGCCACTGCAAACAGCAGTGGTAAGAGCGGACATCCTTGCCTAGTGCCACGGGCTATACAGAATGGTTCAGATATTAAATCATTTGCTCTGAGCCAGGCTGTGGGTTTAGCATAGAGCAGGCTTATTAGTTTAATAAAGTTAGGACTGAATCCCAATCAAGGTAGAATAGTAAACAAGAATGGCCACTCCAAAGAATCAAACGCTTTTGTTGCGTCAAAAAACACTGCAATGGCAGGTAATTGGGGGTCAATCTAGTGTACCGTGGTGAAGAATGTGCGCAAATTGGGGGCTGTTGACCTGCCCGGTATGAATCCGGATTGGTCTGGCCTAGCGACGAGCGGTAAAACGGCTGCAGTCTGTTGGCTATTAGTTTGGCTAGGATCTTTGCATCCACATTTATCACCAACAGGGGTCTCTATGAATCACAAAGATTAGATGCCTTGTCTGGTTTTAGAAGGGTAATGATTACTGCCGCCCGCATAGATGGCATAAGGATTCCTACCTCTAATGACTCCTGGTATACATCTAACAGTCTGGGCACCAGCTCTTCTGCGCAAGTCTTATAAAATGTGGTGGTCAGACCATCTAACCCAGGTGCTTTTTTGCCAGGTAAGCGGTTAATGACTTGTGCGAGGTCTGCTATTGAAAAAGGCTTGTCCAAGTAAGCTCTGTGGGCGTCACTTAACCAGAGTAGTTCGATTGAGTCTAAATATTCACACAGTTCAGGGTGGGGTGCATTTTGCGTGGCTGTATATAATGAGGAATAATATTTAGTAAGATACTCATGCGTAGCCTCTTGCCCACTCTAGGGTATGAGTCTTCGTCCAATAACTTGGCAAGAAAGGCAGGAGATGTGCGCGGTCTCAGTGCATTAGCAAGGGTTTTACCAGGCCTATCGCCCTCCCCATAGCTGCGTGCTTCTTCAAATTATGAGATTTTTCCTCATATGGCTGCCAAGTGCCTAGGTTCCCTAGTCTGAAAGAACAATTGTTCTGCGGATTGGATGTCCTGCTCGAGATTTACTAAAGTAGATTGAATAGATTTCAACACCCCTGTTTGCTTGGAGATGCAAGCCCCTCTGATTTTTATTTTTTATTTTTTTTTAAGACGTTTATTATTGCAAAAGAAAAAGTGCAGTACATATAGCAGAGCCTACAACCCTGCGGGCCGGCTGCAAGAAATCCGTGAATTGTAGGGGCATAGGGTTACAGGGGAAGGCATTATGCATCGTCTCACTCGTTGTCTGGCGTGCTTCTTCACTGGCGGATTATGTATACTCTTCACATTTCGCACACGGTCTGTTCTATAATTGACGTCTCATTTTACATTTTTCTATAATTCAACCAGTACCTTTTCAACATAAAACAGGGATGATCATATCAGTATGTCCCAGTGTGTCTGTGTTGCCAGTGCCGTGCCACATATCATCTGTGCGCACGGCACCAACGTCCCATCAACTCGCTAGGCATGCGCCGGTGGCGCATCAGTGAAATGTGGGGTCTATAGCTCGCGTGTGTGAGTAGCTGTGAAGCTGGTGTGGAACAGATTTGGTGAGCGGTGGCATCCCCCCGTTCGTCGGTTCAGTGTACGGTGTGCGTGGCAGACACATGTGTCGCCCCTGATGCATTTTCGGTGGGTGTCACCCGCTCCCGTGTTCCTTGCCGAGTGTCCAGTCAGTGGCGCTTGACCGCCGCTGTGTGACGGTGGGTGTTCACGCAACTGGTAAGAACAGGAGTGCGAAATCTTTAACTTGGGGTTACGTGGGGGGGGTCGGATATGAGGGGGGGGGGGAGTGTACTCGTGGGGGCTGGGTCAGTGCAAAGTTGCTAAGATCTGTGTTCGGGCTATTGTGTGGTGGAGGGTCCTCGTGTGTGCGGCCGATTGTTGGTCGTGGCTTGTGTGTCGGGGGGAGTCAGTGCTGCCCACATTGAGGGGGGGGGCCAACGTGGCGCGTGGTCCTGCCTACGGTGTCGCCGCTCGTGGGGCGTCTATCCTTCTCAGCTGTCTCTGCGTGAGCCCCCTGGCCTCGCCTTCCCCCCGCAGGGACCCCAGGATATCATTCCAAACATGTGCGATCGGGAACTGCCTCAAACCCGCAATCTCCTCACTTCGCAGTGCCGTGCCCTCTGCTCTGGCCAAGTTGAGAAAGGATGTGTACCAGTGTGCGGGGGTTGGTGGGTCTCTACTTTTCCAGTGCCTGGTGAGCAGGCGCTTGGCCGTGATAAGGCCTAGGTCCCAGAACCGGGCTAGTGTTTTATTTTGTTTAGTTCTCTTGTATAACCCAAGAACGCATGCCTCCCACGTGTTGGGTAGCCCCGGGCCTGTGCTGTGCGTCAGGAGCGATGTCACCTCCCCCCAGTATGTGGACAGAGTCCGGCAGCTCCAAAGCATGTGCAGGATGTCGGCGTCCAGCAGGTCGCACCTGGGACAGGCTGTGGTGTCTGTCGCGAAATACTTATTTATTCTGTCTGGCGACAGGTATGCCTGATGCAGTATATACAATTGAATAGTGCGGAAGCGGGAGTTACGTGGGATGTTCACAGGGCTGGCTAGGACCAGTTTCCATTCTTTGTCTGTCCACCCCCTCCCCCGGTGGGTCGCCCACTTGTCCCTGATCGGTTGTGTGGACCTCTGAGTGTGCATGAGGAGCGCCTGTGCCAGCCAGTGTGTAATGTGTGATCCTCTGCCCATAACATGCAGGTACTGGATCAAGTGATGAAGTTGTGGCTCCTCCTGGATGTCCCCCCAGGACTCCGTGTACGCCCTCACCACTGACGCGTGGAGCAGGAATTGTCCCGCTGGCAGGCCAGTGCTCACCGATAGTTCCGCAAAAGGAAGCAGGCCCCCGTCCGCGTAGAGGTCTCCCATTGTCTCCACTCCGGCGGCCACCCAGGGCTCCATGCTGCGTGGTGACACCATCCCATTCCTCCGGGGGGTACCCAGCAGGGGAAGGGCGGGGGCATACGGCTTGACGTTCTTCGTCAACTTCAGGCAGCGAAGGAAACATTTGCGGGCTACGGCCACGTGCAGGGGCAGGGGGCGAGGCCCTTTGGTCAGTGGGTGAAACAGGGCACACACCTGCGGGTGTGTCCATTGGTAGTCCGCGTTGGCGGTGTCGTCGAGGTGTGAGTCGCTAAGCCAGTACGTGACCCACTGCAGCTGTGCTGCCAGGTAGTATAACTCCATATTGGGGACCGCCAGCCCCCCCTCCGCCGTCGGGGAGTACAACTTCGCCAGGGCTACTCGTGGGCGCCCTGTGTTCCAGATCAGGCCTCGGAGCATCACCTCCAGTTCGCGGACGATCCTTGTGGGGACATATAGCGGGACGTTTGCAAAGTGGTAGAGTAGTCTCGGTAGCGCAATCATTTTAGACAGAGCGATCCGGCTAGGTACATTCAACGGCAGGGTCCTCCAGAAGTTCATCTGGGCCCTCAGCGAGGACACGGCGCGCACCAGGTTGCCTTCCAGTATATTCTGCGGGTCTCTATAAATGTGGAGCCCGAGGTACTTGAACGTGGTCGGGTACCAGGTGAGCCGGGCGCCACCAAGGTGCACTTCGCATTCCTCCAGGTCCGGGCTGAAGGCGTATACTCCGGACTTAGTCCAATTGACTCTGAGGCCCGATACCCCTTCAAAGGTCCGGAATATGTCCGACAGTGTTGCAGGCACCGTCGTGAGGTCTCGCACATAGAGTAATAGGTCGTCCGCGTAGAGCGAGACCGTGTGCACCCCGTCCGCCAGTGGGATCCCCCATTCCACTCCCTTGTCCCTCAGTAGAGCCGCCAGGGGTTCGATCGCCAGGGAGAAGAGAAGGGGCGACAGGGGGCAGCCTTGTCTGGTACCCCTGCGCACCCGCACCGTCTCCGACAGCAGCTTGCCCGTCCGTACGCGGACGTTCGGTCGCTGGTATAGCAGTCCGACCATGTCCATAAAGGCATCCCCGACGCGGAGTTTGTCGAGCACCGCTCCCAAGTACGGCCACTCCACCGAGTCGAAGGCCTTCTCCAGGTCTAATACGAGGCACCCCGACCTCGGCCAATGTAGTGTGGCCGCTTCCTGGACCCGAAAGAGACATCGCAAGTTACGGGAAGTGCTCCTCCCCGGCATGAACCCGTTTTGGTCTGCATGTACCAGTGCCGGGACCTCTAGGGTCAGGCGGCGGGCCAGCAGGGAGGTGAACACTTTGTAGTCCGTGTTCAGCATGGCCAGAGGCCTGTAGGACCCCATGCACGTGCCATCCCTGCCTGGCTTCAGCAGCGAAACCAGGTTCGCCTCATTTAGTGAGTTTGGGAGCGCCGAGTCCTCAATCGCGTGTGTGTAGAGCTTGAGCATCTCCGGGACCAGTACGTCCGAGCAGGCCTTGAAGAACTCGGCAGGCAGGCCATCGGGGACGGGGGACTTGCCGTTGGACATTGCGAAGATGGCTTCTCGCAATTCCTCTTGGGTGAATGGGCCCCCTAAGTCCTCCTGCTGTGCGTTCGTCAGAGAAGGCAGTTGGATGTCAGCAAGGAAACCCTCTACGGTGGCCGTTGAGACCCTCAGCTGCGACTTGTATAGGGCCTGGTAGTGCCCCACAAATGCCTGGTGTATCTTGCTTTGTGTGTACACGATCTCCCCTCCAGTTGTCCGGATGGCGGATACTGGTTCCGTGCGGGATTCCTGTTTGACCAGCCAAGCCAGCAACCTCCCCGGTTTGTCGCCATGTTGGTGCACCCGCGCTGAGTGGGCCGCGAAGTTAACGTGCTTCAGTCTCTCTAGTAGCGCAGCGTGTTCCTCACGGGCCTCCCGTAGCCGGTCACTCGCGCCGATCACTGCCTCCCGCTCCCAACGGAGCAGGTCCGCCTCCACCTTGCTTAGGTCCGCCTCCAACTTTTTCTGTATGCTCCCTTGTGTGCCCAAGCAATGACCCCGTATCACCACTTTGAAGGCGTCCCACTCCACACTAGGGGAGGACGCCGTGCCCGAGTTGTCGGCGAAGTACTGCGCTACTCGGGCCTGTAGGGCGTCTCTGAAGGGTGCGTCGAGCAGCAGGGCGGGTTGTAGCCGCCACGTGGGTATGGGTGGGTGTGGGCGTTCCCATGCTATTGCCAGCGTGTGTGGGTTGTGGTCTGAATGTGTCCGGCCGAGGTATTGCGACTCAGTAATGTGCGGTAGCATTTCCGTTGTCACCATGAATCTGTCCAGGCGGACATGTAGCGTGTGTGCCCCCGAGTAATATGAATATACCCTGGTGTCCGGGTTGTGCGCGCGCCATGCATCCCTGAGGTCCCACTGTGTCGCCCATCTTGCGAACGCCTGCGCAACCCCCAAAGATGTAGCATCTGGCCTGGGCGGGGTCGAGCGGTCCAGCGTAGGGTCTAGCACTGTGTTGTAATCACCTCCCAGTACCCAGGGGACTCCGTGCCAGGGCGCCAATTTTTCCGATAGGTGTGTCAGGAAGCTTCCCTGGTCTGTGTTTGGAGAGTAAACGGACGCCAGAACTACTGGCTGCCCGTCCATCCGACCCTTCACTAGTACATACCTCCCCCCCTGGTCTGTGAGCACTTCAGACATTGTGAAGGGGGTGCCTGGCCTAACCCACAGTAGTGCCCCACGGGCAAACGAGGAGTATTCCGTGGCGTACAACTGACCCCTCCACCTGCGCCGCAGTGCAGCCACCTCCGCCCCGCATAGGTGTGTCTCCTGCAGGAGTGCGATTTGTACATGCTGCCTTTTCAAGTAGGAATATATCTGGTATCTGCGCGCAGGTGTGTGCATTCCCCTGATGTTCCAGGTGCATATCTTAATCGAAGTCATACTAGCGGTGCATACTCCTCCCCCTCCCTCGTACAAACAGCCGCTCCACTAGAGGCCCTCCCTTCGCCATCCTCAGCATGTCCATCTCCACCCCTCGTGGTACACTTTGCATTGATCAGGTAGACATTAGGTGGGGAAAAAACAATAACCAACATTAACCAACTGTGGGCAAGACCCACTGAAATACCAAAGGGACCGTGGCGAAACGGGCCACCGTCCATAATCTCAAGTGAGAGGGACAACAGTTCCAGTCTAAGGGGCAGTGCGCATAAGCACGGTTGAGGCTAAGAGGAAGTTAAGTCAGTTAAAGGAGTTCCGGTTCCATCCCCGAGCCTCAGGGTGCAGGCCGTTTGCTGGCCACCGGCTGTGGACCGGCACACGACGTGGCTCTGGTCCTAAGGAGCCCCTTTTGTGTGGACCCCGGCCTTTTGGGGGGAAGGGTCGCAGTTCTGTGCGAGCTCTTGGCCCCAGTCAGGGAGGGCACCTCTCCCCCCTAGGCCACACCTGCAGCCGGCCAAGGATGAGCACGGGTCAAGGGGCAACCCCACCATCACCAATCTCATCAGTCTTCAACGCCACTGAGGCAGTGCTCACTGTGTCTGTGGTCCGCTGTCCATTCGGCAGGCAGGTGGGGTGGAGGAGTGCATTCCCAGTTGCACCTGGCGCTAGTTGCGCTTCAGCGTCTCGTCGGTCATTGCCGCTTCCCCCTCGCCTGGACGGTCCTGTTCCAGACTGCTTCTGTGGGGCTAGTGGATCAGGTCTGATGTTTGCGGCGTGACCACCGGCAGTTCCACAGAGATCTGTGAGTTCGGGATCCCGTATATAGCTTCGTCGTCGTCGCTGGGCGCTGTCTGCTGCCCGTCCTCGGGGGTGTGATTCCTGGGAGGGTGGGTTGCTGAGCTGGGAAACTTTCCGCATCGCGTCGCGCTGTTCCTGGAGCATTTGATCCAACGGGGGAGAGTGTCGTGACCCTCCCTCTGCCCGTTGAGGCTGTTGTGTTCCGTGCCTCCGGCGGTGTCGTGGGCCGCGTCGCCTGGGCCTTGTCTCGCCCCCCCGATGGGTCTTGGGTGCCGTGTCCGTGCCTCCGTCCAGCCACTCGCTGACCTCCCTGGGGGTCCCGAAAAAGTACGTGTTGTCCCCCGCCACCACTCTCAGCTTTGCGGGGAAGAGCAGTGAGTATTTGAGGCCTGCAGTGCGCAACCTCCTCTTAACTTCCAGGAAGTCATGTCTCTGGCGTTGCACCTGGATGGTGTAGTCGGGGAAAAACATGATCGCCGCATTGTCTATGCGGATTTCGCCCATTTTCCTCGTTTCCCGCAGCACTGCGTCACGGTCCCTGTAGTTCAGTATCCTGAAGAGTAGTGGCCTTGGGTTGGCGCCGGTCGTGTAGGGCCTGGTCGGCACTCGGTGCGCTCGTTCTACGACAAAGTGGGGCGAGAGCGTGTCTTCTGGCAACAGGGTCCGTAGCCAGTCTTCCACATGTTGTGCAGGGTGGTTCCCTTCCCATTTTTCCGGGACACCCACGAGCCTGATGTTGTTGCGTCTCGCCCTCCCTTCCGCATCCTCGGCCCTGTCTTCCAGGAACTCTACTCTGTTCAGGAGATCCTGCACTTGCTTGTCCGTTTGGGTGAGTTTGGGCTCTATCTCCTTCACTGAGCCTTCCAGGACTTTCGTTCGGTCGGACAGCTTCCTGTGGTCGTCTCTCAGGAGGGTCAGGTCCACGGCCACGCCGTCTATCTTGGACTCCAGGGAGGTCCTGGTCTGCTGGAGTGTTCCATTCGCTCGACGGCCGCCAGCACGCTGTCTAGTCTCGTGGCCAGCTGCTCGGCAGCCATTTTGTCGAGCTGTTTGTTCGTCTTCCCCTTCTGCGGGGCCCCACCAGTCCCGGTGCGGGTCCGCACCCCTCCTGACATGTGCGGGGGTGAACGACCAGCAGATTTGTCATCTCCGCCGCTCTGGTGGCTCCTCTGGGATCACCCCCGGCCTGGGTTGGGGGTTCGCTGGTCCGAGTTCCTCCCCGGCCGCGGCTGGCGTCTTCGCGGGGGGGGGGGGGCGGGGGGTCCGTCGGGTCTTCGCCCCTCCGTGGCCCAGCTCCGCCACGCAGCCCCTGATGTAGCGGGCGCCCCAGTGGTTCGGGTGTCTCGTGTGAGGCCGGTCGTTCCCTCCTGGCCCTCCTTCCTCCCCGCACGTGTGCCTGTGCGGAGGGGGGGGGGGGGGGGGGGGGGGAGTTCGCAAATGCCTTTGCGTGTCTTCACTGCGGGGGGGGGGGGGGGGGGGGTAGACGCCCGCCGTGCCACCATCCACCGATTGCGGGCCTGACCGGTGACAGTGGCGGCGAGTTGTGTGTGGCTTCCCTGCCCCAGCCTCTCCGTGCCTGCACCCTTGCCTGTGACTCCCGGTTGGCGCTCTTCGGTCCTCCCAGGCGTATCGGAGGCAGCGCTATCGGACTTGTGGCGTGAGTGCTGGGTGCTGGGTCCTCGGTGCCTTCCGAGCGGTAGCGGGTTGCTGGTGGTCCTCGGGGAGCGTGGGTCTGGCGCGGTGGTGAGCTGTGGGTGGCCCCTCCTCCCCGGGCCCTCCGTGCCTGCCCGTGAGTCCGCAGCTCCCCGGGCAGCGCCTGGTGTCGGGCTGCGTCCCAGGGGTCTCCCGACTCTCCCCCTCCTCACCGGGCAAGTCGTGGTCCTAGGCTGCAGCGTAGACGCTGGGCTGCTGTGGTTCGCTGGCCGGGGCAGCGGCAGCGAGGCTGGTCGTTGCTGGTGCAGCGGCAGTCCGCTGGCGGCCTTCGAGGAGTGTGGGCCGGGGCCTTCACGCTTGGCCCAAGCCTCGGTCTCTCGTGACCGCACCGCCGGTCAGGTGGCCACAGGGTCCGCAGGAGGGCCGTGGGACAGGCCGGGGTCCGGCCCGACGGAGCCTCAGGACAAAAGTCGGCCTGGCTGTTGGGATGGTCTCCGCGGGTGTCAGCCCGCAATTTCCGGCAGCCCCGATGTAAATTGGCGGATAACTGGCTCGGGAAGGGGAGCTTTTCACAGAGCTCTACCCGAGCAAGTCCTCCGCCATTGCGTGCTTAGCCACGCCCCCCATGCAAGCCCCTCTGATCACCACTTTAAATGCCTCCTACAATGTTGAGGAAGAGTCCACAGACCCTTCATTAGTGGAAAATTACTGTGTAATGGCAGTTCTAATCTCTTCTCTGAATACGGCATCTAGGAGCGCTTGTGGTGGAAGGCGCAATCTGAATGCACGGGGTAATGTTTGAGGTATCTTCCAGAGCAGTACCACTGGGGCGAGATCAGATAGCGTGAGTGTGAGATGTAGTGTGTCCAGGATGCAATATCGCATGACAAGCCAGTAGTCTATTCTGGACCAGGCATTAAGGTGCAAAGTAATACATGTTCCCTCCCTTGTGGTTGGGTTCCTGCTGCGCCAGATATCGGTAAGACCGTGCTCAAGAACGATCTTATTTAGTTGCAGGGTTGCCTTGAGATGTGGGTTACGAGGGGCTCCAACTCTATCCCAGTCATTGTTCAGACAGTGAAGTCTCCACCCCAAATGATCGGGTCTCCTCCTATTGCCATTATCTTAGCCCATACAGTTAGAAAGAATTGTGGGTCATCCACATTTGGACCGTAAATTGCCACTAAGGTGACCGTCATTGTCATGAGGGTACCAGTTAAAATAAACTGCCTTTCTGGGTCTGTCTGTATATGTGTGGTTGAACAGCCAATGCCTTGCCTAATCAATATCAACCTCCCCCCTAGCGTAGTTAGAGTATGGGGCCGAGTGGATCCCTACCCAATATCTATTCTTTAGTTTAGGGTCAGAGTCGCATTTCATGTTTCTTGAAGGAAGCACACATCTATGCGGTGCCTACTTAAGTATGTATCAATCGTGCTTTTCAAAATCATTAAGCCCTCCAACGTTCAATGTGAGGAATTTGGTCTCAGTCATTTCTCAGTACATAAGGTGTGTAATATGTGTAGGAGGAGCGCACTTTAGAGCATCATAAAATAAAACATGGACAGTATTACCAAGCCTTTCTCTTTGTGGAGAATAGAAGCCAAAGTGGCCTTTAGAAAAAACCAAGGTGCTCTTCACTTTGTTCAAATTCCGTGCAGTTAATGACCATGGGTCTGAATATACTGGAAACTCCCTCTCCCTCCCACCACCCACATCAACCTCCCAATCAGGTTGTGATTTATGGCCTCCCTCCTACCCTTAAAAACACCCCTTTAACAAAGCAAAACCACATGGGAGATCTCCCTGTGGCTATATGGCAAGGTGACAAGGCTTTGGCTTGTGAGACGAAATCTGCCAAAAGAAGAACTTTCACCATTATATAACCATAAACAGCGGACAACATTCTGCTGTGGCTGGAATAACGAACGGCCTTATCGTAATTAATGCAATCAAAGACAAATGTATGTAATTAGATGCATAACTACTTAATAAGCATATCAATCATTGTTACTTAAGTTCTCTTCCAAAGCAGTTTGTTACGAGGAATGTAGAGTCAACTTCCTTGCGCACATGTGTTTGTGTACATAAAGACTGACTTACTGTGAGAAGAATTGTGCCTTTCCTTCATATGTGAATTTGAGCTGGACTGGATATAGCATAGCATATGAATTAGAGGCATTCTCCAGGATGCGTTTCGCTGGCATGAACTCCCTTCGTGCTGCTTGGAGAGTAGGTGTGTAGTCAGGGAAAAAAGAAAGGGAGTTTCCTTGATGAGTTATAGGGTTATTGTCCCTGGCTGTTCTGAGAACGGCATCCCTGTCCCCATTGTTCAAAAGATGTGCTATTATAGGACGCAGTGTTGCTCCAGGCGGGGGTCTAAGGCCTAGTGAGCGATTTAACCGCTCGACGAACATGACTTGCGAGAGTACTGGCCCAAATAAATCACATAGTAGGTCTATGTATGGCTCCATTTTCAGGATGGCAGTAGATTCTGGCAGTCCAATAATACGTAGGTTGTTGCGCCTAAAGTGTGCCTCCAAATCTTCATTTTTTAGCTTTCATCACAGCCAACAAGTTTACCATGTTAAGTAGTTGCATTTTGGATTCAGCATGAGTGCCTTGGGTATCAGATAGCCTGTTCTCTAGAGTATCAAGCCGGACCTCGTGAGCGTCCACACTTTTTTTAACTGTGTCAAGGCTTGAGGTGAGAGTGTCTATCTTGTTGTCTACTGTTTTGATACTGAAGCGCACGTTAAGCAAGATAGTGTGTAGGTCTTCCTCCTGTTGCTCCATGTGTTCTTTAGATCCCTGAGCAGTGTCCAGCTCGGGCCTGCATCATTTGTTCAGGTTGGACGTTTGTTTTCAAAATGAAGCTTCGCCTGCTTAGGGTCAGCCTTCCCCATTGGGGCAGCTGTCGTGTATACAGTAGAAGGTAATGGAAGGCTTGGACGATGATTCAGGGTGACAGCACTACTTCGGTTTTTCCCGGTTAGTGTGGCACAGACTGCTTTTCCTGCTTTACCAGTTTTAAACATGCAGGTTTATGCCGTTTGAGTCTCTGTATTGAGAGGGCACACTGAGCGCCTCAATGGGGGTGGGGGTGGGAGGGGAGTTCTGTTTTGGATTCAGCACCCTCTGTGATCCCCAAGCAAGGATCCATTCACTAGACACCAGGGAGGGGGAAAGCAGCCCTTGGGGCAAGTGCCTTTGTTCTCCCCAATTACTTTTTGGGCAATGCAGTCTTTCTACACCCCCTCCCCCCTGGGGGGGGGGGGGCAGAAAGCCCACTAGAAACCCGGGATTTTTTTGTATTGATGTAGGGGTGGGAGCTGCCCAAAACGGCATGACAGTGCCCCCACCTCACCCTCAGCGAAATTCCAGTCTTTCTGCACCTCCCCCCCACGAGGGGACAGATGGGACAGTATCCCTCAACCTGCCCAACGGGGTCAGAAAGCCCACTAATGGCCAGGGATTTTGTTTTGATTTAGGGGTTGGGGCTGCCCCAAGATGGGCAAGCCAATAACCCCAAACAATGCCAGTCTTTCTGCCCCCCCCCCCTCATCCCCCCAGAGGCAGAAGGGAGAAATAGCCCCTGATCTGTCCCCGCCAGAATGTCCACTAGGCACCGTGAATATCTATTTTTTTTAATACGTAGGGGTGGGAGCTTCCTAGAATGGGCATCCCAATGCCCCTTATCTCCCCCCTCCCCCGCCGGGGGGCAGAAAGCCCACTAGGCATGAGGGAATTTTTTTTGCAAAATTCAATGGTGGAGGCTGCCCAGAATGGGCATGCCAAACCCTCTCCCACCTATAAAATTGACAGTCTTTCTGCACCCCCAGAAGGCAGAAGCCCGCCCGCTTCCCCCCCCAGGGGCCAGCAGGGAGCCCACTAGTCACAAAAGACATCGCTGGCTTTTTTTTATTTGTGGGGGTGAATACCAATGCCCCGGCCTCCCAAAAAATAGCCACAGTCTTTCTGCACCCCTGGAAGGCATATTGGGAAAACCGCCCGCCCCCCCCCCCCTCATCGCCCCCCACCCATTCCTACCCACTGGATGGCAGAAAGCCCACAAGGCACTGACTTTTTTTCCACAAAGTGCCTACCTGTGGATTTTGGGCCCTAGCGCAGCCGGCACCTAGGGGAAACCTAGCAACCTGAACATTTTTTTTTTTTTAAAACCTTTATTGTACCTTCATTACAATTACACAGCACGTCGCCTACAACCCCAAGGGGCCGGCCGCTAAAATAGAAGAAAAAGCAGTGACAGCCATACAGAGATAAAGTCCATACGTCAAAGGAGCTACTGTAGAGAAAAGGCATATCACAAAACTAATTGAAGGTCATTAGTCAAAATCACATTTCAAAATAAATGAGGCTTTCATTTTTAATTTTTGAGAAGAACCAAAAAAAAACCAAACAGGAAATCACATTGCGATCATTGAGAAATAACATTGCAGGATAGCTGTATGGAAGATCCATATGACATCATAAGTTGACATGTGGTATCTAGGGATCTCATGCGGAACAGAGAAGGGCTGTCCACCCCCCCCCCCCAAATCTGAACCCAAATGGAGCCCCCATCACTTCTTCCCCCCCTTCATTCCAACCCTCTCTCATCATCCGATTCCAACGGATCATCTTCTGGCAGCGGATCACAGATGTCGCCACGGTACTTATTCCATGGGGACCACACCTTATTCCATTTGCCTGGACATGCACGGCTCAAGTACACCGCCCTTTCAGTTATCATTGTTTTGTCCATATGCATGCACCACTGTGACTTTGTCGGAAGTTCCACCGCCCCCCAACGCTGTGCAATGTCCCGCTTTGCCACAATCATTCCTAACGTTACCCAAAGTTGACCGTGTCTGGGCAGATCTGTCGGTTCCCACACGTTTAGGAGACACCGCCTTGGCTCTGGAAGGATCGAGATCTCTAGTGCCTGTGATACAGTACGCAGAACCTGCCGCCAGTAGTTTTGTATGCGTGGGCAATCCCAAAACGTATGGAAGAAGGTGCCCTCTTCACCACAGCCACGCAGACAAAAAGGGTGTGGTGTTCTGTGAATGCGGTGTAGCAGTGTTCTTGTGTAGTATACCCTATGAAGAACCTTTAGCTGGACAAGTCTCAGTCTAGCCGAGATGCCCACCTCCTTTGGGGACGCCAGAGCCTCATTCCACTCGTGTTCATCTAGGGCGCCCACCTCCTGTTCCCACCTCTCCTTCAGGGGAGCCCATAGGATCAGGTGAGTTGTTCATGAGCTTACGATATGTCAGTGAGGTTGCTCTTTCCACCATAAAGTCTGTCAGGAGGCGATCCTCTAGCGGGGAGGACTCAGGAAGAGAGTAGGGCATGGCGAATCTGCATGTATCGGTAAGACTCGTGTGGCCCCAGGTCATATATTTCTCTCAGGCGGGCGAAGGAAATAACGTCACCTCGTTCCCACATGTCACCAACCGTGGATATGCCGATGGTGTCCCAGAGGGAGAAACCCTTGCTATTTCTCAAGGTGCCCAAGGCGCGTGCATCCCAAAGCGGGGTGAGTTTGGTAATTTTCCCCTTCCAGCCTAACGCAGCTGTCGCCGCGTGCCAGGTGTCCACAGTCAGTCTAGTGGGCCCTGAGAGGAGTCTCAGCTTTCTCCGGTCATAGAGTGGGGCAAGTATGTTGTTAGTGCCCAGCTGCGCCCTGTCTGCTTGAAATGCCGGGTCAGACTGTGGGGCATGCAGCCATTGGTTAATAGGCCTAAGTTACTCTGCCCAGTAGTACAGGTGTAGATGCGGCAGTGCAATGCCCCCATCATACCAGCCCCTGCAGAGTTTAGCTTGAGCAATACGTGCCGGCCGATTGCCCCACAATAGTCCCGAAAACACTGCTGCAACCTTTTTGAAGTATCCCGCTGCCACCGAAAAGGGCGTATTATCCAGGATATAAAGAAAACGGGGTAGCGATTTCATTTTATACAACGCTGCTTTCCCCAGCATGGTCAGTGGCAACCCCGCCCAGAAGTTGGCGTCTTGCTTGAGTCGCTCCAGTGGTGGGACTAAATTTAGTCTCTTAAATTCTAGTGCGTCCCTCGTAACATGGATCCCTAAATATTTAAAAGAGGAACCAGCCAGTTTCAAAGGGCAATCCGGTCCGAGCGTCGGGGTCTGACCTGTCAGCACATACATCTCCGATTTGCTCCAATTTATGGTGTAACCAGAAACCTTGCCATGCTCGTCGCACAAGTTAAAAAGAGCAGGTACGCCATGCTCGGGATCTGTTAAATACACCAGCATGTCGTCCGCATAGAGGGACAAGCGGTCTTCCCATCCCTCCTTCCATTGTATCCCCTTGAGCAAGGGAGTTTGCCTTATGCGATTAGCCAGCGGTTCCAGGGTTAGTGCGAAGAGCAAGGGAGACAGAGGGCAGCCTTGCCGGGTGCCCCTTCCAAGCGGAAACGTGCGTGAAATGTGGCCATTTGCTACTACATATGCCACAGGCGCCGCGTAGAGCAGCTTAACCCATGATATGAAGTTTGGGCCATAGCCCATGTGGGACAACACCTCGAAAAGGTAGACCCACTCCACCAGGTCGAAAGCCATCTTTCCGTCCAGGGCCAATATAACTGCGCTGTCACTAATCTGGTCCGCTCTCGCCAACACCCCATGAACCCTACGAAGATTTAGCGCAGTGTTTCTATGAGGCATAAACCCCGATTCATCTGGGTGGATAAGATCAGGCAGGTGAACTAGCAGCCGGTTGGCCAGGAGTTTCGCCAAGATTTTGCTTTCCGCATTCAGTAGGGAGATGGGGCGGCATGAGGAACATTCCTCCGGAGGCTCGCCGGGTTTTGGTATAGCCACGATCGTGGCTGTTCGCTGGTCCAGTGGGAGCAGCCCCTTCCCACGGCATTCCTCGTACATGTTGAGTAAATAAGGACACAGATCCTCAGATCGTGCTTGATACCATTCTACCGGAATGCCGTTCGGACCGAGGGCCTTACCAGGCTTGAGCACCCCTATAGCAATCCGTATTTCGTCGGCGGTTAATGCCGCATCTAGGTCGGCCGTCGCCTCCGGTTGCAGAATCGGGATATCTATTCCGCTCAGTGCGCACTGAGCCATGATCGGGGTCACCTCTCTCTCGGGGGTGTACACCCTCTCGAAGTGGGTCGCCAGCGCCTCCACTACCTGTTCAGGGTTAGTCAGTATCGCACCAGTCCCATCCTTTACCTGTTGAATCCCTCTGGAGCTACCCCCTCTCTTGTCAAGCCAGGACAACATCCTTCCCGCCTTGTCACCTGCATCATACACCCGATTCTGTGTATCAGTAATATGTCCCTGTACTGTGAGACGTGCATGGTCCGTGTACAGTTGCTGTTGGAGTGCAAGGTTATGTGCCGTGTCTTCAGTGGGGTTAGCCTCGTGTGTAGCTGTGGCTGTGCGCAGTTGGAGCTCAAGTGTAGACTGTTCAGCTGCTTGTTCTTTCCTATGAGCCGCAATGGAGCTTATAGCCTGCCCTCTTAGCACCGTTTTGTAGGCCTCCCAAAGAATCTCGGCGGATGCCACATTCTCAGAAAAGTATTGCTCCGTGGCCCTCTGAAGAGCCTTCCTGACTTTTGGGACTTTAAGGTAAGATGACTGAATAGGGTATATGCGGTGACGCGACTTTACCTGGGTGGAAATGGTGAGAGTTACTGGAGAGTGATCAGAAATACCTCGGGGTGTATGTCCACGGTGTCTACTCGCTGTAACCCCTCCCCCAACGCCAGAAAGTAATCAATGCGGGAGAGACTGTTATGAACCGTGGAGTGGAACGTGTACTGTCTGGCCTGAGGGTGAACATGACACCAGATATCTACCAATCCCAGTGCTTCTAGGAACCGCTGGAACCGGGAGGGTCCCCCCGGTAAAGCAGTCACCGGAAATCTATCGAGCTGTGGATCCGCCGCAGCGTTAAAATCCCCACCCACAATTACATCACTGTCGGGAAGAGATATTAAGAAGTCACCCAAGGCTGGAAGCATTACTGAGTGGAGGGATGGCGGAACATATACAGAAACCACTGTCAAGGGACGACCGTCCCACTGCCCCACCACCGCCGCGAAGCATCCCTGCGAATCAGTTTTTGTACTCAGTGGAATAAAGTGTGAGGATTTTTTAATTAGGACACACGTGCACCGCGAACCCGATGTAAATTCTGAATGTACAATCATCCTATATCCCCTCCTATCTAAGGCCTTTGTAGCCCCTCCCACCAAGTGAGTTTCTTGCAAGAGTCCTAGTTGGGGTTTATGTCGCTTCAATTCGGTTAACACTAGGCCACGTTTCACCTTGTCCCCTAGGCCCCTTACGTTCCAGGAGAGTATCCGAAGGGCGGAGCCACCAGACCGCGCCCCATCCTGCCCTGCTGCATTGAGTTATTCATCCGCCATTTCCAATCACACTACCACACAAGAATCGTCTACAGCCGTACTTGCAATAACACCATTTTAGTAGCAACACACAGTTCAATGCTTGATCGCCTTAGTGAATTTCCGTTGAACAAGAACCAAACCCCCCCCCCCCATCCCTTCCCACCCTGCCTCCCTGCTGAACGGACCTACAACTGCCCGCCACCCCAACTTAGCAGAGCGCTTAACCCATCCCACAAACAGAGTACTTGCACGTCGGGGGAGAGTGTCCCCCAGGGCGGGCGGCCCCCTTGCTGCCCTCGGGATGCCCAGTCCGGCGTCCACTAACGACGTAATTAAGTAACCAGAATGGGAAGAAGTCTAAGTCCAAACCTTTCACGGCCCGCTGACCTTATTTGCCCCCTGCAGCTCCGGACAAGTCCTGTGTCGGCGATGCACTCGCACTCCTTGCAGCCGAAGTCTGTGAGCCAGGCCGGCTGTCGTTCTGGTGCCTGTTGCGCTGTCGGCCAGACGTTCGATCCACTGTGCGCCAGCCCTCCAGCCAGTCTCTTGCTGCCTCGGGGGAGTCAAAAAACCAAACCTTCTTGTCGGCCACCACCCGTAGCCGGGCCGGGTATAGCATGGAATACCGCAACTCCTGTTCACGTAATGTCTTCTTCACTTCCAGAAAAGCCCTCCTCCGTCTCGTAACCTCCGCTGTATAGTCCGGAAAAAAGGATATCTGTGAGTTTTGGATCTGGATGGGTGGTGCCACTCTGGTCGCCTGTAGGTTCGTATCACGGTCCCTGAAGTTAAAGAGTCTCGCCAGGATCGGACGCGGGAGGACCCCCGGCTTAGGTGTTCCTCCGGGTACCCTATGGGCTCGTTCAACCGTGAAGAAGTTAGAGAGCCCCTTGGGGGCCAGCTGATTTTTTATCAAATCCTCCACATACAGGTCCATGGCCCCTTTGGTTTCGGATTCCGGGACCCCCAATATGCGGACGTTATTCCGCCTGGAGCGTCCTTCATGGTCGTCCAGTTTGTCTTTTAGCTGTTTATTATCAGCCTGCAGCTTCTCCATTGCGACCTGTAAATCTGAGACATCCTCCACTAGCGATTTGGCTACCACCTCCACCTGTTTCACTCTTTCGCTCATCTTTTGGAGGTCCGCTCATATCAGGGTCACCTCGGTAGCAGTCGCGCCCACCGTTGCTTGTACCTGCGCCAGGGCGTGTAAGACATCCTCCAGGGTAGCCTTCTTAGCACCTTCACCTTCCGTGCCTTTGCCCACTGATTTGCGCTGCTCCGATTGGGAAAGTGCCTGTTTATCATAGGCGAATTTATCGAGCTTAGCCCGAGTGGTGGTTTGTCGGAGCCCCTTCCCCGCCATTGTAGTCGCCGTCAGTGCACTCCCGGTGAATGGGTAGGCAGATCGTCCTCGCTCAGCGGCGCCTAGTCCTCTTGGCAGGCAGACACACCAGATGTAGTTTGCGAGTCGACAATGGTGTCTAGGCCCGTCAGCAGAGAGTCCGCACCAGCACTGGCGGACGAGATGTAAGATGGCGGAGACTACGCCGTAACGTTTGAACTTCAGTTACAAGTATTGCCGCTGTTGTCCAATGTAGCGCCTTGGCATTGGAGAGATAGAGCCAGCATTTGAGTGGCCGAGAAGGGTCTGCCAGATAGAAGTTCCGCTGGCGTCGGTCTGTGGTCGCTGCGGGCACTTCCGCTGGATCGCGCCGGCGATGGCCCACTTCCGCCCGGATAGAACTCAACGCAACCGCCGCGACTGCACTCGTGCTACCAGGCCGCGCTCTGAGGCCAGTCGGAGCAGGTCCCTTCTCCCGTTCCCGGGGCGTAAACGCACCCAAATTTCTCCTGCAGCCGTCGTTCGGTCACCGGACCCGGGGCACCCCTTCTGGGTTCGTTGTTGTGCGGATAGGCATGCAGATTGATGCGGGAAGCCGCCACGCTACGGGAGCCTCTCTAGTTTGCTGCCGCTATCATCGGCTGCTAGCCACGCCCCCCAACCTGAACATTTTTTAAAACTAGACACCAAGGGGAACCCAGGATGGGGTAACTGGTGTGCCCCTCACCAGGTTCCGTTACCCAGAATCCCTTGCAAATCTCAAACTTTGTAAAAAAAAAAACACATTTTACTCACATTTATATTATGGAAAGTTCTGGAATGTGCGCGGATCCACAAACTTCCACGCACCCTGAATTTCCCAAAGTCTTTTGATAAAAATGGAACATCATTCGTGTGGGTGGGCTAAGTACCCACGATAGGCAAGGGCCCAAAAAATATTGTGGAGACATCAAAATTAACAATCACAAAATGACCTGGTTTTGCAATGGGGGTCACCTGGGTTTTGGCCCTGGGATCGGCGATCATCTAGGGAAACCTACCAAACCCACACATTTCTGAAAACAAAAGACCTGGGGAGTCCAGGGAGGTACGGCTTGAATGGATCTCCCAACGTTTCCCTGCCCAGAATCCCCTGCAAACATCAATATAGCCAGAAAAGAATCATTTTACACACATTTTTACATAGGATCACCATGCCAGCACAAATGGCCTACCACCCAGCGTTCCCTTAGTTCTCCAGAGAAAAATGATACCTCACATAGGAACTGTCCAGCTGGAACTGGTGGGAGGGAAGGGTCTTCTGACAGTGAGTGGATGAGCTTGGTGTCATTGGCATAGGAGATGTTGAGTCCATGCGATCCAACGGTGTTGGCCGGGGGGGGGGGGTTCATGTACATGCTGAAGAGGGTGGGATTGAAGCGCTATCCTTAGTTTAGGACACAGATGAGGATCTTGAGCTAAGGTGAATGGTGGAGGTGGATTCTCTTGGTTCTTCTGGTGAAGTTTGAGGCGATCCATTTGAGGGCGATTCAGATGTGGTGGCGTCTGTTGATAAAGATGTGATGGGAGACTGTTGAAGGCGGCTGACAGCCACAAGAAGACTCGGATGTCATCAGGGGATCAGGGCTGTCTTAGTGCTGTGGTTGGCTCGGAATCCGCATTGGAAGGAGACTAGGTGGTTGTTGTGTTCCAGGGACTTGGTGAGTTATTGACCGCCTTCGAGAATCTTTCTGAAAAGTGGAGCAGGGAGATGGACTGTAGTTCTTGATTCTGATAGGTCAGCGGATGCTTTCTTCCAGAAGGGCCTCACTTCAGTGTGTTAACCGTCCTTAGGGAAGGAGGCAGAGGTGACGGAGGTGCTCAGGACTTGTTTGAGCTCATTGCCAATCGTCTTATAAAGAGGTTGAAGATGTGGTGGGGACAGAGTTGCATGGGTACTCCTGAATGTACCGAGTTCATGATGAATATTGTCGCTTGAGTTTTGAGAGGGTTGCAATGGGTGAGCAGGTGGTCGGGATTTGTGTTCGTGGGTGTGAGCAGGCTGATGCTGTCAGTGGCAGGGCGTTTGAAGTTTTAGTAGATGACCTAAATCCTGTCGTGTTAAGTCCTGGGAGGAGGTAAGTTCACTGGGAAGTGGTGGGTGGGGCCAGGGAAAACTGGCAGCAGACGGGATGGGCAAGCACAGAAAAGACCATGAAAGCACGGACAATGAAAAGGGGGAAAAAGTAAGGAGAATGCACTTAAATCAGGGAAGAAGCTAGGGGAAGACCGGAGCAAGAGCAATGAAGCAGCATAGGGAGAGCTGGGCCTGGGAGCGTTGACTGCTCATGTGATGCTACATAGGAGTCATGTGCAGAAGGGGTTGCTTGACCCAGTTGAGCGGATTCCATAGGAGTGGGCCCTGGGACATCAGGAATAAAAAGTAATTCCTGCTTGCCCCGTGGCCCTTTGAGTGGGTTCTGACAAAATAAGAACATTATTTGAAGCAGGGAACCTGGTCTTGATATCCAATTATTCCTTATGATGCTCAAATAAGGCAATGTTACAATTCATGGAACAATCCACTTTCTAAATTCCTAAACAAAGCAATTGAGTAGCAGGACTTTGATTCTAAACCAAAGGGTCAAGCAAGTTATAAAAACACCAACAATAAGCCAATATCACCTGCAATATTTATGTTATTACAAGTCAATGACAAGAGTGTGCATCACTTGGACTTTTTGTTTCACTTAAGGCCAAAGTTCCCATCCCTGTGGCAATCTCTAGGCCACAGTTAGATACACAAGGGTCAAGATAAGTTACTGGAGAGAGAGAATGTTTTCTCTAACACCCCTCATGAGAGCTTTACTAGCATTATAAATATTCAAAATGTAAGTTTTGTTTGTAAGTGTGAAAAACTACAAAACAAACCACCCCTTCCCAACTTCGTCATTTTGAAAACTGTAACACAGTTGTATAGAATATCCTCTGACTAAAATCTGGCCATAATATTTTCTTGAGATTGCAGATACAGGACCAATTTTCATAATCTTAATAGAAGAAATACAAGGATGCTTTCAATGCCCCATCTCGGTTTGTGCCATTTAAATAACATTTCTAACCATTGGAAGGCAAAGTAACAAGTCAATAGGTGTGACTGTCTACTACAGAAATTGCAGATTATATAAATGCCTGTGTGAGAAAATACCACTTTTTCCAAGGGGCATTTATAGATTTAAAAAAAAATCTTTTTATTAATGTAAACAAAAGAAAAAGCATCAGGAGACATACATCTCTTTCACAGTGATTAATTATACATTTCCATGTATCAGAATGCATTTAGGATGACAGTAAGGGTCACAGGGGCACCAACTCTATTGTTTCCTCGCCAACACTTGGTGAAGTACATATATCCTCCCCTGTAGCCGTTCCAAGCTCCCCAGATCTTCACCCATTTCTGGGGCCGGCCCCTAGCAATGTATACCGATAGTTCCCTGAACATGCACCAGTCGAGATCCTCCATCCATTTCCCAATCTGTGGCACCTGACTGGCCCCTTACAACTGTGCTATATTACGCTTTGCTATCATACATGCCAGGGTCACCCATTGCTTCCCGTGTGAAGTCAGATCAGTTGGCTCCCAGACATTCAATATACAACGTCGGGTCTCTACCGCCAGTTCCACCCCCACTACCTCCCGGATTTTCTTGTGGCTCTTGACCCAGTATTCCTGTATTGCTACACAGTGCCACAAAACATGCATGAACGTTCCAGTCTCCCCACATCCCCTCCTACATTCCCCGCTTTCCGCCAAACCCATATGTACCAATCGTGGACCTGTAATGTATGTTCTGTGTAGAATCTTCAACTGCACCAGTCTGAGTCGCATTTGGATGGCTACTACTTTCGGGGAGGAAACCGCCTCTCTCCAGTCTTCATCATCCAAAACTAGGCCATCTGCGCCCCACTTCTCCCTAACAGTTACCAGGGGGTCTCATGTGGTTGATCAGTTTTTTATATATCAATGATATGGTTTTGGTCGGTAGAATATCATCCAGTACTCTGTCCTCTAGTGGGGAGGCCTCCGGGAGTTCAGTGTCCCGGGGAACATTTGCGATCAGGACGTGTCTGACCTGGAGATACCGGAAACGCTTGCATTCCAGCATCTGATGTCTTTCCTGTAGGGCGGCAAACGTAAGTACCCCATCCTTCCCCCACATGTCCTTTATTTGCGAGATCCCAATGAGGTCTCATCTATCAAAGCCCTTAGTCTTCCACAAGCTACCCAGACTCTCCGAGCTCCACAGTGGGGTCGCCATAGTAAGTCTCCCTTCCATTGATTAGCGGCATGCCATACGTGAATCGCATGGGCCGCTGGCCCGAGGAGGGGAAACCGCCCATTCCTAGCATACAGTGCCCTAGTGAAATCTCCCCCTGGCATCTGCCTGCGGTCCATCGCATATCTAGGGTCCAAAGGGGACCCATAAATAGCGTGATTTATTGCCGCCAACTGGGAAGCCCAATAATACTTACGGAGGTCCGGTAAACCGATCCCTCCGTCGTCCCAGGGAAGAGTAAGCTTGGAGATAGCAATACGGGGTCTCTGGAAGGACTCTATATCCTTGAAATACGAGGGGGGCACCGGATCCATTGTGTTTTGGAGCGCATACAAAAAGCGGGGAAGAGCCATCATTTTAAATAACACCGCACAGCCCAACAAGGAGAGCTGCAGTGATTTCCACATCTCTTCAGAACTTGGCCAGAGGGGCTCCAGGTTCTTTTCATATCTCAGTTTCGGATCTTTGGTCACAAATATGTCCAGATACCGAAAACCCATATTTTGAATCTGTAATGGGCAGGAACTCGGGACGACCGGAGGATCACCGCTAATGACAATAAGCACCGATTTCGCCCAATTAATGGCGAAACCAGAATATCTTCCAAATATGGCCAGGACGTCCATAAAAGTGATCAAAGAAGCCCGGGGTTGGTAAGGTAGAGCAGGATGTCATCTGCGTAGAGCAAGATCTTGTCCTCTCACTCGGGTGTCCAGTGCAGCCCACAAATCGGCCAGTCCCATCGGACCCATGCCGCGAGTGGCTCAAGTGCCAACGCAAATAGCAGTGGGGATAAGGGACATCCCTGTCTTGTGCCCTTTCCCAGGGGAAAGTCTACGGATGTGTGGTTTTTCACCACAACCCTGGCTAGGGGACTAGTGTACAAAAGACGGACCCAGTCGATAAACTCCTTGCCGATACAAAACTTCGCTAGAACTGCAAA
The DNA here is from genome assembly GCF_964263255.1 of Lissotriton vulgaris. Lineage (NCBI taxonomy): Eukaryota > Metazoa > Chordata > Amphibia > Caudata > Salamandridae > Lissotriton > Lissotriton vulgaris. The sequence continues at coordinate 221,359,956 of NC_141691.1, read as the reverse complement.
CAAGTAAGGCCATTCGACCCTATCAAATGCCATGGTCGCATCTAATGACAACAGGACTGCTGGCTCATGTATGCTCGAAGCGCCACCCAGAATCCCATGTAGTCTCCTGAGATGGAGGGCTGTATTTCGGCGCGGCATAAAGCCAGACTGGTCCGGGTGGACCAGAGTCGATATGAACTTAACCAGCCTAGTCGCCAACAATTTAGCCAACACTTTAGGTTCAGCATTGAGTAGTGAGATCGGTCGATAGGAAGAGCACTCCGTTTTAGGCTTGCCTTCTTTATGAACAACAACGATGTTTGCTACACGTTGGTCGTAGGGGAGCCGGCCCGTTTCTCTACTTTCGACAAACATGGCGCGGAGAAATGGTGCAAGTTTGTTCGCATTAAGTTTATAAAGCTCTATAAGAATTCCGTTCGGGCCAGAGGCCTTTCCAGAGTGGACACCCCTGATTGCCTGCGCCACCTCGTCATCCGTGAGGGGGAATCCAGATATTTCATGCCCTCCTCCGAGAGGCTGGGCATTGAGATATCGTGTCTCATAGCCGCATTTTCAGCCTCTGTATAGGTGCCCGCCGACTGATATACTAGTTTATAGTATGCTGAGAACTCATCTGCAATCTGCTGCGGGTCTGTCACCAATCCTGATTCCACCGTCTGCAATTCCGGCACCAACTGAGATACCCATTCCCCCTTCTCCAACCACGCTATCAATTTTCCTGCCTTATTGCCATGTTCATAGACCCTACTTTGGGTGTCAACGATCTGAACTTTGGACCTGTCCCTAGATAGACTCCTATATTCATCCCGGAGTAGCTTGTCGATGCAACCCCCCCCCCCCCGGTGTGGCCTCCCTCGAGACCTCCCCCTCCAGTACTATCAGTTCAGCCTCCACCCTATCCACTCCAGCTCGAGCCTTCCTCCTCTTCCCTGAGACCAACAACACCTCCCCTCTGATGACCGTCTTGTATGCCTCCCACAGGGACCGCACAGTCTCTACCGTTCCTACGTTTTCCTGGAAGTACCGGTCCGTAATTTGTACCACTTCCTTCTTAGTATCAGGGTCTTTTAAATGCCAAGCATTGATAGGAGCGATCCTACCCACATCTCTCTGTCCCACTACCAGACTGAGCCAGACCGGGGAGTGCTCGGAAATCCCTCTTCCCAAGTGTCGTACCTTTCGGAGCCATGCCGCCTGTAATGCCGGCACCAAAACATAATCTATTCTGGAGAAGGAGTGATGTGCAGCAGAGGCGTGTGTATAATGCACTCCACCTGGGTTCCTAAGTATCCACCCGTCAATGAGACCGGTGGTTTCTACAAAATCCGACAACCACCCCTGAGACGGCGTCAGCGTTCGGGCCGGTTATCTGTCCATTTCTCCATTCATCACACTACACGCAGCCCCACAGCCAAAGATATAAAAAATGTGTACAGGTCCCGGAAGGTGTCGGTCGGTAAACCCGGCGGAACATATACCGACAGTAACGTCACAGTTTAACCGTCCCATAACCCTGAAATGCCAATGTACCTGCCTCGCTTGCCCGCCCAAGTGGCCTGAACCATCAGCTGGAAGGAGTTCCTAACCAGGATACCCACCCCCCAGGACCCTGTAGTGAATCCAGCATGCACCACCAACTTATAGCCTCCCCTGCATAGGGCCATACAACAGTTACCAATCAGGTGCGTTTCCTGCAACTGCACCACATCCGGGGAGTGTCTCCTAATCATCTGATTGATCATTCCCCTTTTAATCTTATCTCTTAGACCATTCACGTTCCAACTAAGCGCCGTAATCCCCAAACCCGGTCTACCAGTAGTCGTAGTGATGGTAAAGCATGTCAAGGTCACCTGTAGCAAGAAAAAAACTAGAAAATACTGCTAACCAATTCGCCAATAATGAAACACATAAAAAAATCTCAATTTCAAAGAATCCCCCAAACTTCAACCCTCCTCTATGCATGGGCGAATTTAGCGAATTCGTGATTTGAGAATTTTGCGAATTTGCGTATCCGCAAATTCGCGAATTTGCGAATTTTTTAAGTGGGGGGGGTCTTCCATGCGAGTTCACATGCCTCTTGTGTGTATAAAAGGTCTGAGACCGATCAGAGCAGTAGATGAAGAGACAGACCCTCCTGGTCACAGGAACAGCAAAGAGATCGCGCTCGTGAAAGTCAAGGATGCAAAGGCCTCTATCCAGCATCACAGCTGATTTTCGACGGTAGATTTGGGAAGAAAGCACACCTGCCCAGCCTCGACAACGCTCAGGATTGTTTTTGGGCTGAAGAATGAGTCACTGAATTTGAGCTTCAACTAGTTCCAGCGACCATGTGTGTGTTACTATGCAATCGCGCCGAAGGGCGCAGGGGTCCCCTCAGTGAGCTGTGCTTCCATGCAAGTTCACATGCCTCTTGTGTGTAGAAAAGGTCTGAGACCGATCAGAGCAGTAGATGAAGAGACAGACCCTCCTGGTCACAGGAACAGCAAAGGGCATAGTGTAACTATTTTACGATGGTGCCTGCAAGCTGCCAGCGCCATCCTAAAATAGTTACTAAATTAGCTTCAACAGGAAGCTCTAATAGATAAAATAAAGCAGGTGCTCGAGCACCTGCTTTATTTTATCTATTAGAGCTTCCTGTTGAAGCTAACTTAGTAACTATTTTAGGATGGCGCTGGCAGCTTGCCGGCGCCATCCTAAAATAGTTACAACAGGCCAGGCTTCAACTTTTGCCCCCGGATCCGCCGCTCGCGGATTTGCGAATTCTCTGTAAATTCACCGAAAATTCGCAAAATCCACGAGCGGAATGGATTTTGCGCTCATGTTTACCCTCCTCCCCCACCCTGCACCGCTGTAGATAGCTTTCGCTCAACCCCAACTAGCAGTGTGTCTGTAGCCCCAACACTTATCTACAGCTAACTAAAGGTATAAAACAGAGGGAGGGCCCAAACGAACCCGCCAACCCCACCGTCCCCACTACTATGTTTCAAGTCTAATTATGACAAAGTCTATACTGGGGCTACAAATCAGACAAGGTTTAACAAGCCCACCCCACCCCCTGCCCACTACATCCCATGATTACACCTTGCAAACACCTTTATGCCCAGAACTATTGTTCGGCTGCGTCCCCTCGATTTCACCTCTCCGCCTCTGTCACCTGGATATTGTCTAGCCAATCCGCCGCCACCTCAGGGTTGTCGAAGAACCAGGCCCTACCATTAAATTCCACCCGAAGCCGAGCTGGAAACATCATGGCACATTTTAGTCCTTTGTCCCTCGGTCTCTTCTTCACTGACAAGAAACCTTGACGCTCTCTTTGCACCGCTTGGGTAAAGGCTGGGAAGAAAGAGAGTTGCATTTTCAAACTTCAGGGGGGGCCCAGCTCACGCCGCCTGCAAAATCACATCTCGATCACGAAAGTTGAGGATCCTGGCAATCATCGGTTGTGGGTGGGGGGTGCACCCGGCCTGGGTCTTCCGCCGGGGACTCTGTGTGCACGTTCCACTGTGAAAAAAATTGCTGAGGCCTTTAGGTTGGAGGTGTTTTAGAACTATATTTCCAACAAAGAGGTCTGGTGTTTGCCCTTCACGTTTCTCGGGCATCCCAAGAATACAGGCATTGTTCCGCCTGGCCCTACCTTCATAATCGTCTAGTTTGCGAGCCCCGAGGACACTTAAAGCCTAAAGGTCCCTCACCTCCAGTTGTATCTGATTCACATAGTCTACTAAACTGGCTGTCTTGACCTCTAGTGTCTTTACTTTCTCATTGGCCTTTGTGAGGTCTGACCGCAGCAGCCCCACCTCAATCACGACTGTGTCAAGTTTTTTGTCCATGATTTCCATCTTCTGGCCCAGGGCCCTGGATCCCGGTGATAGCCGCCATTAGATCAGTCAGCGTAGTTTCCGTGGGGGGCAGAGCGACCTCCTCGCTCCTGGACTGGGTCTTTGTCGGCGCCCCCGGGGACCCCTTCGGGAAGGTGTAGCGGTCCAACCGGTTTGATTGGATGTTCCTGGATCCCTTGGAGGACCGGGGCAGGGGCTTATCCACCTCAGGTTTCGTTGCCATAGCTCCTCCCGTACCCCCTGGGTCAGGCCCAGTCGTGGTCTATTCCCGAGGTCAGCGCCGATGGTCGGCCGTCCACTTCCATCATCCACCAATCGAGTACATACTGTCTTGACGTCCCCCAATCACTGATAGGTCACGTCTGGTTCTCCGGTTTAGGCGGAGTATGACCGTCTCCACCACTCCCCGAAGGCGAGCAGCAGTCCAAATTGTGTTCCTCTCCCAGCGTGGCACCACCAAACACCCAGTCCACACAAGGCTTTTGTGAGTTGGACACCCCACCGACAGTCCCTCTCGACCCTCACAGTGTTGTAGACGACTTAATATGTCACAATGGCCCCTCCATGGTGTGACACAGCTCAGCCAACATCCACTTCCCTGCCCGCCCTCCTGTGGAGCCAGAGATTACTTCTCCAACATGCTGGTCACCCCACCACCATGCCGGTCTGTTCTTCCCCCCGGGGGTGGCGCCACCAACAGGCACCCTGCCAATGCCACAGGTCCTATTGTAAATTTGAAGGCCGCGCACGTCGTTTGTGAGGGGGCACTCCCAATATGGGCCAGGCAGGCCTAAATCCTGTTGGGCATCAATGTGTCCCCCACTCTTGTGGCCAGCTGGGGCATCAAGGCCTGTTCCACTCTCCACATATAGTCACCCCCGGGGCATCCTTCAGCAGGCAGCCACGGCGTACAACGCCCGACCCTCTCCTCCACTGCGGGTCAAACTCGCTTCCTCATCGGCTGCTGGGTGTCCCCCGGGATATGCCACCCCGTGGCCACGCTGTTGACAAGCGCTCCGCGGCCCCACACCGCGTATTCCAGGGCAGTCGCAGCACTTCACTCTCCGCAGATCTAGTCGCTCCGGGGCAGCGGGCGCGCCCCCACTCCCTTCCTCCACTTATGCCGCCACAGTGTCAGCAGCATGTCTCCTCACAGGACGCAGAAGATGCACTTCCTCGCCGCCGGGCGGACTGGCGAAAGTTCAGCCGCGTCTCCGGGCGTCCACACACTTGCGGCGGGGCAGTCAGGCCCACCAGGTCCCGGCTTTCACGCCGGACCAGACCTCATTTTGCGGGACGACGCAGCAGCATCTACAGACCACGGATTTAATCTGTGGAAACTGCATTCGGCGCCGCTTATGTTCCGCAGCCAGGGTGAAGGGTACGGGCCAGGATAGTGCTCAGGAATAAAGGGCAGGGAACGGCGGCCGGCGGAGCAGATTCCCTACGCGGCCATCTTGGTCGCCGGTAGGCTCCTCCCTCCGGCATTTATAGATTTAATGCCTACAGTGACAACCCACCAAAAAGCTAGTTTTCTTATAGGACAGCCAGAGCTTGCCACAGTAAAACAAGAGGAGAGATTAAATACTAATAGGGCTAGCTCAGCTTAACACTACTATAAAAAGCCCAATTCAATTGTGAAGTTTGATTTTTCATAAGTATTTATGAAAAGTAACTTTTATACAGTTACCTTTACCCTGCCTGACGTTCCTGGAAGCTAATCTGCATTAGCCTGACCCCAGCAGCCTACCAGTGCTTGCCCTTAAATAGGATGTGCAAAATGTTTTCAGAGAAGAAAAAATGGCCTGGGTGTGGAGAGGCATTTTTCCTCCCTTGCAGGAAGACCAGTTAGTGTGGACGGAGGAGCTTCATTAATCTGTAACAGTCATGTCTTTTGAAAATTAAAGGACATTTGAGACCTGAGGAATGCAACCTTTGTTCCACCAGTCAGGCTGGCTCCAAACACAGTGGGAGAGAAGCTACCTCCAGATCCAATTTCGAGTGAACACAAAGGAGAGGGATACTCATTTACCTGCAACAACAAGGTGATAGATGGAATGTCTGAATTAATCTCAGCTAATGACAATCACCTGGGACCGCATCCCAGTCCATTGTTTATCTACTATGCCACCTCACTTTGGACCCTGCCAAATGTAAATCAATCTTGACCCTGCTCCAATGGGAACAGTCCAGCTCTAGCGGCCTGGACAGGCCCTCTCTGAACCAGAAAACAAGCAACCTAGGATTGGTTTTGCACCAATCAGGGCTAAGCCACATACATCTTTGGTTCTAGTGGCACAGTGAGAACGGGACCCACGTCTGGACATACCAATCACACTAAGGGCATGCCCAGATGTGGGTTCTGTGCTCACTGTACCCCATTAGTTAGAGATGAGCCAGGAATCAAACCCATCCACTAGCTTTAGCCAGTTGTAAATGTGGCACCTTATTGCACTTTAAGAATATTTTCTGGACCTGCAGAAGAACTGCACCTTTGGGGGAACCAGAAGGGCAGCACCTGCTCCCACATCTACCCAGGGCAAAAACAGACACCAAGGGTTAGTTGGCTGATCAATGGGGTTACAGGGACACAACCAGGAACAATCACAGGCATAGTCATGATCTCTTGCCTTTGGGAACTTACAAGTGTTTAGCCATGCAGCACATTATCCTGGCCAGGGTGGATGTCATCCATCTGAGAACTGGCTCGGAGGGGCCCTGGCCAGGTGTGCAGATCCCAGTCTGGATGAGGCCCATGGGAAACAGGGCACCAGTCAGGTGAAGTAGAAAGAATATGAAAAGCAGAAGGACCATTACCACTGTCTAGGACCAGAGCAGCTGAATGATGACTAACAGCACAGCAATGCCCAGCTGGACGACTAACAGCAAAGCAAGGCCCAGGACAGCCACAATGCACCTGTGCTTCTGACTGGGGTCCCAGACATAGCCCATGGAAGCCAGAGCGAGGAGGGAGCTTCAGAGCAGGCTGTGTACACAGTGAGCAGAGGGAACTGGTGGATAGATAGGGGTGAGAGCTGCACAAAATAGACAGGAAGACAGGAAGACAGAGGGATAGGCAATTTGTGCATGAAGTGCTGAATGAACTCCAAGACCGAGGAGCAGAAAGTGTAAGAGAGAAAGAAGGGCAGAGCAGGCAACAGCTGCATAAAGCAGATGTGCCTGTGTATGTAGAATACACCCCAAGAAGAGGAAGAGAGCATGGGTTTTAAGGACAGAAACCTCGAAAAGCCACTGGAAACAAACTGTGCTCGAAGTCCTTAAGTCAAGAAGTGTAATGTGGAATGGCATGGTGAGATCAAGTGTGAGTTGAAGGGAGAGGGGTGAGGAGGAAGTAGAGACATGTGATGAGAAACCAGCTCTGCTTTGCAAGGGGAGGAAGAAACAGTATGTGACTGAGATGACCTGGTAGCTGTACCACTAACTCTCTACCCTCCTCTTCCCAAACACTAAACAAAGCCTCTGTCTCTGCCAGCAGTCCCAGCAAATGCCAGCTACACTGACTCCTCTGATGCGTAATCAGTTTTCCACTTCTGCGGACACTGCTCGTTTCAGCTCTGAACTTTTCTAGCTAAAACGAAGTGCTTCAGACGGAACTTGACAGCTATTCGGCTTTGAGAAGACTACCTCATATTCCATCAGCAACCTTTCCCCGTTGAATGATTTTCACTTCCATTCCAGACCCCAAGTTCCAATATCAAATCTTGTACCCGGATGAATCTGCTTGGCATATCAGATCTGTGCTCCATCGTAGTTACCCTGAAACAGTGCCTAGATCATATTTTTAAAGTTTAATGTTTGGCTGCCCTCAGTGGATTCTTGCTGTTGGTGTCTTTCTGTTGATTACATTTCACTCTATTTTCATAAATTGGAGCAGGATTTTTTTAATTTTTTCTATTGGCTTAACTGTTTTGGTACTTGCTAATGCTTTACACATTTTCAAGAAGTTAAGCATGTCTGCTTGTACCAAAGCTACCAGGGGATTAAGTTTAGGTTTAAATTATTGAAACCTTATCCTGGACCTAACGGGTTAGTGGCATTATTACTTGTGGTGGGATACCATATACCCGAATTAATTACAGTAAATCATTTTTTTTTTAAAAAACAGATTTTATTAGTCAGTTTGCATATATCATGCAGTACCCTGCACACCAAAGTCATCTACCAAAACATTTCCAGTACATCCAAGACAGCAAACGACTTGTTTACCGGGGGGTGGAGGGGGGGGGGGCGAAAGAATACAAAACAACAGCCCCATAGCATAACAGAGTAATGCACCCCATCCCCAACTTCCCCCCTGCCCCGAAAGGTCGCACTAGTCCACATCCCCTTGTCCACAGTTATGCAAGGAGCATTGCTCAAAATATCCAGATTCCCACCCGCTACCCCCTTTACTCCTACCCTCTATTTCCATATGGAATCCTCGACTTAAACTGGCAACAAGGGCTCTTCCATCACAGGTGGTTCCAACCAAAGGTCCCGATACTCCGCCCATCGGTTCAAAATTTTATAATGTTTGCATGGGCACCCCGTGGCCACAAAAATGGGCTGCTCCAGGCCCATGCAAAAATCCAGGCCGTTTTTCCAGGCTGCCACCGATGGAGCCCTCGCTGCCTTCCAGGCTTTAGCAATGTCCCGCTTTGCCAAGGTGAGTCCCAAGAGCAAAAGGTGCCGCTTATAGATGTTGCCCCCCCACACCCTCCATGACATGCAGCAGTGCCAGCTGTGGTGTGCGGGTAAGCTCCCAGCCCAGGACCTCTGAGAGACAAGCAAAGGCCACCCTCTCCAGAAACGATCCAATGATGTGCACTGCCAAACTGTGTGAATAAATGTACCCTCCGCCTGGTCACAACGCAGACATACCGGGAAGGCGATCATCCCCTCCCGCCACAATCACGTCCTAGTAAAGTCCTAGTAAAGAAGACCCTGTGGAGGAATTTGAATTGGACAAGGCGAAGCCGCATTGCAATGGCTGCCCCCCGTGGGGCTGCCAGAGCCTCTACCCAGTCCTCCTCTTCCAACCCGCCCACGTCCGCTTCCCAGTCCCCACAGAGCTTCCGAAGAGTGGAGGAGCAATGTACGACCAAGGTTTGATATATACGCGAGCTCTTCTTTTACCCCAAATCCCCCATAAAGAGTTTAGCTTCGATGGGGCTGAACTCGGGGATGGACTCCAGACCCTGCAGACTAGGGAATAACGCATGCCGCAGTTGCAGGTACCGATAGAATTGTGTCTGAGGCATATGAAACTCCTCTTGGAGATCCCGAAAGGATTTAAGTGTTGTGTCACCCACTACGTCGCCTAAAGTGGAAATACCGATGGCGTCCCATCCCCTAAACCCTGAAGTGCCGCCAACTGAGGCAGCCTCCCATTGTTCCACAATGGAGTCTCCCGGGTCAAGCACCCCACCAGCCCGTGCGCCGCAGTGCCTGCCTCCAAATCATGACCACCACCCTCGTGGCCGGTGGCAGTGCACTCCGCAGCCTCGCCGAGTACAAGATTGCGTGTAGGGTGTGGTGGCCCACAAGGCAGCGCTCCAGCGTGTACGCCGGGTCCTTCCTGTCCCCATACCACCACTCATTAAGGACCAGCAGGTGCGAGGCCTGATAGTATGAGAGGAGATCCAGGGATGTCAACCCCCGAAATAAGTAGAGAGGAAGCATGCACGCATTGCCACTCGCACAGAAACTGCCCCAACATGGAGTTCACCAGTCGGAACCATTAGGCCGGGATCAGATATGGGTGGTTCTGCAGCTGGTAGAGAAGTCGGGTGAGAGCTACCATTTTAAGAATTGTCGATCTACCGAACAGCATCAGGGGCATTCGAGACCAGGACTTGATGTCAGCCCGCACCGGCTTCCACACAGGTGCCAGATTACGCTCCTAGGCCACTGCCGGTACCTCCAAGAGCACTATCCCCAGATATTTCAATCCACCCGCCGCCGACTGGCGGGGGTTCATATAGAGACCTAGCGTCTCCCCGAAAATCTGCATTATACGCAGAAGTCGTGGCCCCAATCTCTCCACAGCCGTCAAGAAGAGAACGTCGTTCGCATACAACGCTATTCTATCTGAGAGGCCCATGGCCCACTCAAACCCATCTAACTGAGCGTCCATGCGCCCCCAAGGTCTCCATAGCCAGGGAAAACAAGTATGGAGAAAGGGGACAACTGTGCCGCGTGCCCCTCTGAATCGCAAAGGTGGAGGAGGCTGCGCCCGCAACACAAACCGATGCGGTCAGGCCGGTGTACAATAGTTTCACATAAGAAAGGAATCGTGAGCCCAGGTTGAGCCTAGGAAGCAGGGCAAACAGAAATACCCAACTGAGGGAATCAAACGCTCTGTCCATGACCGCCAAAATTAAGGCCTCCGGCTCCCCAAATAGCTGAATTGCCGCAACCGCCACCTACGCCCTTCTAATATTGTGCAGAGTAGCCAGCTGAGGCATAAATCCCGCCTGATCGGGGTGCACCAGCGACGCAATGTGTGGCAGCAGCCGATTGGCCAGCCCCTTTGCCAGAACCTTGGCATCCACATTTAAAAGAGAAATGGGGCGGTATGATGCATTACACACCGGTGGGTGCCAAGGCTTGTGAAACACCACTACCTCTGTGTGCCTCCAGTCCTGGGGAAGCACCCCCTTGTCCCGCGCCTCCTACACTACAGCCCGGTAGTGGCGGGCCAGCTGCACATTATATCGACAAAAAAACTCGCTCAGAAACCCATTGGGTCCGGGCGCCTTCCCGGTATTCAGTTCTCTCAGGGCCACTCCCAGTTCCTCATCCAATAAGGGGGCCTCCAGCTGGTCCTGCTACTCATCAGACAGGGCCTTGGGTGGCAAATCCGTAATGATTTTCTCAACTGTGGCAGCCTTCAGGCACTCCCAGGGGGCATAGAGGTCGGCAAAGTATGTAGCAAAGCTCTCCGCTATTGCGGGAGGATCCGTAATCTGGGTTCCTGCCAGATCCAATATTCCCGGTAGGGCTTGGGCAGGTAAAGTGCCCTGGCAAAGGTGATGCAACATTTTCCCAGACTTGTCCCCCCATTGATACACTCTACTGCGCGTAGCCAACCAGACCTGGCGTGCCTCCTCCATCAGCATTTCTGCACATTCCTGTCGAGCCAGAAGCAATTGCCTCACTCCCAGATCACTCCCAGACTCTTGGTTCTGCCGCTCAAGTGACACTATATTCGCCTCTGCTCGAGTCAGTTCCTCCCTATGCTAACTACGAGCCGCCGAGCACCAAGATATGTCCACCCCCCACCCCCGCAGAGTGGGCTTCAGCCCCTCCCACATCGTGGCCGCACTGGACACCAATCCCACATTCTCCGTCAAATACTGGGCAATGGATTCTCCCATATGGGCAGTATATTCCACGTTCTGAAGATTTCACACCGCTAGGCGTCACCGGAACTGCTGCCTTCCCCTGCCAGTGTCTAACTATGTATACCGGGGAGTGGTCCGAGAGACCTCAAGGCAGTATCCCCGCCGCCACCACCCTACCCGCCCTGGTCCAAGGAACAAATATATCATCTAACCTAGGACTGCAGAAAAGTAGGTGTAGCCCCGAGCCGCGCCATGTGATTTTGTCGGTATATCACCTTTGGGACCGTCTCCAATTCCAGACCTGTCATGTGCCACCTGCATGACATCGTTCCCGTCCCCACCTTCTACTGACATGACATCAGGCATATCCACCCACAATGACCGTAGCCGCTCAATTAGATTCAATTGTAACGGTGGTGGAGCATACATACTACCCAGTATTAGGGGTTCCTCCCCAATCCTACCCCGGATAAACAAATAGCGACCAAACACTGAAGTATCTGTCACGGAAGGGCTGATCCCCAGTCCCCAACGGGGGATGAGTTCCGCTCCAACCAATGGATCCCCAACTCGCAGCCCAACACATCCAATAGGGCTCCCGCCAGCTCACTCCCGACGGTAACGCAAGCCCAGTTCAGGACAATCTGGTATTGCACAAGTGACATAGTGGGGGACGCCACACAGGCATCCCCCGCTATGCTTCCAATGTCTGATCTCCCAAGGCCGGCCCCCCTACGGAGGCCGTACTGTTGGACAGTGAGCGCCACCCGAACCTCGACTGCCTGTTACTCTTCTGCCGCCGACCACGCAGACCTCCCTGAGCCGCGTCAATGGTGTTAATGGAGTTGCCCGAGCTCCGTTTTATCCCCATTTAATTTGAGGCAGGAGGATGTCATCCATTCGGATACTGCTTCCAGACAGTTCTTCAGGCCGTAGGGTGCATTTTGCGAAGGATTGAGAGCCACCACTAGCTGAGTATCGTCCGCATAGGTGATGATTTTTACTCCTAAGAGGCGGGCTATCTCAGCTAGGGGGCTCATTTATATATTGAATAGCATGGGGCTTTGGGAGGAGCCCTGCGGGACGCCACAGCTCAAGGGCTTGCTGGAAGAGGTACATTCACTCTCGAATACCTGGAAGGAGCGATTGGAGAGGAAAGACTTAAACCAGGTGATTGCCGTTCCTGAGATTCCCTTCCTGCTAAGTCGTTGCAGTAGGATGTTGTGGTTTACAGTGTCGAAGGCGGCACTAAGGTCGAGGAGGATGATGGCTGCCGAGCCTCCATTATCCAGGCTCCTCCTGGCTTCCTCTGTTACTGCGACCAGGGCGGTTTCAGTCCCATGGAGGGGGCGGAATCCCATCTGGGTGGAGTCTAAGAGTTTGTTGGACTCTAGGAAATCTGTTAGCACCGTATTGGCATGTTTTTCAAGGATTTTACTTAGCCAGGGCAGTAGGGAGATGGCTCGGTAATTGTAAGGGATGTTTTGATCTAAGTTCGTTTTTTTAAAGAGGGCTTTGACCATGGCTTGCTTCCATGGGAGTGGGACAATGCCGGTGGATAGGAAGTAGTTCTAGAATGGTTTGTAGAATGTGATTAATGACAGAGTAGGGTGCGTGGAGGTGCAGGGTCATTAGGGGAGCCGGATTTTACCTGATACCGGATACATGATAGATTGGTGGAGTCTAGAAGAGGGAAATGATCAAATATGGCATGGGACTGAGGCCCGGGTTCAGGAGGGTTCTTGGGCGGGGGGACGGGGTGGGGAAAAGTGTAGATCATTTCGATTTTGCGGAGGAAGAAATATGCTAGGTTGTGGCAGTGGATTTGGGCGTTCAGGAAGTCTTGGGGTTTCTCTGGTAATTGAAGAATGGTTTTTGTTATGAGATATATTTCCTTGGGCTTTGAGGGTGCTTTGGTGATTTTTTCCTCGAAAAAGGATGCCGGTGCGCATTGAATGCTGGCCTTGTAGGATTTAATCGGTACTCTGTAGGCAGTTTTCCTAGAGGGAGAGTAGTCTAGGCGCCATTTCCTCTCCATCTTTTTGCAAATGCGTTTAGATTCCAGAAGTTCTGCGGAGAACCAGGGGGTGGTCGTATTGCAGCGTTTGGATTCAGTGGTTTTGATAGGGAGCACCGAGTCGAGTGAGTTGGAGATCCAATTATTATAGTGCTCATCCCCAGAATGGGGTCAGAGATGCTAGGTGGTTTGGTGGTTTCAAGACCTCCCAGCCATTCAGTTTGGGGGAGTTTCGACCAATTACGATTTTTGCGAATTGCTGCGGGCCTGGGAGGGCATAAATTTGGAGCGGGCCACTCAAGGGGAATAAGAAAATGGTCTGTCCAAGGAAGGGGCGGGGGGGGGGGGGGGGAGTTCCTACTCGAAGGTCTGAGCAGTTGCTAAAGATGGGGTCAAGAAGATGGCCTTAAAGATGGGTCGGTGCGGGCACTAGCTGTATAAGCTCAAGAGCCGAGAGGTTGGTGGTCACTTCTCGGGCGTTGGGGTCATTGGAGTCAAAGTGAATGCTGAGGTTCCCTAGAAGGGCAAAGCAAGATTGGCTATAATAGGTGGGAGAGTGTTGGAAAATTGCCCTTGTGGGCCAGGTGGGCGGTATAGAAGCACCCACGAGAAGGTGCTGGTGGAGGAGAAGTCAATAGTGAAGGGGAGACTTTCGCAGTCTGGAATAGAGGTAGGTGAGCTGCGACATCCGTAGCAGTCTTTGTAAATCACTGCTAAGCCTCCACCCCTTCCCGCTTTGCGGTCGCTGCGTAGTATTTGATAGTCTTGGGGGAGGGCCTGGATGAGGTCAGGTTCTGGTTGATCGTGCAGCCATGTCTCTGTCAAAAATAGAGCGTTGGGTTTTAGCTCTTCTAGTAACAGATTTCTAGGGAACGCTTGGGAAGAGACCTGCAATTTAAAAGGGACATACTATACTGGGAGGTTTTGGGTGGGGAGACTGGGTGAAGTCGGAAACCACACTGAGGGCAGATAGTGTGTTGGACTGCTGGGTCCCAGGAGGAGACTTCAGATATTCGGACTGTAACTCCTGATGTGGGAGGGTGAACGGGCAGGGGTTGTGGCCCCTAGCCCCGGTAGCGCGCAAACGGGCTTGCACGTAGTGAAAGGCATCTGGTTTTATGAGGCGCTGCAAGTGAGATCCACCCCCTCCTCCCCTCTAACCCAGAAGTGCTGAATGTTCCGCTCCTCCCTCCACAACAATCGGGAAAAATCCTGTGGTGGACCAGGGAGGTGCGGTGAACCAGGTTTCAGAGGGTTCAAGACCCACTCTGCCTGGGACCTGCCCCGCACCAAAAGATTTGATCAAAAGCCTGGGCATCTGGCTAGACAAGTCACTTGACAACCACCAGGCGACTAAACTATCAGCCCAAACTACTCACCTTTAGTAAACTCCTAAAAACCCTGCTTTTAATAAACCACAGTAGCTCTCAACTGCTTTGTAATAAGCATGACTTCTGCAGCGCTGGGACGCCTAACGGTAGCTATCGCGCTATATAAATGGTCTTTTCATTTCATTTCACTCACGGATGAGTCAGACTCTCTTCCTGGTGGGGTATGAGGTCTCACCCGCACCGTCTCATCCGTCCATCGAAAGACCTCCTCTGCGCTGTCAAAGAAGTGGGTGCGTGAGCAAAAGCAGGGCATATGGAAGTTTAAGCTCTCTCAGCCGCGCCTTAGCGGCCATGATTGACTGGTGCTGCTGCTGAACTTGCAGCGTTTAGTCGGGGAATATCAGGATACGGGAGTTGTTGTAGAGAAAGTGTTCTTTGGCACGGGCCTGTTTCAAGATAGTATCCCTGTCCAGATAGTTCAATAACTTGGCAATGACAGGCTGCGGAGGTTTCTGCATTAGTGCCTGATGGGCCCGCTCCACTACAAGCACTTGGACAGAGACTCAGGAGGAAGCCAGCCCTCCAGCCAGGTCGTGAGGAAGCGTTCCATGTTCCCCTCCTCACATCCCTCCGGAAACCCGATGTAGGGGAGATTATTTCGTCGGGCCCATCCTTCTGCGTCTTCCGCTCTGAGTAGAAGGCCTTTTTGGACGGTCTCCATTGCAGCCACCTTCCGCTTCAATTCTATGAAGTCATACTCCACCCCCTGAGATGCGGGTCTCGGCTTCAGAGATACGGGACACCGAGTTGCGTAGGTCCTACCGCAGCAGCATAACGTTCGCTCCAACTGCCCCCATCTTTGCATCCAACATATCCCTGGACTGGGTGATGGCGGCCATGAGGGCCGCATTGTCCGGCACCCCTTCCGGTTGGCCCCCAGAGGCTCCTGTCCCAGGCCAGTAAACTTATCAATAGACCACTATTTAGTTGAGCCACTGCCTCCCTTGTCCCTGGTCATGGCCGTGCCGTACTCCGTCAGGGCCGGTCCAACTCAAACCCAGTGACTCGCCGGGACTGGTTACTGCAGCTCCTCCGTATTGGATCCAACAACACAGTCACACCCAGGGGGCCTCAGATCCACCTGGGCACGCAGGCCGGCCCGCACTAAACGGCTGGCACCACACAATGCCTCCACCGACCCGCAGGCAAGATCTAGCTCAGTCCAAGCGCCCGCGGCCTGTCCCACAGGACCCCCGTAACCACAGAGGGCCAGATGAGTCCCGGAATGGGTGATGGGATGCATGCCAGCGACCCAACCCTCGGGTCCCAGCCTCTCAGCCCGATAGTGCCACCGATGCCCTGCCCCCACTACTGCGCCAAAGGCCCAATAGGCCTGGGACAATGTCACTGCGGTGGGTGCCACCCCATAGAGCCTCCGGCCGGTCCCCCAGCTCCGTCACCAATTCAGTGTTGTTAGACCTGGCACCTTGGCGTGAGTCTCCCTTCCACTTTTTGCTGATGTACCTCAGATGTTTTTGCTGGTGTTCGATGCTCAGGGCACTGCGCCATGGCCAATCCGTGCCGCAGTGCAAGTGCTCCCTATGTAAAGTGTATCCGTAATTGAGTTCCAGGAATGGCTTATTTGGTTTACTGTCAGTCCCCAGTAACGTGCACCACGAGTGCTGGGGCTTGTAGATACAAATGTCGCTAGTGGGCCTGCAGCGCTGGTTCGCCACCCACCGAAGTGGCTTCGTAAAAGATGTCTCTGGTCCGCCATTGAAGACCCTGTGTACAGTCTGGTACTGTCACGCTGACCGTGCAAGTGCCCACACTTGCCAGTCCCTAAACCTTCCCTAACCTTCATATCAGTCACCCCTATGGTAGGCCCACGGGCAGGGTGCATTGTAAGCGTAAGGTAGGACAAGCCCTGATTTATGTGGCATGTCCTAGTAGTGAATTACCGCCCTTTTTCGTTCTTCACTATTGAAGGGCTGCCTGTTCTCTTAGGCCAAGGTGAGCGGCTGGAACTATTACACGCTATAGTCCCGGCCGACTCAGGAACACGGTGGCATGTTGAGTTTGGTATGCCTGAACTCAGAATAATAAAATACTTCCTTTAGCAAGGTTTATTTTAATATCCTGTGTTTGCAACTGCTACTCTTAGAAAGTTAGCATTTGCTCGCCTGACTATTTCAGCCCGCCTCTGCAAGGATGTGTATCTGCTGTCTGGGTTTGTGTGAGTGACAGGGTTGGGGAATTCCCGGGGACAGTCGGAGTGACCAGGTGGTGAATAGAGTGCTTACACCAGGATGGGTGCGCGGAGTAGTCCTTGACTCTGAATAGGGTTGTGCTCCACCACCACAATGCTGGCTCCACCTCCTGCGGAGCGTCCGATGTCCCTGCCCTGCACCCGGAACCTCCTCAGTGGTGCCTCCTCACACTCGCGGGTCCTCCGCACCCAGCCAGGCCTTCCGTCCTCCTCTGCTGAATCTCAGCTCCACGGCGGCTCTCGACTCTCAAAGGGCGCCAGTCGACAGAGGAGCCAGTGCTCCGCCCCAGACACGGTAATAGTCTTAGTGAGACCGGATTGTCAGGATATATGTCGGATAAACAGCGGGCTGGACGGAGCCGGCTCAGAACACTTCCCCCATGTTGGCTACCAAGCCACGCCCCCACAGTAAATCTCTTTTTAAAAAAAATCTGTGACCAGAAAAAATGAATCATCTGCTTCAGTAGTAACATGAGACCAGTGATGGGTCACAGCAAAAGAAAAGGCAGTAGCACATAAGTAAGACTGGCCTAAGGCTTAACTCCAAAATGCACAAACTGAATACATGGGCTATTGAAGACTACTGCAAATAGATTAAAATCATCAACCCTCCACCCCCCACTAAAGACCAAGGAATAAATGGTTAGTCAGGCAGAAATTTACAGAATTCGGAGGTGGCAAAACGGTGGAAACAATTTGATCTAATTCTTTTTGAAGAAGCATGGAGTGGAACCAAATTTACATTAGTAGCCATTTATCTTTCTACAAGTTGATCTCAAAATAACTAAGCTAAAAGGAAATATAACATTTATTTTGGCACTAGCCATTGAAAATTGGTTAATGAACGGCAAAGCAACATCCCTTCTGCGCCAAAGGAGAAGCAACCACTGATAGAATATTTGCTGGCCTAGTTTAGGCCTACATTTTTAGATGCTCTATGGTTAGTTCTAGAACACAACTTTTTTTCATATATGAAACTGGAAATTATTTTTGGAAGATGAGGGGGGATTATTGACCAAATATAGACTCAGAGAAGAGAATGTATGAGAAAAAAAACATGCTTTAATCGGTTTTCCCTTATCAACCAATGGTTTTTACTCTCATCTCTCCAAATAGGACAGCAGTGTTAGATTACTGTTTGGCCTTCTTCCAGTTATTGCCTCACATTAATGATTTTTCCAGCCCGAGAAGATCTTTACAGCACTTCAACCGTTGTTCTGAACTCAGTGCCTTGCTTTGTAAAATGCACTGATTCAGACAAAAAGACAAAGTGGAAGGAAAAAAAAATACAACAGATATATATGAAACTTGTGGAATGCATTAAAGAGTTTGTCACCAAATTAAAAGACCTCACAAGCAGGATAAACTGGATCTGCAATTATGACCTTCTGAACAACCCTTTTCTTTCACACTTGCATTTACCAAAATGCCAACAGAAAGGTCAGGATGCCGTTAGTATAGTAAACAACCTACTTGCCTTCAGTAACACTTTTTATGATGGATATTCTACCAAACTACAGAGTCCTCACCCAGAGCTGAAACTCAAAAGCAGTAATACTGCATGCTGGTAGGTGGCATTGTGCAGCTCTGCGGCACCATCGGTCTGCTCCAGAAGTGACCAGAGGCATACAGACATCAGTTGCTTTAAGGCTTGTCTGCGCCTTCAGATAGTGTCATCGCCAAATTGGCTTGACCAGTGTACACATCTCATGTTGAAACATTTTCCAAGGAAAGTCAATTCTACAGAACAGGAAGGTGGAAGAGCACGCAAGCAACTGGTTAGACAGAAGTAGATTGTTAATTCTGATGGATAATCTAGCAGATGCCTCACTTTGTGAATACTTTCAAGGTAGTATAGGTGATTCAGACATTTTACAACAATCTGGTAACCTCAAAAAAGCCCAGCGTAAGTCATATCTGGGCCAACGAGAAAAATACTTCTGAAAGTTTGTCTTGTAGCAGGTCAATCGAACGGGTGCTGCACCAAGCCACAAACTTGTCCCAGCATCCAGGCATACACAGATTTTGTAGATGGATGACTGACCAATGTCAGAACGTTTTTGTGATTTGTCAGCCAATCGTCATGCATGAAGGTTCAGAGACCTGGGTGCAGGACCCCCTCTATTGCAGAGACAGTAGATCCTCATTTGCTGTGGCTAGATCAGAAGACAGATGATCATGCCCAGGACTTTTGGTACTTCTGGCGCAATACTGAGACACCTGGGCTGCTTGGCCCGGTTAGTCTGTCTTCTTCAGAACTCAACCAAGAGGGGTCGAGAACAGCTATACCGGACTCCTGAGCACCACTCTAGGCATAATGCATATCTGAGAAAACACGTTCAGGAGCTCTAGCGTAGAAAAAAATCCTGACTTTGCATGCTCTAGGCAACAAGATAAAGTCAGAATTTTCCTAATTAGCTGGAAAACATCCTGTGCCATTTACAGTAACTTATTCGTGAGCCGCTAGGCATCGGTGACAGTTCGCCCACACTTGCATGAAGAGATCCCATGAGGTGGCCGACACACGGAGAAACACCCAGGAGAGTCAGCCACTTTAAGAGCTGCACAACCCACACACATGACAGAGGCCGAACCCTTGGGCTCATAGCCCCAATACCCTTGACCCTCCACTCCATAGGGTAGGTTCGAAACTATATATATATCCAGCATAGCTCAGAGGAACGGGAGTGGCTGCAAAGGAGTCAGATGCGACTTCGGCATGTTGACAGTGAAAGCGAACAATGTTGGGAGAAGTACTGTTCTCGGTCTACAACTGCCAGGGGTGAACCTCCCTCAACAGCCAGTTGTTGAAATCTGGTACACAGGACGATGAGCTGCACACATCCCCATCCCTTTCACAAGCACCAAAGGGGTTCTGATGAGGCCAAAGAGTATCAACACAAACTAGAAATGCTCTCGGCACACTGAACCACAGGTAACGCCTGTAGGGCCGCAGGACGGCAACATGGAAAGAAGTCATAAAGGCTCAACATTGGCATCCAATCTTCGGGAGACAGCACAGACAAGCCCTGGGCTAGCATGAGCATATTGAATTACTACATCCTCAGGAAGATTGAGAAAGTAGGGATACAAAAAAATAGGAAAAGACTTCCATCCAGACTTCCATCCTTCTTTGGCCCAAGGGTGTAGCAAACACTTTTACTTTTAAGGTCAAAATGCTCAATAGCCCCGTTGGGAAGAATGCCCTGCACTTACTGCTGCAAATTGAACATGTATTTCTCAGTGAGTCGCTGTGGAGTACAAAAAAATGGGAGGACATAGCCCCGCAGGACATGTTGGAGGACAGATTGTCCCACCCATGAAAAATTTGATGCAACCCTGCTGTCTTGAATGGTTTGGGATGAAGATGCCTGCATGTCCTCTGAAACAGCCGGCAGGATTGAACCAAATGTGTCCGGGCATTGACAAAACAAAGCAAGGCTAGCCGATGAAAACATGTGTAAAACGTTTTCAGGTTTAGACTTGTAAGAGGAGTTGTGGGGGGAAGGAGTTAGGGTTGACTGCTGAGACATCTGGAATCCCAGACTCTGGCATAGGATGTTACATTTAAAAAGTCAGAATTGCCAGCTGCTGGCTTGTGGTGACAAGCTACCAGTCTGTCGAATGGGGGCACAGAGTATGGCTTTGCCCAAGGGGCTATGAGCATCAGTTAAGGCCTCATTGAATGGCAAGAGGTTCAGTAGGACCCTGGCCAGGCTGAAGAACCAGCGTCAGAACATTAGTTTTGACCACCATTCTAGGGAGATGCAAGTCGAGGATCTCTGCAACCTGCCTCATGCCACTCTCCTCCATGCACTGACATACAAATGGCAATAGCATAAGAGGCACTTTCCTTATTGACGTAAATAATTAATTTACTCTCTTAATTTCTATGCAGGTAAGTACTTAATCAATAATAACTCAATCAGAATGAAAAAAGACAGAGTCCGTGGTGTTAGAGTTTCTAAGGGTTTTATTCCTCATAAAGGAATGGTCTTGATCAGGATATCATGTTCTGACCACCACAGGGGTGTCAGAAGGGATAGAGCGCTCCCGTTTATTAACAATACATAGCTTATATACTTATTCATATCATAAAGAATAATGCAAGAGGCGTGAACTAGGCGTGAACCAGAGGTGTGTGCTAGAAACGTCACTGATAGGTGACGCAAGTGGGTGGCACCAAGGGATGGTGCTAACAGAATTGTTGCGATGTCAGCAGAAATCGGAAGCTTGGATGCGCGCGCAGCTGCAGGACGTGTGATTGACGGGGTGCAGGGGATTTGACATTTACGTTGACGGAAAGAGACAGAAGTCTGGCATGTCAGATCAACTTGTACTTCTATCATATCTGATATCTGATGTTTGGGAACCATACTATCTGGGCGGAAAGGTCTCTAGGGCAGAAGCCATTCTATGTTAACTGTGGATGCGTGTATAAGCGCCTAAGTGTCTACATGTGAAGCGTGGGGCACGGGGCCTTCCATGGAAGCATGGCAACAGAGGCTATGAATTACTTGCATTGAGACAGGTCGGCCCTTTGGCTTTGCAGCTGGGGAGGATGTTTATAGGATCTAGTAGGCAGGAATGTATTTTCGAGGAGCGGAACAGATAACTCGAAGGTTATAGTCAGTCTTGGCAGAAAGCAGGCTTGAGCTGAACGCGAGGGGCCGCGCTGAAAGTAAGTCAGAGTTCACGGATACAGAGGTAGCCTGGGCAGAGGCTGCCAGAGTCAGGAGCCACAAAAGAGGTTCGATGGCAGAAATTCAGGGCCTACTCTGCTGGAGCAGGAAAACATGTAGAGTGTACTACAAAAAGACGGTGGCATAGCATACTTAGGAACGGACTATATAATCCATTCATGGTGGATCTGAAAGAGGACAAGTTAACGTTGGACGCAAATATATTTGCGTCTTCATAGCTGGCACAGGAGGGAAGTTACATGCACTTTAAGCTGGTACATGGAGTCGGTGGGGTACGCGCTAGGGAACATGACATGACCAAAAATTTAATTTTCCTCATTCCCTCCTTGTTCCCTACGGACCCTTCATGAAATATCGATCCTCATAAATCGATCAGTCTGTTCTTGCAACATCATTTGTTCATCTTTCTTTCGTTTACTTTTTGTGAGAAAACTGGAGTGTTCAATACAAGAGGTGGCACACAGTCCACAAATCGCTGGCCCACACTGCAGGCACAGGCAGCAACTGAATACTAGGACTAGGCCAATGCCTAGGAAGGATAGGATCTTCCATCCCCAAGCTGTTAATGTTGTCCAGAACCAACCGGACCAAGTCCAGGTGCCTGGATTCTGATGTATCTGATTTGCAATTTTATGAAGACGGGTGATAGCTTGATATACAGATGGTGCGTTTTGTGGTATGAAAACACAGCAACTTGACCCGATGACCTTACAGGCTCCACCTCTATCTGCCAAGATGACGTCAATTACAAGACGATTCTGAAGGACAACAACCCGCATGGCGGACTGCTCTTCTGTTAGGTTACCTAAGGCGGAGGCAGTTTCATTCACTACTGCTTCAAGTGTTCTAGTTAATCTGCGTATTAATTTACTATTCTGGACAGGGCCTAAAAAGAAAAAGAATCCTTTATTAAAGTCGGTGTACTGTTCCCATGCCGTTTCTGTGTAGTCGACAAGTGGGATGTCTCTTCTGGGTCTATTCTTTACTAGATTGGTATTTCTATGGTAATCAGGAGGAGCTAGAAAAACAGGTGGCAGAAGGAATGCAATGTAACAGGTACCATCCCAATCTGGAGGTAGACGAATGTATGCGGTATGACCACAAACAAAGTAAGAGTGACTGATAGCTTTAAAGGACGATTTTCCATGATCACTGAATTCGACCACAGTAGTGCATTTACTATGACCTAAGTGTACAGAACCTTTCTTCTTGATACATAATTCACCAGTGACTGGTAGTACTGACATAATGGGTAGAACTGGTGTGGCTTCGGATTCGACAGTGAGAATCATAAGGCTAATTGTATAATTACCTAATCCATAGACTTCATTTTCTAGATCAGTTCCTATTCTAGTGGGGAGTCCCTCCTTATCTGGGTAACAGACGTCGAGCAGGACCAAGTTCAGATTTCCCCAAACCCAACCCCCATCGAAAACAGCAATATCAGGATCTAAAGAATTAATTATTTTAAACCATGCTCCGCAGGAGCCATTGTGAGTGAACGGGTACGGAAAGAGAGGCAGAGCTCCCTTGTAATTCTGATAGGGAGGGAGTCGGCCACATATCCAGCAATTTGTAGCATTGTTAGTTTGATGAGAATGATGTAACATACTAATGAATGTGTTGTTGCGCAGCGCAAGTCTGTAGGAAAGCTCGTGAGGAGGTAACTCACTAAAAGTGTGTTCAGCAGATACATTGTAAGCAGATTGTTCATGCTTGAAAATAGGGTAATAGATAGGCAATAGGATGCTAGTAATGATAATTAAAACACTGAGAATAAACATTATTATTAGTGTCACTATGCAGTGACTACGGAGTGATTTGCAATATGTACGTTTCTTTGCTTCTCTCTCTCTCTCTATATCTCGATCTAGGGGATACATGTCAGAAACTATTTAACCGATTCACCTAGGGGAGGACTTAAACAATTAAACTGTCTGACTTGCTAGATCGTAATTTCATGCGATAATTTTCTTGAGGAGTTTTTTCTCGTTCAGATTCTGTAAAGTCTTTTTGTTCGACACAGTCTTTGGTGGGGGTGGACGAGTCTCGGTCAGGTTTCAGTCCAGAAAATTTTTTTATATGACTCGTGTGGACCCACCCCTTTCTTCCTTCGATTTTCACGGCCGTCCTTGTTGTAAGCAGTACGGTCTTCGGAGACTTCCAACGGGGCTCCAGCGGACTTTTTCTGTCAAAATTTCGGACGAGCACCGTATCACCAGGACGGACGTCGTGTGGCTTTACATCAGTGTTGTCAGGGAAGGCTGCGGCAACCTGTGAACGACATGATTGGAGTGCAGACATCAAGGAGGTAAGGTAATCTGTCAACATGTTAGAATCAACATCAGTAATCTTTTTTGGAATGGGCGTCCCCCACATATTCGGTGGTCTTCCAAAGACCACCTCGTACGGGGATAGCCCTGATCTCGAATGGGCGACCATTCTCATGTAGAATAGTGCCACTGGCAGGGCGACTATCCAGTCGACCCCTTTCTCCTGACATATTTTGGCAAGGCGGATCTTTAGTGTCTGGTTATGCCTTTCAACAAGGCCTGCGGCTTCTGGATGTCGGACACAATGGAACTTCCACTGGTATCCCAGTAATAAAGAAACTTCTTTCATTAAGGCAGATGAGAATGGCTGACCGTTATCTGAGTACACGACACGAGGCAGGCCGTATCGTGGGAAGAATTCACGAACCAACTGCTTGGCAGTGGTCGGAGCAGTGTAATCTGAGACTGGGTATGCTTCGGTCCAGCGGGACAGAGCACAGACAACTACGAGAACATATTTAAATCCTCGACAACGGTCCATCTGGATATAATCCATCTGGAGGACTTCAAAAGGGTGATCGGGAGGATGAAATCCACCTTGCTCTACAGGGACGCTTTTACCTGGATTGAACTGACAACAGATCATGCAAGTGCGCACTTTCTGTTTTGCGGCTGCTCGTAAGTGTTTATTGTTCCAGAGATTTTGCAAACTGTCTAGCATTGCTTTCTCTCCTAGATGTGCAGGACTATGTGCTGTATTTATCATGACTTGAACCATAGAGTCAGGGAGAAACCATGTAGATTTTCCCTTCGTCATCCAACCTTGATCTGTCTGGATCCCTCCTAGTTCAATCCATTTCTTTATTTCTTCTGGAGTAGCATGTGTCTGAATGTCAATAACATCTAGTGTGGGATCCCTGACTGTCATACAGTTTGTCGGATCTGTTGTCTTTGTCGTATCAGTTGTCTGAGTGTGAGTCAGTGCTGTATGTTTTGCTGTCTGATCTGCCAGGTCGTTACCCTGGGAAACAGAATCTGTGACTTTAGTATGTGCTTTACACTTCATGACGGATATGGCTGAAGGCAGATGTATTGCTTCTAACAGTGCTTGAATGAGAGGACCGTGTTGTATCTTGGCACCATGAGAGGTCAAAAAACCTCGTTCTTGCCACAGCATGCCGAAGTCGTGTACGACTCCGAACGCATAACGGGAATCTGTGTATATGTTGACATTTCTGTTCTTGGCTAGAATACAGGCTCGGGTCAGAGCAATGAGCTCTGCTGCTTGAGCAGACAGTGTATCAATACGATGTGTTTCTTTAACTTCAGTTTCAGTGGTCACGGCATACGCGGCCACTAACTCTCCTGTACTTGTTCTCATGCATGAACCATCTACATAAAGTGTCAGATCTGGATTTGTCAGCGGAACATCTGTTAAATCTCGTCGGGGCTTTGTTACTGCATTAATGATCTCTATACAATCATGCGGAGCTGGATCTGTCATAACTGTAGGTAACAGTGTTGCTGGGTTCAGGATACTGCAGCGTCTGATTTCTATGTGTGGCTGGAATAGTGTCAATTCGTAACCTGTCAGTCGTGCTATAGTCAAGTGTTGAGTCTGGGTTCTGTTTAACAGAACCTCTACAGAATGTGGGACTTGTACTGTTAACTGATGACCTAGAACAATTGAGTCACTCTGTCTTATTGCTAATGCTGTTGCTGCTACTGACTTTAAGCACGCAGGGAGTGCCTGGGCTACTGAATCCAATGTACTTGAAAAATAAGCGCAAGGCTTATGTGAACCTGCTTGGTCTTGAGTGAGGACAGACAATGCTGTACCGTCACGTTCTGTGACAAAAAGTGTAAACGGTTTGCTGTAACATGGTGTCGCTAAAACTGGTGCTTGGCATAAAGCTTTCTTTAATTCCTCAAAGGCTTGTGTGTGTTCCTGAGTCCAAGGGAGGGCAATGGATGTTGCTACCTCCTGTGTCGTTAACTGGATGAGTGGTTTAGCTAGAAATGCATATTGAGGAATCCATTGTCTGCAGTACGAGGTGAGGCCTATGAAGGCCCGCACTTCCTTTTGTGTCTGGGGTCGTGGCATATTTACAATTAACTGAATGCGATCGGGAGTGAGCTGTCTCCCCACTTTGGACAGCAAGTGACCCAAGTACACAACTTGCTGAACACAGAATTGTAGCTTCGAAGGAGACACCTTGTGTCCCTTGTCGGCCAGGAAATGCAAAACTGTCAATGATGCTTGTTCACATTCGGGCTCACTTCGTGCGGTGATCAGCAGATCATCGACGTATTGCAGTAAAGCGGTATTAACTGGCATTTGAATACAATCTAGTTGTCTTTTCAGTGCTTGACTATAGATGCTGGGGCTTTCTGTAAATCCTTGAGGTGCGCGGGAAAATTTAAAACTTCGTCCATTTAAACTGAATCCGAAGAGATATTGGCTCTCCGGATCAATAGGTACACTGAAGAAAGCGTTCTTGAGATCTATTACAGTAAAGAACGTTGCTTCTGAATCAATAGCAGTTAACAGGGAGGAGATATCGGGGACCACAGGATACTGTGGTACAATGCATTTGTTCAGCTCTCGAAGATCAATCACCAGCCGATATACTGGCGGTGCATTGTGGTCTGTACGTTTAAGAATTGGAATGATGGGTGAATTACAGATATTGGAGTCGGTCTCTACGACCACCCCCTGGGTAATAAGCTCTTCAATGATTTTCAGTAAAGCCACTACAGCATCGGGTGGTAACTTGTATTGTCTGATTCTGGGCAGGACAACTCCTGTCTTGAGTGTAACACGATATGGAGTGATATGCATACAACCTACATCAGCTGGGCCTTTTGCCCATAAGTGATCTGGTACATTTTTCAATCTGACATCAAAATCACGTAAAACATAATGACCCTTGAAATCCCGTAGAAAGAGTCTGACTCCCTCCGGGGAACAGCATATTATAGCTCCTAGAGCCTTCAGTGTTTTAATTCCTAACAGATTTTCTGGACATGATTTCGTAAGTAACAAATCTGTAACTCGGGATAATGGACCCACAGCTAATGGTACTGGTTCTGATACTTCATTTACAATAGGCTGTCCTGAAAAACCAAGGGAAACATTCTGTGAGCCTGAGAGGGGTGCCCCTGGGACTTCATTGTGACTGATGGTAGTGTGACTTGCCCCTGTGTCAATTAAAAACTTTCTGTCTTTTCCTAATACGTGACTGTGTACATAAGGCCCTTCTTGATCTACAGGAATTTCAATAAGAGGCAAATCACTTTCCCTCTCTAGGCTGTTTCATGTGTATCGGGGGTAATCTGGATATGCAGATTGGGCATACTGGTACATCTGTTGTGAGACTTGCTGAGTCGCGGCAATGGGCTGTGGCTGTGGCACGGCTACGGTCTGTGCTGTGTGGGACTGAGCATGCGTAGGCTGCATATTCTGCATTGGCTGTTCGTTCTGCGAGGTCTGTTGATGACCATGTTCATGTCTAGGCGGATGCGGTCTTTCTTTAGTTTTACCTGTCGCGATGTTATGTTTCAGGACTGGACATTCATGTACGTAATGACCTGGCTGCTTGCAGTAATTACATGTCCCCTTAACGGGAGCTGCAGAATGATTGGTCTGGGCCCCACCTTTTCTTTGACCGTCGGCTGGGACCGTCTGAGCTACTAACATTTTCATTTTCGTGTCTTTCATACGTTTCTGTTCCTGATCTTGTTCTTCCCTAATTCTGTTCTGGTGATATTGTAACATTTGTAACATCTGGGATGGCGTATTTGCCTGCCAAGTACTTTCAACTTTGTACACTCTATTTTTGACTGACGGTAGGGAATTCTCGACTAATTTGGATACAAAAAGGTGTGGATATGACTCGCTACTAGGTTGTAGGCCACTATTTATAATGAAACACTTCTCGAATCTGGAATAGAAGTCACTAGTATCTTCATCTTGTTTCTGTTTACAGGACGAGATTGCGTCCCAATCTTCCTTTCTAGTTGTCAATAATCTTGGCAAAACCTGTACTATTAAACCTGGTAATGCTTTAGTCTTATCCCCAAGGCCTAACCCTGGGATTCGTTTGCTTTCCTCGTCTTCTATTTCTGTCCATGCTATCTTTGACTCCCCCACCTCCCAATCTTTTTCCTTTAATTTCTCGTAAATGCCCGTGGGCAACAGTACTTTTAACATTTTCATAATATCATCATACGTGTAATCTCCCATCAGTAACATGTCTTTGAGCTCTCTGTGAAAACCTGCAGGGTCTTTATCATGACACGGGACTAATTTCTTCATTTCTAACAGTTCTAACTTAGTCAGTGGTGTGTGGACATACACACGCTTCATGACTTGATCCGCACCCATAACTGGGTGTACTTCTCGTAAGGGGTTCTGACTTTCAATGCCACTACCGCATTGCATGTGATACGTTTTCCTTTCTGGAGGCAGTGGGGAGACATATTCAGAGCTTATGAAGGTGTTATACTTACGTCGTTGTTCTAGAATTATTTGTATTAATTTGGTACTGAAACCTCTCCATCTATCCATGAGTAGTGCTTCTAATGTTTCGTGTAAGGGACCTGGATCAGAATGATGGTTTCTGAACTTGATGAGGAGGTGCTGAATCATGTATACACCTGCTATTTTCTGCTCTTCTGGGGAAAGGTTCAAGAATGTCTGCACTAATGTATCATCATTATATATGTCTGGGTTTTCGGCCCATAACACGGCTGACCGGGCTAGTTCCTGTTCATCCATAGAATTGAGTACATGGTACCCCATTCGGTCTCGAAGCCTTTTATCAGTTTCCTGGAACTGATGTTCAGAAGAATTCGGATTTGTTAAAGCAGAGAGAAAAACTCTTATTTTCCGGACGGATGCCTTTCCTAAGGTAGTTACCCTTACCTACATATGCTATAGTATCTGTAGATCTTCCTGGTGCCTCATGTTCTTCTTCCTCCTCGGAGGAAGCTTTATCATTCTCTTCCCGGTGTGCAGTTAATACTGCCTTTCTAATTTTCTGGGACATACTGGCTATGCAAGCCCCCCTATCATGTTTTCCTTCGGCTATATTTTGACCCCACTTGTTTAGTCCGTCTAATTCACTTTGATCTGTCTCGGGCCTGTCTCGTTCTCTTATTAGACAATTTATGAAAAATCGTAATATCTGTGCTTGAATGTCAACTTTCTGTTTATGCATGGCATCTTTGACACTGTCAGGGTCTTTCCCTGTCTGTATAAACTCATATAGTCTGTCTAGACGTTCCTTCATTCCTGCATAGCATAGCAAGCTATCGGTGGCAGATCTTAATCGTAGTGATGCCAATATCATTAGATCGTTCTTTCCGGGTACTGGATCATATCTGCAAACTGACATGTTTTCTTTTAATGCGTTAAGACGGGGAGACTGGAAAGGATTCTGCGTGTCCCTTAAATTGAGTCTGTGTGTCGGTGGCGGGGTCTGAAGACCCGCAGTCGCACCTCCTGAGGCGGATGCTTGAGCATTATCTCTCCGCGGAGTCTGTATCTGAACTTGAATTTGTCGTTTAGTAGGATCAGGTAGGACTGGTTTCGGTAGGTCAGTCTTGAGTGCGGGAAGTGGCGGGGCTGGCGGAACAGGGGAGGTCTGTCGCGGTACCGGCGGAACATGATCTGGGGGCGTAGTGCCACCCCCATCCCTGTCAGTAGGCAGGGCACGAACAGGCAGATTGGTGTAAGCTGGTGCTACATCCTCTAAATATGAATTTAGGAATATGTCTTTAGTAGTTTTATGCATTACTTTAGTTGGAACTAATGGTGTCGGTAAGTTTTTCGGTATTTCTGATAGGGCTTCAGATGTGCCATCTGCTGCAAGATACATACCGTTTACAAGATTATTTCGGGCACGGTCTATTTGTTCTGTTTTTACTCGGATCCCTTCAGTAACTAATTCGTTTTCTTGGTCTTTCTCTGATTCTTTAAGTCTGTCTTCTCTACGGAGTGCTTTGTCAGCACGCTTACGTGATTCCTTACGCCAAAATTCTATGGCGTCCTTCTGAGATTGTCTAGCTTTCTTTTTCCATAATGCTTCTTCTACCCTCATGATGCACTCGGCATCCCACGTTCCGGTGACAGGCCATCTGTGTCTTTCGTCTAGGTGTTTGGTGTAATCGGCCCATAAATCTAGATATAATATGGCATCTATGCCATGCTTCTGATACATAAAATTGCCTGGAGTGTCCCTAGGGGGAATAGGAATTTCTTCCTCCAGTATCCCTTTCCTAGTTCCTATCTGCTTTAACTTGTTAAAAAACGGCATTTTGCTTACTTATTACTGAATGCTCAATCCTTATTCCTTAATACTCTTGACAGCTAGTTTATACGAGAAACACCTCAAAAAAGCCCAGCGTAAGTCATATCTGGGCCAACGAGAAAAATACTTCTGAAAGTTTGTCTTGTAGCGGGTCAATCGAACGGGTGCTGCACCAAGCCACAAACTTGTCCCAGCATCCAGGCATACACAGATTTTGTAGATGGATGACTGACCAATGTCAGAACGTTTTTGTGATTTGTCAGCCAATCGTCATGCATGAAGTTTCAGAGACCTGGGTGCAGGACCCCCTCTATTGCAGAGACAGTAGATCCTCATTTGCTGTGGCTAGATCAGAAGACAGATGATCATGCCCAGGACTTTTGGTACTTCTGGCGCAATACTGAGACACCTGGGCTGCTTGGCCCGGTTAGTCTGTCTTCTTCAGAACTCAACCAAGAGGGGTCGAGAACAGCTATACCGGACTCCTGAGCACCACTCTAGGCATAATGCATATCTGAGAAAACACGTTCAGGAGCTCTAGCGTAGAAAAAAATCCTGACTTTGCATGCTCTAGGCAACAAGATAAAGTCAGAATTTTCCTAATTAGCTGGAAAACATCCTGTGCCATTTACAGTAACTTATTCGTGAGCCGCTAGGCATCGGTGACAGTTCGCCCACACTTGCATGAAGAGATCCCATGAGGTGGCCGACACACGGAGAAACACCCAGGAGAGTCAGCCACTTTAAGAGCTGCACAACCCACACACATGACAGAGGCCGAACCCTTGGGCTCATAGCCCCAATACCCTTGACCCTCCACTCCATGGGGTAGGTTCAAAACTATATATATATCCAGCATAGCTCAGAGGAACGGGAGTGGCTGCAAAGGAGTCAGATGCGACTTCGGCATGTTGACAGTGAAAGCGAACAATGTTGGGAGAAGTACTGTTCTCGGTCTACAACTGCCAGGGGTGAACCTCCCTCAACAGCCAGTTGTTGAAATCTGGTACACAGGACGATGAGCTGCACACATCCCCATCCCTTTCACGAGCACCAAAGGGGTTCTGATGAGGCCAAAGAGTATCAACACAAACTAGAAATGCTCTCGGCACACTGAACCACAGGTAACGCCTGTAGGGCCGCAGGACGGCAACATGGAAAGAAGTCATAAAGGCTCAACATTGGCATCCAATCTTCGGGAGACAGCACAGACAAGCCCTGGGCTAGCATGAGCATATTGAATTACTACGTCCACAGGAAGACTGAGAAAGTAGGGATAAAAAAAATAGTAAAATACTTCCATCCTTCTTTGGACATGGTTGTAGCAAACACTTACTTTTAAGGTCAAAATGCTCAATAGCTCCGTTGGGAAGAATGCCCAGCACTTACTGCTGCAAAATGAACATGTCTCAGTCAGTCACTGTGGAGTACAAAAAAATGGGAGGACATAACCGCGTAGGGCATTTGGAGGACAGATTGTCCCACCCATGAAAAATTTGATGCAACCCTGCTGTCTTGAATGGTTTGGGATGAAGATGCCCGCATGTCCTCTGAAACAGCTGGCAGGATTGAACCAAATGTGTCCTGGCATTGACAAAACAAAGCTAGACTAGCCGATGAAAACATGTGTAAAACGTTTTCAGGTTTAGACTCGCAAGAGGAGTTGTGGGGGGGAAGGAGTTCGGGTTGACTGCTGAGACATCTGGAATCCCAGGCTCTGGCATAGGATGTTACATTTAAAAAGTCAGAATTGCCAGCTGCTGACTTGTGGTGACAAGCTACCAGTCTGTCGTATGGGGGCACAGAGTATGGCTTTGCCCAAGGGGCTAAGGGCATCAGTTAAGGCCTCATTGAATGGCAAGAGTTTCAGTAGGACCCTGGCCAGGCTGAAGAACCAGCGTCAGAACATTAGTTTTGACCACCATTCTAGGGAGATGCAAGTCGAGGATCTCTGCAACCTGCCTCATGGCACTCTCCTCCATGCACTGACATACAAATGGCCATAGCATAAGAGGCACTTTCCCTAATAGGAGGACCAGGGAGAGAAACTGGCCCAGGGTCTAGACCACTAATACTCTAATTTGCCATACCACTGGTCCTCATCATAACGTGGAATGAATCGGTCCTCCCTCATCAGTCGTTATGGGCTGAATCTGAACCAAAGAGTTGGTGTACAGTCGGAGCTCTGAAGAGTAGCAAGACCAAGCTAACTGTGTCTGAAGGACTGGCTATAGGTTGTGCTTAAATGAGATTTGAGTGTGGAGTCAGTTGAGGTTAAGTTGAAGCTGGCTAATAGTCAGACCATTGAGTAACTGCACCTTTTCTGCCAAATATGAGAAAAGGACCGGCACAGGGAGTAGCTACCGAGGATGGCACAGAGGGTGAACCCACTGGCAGGAGCCGGATTCCAGGCGTCCTTGGGGCCTGAAGGTATGCCAGAGCTGGAAGAGTGCCAAATATATGCAGCACAGCCTCCGTAAAGGCCTCTATTTGCTGTGTTGTCGGAGCTGAAAAATCAGGTTGCATCAGCACCAAGATCTAAATCAGCTCTTCAGGGTTCAGGAGTGAGATGAGGCACATTGATGCCCGTGCACCTTTGTTGGAGTTAGAGAGGGGCTGGAAGCAGCCAATTCTACTGACATTTTGTGAAGACCTAGACCATTACAAGGACCTCCTGTATGAAAGACTTCAGGTGCAGGACCTTATTTTAGACTTCTCAGGTCACTGCTAAGAGTCTTCTGATGCTTGGTAACCGTTTATCTTCACAGTCCATGTGGCCTTCATGTTCCTCGGAGCACAGTAGTCGCAGGACCTGGAGTCGAGCTCCAATCACAGGTATACCTCATGGGGGACTACTTAGAAATTCGCTTCGGACAGTCCCTAAAAGTTTTAAACCCTGTGGTTTTGGGAGGTGACATATTTCCCTTGTACACTGGCAGAAGACCAATTTAGAGGAAATTACTCGTTAATGAGTAGTAGAGCTCCAGATCCACATCTGAAGGCGTGGAAAGGAAGGAACTGATAGCAACTCTCCTGATTGGCACTTATATGTGGGGCCTCTCGTCCCTTCCGGATCAGAACCGCATGACGCCACCTACTGGTCCACAAACTGTACTGCTTTCGAATTTCTAGCACCAGACTGATACCGGATACTGATACCTGAAGGAAGACTTACAAAGTGAGCAATCTGCAACTAGAATTAGCCATCAGAAAGTTGGTTTACAAATACAATGAAAGACAGCTAAAATTCAAACAGGGAAATTAGACTTCCGAGTTGATTTCCATGAAATGGTCAAGCATGGAAGATATTCCAGTTCTCATCAACCATGCACAAAGCGCTAGTAGAGGCAGGAATGCCGGTGTCCCAATTTGGTATGCATTCTTTTAGGATAGGGGCAGCGTCCCCACTGCTCAGCATAGGATGCAAGCGAAGACAATTATGGCTATCTGCAAGCGCAGACAATTATGGCTATCAGCAAACCGCAGTCCACTATGAACAAGTCATAAAAGAACCCCACCTCCCATAACTCACACTGGGGAAGGCCGGGTGGGGGTCACGCCCCTCTAACTACACACACCAGCCTGATGGATGACTTTCATAAATACTTTTACAGGAGACAGTCCTACAAAGGAAAGGTTGATTGGCTGCTCATGTGTCCTGGGCTCAAATTTGGTTATACAGGTCACAGCGTGGCGCAGGGGAAAGGCTGCACAACACCACCATTTTACATTGGCTTGGGCAACCAGGCAAGGGGTAGGGGCGGCATCAGATCATACGGAGGCAGCGGGGATGCTTGCTGGCCTCTGACATAGCAGCCGTCCACTTAGGCCGCAGTGACCTGGGCATGTTAGGGATTAAGGGCTTGCTGAATAAGATCAGGAGAGGCTTATCCAACATGGGGAGGCTCCTACGCCATGTAGTACTGAACAGAAATGATACAGAGACAACAATGGAGTGGGCACAATCAAACAGTACAGTAGACAAATCAAGAACAAAGTTAAACCTTATTGTCTGTAAATTTTGCAGGGCAAACTGGTTGGAATATATATATATCACACAGTTTGATTAATCGGAGAATTCAGAGTTCCACGCTGTGGTCAGGGTGCATTTATCCAACAAAGGCCAGAAAGTTTTTTGTGGCTAATTTGACAGCAGCTTTGCATCTGGCGGGCTGCTTGTGAGAAAAGAGAACGGAATGAAAGCGAGGAGCTGGCAGGTGGCATTGCAGTAACATCGACCATCAGCAACTGGAAAGTAGGGGCCACACCTGTTCACGTATGGGGTGGCAGATGTATTCAGATTGCCTTGGGATGCCTGATCGAGTCAGCTAGCAAGCAAAGGTGGTCCCCAGAAAAGGAACACTGCACTCGCATCCAAGACAGGCTAGCCGGTAACAGGTGCACAATGGAGTGAGTGAACCCCCACTGAGGTTTGGGACACCCACCTAAAGGAGTCCAATAACTAATTAATTAATTAATTGCAGGTTTATATAGCGCTAGGATCGACTCCCGGAGGAGTATCTCCGCGCTTCGACCGCTGCGAAACCCTTCCTGGCTTCCCTGAGAGATGGTCACTTAATGGGTATCTCCAGGGTGAGACCAGGCATCCCCGGCGGTCTGGTGGGGCCGTTAGTGAAGATGAGGCAAGCTGATGCCCAGAGTTGTCGAGTGTGATCGCTGATCAGAGTGGGCACCGAGGCGAGAGAATTATCGAGTCCGCTGACCCTGGTCCAGAAACCTGCCGCGTCGGGAATCGAACCCTGGTCCCGGGCCGTCCTCTGCTCTCGGGTCTGCCGCCTCTAACCAGTGAGCCACACTACTTCACTAAGACAGTATTTTGTGATTATCACCATACCGTTAAGGATACCCAACAATGCTGGCCTTTCAAAGTGACTGAGTTATGACTAATTTTGATATTATTGATTTACAGCAGGACCACCTGCAAGTGAGTCTTAAAAAACACAAACTGCCTGTTTTATAATTTACGCCCTAGGTACAGGGGCAGCAAACCGTTTTAGAATAACCTTTCTAAAAACTAAAACATACTCCAGGATCCCATAAATTCAGTGTCACGGTGGGGCAGTAGGAAGGCTGTGGAACAAGGGGAAGGCCAAAAGCAGTCTGCATTTATAATGTCTTATAAGGCGGGGGTGACGGGGGAGGTGGTGGGTGACGGTAAGAGAACCGCTCCTGCTGCACAGAACTTTTTGTCTACTAATTTGCAGGGAATAATAACAGGAGGATAGCGGATAGTAAATGCTCTCCCTTTAGAAATGTGCATTTTGTCAAGCCACAGTTTGGACAAATCAAAGTAGCACAGAGTGTTGGCCAAAGGTGGTACGTGCTGCCAGCGTTTTGAGAACCAGGACTAGAAGTCCAATGACCGTCATTGCAAGTGCTTGGCGGAGGGCAGTGACTCACTGTTTTCCTTCATAGCATTCATAGCAGCTATGTGAAACTCAACACGTGCATGGTTATTTCTAGTTAATTGACAGCGCTACCTGTAAACTTTAAATTTGGCACTTTACTAGTTTTAGCAAGTATAAGACTTCACTTTTACAGAAGCCTTGAAGAGTCTTTAGATAGTATTGGTCAGCCCAAGATTACCACCGTTTTCCTTGGTCAGTCTCATTTGTTTGCTTTAACAAAAAATATTTTACGAAGCCTTTACAACTGGCCTCGACATGGTTATATGTATTTGTCTGAACTGGGGTGGCGTGGTGAGCAAAATAACGATGGATTAAACCCAGATCTGTGACTGGGGGGAATGTTTTGCCAATGTGCAACATTCCGTCCATCATCTTGTGCGTTTTACATTTATAGGTTCCCTTACATAAAATTCCCCTACAGAGTTCTCCGCTAATCGGTATCGACATCCACCATTTCCCGATAGTTGTGAAAGATTTATACAGGACTGTTTATTCACGATGTAGTTTGACTCCACTATAGACTTGTGTGATAACGAAGATAGTTACTTTTATGTTTGGGGTCCTATAGTTATCTTGCCATATATAAGGTTTTGCTTAGTAAGTTAGCTATATTAGTGATTCTGTCGGGTACCCTTTACATGTGTGGCTCTGGATATAGCAACGTCTTCATTCATGTTTCCCCCATACATGCCAGTCTGTTCTTGGATACGAGCCTCCTATATCTTTTGGGCGAGCTGCATGCTTTTTAATCAATGGCTATTCTCTCTCCCTGCGTTTTCCCTCACATAAAGCATAGCTTTTTTTAAACATCCTTTTGACTGGACGTCTTGAATCTTCCCAGTGCTCACCGAGTAATTACTTGTTCGGTCTTGCCTGAAAAAGCACCTTCGCGGTCGCTTGTGAGGGGTTTTGTTTACTTATAGGGGACTTTTAGCCCAGCCAATGCTTACCATGGGTTGGTCTTAATGATACTCATTTGCTTGCTTCTTTGGTCAGCATGTGCCAGGTTTACTTCCTCTTCTCAGGTTTGCTCTTTCCCTGGAGCATGGCTCAAGTACAGCTTCCTTGCCCAGTGTCCTACTGCTATGTCTTTCAGGGCTCATTTTTTCTCATGAAAGTACTCCATCAGCGTGCAGGCATTTACAATGTCTGTTGTGTTTGCCCCATCCAGTTGTTGGTCATGTTGCTTGCCACCTCCCCTCCCGTTTCCCTTTTGTTGTGGTTCTTCGTTGGCAGGGAGCACTTCGCTCATCCCAGCCGAGCTTCTTCCATTAACCAGTAGTGAATTCTAGCTGCTTTAAGACAAACACAGTTTAGTATGCATCAAAACTTGGGTGGAAGAAGTTTTCACACATTTGTGTAATTGTTGTTTTGTTTTCAAATCGCTAAAAGGCAGTGGGTTGCATTTCATGCTTTGGAGGGGTTATAGGTTGCAGCCACACCTCACTATGTTAGTTTCATCATCTATACCTTAAAGTCTATCGTAACATGCTGAAGTCTTACTAGGAATCAGGATTCGCCCCATCTTAAAATCTCCATCAAATAGAGTACAGTCCCAGCAATTGGTGCTGTACACACAGCCCTGTAGTTTATCATTTACAGTTAAATTGTCCTGTATGTTGCGGATACAGCTTCTTCATTCACCCAATCTGGGGAGCAGAAACAAGGGTGCTGGACAAAGACCACAGTACCTTAATATCAACAAACATGTAATAAATAGGTGCTACTAATCGCCCAATTCCACACCGTACAATTTACAAAGCATGCAAGGACGAAAGGGTGAACAGGCTCTGCCACAGCAAAAAGATGATCTCCAGTTTACATTCAGTGCGATGGCAGATGTTCAACTCCCTCCACTACACCAAATATCTTAAAATCCGTGGCAACAGGGCTACTTGCTACATTTCAGTGGCATATTTGATATGGGTGGAACAGCACTGAATTAAAGTAGTATATTCGTGACCATCCTACTGCCCACATTTTAAATGAATTAGTAAAACTGCCTTTCAATTTTACCTACAACCCTGTAAGGTCTCACAGAACACACTATACAGAGGTAGGTAGAAACAAGCTTCAGCAAAAGCCAAAAGGTCTCTCCTACACAACCCATTGGCTTTGTCAATGTTTTTAGTCATGTTGCACAGTAGCCCAGCTGCTGAGCAGCATAGCATGGCTGAAAGAGATTGTTTTTTTTTTTTACATGAGTGCTGGCCGTGACAAATCCCTTAGGTCACGTCTGAGACAGCGCATGCACGGACACTTGCAAGACATTTTGTTAGCCCGCTCATTGCTTAGCATGGACTGGCTTCTTTGGGTTTCTGCTTTTTACCATGCAAGTCATGTGTCAAACAAGTGATGTTAACTGGAAGTTTGTATGTATATCTGATCTATCTGATCTAGGGACTTAGGATTTCATCCCCAAAATGTCTATTATTTCAGAGCCTTTGATACCAGAAGTACTCTATCCCTATTGGATTTGAAACACTGCGATCACTTGAGGAATGCACGGTATGACATATTGCTATATGAATGATTGTATGGGTTCTATTGTATATTTACTGTTTGACACAATTTTCTCCATTGTATATTGATGTTATTTGATGTCTAATTTAATGACCTTAACCGTAGAAATACAGCTACAGACGAATTCTTGATCCTTTGTTGGTATTAACATTTAATCTTAGAAATGTCTGATCAGTCATTATCCTTAGGTATGTGACTATGTACAAATCATTATACATAATTTTGAAAATAATTTTGTAATATATATTTGTTATTTGTATATTTAACTTTTGTTAAAGGGTTTAGGCTCCATCGTTTTAAATAAATGTATTAGTGTATTTTCTTAATAGCCCTGAAGAAGTCTCAGGAGACTAAACGCGTTGTCTATGATCAATGGAATTGTGAAGAGAGAATCGGTTTATGAAAAATAAAGTGAACACTGCATCGAGAAATATATATACCCTGGACTTGGATATTCTTTCTTTGTGCTACTTTTTTGTGGACTGATACGAAACATCAATATTTTTGTTTAGAGGGCGGAAACCTCTTTGTATTGCAATTTGTTGTAGGGCTTGTTCCTATTTTGTGGGGGTATAGGGTTGGGGAGGAAGTAATCACTGGTTTCGTGCACCACTAGTCACTCGGGGACACTATTGGGTGCGGATTTCATCAACCTCTGCCCTCAGCTTTGTGTTTTTTGTTGGCTTTGTCAATGTTTTTAGTCATGTTGCACATTAGCCCAGCTGCTGAGCAGCATGGCTGAAAGATTTTTTTTTTTTTACATAAGCGCTGGCCGTGCCAAATCCCTTAGGTCACGTCTGAGACCGCACATGCACGGACACTTGTAAGACATTTTGTTAGCCCGCCCATTGCTTAGCATGGAATGGTTTCATCACTCAGATTGCTTGGTTCTTTGGTCAGATCCTGCGTCTGTCCCGCAACAGGATCTTGGCCCAAGTACTGCTTCCTTCTTCCACTGCTCATGCTTTCCATTATACTTTTTTCAGTCTTCGTTAATTGCGCAGTCATTATTTGCAGTCGATTCATCGTCCCTCTTCCATGTTGCCATTTGTGTTGCTTCTCCCATCCCTTCCAAACCCCCTCCTGCATTGTGTTACTTCTCCTTGTTCTTGGGTCCTCTCCTGTCCTCCTCAGGATGTCCCTCATATAGCTTGCCAGATTGTTTGTGTG
Organism: Lissotriton vulgaris; assembly: GCF_964263255.1. Taxonomy (NCBI): domain Eukaryota; kingdom Metazoa; phylum Chordata; class Amphibia; order Caudata; family Salamandridae; genus Lissotriton; species Lissotriton vulgaris. The sequence goes on along the minus strand of NC_141691.1, from coordinate 221,320,742 downwards.
GAACTGCCTCCCACCACAACCCAAAAAAGCATTATGAAGCCAGCGTTGACGTCATAGTGTTTTGTTTTTTATTTTTACACTTTCAGCCATGATGCACAGTAGTTGCACTGCATTACACAGCCTTGAAAATAAAAAAATCAAAGCCAATAGCTCTCGCATTGGCGAGACCTACTGTGCCGCACACCTCACCAATACAAGCAAAAGAAAATATATATATTTTTTTTAAAAAGGTATGACTGAGCCAGTGCTGGCCCAAATGTCAGTGCTTTTTTTATATTCTTTTTATTGAACAAACTTTAAAGAACAACATCTCAGCATCGTGGAATACAGTAGAGTAAATACGGGGTACATCACATTTACATATTGCAGTAGACATGTCTTTCTTGGGCATCTCCCAATCCATTATAGTTCTTCCACATCACCTGCTGGGTCTTGCGTCTCCCCTTTGTTATGACAAAGTTCAACAGTCGGAGATAAGCAGATTCCTCTCGATACTCATTCCATGCCACCCACTTATGGTCCCCTTTTTTAGGGCAACCCCGGTTTTTAAAGACATCCTTTTCTGCAATCATGGCTCTGTCCATGGCTGCCTCCCATCTTCCCGCTGCCGGAAGTTCCTCGACTCTCCAATTTTGCGCTATGTTGCATTTAGCTAGGGCCAAACCCAGGGTGAACCAGGATTGTTCAGTGGTGGTGAAAATCAGTGGCATCGCATATATTTAATAAACATAGCTTTGGGGCAATAGTGAATTTCTTACCCACCCCTCCCCCCTCGCCCTTTGCAGCCTTGATATAACCCCTATCCAGCAAGACTGGATGGCTGGGCATTCCCAGAGTATATGAAAAAAAGGTACACTCACGTGAGCAATGTCATAGGCAGACTGCATCATTTCTCTCCCCCATCTTGACCAGTGTTCCCGCAGCCATACAAGCCTTGTGGAGGATTTTGAGGTGGACCAATTTCAATCTCATGGCTAGGGCATCCCGCCAATCTTCTTCTAACTCCCCCACGTCTGCTTCCCACTGTTGCCTGAGGCGAGCTAGTGAATAAGGCCTATTATTAATCAGTTTCCTATAGGTCAGGGCAATAGCTTTTTTGGGAATGGGGTCACGAAGGGGTCTGTCTTCAAGAAGGGACACCTTCGGGATCAATGTCCCCGCAGTGATTGTGGCCCTAAGGGCATGGCTGATTTGTAGGTATCTGAAGGCTTACTGCTGAGATAGTTTATACTTGCTGAGCTCGATGAACCCCTTCAGCCCCCAGAAGGGTGTAACTTGGGTAATCTTCTGGTGTCACCCTAGCTTCTTGGTAAGCATATGCCAAATTTCTACTGTGCAGGCGGTAGGGCCAGTCAGATGCTGGAGCATGGGTCTTGTGTACAGAGCCCTACGGTATCCACCCTGTCCCATTAACCAGATGTCCGTCTGGTGACCTGGGTCAGTATGGTGGTTGTGGACCGATAACTTTACTAGTGTGAGCTGGGACACCTAATACGTTTGGAGGCCTGGGAGGGAGATTCATCCCACCCCCGTCATAGCACCCTTTAGTCAGTTTCTGCAGTGTGATTAGAGGACCTCCCATCCCACAATAACACCAACACTGGAGAAATAAGAGTCTGGTACTCTGATTCTGTACGCCCTTTCCGAAAACACCTTTCAGAAGCAGCACCATTATTTTGAACAGCACCACCCTTCCAAGGAGAGTCAGAGGGATGGGTCCGCAAATGTTAGACGCCTGCCTGGAGGCGTACAAGGGGCCCTTGCAAATTGGCATCTCAAAAACCGATGGATTTTGGGGGGGCGTGGCCAACTGCCGAACATGGCGGCAGCTTAACACGGGAGCTCCGCAAGGCAATCCGGCCCGCGCAATAATCCGCATGCACATCCGTCTACTGACCTGCCTGAAGGGGTGAAATCGGCTCCGGGAACCGAGCGGCGCACAACGAGCCGCTCTCGGCGCAAATCCGACGCCGGGAAGTGCTCCATCCGCCGACAGCGAGACGAGGCCTACGACAACTCAGCAGCACCGGCCTAAAGTACGGAGACAGGCCGACCGGAAGCACACCTTGCCCGGCCGGAAGTAGTCAGCCTCGGCCGGCGCCCGCTCCTCCCCGCCTGGCGCCAAGTTCCACCACAGCGCTCTCATAACGCTGCACCTGGGAGCGACCTCCGGTCCCCCTGAGCCAAGACTTCAAAGATATCAAGGGCGAGCAAGGCCCCGCACAACGTCGAAGCAGTCCTGGATCTGCGCTACCGGGCGGACGCCCAGACAAATACGGCAAGGTAGGGCGGAGGACGCCTGGGTCGACGCAGTCCCCCCGCAGCACTGAACATTACTCCGGACCACCGTTGGGCAGAAGGGCCGAATACACCGTAGTGGCGCCAGTCTCCGGCTACCCATTGCAGCCCTAGAAGGCGGCAGCGCGACCCACGTGGAGCGGGGAAACAGTACGGAATGCGAGAGATGCACACGCCGCCAACAGCACCGCGAGAACCCTTCTGCTGACTCCAACGGCAGCCACAATAAGGCTACACTTCAGGCCGGGATCAACCTGGGCCCTGCGGCTCCCGCTCCTTTACCGGCTGCTTCGACGGCGACCACCAAGGGGAAGGCCTACACGGTAGGTGGCCGGGCACAATTGAAGGACCGGACACTGTCAACCCAAGCAAGCCAATGTTAGACGGACCGGGAGGGTCGGCCGAGATTACGGGGAGAGGTCTCCAGGGAGAGCCGTCTCCAACGACTGTACAGATAAGTAACTTCCCCCCCACAGACGGACACCACACAAGATTGAAGGTTAACGAGACTTTATATGCACTTCTTAGGTTACGTTGATATAATACAAGGAGGTCTGGACTCAGGGGTCCCCTCGGTTCTGATCTCTGGTTGAGGAAAAGGGTAGCGGGACAGTCTTAGTTACCAATGAGTTCAATAGCTCTCAATCCTCGAGCTCGGTGTGGTTGCTGGTCGGGCCGTGGAGGAGCCAAGCAGGTCCCGAGATGGATGAAGGGTGGTCGGCGGGCCGTGGAGAAGCCAAGCAGGTCCCGATATGGATGAAGGATGGTCGACGGGCCGTGGAGAAGCCAAGCAGGTCCCGATGCAGATGACAGTTACAACGGTCCGCGGCCTCGCCAGCAGATCCGGACGACGGTGAAGGATGAAGGTTACGACGGCTGTGGCAGCGCCAACAGGCAGGATGATGGTGCACAGGACAGAGCTACGGCAGCGCCAGTAGTCCGTCCAGGATGAGTTCTTCTTTCGTCTCTCGACTCCAAGATACAACTGCCTTCCTGTTCTGGAGCTGCCCCAGTTATAGGGCTGGCGTGCTTTGATGTCCGGACCCTCGCACTTGGAGGTCGGGAGGTCCGGGATGAGGGAGTCCAGACACCCAGCAGGGGGGTGGAGCCAGCGCCCGGGGAGGCGATGGGCGAGCGGCACTTGGCGGGGGAGAGCCATCGGCACCTCTTTCTCCCATTGACTTGCCAAGTAGCCCGCTCACCTCCTGGGTGGAGGGTGGTGCCGGAATGTCTGAGGCCGGGCTAGGCCCGGGGTTGAGGTCGATCGGGGGCCAGGCGGCCTCGTGGCGAAGTGTCCAAGATGGCGGCCCGGGCTGGGCGCGTGGGTCGGCCGTGGATCGGACCCACGAGGTTATCATGCTCGAGGGCAGGTGTCCCTGCGGGGACGTAGGACGTGCAATGGTGGTGTGTGGTGCTTGTATGACTGGCTCGGGCTTGGTCGAGCCGGGGGAGAGCGGCCCGTCATGTGGCCTGTCCAACATGCGTCCCCCCCAGCTGAAGGCGGGGAGAGTTACCCATCCTCTTGGGGACTCTCTTCGTCGAGGCGGAAAAACCGGGACAGGCCATCCGCGTTGGCGTGGTCAGACCCAGGCCGGTGTTCAACGGTAAAGTCCATACCTTGCAAGGAGATGGACCAGCGTAGCAGTTTTGGGTTTTCCCCCCGCATATGCATCAACCACTGCAGGGGTCGGTGGTCAGTCTGCACCCGGAAGTGGGTGCCAAAAAGGTAGGGTCGGAGCTTCTTGAGGGCCCATACCACAGCGAAGGCTTCCCTCTCTATGGTGCTCCAGCGTTGCTCCCGTGGTAGGAGTCTCCGGCTGATGAAGGCCACCGGTTGATCAAGGCCTTCGGTGTTCACCTGGGACAGGACCGCCCCAATGCCCTGGTCGGAGGCATCCGTCTGGACGACGAACTCCCGGCTGTAGTCTGGGGCCTGGAGTACAGGAGCGGAACACATGGCGGCCTTTAGCTGTTCGAAGGCCGCTTGACACTCTGGGGTCCAGTTCACCTTCTTGGGCTGATTTTTCGACGTGAGTTCGGTGAGAGGCCCCACGATGGTACCATAGTCTTTCACGAACCTTCGGTAGTAGCCCGTGAGGCCCAGGAAGGCTCGCACCTCAGTTTGAGTGTTAGGGGGTTGCCAGTTCTGGATGGCGGCAATTTTCAGTTGAAGAGGGGCCACTAGACCGCTTCCCACTTGGTGTCCGAGGTAGGTCACTGACCCTTGTCCAATTTGACATTTGCTGGCCTTGATCGTGAGGCCAGCTCGCTGAAGGGCTTGCAACACTGCTTGGAGGTGGTGGAGGTGCTCGGTCCAGTGGTGGCTGTACACAGCGATGTCGTCCAGGTAGGCGGCGCTGAACTCTTCGAGCCCCGCCAGGACCTGATTGACGAGCCGTTGGAACGTCGCTGGGGCATTTTTCATGCCGAAGGGCATGACCGTGAAGTGATAGTGGCCATCGGGGGTGGAGAAGGCAGAACGTTCTTGTGCTCGGGGTGTGAGGCCGATCTGCCAATATCCTGCCGTTAGATCGAAGATGCTGAGGTAGCGGGCAGCACCCATTCGGTCGACCAGTTCATCTGCCCGGGGGATGGGGTGTGCGTCCGTTCTGGTGACTTCATTCAGGCCCCGGTAGTCGACACAGAACCGGAGTTCGGGTGTGGTTCCGGGGGCGGCTGCTTTGGGGACCAGTACGACCGGGCTGGCCCATGGACTGTCGGAGGGCTCGATGACCCCGAGCGTGAGCATCTTAGTTACTTCCGCCTGGATGCAGGCCCGTACCCGATCAGGTACGCGGTAGGCCCGGTGGCGGATAGGAGGGCTGTCTCCGGTGTCCACATCGTGCACACACCAGGAAGTGACACCTGGGGTGAGGGAGAACAGGTTGGCAAACCGTGATAGGAGGGCTTGGCACTCTTGGCGTTGTTCCTGGGAGAGAGTCTCCGAGAGTCGGACCCCATCCACGGAGCCGTCTTGCTCCTGGGTCCGCAAGAGGTCAGGGAGAGGCTCGGAGTCGTCCTCAACCCCGTTGTCTGTGGCCATCAAGAGGCTGAGTTCTGTTCGTGCAAAGTGGGGTTTCAGTCTGTTGGTGTGGAGGACTCGGAGCGGATTCCGGGCGGACTCCATATCGATCAGATAGGTGGCGGGTCCCTTGCGCTCGATTACTTTGAAGGGTCCCGTCCATTTGTCTTGGAGAGCGCACGGTTCTGTGGGGGACATTACCCAGACCTGTTGCCCCGGCTCGAATTCAATAGATGAGGCGTTCTGGTCATACCATCTCTTCATGTCCTCTTGACTGGCCTCTAGGTTGGCTTTCGCTAGGTCTCTGAACCGCTGGGACTGGTTGCGGAGGGTGAGGAGGTACCGGAAGACATCTGGAGGACTCTTGGCCGGAGGCAACTCCCAGCCTTCTTTGATCAGGCTGAGTGGCCCCCGTACGGGGTGCCCATAGAGCAGCTCGAATGGGCTGAAGCCTAGGGACTTCTGTGGGACCTCCCGGTAGGCGAAGAGGAGGCACGGCAGCAGCACGTCCCACTGGCGACGGAGGGGTTCTTCCAATCCCCCGATCATCCCTTTTAGAGTGCGATTGAACCGCTCAACAAGTCCGTTTCCTTGGGGGTGATAGGGGGTCGTGAAGCGGTAGGTGACCCCACACTGTTGCCAGAGGGACTTCATGTATTTGGAAATAAAGTTCGTGCCTCTGTCACTGACGACTTCTCGGGGGAACCCCACACGGGAGAAGATCCCCATCAGGGCCCTGCCGACCACTGGGGCTGTGACGGTCCGGAGAGGAATAGCCTCAGGGTAGCGGGTGGCGTGGTCCACTAGTACTAGGATGAAGCGATGGCCTTGTCTTGTACGTGGGTCTAGGGGTCCCACAATGTCTATTCCGACCCTCTCAAATGGGGTCGTGACTACGGGAAAGGGTTGCAGGGGGGCCTTTAATTTGCGGCCGCTCTTCCCACTGGCTTGGCACGTGGGGCAAGATCGGCAATGCTGGTGCACATCGTTTCTCATTTTTGGCCAGAAGAAGTGGGTCACTAGGCGGCTGTAGGTTTTATCTTGTCCCAGGTGCCCTGCCAGGGGGACATCGTGGGCCAGATTTAGCAGGAAGTCTCTAAAGCGGAGTGGCACCACTAGTACTCGGTTGGCCCCCAGCTCGGCGATTCGTTGCTCGCTGTACAGTAGGTCATTGTCCCAGTAGACCCAATGAGTTCCGGAGGTATCCCCTGCGCTTTGGGCGAGCGCTTGTTGTCGGAGTCCCTCAAGGGAGGGACAGGTCTTCTGCTCCTGACGAAATTGTTCTTGTGTGGGCCCCCCTTCTTGAGCCCACTGGTCGAGATTAGCAAGGTCGGAAGGTTGAGCAGGTTCGAGGGGGATGCCCTGGTCGGGGGTCTCGGCGGGGGCGACCGGAGGCGGAGGCGCCGGCCATTCTGGTTCTTCCGGGTGATGGTTGGCACGGGCGGCCATAGACCGGGTGGTGACGCACGCCCAGTCTGGGACGCCCAACATCCCCAAGTGTTCTTTTCGCTCCACGGCTGCCCACGGGGAGCTTTCCAGGTCATTTCCGAGGAGGCAGTCCACGGGGGCGTCGTCTCGGACCGTTACTTTCAACATGCCGGAGACCCCTCCCCACTCAAAGGGGACGCAGGCCATCCGACACAGACTCTCCGAGTTGTCGGCTGATCGTACAGGGCAGAGAATGTTCGGTAGATATTGTTCTGGGGTCACCAGATGACAGCGGACGGCTGTCACACTGGCCCCGGTGTCTCGAAGGGCTTCGGCCCGTTGTCCATTGATGCTCACCCATTGGCTGTACTTCTGGGTGTTAGCGGGTAGGGGGACCCGCGGGACCATGTCTCTTCCCCCTAAGCACGCGAGAGTCATGGCGGCTGGCTCCCACCCTTGATACTCTTGCTCGTCTGTTTCTGGTTCCTCGGAGATCTGTTCTTCCCCTAGTGCCGCGGCGGCCACCTGGCGGGGTCTTGGGCTCGGATACTGCGGGCAGCTTGGGTCATTTGCATAGTGGCCTACTCGTTGGCATCGGTGACATGTAACATTGGCTCTGTATCCCGGTCGCGCCGGGGTGCTGCCCCGGTTGGCCGGGGGGGTGGTGCTGGTAGTGGGGGCGGCCGGAGTGTTGTCTCTTCCTCGTCCTTGGCCCCCTCCTCCTCCTCTGGATCGGTGGTAACCATTGTTGTTCCTGTTCTGCTCGTAGGACCCATTCCGGCCCACTCGGGTGATCTCCCACCGGTCAGCTTCGGCTGCGAGCTGCCGGGGATCGGTTAACTTGCTGTCGAGGAGGTGTTGGCGTAGTTCAATGAAGCAGTTGTTGGACAGATGCTCCCATACCATCAGATTGAACAACTGCTCGTAGGTCGTGACGTTGTTCCCTCTGATCCAGCCTTCGAAGGCTCGGCTGAAGTACGTTACATAGTCCACCCAAGTTGTACCTGGAATGCGTGTGCAGTCTCGGAACCTCTGACGGTACATCTCGGGCGTGAGGCCATAGCGAGTGAGGAGGGCCGCTTTCATATGGTCGTAGGAGGTCATCTGGTGGTCTGGGAGCTGTAACAGAGTATCGCGGCCCTCATTGAGGAATTTGCCCCATAGGCCGGCTCCCCAGTCGGCTCTATCGATCCGGTGCGCAGTCATCGCGATTTCATATGCCTTAAACCATTGCTGGATGTCGTCTTCTCGAAAATATTCTCGGACCACATCCTTGGGGATGTGCACTTTTTTGTCCGTGGTCCCGGGGGTGGACGGTCTGTCGGGCACCCCTAATTCTTTATTCTGTTTGCGCAGGTTGATCTCGGCTAGGTTCCGCTCGTGCTCGTACGTTAGTCTTTTTTCCTCGAGCTCCCTTTGCCTCTGTTTCTCCTCTCTTTCTTCTCGGAGGCGAAGGTGCTCTAAGTTTATTTTTTGCTCGGCCAATTTGAGTTCTATGTCCATCTTGAGTCGGGCCATTTCAAGTTCGTGTAGTCGGGCTTTTTCTCTTTCTTGGATCTCGTCTTGCGAGAGACCCGTTCTTTGCTCTTCAGGGGCCGTGTTGGTCTTTTTCGCGGTGCTTTGCTCCGGGGCTTCGACATCCCCGGTCTCTGCCCAAGATTCTAGGGCATGCTTAAAATCGTCCTTGGTACTTAGTCCGGTGGTAGCGATACCTAGTTCGATGCAGAACTGCTTTAGTTCACGATGGCTGTATTCCTCTAGCTTTTCCATTTGGAACTTCTCAGTTGATCCGCTCTCTTTAGTCGACATTGTTGTTCGTTGTGGGGTGAGCTACTCTCTGTACGTTATGCGGTGATTCGGATCGCGCCGCTGGCCACCAATGTTAGACGGACCGGGAGGGTCGGCCGAGATTACGGGGAGAGGTCTCCAGGGAGAGCCGTCTCCAACGACTGTACAGATAAGTAACTTCCCCCCCACAGACGGACACCACACAAGATTGAAGGTTAACGAGACTTTATATGCACTTCTTAGGTTACGTTGATATAATACAAGGAGGTCTGGACTCAGGGGTCCCCTCGGTTCTGATCTCTGGTTGAGGAAAAGGGTAGCGGGACAGTCTTAGTTACCAATGAGTTCAATAGCTCTCAATCCTCGAGCTCGGTGTGGTTGCTGGTCGGGCCGTGGAGGAGCCAAGCAGGTCCCGAGATGGATGAAGGGTGGTCGGCGGGCCGTGGAGAAGCCAAGCAGGTCCCGATATGGATGAAGGATGGTCGACGGGCCGTGGAGAAGCCAAGCAGGTCCCGATGCAGATGACAGTTACAACGGTCCGCGGCCTCGCCAGCAGATCCGGACGACGGTGAAGGATGAAGGTTACGACGGCTGTGGCAGCGCCAACAGGCAGGATGATGGTGCACAGGACAGAGCTACGGCAGCGCCAGTAGTCCGTCCAGGATGAGTTCTTCTTTCGTCTCTCGACTCCAAGATACAACTGCCTTCCTGTTCTGGAGCTGCCCCAGTTATAGGGCTGGCGTGCTTTGATGTCCGGACCCTCGCACTTGGAGGTCGGGAGGTCCGGGATGAGGGAGTCCAGACACCCAGCAGGGGGGTGGAGCCAGCGCCCGGGGAGGCGATGGGCGAGCGGCACTTGGCGGGGGAGAGCCATCGGCACCTCTTTCTCCCATTGACTTGCCAAGTAGCCCGCTCACCTCCTGGGTGGAGGGTGGTGCCGGAATGTCTGAGGCCGGGCTAGGCCCGGGGTTGAGGTCGATCGGGGGCCAGGCGGCCTCGTGGCGAAGTGTCCAAGATGGCGGCCCGGGCTGGGCGCGTGGGTCGGCCGTGGATCGGACCCACGAGGTTATCATGCTCGAGGGCAGGTGTCCCTGCGGGGACGTAGGACGTGCAATGGTGGTGTGTGGTGCTTGTATGACTGGCTCGGGCTTGGTCGAGCCGGGGGAGAGCGGCCCGTCATGTGGCCTGTCCAACAGCCAACATGACGGGCAAAAACACGAGGAGTATGACAACGACGCAAGCAAAGCTTGATAAATTTGCCTATGCCCAGAACGGCCACTCACAGGGACCTGGACGGCACTCCGCCGGTGCCTCCTCTGACGCCAATGGCACTGGAAAAGTCACACTGGAAGCCATAATGAGAACTCTCACAGACGTCCAGGCGACGGTAGGCACCATCTCCACTGAGGTGAACCTGCTACGAGCGGATTTTAAGAAAATGTCGGAGAGGGTGTCGCAAGTGGAGGTGGTCACGAAATCCCTCATTGAAGACACTTCAGACCTTCAGGTGGCGATGGAGCGACTAGAAAGGACCACTAAACAACTACAAGAAAAATTGGATGACCAGGAAGGACGCTCGAGAAGAAATAACGTCCGTATCCTAGGCCTTCCGGAATCGGAGGGGAAGGGGGCCATGGACCTGTACATCGAAGACCTCATTAAGACCAAACTACAACCTAAAGGCCTGTCCGCCTTCTTCTCCATCGAGAGGGCTCATCGGGTCCCGGGGGGTACGCCCAAACCAGGGGCCGCGCCGCGACCGGTGCTGGCCAGGCTCTTCAACTTTAGGGACAGGGACGCCATTTTGCAGGCGGCCAGGGTGGCGCCGCCGGTGAAAATCCTGAACTCCACGCTGGCGTTCTTCCCAGACTACACGGCCGAGGTGGCCAGGCGTTGAAAATCCTTCAATGAAGTCAAGAAGACGCTGCGAGACAGGGAACTACCCTATTCAATGCTCTTCCCCGCCAAACTGCGGATTGTGGCCGAGGGGAGGACATGGTTCTTCGACAATCCTGAGGTAGCACGAGAATGGCTGGATGGCTGGAGAGCGGCAGGCAAGCCTCACCGCCCACATAAGGACCGCCAGGACCGCCGTAATGAGAAGACGCCGGAACACCGTGCGGCCAGCCCGGCCACTGAGCAGGGCGCGGCCGGGGGCCTGGAATCCGATCTCGAGAGGGACCCGTTTGATTCAGGTCAGCCTAGCAGGGGCTGAATGGCTACACTGGAAGCACCAAGATCTGGACACAGCCCTTGGGCCGATGGAACTGAGTAGGGCGGGTTTTGGCCGGAGCCTGTAGGGGACTCACCAACCCCACAAGCAAGTAAGACTAGATAGGGGGGGACAAAAGCACTCTGCCAAGTTGGGGTTGCGGGCGGGAATTCGTCCGTGGTGCAGGGGAGCAGGGAGGGGGTGGAGGGATGGGAGTTACGAGGTTCAAGTTAAAGTTAAGTTTTATGGTCATCATCATTGCAATCTTACAAGACACGGGAACACTACTCACTATGGGCGGCATGCGCCGCCTCCGCGTTCTGGCGTCCTTATCCTGCTGCACATAGAGAACACGGTTCATACACTCAAATGGCACGACATGATCGAGCTACACCCGCATTGGGTACCCCTGTAACGACAATGGTGCCCCCACTGAAGCTCCTTACATGGAATGTCAGGGGGTTGGGGGACAAAATTAAACGGGGTCTGGTGCTGCAAACTGTTAAACGTAATCGATCAGACCTAGCGCTGCTGCAAGAAACACATCTGGCAGGGACCACCTGTAAGGCTCTGAACAGGCGTGGGTACACCATGGCAGTACACTCCGAGTTTACCTCAGGTTCCAGGGGCACCGGGATACTCCTCAGAAACAATTCCCCCTTCTTGGTCACTGGCCACAAGACAGATGATCAGGGACGGTTCGCAGCACTCTCAGGCCAGTGGGAGGGGAGGGCCCTGAATGTGATATCTGTATACATCCCCCCAGCACTGCATGCTACAGCCTTGCCGGCACTCAGCCGATTCCTTATTGATCTCCCAGAGGGGGACATGATCCTGGGGGGTGACTTCAATGCCATCGCAGACCCCCTACTAGACACCTTCCCCCAGCGGGATCGCCAGAGAGGGTCTGCCACACTTCCGGGATTCTTGTCAGCTATGGGTAGGCTGTTCGGAATTCGGTTAAAACCGAGTCTGCCCGATATTACCATACCGACTGCAAATCAGCTGACCCGGTTTAAACCGAGTATCGCTGAATTTTTCACATTTATTTGACCACTTGGCCATTTGCACCTTTTGACCACTTGAGGGAGCCAAAGCAGTACAAACCCAGCATCCGAGCTAGGCATCGGTAATTTCATGAAACATTTCAGCCTTCTCCCACTGTTCATGGCCTTTAAGCACACTTTTACTTTTAGCGTGGTGCTTTTGAAATGGGCGCTGCGCTTTGCACTCGGCGATGATTCTGTGACCCTCCCCGCTGTAGTGTATGTCTCCACCGGGGCTTAAGTTAAACCCCGAGCGCCAGTGTCCTTTAATCTCAGCGCAGTGCCCTGGTTTTAATTGAAGTAACAATGCTGTGAGCCTTATTTTTAAAAGTTACCCTCCCCTTCGTGCTAAATATTTGGGACTGTTCTGCAACTCAATTATTTAAGAAGGCGGTTAGGCGGGTCTTGTTCATAAATGTGCAACTTCCTCCAAAGCCCAGAGTTTCAAGCCGGCCTAGGGTGTCCGCTCCTTCCAGTTCCACGGGGTCTGCCTTTTGTATTAACTGTGGGGCGGTGACTCGCCGCCAGTGTCTGCGCCCTGAGGAGGAACTGGCTACATACACCACAGGAGGTGCCGAGGTGTGCTTTACACCCCCTGTTGAAACACTTCACAAGGCTTTGTTGTTCTTTCACCCGAGATTCAAAGGAGATTCAAAAATTAACACCTCGTACGATTTTATAGGGGGGGGGTCACACCACATGGCAGCGCCTGCTGTAAACGTGCAAGAGGTGAGTCACCAGTGTTAGCATTGATAATTGCTATCGTTGGTCTTAGTCAAATCTTTATTATTGCTTGCGCTTTTATAAATGACAGAGCTTTTAAACAATTAGGAAGTAAACCTCTTCCTCGTAGCATTTCTTAATGTTAGCCCTGTGTGAGAAGGGGCGGCGGAAGCAGTGTGCAGTATTGCATGTATTTATTTACTGCAGTTAAAGCGCCTCATGCTTCCTTCCTGCTGCTTCAAAGCGCCGAATGTGCACAATGAACTGTTCATGCCGACCTTGTTCACAAAAAAAGTGCCACATTCATGCTTTTTCATCATCAAATTTGTTTGGGTAGAGCTTTTGTGAAGAACCGAAGGTATCTCAAAAAAATGTGTTTATAAGATGAACTGGAACCTTCGGAGCCGACTACCCTACTTACACACGGGGTACTGAGAACAGGCACTGCACAGGCAGGAGCGGTGTAACCTCTGTAAATAGATACAGCGCAGGCAGAAGTGCTTAGTTTGTAAAAAAAAAAAAAGTGCCAGGGCTTTGTCAGGAGGCCACTGTAGCTTGAGCCACCTTATTGCCCCTGCGAGTCCAGCCAATGACAGTACCAGCAGTACTATTAACATAACACTGCTACAAGTGCGACTAGTCAAACCATTCCAGATACCCAAAGCTGTTAGAATGGATTGAGCAGAGGTATTAGTCGTTTCTAATGTATCTCATGTAATAATACACTTTTGTATTAATTTCTAAATTAGACTAACAGCGTGGCAGACTGTCATAAGAGTCGATGTTGACAATTCTGCCGAGCGCCCAAAGACACTGGCTCAGATATTAAGCACAGGCTGCCGCTGAACTAGCGTCCCTCACACAGATAAAACTTTCCAAGCACACTTTCTTTTCACAAGCAGAAAGTACAGCGGAGAGACACTAGAAAGTCACTCGAGTTGAGCACACAGAACAGCTACATAACAGGCACTAGAACTGAAACAGTTCACTCATTAGGTGAGCAAGCTTCCGCCGCCTAGGGTCGGTAAATAACAGACAGCAACAGTGCAAGAGTCTATCAAGCACACAACAGGAACAGCACAGCCATGCACCTTCCGTTGCACGCACAAAAGAGGCACAGCTCAAGTACAGCAGTGCAAGCCTTATGCACATTCACGGAACATGTACACCTCGCAGTTGCAATAGACCTCACGCTCCATTAACTTCAGCAGCCACAGCAGTATGATATAGCAGGAACTCAACCCGAAGGTATTGTGGCTGTATGTGAGCTGGGGCACCGTATTTGATATTGGATCCTATGGCACAGCTGGCCAATGGTACCCACGCGTAAACAACCCAGAAAATGCAATATATGCACTGTGAGCCATTAGTTTGAAAGACACCAACCTGATTTGCGATTCTCAAATAGCGATTTTTAAGAAATCGCAATTCGAGAATCGCAAATAGGTATGTATGTACATAATTGCATTTTTTTTGCGATTTCTTAAAATTCCTTAATTGCAATTTGCAAATTGCGAATCGCAATTAAGGAATACTTTCCCATTCATTTCGATGGGCCAGGAGGCTCATAGGAACGAATGGGAAGTTATTCTCAATTTGCGATTCGCAATTTGCTAATCGCAAATTGAGAATAATTTCAAGGGTGCACACCCTGTTGCACCCCTGAAATATGCATGGGTGCACATGTGGCACACATACATGCCCTAAGGACATGTATGTGCATCACATGGCACTTTGAAAAATGCAAAAAATTGCATTTTTCAAGGAATACTCAACTTACCACCAACTAGAAGTTGGTGGTAATTTGCGATTCCTTAAGGACATTTTGCAAAATGTATTTGCTTCATACATTGCATTTTAGGAAACGCAAAATTTGCGATTCTTTAAATGCAATTGCAAAATAAGTTGCACCAGATTTTGCATTATACATACCATTTAGCAAATTTGCATTCGCAAAGGCCGAAATTCTGTGAATTTCTGCCTTTGGAAAGGCTAATTTGCTTGATACATATGGCCCCAAATGAAGTACCAAACAGTGCTTCGCGCACACAAGTCGTGTGAGGGCGCTATATTGATGATACAATGCAATGCGACACTCTCTGAGCAGGAGAGGGGTGGCGACTCTGGAACACAGACTGTAACTTTCAACTTGCTGAGTGACCAATTCACGCTTTCGTTTAAAACAAGTATTTGCAATGCAATAGGTATCGGATTTACGCAAGTTTGAGCTATTGTCATTGCAAATAACAATGCCCTTTGTTTTTGTTTTTAAATACAGTGCCAATAGCTTACACTTGCATAAATGCGAGACGTATTGCATTGCAAATGCTTGTTAAATCTGAGCTGCAGAATCAAAGGACAATGGAAAGTATTTCATGACTGTATTAATATTCTGAAATGTAGAGCAATATACAATTTCTGAAGAAAAACTAAAAACATTTTTAAGGTTACGGCCCTAGAGGTATATATGCATATCATCAATGTTTATCAAAATATAAAAATGTAGAAGAAAATATATAAAATAAAAAATATCCATGGCTGGTTGCTCCGTGGATTAATACACCCATTGTAGGGACCCGTGTTTGACTTAATGGAACCTAGTTCAAATCCTGACACATCCATCCACTCAGCCTTTAATCTTCTGAGGTTGAAAAGACGAGTGCCATAGAGTCGGGAAACAATAAATATAAGTTATTTAGCACTGTGGTGCTCTTGCTCTTCGGGGCGATAATACACTTTCTAAATACACGTTCTGTTTGGCTCATCCAATGTGTAACTTTGTATTATGCTTGTAGAGTGTCATTCTGGTGACACATATGAACACTTGTAAATCACGTCGTCCGAAGCTCCCAGTGATATTGTAGGGTAAATTAGGAAAAATTATCCAAACTGTGAGAAGTTGCTGGCTGCCACAAACGATTCTCTGTAATTTGTACCTATATACACTGCTTGGTCTGGTCAGATTGTGACATTCTGGCATTCATCTCTTTAGCAGACATCATGATCGCCCTCTTATCCACTTTAAATGTCATACAGTGTGGTCCTTACCATGGCTGGGGTCTGATGAAGAAAGCAAGCAATAATAAAAGCCAAGCGTTCCATAAACACCAGTAAAACACTGTTTCAGTTGTTTTTAATGGCGCGAAAATGAGTAACCACTGAAAAGCACTGCTTT
Source organism: Lissotriton vulgaris (assembly GCF_964263255.1). NCBI lineage: Eukaryota > Metazoa > Chordata > Amphibia > Caudata > Salamandridae > Lissotriton > Lissotriton vulgaris. The sequence continues at coordinate 221,305,050 of NC_141691.1, read as the reverse complement.
TTTGAAGTTTTGAAATCACTGGAAAACACTGAAAAAACACCACCAGAATTTACCAAAAATAGAAACTGAAAACAGGAAAGCCTAGCTATGGGCCTCACAGACATCTGGCGTCACCTGAACCCTACAGCGCAGCAATACACACACTACTCTGCACCCCACAACAGCCTCTCACGTATTGACTACTTCTTCTTTCTAGGGGTTGGACTGAGCTCTGTGGATAGTATTGATATCCTACCACGAGGAATCTCCGATCACTCCCCGGTCTCCCTTCACATTTCTACCAAAGATTGTAAACGGGCTAGGCTGTACCCGATCTATCCCAATTATCTGCAGGTCCCTACCATTAGGAAAAAACTCAAGTTAACCACCACACACTATTTCACTGAGAACACAGGGTCGGTCACCTCACCCTCAGTTCTGTGGGAGGCTTACAAGACGGTCCTCAGAGGGGCGTCCATATCTGCCATTACTGGGCATAAAAGGGAGTCTAGGGCTACACTGGCCAATTTGGAATTAGCGTTTCACACGGCGAACACTGCGCATATGGCAGACCCCACCCCTGAGACGCTTCATGAACTACAGCTCCGTCAGCAGCAGCACCAGGCACACCTCACTGTGATCACCAAAGGACACCTCGCGAACACGGCGCACAGAATCTATGATGTGGGCGATAAGGCGGGGAAGATGCTGGCATGGCTGGACAAACGAGGTGGCAGTAACAAGGGGATACACGGGCTCTACGATGCGGCCGGCGTGCTGCAAACTCACCCGGAATAAATAATCCAGACTCTAGCTCACCACTTTCAGGGGATCTACACACCGACACGGCCAGTCACTGAGCGGGAGGCCACAGAATCACTTGGTCACATCCCTGTCCCCATACTCACACCCGAAGCACAGCAGGAACTTGATGCAGACCTGACAGAGGGAGAGGTCCAATTGGCAATACAGGCGCTGCAGTCAGGCAAAGCCCTAGGCCCAAACGGAATTCCTGTGGAGTGGTATAAGACGATGGACTCTGTGCTGGCCAAGCCCCTCTTAGACATGTATAACGACAGCGCAAAAAAGGCACTGCTTCCACTCGATCAACGCACGGCCACCATTGTGGCCATCCCCAAACCAACCAAGCCACCAACAGACAGTGCCTCATACCGACCCATCTCACTGCTCAACGCAGAGGCAAAGGTCCTGGCGAAGCTCCTGGCCAGTCGCCTAACCAAACATCTGAGTACCCTAATACACCCTGACCAATCGGGATTTATGCCACACAGAAGCACAGCGCTAAATCTACGGAGGGTCCATGGGGTACTGGCGAAGGCGCATCTTCTTACGGAGCAGGCTGTGATACTTTCCCTAGATGCTAAAATGGCATTTGATTTGGTAGAGTGGGAATACCTTTTTGCTGTCCTAACCCGCATGGGCTTCGGGCCCCAGTATATGGCATGGGTGCGACTGCTCTACGCCCAACCGATGGCACAGGTGGTTGCAAATGGACGCATATCCTCGACCTTTCCACTGGGGAGGGGAACTAGACAGGGGTGCCCGCTGTCACCCCTGTTTGCGATAGTACTGGAGCCACTGGCAATCCTGCTTAGATCGACGCCGTTGTTTCGGGGAATCACTTGGAGCGACGGGTGGGAGGACAAAGTCTCATTGTACGCCGACGACATGTTAATATACATGACCGGCCCAACTGAGGGGGTCCCCGCCCTACTGGCAATCTGCGATGAACACGGCAGGGCCTCGGGATATACCCTGAACTGGTCCAAGTCTATACTCTATGTCCTTACTGGCCCGGCTCCGGTGCTGCCGGCTAACTGTCCTCTCACAGTAACCACCTCCTCCTTTAAGTACTTAGGTATTTATGTGACGAAGGACTCTAAACAGTTTTATATCGAAAACCTGCAGCCGCCTCTGCAAAGATTGCGTGCTGATGTCCAATACTGGGCGACGCTGCCGCTGACCCTCCTAGGGCGCGCGGCGCTCTATAAAATGATGGCTCTCCCGAGATTTCTGTATGTGCTAGAAAACTCCCCTTATGTGGTTAACCCTCAGTATTTTAGACGGGTAGCGGCATTGGTCTCCAACCTGTTGTGGAGTAATGGTCCGGCGCGAATAGCGCAGGCAAAACTGGTGAAGAGCTGGTACGAGGGGGGTATTGCATTACCCAATCTCCAATTATATTACTGGGCGTCACAACTTAAAGTTATTAATCATTGGATCCACGTTTCACGGGACGACCCCGCATACAAGGCGGACTGGTCGCAACTGGGGACTGATGGCATGCTCTCGGTGCTGTACAACTACCCGCAGGTAAAGACCCTGCTAGGCCCAACATTCCACACAGCGACAATCTGGCATACGGCACAATCACGCCTAGGGTGGAAGGGTAAAATCACCAGGCTAACACCGCTATGGGACGCTAAAACACTGGGTAACCTACGGACCTGTAAGGGATTTGCGAGGTGGGACGACATAGGGATCTCGGTAGTGGGGGACCTCTGGGACAAGGGCACGGTTATTCCCTTCCAGCACCTCCAGCAACAATACGGCCTGGGGCCCACTGAAACGTACCGCTATGTACAAATCCGGCATGCACTACTGCAAGCGATCCCACCAGACACCACACTCCCAGAATCATCGCCACTTGAGGATAGGCTGCTCACCGAATTCATGGAGCAAAAAGCGACCTCACTCACGTACAAAAAATTGATTAACAACATGCCAGATCCCACACACAAACTTAAAGAGAAATGGGTGGACGAACTGGGCGACATGGATGAAACGGAGTGGAATGAGGCATTGGCCTCGCCGAGGGAAGTGGGCATATCAGCCAGATTCCGCCTGGTGCAGCTCAAGGTGCTACACCTCACCTACTACACTCGCACATTACTCCACAAAATACAGAGAGCGCCACACCCATACTGCCTCAGGGGATGCGGGGAGGAAGGGACTCTCCTACACACGTTATGGGAATGTCCACAAATCAGGGAACTATGGCGTCAGATTATGCGCACAGTCTCTCAGGCCATCAATGTTTCTGTCCTACCGGAACCTCGTAAATGCCTGTTGAACATTTGGGACCCTACGGACTTAAACAGGTATGGACAACTGTGGGTCACCCTAGCAGTGACAGTGGCCAAACGAGACATTGCACAGAGGTGGGGCGCTCCAGAAGTGCCGACGGTGGCAGGGTGGATAAGAAACATGGACCTTCTCATGGTAAAGGAGAGAGCAGTATATGTATTAAGAGCCTGCCCCCGCAAATGGAATCGGGTGTGGATGCCATGGAACGCATATAGGGGTGACCCATGTGAGGCATTGCCGGAGGGTGAGGACTCAGAATCGGAGGAAGATGAGGACTAGTGGCTATGGATGTGCTAGCATAAACAGGGGAGGGGCCGGGAGGCGGAACGCATGCACCGCTACTGCAGACGGAATGCTGATTGTGTAAGCCTGTGGGATAGTATATATGAACGTACACAAGTATTGGTAAAATGATGACCGTTGTTGGGTTTTTTAGACTTGTTTTCTTTATTCTTATATGTCCCCACTAATACCATGTATGGGGGAAGTCAGCCTACTGAATCGAAAAAGTATGGGCGGGATGGGCGTTAAGAAGAAGGGGTGAAATTGGGCCTTGTGATACATATGTCTGTTTATTCGCTTCTTAACTACTGGGCCCTACATGGAAATGATAAATGTTGATACAATCTGTGTTAAATCCTTTCCCCACCGGGGATCATAATACTGTTATGTCGCTGCAACTACAAAATGCCGATATGAATATCTCTTCTAAACTCATGACAATAAAGAATTTTCAACAAAAAAAAAAACCGATGGATTTGGGGTCTCGTATATCCCCAGATATCAGAATCCCTCAGTTGCCACTGGGACCTCGCACCACCTGGGAAGCTTTGGTTTTGACCCATGAATTAGAAACAGTGTTGATTTAGTCCAGTTTATAGTATATTCTGAATTACTACCGAATATACGAAATAGGAAGGATAGAGGCGGTCGGGCCACAAGATATATTAGTATATCATCCACGTAATAATATTATCCATACTAATATAATAAAGAGAGAGAACCCAAACCTTTGAGGCAGGTAATTTCAGGAACCACAGCGCCAATCAAAACACCCAAGACAGCATTGGAAATGTCAGGGTAAGCAGATGGACATAGGCTATATACCAGCAAAACATATACTTTAGAAGGGCAAAGTACGTTCTTTGACAAAGTAGTCCCTTGGAAGTAGCGCCATCTGAGGTGGGCGTTATGCGAGGGTGTGCGTTCAGAGACTCTTGCAGCCCGAGTACGTTATCCAGGTATAATAAATATTTACCCGAAGGACAGCAAACCTTAACGAACGCTACCTACACCACCCCCCCGCTTTACAATGCAGCAGGCGCTTTACAATGCCCACACACAACGCTGAACAGCACGCACACCTCATGACGTGCACGAACGCTAATCTCGTCACCTCACTGTGATGAGATTAGCATTCGTGCACGTCATGAGGTATGCGTGCCCTTCAGCGTAGTTGTGCGTGGGCATGTGCATTCTAAGACGCCTGCTGCATTGTAAAGTGGTGGGGTAGCGTTCGGTAACGTTTGCAGTCCTGCAGGTAAATTTTTTATACCCAGACAACGTCGGGACGGGCAGCTAGTTACATTTATAAAGCGCAAACTTAGCCCAAGGGCATCAAGGCACTACGGGGGAACTAATGCACAGCCGAATGAAAGATGTTCATATCAAAATTTGTGTAAAAAGCCAGGATTTCAAGGCACTGCGAAATAGGTTATCTGGTTCTGTCTCACTCTCCAACAGGAAGAGCATTCCACAACCTAGCAGCAACAGTGGAGAAGGCCCTGCCTCCTCGCCTAACCCTTTTATACCTGGGGACTACTAGCAAATTCTTGCTGGCAGACCTAAGCTGTTTGGTAGGAACAAAGAGCTGAAACCTAACTAATAGCATCAGGGCGCCACCATAATAAGAATTATGGGTACGGGAAAGAACCTTAAAAAGAATTCTGCGATCCAAAGGCAACCAACAAGATAATTGGCTGACCCTGAACAGTACTTCCGTTAGTCCATCACCAGCTTTGCTGCTGCATTCTGCACTAGCTGAAGACTATGCACCAGACCCTTATTTATGCTCAAATAAAGGGCATTGCAGTAATAGAGTCTGGACATTACCAGGGCAATTATTGCCTGTTTTCGTGAACCGAAATAAACTGGGAAATTCTTCCAAGCTGCTCGATTATCCCAAAACAAGTAGACACAGTTCTACTAATTTGTAGGTTCATAGACAAAGATGAATCCACTATAACACCCACAATTTTACCATGGGATACAAGGGAAGGCAGCTGCCCAGGGTATCAGGCCACCATTCATTAGACCAGGTATCATGTTGATTGCCAAAAATCAAGATCAGAGTTCTTTTCCCATTCAGTTTGAGATAGTTTTCAACCATCCAAGCAGAGACTGCCTGCATGCAATTTTAAAATTTGCAGCAGATTCACTAATGCTGTTGGTAATAGATACCATAATTTGAGTGTCGTCAGCATAGGACAATACCTCAAATCCAAAGGATCTCACGACCCTGGCCAGTGAGGCCACAGATATCAAAAAGTGTAGGGCTTAGGGATGAGCCCTGGGGCACCCCACATATCAAAGAATTGGCGGCTGAATAAAAGTGGCCCATTTTCACTATCTGTGCCCTCTCGCTGAGAAAGGAGGAAAGGCCCAAGGCTGTGCCCCCAACCCCCATCTCCTCGAGGCATTCTACCAGCCTTAAAGGAGACAGGGTATCAAACTCTGCGGTGAGGTCACGCAAGATCAGCAGGGTAGTATGCCCTGCATCGACCTGCACCCAGATGTTATCAAAAACTGCTGTTAGCACAGACCCTGTGCTATGATGGCTTCTAAAGCCATGCTGTAAGCAGTCAAGCAACTGATGGTCATATAGATTGCCAAGATGGGAATTCAAATAGCCTTCCAGAAACTGGTAGCAAAGAAATGGGCGATCATTTTTCAATTCCATAGGATCCAAAGATGGCTTTTTTAGAAGTGTTTTAACCACAGCAGTTATCCAAGGGGTTGGCTACTGCCCCTGAGTATTGGCCATGTTAAGTACTGCAGTGAGATAGGGGGGTGATAACTTCCCTTCCAAGTTGGGGGGCGGAGCTAGCCGGCGTCAATGGCGGACGCGTGAGCCTTCGGCTCCTCGCAAAGCTCCAGAATTATCCTGCTTAACTATCCTTGATGTGCTCGAATTGGCTGTAGCTCGACCAGAAACATCTGCTGGCACCCCGGGCTACGATTGCAGACCCTTTTGACCGACTGCAGAGCATGAATTCCTAAACATTCCGGAGCATTGTGCCTGGTGGCGAGGCGGTAGCGGACTAGGCTGAAAGCAGCGCACTATCCTGGAATAGAGGCCGGGCGACGTCACTGTACGTGCGGCCTCAACACCGGCGGCTGTCGGACAACGTGCAGGCAGGAGCACGATTGAGACAACTTTTGGATCACAAAGTCCTCTATCTCCTACTCTACACGGACACTGCGGGACAGGGGACTGGGGAAGCGGCGGAGCGGTGAAGCACATAAACCCGAAGCACCGCGCCACGTGGTGGGGCGACAACGAGCCCGGAGTCGCAGCCTGGCTATTTTACAGGCGGTCGTACGAGGCTCTGCCGCCTGCCCTTATCCCGCTGAGGACCAAATTGCCTGGGGCTGTTGACGAGGACCTGGCAGCCTTTGGCACTGGGACGTTCTGAAACTTGCGGAAGACGGAGGACTGCCCGCCATTGCTGTCGCCATCTCCGGCGCACCGGATACCCGGCCACTGGCGGCAAGGTATCGAGAAACGGAGCAGATCCTCACACGGCCTGATCGGTGAGCCTCCTCGCCCAGTGCTGTCGCACATCGGAGAATACCATGGGGAAGAACGATGCAACCCAGGGGAAGATCTCCTTTGAACGGCGCCGTCTGAAGGGATCGGAGGTGCCAGAGCCGGACGCGTCGCCGAAGGGTGCGACGGCGGCGCCGACCCAGGCGCCAACAGAGCTCCGGGACATGTTAGCAGCCATGGAGAAAGGCATTCAAGAAAGCATTGCAGCAGTGGGCACCAAGATAGACGCTCTGTCATACCGCATGGACCGTATGGCAGAGCGTGTGGACAAACATGCAGAGCGCCTTGACATGGCGGAGCGCCGGCTCACTGAGGCTGAGGAAGCCCAATTGGAGTGGGACAAGGAACGCAAGCAATTCGATAGACTCCTGACTGTCATCAGGGACAAGACAGAGGACCTGGAAGCGCGTTCTCGCAGATCCAATCTCCGTATCACAGGAGTGGCGGAATCCACGCAAACAGGGAAAATGGAACTATACGTGGAGAAACTCCTGAAAATACTCTTGGTGAGGAAGTCTTTTCCCCCATGTTCATTGTGGAACGCGCCCACCGCACACTGGGCCCGCAGCCTCAACCCGGCATGCCACCTCGCCCTATAATCGCGAAACTGCTCAACTATCGCGACAGAGACACCGCCTTGAGAGTGGCGAGGGAGAAGGGCAAACTCCAACATGAGGGCATGAACATCTCCCTCTATCCGGACTTCACAGCCATGGTGCAGGAGGAACGGCGACAGTTCGCGCCGTACAAAAAGCATCTCAGAACACTAGGCTTGGACTATGCAATGATGTACCCAGCCAAACTCCGGATCAACACGGGTGGGAAGTCGTACTATTTCACGGACCCGAAAGAACTGCATAAGTCCCTCAAGAACTGGACACGGGAAAGGAAGGAGAACCGGAATGGCCAGGAGGACGAGGAGGGAGTGTCTATGGAGGAACAGGACTAAACGGCGGATGAAGAGGAGATCGCCCTCTACACGACAGATGGAACACGGACCCTGACGATATGTGCGCTCCGGCCGTGCAGGGGCACCTGCCTCATGGTTTGGGGAAGGACACCTTGATTACACGATGGACCTGGTAAGGTGATGTGTGCATCGTGGAAGAGTACATTGGACAAGCGGTGAAAGCTCGGGGGGGCCAGTTAGAGTGGGACTGGGTAGCACTTTTAGCCAAGCCTCGAGCATTGACTCGAGAATGGAGCTGGGAGGGGTGCGGTACAGACACTCTCTCGGAACAGTTCGTGGTGTACTATATTGGTGCGCTCTGCCCTGGTGCCTTTGGTTGTTTTACTCTGAGGGGTTAGTGTCGGACTGTTTGACACTACACCTGTTAGGGGTACATGGGGGGGGTGTGTGGGGTCTGTCTGACCAGGTTGGGGGGAGGTCGGCTGTGGGTGGGTTGCTGTAACAAGGGTGGGAACGAGACTCAGGGTGGTTGGGGGGTGTGTTTGGTTGGGGTTGTTAATGGGGTTTGACTGCGGAGTGTGTGAATTGAAGTGTACTGCTGTCCCTGTTCGCAAGCGCCGGATGGCGACTTTGAGATGGGGTGTCCCACTGTGCCCTGAATTACCCATCCTCACGTACCATGCTCTGAAGCAATTTAGTAATGGCTGATACCACACCGAATTTGCATGCACGTGCCCCGTATGAACTGAATTTAATGACTTGGAATGTACGGGGCCTGAATGACTTCCGTAAGGTGAGGAAGGTCCTTAACTATCTTAGTAGACATCAGGTTGACATAGCTCTGCTGCAGGAGACACACCTGCCACTCTCCAGCAGAATGTTAAAATCCAGGGGTTTGTCCGGGAACACGGTGGCTGCGGGTTACACTACACATGCCCGCGGGGTGTTAATTTGGGCCAATCCAGTGTCACAGTTGAGGCTTATTCCGGTGCACTCAGACCCGGAAGGTAGATACGTACTAGCGAGATGTGTGGGTAAGGGGATGGACTTACTGATAGTGAATGTCTATGGCCCTAACTATGACCACCCTGAATTTTATGTGACCCTGTCTGCTATTGCTAGATCGCATGCACAGCCTTGGATGTTGTGGGGCGGGGACTTTAATTTTGTGTTTGACCCAGCTCTGGACCGCTCAGCGGGCCCTGCTAGGAGACCTGTGGCCTCGGCCACATACATGGCAGCTGAAATGATTAAATCTGACTTGGTGGATGTCTGGAGGGAGAAACATCCAAAGGCGGGTGGGTTTACACATTACTCAGCATTTCACGATGTGCATACCAGGATAGACTACTGGTTGGCGCCCCCCCTGGTACTTAACATTAGCTCATGTGCAGTCCTCCCACGCACGCTTTCGGATCACTCCCCTATACTTCTCCGCCTCGCAACGTCCAGGAGGGGGATCCCGGCCTTCACTTGGCGGTTCCCGCCTTTTGCGCTGCTTGACGAGGCCTTCAGGGGGGAACTAGCTGAGGAAATAGAACAGTATTTTGCAACAAACATGGGCACAGTGGATGACTTCTTTACGGTCTGGGAGGCATTTAAGGTATACATCAGGGGGTGGCGATGTCGAAACATTCTAGTGTGTTACGATCCATACGGCGGGACCTAGCTACTCTGGAAACTAAGATGGCGGAGCTTGAGGCAGAGCGGCTACGGCTAGGCGGCGAAGTGGAAGGAGGAGTGCTCTCGCAACTACTGACCGAGTTTCAGGCGCTGGCAGACAGAGAGGTCCTCTATATGGGCAAATACGCCACGGCAAGACAATATGGGGAGGGAGAGAGGCCTGGGGCGCTGCTTGCACGCATGGTTCGCAGCACGAGACGCCCGCTAGTCATAGAGGAGCTGAGGACTCCGGGAGACACAGTGACGGACGAGGAACAGATACTTCAGACGTTCAGGGGCTATTATGCGGAGTTATACCGGTCTAAAACACAGGGAGTGGAGGGTGAGATGGAGGACTACTTAGACCATATAGCCATGCCGTTCCTCAAGAACTCGGATAGGGAATTCTTAATGGCCCCCTTCCACCAAGACGAGATACTAGAGGCACTGGCAGGTATGCGCTCGGGAAGCGCGCCGGGCTCGGATGGCCTCACGGTTGGTTTCTATAAGGCTTTTAAGGATTTGCTGTTGCCGCACTTGGTCACCCTGTTTGACGCCATCTGCGAGAACGGTGAAATGCCGACCACCATGCGGGAGGCGCTGCTCATCACTATACCCAAGCCGGGTAAACCCCCCGATCTTTGCGGCTCGTATAGACCGCTCAGTCTACTTAACGTAGACGCCAAAATCTATGCTAAGGTTCTGGCCACTCGTCTGGCCCTGTTGGTGCCTGGGTTGGTCGCTCCGGAACAGTCCGGATTTGTCCCGTGCAGGAATTTAACTTACAATATCCGCACAGTGTTAGGCGCGATGCAGCATATCAAACAGGAGAACAGCGCGCTAGCTATTTTCCTCGACATGGAAAAGGCGTTCGACTCGGTTGAGTGGCCCTTTATGGTCCACGTGTTGCGCAAGCTGGGATTGGGCGAACAGTTCCTTCAGCAGGTTGGGGCACTGTACCATCGACCCTTTGCTAGGCTGCGCCTGGGTGATAGAGTGACAGACCCGATTAACATAGGCAGAGGCACTCAACAGGGCTGCCCACTGTCGCCGTTGCTTTACGCACTGGTGGCGGAACCCCTGGCGTGCGCCATGCGGGAGTACCACAGCCTGGAGGGTGTTAGCTTCCCTACTTATAAGATTGGGATATCAACTTATGCAGATGATACGCTGTTATACGTCAGAGAACCGGAAGTGAATTTGCCTGCGGTGCTTCGCGAGGTGGTCCGCTTCGGCTCGCTGTCGGGCTTGAAGGTGAACTGGGACAAATCGATTGCGTTCCCACTCACCCCGGTGACACGTCAGTTCGAAATGGAATACCCATTGCAATGGTCCACCGACTCAGTTCGCTATCTGGGCATTCAACTCCACTCGGACCCGGAGGTCCTTGTTCGGGATAACTACGGAGTAGCTTATAACAATCTAGTGGACGACGTAGATAGGTGGATCCGGCTCCCGCTCTCACTCTCGGGCAGGATAGCACTAATGAAAATGGTGGTGCTTCCCCGGTTTCTGTTCCTCTTCCTGAATTTGCCTGTGGTGTTATCTAGGACCTTCTTCCGGCAGCTCACATCGGTGTTGGTGAGACTGGCTTGGGGGGGGAAACAGCCCAGAGTTAGTTGGAAGACTCTGATACTCCCTTACGAGATGGGGGGGCTGGGAGCGCCGGACCTAGAACGCTATTATAGGGTCGCCCAGGCGTCGCATTTACACTCATGGGTGCACGGTGACCCTCGGACCCCGCACCTTATATTGGAGCGGTTGTTTGCTGACCCGCTTCCTTTGCCTGCAACTGTCTGCCTGCCCACAGACCGAGCAATTGGCCGGATGGTCTCGCTGAAGGCGACCAATCACGCCTGGAATTGCTTAGTGCGCTCTCGGGGCTGCACTCTGCTTTACTCCCCGCTGCTGCCTGTGGAGTGGGCCCTTTGGCTTGATCCACTCGGTGAGAAGGGAGTGGTTAAGGCACTGAGTTCTCTTGGTATAGCGAAAATGGAAGACCTGTTTGAGGGAGGCGTACTCAAAACTTGGGACCAGTTACTAGTTGCTGAGGCAGATCACACCCTGTTACATAAATTCCAATACCACAGGCTCCGCTCGGCCTTTCGTGAAATACTGGGCCCAGACTTGGAGGAACCTGAGGAGATACCGGAATTGACATATATACTGAAGTCCACCACTGCGGCGAAGCTCATTACACAGCTTAATAAGCTGGGTGTGACGCAGCAGCGTCTGCAGCCGTCGAAGGCCAGGGAGGCCTGGCAGGCGGACCTCCAATCCCCCATAGATGACGGGATGTGGCGCTACTGCTGCTCGAGCACGCGCAAGATATCCCTGAACGGCAGGCACCACTTGGTGCACTTTAAATATTTACAGCGAGTGTATTATACTCCTGCGCGCCTCCATCGCTATGGCCTCCGAGCCACGGCCGAATGTGAACGCTGCCGAACTCCGGTAGCCGATTTCTTTCATCTGGCATGGCAATGTCCTGGAGTGCAGGCGTTCTGGGGGGAGGTCTTCGCGGAACTCGATCAAATACTAGGGGAGCCTCTACCTCGCACTCCTGCCTTGGCGCTAATCGGTTATTCAAAGCCACTAGCCCCGGGATTGCGTCGACTAGCAGACATGTCGTTGCTCCTGGCAAGGCGGGTGGTAGCGACCTGCTGGATGAGGGGGGCCCCTCCCCACGAAGGCTAAATGGTTGAGGGACCTGCAGTACTGCTGTACCCAGACAGAACTGTATAGCGACCTGCTTCCGCCCAGAAGCAGGCCCAAGAATTTTTGGGATCTTTACAAGGAGTACATGCAGAAGGGTGAGGAGGACAGCTCCGACACCGCTGAGGCGGTGGAATTGCAAGATAGAGTAGAGGAGCTCGAAGCTAACACTGAACACTGTGGCGCGGAGGGGGGCGGGAGTGGGGAAGTCCCTGGTTGACTGAGGATAGCTGTGAGAATCTGGGGATGGCCTGTTGGAGGGTAACTGAGTAAGGGCTGTTCTATGTGGGGGACGGGGGGGGACACAGGGTAGGCACACTCGGGAGGTTTTATAGTTGGGACAGGATAGGCGGACACACAGACACACACTAGCGGGTGGGGGGGGAGTTTGGTGGGTATTTAGTTTCTTGTTGTAGCCACGACGTTGGATCGCTATATAACACATGGACAAGTTGATTGCCAGTTGCCACACCACACCAGTATGCTGCCTACGCTGTGAACCCTTGAACGGCATTGTTGCACTGCTACTTCATTACCTCGCCGCCAGGCCTCCGGGATGCTGGCACTAAGGCGGTGTACGACCTGCTACTGGCTGTTTATGAGGATTTGGTACCGCTTCCGGAGGTACACCGTATTCATGTGTAATTGTTGGTGATGTCAATGGCTTTGCTGTCAATAAAGATCTTTTGAATAAAAAAAAAAACTTCCCTTCCAAGTTTTAAGACTTGGAGGGGGCAAGCATCCAAAGGAGACCCAGAGGTGACCCCTTCTAGTAGATCAGTAATCAAGTGAAAGGGAAGGTGAGTAACTTTGGTTTATCCTCCAAAGGCTCCAAAACCAACGCAAAGATGAGTGGTGACAGGGGACAGCCCTGACAGGTGCCCCTACCTAGGAGGAATCGCAGAGATGTGCGAGAGTCAACTACTATTTGCACTGTGGGGTCGTGTAGAGGAGTGATATTCATTTTGTATACTTGGGTCCGAAGACCATGCGCTCCAACACGGTGAACAGGAAGGGCCATTTAATACTAGTGAACGCCATTTCGGCATCGAGTGAGAGTAGGGCTGAGTCTTCCTGTATTGTGTCCGCCCTGCCGAGGACTGAGCAGGTGGCAAAGATCAAGGGCCGTGTTACGACTTGGCATGAATCCTGATTGATAGGGGTGAACGAATGTTTGGATTACAGGGATAAGTCCATCGCTAACAGTTTTGCAAAGATTTTTGCCTCTACTGTAAGCAACGAGCTAGGGCGGTATGAGCCGCACTCCACTGTGGGTTTGCCTGGTTTGTGAATGACCACAATTGATGCCAGTTTAATCTCATCTGGGAGGACATGAAGGTAAGGTGCCACCATGTTGGCTGTTACAGAAATGGATCGGGATCACATTGGGCCACATGGCTTTGGTGTATGTCGATTTAGATACCGTATATAGGTTTCCCGATTTATGCCCTTATATAGGCACAATTCGCATTGCCTGTATATAGGCAGAGAAATCCAACCCTTATTTAGGTTTTATCCATGCTACCCAAATACAAGCATGGCCACCTACATCCGTCCATCCATGTCACAACGAGATCTTGGAAAACCAGACTTAACCCCTTCCATGCTGATGACGAACCCCAGCCGTCATGCACTACGGTGCTCGTGTGCTGATGACGGCTGGGGTTCGTCACGGCCCGCCCCTGTTCGTGCTGTTTACAGCACACCAGGGGAATTGCGGCCGCATCGAAGGGGTTAAGCCTTTAGGACTTCCCCTTGCTTGGATTACGGATTTCTCCAAGAACTCCTTTACTATGCATGAACATCTATTCCTTAGGGGTTCATTAAGGACGTTCCTCTGCACAACTTTGATGTCAATACTGGCATTCCTAAACATCTTCAAGGTATAAATATACCTTCACTTGCCATGGCAAGCACAGCTACATACAGACTTCATGACTGCATACTTACAAGGCTCGGCTGCAGCTCGCCACGGCCACTTCAGAAGGAATTAGAGTCCCCGCCTGATGCACTGACCAGACAGTGTCATCCAGCTCGTGTTTGATTACCCTTGCTGGGTGTTAACGATCAAGACCCGGAAAGAGATTCCAACCTCTCTCATTCTAGGGTATGGAGCAGACTAGAAGCTAGAGGGACTCTTGGCAACTCTGGCAAAACTAAACTATAGCTAGCTATACTTTAGAAAACACCACCTACTTCTTACCTCGTACTACACTTCGTTTAAATACACTGGGGTAGAACTATCAAGAAGCACCAGATTAGTATTCACATTTTAGCCTGTGTTATGTATTTTTATGAATATATATCATAGCTACAAACCATGCAATTGCAGAATTATCTAATATTACTGCCAATGCTGTACGTATTATACTTCGCATTCTGTCTTACGATTGTAGCAGTTCATATCTCTTGCATGAGAAATAAGACTGTTCAATAAACCCATTTTTATTGAAACGCCCATCTACATATTTGTGTAAAGTCTGTAGAAACGAAGCACGCACGATTAACTGAGTGAAACGGATATCTATGGTTTTCATATCAGAGACTGTTCCGATTCAAAGGGAAAAAAATGGTCAGGTTTATGCAGTTGTCAGAAACTAATGCCTTCTTGTTTAGTCAAGAAGTTTCTAATGACCTCTGAGTTAGCTGGAATACACAAGTAATTAAGTTTAATGTACTCGATAGAGGCATACTGAACTCAGTCCTATGCCACAACTATAGTGTACATTATCCCAATACGCAGAGCCTATCAGGGATATAGGAACTACACTACATAGTGCCCAATGGTTTGGAACGGCACTAATTTAACGCTAGATACTAAAGCAACTCGGTTGTGCTTTTCTGAGAGACCCCTACTCATAAAACTCCATAATAAGGCATCTGGTGTGGGTAGGGATAATATCCGCCATAGCTGAGTAGGACGAAAATCCTATGTATTAGCTGTTTGATTTGTTCAACATTGAAGGATACAGTGCTCCAAAATATTGTGCACCTTATTTTTGTTCCCTTGAAACTTGCTCTGCAATTTTCATTAAACAATGTCCCAAAACAGGGATAAAAACACCAGAACCGGGGGAGCTGTACCAGACCAGGTCACAGCAACTTTTGATTATACAGGTTTTAATGAAACCGATGAGGATGAGATTCCTATCCATCCCAATTTAAGGAAAGCCATCACTCTAAAACATGGTCTAAGACCTAGAGGTGGTAGAGCAGTTTTTGTGATAGAGGCACATGAATCTCACCAGACAGAGGTATTCTACTCATGGATAGTATTCCCTGAATCACATCCAGTAAAACAATTGTTTCACTTCTACAAAGAAGTTGCACCAATTGAGGAATATATTCCTTTCGAGGATGTTGAAATTCCACTCACATAGCAGGAGCATCGGCCCTGGTTTAAAGGCGCCCTAAAAAAATGTAAATCACATTACTAGGCTCGGTCCACTAGGTAGACCCGGAGCATCATGGCCGATTTTAAACAGCTACACAACTCATCCTGACATTGAAGTAATGTCAGATGAGGAATTACTCAACTAAAAGTTATTAAAAATTTACAGACAATTAGTCCAATATGTTAACGCAGACTTACAGTCCAACCACCATTAACTATTCCAAATCAAACCCCTCACCAGGGTAAAACTCAAAAAGTTACTCCGCAGACGTTACACGCAGTCATGGGAAAAAAGCCCACAAATCGTGAACAAATTCCATTCTGAATAACTCAAAAAATTACTCAAATCAAAGCGGTATTTCCTAATACCTGCCCTCATGAAAAACACAGAATTCTAACAATCTGTTTACCAAATGTGATAACACCACATCTGGAAGACTGCACCACTTGGGCCACAGTCTTTGCTGCCATCTACACTAAAACACATGGTGTTAGTCTATTGCTGTAATACCAGATGTCCTGAAACAAATTTAAAACGAAAACGGCAAAGCTGGCTCTGAATTTAGGTATGAAGTTACTGAAAAATTTCGACCAGGTCTCAACAATAAAATTACCTAATATTAAAGGGGAAGCAGCATCATTGGCAATCCACCAGAAATTAAAGGAATTTGTTCTAACAGAACATCTACACGAACTACTCAGAATAATTGAAAAATCCTATGAAGAATTAGGCAGAGACAGTTTGGGTGGGAAACCAGTTAAACCATAACTGTCTGGAGGTCCTGAGAAGGACTATTAAACAATCCTACCTCTTCTCAAAATAATTGGGAAAATAAACAAAATTCAAAAGAGAAACGTTCTCAATCCAGAGGTAGGTCTCCTCAAATGGAGCCCTCTGAAAGGAGGTATAACCTACGGAATAGGAATAATTTTAGAAAACCTGACTGGTATCACAATACTGATACAAGTTCCTCTGGTACCTGTCAGATATGGTCACAGACATCCAAAAGAAGGAGACTGTCAGTTTGTGAAGTCCATTGATGATCAACACGTTCAGAAAAACAAATCAAACTTCAATTCTCCAAAAAGAAGGTAGCAGGTCTGAAGATCAGACATGTTGAGGCTTCTGAGAACACAACTAAAGAAAGGAGAATGGGCTTAGACAATTTTGGACAGTGCAGCAGAAGTAACAATAGCTCGCCAGAACCTGAAGGAACATCTGGAGACAGTGGTCTTTAATGAGTACATACAAGTGCAGACAGTTCCACACAAAAGATATATAAATAACACTCCGGATGGAGGGAGACATACCAAGAAAAGTGAAAGCACTCTTTTGGGAGAGAACTTAAAAGGGTTACAATATACTTCTAGCATAACAGGACTGGCCACCAGCATTTCTCAGGGAGTGCCCACATGTGAATACATAATCATGCCAGCATTCTCCAACCATGTTCCAGTACATTTAAAATATACTTATGCCAGGAAATGGGCAGTTGCCTAGGCCCCAGCATTATACAAAAATCATGTAGGATGGTGATTCACCTCATCATTAGATCCAGTTAAAAAAAAAAGGGGGCGTGGCCAAGATGGCGGAGTAGGAGGACGTGTGCTCTGGAGCTCCTGTTCCCCGCCAAGGCCCCAAGCCCTGTTCTCAGCTTAAATCTCCCCCCCCCCCGAGCCCCAAAGTAGAGCTGAGGGTGCGGAGGAGACGGTGCTCTCTCGACCGCAACGGAAGAGCCCGGCGATACCTGTACTTGTGGAGGCCGGAGCGCTTGGCGTCTGATCGGCACTGACGGGTGCCGGCGCGACTCCTCGCCCTCGCGGAGGTTGTGATCGGAGGAGCTGCGGTGAAGCGAGGGACCAGCCAACCAAGGGAGAAGGTGCAGACCGGTGCGGGAAGGTCCGGGAGCCAGCTACGGATACCCGGAGCCGGGCGATGCCCGCGAAGCTCCTACCCCACCCCCCGAAGGACAAAATGGCGGCGTGACGGACCGGAGCTCTCACCCGGCTTTGCGGAGGGAATCGTCCCGAGTGACTGAGGTGCAGAGCTGAGCGGCAGATCCACCAGGGACAGGTCAGGACACTGAGCGGAAGGGGGAGCCTGAAGCAGTGGGTCCGGCCGCCGGAGTCTGGAGTCTGCTTCGCTCTGGGACTCTAGGCAGGCCGGACTCAGAACTACGCGAGCGCCCAGCTTGAGGCTGCGGCCCTGACTGACGACCGGCAACGGCAGACCAGGGCGCTGCGGACCACCAACACACCAGTAGGAACCGGGGATCTCTCCGGGCTGTTCAAGGGAGGTGCACGCTGCCCCTAGTGCCAACCACATCCGGCGCAGCTCCATCAGCGGGGCACGGAGAAACCAGGCCGCACGCAAGCCAGGGTGGAGGGCGCCCATCGGCCACCAACCCCCCCCTACCACGAGCACATTGGAGCGGAAGACGGGGAAGACCCACCCTGCCCCGCGCTGCGACCCTCACTCCCGCACACTCGCAGGAGATTCCGGACTTTGGCCAGAACAGGGTCACGGGTGGGGACCTAAGGAGGAATCGGCACATATCGCAGCGGAGTGGCCTACTGGGGATATTCCTACTGGGACTCTGGGTCCTCACCACGAACTAGACCTAGTGGCCGAATCTGCGTCAGGGGCTCAGCACTACCGGCCACCCAAGAGGTGCGGAGCTTGAGGCCTGTACAGACTAGGGGAAGGTGAGTCCCGGCCTCGGGCTGTGGAGAGGAGAGCGACCTGACTCGTCAACAGCCTTTGGGGGTGACACGGACTGGCTTGCACCCCAGGCCGGGGGCAGTGGCCTACAAGTAACCCCGCTCTGGGGGGACCCACAGCAGCGTAGCCGGGGCAAGCCTGCACCATGGCTGGTCAAAAAGGCAGTAAACGTACCGGCGGAACATTGCCGGAGATGCTCAGCAGATCACAAAGTAAAGG
Source organism: Lissotriton vulgaris (assembly GCF_964263255.1). Lineage (NCBI taxonomy): Eukaryota > Metazoa > Chordata > Amphibia > Caudata > Salamandridae > Lissotriton > Lissotriton vulgaris. Next base: position 221,286,512 of record NC_141691.1, on the reverse strand, counting down.
GGACAAAGCGCCCTCCACACCAGGAGCGGCCGGAAGCTCACATGCTGGTGCTGCAGCCGAGCCCCCGGTCACTAGATCGTTTCTTGAATCTCTTTGGCACGCTGAGGGAGGACTTTCAAGCCCTGAAACAGGAAGTTGCAGGTGAGGTGCGAGAAATACGCAGGGAGGTGGACGGCCTGGGCGAGCGGGTGGCCACAGTTGAGAACTCCACACAAAGGCAGGACGAGGAAATCTCCTTTCTCCAGCAGGAGGTGTTGACTCTCAGGGAACAACATCTAGACCTCCAGTTACATAACGAGGACCTGGAAAACAGGTCAAGAAGGAACAACATAAGGGTCCGGGGAGTGCCGTCCTCGGAAGAGAACCCAGACATAGTCAAGTACCTGCAGGAACTCTTTCGAACTGTGCTAGGGGAAGGGTCTGATTTTCCCATCAGGATTGACAGAGCACACAGGGTTGGGCCTCCCAGACGGGCGAATGGCCCTCCACCAGACATTTTGGCGTTCCTCCCGGACTTCCCACTAAAGGAAAGAATAATGTCGGAAGCACGGAAAGAAAGATCCCTCACCTTTCAAGGGCACCCTGTGGCGTTGTACCAAGACCTCTCCACGGTCACGCTCCAAAAACGCAAAGCCTTCAAGATAGTGACTGACTTCCTCAGGCAGCATCAAACGCCCTACTCGTGGGGTCACCCCTTCCGTATTATCTTTAAGTGGCATGGGGACACATCAATTGCGATCCCTGCAGGATACTTGCGAAGTTCTGGGCATCACCACGGAAGAGGAGGAATCATCCACGCCGCGGGGCAGACTGGCGACCGATGGAGGATGGCAGAGAGTCGCACGAAGGAGAGCACGTGGGGGGTCCCGCAGACCAACATCACCCACCATCAGGGTGGGAATGGAGAACGCCCTTCGGACAGCTTCCGAGGAATTGGGGAGCACAGGGGAAGTGGCCTTGACCGCATAATGGTGCTCCGGGGGGAGTTCGTCTTAGCACCACGGATACTGCGGGCTTGGGGGGGAGGGAGGGGGCGACGGAGCTAACACGGGTGGCTGGACGTCCACTAAGGTAACACACCATGGGCTGGTCTTCCGAGACTTGCCCGGGACTACTTTCAGTAATTGTTGGGGAGTTTGGAAGGGGGAGGGGCTGGGAGGTGGGGGCGTGTTTGAGAGAATGGAAGGGGGAGAATGTTGGAGTGTTGGAAGAGGGGTGTTGGGGAAGGGGAGTTTGGGGCCACCCTGTCCAGTGCATTCGGAGCTTTTGATCATGATTGTCTCAGCAAACGAGCTAACTTGAATCTCATCTGGTCACCACTCACTTCAGGTCTAGCGCACGAGGAAGGTAACCCTGACATACTATGGCATAATTGAGAGTGATGACCCTGAATGTCAAGGGGTTGAATAATCCAATAAAGAGGAGAGCTATCCTGTCCCTGTTAGAAGGCTCGCAAGCAGACATCTGTCTGCTTCAGGAAACCCACCTACTAGCTGGTGACTGTTATAGATTACGGTCCCGCCACTTCCCGACACAATTCTTTTCCTCTAACGCGACCAAAACGGCCGGGGTAGCAATCCTTCTGTCCAAATCCTTTAAAGGGGAGGTACTGCACAAATATGTAGAGCAGAGAGGCAGACTGCTAGCCTACCGGCTTAAATTGGGCACACTACTATTCACAGTCGGGTCGGTCTATGGTCCGTATGAGCAGCAAGATAGTTTCCTACGCACATCATTGGAGGACGTCACAGCGTCACCTGATAGGCACATAATACTGGGGGGGGGGGAGGGGGGGACATTAACATGGTTTCCGACTCCTCCGCAGACAGATCTGCGCAGAGACACCCACAAACCAGGGAACTGTCACACGCACTGAAAGCTCAGTTAAATGATTTAGACATGCACGACCTCTGGCGAGGGCTTCACCCACAGGATACCGATTTCTCTTATTACTCGCACGCACACAAAACGTACGCCAGACTGGATCACCTGCTGGTCTCAGGACCGGTTCGGGCCATGGCCACCGCATCGGAAATAGGAGTCATCTCTCTTTCTGACCCCGCACCAGTCTCGGGTACCTTTCTCCTCCCATCGCACGGTGTGCGGCGTGGAGTCTGGCGGCTACGGGACACGCTCCTGCATAAAAAACGGTGGTACAGCGTATAACTGACTCGGTTAAAGACTTCCAGCTGCATAACTAACACTGACACCCTGTTGTCGACTCAATGGTGTGCTCCAAAGGCAGTGTTACGGGGAGAATTCATAGCGATTTCGGCGGCGGACAATAAGGATAGGAAACTAAAGCGGGAGGAGCTCACGCAGAAGGGCCGGGAGTTGGAACAGGTCCACCGCCGCACTGGGGCTCCCAGGGTTTGGAAGCAGCTGAAAGCGGCCAAGAAACTCTTGTCATCCTTAGACTTAGACAGGGCTGAATATGCAGCGTTGCGTTTAAGGCACGCCTACTACACAAGGAGGGGGGGGGGGAGGGGGGCCCGGACGGTTACACCACCCTTTTCTACAGAACATTTTGCTCAGAGCTAGCGCCCATTCTGACTAGGCTGTTTAACTCCTTTTCCGATCCCGGGGCTATCCCTCCTGACCTCTTGCAGGAGACGGTAATACCCAAGCCAGGGAAAGACAAGACCCAATGCGGCTCTTATAGACCAATTTCCCTCCTGAACGTGGATCTAAAGATTTACACAGGGATCCTGGCAGCGAGACTGGCGCGGTACCTCCCTGGCTTAATTGAGTCTGACGAATCTGGCTTTGTGCCCGGGAGACAGACTGTGGACAACACGAAAAGGATTGTCCACGTCCTAGAAAAAGCTTCACGCATCCCAGGAGAGAGGATGCTGCTGTCGGTCGATGCTGAGAAAGCGTTTGACCAAGTGCACTGGCCCTACCTTGAGAGGGTGATGGCACGGCTGGGGATGGGTGAGAAATTTAGGCGCATGGTGTTCAACTGCTATAAATTCCCTTCTGCGGTGGTGCGAGTGAACGGCTGCGGCTCGCAGCGGTTTAACATTGAACGCGGCACAAGACAAGGGTGTCCCCTCTCTCCCCTCCTCTTCGCGCTCTATATGGAGCCCTTTGCTCAACGGGTGCAACAGAATCCTGAGGTGACTGGAGTGCGAATGGGAGGATACACCCACACAATCAGCCTCTATGCGGACGATGTCATTTTCACGCAGGAGAGCCCTAGGCGAGCTCTGCCCGCATGTCTGGCTGAACTCAAGGCCTTTGAGGAAGTGGCAGGATTTAGAATGAACGTGGCGAAATCCACAGCCCTGGATGTCTCCCTGTCACCCACAACGAGACGCGACTTACAAAGACTTTTCCCTCTCCGATGGTCGCGAGAACAGGTGCAATACCTGGGGATCGCGCTGGCACCAACGTTGCAGGCGATGGTCTCCGTCAACTATGAGGGGATGGGTAAGAAAATTAAGGAAGAAATGGGGAGGTGGAACAAGGGGACAATCTCATGGCTGGGCAGGATCGCAGCTGTTAAAATGACAATCCTACCCCAGGTTCTGTACCTATTCCGGGCACTGCCCTTGCAGCCCCCAAGGGGATGGCTTCAGCGGATGCAAACGGAAGTGTCCCGCTTTGTGTGGCAGGGTCGCAAGCCTCGCATGCGACGTGCCCTTACGACTTTAGCGCCGGAATCGGGGGGGACTTTGAGTTCCAGACCTACGCAAATACTTCCAGGCGTCCCAATTGAGATACTTGGTAGAATGGAGCAGGCGGGATTCAGACAAACACTGGCTCTTCCAAGATCAAGCAGTAGCTGGGTGCCCCCTGCAGGAAATTCCATTTCTCCGCTGGTCGCACCGCCCCCCGAATCTCTATGCCTCCTATATAACAAGAGTACTGCTGAGAGTGTGGGACGCCACTAATCAAACGTTCGATCTTACCACTTTCCCATCTCCATTCACACCTATTGTAGATAATCCAGACTTCACACCGTGAACAGAAACTGGGGCCTTCTCGCGCTGGAGAGACAGGGGCTGCAGGGCTCTTTTTCACATGTACACGGAAGAAGGGATCATTCCCTTTCAGAGCTTCAAAGACATGTATCAGATGGGTGAAACCGACCGCATGAGATACTGGCAGGTCCGACACTGGGCTCTACAACCACAGGTCAGGGAAGCAGCGGATAGGAAACTATCACAGTACGAAAAGTGGCTAGTGACACGCACTTCAGACGCAAAACTCATAACCGACCTTTATAAGATGCTACAGCCCCCACCTTCCCATTTCTATATCCCTGGGAGGGAACGCTGGAACAAAGAATTAGGGAGGACACTTAGTCACAAGGAATGGGAACAAATCTCATACAGGGCACGACATTCAGCTTACCATGTAGGCCTCACTGAAACCTTTACCAAGGTCTCCACATACTGGTACTACACCCCGGAACGCCTGCACGAAATGAACCGACTCATAGACAACAAATGCTGGCACAATTGTGGGCAAGTAGGCACATTAACACACATTCTCTGGGACTGTCCGATACTACAGGCATACTGGTCGCGGGTGGTCGATGAGATCGAGATACATGCTTTGGTATTGAACTGCCCCGTTTTCCGGCGTACGTTCTGCTAGGTCTCCCCAATGGCTTGATGTACCCGCTGAAATCTCGAAGGGGGAGGCAGATTGCAATCATGCTAGGATCCGCTGTTCAGAATATCCTGATACACTGGCGCACGCCGACCACTCCCTCATTTACAGGTTGACTGCACAGGCTGTGGCAAGTTCTGGGAATGGAAAAGCTCTCACTCACGCTGGCCGGGGAAGTGGATAGCTTTGAAGAGTTGTGGCAGCCTTTTCATACACTACTAGCCACGGAATTCAAAGAAATTACATGCCCAAGATATCTGAGACTTATGAGGCTCACACCACCACTGTAACGCCCTATACGATTGAGAGGGATCTGAGTGTGCCCTGTGGGGGAAGGGAAGGAGTAGAGGGCCGAGAAGATACGGAGACCTGATATTACACAGCACTGGAGGGGGGGGAACTGTTTATTTCAAGTTGGGTGCGGGTCAGTTAAGGAGTTGCTCTCGGAACTCTTGCACATCTCCAAGCATGACGTCGGATACTAGGACAGCCCTCTGGGGCTGGGACATCTGAACTTTGTTCTTGGGATGCCTCCCGGCTTAAACACTGATTCTTTGTATGATTGTTTTCCTTGACTGCTGTACCTTTCTAATAAAATACTTTAAACCTAAAAAAAAAAAAAGAAAAGGCAGACGGATATATAAAACAATATCGGCAGCATACATGGAGAGCAACAGAGGTCCCGTAAGAAACTGCAGGCCACGCTGGAGATGATCCTTTTGAAACTGTCTAGCTAGAGGGTCCATGGCTAAAATAAAAAGGAGGGGATAGGGGGCATCCCTGCCTCGTGCCACGGTGCAGAGGGAAAGGGTGCCATTCAGACGCAACCGGGCCGTGGACTTATTATATAAAAGGGCCACTGTAGCCACGAAGCACTCCAGCATGCCCATTCGGCGCATTACCGACAGGAAAAAAAGGCCACTCAGGAGAGTCAAAGGCCTTTTCGGCTTTCCAACAAAATTGCGGCGGCAGGCGTGGAGGGATCCATGCGATGCAATCGTGCGAAGGTTAAGCGAGGTAGACCTGTGTGGAACAAAACCCGATTGCACCGGGGTAATTATGGACTCCATCAACAGTGAAAGTCTAATGGCGATGACTTTGGCCAGGATTTTATAATCTATAGGGAAAGAGGCAGATACGAGCCACATTGCATAGGATCTTTCCCCGGTTTGGGTAATAAGATATTTATCGCTTCGCGCAATGTCAGAGGGAGGTCTCCTGCCGCAAGAGCCTCGGTATATACCTCTACTAACCTCGCAACCAACAGGTCCTTGTATGCCTTATAAAAGTCAGCGGAAAAGCCGTCTAGCCCAGGAGCCGAAGAGGCGCGAAGGGCGTCGATCGCCTCCACTATACTGTCCGATGTAATGGGGGTTAGAAGGAACCATGTAACGTTCAAGGTAGACCAGAGCCACCTTAGATAAGTAATCTTCCTGCCCGCTGGAATTCCCGGGGAGACGAGAGGTAAAAAGGTCTTTATAATAAGTGAGGAACAGGTCGCATACCGTGGGGGTGGAGTGGACGGGGGAGCCGTCCAATTCGGACATTGCAATGATGTATGTGGGGCCTCTGGGGGGGGACATAGCTTGTTAGCCAATAACCGGCTCGGTCGCTCACCTTCCCCGTACCGCCGCGCATTGTTTAGTGAGGAAAAGCAATTCCCTCTCGGCGGCATCACGAAATTTGACGCACAACTCCAGCCGACGTGCGGCCAGGGAATCAGGAGAGCTAAGCATTTCTCGGTCTAGTGCTGCAATTTTCTCCTCAATCTGGTCCAAAGTGGAACGAAGATCCCGAAGTACCCCGGCCAGTTTTGAGATGCAGACCCCCCCCTAATATATGCCTTAAAACCTTCCCACAGAACTGCCCAGGTGTCGAATGCCAGTGTTTAGATCAAAATAATCCTCTATGGCCTGCCTAACGTCCTCAGTGAAGAAGGGGTCCAATAAGGCCCGACCAGGAAAGCATCATTGTCGCTCGTACCCTCCCTCATGGGAAATTGAAAGCTGAAGGAGAACCGGGGAATGATCAGAAAGTGCGTGGAAGAGTCTGGACAGCCGCCAACCAACCAGCCACCTCAGGAGAGACCAGCCAGTAATCCAACCTTGTCCATGTGTTGAGAAAGCCTGAGTAATGGGTGAAGGAAGGATGGTGGCATTCAGATGGGCCTCATCAACCAAGGAGTAGTGTGTGCAGATCTCACGCAGGGCCAGTCGGGAATGGGGCTTGGCATCAGGTGTAGAGGCGGTGCTGTCTCTAGGATGATCCAAAAGGTGATTAAAGTCCCCACCAATGATCAGAAGCCCAGTGTCTGCAGCTAGGAGATAAAAGGAAGGAGAATCGGTATTCGGACCATAAATACATACAAAGGAGACCTTATGGCCCATCAATAAACCTGTTACCATTAAAAACCGGCTCTCAGGGTCCCGGTGTGTAAAACAGTGTGCAAATTGAATTCTTATGTATCAAAATGGCAACACCCATGGAATAGGAGCTGTAATTAGAAAAAAAATCTGTGCGGTCCCCAAGCAGAAGCCAGCATGAAAAGGACATCAGCATGATGACGCATAACCTAATTTAAAACCGGTCTACGTTTCCTGTTATTAACATGGAATGTGCGTGGATTGAATAATAACGAACGCCCGGAAGGACCGGGCACATTTCCTAACCGTACCATCTATGTTGTACCAAAAAACACAAATCAGTGCAAAAAAGCATCACATCACACAGAGCAAGTCTCATCTTTGGCAAATTGAAACATCCAACAAAAAAGGAAACAACCACCCCCCCAACCCCCTCCTCCAGTCTCATCTTTGGCAAATTGAAACATCCAGCAAAAAAGGAAATAAACCCCCCTCATCCACCCGCCACCCAACCTCATATACCAATAAGCGGAATATCCCTACATCGAAACCCAAAAATTAAACCATGGAGGCATCCACCATTGGGCATGGTGATGCCACGCCGGATGGGCAAACCAGCAGTGAAATATCGAAAAACAACTGAATGTAATAGCATATGCTAAGAGCCTAAACCAAATAACAGTGCCAATTTCAATGAGCAATAAAAAGGAGCAGAAGAAAAAAGGAGAAAGCATTCATTCCCAGTTGGGGAGAAAAGTTCAACGCTGGTTTGTGAAGCCTGCTGCGGCGGGGAGTCGGGATCCGTCGATTCCCCGCCAGAGTTGTTCTTAAAGTAACGGAAGAACTCCTGAGCCGCGTTTGGAGTGTCAAAGATTTTGGGACGGCCATCAATGTCTACCTTGAGACGTGCAGGATAGAGAATGCCATATCGAAGGCCCAGGTTTCTGAGCATGGTCTTGACACTTTGATATTTGCGCCAGGCCTCCTGGACCATGGCAGTAAATTCCAGGAAGGAGAGGTTGCTGCCCAGCCATTGGATTCCAACCCTCTCACGGGCCACTCGAAGGGCAGTGTCCCGGTCTCTAAAGTTCATAAGCCTGGCCACAATTGGTCTGGGAGGCAAGCCTGGTCTTGGGCGAGGGCCTAGGGATCGATGTGCACGTTCAACATCAAAACCCTGGGTGAAAGATTCCCTGTAGAACAAATCAGAAAGGAGCTGCTCCACAAATATGTCCAGTCTGCCAGTGGCCGTCGTCTCCGGCACGCCGAGAATACGAACGTTATTGCGGTGCCCCCTGGCCTCCAAATCCTCGTTCTTTATAGCCACATCTTTAAGGATCTTTTCCATTCTTTCGAGTTGTTTAAGAGAGGAGGAGGCCCCGTCCTCGATATCTGACACCCTAGATTCCACCACATTAAGCCTGCGATCATGACCCTGGATCTTGGAGCAAGCTTTTTGTCCAGATCATCAAAACGAGCGTCCAGGGCCTTGAAGCCCACCCTCATTTCGGTGAGCATGGTGGCGGCCAGGGCTAGGCGTCTCAGGAGGAGGGGCAGCCTCCGCTGTCGAGCATGTGGCGGGGTCCGCCATGGCCCCAGGGGTCTTGTCAAATTGGATCTTGGGCTGTCGAGGGTCTTTCTTGAATCGTGGCAGGATGGTCACAACAGCAATGAAGGTGACCAAACTATAGGATCTCACAGTGCGACTCCAGGACGTTGCCGCACCAGGGGCCGCCCAAATGCACCAGAGGGGAGTAACTAGAAGGGAGAAACGCGGCTCACTGGGCCAGGATTCACCAGCAGAGCAATGGCAGGATATCCAGGAGGAGCTCACGTGGCAGCTCGCGGTGGAAGGCGGTGGAAAAGACGGGACACACGCAGCAAAGGCAGTTGTCAGCTTAGCTGGGCGGGCAAGGCCTCAGGTGAACCTAACTAGGCCCCAGACCGTAAGCAAGGGGGACCCGGAGAGCCCCCACCGTTCAGCCGGCCACGGAGCACCCACCAAGCGCCATGGGTAGGCGGGATCCTAGTCACCCACCGCCACCGAACCCCAACCCCACCCGCACCACCACCACCACTTACGACCCGCAACACTACCCCCGGTACTGGAGCACGAGGCCGGCCAGCCCACCCACTAAAGGCCCAGCTTGTGGCAGTGCAGTAGGCCCAAGGGCCAAAATACCTGCACCTGCAGCGGGGTCCGGGCGGGGGAGCGGCAGGCAACGAGCGGGTCACCGGAGCAAGCAACAGGCCAGGCGGGAGCGGGGAGGAGGATCGGGAAGGGGGCGGCTAGGAGCGCAGACTCACCTCGGCAACAACGAAATGGCGGATGGTAGGCCCGAGTCGGGCCCAGATGGTGTCGGGCACTGGCAGCGGCTTGAGATTGACCCAGTGGCTATGGAGGCATCAGTCGCTGCAGCAGGGCTTTGCGGTCTTTGGGAACTGGAAGGCACCCCAGTAAAGGCTCACATCGCGGGATCGGGGCTGGTGTAATCGCCCGATCAGCAGAGCTCTAAGCGGATGCGCCCATCTTGGTCACCTCCGTAGCCACGCCCATGCCAAACTTTTGCTTAGAATGAAACATTGCTTTAATATGTACAGCACCATTGCATTTTTATGCATAAGTAATATTGCATTTTTTACAATGTATTTAGCAATCCATGCTAACCAAATCCTGGCATGGCCATCTACATCCATCCACGTCAACGAGTTCTTGGAAAACCAGCCTCTTAAGCCTTTAGGAATTTCCCTTGCTTGGATTATTGATTTTTCCAAAAACTCCTTTATTATGCATGAACATCTATTCCTTAGGGGTTCATTCATGACTTTCCTCTGCCCGACTTTTACTTCCATACTGGCATTCCTAAACACCATTGAGGTATAAATATACCTTCACTTGCCATGGCAAGGCACAGCTACCTACTGACTGCATACTTGCTCGGCTGCAGCTCCCACGGCAAGTTCGGAAGGAATGAGTCACCGCCCGACGGCCTGACCAAACGCTGTCATCCTCCTCGAAGAGAATCAAGCTCCAGTGTTTCAAATTCCCTTTGCAGGGTGTTCGAAAGAGGTTGGAATTTCTTACCGGGTCTCAATCTCTAAGGTATGGAACAGACCACAATCTGTGGCAACTCTGGCAAAACTAAACTATAGCTAGCTATACTTTAGAAAACAGCACCTACTTCTTACCTCGTACTACACTTAGGTTAGGTACACTGGGGTAGAACTATCTAGAAGCACCAGATGAGTATTAACATTTTAGCCTGTGTTATTTATGTATATATTTTTATGAATATATATATATATATATATATATATATATATATATATATATATATATATATATATCACAGCCAAAAACCATGCTATTGCAGTATTATCCAATATTACTGCTAACGCTGTACATATTATACTTCGCATTCTGTCTTACGATTGTAGCAGTTCATATCTCTTGCATGAGAAATAAGACTGTTCAATAAATCCCTTTTTATTGAAACGCCAGTCTACATATTTGTGTAAACTCTGTAGAAACGAAGCATGCACGATTGACTGAGTGAAACTGATCTATTGTTTCCACGATTCTGAGACTTATGATTCTAAGAGAAACAAAGTGGTCATGTTTATGCAGTTGGCAGAAACTAATCCCTTCTTGTTTATTCGAGAAGTTTCGAGTAACCTCAGTTAGCTGGCACACACACAAGTTTAATGTATTAGAGACATACTGACCCCAGTTCTATGCCACAACTATAGTGTATATCATTCGAATGCTCCAAGCCCATCAGGGATATCGAACTACACTAAAGCTTTGCCCGACCATATATCCCTGGTTGCAGTCTAGAGTTAGTCATCAGTTATATCCCCCTCCAAGGTTTCACTCTCCTCGGGAGTGAGAACACGGATCGTAGCCAGAAGGTTTTGGGAGTCACAGGCCTTGGAAGTGGTGGTGGACGAATAAATGGTTTCGAAGTGAGTAGCAAATGCCTTCGCAATATATTGGGGCTTGGTCAACTCTTCCCCTAGTTTCCCCCCAGACAGTGGACCCAGCGGCTTGCCTGGTCCTTTTTCTCCAGCCAAGCTAACAATTTACCAGTTCTCTCTCCATGCTACTATCTTTTGATACATACATTGCTGTCTGGATGTGGCAGACTGTCAATAGCGGTTTATAATCCTGCTTTTTGATAGAGGCATCGTCGGTGCTATCTAGTTTGTTCAAGGTCCAAAATTTCTCCCTCAAGTGTCTCGATGAGTTTCAAAAAAATTTGTGCCCCACCATCAGGCTAACGCTCTGCCTTTCAGGACAGCTCCAAACGCACCCCAAAGAGATTGTGCTACGTCCACTGATCCTGTATTTAACAGGAGTGTAAACCATTAACCATGTTGAGATTAGGGTAGGTACGTTAAGCAAATAATCTCAACTGGTATAGCTAAGGGAGACGGTTAGGCATGCAAGTACAATACTTTACACGGAGGGAGAGACCTGGGGGACTCTTAATTTTTTAGAATGTGCATTCGGCATCATGTATTTAAGAACATAAATAAACATACAGTTATACAGCACTGAGACAATCCTACAACCCTGTCCTGATGATCCATAGTAACTGGATCGAAACGTCGACTCTTCAGCACAACTAAATGCGCAGCCTCAGTGGTTCCACGAAATCATTGTCACTTTTCCTCCCATTTGAAAATCTGTGTCTAGAACCACCTTATTCACTGTATATATTTGTTCACATTAGCACATTGTGCCGTTCTCATCCGCTGACCAAATATGGTCACTTGTATCGCCACTTATTGTGTTACCTACACAACTACGCACCAAGTTCAATTCGGGTTGTTCACGCATTTTTGCTTACAGTGCTGCTATAACTGTTTATTTATGTTCTTAAATACCTGATGCTGAATGCACATTCTAAAAAAAACACCAACCAAGATTCTCCCAGTCTCCCCCTTTGTATAAAGTATTGTACTTGCATGCGTAACCGTCCCCTTAGCTATACCAGTTGAGATATTGTGCTTTGCTTGAAGTCCACCAATCCAGCATTTTCCCCAAAGTAAAAGTGAACCTCCTTTAGCAACTTTGTTTTGATATGCGGGATTTTTAGTGCTCTTGGGCAAATAGTGATGGTTGTGCGTGCAGGCTGGGATCAGAGCCCACCCCCATCCGGGCCAAGAATGGAGAGCTGTCGGAAATACCCCATGCCAGACATCAGGCTTCAGCAAAGCCCGGGACATCCATCATGTGTGTAAATAGGTAGTCAATGCGTGACTGGGTGTTGTGCGCACCTTCTGTGGTCCGGTCTAGGGGGCCGCCTGTCTTTCAATCTGTCTAGTTTTAGGTTGCAGTCACCTCAGAGCACCAGGGTACTCACTGGGAGGTCGAGGATTAATTTACTAATGTCCTCTAAAGTGGACTGTTGCAGTGTTGGGGGAGCATATATGGAAATATACCTGTGGCGGCTGCAAATCTGCCCTGGGAGTCAGCCCATGTATTGTGAACTATGTATGGGCAGGACTTCCGTATGAGGATTCCTGTCCCACGTGAGCCAGAGGTGAACCCTGCCTGCACTAGGAATGGATATACCCACTGATTTAGGGCCTTGCAGGTGTTGCAAACTAGATAGTCTTCCTGCAGGAGACCCATCTCAGGCGCCTGATGTTTTAGACATTAGAGCATGATTCCTAGTTTGAGTTTATACATTAGTCCATTAACATCCCATGTGAGGAATCGTAGCTCCCTTCCACTGTTATTCACAAGGTATGACAATATACCATCTATAACTAGGTCTTGGTGTATATGTGAGAATTCCATCACCCCGTGGTGTTCCGGTACAGGAGAATGTCTGCTGCTCCATGCGATGACCCCCCCCCCCCCCATATAGTCGGATGTTTGGTTCATCCTACCGCATAAGCAGAGTTAACAAAACTTAAGTTGTCTCCCCCCCCCCCTCCCCCCTCCCTGTCTATACCCAAACCCCTTCTCCCAGTCTCCCTGCATGGCAGATCTGGAACCACCCACCTGCCCAACAGTGTAGAGTGCTTGTCGCCCACCCCTGAAACTTTCCGGGTAGTGGCTCAATCTCCTCTCTGTCACCCGCATCTTTTAGAGTGAGCCTTTAAATCATTAGTAAGACTGTAGGTCCCTTGTCCCCGCTACCCATTAAATCTTTCCCAGACATATGCACATACAGTAGACAATATTGGGAGTTTAGTTACACAGAGACCCCCACTACTGGGCCATTGTAGATCTGACCTTGCCAGGAACCCTGACATTCTGCACTCAGTCTTGTGTTCATCTTATTCGGGTCTGCGTTACCGAGCTCGAGCCAAAGTCAGCAGCCACCCCGCCCCATGGGCTGTGGCTGTCTGTCACCCCAGCCCATCTGTGCATATTTCCCGACAGTTCGACAGCCAGATCCAGGTCTCCTCCAGGCTGATTAAGACCAGGCCTTGCCTTAGTCTTCAATCAGTAGCTTGGCCAGGAACATGGAATACTTAACGCCTTTGCTCAGAGGGCCTTTTTAACCTCAATCAAGGGTCTGCACTGGTGTTGCACTTTCAACGTGAAGTCAGGGAAAAAGGTGACCTTGTTGTTCTCAAACTAGAGGTCGGGGATTTATGTGCCGCCTGAAGGAGGACATCTGTCCCGAAAAATTGAACACTAGTGCCAGAATGTGCAGCAGGGGTGCACCTGGCCTCGTTTTACTGCCACTGCACCCTGGGGCCGCTAACTTAACTTTGCCAGCCGGATTGATAGGGCTAACAGCAGTCGCGAGATTTTTGCGGTTGTTAATAGCTTTCTCTCTCCCTGTGCTGAGCAACGGACGGTCCCAGCCTCGGGGGCGTGGTGTGAAAGTCTTTCCGTGTTCTTTGAGCAAAAAATAGCTGCTATTCAGTCCAGTTTCTGCTCCAGTAACATCTTGGATGGCGTTCCCTACTTCTCCCCTCCCTTAGGGCCATCATCTCCCAGGATGGTGGAGTTTGTGCCTCCTTCAGCTACTGACACTCTGGCAGTGATCAAATCCCTGAAATCTGTGTCTCCAACTGACCCTTGTCCGGCACGGGTGTTGGCTGGTATAGCTGAAGTGGTTGTGCAGGAGGTCGTGTCTATCGTTGGCCTCTCATTTAAATCGGCCTTAGTGCCTGCGGACTGGAAACAGGGTAAGCTTCTGCCTTTGCTCAAAAAGGTGGGTGCCGATCCTGCCGTGCTGGCCAACTATCGGCCTATCTCGCTGCTTCCGGCTATGGCGGAAATTGGCGAAAAATTGGCATTCCGGCAGCTGAATGATTTTGTTGAGTCATCAGGGGCTCTACACCCGGCACAATCGGGGTTCCGTGCTGCTCATAGCACAGAGTCCGCTTTGGTGGAGATCTCGGAAGCGGTGAAGGAGTGTCTGGACAGCGGCGGCAGAGCGGCTCTAATTTTATTGGACCCCTCTGCCGCGTTTGACACGGTGCCTCACCAACGCCTTCTTGCTCGGCTGGCTGATATTGGTGTCACAGGCTTGGCTTTAGACTGGCTGCGCTCTTTTCTCTTGTCTAGATCCCAACAGGTCTGGCTTCCCCCATTCTCATCTACAGCTAAGCCTCTCTCGACGGGGGTCCCTCAGGGCTCTACATTGAGCCCTTTGCTTTTTAATGTTTATTTGACCCCCTTGATAGAGCTAGCCGAACAACTGGGGGCCAAAATTATTGCCTATGCGGATGACACGCAGTGGTTATTCACGTGGCCCAGTGATGTTTTGGATACAGAGAGGATTCAGTTCTGTCTATCCTCAGTTTTTAATTGGCTAGCGTCTTCACAACTGAAGTGTAATGAGGATAAGACAGAAATATTACTATATGGCCATTTCCCCCCCAGCTTTAGAGAATGTCTTTGGCCGGTTGGATTCCCGATGCCCTGCTCAGTCAATGTTCTTGCTAAGAACTTGGGGGTCTGGTTTGGTGAAGACCTACGGTTCGAAGGGCACATTAAGAAGCTGACTGGGGGCTGCTTTGGGATCCTTAAAGCGCTCCGGAAGTTTTTTCCTCATCTTCCCGCCTCAGCAAGAGAGTCAGTAGCGAGAGCTTTAATTCTCTGGCGTCTGGACTATGCCAAAGCCTTGCTGAGCGCTCACCAGCTTACCTGGTGGTTTGTCTCCAGGTGATTCAAAATGCGACCGCTAGATTGTTGGGTAATATTCCCTGCCGGGTGAGCGTAAGGAATCATTTGCAGAGCTTACACTGGCTTCCAGTTCCACAAAGGATTATTTTCAAAATTCTAACAGGCTCATAAAGCCATTAATGGGCAAGGGCCTGCATATCTGATGAAACGATTTAGTCGTTAATCTGCGAATAGACCCCTGCGCTCGGCCGCCCAACATCTATTACAGGTCCCTCGTTTCCGGCGAGCCCGGCTGGGAGGGCTCTCAGTGGCGGTGAAGGCCGCCTTGGCCTGGAATGAGCTTCCATTTTTTTTACGTGCTACCCTGAACTTTTATTCTTTTAAAAAAGCACTGAAAACACACCTGTTTCGGTTGGCTTTTTAGTTATTTTCTGTTCTGGAGTCTTTTTAGCTGTTACTCTGTTTCCTCTTCTCCGCGCCAGGATACTCCGGCAGTAATTGAGCACGTTACAAAACAGCATAATAATAATAACTATTGAAAAGTAGTGCGAGAGGCCCTACAGTCTACAAAGAGGTCAGCCATAGGGCCCTCAGCGGCAGTCCTAGCATGCGCACATTATAGCGCCTGGCCCTCCTTGCATATACTCGAGCCGTTCTGCCAGCCTTTCCGTTATAACTCACTGACCTGCCTTTTAAGACGAACGACGGCGACCGGGAACCAACAGGAGGGATACCGCTCTACGGCACACCGCTAATGAGAAAACGAACCAGTTTTCTGAAGTACTTCTACAGACTGATCCCCTCCCGGTTACTGCCTGATACATACCCGTATTAATCGCTAAAATTTGAAGACTTTGTCCAACCTAACAGGGCGGAACATAAAGGCAAGAATAATATCTTGCACCGGACTATACTGGATATACCATTCCTACTCACCCATTAATTTGAATCTTAAGACTCAGTGTCTCTCTCTAATCTACCCACATAGAACGCTACTACAAGTTCCAGACTATTCTCAACCCATACATTTGGAGTTGAGTCTAAAGCCCTGAAGAGTCGTGTTGACTCAAATGTACACGACGAAACACGTGTCGGCGTACTGTGATATTCCTCAAGTCTGGATACAATAAACCATCATCTTCCTGTAACAAGAAACACACCAAAGAATCTGGACCTGCTCCATAGAGGTCGCTCCCTCGCACTCTGCCTAACCTATCTTCGCCTTGAGCCTTGCTGACCTCATCGCCTGCCTGCCCTGACACAGCGCTGCCTGCCCTGACACAGCGCTGCCTGCCCTGACACAGCGCTGCCTGCCCTGACACAGCGCTGCCTGCCCTGACACAGCGCTGCCTGCCCTGACACAGCGCTGCCTGCCCTGACACAGCGCTGCCTGCCCTGACACAGCGCTGCCTGCCCTGACACAGCGCTGCCTGCCCTGACACAGCGCTGCCTGCCCTGACACAGCGCTGCCTGCCCTGACACAGCGCCTGAACTGCCCTGACACAGCGCCTGAACTGCCCTGACACAGCGCCTGAACTGCCCTGACACAGCGCCTGAACTGCCCTGACACAGCGCCTGAACTGCACATAGCGCCTGAACTGCACATAGCGCCTGGTATCGTTAGGATCTCATTTTAATTATTAATCATTGGCCTTGCATTGCGGCGATTTTTAAAACAGCCTAAAAGTGTTTGTGTATTCTGTGCAACTTTACTTTACCTCTGCTCGCACTCCGGCTGTGCCCCGGTTTCGATTTCGGCCATTTGGTTGTGGTGTTTACTTGTGGCCAGTGTCTCCTCCCCGCTCCCGCCTCCCTGCCGACCCTCCCACGCTCAGCCCCCCTCCACTTTCCATTTAAGACAGATGTACCAACGTGCAGCGTCCACGCGCTGCGACCGCGCCGAAGGTGCACCAAAGGTAAGCCCGTCTACGCCCGTCCGCGCCCAGCGCCAAACCCCCTGGTCCCCGCATCACCCACCCCTCCCGCTTTACATACGACGCCTCCACCCTCTTAGCACTTAACCCCGACCGACTCCCTAACTGCACCCAAGCAGCACCTGGACACACCCATGGACCCTTCACCTGCCACCCCTGTAAATTCACCTGCATCAAGTCCCACACCAAACCCACGAACACCAAACAGAGACCCGACACCAACCACCTTAAATGCATTCTTCTCAACACACGGTCGGTTCACAAACACGCCATCGACCTTTGGAATCTACTAGACACCTCTTCTCCAGACATCGCCTTCCTAACAGAAACCTGGATGAATGCCTCTTCTGCTCCAGACATCACCATAGCATTCCCGGACGGCTACAAGATCATCCGTAAGGACCGCCCCATCCAAACAGGAGGAGGCATCGCCATCGTCCACAAGAACACCATACGCGTCTCAATTAGCTCAGAAGACAGCCTCGCGATCGCCGAACACCTTCACTTCCAGATCCACACCGACCCCAAGACCACACTCAGAGGCACCCTCCTCTACAGGCCACCAGGACCCCGTACAAAATTCAGCGACATCATCACTGACTTCATCACCCCACACGCCCTCCCCTCGGAAGGATACATTCTACTGGGAGACCTCAATTTCCATCTGGAAAAGAGCAACGACAGCAACACTGCCACCCTTCTGGACAATCTCGCCAATCTCGGACTCAAACAACTTGTCAACATCCCCACTCATCGCGCAGGACACACACTCGACCCTATCTTCACTTCCAGCAAGCACATCTCCTTCACTCACACCACACCCCTCCACTGGACGGACCACAGTTGCGTCCACTTCACTTACAACAAGACCACGATCCACAACCACCCTCAACCAACTTTGCGAAGAAATTAGAACAAAATCACCATCGACCAGATCTCCTCATCGCTTCTTCAAAAACCACCTGCCTATTCAACGAACCCTAACCAAGCAGCTATCAACCTCACACAATGGCTAACCCAAACCGCCGATAAACTAGCACCCCTGAAAAAACATCAAATCAAGCAAGGAAGCAAGAACGCCCCCTGGTTCAACGATGACCTCAAGAAATCTAAGAAGCTATGTCGCTCCCTTGAAAAAACTTGGAAAAAAGACCCAAACAATATCACCCAAACCGCCTTCAAAAACGCCACCCGCAAGCACCACCAACTAATCCGAACAGCCAAGAAATCAGCACTCAAAGACCGACTAGACAACAACACTCGCAACAGCAAGGAACTTTTCAACATCAAAGAATTCTCCAACCCCGCCGCCAGCTCAAACGACATCACCCCCTCTCAAGTCCTCTGCGACTCCCTCGCCTCATTCTTCCATGACAAAATAGCCGACATTCATAACAGCTTTGACAACCAACCTGTAAACCAGTTCACCCCACTCACCTCCGAACTTGTACCTCCTCCGAACTACCTTCTCGACTGGAACCTAATCACCACAGAAGACACCATTCACCTGATGAACTCCATCCACTCAGGATCCCCGACAGACCCATGCCCCCATCACATCTTCAACAAAGCAAACTCAGTTATCGCACCCCATCTCCGAGACGTCATCAACTGCTCCTTCAACTCCGCCACATTCCCAGAAAGCTGGAAACACGCCGAACTCAGCGCCCTTCTGAAGAAACCTACAGCTGACCCCTCCGAACTCAAAAACTACCGCCCCATCTCGCTCCTTCCATTTCCTGCCAAAGTCATTGAGAAAGCCGTCAACAATCAACTCGCCGCCTTCCTCGAAACCAACAAATCACTCGACTCCTCACAATCTGGCTTCCGAGCCAGACACAGCACTGAAACCGCCCTCATCGCAGCAACAGATGACATTCGAACACTTCTGGACAACGGAGACACAGTCGCCCTCATTCTCCTTGACCTCTCTGCAGCCTTCGACACAGTCTGCCATAGCACCCTGATACAACGCCTTAGAAACATCGGAATTCAAGGAAAAGCATTGGACTGGATCATCTCGTTCCTCGCTGGAAGAACTCAGAGTCCGCCTCCCCCCTTTCAAGTCAAAGGCCTCCGAAGTCATCTGCGGCGTCCCGCAAGGATCATCACTCAGCACCACCCTCTTCAACGTCTACATGAGCCCCCTCGCAACCATCGCGCGGAAACACAACCTCAACATCATCTCCTACGCTGATGACACTCAGCTGATCCTCTCACTCACCAAAGACCCAACCACCGCCAAAACCAACCTACATGAAGGGATGAAAGTAGCCGAGTGGATGAAGCACAGCCGTCTGAAACTGAACTCGGACAAAACGGAAGTCCTCATCCTAGGTACTTCCCCTTCCGCATGGGACGACTCTTGGTGGCCAACGGCCCTAGGAACAGCCCCCACACAGACGGACCACGCACGGAACCTGGGCTTCATCCTGGACTCCTCACTCTCGATGACAAGACAAGTCAACGCCGTATCATCATCATGCTTCAATATCCTACGCATGCTCAAAAAAACATTTTGCTGGATCCCCACCGAAACAAGAAAAACGGTCACCCACGCTCTGATTACTAGCCGTCTAGACTACGGAAACACCCTTTACGCCGGTACCACCGCAAAACTGCAGAAAAAACTCCAACGCATCCAAAATGCTTCAGCCAGACTCATACTAAACATCCCTCGCAAAGACCACATCTCCGGTCACCTGAAAGACCTGCACTGGCTCCCCGTCAACAAAAGGATAACTTTCCGTCTCCTCACCCACACACACAAAGCCCTCTACGAACTCGGACCGGATTGCCTCAACACGCGCCTTTCCTTCTACACCCCCACCCGCCAGCTGCGTTCGTCCAACCAAGCCCTCGCCGCCATCCCGCGCATCCACAAAACCACCATGGGGGGGAGATCCTTCTCCTACTTAGCAGCCAAAACCTGGAATTCCCTTCCCACCCACCTCCGCCTCACTCAAAACCACCTAGCCTTCAGAAAACAGCTTAAAACCTGGATATTCGATAAGTAAACCTCCCCCCCCCCCCCTCCCCTCAAGCGCCTTGAGACCCTCTGGGTATGTAGTGCGCTATATAAATTATGACTTGACTGGACTTCTGTTCATTGAATTACTTTGGTAATTGTACTAAAATGTGCGACACCTTATTGTAGTTGCGAGAGCACAGCTTTGTAATAACTCACTGACCTGCCTTTTAAGAGAAGTTATGTCAAATACCAGTGCCTTAGTAGCGGTATCCACCTCGGATTCTGGCGTTCGAGTTTCAAATGTACTCTTTGATTAGGGCCATCTCTGAGGAAAAAGTCTATTCTGTTTGAGTGAGGTGCACACCGCAGTAATCGCCACCATGAAATACTGCAGCATTGGTTCAGCGGTCTTTTTCCTGCGTGACACTGGCCGGTTGAGTTTCTTCAGAGCTTTTTGCTTGGTCACTGGGTCTTTGTTGCCACGCAAATTTGTCTAGCTTGGTCTGTAATTAGGCGCGGCCGCCTTTTGCCCTACCTTTAGCCGGTGCCCGAGCGCTCCCCGGAGGCAACTACGAGAGTTGGGTCCACCAGGTACTCTCCGCCACATGCACGGGATGGCAGAGCCCTGCTCGACCTTCTCTGGCTCACCCCTCCCCCAGGAGAGTGTCCTTGGCCCTGTAGCTGCAGCTTTATCTCCAATTTCAGGGTCCCTTAGAGACTCTTGCATATGGATCAATCTCTCCGCCCCGGGGTAGAAGGCGCTCTACACTCTCGTTGGTCTAACAGCTGGGCTCGGTCCTAGGCCTCCCTTCTGTCAGCCCCTCATGCACTCATGTGCCCACAGCACTCACAGTAAGATCTGAAGGCTCCGGACACGTTACACTTTCGCTCTGCGACGTCCACTGCGTCTGAATCCAATCTTGCGGTGTGTGTACCTCACCAGGAGCACCAGGTGGGTCAGCTCTTCCCGGCACAGTGTAACGGAGCGCTCTTGAAGTTGCCCCCAGGCAAGCAAGTCAGCTTATCACTTTGCGCGGTGCAGGTTGGTTTGTGCGCGTTTCGTGCACCCACGTTCTGGGCTCGACCCTGGTGAGTCGGTGCTCTTGATGTGTTGCGCCCACTGGCGTCACGTCACCACTAGGCTGCTCGCGGTTGTCCCAGCGCAGGGCCCACCTGGCTTCGTGCAGGGGCCCGGCAATCTCTGGGCCGTAGAAGTCTGTTATTTTTCCCGGTCCGGCTGCACCCTGGCGTACCCTGGTGTAGCGGGTTGCCAACTTGTACCTCTTTTTAGCAGACATTCCCACGGATGGTGCCGGATCAGGTCGCAGGAGACACGTTAGCACGCCCTCATAGGGCTTTTTAAAATTAATACTAAAAATAAAAATAATTCAGCTATGCTGCACAGCAGTCATGCAACAAGATCAGGAACATTGACAAAGTTCATAGCATACATAGGCAAGACCTATTGGCTTTGCCAATCCTGGATTAGTTTGCTGTCAGCACTCCATGGGAGTATGTGTTTGTGTGCTCTCCCTCATGTGCTTATTTTCCTTCTCAAATACCCACCCCTGTGTTCTTCGTGCTGCTCCGAGACAGACCCCCCCCCCCCCGCACTCAGTTTTTCCTCACAGCTGACAGCTCTAAAATAGACTAGCAACTTACTATCCCCACAGTAGATGGGCTGAGAGAACTTACTGGAGGATGGAAATGTCATGTACAGTGACAATTCCATTTTTACTATCAAGAAGTCCTCTGGAAATGTCCCCGACCTCATAGGGGCGGTAGATCTACTCTACCAGACCCATCAAGCTTGAATAAGGATAATGTTACTTACTCAGTAAACAACTGTTCTTGGCTTGTAGAGCTGTAGTTTCACATGCTTTGCATACTCTTGCCATCTAGTGTTGGGCCGGGTGCTTGCAAGTTGTTTTTCTTCAAAGAAGTCTTTCCAGTCACAAGGTAGGGGACTCTCCTTTGAGAGATAGTGTGCATGGGCATTTACTCCATTGTTAGATTGTTTTCCCGCAGATGGTGAGAATGGGGTTAGTAAGAGTAGAATAGAGATATCTACGCATCGGTCTCTAAAGTACGAGAGAACTGCAACAGGTACAGGTAACTGGGGAGGTGGGTGAGCGCACACAAATCTACAGCTCTGCATGCCAAGAATAGATGCTTACTGGGTAAGTAACATACGTTCTAGGCATGTGAGCTGAAGATCACATGCTTTGCATAGACCATACAGCAGCTTTCTCCTAAAGCGGTGGCTAACCTGTTGCAGTTGTCTGAAAGAGTGCTCCAAGTATTGCTTGGCCTACATTAGCTTGTTGTCTCGCTAACACATCTACACAATAGTGCTTGGAGAAGGTGTGCAGTGTAGACCATGTTGAAGCTTTACAGTTCTCAGCTATGGGGATGTTGCCTAAGAAAGCCATAGTAGCCCGTAGTTTGCGGGCGGAATGCGCTCTAGGGGGTATTGGTAAAGTCCTCATTGCTTTTGCATAGCATGTATGAATACAATTAACTATCCGAGCAATACCAGATTTAGAAATAGGATTGCCTTTGTGTGGTGGAGCAAAAGCCACAAAGCTGTTTAGTTTTACAAAATGGTTTTGTTCTATGTAATACAATAATGCACGTTTAACATCTAATGTGTTTAGAGCTTGTTCTGCAACTGCATTTGGTACAGGAAAGAACACAGGCAACTCAACAGATTGAGTAATGTGAAAGGCAGATACCACTTTGGGTAGGAATTTGAAGTTTGTGCGAAGGACCACTTTGTTTTGGTGGATTTGACAAAAAGGTTCCTCTATGGTTAGTGCCTGAAGCTAACCCACTCTCCTCGGTGGTGCAACAACAATGAGGAAAGCAACTTTCCAAGTGAGAGATTGCAGTTCACATTTGTGAAATGGCTCGAAGGGTGGACCGATTAGTCTGGTAAGGACAATGTTAAGAGTCCACACTAGAGCAGGTGGAATAACTTTCCATAAAAGCCTTGATAACTGGTACTCTGAAAAGGGACAGATGCTGTCTATTTTGAAGGTATGCAGCTATTGGGGCGAGATGCAAGCGTATGGATTTGTAAGCTAATCCGGACTGTTGTAAGTGTAGTAAATAATATTTTGAATGAAAGCATCTACTGGGTTGATATGGTTGTTATTACAATATATAACAAACTACTTCCATTTAGCTGTGTAGCAAGCCCTTGTAATAGGCCTTCTGGCCTCTTTACCGATATTCATAGTCTGGTGGAAGGTTGATAGCCAAACTCTGGGATTTCAGGTGCCAGATCACTAGGTGGAGATCTTTGGGATGTGGAGGTCGTATTTCTCCATGGCTCTGTGTGAGGAGACTTGGTGTGAGCTGTAGTTTTTGATGACCTACAGAGAGCTCCAACAGGGTAGTGAACCAAGGTTGTTGGGCCCATGTGGGAGTTATTTGGATCAGTGTGAGGGATGTTTGTCTGAGCTTCAGAACCACTAGTGGAATGAGTGGGAGAGGCAAAAAAGCATAGGCAAATACCCCTGACCAGTTCATCTATAGTGCATTGCCTTTGGAAAATGGGTGTGGCTACCTGGAGGTAAAGTTTGGGCATTTTGGTGTGTTGCGAATAGATCTTTCTGTGGAAAACCCCACATTGGAAGAATGGGAGGAGAACTTTAGGGGGAAGTTCCCACTTGTTAATCGGTCGTCTCTGCCTGCTGAGAAGATCTGCAATCAGATTGTTTAATCCTAGGAGGTGTTCTGCCAGGAGAGAAATATTGTGATTACAAAAATGCAAATCTCGGGAAGGAAGCCGCGTTTAGACGAGGTGCGACACGAAGGAGGATGCAGGGGACTTAGGACTTTAACAAGAGTCATCCCAGAGGGAATTATCATTTTCCTATGTTCATCCTCCTTCAAATATTAATCCATACAGCAAAAAGATAGATATATTTCAATATATTTTGAGGACGATTAACATTCTGACTATCTATTAGAGTGCACGGATAATCCCAGGGCTTCCTTATACCAATAACTAAGAGACCGCTTGTAACATTTTTCTACAAAGAACTCCCTACCCAGTACGACGATCGCCAACATCCAAAACAACTTGCCCTGAAGAAGTCCCTTTAAAACGAAACGCCTCGGCTGCGAACACCCGTGTTTTTGCCTGTACACTTTTTGGGAATAAAAGAAAAATCACCACTAAGAAAGTCTACATCTGTTGTTTATTAACATTGTAGCTTTTACAATTGTGTGGTGCACCTTTGCATTTTTGTATTTACTTTATAAGTTCTTGGATGAACTATCATTGTGTTAATCAGTGTGCACACACCTCGCCCATATATACGGCCAGGGGAGATTCAAAATTTGGGGGGTGATCTGAGTTAGGTGCTAAAATAAGGAAGTCTCCACTGTCTTTCCTGTTTTTTGAAACTGAGAAATATTGTGATGTATAGCCCACCTCCAAATGGCTTGTGCAAGACTTGACCGTAGGATAGTGTGCCTCCACCCCCTCCCCCGTTTCTGTATGTAATACATGGTTGTCAAGTTGTTGGTGCGCATCAGGATAGTTTTGCCTGCAAGGTGATTCTAGGAGGATTTGAGCGCTAGAAATACTGCTAGAAGCTCTAAATGATTTATATGAAGGTGCTCGTGACTCCACAAACCTTGAATTGAGAGATTCT
Organism: Lissotriton vulgaris; assembly: GCF_964263255.1. Taxonomy (NCBI): domain Eukaryota; kingdom Metazoa; phylum Chordata; class Amphibia; order Caudata; family Salamandridae; genus Lissotriton; species Lissotriton vulgaris. Next base: position 221,261,856 of record NC_141691.1, on the reverse strand, counting down.
GGAGATGAGCTCCCCAACCAGTGAGCGATGAGTCTGTTAGCACAGTCTGTGGGCCGATGAAAGGCCACCCTTTGGATAGGTTTTGTTGATTCCACCACTGCAGAGTGGGATGGGTGTGGCTGCCAACTTACTCTAGATCTTACAATTGAACTTGACGGATTCCACTGACTTGCCAAGCATTCCTGAAGGGGTCGCATTTGAACTCTTGCATGGGGAACTATTGTGATGCAAACGCCATAATTCCCAGTAGTTGTATATATACTTGAGCTGGTAATGATTGGTTGGGCCGAAACTAAAATTAAAGCCTGAATAGTGCAGATTCTGGCTGCATTGTGACAGGCAGGAGCTTTTTGAGCATCGAGAGTAGCTCCCAAGTATGTTTGCATGTTGGAGGGTTGGGGATGGGCATTCAACATATTTACTGTGAACCAGAGATTGCCCAGTAACTACTATTATTTGAGTGTGCTGGAGACACTTCGGGTAAAAACTGGCTTTGATGAGCCAATCGTCCAAATATGGGAAGACATGAATATGTTGTCTTAAAAGGTGCCAGGCATTTGGTGAATACTCTGGAAGCAGTGGTGACTCCGAATGGAAGCACTTTGAACTGGTAGTGTTGTCCTGCTACCACAAACCTAAGATATTTGAGATGAGCAGGATGTATTGGAATATGGAAGAATGCATCCTTTAAGGCTAGCGTTGGACAAAGTAACCTTGCAGTAGGAGTGGAAGCACGAAAGAATAGGGAGTACACACAGGATCCTGGATATTGTAAAGGTATGGGATCTAAAGATCCCCTGCTTGAGGAGGTGTAGCTGCTCTGGTGACTGTGTGAACATTGAGGAATATTGGGGGGGGGGGGGGGGGGGGGGGGGGAATTGTTGGTAAGCTCCAGGCAATAACCAGATTTGATCATTCCTATGACCCATCTGTTTGAAGTTACTGTGTGCCAGACGGGGAGGAACTGAGAGACGTCCCCCCAACAGGTGTGGATTGGTCAGGGGAAAAGGAGGCAAATCACTGTTGAGGTGGGGGTTCGGGGTGTGGAAACTTTACCTCTTCTCTTGCTATTATGGCCTCTAAATATGCCTTGAAAGTAACCTCTCGACGAGGGTGACAGACTGTTGCCTCTATACGGTGTAGAGGTGTTGTCTGTATATATGCTTTTGTAAATGGAGTCTGTTCCATTGACTGCTAGATGTCCCAACACATCTAGGCCCAACCGCATTCCACGAAGTTGCTGATCAAAAGGGATTCTTCTGAATACGCATATAATGGAAAACTCAATCATGCAACAATACAGTCGAGGGTAAGTCGATTGCGCACGGTGGGGAACTAGAATAATTGTTGAACCCAAGCACAAGAATTCACGCCCGAACCAGATGGCAGAAAATAACGGTCTAACAATGGAGTTAATGCCCACCTGCACACTCTCCGAAAGGGAGTCACCCACCTTGTGACTGGAAAGACTGCTTTGAAGAAAAACTGGCAAACATTCGGACCCAACACTAGATGGCAGGAGTATGCAAAGCATGTGATCTACCGCTCACATGCCTCGAACACTTTCTTTTCTCAGTTCAGCCTACCTGTGGACAGGTCACTGGGCCCTGTGCAGATACTTTGCTCAAGTTCTTAACTTCTCATCATAGGCAGGACCTGTAGCTGGCTTCTCCACCGAGCCGCTCGTGAGCAACAGGTAGCTCTCCAGCTATCTGCAAGTGGCTTTCCTTTGTGCATATCAGCCTATTAAATTAGAAACGTGTGCTCTGTTGAATATATGTGTGCCAAAATCTGAAGACCATATTCAAAATGCAAATGTGTGTATTTTCATAACTCATAAGCTGATGTTTGCAGAAAATTGGTTACATTTTCAAAATATACTTCAATTTAAGGATTGAGTGATAAATCATGTAGCATTGAAGACGCGTATTACCGACATTACCTTCCTGCCAGGGGCACGGCAGCTATGACAGTAATACACCAGCCATTTAAAGGCATTCTAACCTTAAAGCCTTATTTACATTACGGCAGGCCTCACCAGCTGATGTACCGGGGTGATCACTGCTGGTAATCTTGCATTGGCTAGCCACGGATTTAATTTGTCTGACGTGCTCACTATAACACGAACACAATTGGTAGCTCAGGGTGATCTTCACATAACAGATAGCTCGTTACAGAAAAGGTTGGATACCCCAGTCCTGGAGGAACTTTTACCAACCAGCACATCAGGAGCAGCTATGTTTGCTCCACTGCAGCAATCAAGGATGCCCCTAAATAAACCTTCCTCACAATAGTGCTACCTGGGCATGTAAAAGGGTGAATAAACAGGAGGTCCTTGTGTAGGAAAAGACCGGATCCAGAGAAGACCTTGAGAAGAAACCATTGACAAATTGCAGAATAGCCTGCTCAGATGTTAGTAGCCCCATATGACTAGAAAACGAATACTCCATTAGAATGGAGCTCTTTACAGTGGGCAATAATAACCATTGGTAGGAGAAGCCTGCCTTACCTGCAGAGTAGCTGACACTAAAGACATTCACACATGGGGCACGGGATGGCTTGTCTGCAGGGCGTGAGGCCATTCACCCTAAGTGGAAACTGCACACTGCCAAAATTTTGAATTTTCCTCTGCAATCTTTCCAATAGCAGAACTGCAACACTTCAGTTCTTGGTTCTCTACTAGTGCAAAACTAAACGTAGCAGTTCAGCCCACCGAGTGCATGTTTGCAGCCAGAGTTTAAGTTATGAGCAGGCAGGCAGAGTTCAAAGCCTTACCACTCACTGTGAAGGAGACTAGGCAGCTACTTAATCGCCAGCAACCACAGCAGATCTCACGACTCTGGCTTCTGAGACTCAAGCCCTATTACATATGTTGCAGTCTTTGGACACAATATGCGCCTTTATGCACTACATAGGGACCATGGAATACTTAGGCTACTAGCAGGAGTGCATCCTGGGGTAAAACAGATTATACTCAGCACAGAAGTGACTGCTCACAATTGGTTCTTTGGTAAAGGTACAGTGCTGTCAGTATTTACAGCTGTTTCAGGTGCAAATATATTATTAATGCCCTTAACAGATCTCGGCCCGAGATGAGAACAATTGCTCACGTACATCTAAAACCAGAACCCCTACACCAACTGATCATGGGTCAAAAATAGTACCACCGAAAGTTAAGCCTTCAAAATTATTTTGATGTTCAAGCGGAAGGGAAATCGGTGCAATTGAGGCTCATCTAGATGCTTGAAGTTTTTGATATTCTTTATCCACCATCACTTCTCATAATGGGGACTGATCAGACCTTGCATTTTTATATTCAAATGAAAGCTTGACTGGGCACATCTTGAGGCTGGGCTCAACAACAGTTATTTCTGCCGCTTACATACATTTTCTGCCTATGCTGTGGAGTAGGATCAGAATTACAGCAGGACAATGATGAGCCCATAGTTAACCTTGCACAGAGAAGACAAGAACCAGATGCCTCCCGGTTGAAATGATACTTTCCAAAAGGGCACAAAAGTCAGCTGCCAGAAAAAGTCCATGGCAAAAAAATGTACCCATCTGATGCGGTGTTAAACTTGAACTGCAAAAATAAGAATGCCTGCTAAGGGGACACTAGTGTCAGTGAAGACTCAAACTTACATTATTGGGCGAAAAGCTGTAATGGAGTGGTGCACATCTTCACGCACAAGGTATGTACAGCAGGCTGTAGGACATACATTCAGAAGAGTGGTATTACAAAGTAGTATTAGTTAACTAAAGAGTTCAGGTCTAGCATCAAGGGTTATACAAGGCACCATAAATAAAATTAATTAGGTTGGCATACTCCCATGTCAGTAGAGATTTCACTACATAAGTTTGACAGTATGGACCATGGTAGCTGCAAAGTTCAGCTGGAGTTTAAAAGCAGTTGAGCAGGACCAAACCGAGCATTGATTTCAATTAATATTCAACAGCTTATGGTTAGGAAACAGAATCTTTATTTTGTGTTGCACTCAAAAATATGGGCTAAAATTGTAAGAACTTTATAAGCAAAGTCTTCGAAAACATTTCTACTTGATGACAAAAATATACAAGTTGGAATTGTGAAATATTTTGGTAACTTAATTCAGGCTATTCCAAATCAAAGCTCTGCAGTAAATCTCCTTTACATTTAGTTTTGTACAGAATACCAGGTAATTAAACTTCAAACTTTTTAGAAAGTATTATTAATTCTAAAAAGGCACACTTTAAAGCAGTTGCTTGTCAAAATCAAACTATTAAAACAGCTCTCAAACGATTGAGTGAATTCAGGTAAATAACCTACCTTGCACCTAAATGTATTCTAAGCGGTTATTGTAAATTGAATATTTGCTACAACTGTAATTTGTACATAACGAACTGGTTAACTATTCTTAGCAAATGTAAACACTTAATTTCAGGTGCAACAGCATAGTGACACTAAAAGACAGTAAAACTAGAAAAAATTAAAGTTCACACGATGCAGGGCAATTTAGACACCACTTCTAGTATTAGTTTGACAGCCATCGGATCTGAAATAAGCTAAACTTTCAGTTTAGACAAGGATAAAAGAGTAGCTTAGTTTGCAAGTGCTTTAAATAGGGCATAATACACACACACACGGGTAACACTAACAGCTGGGTTGAAATCGCAGAGACTGGTGCTTCCAAGTCACAAAAGGATACATCAACGGTAAAATACTGAGTGAGTGTATCTGGAATCTAATTTGGTTCAATGGCTCTTAAGAACTTTCACAAGGAGCAACTGGTGTTACAGATTTGGGGTACCAAATGCCATTGTATGCCTTACTCGCCACTACAGCCAACATGAATACAGTTTGTATAGCAAATCAGTTAAATCTTGGCTGCTCCCATCATAAACTACACGAGTAGAAGGTTGCGAAAGAACATGCAATTCAAGTACTAATTTGCACTAAACAGATTCAATCATATAACATAATACTATTCACGAAGTACAACAGTGCCCTACAGCACTTAAAAGTACAGCAGTCAATATTATAAATGGGAAAATAAGGAAGAGGAGCAAAAGTCCAGATCCTGAGCAAGATAAAGTTAAGTGCACTTTGCTTAATTTAAGACTTGCATTTGCAAGTATTCCCTTATTGTAACAAATCAACATCATTGAGAAATCCCTGTAAATGTAGGCTCTACAGTTACCAATCCAAGACAATGCCAGCTTTGTGCTTGTGTCCAATGTTAGCAAATCAACACGTACGGCCAGGCCAAAGTGCCTAGCAAAACAGAGTACAACCCTATGTACAATTAGTTGTGTGCAGAGTATGAAGAGTTGGAGGACACTTATGCCACTGACATCCTTAGAAAATGTTAGTCAATCATTGAGGTGGATGCAGATTATGGGTAAAAGTAGGCATGAACAATAACGGCTTGAAAAGCGCAATCACTGGCAAGAATTGCTTAGGCCTACTGTTAAAGCCAAACTTTCATCATGCGCTTTAGACAGGATTTAAAGAAAACAAAGAAGCAAGTTGAAGTGACAACGAAATAAACCAAATTCACCCTCAAAGTATGAAAATGGGAGTTTTTTTGTATTTGAGCAATTTGTTAATATTGCTACTTGATAGAAAAGACAATTACTACACTGTAGTTAAAAGCACCTTAACCCCGTAGTTTAAGTTTTAGAGCCTACAAACTGAGGCCAATGAAAAAATAACCACTAAAAAAAAAAAAAAAACTGGATCCTGCCTGCAACAGAGGATGGTGAAGTTTAGTCTCAATTTCAGAACTTGCTTCTTTGAAAAAGGGAAGTGAAGACCATTTTCACAGAGTGTGATATCCAGCATAGCTTTTTCTTCTGCCAATTATGTACGCAATCACAATGATGACAATCAAGCCAGCCAGAGAAGCACCAACAATAATTGGGATTAGAATGCCGTCATCATCCAGTGAACATTCCTGTGCTGTTGATGAGAAAAAGGATGCAACAATGAATAACAGATAAAAGTAGAGCAAAATGATATTAGCAAACATCCTCAACAAGTGTATAAAAAAGAAAGACTAAAGCACACACTAAACTTATTCATACAAAAAACAATACATTGCAAATAGCATTCCAGAAAAATAGAGAGTGCTACCATGCAATGCATACACCAACAGCCAACCCATTTGAATACAGTACCACAGACAGATATGGGTGTGAGGTACCAGACTAACATTCTATTGCTTCTGCTGACAAGACTACAGACTAATTTGCTTTACTTAAATAAGATGCAGCAAAACTAATTGAGGTTTATACGAAGGAACTGGTAAAAATTTAAGTGAAGTCATGCTCATTGATGTTTAACGAATGGATGCTTTTTTCGAGCAAGTCAGAAAAAACATGTTGTGGATACAGGGGCGCCCATGTGCTAAAGTCTTACAATGTGTGCTTTAGTTGGTAACTGCTTGCACCATTCTGAGAGAATGGCAGATCGAATTGAAACAAATGAGTAGGTTGTGGCGTTTTCTAGTTTGTGGTACAAGACTGATCGTTTTGGATGAAGTGTAAAGAAAGTTTTATTTGAGCGATGACACGAGTAGGTTGGAAGGAGAGCAGCAATTTTGTAGTCACTGATGTGCTAATCATGCCTTTCCATCGTTAGTTACTAGGCAATAATTCATGCAACACTGAGCTATTCACAGAGGATACATGTGCAATTATTGTAATTGCTGGTTATTTGCATAATCCAATCCAAAAATTCTTTATTTCGGCCTTTCAGACCATAAAAGATACAAAAAAAACAATCAACATTTAAAAACATCCACATACAGTAAAATCATGCCAGTACACATTTCATAAGAATTCATTTCCTTGGAGAGTCTGGACATGAGTAGGAGTTAACCTTACAGTTCATATCAGTATTCAGTCTTTTACTAATTTTCTCCTTATCTGCCACATAGCCATTATAAACTTGGCAACTACAAAGACTATGTGGGGCAGGGTACTTGTTTTAAATATTCTGTATGAGTGTAAATGGTTCCTTATGCCCAAGTTCCTACATAATGGCACTAGACAATATTTCCTTGGTCTATTGTAGGCTGGGCAGAAAAACAGAACGTGAATTTCCTCCTCATCTTGATTGCTGCACCCTGGACAGATTTTATCATCCCTTTGTCCATTTACAAGCAAAGGTTTTGATGGGAAGGGGTGCCTAACCTCCATTGGATAAACAATTTTCTTGCTAAAATAGGAAAAATGATGTCCATAAAACCTTCGAATTTATAGGAATTTTTGGAAACCAAGAATTGTTCAGTTAAAATGCCATTATTGGGTGCACACAGCAGGGAAACTAGATTTCTCTCCTTGTATATTTCGACCAGTCTTTTGCGAGGGACCCTGCGACAGCCTTGTTCAGGAAACTCCCATAACTCAGGGAGTCTCAGACGATACAGTTCTCTCTTTATAAAGGCCAACCACGGGATTCTGTCACGCTGGTTCAGATTCATTACATGGATAAGATCTTGCCTATAATGTGCAAGCTCACCGGTGGTCCAAAGCCTGTGCCAAAAGCTTAGCGGTTTTAATTCCAGATCCTCGCCTATCGAGGGGAGACCCACATTTAGTCTTAAAAGGAGCAAAGGTGTGCCACGGGGAAGGGCTAGGAGACGTCTGAGGAAGTCGTTTTCTACTCTAGCTAGTACTGTCCCAGCTTCATACCCCCATAGCTCACGGCCGCTTTGGCTTGGGTTTTATACATCTCTACTGCCGGACTAATAGGTTTGAAGGTAGAAGTGTTTGCAACCTTCAAAATAGTCGTCGGCAAACATGATAGCCGGCACCCTCCTGCCTGCCAACATTGTCGAGATGAGATAGGACACTGTTAACGAAAAGGCAAAACAGGGTTGGCGCCAAAACGCAACCCTGTCTTACCCCTCTAAGGACTGGGAACCTAGATGACAACGCTCCATCCCTCCCACACCTAACCTGAGCAAAGTTGCTGTCATGGAGCCTAATTATGGCATGTAGTAGATGGGTAGGAACACCCAGCTCCTTTAGGACCTCCCATAGTTTCTTGCGGGGAACCAAATCAAAGGCGGGCCTCAGGTCCACGAACACCATGTACAGCCTTTGCATAATCAGCAGTTAACTTGGAAAAGCAGCAGAATCTGGCCCTTGGGAACACTATGGGCAGCCCCACGTTACAAATAATTACCCAGAATTCATTTGATTGAAGGCAATACTCCAGAGTGCTGGAGTTGCCCGAGCACCTCCATCAATAGGGGTAATATTTGTTTTGAAAGCCTATGCAGAGTTCAGAGAAATCTGTGGCAGATCACGTCTATATTGTTTTGCTAGCTTTGTGTCTGATAGGCGTACAATATTGTGACTTTGTGAAGAACATCTCAATATTGAGTTGTCCCCAATTGCAAAGTAAGATTTCAGTTTTGATCAATTGATGCTACATGATTACCTAAAAAATTTGGCAAATGTTGGATATTAAAAATTTTAAATCTCCACCTGATACAGAAAAGTTAAGTTAGCCAAATAACTTCTCAGATTATCCTACACTGCAATCCTATTTTAATATGTCACAGATTGTCTTTAGAGCAAACTTATCCTGTAAAGGTATCATTGAAGGCATTCAAAGGTACAACTACCAAGGCAGAACATAGATTAACTGTTTCTTCATAGTTATGCAAGAAAATGTGTTAACTTCTGAAGTGGTAAAACATTCAAACATTGTATTTATCATTGAGGCACTATTGATCATCATGAAACCCAATCCTGGAAAGTTTACAAATCTCATGCTATGTAGTTTTGAGATTAAGGTATTGAATTTTTTTTCAACCTGAAGACTATGAACAAAGATTATAACCTTTACTAGGAATGTGTGGAAATTGTTTTAGCTTCGTATAAATGGGGATATAATTTTGCTGCCCCCCCCCAGCATAGCCCCCTACCCCCCCGGTGAGAGAGGAATCCAATCTTTATTTTGTACGGCTTAGGTTCAGCTAGAAACAATAAATCTAGAAAAAAAATAATTCTGAAAAAAAATTGGCGTTATACGAGGTCACCGGTTGGGATAACTTGGTTTATAACAAAAAGGGCCTTAAGAAATAATGGCTCAGGCATGCTCCTTCTTTCTTACCTGTAAACATTGGCAAACGTACCAGCAGCAAAAGGTGTGCCACAGCCAGCCCACATAAGAATATCTCATCTAATACCCTACACTCATACATAAGGCAAAAAAATACCAACACTCTTCAAACACACAGCTAGTCTGCCAGGCTAGTGGCAGATATACAATATACAAATGCCAGAGGACCATTTTTGAAATTCATTTTGATAGAGGTATGGTAAACATAATGTGACCCAGGTCAGAGCATGAACAGTGCATCAGGTATAGAAAATCCCACAGCATTGTTCTGTATAATTTGTAGTCCGATACACATACACCAGATTTTGTGGTACTTGCAGACAACTGCTGGCAGTGCATACTAATTTCTCGGCCCATTCCCTAGGACCACGCAACAAGAATCAAGGTGAGTGGGGAGCTACATGTGAGATTCAGCAGCAGGCAAGGTATCTATTGTCTAACAATCCAATAACCATCAAAACATCAGGCGCACACAGGAGCCACATCTTTTACACCGAAGCCCAAGATCGCCCGCTTCTGGTTTGGAATTAAACTGTATCCCACCAGGGTCCTAAGAATATCATGGATTGTAGAAAAGAATGTAGTGATAAAAGGGCAATCCCATTTAATATAGAAAAAAACCACATGTGCCACAGAGGGCAGCGGTCGTCTGCTCTGGTTCTCATGTGCCAAAGCCTGTGGGAATAAAAACATACCTGGTGGGTACATTTGAACTGAATCAGTCTAGGTTTGGCAGATCTGGTAGTATCCTGGCCTCCTGCCATCCCACGGGAGTTAGTGGGAAGACATCTTGGAACAGGTGTCTCGTAGGTGCACAAACTAAGCTGGTGAGTATCACTAAAGTTCAATATATTCGAGAGATCCTCTTATGCCCTAGGTGTTACTTGGGTTCGAAAGGGTTGAAGTCACAGAATGAGGTTGTGTAAGTGCATGTTGGAGTTGAGGTAGAAGAAGAATTGGGTTTTATTTAGCAGAAAGTCCACGGTTTTGCTTTTGAAGGGCTTAAATGTGCACAAGACCATACATTTATCTGAAATGCTGCTCCGTTCCCAAGCATGGAAAACTGTTTGTCTCAACACTTTGGGGAGCCAGGTATCCTTCCACAGGCTGAAGTCTCCTTGGCAATTAATTTGTGCCATTTAGTGAGTTTAAGAGCGTTGTACAAGCAAGCCAATGGAGTTCAGGTATTACCCTGGAAAGATCATAATTCTAAACAGTAAGTGTGTCATTTTGGTCCCTAAATAATCATTAATGGCCACCGACTGATGTCCAATAATACAAGCACGGTTCTGGGACACTCCCCAGTTCGCCATTGGATGGGCCCCGTGTTCATTTGGCCAGGGAGACCCTGGGTTGTGTCCCAGTCCAGAGGTATTCGGTAAGTTATGTTATGTTAAATTAAATTTATTAAGCGCACGTACGCCCGTAGGCTTCATGGCGCTGTGGAAGACTGGCAAAACATAACATGTGACAGAAAGAAAATTAACTAAGGATAAGCTTGCTTAAAGAGCCAAGTTTTGAAAGCCTGTCTAAAGGTCAACAGATCTTCGTGGAGTCTTAGTGGCAGTGGCAAGGAGTTCCACAGGGAGGAAGCTAGGAAGTGGAAAGATCCTCATCCCTGGCGTTGTTTCCTGATCCGGGGCACGACTAACAAATTCTTTTGGCCAGAACGGAGAGCACGGGAGGGAGTGTAACTGACCAGCAGGCTGCTAATGAATCCAGGGCCCTTACCTTGTAGAGCCCTGAAGATGATGCATCCCGCTTTAAATGCTGCTCTCTGCGCTACAGGCAGCCAGTGGAGACTGGCCAGTCCAGGTCTGATAGACTGCCACTTAGGAATTTTGCAGATCAACCTGGCCGCTTGGTTCTGAACCAGTTGGAGTCACTATTTCAGACAAAAGAGATGGGGGTTTGGTGGAAGGGAAATTTGAAGACATGTAGGAATTCTGGCAAAATCACCATTTTAAATAGGGTTCTTTGGCCAATAACAAATGCGCTGGTCTCCGGACGTCAACTCCCTTTGGGTAGTTTGCAGTAGAGGGGTAATATGGAGATCCCAGAACTGTTGCTAGTCTGTTGAAAAGCGGATTCCTAAATGTGTGAAGGGACCGGTCATGAGCTCCAGGGACCAGGCCATGGCTCCAGTAGAGAAGAAGCCTATCCCTGGAACATATTGGGATTTAGTGTAGTTCACGTGCATGTGAGGTGCTTGCATGTGTTGCATATCTATGGATGGACTGGCCTCTGTACTTACACTAGGAAGGCATTGGCATAGAGGGATACTCGTTCCTCCTTGCCAGGATCCAAACGTATGCCCTTTAGCTGGGTAACCAGGGAGATCCATTCTGCTGCAGGGCTGATCACAAGAGCAAAGAGGAGGCGAGAGAAGGGACTGCCCTGCCGGTTCCCTCGCTCGACAGGAAAAGGGGCAGAGAGCACCGTCGACTCAGACCGGAGGCTGGTTATAAAGAGTGTGGATAATCTATAAAAAAAACAGAGTGGGAGGTTCATTTTATGGAGGATATGGTGCATCATGATAGAGTCAAAAGCTTTCTTGAAGCCAATTAGTACGAGGTCCGTCTGCTCTTGCTGATCATTTGGCTAAAATGAGCTATAGGTGGCCAATACAGTGTCGGGTTCGCAATTCAGCAGGAAGCTATTCTTGTCCGGTTTGCCTCAGGATTGGATAACATTGCAGCAACCGAGTTGCTAGGATTTTAGACAGGAATTTCAGCCCCATGTTAATCAGGGAGATCGGCAGATAGAAGACAATCAGTGGATATACCCAGTCCGGATAAGGACCCACACTATGGTGGCACCTCCCAGAGCATGGGGCAAGTATCCTTTCCATATGCTATCTTGGAAGAGGGGTAGGAGATGGGGACGAGTATGGCGGAATATAGTTAGAAAGATTTTACAGGGAAGCCATTCAGGCCTGTGGTTTCATAAGTGTTTAAATGAGTTGGTGGCTTTGCATCTATTCTAATGTAATGGGAGAAGCTGGGTCTTCTTTTTGCATCTTGCTGAGAGAGCACATTGGGAGGTCGTTTGCTATGGTAGGGTCTGGGAGATGCTGGCAGCGTGAAGCACGGAGTAATAGACAGCAAATGCCTCAGCAACAAAGTTGGTCTTGTGGACACGCATGGGATCTCTATCTCAAGTAATCAACCAGTACAAAAAGCAGTCTGCTTTAAGCCATTCCTAGATGCGAGACAATAGCCAGTTACGTCTGGCAGAGTGCAGCTGAAGTGGTTTTAATTCTTTAGTTGCAGCTGCCAGCAGATACACAATTTTAAAGAGGTCAGTGAAAATAGTGCCTAAAAAGCACAAAGTGCCAACTGTGGACATCTGGTTGAGCCGGACCAAGACAAAATCACAAGTTCAGGCTAGCTGCACTTGGGCATGGGCCAGCTACAAGGCCCCAGCTAGGCCCTCTGAACAAGAGTACTTTAAATCCTGGTTTACGGAGCATTGCTGAGGTACCGCACCACGGATGCATTGTGCAGTCGAGGCACTGTGTTCCAAGGATCAGTGAATCTGCGATGCGAGAATCAGTGTAATTGGGGCTGCTGTCAACAATGGGTTTGCGACTTGAGGGCATATGTAAGGAAAGCTTTGCACAGGTGGCTGCTGGGTCGATGCAGAGCCCTTGCAGCCACACAACCATCGCAGATCGGATTTATTGGTTCTACTTGGGGTTGCACTGCTCAGCAGAGAAGGTGCATCTGTTCTGCTGGGTCTACAGATGGACTGGCAGACCAAGTGTCAATCAACTTTAGAGGGTCCGGGATGTCACCACTTCGCAGGGTAGGACTCAGATAGCAGATTCCTGGTGATGGATTTAAGGTTGTTGGAGCCTTCTGTCGCAGAGTCTAGTAAGGAGGGTAGCCAACGAGCCCTCAGAGTTTCTTCAGGGTCCTGAGTTTAACACATGCAGGTCCAGTCCTTCTCACCCAGGCAAGAGGGCAGCAGAGCAGCAGTCCAGGCGAGCGGCAGTTCTTCTTGGTAGAATATTCATGGGTTCAGAGTTGTACTTAACAGTTGGTGTCAACGGGCTAATAATTATACCTGGGACTTGTTTGAAGTGGGGGAAGCTTCTAAAAGGTTCCCCGTTCAAGTCGCCAGGCATCCTGCCTTCCGTGGCCCAAATAACCCCGGGTGTATCCAGCCCTTAGTCTGGAGGCAGGCCACAGCCTATCCAAGTGCAAGTAGGATTCTGCCCAGCTCCGCCCTCTCATCCTGAAGTGATGGCCCATCCTAAGCTTTTGACTGTGTGTGGATGTCTAGGAAGAATACACAAAGCCAGACTGCTTGCTACACCCAGTCATGTGACCCAGAAACAGGCAATAAATGGCTGAGGCAGAAAATGCTAACTTTCTAAAAGTGCAATTTTTTTATTACTGGAATTTAAAATCAGACTTCACCACAAGAGGATTTTTCATTACAATTACAAACAAGCATTTGCAATGCAATAGGTCTCGCATTAGGAAAGTTTGAGCTATTGGTATTGTAAATGACAAATTTTGTATGTATGTGTTGGTTTTGAAAATAGAGAAATTAGCTTTGTCATTTACAATGCGAATAGTTTTAACTTTCGAAAATATGACACCAATAGCATTTGTAATGCAATATGTGTTGTATTTATGTGACTTAGATGTATTGATATACCAAATAAAAATTGCTTTTATTTTTTAAATAATTAATACTTAAATAAAAGTTACTGTAATTTATAATGGCAATAGCTTTTGTAAATAACTTGTGAAGATTATGTTCATTGTATTTTATTGTGACGAAAAACCAAGAACAGAAGTGAAATATTTACATCTTTTTGTGACATTTGTAATAAAGCTTGAAACATTGAGAGAACATATTTGAACCAGTTGTTGAATGGTTGCACAGATTGATGCTGTAGTAGCGCTGAGTGATGTTGTGGTGGTGACGAGTGATGCTGTGGCGTACAGTGATGCTGTGGTAGCGCATAGTGATGTTGTGGTGCCCCTGAGTGATGCTGTGGCGGTGCTGAGTGATGCTATGGTGATGCGATAGAGAGTGCGATAGATAGGATAGATAGATAGAGTGATGGCGATTGATAGAGTGAGTGCAATAGATAGACAGATAAAGTGTATCTATGTTGCATTGAGTAGAGTGTAAGTATGAGGTGTGTAATTATATGGCACTGAGTGGTAATATGGGGAGTGTATGCTGCATTAGGTAGAGTGTAAGTATGAGGTGTGTAATTATATGGCACTGAGTGGTAATATGGGGAGTGTATGTTGTATTCAGTAGAGTGTAATTTTGTGGCATGTAATTATGTGGTACTGAGTGGTATTTGAAGTGTATGCTGCATTGAGTGCAGTGTAATTATGTAGCATATAATAATATGGCACTGAGTGGTATTGTTTGGAGTGTATGTTGCATTGAGTGCAGTGTAATTATGTGGCGTGTAATTATGTGGCACTGCGTGGTACTTAGTGTATGTTGCATTCAGTGCAGTGTAAATATGTGGCACTGCGTGGTATTTGGAGTGTATGTTGCATTGAGTGCAGTGTAAATATGTGGCACTGCGTGGTATTTGGAGTGTATGTTGCATTGAGTGCAGTGTAAATATGTGGCACTGCGTGGTATTTGGAGTTTATGTTGCATTGAGTGCAGTGTAAATATGTGGCACTGCGTGGTATTTGGAGTGTATGTTGCATTCAGTGCAGTGTAAATATGTGGCACTGCGTGGTATTTGGAGTGTATGTTGCATTCAGTGCAGTGTAAATATGTGGCACTGCGTGGTATTTGGAGTGTATGTTGCATTCAGTGCAGGGGGGCGAGAGGGTGGCAGGGGGCGAGAGGGTGGCAGGGGGCGAGAGGGTGGCAGGGGGCGAGAGGGTGGCAGGGGGCGAGAGGGTGGCAGGGGGCGAGAGGGTGGCAGGGGGCGAGAGGGTGGCAGGGGGCGAGAGGGTGGCAGGGGGCGAGAGGGTGGCAGGGGGCGAGAGGGTGGCAGGGGGCGAGAGGGTGGCAGGGGGCGAGAGGGTGGCAGGGGGCGAGAGGGTGGCAGGGGGCGTGAGGGTGGCAGGGGGCGTGAGGGTGCAGGGGGCGTGAGGGTGCAGGGGGCGTGAGGGTGCAGGGGGCGTGAGGGTGCAGGGGGCGTGAGGGTGCAGGGGGCGTGAGGGTGCAGGGGGCGTGAGGGTGCAGGGGGCGTGAGGGTGCAGGGGGCGTGAGGGTGCAGGGGGCGTGAGGGTGCAGGGGGCGTGAGGGTGCAGGGGGCGTGAGGGTGCAGGGGGCGTGAGGGTGCAGGGGGCGTGAGGGTGCAGGGGGCGTGAGGGTGCAGGGGGCGTGAGGGTGCAGGGGGCGTGAGGGTGCAGGGGGCGTGAGGGTGCAGGGGGCGTGAGGGTGCAGGGGGCGTGAGGGTGCAGGGGGCGTGAGGGTGCAGGGGGCGTGAGGGTGCAGGGGGCGTGAGGGTGCAGGGGGCGTGAGGGTGCAGGGTGGGCAGTGTGTGTGAGGGTGCAGTGTGGGCAGTGTGTGTGAGGGTGCAGTGTGGGCAGTGTGTGAGGGTGCAGTGTGGGCAGTGTGTGAGGGTGCAGAGTGTACAGTGTATGTGAGGGTGCAGAGTGTACAGTGTGTGTGAGGGTGCAGTGTGTGTGAGGGTGCAGTGTGTGAGGGTGCAGTGTGTGTGAGGGTGCAGTGTGTGAGGGTGCAGTGTGTGAGGGTGCAGTGTGTGTGAGGGTGCAGTGTGTGTGAGGGTGCAGTGTGTGTGAGGGTGCAGTGTGTGTGAGGGTGCAGTGTGTGTGAGGGTGCAGTGTGTGTGAGGGTGCAGTGTGTGTGTGTGTGTGTGTGTGTGTGTGAAGTGCCCACTATGAACTGAATGTATGCAAGCACAGGTGTACAGGATCTGGTAGTCCACAAGGCATGGCTCTTTGTAACAGATGTCACTAGCCTAGGTAGGGGTCAGGCCAGTTTGCCAACAATTAATCATGCTCAGAAGCCTCCTACCCTCTGAATACCTGTGAGTTCTAGGAAACATGTGTATGTTTCGGTGCGCAGAGTGCGAGGGTGCGCAGAGTGCGAGGGTGCGCAGAGTGCGCAGTGGGGCGTGAGGGTGCAGAGGGCGTGAGGGTGCAGAGGGCGTGAGGGTGCAGAGGGCGTGAGGGTGCAGAGGGCGTGAGGGTGCAGTGTGTGGGTTACAATACCATATTTGTTTACAGGCACATAACCGAGTACCTAAACAAGTACAGTCTAGATCTGAAGTGATAAGAACCATGCTTCGTGCCATTGCCCAGAATCCTCTAAAGTCTTAAAACAAGCTTTTCACATACCTGGATTTTACCTCCAACCACAAACAGAAACAACCCCGTTAGAAGTTATATTTGAAATCCACCTTTTCTTCTGCAAAACCATCTGAGGGAACGCTTGAATAAGTCAATTCTGAAGAGTCATTAGAATCGAAAAATCTTCATTGACCGTCTGTGTGCATCTCTCTGGTCTTTCATCAACAGAACTGTTACTTTAAGAAACTATAGTATGTGAAAACGACCGCCTTACAAAACAGCTCATTGAATGTATAAAGATTCTACCAATCAGGTGAGCTTGGTTTCTCTCCTAGAACTGGATTGTAGCAGATGTCAAGAAAAACACAGGGGAGCAAACCCAACAGCAGTGGCCCACAGTCAGTGCTTGATATGTGCCGGTCTTTGACTGTGGTGGGCAACGTCACTTTTTTTGGGGCCGAGACTTATTTCTAATCATGTGATTTTGACCTGGGGTAAGGGAGACAGAACGAGACAGAAGAGGGACGATGAAGAAGAATGAGGCGATAAAAAAATAGCGGCAAATGGAAAAAGCAAGGACGCAAAAAAACAAGAGTGGGATAAAGAAAGTCAAGTGTAGGGTGTGGAAGAAAAAGCAATGCTGAGGAATCAAAATCAGACAACCCTGGTGCTCAGAAGCCTCCAGTCCTTGGCAGCGTGGAGCCGCTGCACACAGTAATGATCATGCCACCAGCACTCTTTTGACACATCTTTCATCCCTGCTGCAGGGTAAACTGCAGCAAGTATTCCCTGATGAAACAAACATTGACAAAGGCAATATGTCTGGATTTAATGAGCTGGCGCGTGTGTGC
Organism: Lissotriton vulgaris; assembly: GCF_964263255.1. NCBI lineage: Eukaryota > Metazoa > Chordata > Amphibia > Caudata > Salamandridae > Lissotriton > Lissotriton vulgaris. The sequence continues at coordinate 221,244,634 of NC_141691.1, read as the reverse complement.
CTGAGTTGGCCTGCTAATTTTATCTGTATCTGTGACTGGGCCAGAAAATTCTAATGCCAGTGTGTCTATGTGTGTGCGTAAAAATGTGAGTGGTGCGCCTGAGTTCGTGTGTGTGTATCTATGAGCACATTAGCATGTACATGAAGTTGTATATGAAATGATTTACTTACCTGTAACTGCAGTTATCCAGTATTGGTGTCTTTCATAGATTCACATGCCTGAATCATTCATTCCCAGTCGTCGGGATGGGAGTCCCCGGTACATAAAATAGTAATGTCCTATAGACATATGTAGAAAAGTAGGCCTAAAGGCCTCACCTTTATAACATATCCATGTCCTTTTGTAAAAAGGACCAAACTCTAGAGAACAGCCAATCAGCCATCACCTCCCTCTAGAACCTTCCTGGCAGGAGCCTCAGTCCCTCAGATTTTCGTACGCACTAAGCTAAGTAGGCATGACACAGAGTTAGGTGAGTCCTTCCAGGGGAGGCGGGAGGGTTGCATGTGAATCTATGAAAGACACCAATACTGGATAACTGCAGTTACAGGTAAGTAACTCATTTCTTATCCAGTATTATGGGTGTCTTTCATAGATTCACATGCCTGAATCAGAGTAGCAAGCAATGCAGAGTGCACATTTCTGATGGAACAGCATACGCAAGTCCTTAGATAAGAAACATCATGCGAGCATGAACCATCATTAGACCTCCACAATAAGTATTAGTAAAGAAATGTGCATACCCGAGTAGGATGGAGGGACGGAGGAAGGCTCACCTTACTGAAATAGATGGCGTAACACTGCTTGTCCCACTGCTGCATCATTCCTCAGCTCCGTATCCAGGCAGTAGTGCCTAGGGAAGGTATGCGGCGACTTCCATGTTGCCGCCCTGTAAATGACAATGACTGGCACCCCTGCAAAGAGAACCATAAAAGTGGACATAGCTCTTGTGGAGAGCGCTCTCACTTTGGAATGCAATGGCTGTCCAACTTGGTCATGACAGAAAGCAATGGCTGCAGAAATCCATCGGGAGATGCTCTGCTTGGCAAGCGGTAGACCTCTCCTAGGTCAGCTGTAAGCTACGAATAGCTGGTTAGATTTTCGGAATGTTTTCGTTTTGTCAATTTAAAACTGCAAGCATCGCTTGAGATCCAAAGAAAAACAGCGATCTCTCAGCTGCCGTGCTTGGATTTGGGAAGAAGGAACGCAGAACCACAGGTTCATATAGGTGGAAGTCCGACGGGACTTTTGAGATAAACCTAGGATAGGTTCTCAGGATTACTCTGTCGTTTTTAAACTATAGAAAAGGATCCTGGATTGAGAACGTATGTAGCTCACTGACCCTCCTTGCAGATGTGAGGAGTACTGTGTTCCACGAGACGTATTTTAGGTCAGCTCTGTGTACTGGTTCGAACTGATGTTCCATGAGTTGGATAAGCACCACAGAGATGCCAGGTAGTTGGCCACATCCTTACTGGCGGGAACGATCTGTATAATAGTTTTAGAAATTGCTTAATCAACCCGCTTGACCAGAGCGATGGACTCATTGAAGTTCTTTTATAACGAGATATTGCTGCTAAGTGTACTTTAATGGAGAAGTGGGCTAGGCCAGACTGTGCCAGATGTAATAGATAAGTGATGTGGAGAAAGGTCGAATTCCGTGATCTGCACACCCAACACAAAAGCGTTCCAGTTCAGTGAATAAGTTTTGGTCGTGCTAGCCGCCCTTGCTCTGGCAAGAATGTCTACAGCCTTGTGGAATATTCAGGTTGTGGAGCTCTCTGAACTCAGGAGCCAGGCGGCTAACCTGAGCGACTTCAGATCCAGATGTTGAACTTGATTGTTGTTCATTGTAAGCAGTGATAGATAATGCCGCAGGTGGACCGGCGGCTCCAGGGATAGACGGTGGAGCTCTGTGAACCAATGTTGCCTCGGCCAAGTTGGGGCTATTAAAATTAGAGTACAAGGCTCCACCTAAAATTTTCCTGAGGATTCTAGGAAGCATCGGGAATGGCGGAAAGGTGTACGCAAAGACCTTGCGCCATGCAATGGAAGATGCATTCCCTAGAGACCCTGACTAGGGATGCCAACTTGCGAAGTGTGGGCATTTGGCGTTCATTCTCGTCGCCAATAGATCGATTTGCGGCATGCCCCCATCTGGAGAAGATCTGGTCGATAATTTGTTGATCAAGCTCCCACTCGTGTGACGATGTTTTCTGCCTGCTCAACACGTCTGTGAGCACATAGTCTGTGCCTGGGACGTATTCCGCCCTGAGGTTATAGTGGAGTATGAGCAAATTCCAGGTTTTTCTGCAACTCGCAAGAGTGTCAGCGAGCGTGGTCTTCCTTCTTTGATGAGGTAGTGCTTAGTCGTGGTGTTGTCTGTCCGGATGAGCACCAGGGAATGTTTTATTCCTGGCAGAAAAGCTTGAAAACCAGGAAGACCGCCCGCAGTTCAAGCAGATTGATATGGAGTTTCTTCTCCATAGGAGACCACCTTCCGCTTATCTGTAGCTCTTGCAGAAAAGCTCCACAGCTTTCCAAGGAGGCGCCTGTTGTGACAACATGAGGAGCAGCCGGAAGCAGGAACGACAAGCCTTGAGACAGGTTTTGAGATGACATCCATCATTGCAGGGCTCCGACCATCTGAGGATTCACTTTTATGTGGTCGTCGAATGACCCTGTGCTTTGGACCCACTGCTTCGAGAGCACCTCCTGTAGAGGTCTCATTCGTAGTGGACAGTGAGGGATCAGGAGGATACACGAGGACCTCATCCCCAGGAGGGATTTTAAGAGGCAGACTGTCCAGAGTTTCTACGAGGCTACTATAGCAGCTAGTGCAAGGAACTTGTTCATCCTCTTTCTGGATGGGAAAGCTTTTGCTGACCGTGTGGCCAGGGTTACACCCAGGAAACTGATGCACTGACAAGGTTGTCGGACCGACTTTTCCTGATTGAGGGTGAGGCCCAAGCAATCGAAACCTTTAAACAGGCGTTGGAAGACCTGGACGAGTCTTAGGATGGAGCCTTGACCAGTCCGCTATTCAGATACGGAAAGACTTAGTGATGGCACCGTCTGATATATGTCACCACCGGGTAACAACATTTCATGAATATGTGCTGTGCAGACAAGTCCGAAAGGCAGAACACGAAACTGCAAGTGTCTGCCCACTACTACAAATCGCAAGTCCCCTTTTATGATTCCTGTGAATTGGTATATGGAAGTAAGCGTCCTGTAGGTCTAGGGACGCCATAAAAGTCCTGCTCTTCTAGTAGTTGCAAGACCTCATGGCTTACAATGTGAAACTACTGCTTCTATTAGGAATATGTTGAGGGCCTTGAAGACCAATATTGGTCTCCACTTCTTGCCTTTTTCTGGAACAAAAAGAAGTGGGATTAACCCTTTACCCTTCTGAGGTGGAGGTACTCTATTGCTTATTTCTACAGCAAAATAGGGATCTCTTGAAGAAGAAGCTGTGTATTTCCGTTATTCCCGCTGTCCTTTACCTTGAAAGGACGACTTTTCAAAGAAGGATTGCTTGTTTCGCTGCTGTTGGCGCTGTTGGTTATTGCGGTCTACTCTGGCCTGAAGAGCAGGAAGACTTGCATTGATAATTTCCTCTGTAGGAAGACCTCGCTCTTCCTCCAGTTCCACGAAAGGATTGGTTCTTATACTGAAGAGTGCCCAAAGCTCTCGCAGGGTCTGCTTCGTTAAGTTTCACGTCAAATAGTAACTGGCTATCATATGGCATGTCCAAAGTCTAAGTTTGCACCGCATGACGGAAAAAGCCATCCTTGGAGCCGCGAGACTGCTGCTCCAGCCAACTGGCGGAACCCTGTCATAGCGATATCCATCGCTCAGTCTATAGTCTGACGCCGATGCTTCACCATCTAGCAGAACTCTTTACATCCTCTTTGGATGAAACTGGCGATTTCGGCAGGTATGGGGCTATATGTGCCCACAATTGTCTATGATAGCCTACCAAGAGCGCTAGGGCATTCGCGGCCTTTACCTTCATTGTCGACATTGAGGGAAACCTGTTCCCAATGTTGTCCACTCTTTTTCCCTCCCTATAAGGAGGAAGCGACAAAGGAGCCGAAGGATTCCTGGAGTCCTTCTGGGCCGTCTGTGTCACTACAGAGTCCGGCTTAGGATATCCTGTTAAACACGCCGGTGCTGAATCTGGCACCTTATACTTCTCATCCAACTGAGGTATCACTGGTGATACAGAAGAGGGGTTCTGCATGACCCTTACTCCTTCTGACTATAGGTAATCGATAGAAGGTATGGACCTTACTGCCTTCTTGAGATTCTTTGAAGTTATACAAGATGCAGTCCTGTTCTTGAGAGGTCATTGAGAACTTAAGACGTTAAGCAGCCCTCTTTAACACATTATAAGAGATTCCAGAATTTGTGGAATTTCCCTCCTCGACTGGCCGCCGTCATAGACAAGACCGCCGACGCGTCGTAGACGAGGCCATTCTAGACTAGGCCCTTGTTGACGCCATAGACAGGCCATCGTATACAAACAGTCATAGACGAAGCCATATAGACAAGGCCATTCTAGACTAGGCCATCGTTGACGCCGTAGACAGGCCAGTCGTAGAGGAGAAGTCGTAGATGAGGCCGTCTCATAGAGCAGGCAGTCGACTGTTGTCGTCGACACTCTCGTCGTCGACAGTGACTCTCCTAGTCGACGTTCTCCTAGTCGACGGTGTCGTCGACGCTCTCCTCGTCGACGTTGTCGTCGTCAAGGCTCTCCTAGTCGACGCTCTCCGTCGACGGTGTCGTCGTCAAGGCTCTCCTCGTCGACGCTCTCCGTCGACGGTGTCGTCGTCAAGGCTCTCCTCGTCGACGCTCTCCTAGTCGACGCTCTCTCCATAAACGCTCGCCGTAGACGAGGCCATCGTAGACGAGGCCATCGTAGACTAGGCCATCGTAGACGATTATGGTTTTTTCGTCGACAATTCTATTGACGAAGTTGGCTTCTAAGTCTTTACCTCAGGAGGTATAGAAGCACTTTATGAAGGGTCCCATGACCAGAGGAGGTGATTTTGACGACTCAGAAGTAGTCTTTTTTACATGATTTTTTCTCCATAAGCAAGTCCTTAACTCTCTTTTCCACAGAGTGAGGAGATTTTGAAGGACTGTGCCCAGAAGACCCATGAGTGGTCTTTTTGAGGGCCTTCTCAGGACGTTCCCCTGAGGAATGAGTGAGGAGATTCTCTTCTCTTTTGAGGTCTCCTAGACATTGAGGGTAACACCTCAACACAGTAACTGGAGAAAAATAAGAAAACTCCTTTCTGGTCTTAAACATATTAAAAGTCGCCCTTCACGACATCTCAAAAACTCACGTGAGAAAGTGCGACATACCTTGCAGTCTTTGGCCTGCGGTATAGACAGTAAATGCTGTCAGTGTGAGGAACAGAGCAGAGCAACCTCTAGGAACAAGATGCGCAGGCTCTAAAATAAAATCCCTTCTTCTTACCAGACCTTCTTTAAAGAATGTATTTGAAGATAATCCATATAGAAAAGACTTGACAACAAAGTACTATAATGAAAACACAGAATCTGAGCAGGGCTCAGAGGAGACTCCCTTAGCACAACGTGCGGTAGAAAATCTGAGTGACTGAGGCTCCTGCCAGGAAGGTTCTAGAGGGAGGTGATGGCTGATTGGCTGTTCTCTAGAGTTTGGTCCTTTTTACAAAAGGACATGGATATGTTACAAAGGTGAGGCCTCTAGGCCTACTTTTCTACATATATGTCTATAGGACATAACTATTTTATGTACCGGGACTCCCATCCAGACGGGGAATGATTCAGGCATGTGAATCTATGAGACACACCCATAATACTGGATAAATGTGTGTGTGCTGGCATGCAGGTGTGTGAATTCACACGTGCTGTAGCCTGGTAAGTGTAGTTCTGATGCCTAGCCAGGGCTCGACAAATCATAAAATGCTCTAGACCTGCAGGTCTAGTAAACTACAAAATCTCCTCGACCTAACTTAAATGAACTTGACCTCAAACTCTGAAAACTGAGCAAATGTGACAAGTTAGCAAGATTTAAAAGCATTTTTATTGCTCATTTACTTCGTGAGCAATAAAGATGCCTTTAAATCTTGCTTTCTTGTCACATTTCCTCTGCTTTCAGAGGCAGAGGTCAAGTGTCAAGTTTGTATTCCTACTCGCCAGAAAGGGCGAGTAGGACCTAAAAATAGCTCGTCCTTAATCAATCTCACTCGCAAATGCGAGCGGTCGAGTGAATTTCTCGAGCCCTGCTAGCTTTCCGGGAGTATTGAAGAGTATGCCCTCACTTACCCCACTTCTGTAACATTCACTAACCACAAGGCAGCTATTGTTTGGCTTACGTGTGTATGATAGTGGGTGTGGTCGTGCAGCAACCTGTCTGGGAAGGTCAGAGCTGCAGCGAGGTGTCTGCGCATTCAGCGCCTCTGGGTATTTGTGAGTGTCTCTGTCAGGCGGTGTCATTATGCGTGTCACTAATGAGCTGCCGTGTGCCTGGGCTTGTAAACTGACGAGGGTTGTTCACTTTTTTATTGCTATCAGGTCAGGGCCCTGTGGCCGTGGGTGTCAAGTGCGTCTAGAGCGCACGCGAGTCTTCCAAGGGTTGCCTAGACCGTTCCCAGCCACGCGCCTCAGGTGTTAGAAATATCGGTGCCTCTCCCGCCTACCAATATGTTCTGAGATTGTCCGCAAGCTGCATACGGGTAACACGGATAAAAGAAGCGACAGTGCAAACATACGTTAGGTGTGGCGTGTTTACTGTATTTAATATAACACTGATAAGTGCGCTGCCACTAGACCCTCGCCTTAATTGTGGGTTCAATATTACAATATTCGGCGCTGTACTCGCTATTAAACTGACATGTTTGGCCACTCATAGGTGGTGTGCTGAATATCACACGTGAATGGTGTCAATAGGTGGTGCATTGTGGCACACTGCGCAAAATGTAATTTATTGAAATGCCATGTGCAACAAAAAAACAAGGATTACCTAAAAGCAGAGTGGGCTGTTTACGGAGCAGGACCCGTAAGGACTTTGATACTACGGCAGCCATCGTTGCTGAAGATGGAGGTCCGAACTCTGGGTACTTCCAAACGAGGCATGGAACGCAGGCGAGAGAGGCGGGCTCTACTTCGATAGGCAGGAGCCTGCAAAGTTTTGGCAGATTCCCTGCCTTTGTAGCAGGGTAGCGGTGACGTAGGTCGTCCAGAGCGCAGCACCTTGGAGGCAGAGGGAGCCCACAAGCAAGCAGGGATTCAGAGAGAAGCAAGCAGGGATTCAGAGAGAAGAAAGCAGGGATTCCAGGAGTGATGCGGTTCTCGGTAGAGAGCAGGAAATGCATAACGGTGCGAGGAAGCAAGAAGAGCCCGGTGAGTAGGGGGGTGGGGCGCGTGTGTGGGTGTAACTGTGTGCGCGTGTAGCTGCGTGTGTATATGTGTGCGTGTGTATATGTGTGTCTGTGTCCCGATGCATTGTGCCTGCGTGGGTGTATGTGTGTGCGCGCGCATGCGTGAGTGTGTCTGTGTGTGATTGAGAGAGGCTGTGAATCGGAGGCAGGGGATGTGCACGGCGCCGTGCGTGCCCTCGAGGACAAATCTGAGACAGCAGAGGCGCGTGGCCGAACGCTGTCTCAGATTCCCAGGAAAGTGAAAACAATAGGTCTTTCGCGGACGATCGACCTGAAAAGACACTAAACGTGAACTGGTTAGCTGCTCTCATTTAGAAATGATCACTTATCTTATTAGAAGAAAGATGATAACTCTAATGTGAGTCTATTGAGGAGGTAGGCCTTGCAGTAGTTCAAGCAAGTATAAGCACTTTTCACTTGCAGGACAAAACTAAAAAGTATTTATTTATTGACATTTGTAGAGCGCGGCGAATACCCGTGGGCGTCTCGGCGCTAATTAAGGGATGGATCAGCAACTGGGGTAAAGAAGATATACATGGCTATTGGTCAAATAACCACGTCTTTAGCTGCTTGCGGAATGTGAACAGGGAGGGACTTGCTCGGATATGTGCAGGAAGGGTGTTCCAGAGTCTAGGGGCGGCAACCAGGAAACGCCTGTCGCCCCAGGTGACTGTTTTAGTGCGAGGCACAGCCAAGAAGTTCTGAATAGAGGAACGAAGAGATCAGGTTGGGACATGATGGAGAAGATTGTTTGAGAAAGTGGGGACCTTGATTATTGAGTGACTTGTAAACAATACACAGCGATTTGAATTTGATACGGCTGCGTATCGGGAGCCAATGGAGATCCCACTTACATGCCCCACTTTTTGAATACACTGCAGTATAGACTGCACCCACAGGCTTCAATGGCAGACCTGAGGCATGTTTAAAGGGAGGGCTACTTAAGTGGGTGGAACAATCGGTGCTGCAGGCTCACCATTAGCATTCAATGTACATACCCATGGCACAATAATGGCCACTTTACTAGGGTCTTACAAGTAAATTAAATATACCAATGGGCACAAACCAATTATACCATGTTTTAAGGAGCGAGAACAAGCACTTATTAGCAGTGGTAAAGTGTGCAGAGTCTTATTGCCAGTAAAAACAAAGTTGCTTCACAGGTGGGCTGGAGGCAAAACAGAGGGAAACACAAAGGATGGGCCTACAATCCTCCAGGTGTCTGCTTCCTAGCTAGCATGATTTACAAAAAGGGGGTGGTGATGAACAGAGTGTCTGAGTTAAACAGACCACTCTTACCCAGTCCAAAGATCAGGGCTTGATCCATCACCGTTATTTATCTCACTGCCCCATCCCAGCTCAGAACCTGGCTATATGCAAATCAGTCTGTCCCTGGCCCAGTGCATCATGGGAACAGGGCAGACTAAACTACCAAGCCAATTCTTCACCAGAAAGGAGACAAGCTACCGGGGACCGGTTTCTGGCATTTCAGCCTTCTTCGGCCCGGCTTGCTTGAATCCTGATGGAGCAGTGAGAAAGGGACTCATGTCTGAGTATACCCTGCCACACCTATAGTGGCCAAAAACTATTTACAAAAAGGGGGTGGTGATGAACAGAGTGTCTGAGTTAAACAGACCACTCTTACCCAGTCCAAAGATCAGGGCTTGATCCATCACCGTTATTTATCTCACTGCCCCACCCCAGCTCAGACTCTGACTCTGTCCCTCACCACCCCTTGTTGTAAATATTTTTGTCCACCCTAAGCGTGGAAGGGTATTCTCAGATGTGAGACCCTTGCTCATTGCACCATCAGGATTCAAGCAAACCGGGCCGAAGACGGCTGTAATGCCAGAAACCGGTCCCCGGGAGCTTGTTTCCTTCCCAGTGTAAGAATTGGCTTTTGTAGTTTGGTTTGCCCTGTTCCCATCATGCACTGGGACAGGAACAGACTGATTTGCATACAGCCAGGTTCTGAAACTGGGATGGTGCAGTGAGCTAAAAAACGGTGTTGGATCTAGCCCTGATCTCTTGACAGGGCGAGAGCTTTCTGCTTAATTCAGAGACTCTGTCCCTCACCACCCCTTGTTGTAAATATTTTTGTCCACCCTAAGCGTGGAAGGGTATTCTCAGATGTGAGACCCTTGCTCATTGCACCATCAGGATTCAAGCAAACCGGGCCGAAGACGGCTGTAATGCCAGAAACCGGTCCCCGGGAGCTTGTTTCCTTCCCAGTGTAAGAATTGGCTTTTGTAGTTTGGTTTGCCCTGTTCCCATCATGCACTGGGACAGGAACAGACTAATTTGCATACAGCCAGGTTCTGAAACTGGGATGGTGCAGTGAGCTAAAAAACGGTGTTGGATCTAGCCCTGATCTCTTGACAGGGCGAGAGCTTTCTGCTTAATTCAGAGACTCTGTCCCTCACCACCCCTTGTTGTAAATATTTTTGTCCACCCTAAGCGTGGAAGGGTATTCAGATGTGAGACCCTTGCTCATTGCACCATCAGGATTCAAGCAAACCGGGCCGAAGACGGCTGTAATGCCAGAAACCGGTCCCCGGGAGCTTGTTTCCTTCCCAGTGTAAGAATTGGCTTTTGTAGTTTGGTTTGCCCTGTTCCCATCATGCACTGGGACAGGAACAGACTAATTTGCATACAGCCAGGTTCTGAAACTGGGATGGTGCAGTGAGCTAAAAAACGGTGTTGATCTAGCCCTGATCTCTTGACAGGGCGAGAGCTTTCTGCTTAATTCAGAGACTCTGTCCCTCACCACCCCTTGTTGTAAATATCCTAGCTAGCATAGCAGATTTTAATGCAGACAACTAGCCACCTACAGATGGTTCTTTCCAAAACCGCCATGGATTCTATACCCCTGAGAAGCCCACAAAGAGTTGATCTTCCACCCGATTGTCCTTGGTACGAGCAATGTAGCAGGGCTCTCTTGGGGTACTAACAATGGTGTCTACTTATTTTCAGAGGGTGATGCCGGGCAGAGAAAGTGGAAAGGGAGACAGCATAACTTACATGGAAAGATGCTACCACTATTGGCAGGAATGTAATTGGATTCGCAACACCAGTTTGTCCGGAAAAACAAATTGTGTGTAATTATGCTGAACAGAGTGGCTGCAGTTCACTCATGTGACTATTTGAGGTTACAGCAACGAAAAATAGAATTCATGATCAAGAAACTTAGGGGACAGCTGTGCATTGGCTCAGATACGGTGCATTAGAAGACAAATACAAGGCATCACAAAGGGCTTCAGCTGAAATGTGCTGTAACCATTTAAGAAATCTCATCACAACCGGTACATTAAACAAAGAAGGCTGAACCTTGGAGACAAAAGAAATGACAAGAAATCTGAATTGCTAAATGCAAGTCCTTGCTGGGCCAACGACAAACCAAACACTACTGCACACAGCTCAGTTTGCAGCACATTAATCTAGTGGGTGATGCACCAAGCCACAAACTTATCCCAGCATACACCGAATTCTTAGATGGGTGCCAGATTAGAAGAATATTAACACCCCTCAGAAGAAGATCAAAGAATACTAGCCACCTCCGTTTAATCTACATGCTCTGAAGTGCAGATGCACAGTCCTGGGTGCAAGACCCTGTCCTGCAGCTGTGACAGAAGACCATTTCAAAGCAGCAGCTTGATTGGCTGACAGATGTCTTATTCCGAGGTGTTCTGGAAACCACACCCTTCTGGCCCAAACCAGACCCACCAGGAGGACTTGGGCCCAGTCAGTCTTGATCTTCCCTAGAAAGAGCCAAGAAGGGTGGGGGAGCATACATGAATCCTGAGCTCCCCTTTAAAATGGGTCTCCATGAGAGCCTTTTTGTGAATTTTCGTGTGCAAAAATACTGACCTTGCATGTTCAGTGGTGGCAAAAAGATAGACCGGTTTCTCCACACCGATTCAAAATGTTCTGCACCACTGCCACATGCAACTGCCATTCGCTATACGCTAGGAGTCTGCAACGGAGTTCTTCCGCCCTGGAATTTAAAGATCCCACCAGGTGCTTCATGACCGAAGAAATCCACTGGAGTGTCAGCCATTTCCAGATGTGCAGTGCCCTTGGCACAGGATCCAAGACCCCACTAAGCCCAGCTTGTTGCAGTACCGTATTGCAGTGGTGGGGGTCAGTGAATAACTGCCCTAACCGTTTGATGGATGGTAGGAAGGCCTTTCTCACCAAGTGGATTGCACAGGACTCCAAATAACTCTTGTTGAGACTGGGTTCTGCCACAGACCAGAGTCTTCTGATCTCCGCAATGGCCTCACCAGCCCAGTGGTGATGCATCAGGAGCCACCGTCCGCTCTGGGTGGGGTAAAGAGAGGGCCTGCCTGCCACCACTGCAGATCTGGTGCAGTCTGTGCCCACCGAGTCTTCAGAGCCCACATATGCCATCTAACTTGGTTGACTAGCAGGATGAAGGAGAATAGTCCGAGCAACCTACACCCCCATCCTGACAGATAGAGGAGATCTGTATCAGAGCACCATATCGAGGATGGCTCTGAAGAACAGCACATCTGTGATGAAGTCTGGTGTGTCTTTGGCACGTGACAGAACCAAAATGATGCAATAAGTTTGATGCCATCTCAAAGTGGTTCACCACTGCCTAGTGTAAGCCCGCCTTCAACACCCAGTCATCAAGAAACCGATAACAAGGAACATTCAACCCCTGAAGGTATGCTGCAACCACCACCCTCACATTTGTAAACACCCAAGGGACAGTTGGGAGTCTAAAAGGGAGCACTTCAACACCCAGTCATCAAGAAACCGATAAAAAGGAACATTCAACCCCTGAAGGTATGCTGCAACCACCACCCTCACATTTGTAAACACCCAAGGGACAGTTGGGAGTCTAAAAGGGAGCACAGCAAACTGAAAAGGCTCCAGGTCCACTGTGGCCTGTGTGACTGCAGGACGACAATACAGAAAAAAAGTGTTCCTATAAGCCAATGATACCATCAGTTCTTCAGAATCCAGGGCAGATAGAACGACCATCATAGAATTGTCCTTCCGTATAAAAGGCACTGAGGGGGGAGATATCTTTTTCCAATTTTTTTTATTTATTTTTTTTTAAATTGGACTAAGGTCTTTGTCCTCTTTAAGCAAAAGGAAGTAGCAAAAATAATACCCAGCTCCTACTTTCGAGACTGAAACTCTATGGCTCCTTTAACTAAAAGGGCCTGCACTTCTTGCAGAAAAACTAAAAACTGCTCCTCAGTCAGCCACGCTCATGTGGATGAACATGTAGCAGGAAAGAAAGACATGAGAGCATATACCCGTTGAGCAATTTGGAGGATCCATGCATCTCAAGTAATGTCTTAGCACCTTTGGAGGAAATGTCTGGATTATGCCTTTGACAAGGCGGGTTTCTGTCAAAAAGGACACCCTAAAGTGGCTTTGCGGTTGTGGTCGCCAGAGAGCAGGGGGACTGAACTGCTAGTTGTCATTGTAGACCTGAATATTCTCTTGAAGCCACAGTCTCCGCCACAAAATGACTGAGACGGTTGTTGATATGGAGGTGGGTCTGGCGCTGGCAATACCGGAAGCCCTTTGCATAATCACAAAAGGGGCAAAACGTAGTTAAATTGCCTAGTACGGACACCAGTCAAAGGGAATATGCTGTGACTGCCCTTTCCCAAACAAATTAACCAAATGGTATGCCCATTAATGATGCTTCGACATTGCTGGGAATGCGAATATAACTCATCCAGGCATTGTGCCAAAGCATCACACTTGTGCCCATTGCCTGGCCCCAAACAATCTGTTCTGGTCAGGCCAGACTGAACAACACATTTTGCTGCATCCAGGTTGTCCTGTATGGTTTGGGCCAAAGAGGCTATTAAGTCATCCAGAACTGCCTGCAGTATTTGATGCAGCGGTAGTAAGCATTGACTGAGTGTAATGCATGGCTCGGGGAAGAAAAGATTAGTTTGGCAGACTCATACATTTGGACTCCTGTTCAGGAGTAATCGCAGAAAAGGCATTAGGGTTCACTCAGCTTGAGGACACCTAGACCACCAGACTCTTAGGCCTCGGGAGTGGAGTAAGAAGTCAGGATCGCACAGGATTGGGCTATGGTGGTGAGCTACTAGTCTATTCACAGAGGGCCCAGAAATTGGCTTTGCCCAAGTGGGTATCTATTAGAGCTTTGTTAAATGACAGGTGTCAGTAGGTGCCTGACCAGGTTACAGAACCTCTGAGGATATTTTAGACATCTGTAGTAAGGAGCTGAATGTCCAAGACCTCCACAGCCTGTTGCACAACCATGGTAAAAGCAGAACTTTCTCTGTGGCAGGACTAGAGGGAGAGACAAGTCTAGTGATTGGGAAGATCTGTACTGTGTGATGAATTTGTCCCCCTCATCACTGATCAGGATCTGTGCTGACGAATGTGCCCTGGGGTAAAGGCAATGTATTTGAGTTAGAAGGGTTGGTTATGGGCTGCGCTCCAGGGGGATTGGAACATGGCCATGGTAGTGATTACGTGGTCTAGAAGTTGGAAACCACCTATATGTAGTGGAATCTCATTCAGCACCATTGTTGATATTAAGGAAACCGCCCCTGGGAGTGGTATTACAACCAAAGTTGGCATTACAGTCTGTGCAGAACCCAAAGCGGGTTCAAGAAGTATAAACTGACAAGGGCAAGCCTGCTGGGGCACCTAGACTGGACGCCTCTGTAGATACTTGGGGCCAAAAGGCACGCCAGAAGGAGCGGGCAGCATGACAAATATCCACATGGACTCCCTGAAGGCCTCCCTTTGCTGCGAGGTCACTAACAGGCTTCGAGATTCAGATGGCATCAGAACCAAACTTGGACCTGGCTCTTCAGGAGTTCTGGAGCGATACCGTGGCATGCTGAAGCCCTTTCACCCTCTCAAGAGTTAAGCAATGGAGGGAATGGGTTGATTCCAAATTGGATTTTGTGTTGCTTTTTCGACTAACTCAAAGACCTCAACTGTGACAAAGATCTGCCTTCGACCAGTCATGGTGGAGTCTTCGGATGTTTGACAGAGTTTTGCCTCATGATACCTTGTGGCCTTTGGATTTGCCTCAAGGTCCCCCACAATCCTTTTTTTAAAGAGACAGTATTGGGAAAACTGAGGTCTTGGTTGGAGAGATGTTGGAAATATAAATTGAATAGATCTGAATTTTGATGTATTTTGACACCTGGGCACGTGAAATGCAGGCTTAGTGGTTCCATACATAGGTTGAAAAATATTGTTGAAAATTTAGAACCTCCATGTGACAAATTTCTTTTTATTTCCGAAGGGCATTTGCTCATTATTTACCAGGTAATTCTTTTGAAGAGAAATGACATGAACCAGTTGAGAACTTACTACAAAATGCCCATTCAGTTATGCATAATACCACTCACTCATTTCGCAGGCACAGCTACAAGACCTTCCATATGAACTCAATGTTTTGTCATTGACTTCGAAGCCAGACTCCACAATGCTCTATAATTGAAATAAAAGCTGCAATAGGATGAATTGCAAGTATTACTGTTCAATTGAATACTTTGCTTAAAAATGCGTCATTGCCGTCCTATTGATGGGAATCTTATTCTTTTAGAATGCTCACTCAGTTGTACATATTTTCAACCCCTCAAGTTTTTATTTTCGTACCCATTGGAAAGAGGTAACTTATTTTCTTCACTGAACTGTTAAAAGTTTACTTCTGTGAAAAAATATGTGCACACAGGCAGAGCAGGAGATTTGTTCTGGTTGAAGGCACTAATAGGGAAAAATAAAATATCCGGTATGAGATGAATAACTGCTTTTATTAAGTGATCACTCCATTAGACATTTCCTGATTCCGAGCACAGTGGTGGGTCTTCATTCAGACGCAGATACCAATGGAGAAGACGGACATGTGAAATTTCAATGACATGATTCTCAGGAGGCGGGAATGGTAGAGAGCCCAGAAAGTGATTGGGGGGGGGGGGGGGGGGGGGGGGGCAGTCTTCGGGTACTAAAGCATGTCGAGATAGAAGAAGAAGAAGCTTTTCTTGGTAACTGGTTTGGGTAGATACTGCCTCAATGGCAAACCTCGAACATGTAGAGTAAGAACACCATTGGAACACGTCTGAGCCAGATCGTGGGGTAAAAACAGTCTATCAATGGAGACAGGCCTATGTGCATTACTAACTAAGGAAGGAACAACTATTTCAAAGAAAAACAAGTTGAAAACATCAGAGCCTAACACTAGATGGCAAGAGATTGTAGAGCACTTGTATTTACAGCCTCACATGCTATGAACAGAATGTTTTTGAGATACAGACACTGCACCCCTCCCAAAAGTTTTACATCTATATGTGGGCAGGGGGGGCCTTACCCACTGACCATGAAACCACACACACTTAGATTAATTATTGTTAAAATTCTGAAAGAAAAACCTGTCTGCTGGCCTCACATTTCCAAACGTGATTTGCAAGTTAAGACAGTTTGTGTGACCGGCCCAATCCAGCTCCCACCTTCCAGCTGTTCAGCCCTCCTCGACCCCTACTTAATGGCGGCCACTGCGGGGACAGGCGAGCAAGACCACCGACTCATTGACCGTGAAATTGCTCTCCCTCCCTCCCTCACAGCTCCACTTTCTCTCCTTTTTTACTCTTTTTCCCCTCACTTCTCTCCCCACCACTCTCCTTCTGTGTCTGAACCTCCATTTTCTGTCGTTTTCCCCTCATTTCAAGCTCCCCCTTCACTCTCCAGTCTTTCCTCAGTTTTTCCACTTGTTTGTTACCCTCATCTCAATCTCCCCCTTTCATGCTCCTGTGTCCTCTTTCTTTCCTCCACGCTTTCATGCACTTTTGCTGCCTTATTTGTACCTCTTTTTGCCTTTTGCAGCCAGTTTTTCTCCACCGCTGCTGCCCCGCGGCCCCCCCCCCAGCACCACCAGTGCGACCAGCACAATCCATACCCGCCCCGCATCCCAGCTGTCCATGCCTTCCCCGACCCCTACTTAATGGCGGCCACACTGCCAGGCCGCCAAAGGCAAGTGATTCTGCGCCCATTCGCGACCAGACTGCTACCAGCGTCAGGAACCCTGGATCTCTGCACCGCCAACGCTACGACACAGCGGCACTCCACGCTCTAAACCCAGGCGTGACAACTGCAAGCTAGCATCACCAACCAACACCCACGGACCAGTCAGCTGTCACCGCTGCTGGCACACCTGCAGCACCGCCAAGACCACTGACCCAGCGCAATCCATCCGCAAGAACACAACCGAACCGAAGACCCTGCAATGCATCCTCCTCAACGTCCGATCCCTCCACAAATACGCCACTGAAATCTGGGAACTCCGACAGTAGTACACCCGGACGTAGCATTCTTTACCGAAACCTGGACTAACACCACCTTGGGACCAGATATCTCCATTCCCCAAGGATACAAGATCTCCAAGAAGGACTGCCCCACCCGCCCTGGAGGAGGAATAACCATCATCCACAAATCCACCCTCCGCCTGAGCTCACTCCTAGACGAGCCCACAGACCTGATGGAACACCTTCACTTCAAGATAGTGGCCAGCCCTACCTCCACCCTCCGTGGAACCCACATCTACAGACCCCCTGGACCCCGCGGACTTTGCGCCAACTTCATCACGGACATCATCTCCCCGCATACCATCGCGTTCACCAACTACACCCTACTGGGCGACCTCAACTTCCACCTCGACCCCAGCACCACATCCCTCTTGGACAACCTCCACAACATTGGACTCCGCCAGATTGTGACTGAATCCACACACTGAGGACACACTCGACCCCCTCTTCACAACAGGAAACTCCATCACCTTCAGCCCCCATAAAGAAACTGGACCAGAATCACCAACGACCAGCTAACCTCATCACTCAGCAAGTCCACCCAACCATTGTGGAAAACTAAGACACCAAAACCATAGCCCCCTCAAGAACAACCAACCACGCCAAGAAAGCTAGATGGTTCACCACCGAACTTTGAGTCCAGACGCACTTGCAGTCGCCTCGAAAAGGCCTGAAGGAACACCAAACCCACAGAAGCCCACAACAACTTCAGAGCCGCCTCCAATGCCCACCACCAACTCATCAGAAAAACGAGGAAAAATAAAGCGATTGAAGACAGAATCTCCACTCATGCATACAACAGCAAAGAACTCTTCAACATCAAGGAGTTCGCCCAACCCACCAGCGAGTCCAACGACATTCCTCCCTCAAGATCTGTGACAAACTCAGCACCTTTTTCCGCCACAAAATCAAGAGCATCTACGACAACTTTGACGAAGAAATGCAAATGCTACTTACCAGTATGCATCTGTTCTTGGCATGTAGGGCTGCTGACATTCATATCTGTGCATAGTCCGCCACCTAGTGTTGGGTCCGGATGATTGCACATTGTTGTCCTGGAAGAGTCTTCGAAGTATCACGAGATAGGTGGCTCCTCCCCTGGACTACAGTGCGCATGGGCATCGCCTCCATCCCCAGATTGTTTTTAGCCATTGGCAGAGATGGAGTGAGAAGTGAGTGATGACCATGCTATGAGCATATATGTGTATATGAATACATACTGCAGCTGCTACAGGCGCCGGGGAGGAGGGTGGGCGATATGAATGTCAGCAGCCCTACATGCCAAGAACAGATGCATACTGGTAAGTAGCATTTGCAGTTCGAGGCATGTGGGCTGCCGAGTTCATATCTGTGCATAGAATACATAGCAGTCCCTCCATTAGCGGCGGCCGCCCGTGCCAGCTGCAGCAGTCTGAAAAAGTGTTTTTAGAACAGCCTGACCAACAGCTGCCTGTTTTGAATGCACGTCTACACAGTAGTGCTTAGTGAAAGTATGAGTGGTAGACCATGTGGCTGCTCTACAGATGTCTAAGGGAATGTTACCTAAGAAAGCCATAGAGGCCCCCAACTTCCTAGTGGAGTGGGCCCTCGGTGGTATAGTGAGAGTGCGCTTTGCTTTAGCGTAGCAGATCTGAATGCACTTTACTATCCATCTAGCTATTCCTGCTTTGGAGATTGCATTTCCCTTGTGTTGTGTGGCAAAAGCAACAAAAAGTTGTTGGGTTTTGCGGAAATCTTTTGTCCTGTCCACATAATACATCAAAGCCCTTTTTACATCAAGGGTGTGGAGCATCCGCTCCGCCAGCGTCTCTGGGTTTTGGAAAAACACCGGCAATTCAATGGTTTGGTTCATGTGGAACTGTGAGACTACTTTGGGTAAGAACTTAGGGTTAGTGCGTAGCACCACCCTGTTAGCATGTACCTGGAAGAAAGGTTCTTGGATGGTGAGCGCCTGCAGTTCGCTGACCCTCCGTAGCGATGTGATTGCTACTAGGAACGCAACCTTCCAGGTTAAAAATTGCAGCTCGCAAGAGTGTAGTGGCTCAAAGGGAGGACCCATCAGCCTTGTAAGAACCACATTGAGGTTCCATTCCGGAGCTGGTGGAGTCCTTGGTGGAATGACTCTTTTGAGTCCTTCCAGAAAAGCCTTGATAGCAGGGACCTTGAAGAGTGACAGGTGCTGCCTATTCTGGAGGTATGCTGCCATAGCCGACAGGTGAATGCGGATGGAAGAGTAAGAACAATTGTTACTTACCTGTAAACAGGTGGTTCTCCAGTATTGGTGTCTTTCATAGATTCACATGCTTGAATATTCCCCGTCGTCGGAGTGGGAGTCCCACGGTAAATAAAATAGCAATAAATGCTAAATATATAATAATATACAATAAATATATATATACATAATAAGGAAAAACCCAAAAAATGCATACAATAACCATCTGGTACCTAACCAAGAGTTTCCACATAGGAATGCATGGGGAAAAGAAGTTCCAATGCAGCCTATCCTTGTCATTATGTTAGTCCAAACTGCAGCCAATCAGGCGCCAGCAGCCCTCTAGAACCTTCTCCTCAGAGCTCAAGCCCTCAGATTTTCGTAGCACAAGAGTGACCACAGAGTCTATGAGGAGAAGCGAGCCTCTGAGGGGAGGATGGGAGGGTCGCATGTGAATCTATGAAAGACACCAATACTGGAGAACCACCTGTTTACAGGTAAGTAACAATTGTTCTTCTCCAGTATTGGGGTGTCTTTCATAGATTCACATGCTTGAATATAGAATAGTAAGCAGTCCGTATCCGTACACAAAGTTTCCAGGATGCAATGTATACACAAAAGGTTGAAATCAACAGGATTAAATCCATGTCACGGAAGTTATAACACTGTATGTATACATAGAGAAGACATGCACAAGACTGGAAACCATAGGAGGAGGGTAGAACAGAGGCTCACCTTATTGAAAAAGATTCCGGAGCACAGCTTGTCCCACTGCGGTATCCCCTTCTGCCATGGCACCCAGATTGTAGTGCTTCGTGAACGTGTGCCTGCTGGACCACGTGGCAGCTCTGCAAATCTGATGCAATGGAACTCCGGCAAAGAGTGCAGTCGAAGAGGCCACAGACCTGGTAGAGTGGGCTCTCACTGCAGACTGTAAAGGCTTTCCCGCTTTCTGATGGCAGAAAGCAATCGCCGAGGCCACCCAGCGGGCTACTGTAGGTTTGGTGACTGGTCGCCCTTTTTGAAAACGGCCATAGGCCACGAAGAGCTGATCTGATTTTCGGAACTGGGCCGTTCTGCTGATGTAGAACTTTAAACATCTTTTAATGTCCAAAGAGTGCAGGCGTTGTTCCGCAGGTGATTGCGGATTGGCAAAGAAAGACTTCAGTATAACAGGCTCATTAATATGGAAGTCTGACGGCACTTTTGGAAGGAAAGTAGGATTAGTGCGTAAAAGCACAGAATCCGGTTTGAACTGTAGAAATGGCTGTTTAATTGTGAAAGCATGCATATCACTCACTCGACGTGAGGACGTCAGTGCGAGTAAAAGCGCAACCTTCCAGGTGACATACTTGAGATCTGCGCTATGAATTGGCTCAAACGGAGCAGTCATTAATTGTGAGAGGACAATGTTGAGGCGCCACTCTGGAGGAGGACGCCGAACTGGTGGAAAAGTCCGAAGAAGTCCTTTGAAGAACTGGCGTATCAATCTGGATGAGCATAAGGAGGCGGAGCCATCATGGCGGAAGCGTGAGATTGCCGCCAGAAAAACTCTTAAAGTTGCATGTGACAAACCCGACTGAGCCAGATGGAGAAAGAAAGGGAGGAGCTCAGCGGGCGTGGCACGCAAAGGATGTACCCCGGCGTCTGCACACCAGTGGCAAAAGCGTTTCCACTTCAACTTATAGGTTTTTATAGTTGATGGAGCCCTGGCCTGAGCGAGGATGTTACGACACTCTTGAGGGATGCTTAGATGTGCAAATTCACAGTGCTCAGGTTCCAGGCTGACAAGCTCAGGGAAGAGGGGTCCGGATGGTAGATTTGACCCCTGTTCATGGAGAGAAGATCCATTCGAGGATGAAGAAGAATGGGTTTGCATTGAGACAGGAGTAGCAGCTCTGAGAACCACGCCTGTCGTGGCCACCTGGGGGCAATCAGAAGGATGTGACAAGGCTCTCTCCGCATCTTCCAAAGTACGCGAGGCACTAGAGGGATCGGAGGAAAAGCGTAGGCGAAGAGATTCGACCAATCCATCAGAAGGGCATTGCCTTGGGACCCTTTGTGGGGATGCCAGCTTGCGTAAGCGGGGCATTTGCGGTTCTCTGGAGTCGCAAAGAGGTCGATTGCAGGGCTTCCCCAACGGTGAAAGACCATATCGAGTGTTGGCTGGTGGAGTTCCCACTCGTGGTTGGATGATCGAGATCTGCTGAGGGAGTCCGCCAGGAGGTTGGACAACCCCGGAAGATGTACTGCCGTGATTTGGATTTGATGATTGATGGACCAGTCCCAAATCGCTTCTGCCAAGCGGGACAACACCGGAGACTTTGTTCCGCCCTGCTTGTTTATATAATGCATGCAGGTCGTGTTGTCCGTTTGTATCAGAACTGACTCTCCCTGCAGCACTGGTTGAAATGATTTCAGGGCTAGAAAGATAGCCATCAGCTCCAACTTGTTGATGTGCCAGGTCTTTTGATGGAAGGTCCATTTCCCTTTCACGGACAGGTCTTGGAGGTGAGCTCCCCAGCCCTCCAGGGAGGCATCCGTCGTCAGTGTTAGATCTGGGGTGTTGGACAGAAAAGACGTGCCTGCTGCTAGTTGGTGTGGTTGTGCCCACCATTTGAGCGCCTTTTTCATGGGAATGGTGATGGAGACCTGATCGTTGAAGGAACCGGTGACCTGACGCCACTGCTTGTCCAGAGCCTGTTGGATAGGTCGCGCTCGTAGTCTGCAATGAGGGACAAGAGCGATGCATGACGAAGCCATCCCCAAAAAAGACTTCAACAAGCGGACTGAAACGCACTTCTTTGCGAGAAGTAGCGATACTAGCCGGAGGATCCTCTGTTGACGTTCCCGGGAGACAAATGCTTTGGCCAGGGTGGTGTCCAACGTTGCCCCTAGAAAATCTTTGCAAGTTGTTGGCTGCAATTGAGATTTCTCCAGATTGATGGACAGACCCAAGGAACGGAATACTGTCTGGCAGATTGCAGTATGATGTAGAAGTTGTGCACGGGATTGTGATTTCAGAAGGCAGTCGTCGAGATATGGGAATATCTGGATGCCTTGAAGACGAAGAAAAGCCATGACCGGAGCCAACATTTTTGTAAAGACTCGGGGGGCTGAACGGAGGCCAAATGGAAGGACCCGGAATTGGAAATGAAGGTGCCCCACCTTGAAACGTAGGAACTTGCGATGCGCCGCTAGAATTGGGACATGGAAGTAGGCGTCCCGGAGATCGATGGTAGTCATGAAATCTCCGACTGAGAGCAAACGCAAGATCTCTGTAAGCGTGAGCATACGGAAGGTCTGGTCCTTGAGATAATGATTGAGTGCTCTCAAGTCCAGTATTGGTCTCCATTCTCCGTTCTTTTTGATGACGAGGAAAAAACGGGAATAAAACCCCTTCCCTCTCTGCGACTTTGGCACAACTTCCACCGCACCCTTTTGAAGGAGAAGGCGAACCTGATGAAATAGTTCTTTGAGGTGCGGAGGTGGTGGTCCGGAAGGTGGCGTTGGAGGAGGTACCTCGACAAATTCCAATGCATGGCCTCTCTTCACAATGTCGAGTGCCCAACGGTCCGTAGTAATTGAGGACCATTGAGAACCAAACAGAGAGATTTGACCTCCAATTCTCCGTTCGACAGAGGAGTCATTGGCGTTTGTTGGATTGACCTCTGAAATTAGACTTCCCTCTGTAAGTCCTGGCAGGCTGCTGACGGGAAGACTGCTGGCGGTTACCGGTGTAACGCTGGTTACCTTGGTTGAAGGACCGGTATTGACTGCTTCCTCCACGAAAAGTGGACGTAGTGCCACGTCCTCGAGCACCCCGAAAGGGCTGTTTCCTAAACTGAAGGGTACCCAAAGCACGTGCAGTGTCCGTGTCCTTTTTAATGGATTGTAGCGCCTCATCAATATGCGCTCCAAATAATGACTCACCGTCATAGGGCATATCTAGGATTCGTGCCTGAACTTCCTGCCGAAACGAAGTCGAGCGTAACCAACCCTGGCGACGCAGAACAGCTGCTCCAGCGAGCTGGCGAAAACCGGTGCAGGCTACATCCACTGCACAATCGATAAGTTCTTCTGCCGTCCTCTCTCCTTCTTGCAGAATTTTCTGTGCTTCTGCCTTGGAAACATCTGGAAGTAACGCTATGTAGGCGGCTAGATCAGCCCAAGCCTGACGATCATAACGGCCTAAAATGGCCATGGCGTTGGCCACTCGAACTGTAGTAGAGGACATGGAGGAAAATTTTCGTCCAATAGCATCCAGGCGACGGCCCTCACGGTCCGGAGGAGCAGTGATCGTAGATGCCGGATTCTTTGAACCCCGTTGAGCTGCCTGCGTGACGACAGAGTCGGGCTTAGGTTGGCCTGTAAGGCATGCTGGAGATCCTATAGGAGCTTTGTATTTCTTCTCTAACCTTGGCAGCTGCGCTGGTAGAGAGTTTGGCGTCTTCATTATCTTCTCCCCTTCAGACCAGATGAAATCTATAATCGGGACTGTGTGGATCTGTTTCAAGGGCTGGTTTTTGAAATCGTATAGGAAGCAATCTTCCTCTCGGTGTGCTCGTGGCAGTTTGAAACGCTGTGCTGCCCTATCCATTAACTGGTGGAAACCTGCGATGTCCACTGGAGGAGAATCCGCTGCAGGCACCTGAGAAGGAGATGGTGTTTGAGCACGATAGTCATCCCACTCCGCCAAATGTTCCTCACCATCCTCATCTACTTCAGAAACTTCACCATCTTCACGCTCTGAAGGATTCTCGTCATCATCATCCTCTGGATAGATGGTAGTGTGAACACGAACCGATGTAGTACGGTGAACAGTTACAGGAGACGCTGGTTGAGGAAGAGCCAGAACCGGGTTAGAAACCGGATTCATTACTGATGGGACCGTTGTAAGCTGTGGCGTTGGTGGGAAACGCCGATTGTAGTCTTCCAACATACTTTGGAGGTTTGATATCATGGAGATAGGCAACATTGCAGTTGGAATCTGAGTGTGAGTTGTTTGATGTTGGTCATAAACATCTTCCTCGTCATTACTGAATTCTTGGCACTTAATATTAAGGTCCGAAAGACTGTGAGCTTGGCCATCAGACTCTTGATCAGAATCAGTCGCAAACAGCGGAGATGGAGGATTAATCATCTCTTGCTCTGTAAGAGTCTCGAACTGTGGTTTGCTGGACTGCAAGGGCAAAAGAGGCATAGTAGCAAAAGAAGAGGCCGGCGTCGAAATAGTGTCCTGCGTACGCGTTGACGGCATGACATCAATTGACTTCTGCGATGGGATCGATTTGGATGCCATCGTCGACGAGGAGACCGTCGACGGAGCAGTCTTCAACGGTATAGATGGAGTCATCGTCGACGGAACCTTTACTTTCAATGTCTTCGTCGACGGAGTCATCGTCGACGGAGTCATCGTCGACGGAGTCATCGTCGACGGAGTCATCGTCGACGGAGTCATCGTCGACGGAACGGTCGTCGACGGAACGGTCGTCGACGGAGCAGATGGAATAGGTCCCCTCGTCGACGGGATAGCCGTCGACGGTGCGCTCGTCGACGAGAGCGTAGACGGAGTCAAAGCCTTCACACTTCTAGTCGACGACGACCGGGTCGTCGACGAGTGAGCTCTTTTCGTCGATGACGATGAAATAGGAATCACAGAAGGCACAGTCTTAGAGCTGAGAACCACTCTCATCGACGATGAAGACGTCGACGCTAAGGCCGACGACGATCCAGAGGCCATCGTCGTTGTGACTGTCGTCGTCGATTTGGAACCAGAGACAGCCATTCTCGTCGACGGAGTAAAAACTCCCGTCGTCGACGGCAAATCCGTTTTCCTCACAGAAATATTGGACCTTGAAGCAGAAGGAGCCTGAGAGCTTTGTCTCGTGGGCCCAGACGTGGTAGGCAAAGGTGAAGACACCGCAGGGGCCATTGTGAGGGAAACTTTCCTCTTTTTAAGAAATGGTGAAGGCACCTCCTGCACACTACCACGTTTAGAAGCTGCTTGAGAACGGCCTGACCCCAGACTTTCAGCGTCAGAAATTACATTATCTTTGTCTTTAAGCCTCTGAAGCCAGACAAGTAAACGGCCTTCTCTGTCCTTTAGAGTTTTCTCTGAGAATTTTCTACAGAGTTTACAGGTACCCACTTCATGGTCCGGGTAAAGGCAGTAAATACACTTACTGTGTGGGTCATCATGATATAATCTCAGCTTTCCACAAGAGGAACACGCTCTGAAGAGAGATTTCTTACTTGAAGACATTTTGGAAGAAACTGGAACACTTGAAGAAGAAAACTGAGCAGAGCTCAGGGAGACTCCCTTACACACGACGTGCGGTAGAAAATCTGAGGGCTTGAGCTCTGAGGAGAAGGTTCTAGAGGGCTGCTGGCGCCTGATTGGCTGCAGTTTGGACTAACATAATGACAAGGATAGGCTGCATTGGAACTTCTTTTCCCCATGCATTCCTATGTGGAAACTCTTGGTTAGGTACCAGATGGTTATTGTATGCATTTTTTGGGTTTTTCCTTATTATGTATATATATATTTATTGTATATTATTATATATTTAGCATTTATTGCTATTTTATTTACCGTGGGACTCCCACTCCGACGACGGGGAATATTCAAGCATGTGAATCTATGAAAGACACCCCAATACTGGAGAAGCTAGATTACAACGATACAGGTGAAAGAGGTAGCATATGATGTTTTGAATGGAAGCGTCTAGCGGGTCAATGCTGTGCTCCACGCAGTAGACGACAAACCTCTTCCATTTAGCCGCATAACAAGCTCTAGTAGTGGGCTTTGCCTCCCGAATAATGTCCATGCAATCGGGAGGAAGATTAAGGTAGCCAAACTCTAGGACTTCAGGAGCCAGATCGCCAGGTTGAGCTGTTGCGGATCTGGGTGCTGAATGTCGCCATGGCTCTGCGTCAGAAGGCTGGGAGTGAGATGAAGCCTTTGATGCGGTACCACGGAGAGTTCCAGAAACGTGGTGTACCACGGTTGGCGAGCCCACGTTGGAGCAACCAGGATGAGCGTCATCGAGTGTTGCCTGAGCTTGCGTGCCACCAGCGGCATCAGAGGTGCTGGGGGAAAAGTGTACGCAAATCTGCCTGACCAGTTCATCCACATCGCATTGCCCTGTGATTGGGGGTGTGGGAATCTGGCGGCGAAGCTTTGGCATTTTGCGTTCTCCTTTGTGGCAAACAGGTCTATCTCTGGATGACCCCACCTTTGGAAGTACGGTTGGAGTACTGATGGATGTAACTCCCACTCGTGCATCTGATGGCTGTGTCTGCTGAGCAGATCCGCCATTTGATTGTCCTTGCCTGGGAGATGTTCTGCCATGAGAAAGATGTCCCTCTGAATGGCCCACTTCCACATGCTCTGAGCCAGATGAGACAGCTGTGGAGAGTGTGCCTCCCTGCTTCTGGATGTAGTACATGGCCGTCATGTTGTCCGTCCGGATCAACACGACCTTGTTGCACAGATGTACTTTGAATGCCTTTAAGGCCATGAAGATTGCCATCAGTTCCAACACATTGATGTGCATCTTCCTTTGCTGAAGTGTCCATAGTCCCTGCACAGTGTAGTGGAGTACATGCGCTCCCCATCCCTGGAGAGAGGCGTCCGTTGTCAGGATGATCTGTGGGACAGGCTCTTGGAATGGTCGGCCCTTGCAAAGGTTTTGTGGATTCCACCAATGCAGAGAGTTGTATGCCCGACCGCTCACCAACACTAGGTCTGTTAGTTGCCCATGAGCCTGAGTCCACTGACGTGCTAGGCACTCCTGAAGCGGGCGCATATGTACCCTCGCGTGCGGGACAATGGAGATGCAGGAGGCCATCATGCCTATCAACTGCATGAACACCTTCGCCGGAAGCGAGTGCTGGGGTCTGAACCGTTGGATCAGCGCCTGGATACTGGCGATTCTCACTGAATTCGGCTGCGCAGTGGCTGCCAGAGTATCGATCGTCGCGCCCAGATACTGTCGCACGTGGGCGGGCTGGAGATGGGACTTTGGGTAGTTCAGAGAGAATCCCAGATCGTGCAGGAGATGAATGGTGCGTGACACGTGGTCCACGCACTGCTGCTCAGTCTTTGCCTGAATAAGCCAGTCGTCTAGATACGGAAAGACATGGATGTGCTGGCGACGGAGATGCGCCGCCACAGTCGCTAGGCACTTTGTAAATACTCTCGGTGCCGTGGTGACCCCGAACGGCAGGACTCTGAACTGGTAATGCTGGTCTAAGATCTTGAATCTGAGATACTTTCTGTGTGAAGGATGCAGGGGAATATGGAAATAGGCATCCTTCAGATCCAGCGTTGCTAGGAAGTCCCCTTGCTGAAGCAGGGGAAGCACCTGCTGCAATGTGAGCATATGGAAGTGCTCCGAGTTGATGTACCAGTTCAGGGGCCTGAGGTCCAGGATCGGCCTGAGTGATCCGTCCTTTTTGGGGATTAGAAAATACAGGGAGTAAACTCCTGTTCCCCGTTCTTGCAATGGAACGAGCTCTATTGCCCCTTTTTGCAGCATGACCAGTACTTCTTGCTGCAACAAGGTCAAATGCTCGTCGGACATAGCACGGCCTCTTGGCGGTATGTCCGGTGGAATGGACGTAAGTTCTAGACAGTACCCGCACTGGATAATAGACCTCACCCACCTGTCCGTGGTGATGGACCTCCACGCCGGCAGGAACTGCTGGAGTCTCCCCCCGACAGGTGTCGTGTGATCGGGGGGGAGTGACAAGACGTCACTGCTTGTTGGAGGCGGTGGACCTGGAGGCATTGTTTCCACGTCCCCTGCCTTTGATATTATTGCCTCTGTAGCCACCCCTGCCCTTGTTGTTGTTATACGAGGACTGGGTGTTACCCTTGTAGTATTGCGTTGACTGGGATGCCTGGCCCCTTGAGGTGCCTCTTGAATTGGAGCGGCGAAAAGAACTCTCCCGAAACTGCTGGCTTTGCAAAGCCCCCATAGACTTGGCAGTTTCGGTATCTTTCTTCATCTTTTCTAGGGAGGCATCCACCTCAGGGCCGAACAGATGGTCAGGATTCACTGTTTGACCCAATATAGTGGTTTGTATGTCGGGTTTGAACCCAGAAATTCGAAGCCAGGCATGGCGTCTAAGTAAAACGCTAGTATTGATAGCCCTGGAGGCAGTGTCTGCCACGTCAAGGGCACATTTGATGGATGCATTTGTTATAAGTTTACCCTCCTGAATGAGCATCTCCCCCGCCTCCTTGTATTGGTCAGGCAAGTGTTGCAGGATGGCCTCTAATGTGTCGTAATGGGCCCTATCATAACGTGCAAGCAGGGCTTGGGTGTTAGAGATTCTCCATATGTTTGCTGCCTGCGCAGCAATGCGTTTGCCTGATGCTTCAAATATTTTGGATTCCTTATCTGGGGGAGGAGCATCACCAGTAGTCTGCGAATTCGCCCTTTTTCGAGCGTTGGACACCACCAGGGAGTCCAATGGTAAATGTCCCTTAATGTACGTGGGGTCCGTGGGCGCCGCCTTATACTTCCTGTCGATGCGAGGGTTGACCACCCGCGCCCGGGTGGGTTCCTTGAACACCTCCTGTGCATGCTTCAGCACCCCTTTAAGCATCGGCAGTGTCTTGACTTGTTTTTCGGCTACCGAGAAGGTGTCGACCAAGAAATCGGCATCCACGGGGTCGGAGTGCAGTTCGACGTCATGGTTCGCTGCAGCTCTCTCTATTAATGCATTGAATGCCGCCGAGTCCTCCGTCGGGGACGTCTTCGCGGCGAAAAGTTTAGTGTCCTGGCCCGACTGCGGGTCGTCTGCGTCGCCTCCTGCTGTCCAGGGCACATGCTCCTCTTCCGGATCCGAGTACGCAGGATAGTTGTACTCATCCTCTTCCTCGTCCACCTCAGGCACGGGGGAGTGTGCCGGCGAGTGTTCCGGGGCCTGTGGAGACAGAGGTTCCAGAGCCGAAGAGTCTCTTGTTCTTGAGTGGAATCCTAAAAGGTTCCAAGGCCGGCTCCGATGTAATCTTTCGCTTGAGGAGCGATAATTTCCCGGTGTTGGCGTCGATGATCACCTCACGACGTTCCTCCACCGCCAGCGGTTGGAGCCGAAGCTTCGATACCACCAATGCAGCCTTCGGCGTCAACACTTCTTGAGAGTGTCCGCTCTGCTTAGGCGCGAAAGCCTTCGGCGCCGACTTGGGAGGAAGGGTAAAACGAATGGGCGTTTGTTCCTTGGCAGGCTTCGGCGTGGGCTTAGGCACTACAGTGTCCTGGCTGGGAACCACAGTAGACTGTTGGATCCGCCTTAAGGATTCTCCCACCTTCTTTGTAAGGGATGCCGAGGGCTGAACCGTGTCGAGCGACTCTTCGTCTCCGAGAGCCCGGTCGTCGGTAGGCCTCTTCTTCGGTGCCGACGCCCCATGGCCTGGCGCACCGTCGGCGTGACGCTTTTTCGAAGCCGTCTTCGGGTCCGCGACCCCTTTCGGTGCCGACGCAGCCGCGTCGGGTGCCTTCACCTTCGGCGCCGACCCCAAGGGCTTCGGGTCGGCCATTTTGGCGCGGCTCTTGTGGTCGGCCATCTTGGCGTGGCTCTTCAAGTCGGCCATTTTGGGTTTCGTGGAAGTTGACGCCTCCAGAACCTTCTTCACTAGCGCCACTTTCGGTTTCGGTTTCGCATCCGAAGGGGCGAGACCAGTTGGCTTCACTTTCGGTTTCTTGGCAGAAATGTCCGTGACCGGGCCCGGGGGCGGGGACGTAGGACTTAAAGTTAGATCTTGGGTAAGGCCCGAAGGCGATCCCTCGACCTGGGCCGTATGACGGGGAGTAACCCCGGAGTCTGGTTGGGGATGCTCTTCCTCCGAGCTATCACCCATCGTGGCACAAATCAGTTCGTCGTCCCCTACCTCACCGGAGACTTCGTCGTAGGCCTCCTCATCCGCGTCATAGGTCTCTTCCTCAGACGCGGGGCCAGAGTCCGATCCTTGTACGTCGTCCGCTTCCTCGACAGATTCCTGAAAGATGTCATCAGGCGGAGGCGCCGAAGCCGACAATTGAGCCTGGAGCCGATTAGCCCGGCGAATCTTCAGAGTCTTCTTACTCCTAAATTTGGAACACGCCATGCAGGTGTCTTCACGGTGATCCGGTGACAAGCATGTATTGCACACGGGGTGCACGTCGAGGTGCGAGTATTTAGAGTGACACAGCGGACACTTCTTGAATGGAGTCCGCTCCATAGCAAAGGGTGTAGTGTAGGCCCGTCCGCGTCGAAAGCACGTGGAAGGGTTGTAGGAGATCGGAGCTGAGAGTCAGTAGGAAACCCGAACGCAACTATACCGACGCCCAGCCTAAAGACCTTTTGGCCTCGAGTAAAGTCGAACAACTATCGGTTCCGATAGAGGGAACCGAAAACACATCCGAACCCGATGGCGGAAAAAAACAATCTGGGGATGGAGGCGATGCCCATGCGCACTGTAGTCCAGGGGAGGAGCCACCTATCTCGTGATACTTCGAAGACTCTTCCAGGACAACAATGTGCAATCATCCGGACCCAACACTAGGTGGCGGACTATGCACAGATATGAATGTCAGCAGCCCACATGCCTCGAACACCCAACCACCCCAGATACCCAGCTATCAACTGGACAGCCCTCACCACCGAAGACACACTTAAGTCGATGAAGTCTATCTACTCCGGGGCCCGCACGGACCCCTGCTCCCACCACCTTTTCAACAAAGCTGCCGACATCATCGCACTCATGCTCTGCCAAACCATCATCGGCTCCCTGGCAACCACCTCATTCCCGGATTACTGGAAACAGGCTGAGATAAACCCCCTCCTGAAGAAACCCTCAGCGGACCCCACCGACCTCAAAAACTACAGACCAATCTTCCTGCTCCCGTTCTCAGCGAAAGTCATCGAGAAAGCCATCAACAGCCAACTCAACATATTCATCGAAGAGCACAACATCCTCAAATCCTCCCAATTAGACTTCAGAAAAAAAAACACAGTACATAAACCGCCCTCCTTGCCGCAACAGACTACATCCGTACCTTACTGGACAAAGGAGAAACAGCAGCCCTCATCCTCCGACCTCTCAGCGGCGGTCGACACAGTCTCTCACCGCACCCTAATACGCAGACTCCACGATGCAGGGATCCAAGACAAGGCCCTCGACTGGATCCGCTCCTTCCTCTCCAGCAGAAGGCAGCGAGTCAGACTTCCCCCCCCCTTTCCTTTCAGACCCTACACCTGCGGAGTCCCCCAGGGTTCCTCCTGCAGCCCTACGCTCTTCAACATACATGGCTCCGCTCGCGCCCATCGTCAGAACATACAGACTCAACATTGCGTCATACGCAGACACCCAACTCATCCTCTCCCTATCCAACACACCCAAAACCACCAGCCAACTTTCGAGAAGGCATGGAAGCTGTCGCCAAATGGATGAAAAACCGCTCCCTACAACTAAACACAAACAAAATGGAAGTACTCATCATGTGCCCCAAACCCAGACTCCTGGAACGACACCTGGTACACCCCGCCCTCGGATGCCGACCCACCCCCACAGACCACGCAACCTGGCAATCATCAAGGACTCAGAGCTCAAAATGGACCGCCAGATCAACTCCATCTTGTCTTCCTGCTTCCACACCCTCCGCCTCATACATAGGACCTTCAAATGGATCCATCTCAAACACAAAGACGGTCACTCACGCCCTGGTCACCAGCAGGCTCGACAACAGCAACGCACGATGCCGGAATAAAGGAAAACCTCACCAGCAAGCTACAGAACATCCAAAACGCCGCTGCAAGACTGGTCTTCAACCTGCCAAGCCCTGCCACATCTCCCAGCACCTGCGCTTACTCCACTGGCTCCCCATTGAAGCTAGTCACCTCAAGATGCTAACCCACGCTCATAAGGCCCTCCACAACACCAGACCAGCATACCTAAACAGCTGACTCAAATTCCCCGCACCCCAAAGGACCCTAGGATCATGAGGCCAGATCAGGAGGCCGCTCCTTCCGTGCGTCTAGTGCCTGGAACGACCTTCCACCTCAGAAATAACATCGCTCCCCATCTTCGCAAGAAACATCAAAACCTGGCTATTTGACAAACTCCCTTCTTGATGGACTAGAACCTGCAACCTCCCCCACTCCTAGTGCCTTGAGACCCTTACGGGCGAGTAGTCACACATTTAAAGTGACAAATATGAACTAAAAAGAAAAAAAAAACGAATACTGCTCGAAATTCCGGTTGGAAAGGTTACCTGGATGACGCGATAACAGAAGGCAAAGGTTTATGTATTGGTAAAACGCTATTTATTCACTAATACAGATTAGGTGATGGTGCAGAAATACAAAATATGAGTAAATAGTGTTACACTGCAGTAAATAGTGGTACACTGTACTAATACTGACAGCAGTACAACACTAGCAAATAACCTACTGAACCATACACACAGTATTAGTACAAATTAGTAGCATTCCCTATATATTCATAAGGAAATGATTACCTGCTAGTGAGATCGTAACAAACTATAACAAGCATTTGCAATGCAATAGGTCTCGCATTAGTAAAGTTTGATGTTTTGGTATTGTAAATATTTATTTTTATTTATGTTTTTTAATAGTGAAAATATAGGAATTAATAGTTTTGTGTTTTACAATGCCAATAGTTTTAATTTTTTTAATGTGACACCTTTTGCAATTGTAATACAATATGTGTTTGTATGTGACTTATATGTATTGATATTACAAATAACTATGTCTAATGAAATGTATGAATTAATTTTTAAATAAAAGTTATTGTAATGTATACTGCTAATTGGTAAAACTTTTGCAAATAACTTGGTGGACTTGTATTTGGAGGGTGGAGTTCGATTGTGGTTTTGTTTTTTGAGTCTGTTTGATGGTGGATTTGAAGGGTGGAGGGTGTAGTTGGTGTTGGAGGGTGGATTTGTAGGGAGGAGTTGGAGGGTGGAGTGCTGAGTGTTTCTGTGGTGGTGCTGAGTAGTTTTGTGGTGGTTCTGAGTTTTGCTGTGGTGGTGCTGACTGATGCTGTGTGGTGCTTAGTGGTGCTGAGTGATACTGTGGTGGTTCTGAGTTTTGCTGTGGTGGTGCTGACTGATGCTGTGTGGTGCTTAGTGGTGCTGAGTGATACTGTGGTGGTGCTGACTGATGCTGTGTGGTGCTTAGTGGTGCTGAGTGATACTGTGGTGGTGGTGAGTGGTGCTGTGGTGGTGCTGGATGGTGTTGATTGAATTTGTGGTGGTTGTGCGTGGTGGTGCTGTGGTGGTGCTGGATGGTGGTGGTTGTGTGCGGTGGTGCTGAGTGATGCTGCGGTGGTGCTGAGTGGTGCTGCGGTGGTGCCGAGTGGTGCTGCGGTGGTGCCGAGTGGTGCTGCGGTGGTGCCGAGTGGTGCTGCGGTGGTGCCGAGTGGTGCTGCGGTGGTGCCGAGTGGTGCTGCGGTGGTGCCGAGTGGTGCTGCGGTGGTGCCGAGTGGTGCTGCGGTGGTGCCGAGTGGTGCTGCGGTGGTGCCGAGTGGTGCTGTGGTGGTGCCGAGTGGTGCTGTGGTGGTGCCGAGTGGTGCTGTGGTGGTGCCGAGTGGTGCTGTGGTGGTGCCGAGTGGTGCTGTGGTGGTGCCGAGTGGTGCTGTGGTGGTGCCGAGTGGTGCTGTGGTGGTGCCGAGTGGTGCTGTGGTGGTGCCGAGTGGTGCTGTGGTGGTGCCGAGTGGTGCTGTGGTGGTGCCGAGTGGTGCTGTGGTGGTGCCGGGGTTGCGCTGTGGTGGTGCAGGGGTTGCGCTGTGGTGGTGCAGGGGTTGCGCTGTGGTGGTGCAGGGGTTGCGCTGTGGTGGTGCAGGGGTTGCGCTGTGGTGGTGCAGGGGTTGCGCTGTGGTGGTGCAGGGGTTGCGCTGAGTGATGCAGGGGTTGCGCTGAGTGATGCAGGGGTTGCGCTGAGTGATGCAGGGGTTGCGCTGAGTGATGCAGGGGTTGCGCTGAGTGATGCAGGGGTTGCGCTGAGTGATGCAGGGGTTGCGCTGAGTGATGCAGGGGTTGCGCTGAGTGATGCAGGGGTTGCGCTGAGTGATGCAGGGGTTGCGCTGAGTGATGCAGGGGTTGCGCTGAGTGATGCAGGGGTTGCGCTGAGTGATGCAGGGGTTGCGCTGAGTGATGCAGGGGTTGCGCTGAGTGATGCAGGGGTTGCGCTGAGTGATGCAGGGGTTGCGCTGAGTGATGCAGGGACCACAGCCTCTCCAATCCCCAGAAAACCTGCAGCATGCACGTTAAACAAAAAGAAGAAAACTATATTTCATTTAGGAAACCCACCCCTGTCCCGTGCATCCTGCACTCCGTGTTAAGGTGTTAATGTGTATGATCTTTCAGGAATATTGTTTGTGCATGTAATATACAATGATAACACTGATCTCCTTTTTTGTGACTCTTGGCGGGGTAAGCTTTGGGTTAATCTGTGACTTGGAAAGTGGTAACAGGCGGTATACTTTCCTAATACTTGGGTTAAAACAACATTGGTTTCTATCTCGTTTCTGCAGACAAGCGGCAACACGCGTTTGGTTAACTTTCTGAAATACGCGTGTGTTCCGCTTCTGAAAAGACGCGTTTGTTTACATTTCTCTCTGTGCGCACGGAGAGAAACAGAGCATCGGAAGGCACGCATGCGTCTTGACGTTCGGGTGTGGTTCCTCTATAAAAACCACACCCGAGCTTCTGGAAGACGCTTAGCCTTCCAGCCCTTCGTGAGGAAACATCGCGCTTCTCAGGAAGACCTTCAGGATTCCTTCTTGGCTCGCAGATTGCAGCGCTCCTTTCAAGGACGGATTCTGGACAAAGCAACATCATGATTAAGAAAGCTAAGTGCAAACTCTTTTCTTTTTAAGGCGCCCACCGCTAGCAACCTACTTGGAAAGAACAATTTTTGGAAACATTCTCTCTGACTACAAGAGGAGAATTTACAACAACAAAAGACTTTTGTTTAAAGTGTTCAAGGGAACATACTGTGTGATTTGTTTAAAGTAGTTACAGATTGTGAATTCTGTTTAGGTTACGTGTACATTCTTGTTTGCTGTATGTGCATGTACATGTCTTTTAGTTCTATAAGCAGGAAAACAAAGTCAACTGAAAAAACGTGGAAGTGGTGAAAGTTAAAACAGTTAGCAAGAAAGTAAGTGTAATGGGAAGTTGAGCTAATTTGGAACCTATCTTTTAGAGTTGATATAATTGTGCATTTGTATCTTTGTAGTGAAACTACATCTTCCAACGGAATCTCCTTCAACTTCACATCTCTGCTAACCAGTACCGACACACCACACCACTTCCAGGACGCGAAGCCAATCTTAGTAGATCGCAGGTAGGACTTCTAAATCTGAAAATAGATTGAGAGAATTGCAGTGTAGTAAAAGTGAGAGAGAGAGTGTCAATCCCTTTTGAGAATAAGAAACTAAGGTGAGCTTGTTGTTTTGCAGGTCGACTACAAGAACTCACATTAGCGTCAGATCCGGCCACTCTCCCTTTTAGCTATTCAGTATCTTGGCGTGTAAATCTACTAAACCACCAGAGGTAGGATAGGTTTCAGGGAGTTTGGCTCATAGCGTCTCTGCAAAACCCTACAAGCATCTTACAGGTAAGATCGCACAGCCTTGCAGGTAAGAGTGACTTGAATCACCTGACAGAAGGCTAAGCCCACGGAAATAGTTTTGCCCAGACGCTATGGACCAAACAGGTGAGGTGTCTCTTCAAGACATAGCAGTTATGTTAGCGCAGATTAGGCACGAGAATGCAGAGTTACGTAGGGATGTTTCTGAATTACAGAATAATTTGCAAACTACTAAAACATCTTGGACTTCTCCTATCCGACCAGCTACCTTCCAACCTCCACTGCAAACTCTGTATAGGGGAGACGCATCTAGTTCCCCTTCTGCATCCACTCAAATCCAGGTAGTTACCCCTATTTCTGTACCCTTGGCACCGCCAGAGAGATTCTATGGGGATTGCAACAAGTTTGCTATATTTTTAAATCAATGCCATTTGCATTTTGTAGCTAAACCCACAGCATTTCCAGATGACTCGGCGAAGGTGGCTTTTATCCTCTCTTATTTGGGTGGTGAGGCAGCTCTTTGGTCTGTACCCTATGTAGAGAGGGATGATGCTATTTTGTATGATCTAAGACGATTTAAAAATACCATGAAAAAACTATTTGCCAAACATGTCTTTGTGCAGTCGGCCGATCACGAATTATTAAGTTTGAAGCAAGGGTCTTCAGATCTTCTACATTACATCTCTTCTTTCAACAGGTTAGTAATAGAAGCTGAATGGCCAGAAGACAAACGAGTGTCTTTGTTCTATAGGGGTTTGAAGGACGATTTAAAAGACATGGTTACACAGATCCTTGATCCTCCCACTGGCTGTGAAGAATTTATAGATCTAGTAGTTAAGTTGAATCACCGCATAATGGAGAGAAAGGGAGAAAAAGGGAAGACAGATTTCAAGTTCTTTTTATCTAGAGACAAAGCAAATTCTAAAAACGAAACCACGCCTAGGCAGGATCCAACAGAACCAATGCAAATTGGGACAGTTAGAGGTCCTCTGTCCAAAGACGAAAGAGAGAAGAGGAGAAAGTTAAATCAGTGTATGTATTGTGGGAAGTCAGGGCACTTTGTCAAAGAATGCCCGACTCGACCCACAAAACCAAAAACAAAGTCAGTCGATGTCAACGCGATATCGCAGGCGGAAAACTTGTGAGCTCGATAGACCAGGAGGTCAGTTTATCGGGTAAGCAGCTTAGTTTGGCCTCTAATGCTCCAACTATCTCCCATAGTCATCTTAGTATGAGAGTACTACTCCAATCTCAATTAGACAACACCCGCTCTTGGTCAGTGGATGCTTTAATAGATTCTGGAGCCACTGGCAATTTTATTGACACCCAATTGTTTGAGAAGTTAGGTTTGCAAAGAACCGAGAAAAAATCCCCAGAAATAGTTAGGGCCGTGGATGGAAAAGAACTAACTTCAGGGCCAATACAACATCACACTGAGATCTTAACTATGTTATGTGCAACTAAACACAGCGAAGATATAACCTTTGACATAATTGATGCCCCTCAGTTTGGTTTAATCTTGGGTATCCCTTGGTTAGTCCTCCACAACCCTTATATAGATTGGGTTAACAGAACCATTCTCTTCAAATCTGATTACTGTCATGCAAAGTGCTTTAGGCAATATCCTGGTACAGATCTCATAGTTCAGGGCTATAATTTTCCCAAACAAATTCAGAGTGTACTAACTATTTCAGGGGTTCCAGAAGATTATCAGGACCTACTGGATGTATTTGATAAGACTAAAGCCAACACCTTGCCACCACACAGGGATTATGACTGTCAAATTGACCTAGTTCCAGGAGCTACATTGCCATGCAGTAGAATTTATGCCCTTACTGAGAAGGAAAATGAACATCTCAGGTCATATTTGGATGAATATCTTGCAAATGGATTTATTAGACACTCTAAGTCCCCAGTCTCCTCTCCTTTATTTTTTATTCCAAAGAAGGGAGGGGAATTGCGCACCTGTATTGACTATCGCGCAATTAACAACGTGACTGTCAAGAATAGATACCCATTGCCCTTGATTCCGACTTTACTTGACCAAATTAAAGATGCAGCAATCTATACTAAACTAGATTTGCGAGGAGCCTATCACCTAGTAAGAGTCCGAGAGGGTGATGAGTGGAAGACTGCTTTCCGCACAAAGTTTGGACTATATGAGTATCAAGTCATGCCCTTCGGACTCTGCAATGCTCCAGCAGCATTTCAGTTCTTCATAAATGAGGTTCTAAGGGAATTTCTTGATGTATGTTGTATCGTCTATATTGATGATATTCTCATTTACTCCAAGAATGTGTCTGAGCATGTGAAGCAAGTACGAGCCATTTTGAAACAGCTTTTACAGAATTCTCTATTTGTGAAACTAGAGAAAAGTCTGTTCCATGTTACCACTGTAGATTTCTTGGGGTATATCCTCAGTCCTTCTGGCATAGAGATGGATCAAAAGAAAGTACAAGCCATCATTGACTGGCCCATCCCAAACAGTGTTAAACAAATCCAAAGCTTTTAGGATTCGCAAATTTCTATAGGCGATTCATTAAGGATTTTTCACAAATAATCACCCCAATCGCAAAACTGCTGAGAAAAAATGTGAAATTTGAATGGGATCTCGAAGCTAATAAAGCTTTTCAGAAATTGAAAACTCAATTTACTACCGCCCCGATTCTAAAACACCCAGATCCATCTCAACCATTTATCGTAGAGGCTGATGCTTCCCAATTCGCTATTGGAGGCATACTTTCCCAACGAAGTACTAACACTGGTCAGATGCATCCTGTTGCCTTTTTCTCTAGAAAACTCAATCCAACAGAGCAGAACTATGCCATAGCAGATAGAGAATTGCTTGCCATTAAAGCTGTCTTCAAAGAATGGCGACACTACTTGCTAGGGGCCAGACACCCAGTGACCATTTACACAGATCATAGAAACCTTCAGTCACTTAAATCTGTAAAGGCCTTGTCTGCTCGTCAGCTAAGGTGGACTTTGTTTTTCAACGATTTTGACTTTATCATCACCTATCGTCCCGGGAAAGAAAACAATAAAGCGGATGCTTTATCAAGAATTGGAGGTAGTGATGATATGAACATAAGACAAGAGCCTATACTTCCGATTATTCCTGCTGAACGTTTTCTTGTAGGCCTTGTAGATTCTGATGTTGCATTAGATCTTAAAGAAGCATTCCAATCTCAACCAAAGGAGGATTGGAATAAGGCCTATCCTTCGTTACAATGGAAAGAAAATGTTTTGTACATGAATAATCAAGTATTTGTACCTGTTGAATCTCTTCAAAAAAAGGTTTTGCAGTTGTATCATGATACTTCTCTGTCAATACATCCTGGTGTTACAAAGATGTATCAGTTGATCAAGAGAAAGTTTTGGTGGCCTTCATTGTATAAAGACATACAACATTACGTAGATACGTGCACAGTTTGCAGTCAGAACAAGCCTGAACATCATGCTCCTAGTGGTCTCCTTTTGCCTTTAGCTTTACCGCCTCAGCCATGGCATACTGTGTCACTTGACTTCATTGTAGAATTACCTTGTTCCAAGACAGGTCACACTACGATCCTCACTGTAGTTGATCATTTCACTCGCTATGCTCATTTCATACCTCTTTCTAAGCTTCCCACAGCTTCCGAATTAACTCAAATTTTCATGAAAGAAGTAGTGAAATTACATGGAATACCATCAGTCTTAATATCTGACAGGGGCCCACAGTTTATTTCTCATTTCTGGCGTAATTTGGGGAAGGCTTTGAAAATGGAAATTCGTACCTCTACGAGTTACCATCCCCAAACCGATGGGTTAACGGAGCGAACAAATCAAACTGTTGAACAACTATTACGTTGCCTGTTAGCCTCTCACGATCAGGATTGGTCAGACGTTCTTTGGGCCGCAGAATTTGCCTATAATAATGCTGACCACTCTTCCATTGGAATGTCCCCATTCTTCTGCTCCGTTGGTTATCATCCTAAGGAAATACTGGGATCAGATTTGGGTTCAACTTTAGTTCCAGCAGTTTCTGATTATGTAAAAGACCTAGTTGACATTCAGCAAGAAGCTCAACAACATCTAGCACAAGCCAAAGAAACCCAAAAGAGGTATGCCGACAAACATCGTTCTGAAACACCTCAGTACGCGGTAGGAGACAAGGTCTGGTTGGCAACTAAGAATCTTAAATTGAAGTGTCACAAAACTTTCCGCCCCAGATTCATAGGTCCTTTTCCTATAGAAAAGGTGGTTAACCCTGTTTGTGTGAAATTAACGTTACCAGCTAGGTTTCGCATTCATCCTGTATTTCACATGTCCTTGATTAAACCCTGTAATCCTGAAACCAGACACCTTAAAAACCCTCCAGCTATTGAAATTGATGGAATTCCAGAGTTTGAAGTTAAAGCTGTATTAGACTCCAAAAGGGTAAAAGGAAAATTACATTACTTAGTTGACTGGAAAGGCTACGGTCCTGAGGAGAGAACTTGGGAACCGTTGGTGAACCTGCAAAATGCTCCCAAAGTCCTGAAGATTTTTCATACTAAGTATCCTAATAAACCCAAACCAGTTCCTACTGTGTTAGGAGGGATTCTACGAGGGGGGTACTGTCATGAAATCACACCACAGCCTCTCCAATCCCCAGAAAACCTGCAGCATGCACGTTAAACAAAAAGAAGAAAACTATATTTCATTTAGGAAACCCACCCCTGTCCCGTGCATCCTGCACTCCGTGTTAAGGTGTTAATGTGTATGATCTTTCAGGAATATTGTTTGTGCATGTAATATACAATGATAACACTGATCTCCTTTTTTGTGACTCTTGGCGGGGTAAGCTTTGGGTTAATCTGTGACTTGGAAAGTGGTAACAGGCGGTATACTTTCCTAATACTTGGGTTAAAACAACATTGGTTTCTATCTCGTTTCTGCAGACAAGCGGCAACACGCGTTTGGTTAACTTTCTGAAATACGCGTGTGTTCCGCTTCTGAAAAGACGCGTTTGTTTACATTTCTCTCTGTGCGCACGGAGAGAAACAGAGCATCGGAAGGCACGCATGCGTCTTGACGTTCGGGTGTGGTTCCTCTATAAAAACCACACCCGAGCTTCTGGAAGACGCTTAGCCTTCCAGCCCTTCGTGAGGAAACATCGCGCTTCTCAGGAAGACCTTCAGGATTCCTTCTTGGCTCGCAGATTGCAGCGCTCCTTTCAAGGACGGATTCTGGACAAAGCAACATCATGATTAAGAAAGCTAAGTGCAAACTCTTTTCTTTTTAAGGCGCCCACCGCTAGCAACCTACTTGGAAAGAACAATTTTTGGAAACATTCTCTCTGACTACAAGAGGAGAATTTACAACAACAAAAGACTTTTGTTTAAAGTGTTCAAGGGAACATACTGTGTGATTTGTTTAAAGTAGTTACAGATTGTGAATTCTGTTTAGGTTACGTGTACATTCTTGTTTGCTGTATGTGCATGTACATGTCTTTTAGTTCTATAAGCAGGAAAACAAAGTCAACTGAAAAAACGTGGAAGTGGTGAAAGTTAAAACAGTTAGCAAGAAAGTAAGTGTAATGGGAAGTTGAGCTAATTTGGAACCTATCTTTTAGAGTTGATATAATTGTGCATTTGTATCTTTGTAGTGAAACTACATCTTCCAACGGAATCTCCTTCAACTTCACATCTCTGCTAACCAGTACCGACACACCACACCACTTCCAGGACGCGAAGCCAATCTTAGTAGATCGCAGGTAGGACTTCTAAATCTGAAAATAGATTGAGAGAATTGCAGTGTAGTAAAAGTGAGAGAGAGAGTGTCAATCCCTTTTGAGAATAAGAAACTAAGGTGAGCTTGTTGTTTTGCAGGTCGACTACAAGAACTCACATTAGCGTCAGATCCGGCCACTCTCCCTTTTAGCTATTCAGTATCTTGGCGTGTAAATCTACTAAACCACCAGAGGTAGGATAGGTTTCAGGGAGTTTGGCTCATAGCGTCTCTGCAAAACCCTACAAGCATCTTACAGGTAAGATCGCACAGCCT
Source organism: Lissotriton vulgaris (assembly GCF_964263255.1). NCBI lineage: Eukaryota > Metazoa > Chordata > Amphibia > Caudata > Salamandridae > Lissotriton > Lissotriton vulgaris. The sequence goes on along the minus strand of NC_141691.1, from coordinate 221,203,013 downwards.
TGCAGGTAAGAGTGACTTGAATCACCTGACACAGGGGTTGCGCTGAGTGATGCAGGGGTTGCGCTGAGTGATGCAGGGGTTGCGCTGAGTGATGCAGGGGTTGCGCTGAGTGATGCAGGGGTTGCGCTGAGTGATGCAGGGGTTGCGCTGAGTGATGCAGGGGTTGCGCTGAGTGATGCAGGGGTTGCGCTGAGTGATGCAGGGGTTGCGCTGAGTGATGCAGGGGTTGCGCTGAGTGATGCAGGGGTTGCGCTGAGTGATGCAGGGGTTGCGCTGAGTGATGCAGGGGTTGCGCTGAGTGATGCAGGGGTTGCGCTGAGTGATGCAGGGGTTGCGCTGAGTGATGCAGGGGTTGCGCTGAGTGATGCAGGGGTTGCGCTGAGTGATGCAGGGGTTGCGCTGAGTGATGCAGGGGTTGCGCTGAGTGATGCAGGGGTTGCGCTGAGTGATGCAGGGGTTGCGCTGAGTGATGCAGGGGTTGCGCTGAGTGATGCAGGGGTTGCGCTGAGTGATGCAGGGGTTGCGCTGAGTGATGCAGGGGTTGCGCTGAGTGATGCAGGGGTTGCAAGGGGGGAAAAACGAGCCTAACAGGGGCAGAAAGTCACAAAAAGCGAGTCTAACAGAGGGCAGAAGGGCAGAAAAACAAGGGAAAAAATCTCAACACTACTGCAACAACATTGACTATTTGACAATGCACACTAAATATAATCACTCGACAGTAACAGAGTCAAAGCGAAGAAAGAAGAGGGATAGGACAAACCCCCAAATTGGAGAATAACCAGAGTGCAATAGTGTGCATGCATATTGGTACCCACCACACATACTGGGAGGGTGGTGAAGGAAACAGGTAACAAGAATAAGGTATGACGACTTGGTCAAGGAGCTTGAGTAGACCAACACTCATCAAGACAGGGACCACTGGCATAAAGGCCCCTGTTATAAGAATCGTGTTAAGGAATCTGCAGCTAGACTATACCTCACCAGATACATTGTTACTGAGGTTAAGTAACTTGTCCATCTGATAAAGACATCTAGCCGCAGATTCCTTAACTTAGAATTAGATACCATAGGTATACCCCATTGGAGGAGGGTATGCGACGGAGTCCCACCAAGTTATGAAAAAGAACTAGGCCCTCAACAATGATTGACCAAAACAGGCAGGACAAGCAAGTGCAAACCTGGCTGCTACGAGAAACAATGGTCTCTGCATAAGCATCATAAGTAATAAAACAATGGTAAGAACTCTGCCAGAGGACAGAACTGAACCGTTCACCCTTCAGAAAGGGATGAAGAAAAATGTATAATGAAAAAATGGCCATTGCACAATGGAAACATTAGCAATAAAGTTTCTTACAAGAACGGAGTACTGGATCCTAGGGATGCGCAAAAACCATGTCCCAAAGGAAAGGAAAACAGCATTAAATAAATATAATGTGGAAAAAATGTGCCACAAGACAGACATATGTAAATATCGAGGCATACCCCCCTTTATACATATACAAAACCATATAAACATGTGTGTGTGTGTGTGTGTATATATATATATATATATATATATATATATATATATATATATATATATATATATATATCTCTCTACACACACATGTATATATATACACACATTCAATCACCTCCTGGATATTTTTCTTTACACAGAAAACCAGAGTCAGAGCCCCAATACTGCGCAAAAAGGGTTTATTTAGGCACAAGGAAGATTGCCCCACACACATGTATGGATACGTGTGGACTCCCGATTCAACACCACACATGAATATGCCAAATGGAGCTACAACAGCACACATATTAAGACACAGAAACGTATCACCAGAGAGTCTTACGGACCAAACCATTCATAGAATCATTCTGGCCAAAGAAAATCAGCAGAAGCCGGACATAGAAAACAATGCTTGCTTGCATTATGAAAGAGATAAACAACAGAGCTTGGGGCTAAGAAACCCAAGATACTCGAACGAGAGATCTAGTGTTCTCCCTTTGTTTTTTTTTTCCAAACGGAGAAAGAGAGCAAGGGACGCATTAAGTGTAGTCTAAATGTAGCCCCCATGCAAGTACAATGTTGCTTACAACCGGTACGAACGGCACCTATGAGTTTAAGTCGCCTGCAAGATTAACTGTGACAGTGCTCATTACGATGTCGGCCGTCAACGTGAGAGATAGGGAGGCTGCAGCCATGACTATGTTTTCAGAGAGCCTCCCGATACCTGCTAACATTCGGGGAATAACAAACACCGAAGTCAATCCCAGCAACAGTACACTAAAAGAAAAATTCAAGTTATTAGAGAAAAAAAAATGATCAAAGCAAGTGGTGGAAATCGAAATAGTTACAACGATACATAGATGTAAACCGGATCCCCAGGGGTCTGCGTATCCTCACGGCCCCCAGCTACGAGAATCCCAATCCGGACCTTATGAGAGAATGGGCCGAATGTAATTTGGAGTCATCACGGCGCCTAGTACTAATATTGATCAAGTACGCAGACATTGACAGAAGCAACTATTAAAAGAAATAGCCACGATTTAGGAGGATCTGGAATCAATGGGCGATACAGAGGAAAAAAAACAAACTAACCAGTGAGATGCATATCAGGTTGAAAAAAGAAGAGGCGAAAATCATGGAAAGAAAAGCATGCAAGTTCCAACTCGACAGTAACGACTACGAACTCGGCCAAATATTCACCTTCTCAAAGAAATATGATGAGTTACGTGGGCCGGCAACAGGAACAAAAATGCAGTGCTTTTAGCGGCAAGCGTACACGATGCGAGGCGAGCTCACGGCGCGAGCTGGAGTGAAGAAAGGGAGCGAAACCAGGAAGTCAGGCATCCTTGCCCGTGACATGGGCGGGGCCTGTGACGTGCCGGAAGAGGCTGGTGTTGCTCGTTGCGCCGGAGAAAAGGAGCTCAGCGAGGGGACGGGACAAAAGAGCACGGTGAGTGGAGGGGGGGGGATTTGTGTGTCTGTGCGCGTGAGCCCCGTGAGTGGTGGGGGAGGGGGTGCATGTGTGCGGGGGGGGAATGTGTGTGCGCAAGCTGACTTTGCCTGTATGTGTACGCGCGCGATGGCCAGAAGCTGACTTGCGGTGAATGTTGAGAACAGGGGATGTGCACTGCGCCGGCTGGGCGTGCGCGCCCACGAGGTGAAATCACCGATGGGAAGCTCGTGCACATCCCCTGTCTCACATTCATCGGAACACGCCAGCAACAGTTGTCTTCGCAGACAAAGCAGGCTCCGCCTGCTTTTTAGGTCTGCTCGCCCTAAAAAGGAGGACCCTACTGTAACTTTCCCAAAGGTCTTTCCTATTTGCCCTTCTTGCTGGCATTTCCAACTCTTAATAGTACTACATGGGGCACTGCATACTCTGGTGGCAAGTCAGCACTACATTGAATGAAGGATACTGTTAGACCTTTCAGCCCTAGGGTGGTCTTCCTAGGGTGGTCTTCCCCCTACATTTCTTTGCCCTCTTTGCCTCCCACTGGACCCCACATTTTTGTTGGACTTAGGACTCTGGGCCCCTTACCACTGCTAAACAGTGCCGAGGTGCTGGTGCTCACTTAAAGCATGGTGACCCTAGTGTATCAGCCATAGGCCCTGCTACTACAGGGAGGCCTGCCCTTCATTTGCATGCTGGTAGTCTGCATGGTCTGAGACTTTTTGAACTGTAGTCCCAGTTGACAGACTGGGAGGAAAGGGAACACCTCAGAGCCTCCTGGATTTTTCCAGAGATTTTCAACCCCCTAGATTCTTTTAGAAAGTGCCGCCTCTCCTGGCCACCTGACCTTCGGGTATAATGGGGAGGGCTCTGGCCACACATCTGTTACACTACTGGACCAGGAAGACCCTCTGCTGGAGTGAAGGCTGCTGTGCCAGGAGGACTGCTACACTACTGAGGCTGACTGCTCCCAGGAACTGATGCCCCAAGTTAGCGGAGTTGCCCTGCCTGCCAGCTGATCTTACCCTAACAGAGGGGACCCAGTAACAACATCTCCAGTGTGTCTCCACTCTTATTTTCCCTCTTTGACTGGCTTCCCTCCTAGTTACTGAGGAACCATGAGAATTGCACTGTCCCAGCAAAGTGGTGAGACTGCCTTGCTGCGAAAAAGGCACAAGAGATAGCAACGATCTGTTTACAAATTGCCCTTGCAGCACTGTACGCCTACAAATCAGTCGCTGATTGGGGACCCTACCTGAACTATAAGCGCTGTTATGCAAACTCACCACCGCTGCCCTGGGACCGGATTACGCGGTGAGGACACTGTGGCAGTAAAGCGCTGTCAGGTGAAGCGCTGTTTGGCCAAAGAACAGCGCTGCCGGCCCGGGCAACCAGGCAATACTCTGCAAGCACTGTGTGCCTGGAATTACCACTACTGGCCTGGGCTGAACGCCTCGCTAAAGACACCCCCACAGCGCTGTACGCGGGGGACTGCACCCTGCTGCTGACCGGCCTGAAAACCTCCCAAAATCACCGCCACTGGCCCGCGTCTGAGTTGTATCAACACCGCAGGCAAGGGAGCTGTGCTGAAGCCAGGCGTTGCCCAGCAACTGGGATTCCCTGAAAGCCGCGTCCCGCTGATTGAAGGGCCGCCCTGCAGGACGTCTGCGCCAGGTCAGCCAGTGAGGCCGCGCCTGCAACCTGAAGGGCAGCCACGCTCACCCTGTGCAGCGCCAACCATTACCTCCTCGTCCTGTCTTCCTCGCCACAGTAATTACCCATGAGCCTCCGGCTCCACACAGAACTCCAAGTACAAAAACAGTGCTCTAGTCTCCCTCTACCTCCTCCAAGATGGCCCTCAGTGGCTCCAGCCAATCCCATAAAGGGACACAGAAGCACCAACACGACCTGTTCTTTTTTTCTGCACTTCGAGTGCTGTGTTCCCTGCTGGTCAGGCGAGTGGGGCTGGGGTCCTGCTTGTACAGCCCCTTATGTCCCTGGGTATCAAGTTGGGGGAAGTAGTTTTAGTGAGTTCTTGCTTGTTGTTTTTCATTCAGCGTCTTTCTATGTTTATGTTCGTATTCCCCTTCTTCTGCCTACACGCCTCTAGTCCTGCTTTAGCGGGCTTCTGTGGCGTCTGTTTACGGCGGGGGTCGTTTTTAGACTCATTGTGCTGGACGCGTGGGATCCTGCTCTGCCGTTTGTGTGTGTTTTCCTTCCGGCCGCGCGTCCTGCTGAGTGGACGTAGCACGGCCGGGTGAGTTTCCTCTGGGCCCCGGAGTCTCCCGTTGTGTGTGTATATTTTTCTAACTTTCACTCTTACGGGGGCGCTTGGTCTGGGAGCTGGAGGCTCCCGGTCGCGTTTGATTCATTTTCCCGGGGCCGGGTGAGCTTGCTATGGGGGCCGGAGGCTCCCGTTCTCTTGTTACCTGCTGCCAGTTCTGTGCAATGGTACGGTGGGTGCGCCTTCGGGTATCCGTGGCTCCTGATGGCGGTTACAATATGGGGCTGTTTTTGCGCATGCGCTCGGATCTTCATGCTGACTTTCTGCTGGTGTGGGTCGGGCGGGGACTGGTTTGTATGGTTGCCTAGTAGCCTCAGGTCCTTTTTATGCCGGCCGTGTTGTACCATTACTTGCCTGTTCTTTCCACTGCTTCACTCGTGGGTGACTGATGGAGGGTGGTTCGCCTGATTGTCCGGATCCTGGTTCCTGGATGGAGGCTTCTGGTTCGGGGGTGCAAATTCCTTCTTTGGAATTGTTGCAGCATAGGATTGATTCTGCTGTGGCTGCGGCATTGCTTGGTCAGGTTCCTGTACCTCCTGCTACATGGGAAAATGTTGATGGCGCTGCTCCTGCTGATTCTGATAATGATGAGGAGGTTGTTGTCAGGGGTCACTTTGTGCAAGGTGCCGTCCTAAAGGAGGTGCTGGGTCACATTCGTGAATACTTGGTGTTCCCTGCTTCTGTTGTACCTCTGGAGGATGATCTGTTTTCACAGTATCGGCGTCCTGCACCCGATTCTTTGACTGTTCATTCTTCTATTTTAGGGAATTGGATGTTGAATGGTGTGATGTGTACGAGGGCTCTTTTCCGCGTTTGTGTAAACGCTGTCCTCTGCTTGACTTTGTTGATGTCTTCCCGTCCTTGGTTGGGGTGGAGTCCTTGATGACGGGTTATCCTCTCATGGGGCTGTTTTTGGGTATTCCTCTGTGGATCCTGTAGATCGTAAGGTGGATGGTGCAGTTAGGCGCACTTTTGCGGCTGCTTCTCTTTCAGGGCTGCTGCCTATTCCTCTTGCGCATTCCAATCCTTGCTTCAGTGTTTTCAGTCTTGGCTGGATTGTTGGCCCGAGGGGTGGATGCATCTGCAGCTTTGTCGTGGATGGAGCAGCGGGTTAGACTGGTTTCTGATGTCTTTTTTTTGATTCGTTGGGGGCGGCGGCCTCGGCAGCTGGGTCTTCGATTGCTGTGGGACGTCTATTGTGGCTCTGCTCCTGGATGTCTGATGCGGCGCAGTGGGGTCTCCTGATGGTGATCCAGTTTTCTGGGGTCTAATTGTTTGGGTCCCCTTTGAGGGACATGGTGATGACCTGGACGTGCTGGTCGCTTCCGAGCCTTTGGTAACCAGAGGGCTTTTTTGGTCATTCTCGTGGGGGCCATGCATGGTCCGCCCTTTCGTGGGAGGGGGTGTGGCCGGGGTGTTCCTTCCTTTGTCTAGTCCTGGTTCTCCAGGGCTTCTACCTCTACTCCCGCTTCGACATCCTGACTGGTTCACTCCTGGGGTGGGTCCGGTTGGGGGTCCCCTCGCTTGCTTCATGGTCTCTGGGCACGAGACTGTCAGATCAGTGGGTGCTACAGGTGGTGTCCGGAGGTGTGAGTCTTGGATTTACCCTATCTCCCCCTAACTGTTTCAGGCCCGCTCCTTGTCCCAGGGACGCTCTGAGGCGGGTGGCTCTTTTGAAGGATGTGGAGTCCTTTGTTCTGGGGACTGCCTTGATTCACGTACCCGTGGATCAGTTGAGGTTGGTGGTTTGTTCCTTCCTGTTCCTGGTGACACGACACCGAGGTTCTCAGTTCTCCAGGGGATTTTCTGGCCTCCATAGGCTTGTATGATGCTTTTCTGCATATGCCTGTTCACCCGGATTCTCAGAGGTTTATCCATTTCTGCTTCCTGGGTCGTCGCTATCTGTTCCGGGTTTTGACTTCTGGCCTCTGCTCTTCGCCCAGAATTTTTTACTGCGGTTCTGGCTCCTCTTATTGGACGTTTACATGGGGAGGGTGTTTGTGTTTTTCCTTTTCTGGCCGTTTTTTGTATTTCTGCTTCTTCTCTTCTGGGCAGAGTTGCATGTCCGGAGGGTCTGCCTTGTCCTGATGCATCACGGCTTCCTGGTGAATGTTCCGAAGTCCTCCCTGGTTCCTGCGCGGCACTTTACTTTCATTGGGGCTCTGTTCATGTCTACGTTGGGAATGGTGTTCCTGCCCCCTGCTCGTATTCTGTCTCTGTGGTCTGCTGTGAGGTCCATGTTGTCAGGGCCTTCTCATCCTGTGTGCTTGTAGTTACAGGTTCAGGGCCTGATGTCTGCGTCCTTGTTGACCGTTCCATGGGCTCGCCTTCACAGGTCCGTGTCCCCGGCGGTTCGGGTGGTCCTGGAGTGGTGGTTGGTTTTGGGTTATCTGTCCATGGGCCGCCCGTTTTTGGTTGTTCCCTCCCGGGTTCTCTGTCGGTGCCTGTCTACTGGGGTGAGGGCTACTCTGGGGGATTCGACGTCTCTAGGGATTTGGCCTCGGTCTGTGTTGTTTTCCACCTACAGGGTGCTGAAGGCCGTCCTGTTCTGTCTGGTGGATTTTTCGGATCTTCTTCGGGGTCGCCTTGTGCGGATCCGGGCGGACAATCAGGTGGTGATGTCTTTTGTGATCCTTCATGGGGGGTGCAGGGTTCTCTCCCTCAGTTGCCTCTGCCGTCGGTTTTGTTGTTGGGCGGTGGTGGACCTGGATTCCCTGTCTGCCATTTTCCTGCCTGGTGTGGTGTACACTTTGGCGGATTGTCTGCACCGGGTGTTTCCTTCCATGGGGTCTTTGTCCCCTCACGCGGTTGATGTTCGGGTGCTTGCGGGAGATGTTTGGCTGTCCGATTGAGGACCGGTTTGCCTCCCGGTACTATGCCAGGCTCCACTGCTTTTGCACGATTATGCCTTGCCGGGATGCCTGGAGGGTGGACGCCCTGTAGTTCCTTTGGCCGAGAGGCCTGTTATATGCCTTTCCTCCCTTTCCCAAATTCTGTTGGTCTTGCAGGAGATCGTGAGGGTGGGGTCGTTTGTCCTTCTGGTTGCTCCGGGGTGGTGCCGTCGTTCTGGGTGTCGCCTGTTGCTGGAATTGGCTGTGTCTCCAGGCTGGACGTTACCATTTGTGCCTTATCCTCTGTTGATTCAGAAAAGGGGGTGGTGATGGACAGAGTATCTGAATTAAGCAGAGCACTCCTACCCACTCAACAGATCAGGGCTCGATCCATCACCGTTTTTCAGCTCACTGCACCACCCCAGCTCAGAACCTGGCTACATGCAAATTAGTCTGTCCCTGGCCCAGTGCATCATGGGAACAGGGCAGACCAAACTACCAAGCCAATTCTTTTACTGGAAAGGAAACAAGCTTCCGGGGACCGGTTTCTGGCATTACAGCCTTCTTCGGCCCGGCTTGCTTGAATCCTGATGGTGCAGTGAGCAAGGGACTCATGTCTGAGCCTGGTTGTTAAATAATTTGTCCACCCTAAGCGTGGAAGGGTATACTCAGATGTGAGTCCCTTGCTCATTGACCCATCAGGATTCAAGCAAGCCGGGCCGACGACGGCTGAAATGCCAGAAACCGGTCCCCGGTAGCTTGTTTCCTTCCCAGTGTAAGAATTGGCTTGGTAGTTTTGTTTGCCCTGTTCCCATCATGCACTGGGACAGGAACAGACTAATTTGCATATAGCCAGGTTCTGAGCTGGGATGGTGCAGTGAGCTAAAAAACAGTGTTGGATCTAGCCCTGATCTCTTGACTGGGTGAGAGTATTCTGCTTAATTCAGAAACTCTGTCCATCGCCACCCCTTGTTAAATTATCCTCTGTTGGATACTCTTCTACCTCTGCCTATGTTCCGGTCCCTGGGTCTGCGGGCCTGGCTCTTGAGTGGGGATCGCTGATGCGTGCTGGTTGTTCTTTTGCGGTTGCTGGCGTCGTTCAGCAGTCTGAGGCCTTCTACTCTTGAGTCCTATGCTAAGCATTGGGATGACTTTGCCTCTTTGTGTATGTGTCACGGGTCTGTCGTTGGATTCTTGGACCCTACTCATCTTCTGGATTTTTTGGATGATGGTTTCCTTTTGGGCTTGTCCATTTCCACTCTCGGGGCTCGTTGGGCCGCCATTCGGGCATTTCATATCCTGCCTTTGGTTCATAATTTATCCTTTGATGGCTCGACTTTTTAAGTCGCTTTCTTTGCGACGTCCCCGTCCTATCTTCTGGTCTCCTCCTTGGGACCTTCCTCTGGTGTCGCGTTCCTTGCAGTCTGCTCCTTTCGGGCCTTTGTGTCGGTGGGCCTAGAGTTCTTGTCGCTCACAGTGGTGTTTCTTGTGGCTCTTGCCTCTACCAGGCGTATTGGTGTGCTGGGTGCCTTCCTGCGGTCTGCTCCATTTTTTGTCATTTGTCCTATCGTGTGTTATTACGCCCTCATCCTACGTTTAGTCCCGAGGTGTTTTTTTATTTCACCGTTCTGCTGGAGTGGTTCTTCCAATTCTTTGTCCTGATCCTTCCTCGACTGAGGATTGCCTTCTCCTCCTGTTGGATGTGCGTCGTGCTTTGTTGGTTTATTCATCTCGCACTTCTTCCTTTTGTGAGTTTGACAATTTGTCAGTTTTGGTTTGTTTCGTCAGGGCTTGTAGCCCTCCGTGTCCTCTGTCAGTCGTTGGATTAAGGGGGCCATGCTGTTGCCTTATGGTTCGGTTTCTGACCTTCCCCCTCTTCCTGTTCAGGGTCGGTCCACCAGGTCTGTTTCTGTATCGTGGGCCACTTTTATGGGGGTGTCCATGGATGTTTGCCGGGCTGCCACTTGGTCGTCCCCGCATTCTTTCATGTCCCATTGTCGCCTTCGGATTGGGGGTTCCGTTTCCTTTGCCTCTTCTGTGCTTTCGTCTGGGATTCCTTGAGGTGTATGTTTCTGTGGAATTTTTGTACCTCTTGTGCTTGAAATATGTTTCTCTGCACGATTTCTGTGGAGTGTTTTCCTTGCATGAAGCGGATTGCTTTGGTATCAGCTAATGGGTAATTACTGTGGCGAGGAAGACAGGACGAGGAGGTAATGCCCCGGTTACTTACCGGTAATCTTCATTACTCAGAGTCCATGTCTTCCTCACCACAGTATAGTTTCCCTTCCCTGGTGGTGGCTTCATGTCTGCGGCTTGGTTCTTCAGGTCGTGTTGGTGCTTCTGTGTCCCTTTATGGGATTGGCTGGAGCCACTGAGGGCCATCTTGGAGGAGGGAGAGGGAGACTAGAGCGCTGTTTTTGTACTTTGAGTTCTGTGGCGAGGAAGACATGGACTTGGAGAAATGAAGATTACCGGTAAGTAACTGGGGCATCACCGAGCGTTCTGGAGATCTAAGGAGCCACGCGCCGGTGTCTAGCTCGCTCCCAACTCAAGGCAACGCTTGACACTGCCGGATTGAGGTGGGGGTCATGATTAGTTGGATGTTAATGCACCTGCAGGCTGGCCGGGGTATATGCGGCCTGCAAGCAAGTCCCTGAGCACCACACTGCCATCACCGGGGACTGTAAATTAAAAGACTGCAGGCTGGAGGCTGATGGAACATTCAGGCAGTTGCGGGCCCCGCATTGAGTCATAATCGCTGCCCGTGTCTGTTCATTCCACCTCAGAGGCGAGCATTACCTTATTACCCCTAGTGGGAGCCCAGACTATTGGAACACTGCTCCCTGGTGAACGCAAAGCTTTTGTGCCATTATCCGGGGACGGACATTCCTAGCATATCACTGCCTTCTCTGGAGGGTCGGTCCCTAATGTTTCCCCATTAAGAGACAGTTCCTCCCAACCTAGTTACAACCAATTCACAGACATTCTTCACCTGTACAATTTGGATTCTTTATATTTGCGAGCCTGACAAACCTGAGATGAAGATTTTTATTTTTATAAAACCAATTGTGTCCTTTTGAGAGTGCTTTTACTGTGTTACTATTGGGGTGTGCTGCACAAATACTTTACACCTTGCCGCCTGCATTTAGCATACCTGCTTTGCGCCAAGCTACCCTGTCGGAAGCGATGGTCCCTACTTTGACTAGGGTGCATACCCCTGCCAACTAGAGACCCCGGTTCTAACATACACTTGCAGTCTCAAAACAAAATGCATTCGCATTGTTTGACATGCTTATGAGCAGAACACTAAAAAAACTACATTTCAACTGGAGACCGTATTTACACCTGCAGACAATTTGGCAGTTTTTGAAAAGTGCAAAATAGGCCAAATGAGCTCCCTAGCCTATCTGTGCAATTCATGGTCACCTGTGGGTCCATGAAGACTCGGCCTTCCATGAGACTGCAAGTTACATATACAATTTATTCTGTAAATACAGAATAACCAAAACTACATCAGGACCTACTAGGCAGCACATGGGCATGAAATATCTGTACCAGCCCTCTAGATGATTAAGCCATACACAGTGCAACCAGGCCCAAAAGGTGCATGACCTTCCCCTCCATCAGAGTCCGATGACTGGTAAAGAGGAATCTCCTTGATCAGTGCCTGAATTCTTTACCAATGGAATAAGGCTTTGCAAATCAAATTAAAATAAACTTTCAAGAAATGTTGGGCAAAGATGAAACATTGGAACATTCATCCCGAATCCCAAACCATACAGTAAGTGAATAGTCAGGCTTTTTGATACTTTGAGTGAAGGCAGTTCCTCTTCATCAGTCATACAGATATGCCTTCATATGGAAAGCCTGGGAACTCAAGTTTGCAGCAGCCACTAACTGACATTTGATAAAGAGGCTTGGGGCTGAACTGATGCAAAGGAGAAGATTGCATTTTCAACTTAAACAGATCTCCAGAAGCAATGGTGTGCTAGATGCAGCCTTGGGATCGCCCTGTAGAAAGAAATGTCTAGCAGAGTGGCCATCTTGATGTGAAAGGATTGCACTTTGCAGTTCACTGCCCTTATGTCCAATATAGCTCTGCCACAACATTCACGTACTTGGGATAAGAAAGATTGTATAGTGTTTGCTATGACCCCTTTCTGGTACGATACTTTCTCCAGGACACCCTTTTGAGTACAGGAGGTGGCGGTCATGTTGGGTGGAAGGAAGCCATGGGTCCCGATTGAACAATGTAGGATAACAGTCTTTGCTAGACAAGTATTTTGTGATCCTGGGAGGGAGTGGGCCATATAAATAATTGTTGCCAATCAATGCGCTACTGCCTTAAAGCACAATGCAGGTACTCTGTTCATTTAGCAGAAAACACTGCAGCAAAGCTCAGCCTCAGACCAGAGGCTAGATGCCTACCTCAAGGCACATGAACATGTGGTCTCTTGTAAATAGGCGCTCATGGTCTTGAGATTGCAGATAATAAAACAAGTTACACAACGGCAAACAAGATGGCTGCTTAGGCTCCCGGCTCCGCCGACCTCCGTATCCCGCCGCAAGATCCTGCACAATATCCTGATTTAACGCCCAGCCCCTGCGTACATGAACAGTTCCTCATTCCGAAGGTGAAATCCGGGAATTTATCGGCCGGTTTCAGGGAGTTACACCGTGTTGAAGATTGTGGCCTACTCCAGCAGTGAAGCCGGGGCCTCAAGTATCTGCGTGGCCGAGTGGTAGTGCAACAACAACGGCTGAGAGACCCAGGCAGGGTCCGGTCGATCGTAGTGGAGGCTTCTTTTGCGCCTGGCATTGGCAGTGATTGTTCCCTTTGGTCGGCACTGATGGAGGTGACCTTGCTTGCTACTGACGGCGGGCGGGGGTTCCCGTCCCGCGGACCTGGTGCCGGCTCCCTCTGGGGCTCGGCGGGTCGGGGGCCCGGCCTGCGGCGTTGAGCCGGATGATCGCGGCTGTGGAGAACGACTGGCTGCTGTCCACGCTTGCTCTTTTGATCCCCGTCTGTCTCCCCCGGAGACATTAATTCACTCGGAAGGTGATCGTCTCGGGCGTGAGACCATGGATCAGAATGTGTCCGAGCCATCGCTGAGGTCATTACTGGCAGAACTCTGGGCGCTTCAAACACAAATGACTGTCTCCATGAATAAAATGGATGCAAGCCTGTCTGGGATTCTGCATATTGTACCGGACCCTGCCCCACTATTTGAACTACCATCTGTAGCCATTCAACCAGCGGCCATTTTGACTCACTGCGAGGACCCCATGGGGATGAGAGTATTGGAATCACCAGACGTAGCCCTGGAAGATGGTGTCCTGGAGGTCGTGAGAATACCACTGCACCTTCCACTGTTATTGACTCTCGAGGTATTGAATGGCTTCCTACCCCCGGAGACTTGTGTTGTAGACCTTTTTCCATCCGGTGATAGTCTCCTCCCCCCCCCCCCCCCCCCCCCCTTTTTGGAAACGTTGCGATCCAAGGGCAAGAAACTTCGAGACTGTCTTGTTGGGAGAGGGAGGCTTTCTGTACCTGAAGCCCCCGTGGACTCACTTGCTGCAAGTGGTAACGGATTGACTCTCGATGACTTCCCTCTCCTTTATGACTTGCTTGTATGCCATTGGGTCTCGTTGGGGAGGGTTTGTGTGCTGGTCCGGAAGGGTCAAGGGTGAGATTACTCAACTCGGGCCATTTGAAATGGTATTGTGACTGTTCGACTTATGATTTGAGTTCAGAGGCTGGGCGGTGTGTCGTGGTTCCCCCTATTTTCTATCATAAGGCTCGCTCCACATCAGTCTCTTTGCGATAGGGGGTGCCTGTTTCTGGCGGGGGGAGTAAGGGGCTGGGGGCAGCTACTACTAGGCCCTCCTCCGCTTTTCCTCTTGCTTTCCCTTCTTTTAGTGGTTTTAGTGGTTAGGGCGACAGGCACGCTGCTAGTGGGTTTAGGCTATAGCCATCGGCAGGGGTGCAGGGTGGGGGGGTTGGACGGGGGGGGGGGGGGTTGGGGAGGGGTTTATTTTGCCTCTTATTTTCTATGGCCTTTCTCCCTTCCCTTTCTTTCCTCTCGGGTCAGTATCGTCTGTGTATTATTCTGATTACACTGTTCTGGAATTTAGTGCTTATGCTTCCTAGGTTAATCGAAAGTCCGGGTGGGCAGGATCTGGGAACCGGCGCTTATGAAACTGTCTCCTGTATTGTTGTTCACTTCACTCTATAAGTATTGGCGCCAGGGTTCCTCATATTGTTTGACTTATATCCTGTTTCTTGGCCTGTCCCGTCTCCTTTAGCTTTATTGTATGGCACCTGATCCGTCTATTTCTATAATATAAAATGAAACCTTTATTATGTTCTGTACCCTACTCATGCGCTCCAAGATAAACTTTATCCTGAATCGCTGCCGGACCTCAGGGCTGTCAGCTGATGAGCTGTGTTGAACCGTGCTAGGTTTGGTTACATGCCTGACTAGCGGCCGGCCCCTGCGGTTGTAGGCCCATACTTGTACTTTCATAGTGTTGCAATAAAGGTTTAAAAAAAAAAAAAAACAAGTCACTGACCTGTAACTTCAGTTATCCAGTATTGGTATCTTTAATAGATTCACATGCCTGAATCATTCCCCGTCGTCAAGGCGGGAGTCCCACGGTAAATAAATAAAAAAGCAGTGCCAAAAGCACTTTGTAGTAGTAGGCCCTAGAAAAGGCCTGAGGCCTATATTATAGTAGCCTATCTACATCATTATGCTAAAAAGACCAAAGTCTTTGCGCCAACCAATCAGCTTACAGCACCCTCTAGAACCTTCCCTGCAGAGCCAGCTCTCCTCAGATTTTCGTAGCACAAGTGGGAACAAGTATCCCGAACTTAGAGAACTGACTCTCCAGGGAGGAGGGTGGGTGCATGTGAATCTATGAAAGATACCAATACTAGATAACTGAAGTTACAGGTAAGTAACTGGTTTTCTTATCCAGTATTGGGGTATCTTTCATAGATTCACATTCCTGAATCAGAATAGCAAGCAGTAAGTCAGGCAAAGTCGGTTGCGGATGGTGGGAGACTTATTGCAGTGCACCCCCATGAATGTATTGTCAACCACCAACAATCGCCTAGAGATTGATCTAATAATAAATCATGTTCAGATTCAACATAGAAATTGTGCATTTTCCTTCTGGAAAGAAACTTTAAGAATCATAAAAAACACAACATGTTAGCATATGTCTGCATATTTAAAGCAATCTATTGAATTGCATGTACATTATATGAAATAAGCCAACATTAATACCTGAATATACTCCATATGGAAACAGGTGACGTAAAACAGCTTGGCCCACTGCTGCATCATCCTGATTTGCTGATTGCAGGCAGTAGTGTCTTGTAAACATGTGGACATTCTTCCATGTGGCAGCACGGCAAATGTTCTCAAGCGTCACTCCTGCAAACAAAGCTGCAGACGCTGCCACAGCTCTTGTGAAATGAGATCGAACAGACCTTGTCAATGGTCTATTAGCCTTGATGTGACAGAATTGAATAGCGGATGCTATCCATCTTGAAATTGTAGCTTTAGTGACCGCTTTTCCCAATGTAGTCTGGCCATAAGCTCCAAACAGTTGATCTGACTTTCTCAAAGTCTTGGTTCTCTGAAGATAGAACTTTAAGCATTGTTTGATGTCCAAAGAATGCAATGTTCTTTCAGCCGGGGTTGAAGGATTTGGAACGAAAACCTTCAGCTTGACAGGCTCATTTAGATGAAACTGGGAAGGCACTTTCTGTATGAATGTTGGATTCGTCCGCAAAATGACAGTCCTGGGAGAAATGCAAAAAGTGCTCCTTTATGGTGAAGGCTTGAATTTCTCCCACTCTTCTTGCGGAGGTTAGCACCAGTAATAAAGCAACCTTCCAGGTCAAGAACTTTAGGTCAGCTCTATGGATGGGCCCTCTCGCAGCTATTTGTTTGAACTGCGATTATTGTTTTGCACTGTTCTGGTTTTTAAATTTGAAGGGGCTTACGTCTAATAAATAAGCTTTCGTTAAGCTCCCTATCCTTCTTTTAATCACCACTTTTATAATTTTTGCACTGCACCTTCCCATCATATCAACATCATGTGGTATACCTAAGTGATTGTGGGTCGGTACCCCAAGCAGACCATTGGGGTATGCTGGCTGTCTCAATGATCGAGACACAATACCCTGGAAGGATTACCAGATGAGAATATTGATCGATACAAGACATTGATGCGAATCCTTAATGAGGTGGATTGACAATCACAGATGTCCCATATTTTGGTGAAATGGTCTGTTAGTTTAATCAGATTTTTTCTTCCTTTGTACTCTATGAGACATTAGGATAACCTGTAAGGAATCACCAAAGGATTTCTAGTTTAGACCCCTAAGTTTGTTTGTTGTATATGTAACTGTTAACCATTGTCATAACTCTTGGGCTTCCCTGGATAACGTTGCTGATCTCGTTCCCCCTTGCTTGTTTATATAAAACATGCTTGTGGTGTTGTCTGTTGTGACCAGGACAGAGGATCCTGCTATCCTGGGGAGGAACGCTTGAAGAGACAGGCAAATGGCTTTCAACTCCAGACTGTTGATGTGGCATTTTTTGTGCTGTTGAGACCATTTTCCTTGCAGCTGCAGGTCCTGGAGATGACCGCCCCAGCCCTCCATGGACGCATCCGTCGTCAGAATAAAATCCGGAGGAGTCTGCAAGAATGAGAGCCCCTGTTCCAGATTGCTGAGACCACCATTGAAGTGCATGCACCATCCTGTTGGTGATTGTGATGGTGTCCTCGAAAGAACCTGTCGCTTGATGCCATTGACAATGTAGCTCCTCCTGTAATGGCCGCATCTTTAGACGCGCCAATGGAATGAGGTTGATGGCCGAAGAATACATCCCCAGAAGTGATGCAAATAGGCGAACTGAAAGTGACAGTTTTATGGCCAACGCCTGCAGTCGGAGCGGTCTCTCTCGCGACAAGAATGCCTTGCATTCTACTGTGTCCAAGCAAGCTCCTAGGAACAACAGGTTTTGTTATGATTCAATTGAGATTTGCTATTTTTGATTGTGAGGCCTAGCGATGTGAAGAGATTGCGGCGTATTGTAATGTCGGATCTTACTTTGGCTTCTGATGGACCTTTGACTAGCCAGTCGTCCAAATACGGGAAGACCTGTACTTTTACTGCCCGAAGAGCTGCTGCCACAGGAGCCAGGCACTTCGTGAAAATCCTTGGGGCAGACTTGAGGTCAAATGGGAGAACTTTGAACTGATAATGGGCGCCAGCAACAGTGAAACTGAGGTACTTTCGATGTTTTGGGTGGATTGGGATGTGGAAGTATGCATCTTCCATGTCCAAGGAAGCCATGTAATCTCCCTCGTTGAGGAAACTGAGAATGTCCGAGAGGGTGACCATTCGAAATCCCCGCTTCTTGAGATATCTGTTCAGATTGCGCAGGTATAGGATCGGTCGCCATTCCACAGTTTTCTTTTTTATGAGGAAAAAACGGGAATAGAAACCTGCCCCTCTGATGGTTTGGAACCTTCTCTATTGCGTTCTTGAGAAGCATAGCTTGCACTTCCTTTAACAATAAGTGAAGACGAGGGGGAGGGGGACCCCTGGGCGGAGTTGTTGGAGGTTTGGTGATGAACTCTAGGGTGTGACCATGCTGGACCAAGTCTAACACCCACCGATCCGTTGTTATATGATGCCATTGTTGTCGAAAGACAGATATCTTCGCGCCCACGGGAAGGTAGGGGATTAAAGGTGGCGCCCAATTGACCTCACTGTTTGTGATTGTCTCGGCCTTGATTGTTTGTGCGCCTTCTTCCTCCTTGGCGAGAGAAACCAGCCGATCCAGATTGTCTATACGAGGACTGATAATTCTGGCGGTATTGCTGCGGATATTGCCTGGCTGGCTGGTAATAACTTCCTCTGGACGAATAACCTCGTCCTCTTGCTCCTCTGAACGATCCTCTTTTATACTGCAATGACCCTAGCGACTTTGCAGTATCTGTATCCATTTTAATCGCTTGGAGAGCCTCATCGACATGCTTCCCAAAGAGGGACTCTACGTCATATGCAATGTCCAGTACCTTCAATTGAACTTCTGGACGAAAGGTAGTGGCTTTCAACCACCCTTGACGTCTCAGGACAGCTGCCCCTGCTAACTGTCTGAAATTTGTGTTCGCCATATCTAGTGCGCAGTCGATGGATTCCTCCGCTGCACGCTCGCCTTTCATTAGAATTTTTCAGGCTTCTTGTCCTCTGGTAACAGCTCTATGAAGCCAGCCATTTCGGACCACATTTGGCGACCATAGCGCCAAAGTTCGGATAGGTGACGCGCCACACCAAAAGCACCTTCATTATCATCGTCCTCAAAATCATCCTCTTCATCATCGGCATAAGATTCTAGAAGATGAGGGCATCAGTGGCGATATATATGAACCTTGATGTCTCTTGTAAGACAAGAGTTGAAAGTTTTTTGTTGAAATTGGCGTACAAAAAGACTGATTCCCAGCAATAGGCTTCAGCAAAGCTGATTCCATCAGTTTTGATGGCACCGGTGATAAAGGTGCATCCATCTGCTGAAAAGATGCCGTCAACGGGGTTTTCGTCGACTAGATCGACGACGAAGGCATTGTCGTCTATGGATTTGCCGTAGACGGGACCGTCGATGGATTCGACATCTATGGAGCCACCGTCGACGGGACGGTCGTCGACGGAGTAACTGAAGATGGGCTCGTCGTCGACGGGATAGACGTAGATGCTTTCTTAGTCTACGAGACAGTCGTCGACGACTTAGTCGACGGGCTCTTTTGGACGACGAATGTTTCGATGACGATGTCTTCGTCGACTAGTCGTCTACAAGAGTTTTTTGCCACAATACAAATCTTTGTAGACACAATAGGAGCAGTAATAGATGCAGTGGATATCATATCCATAGAAGAAGAGTTTGAAGTAGAGACAGTCACTGGAGAGGAGACAGTAGAAGTCTTACTCACAGTTTTCTTTGCAGGATCGTTGGTGGCTGAGGCTCCAGAGACAGAATGTTGGGATCTCTGAAGAGCCTGAAGTAGAGTGGGAGGTTTTAGCATGCTTTCTCCCCTCACTTGTCTTCTCCTCTTGAGACCTCGCCCTCTTGCTAGAGGTAGAAGCTCTATCATCATCATCCGTGGAAGAGGATTTAAGCCACAAAAGGACTATGGCCTCCCTATCCCTTAAGGTATTAGAAGGGAAGGTATGGCAGATCTTACAGTTTTTTGCCTCATGTTTAGGATAAAGGCAATAAATGCAGTCCTTATGCTAGTCATCCACATGGACCCTCTTCTCGCAGGTTCTGTAAGGTCTAAATAAGGCCTTATCAGACATCTTGAAGAAAAAACTGAGTCAAGACTCAGGGAGACTCCCTTCCACACGACGTGCGGTGAAAATCTGAGGAGAGCTGGCTCTGCAGGGAAGGTTCTTGAGGGTGCTGTAAGCGGATTGGTTGGAGCAAAGACTTTGGTCTTTTTAGCATAATGATGTAGATAGGCTACTATAATATAGGACTCAGGCCTTTTCTAGGGCCTACTACTACAACAAAGTGCTTTTGGCACTGCTTTTTTATTTACCGTGGGACTCCCGCCTTGACGACGGCGAATGATTCAGGCATGTGAATCTATGAAAGATACCCAAATACTGGATAAATTACAAATTGTGCAATGTCAGCATTACCACCATATTAGATCAGGACCTATCATGCAGCTCAAGGGTCAGAGGCAGACATAGCTGTAGCAGCCCTGAACGTGTTGGGGCAATGCAACCAGGCCGAAAAGGTGCAGGACCTTCCTCGCCACTAGAGATGGATGTCAAGTAAGGAGGAATCTCCTGGAGAAGTGCCTGAATCTTTCACCAATGGATTGCATCCTTGAAACAAACCCATGTGTACAGGGGTGTAGGAGGACATAGAGGATACATTGCTGTAAAGGTTTTAACATCCAGACTTTCTAATGCTTGCTCAGTGTTCTTGTCTGCAAAATGTATTAGGTCATCTTAAGATGTGCCTTAGCAAAACATTCAACTAACTACAGGTAAATTCTATTAAAACCAGTCATACCAGCTAAGTAACCATACCAGCTAAGTAACCATACCATCTGCCAAGTCCTGGCCTTCGTAGTTACAAACTGTTAAATTCTGTCTGAACAGTACAGCGTTGAAGTGAATACCAAAAGTTGCAATTCCCAATGGGAGGTATAAAGGAGTTCAAACAAGCCAAAGTTTGTTTTAAGCTGTATTCAATGATTGTATTCTTTTCAAGCTTTACAGTCTTCTGAATATCATCATATTCTCATAAATCAAACGTGTATTTTCTTGTACATCAGAAAGATACATCCATAATGTTTGCTCAAACTCAAATGTCAACAAACGAGAAGGGAAGATCTTCTGATATCCAAAAACAAAACATCCTCAAAACGCATGACTTGTCTTGAGTAACAAATATCTGAACATCATAATGAAACATTGGTCACTGCTTAGCAAGGAACCTGATTTCAGGGGACTCTTTGAAGCAAAACCCATATTTGCACACACCCGTGGTCCCAACATCAAGGAACTCTTAACTACATCCAAACCGGTATGCTTACCATCTAAATTTAAGGGACTACAACCTTGCTACAGATGTAGCAATTGCAATAACGTAATCAGAGGCAATGTGTTACACCATCCGATGAAAGGCCACAAAATCAAACTTAAAGTGAATGCGACCTGCAACACGTCCAACGTGATTTACCTACTGAAATGCCCGTGTGGCTTATGTTACGTAGGCCACACGGAAAGGAAAATACGAACCAGAATTCTGGAACACAAAAGCAATATAAGAACAGCTAACACCAAATCGTCTGTTGCTTCACATTTTCTTGATCGAAGACATAATGTAGCCCAGCTACAGTTCATGGTTTTGGAAAATGTTGTGAACCAGGAAGGCATGAACCCCAAAAACAAACTACTGCAGAGGGAGAACTTTTGGATCCGATACTTGAGCACGATGCAACCCACAGGGTTGAATGACCGTATGGAATTTCTCTGTTACCTGTGATCCTTCACATTTGATTTTGATCCCATGATGAATAATTCGCATTTTTTTTTTGGATCCACCTCTCCGGTGTCATGCATTACTTCTTATTACACCCGTCTACTTTCCTCACATTTATTTAACTTATCTGTCGTCTTTGAGACAAACTTTCTCTCATTTATTTTTCACTCATCTTTTTCTGGCGTTTTCGGTGGCTTTTCACCACTGCAATATGGCCCCCATCCTCATTCACGGACATTTTAGTCCGTCTTTACTGTCTACTATTTTCTCGGAAGCGTCGCTTTTAAATCTTAATGCACGCTGACCGGCATCACAGATGGATCCGGATACCTTTCGCCCGGACCGTATCATTTAACCAGTAAGTCTTCATGTGCCTGCAGCACGCTCACCGTCTGATTTCCGATTCACGCAACTATGATTTCGGCCTTTGATACTTTGGTGGTTTCACACTTGATTCTTCATTTCCGAGCATTCCTGGCATCCTGCCTTTACATATCACGGTTTGTTCACCTTCCGTTTACTTTCTTTCACCCGTTTCCTTGATTCTTCTTCACTTTTGGCTCGATACTATCTACACAGGATAGATAACCCTCGATTCGGTACACTGTGGTACACGTGGGCTCTGACCCGTTTTTTTTGGTTTTCGTTCCACTGTTTAGTAACATGCGTCTGTACCATGATATTTTTTGGGGAACACATTGATTTCATTCTTTGTCACTTTTGATGTATTATCAATACGTTAGCCATTTAGTCATACCTGTATATCTTTATATTATTATGTTTTGAATATGTGGAGACGTCTTCTCGAAATTGAGTTAGTTTATTTTCCTTGATTTACAGACTATTCCCCTGACGAAGGGCTAGACCAGCCCGAAATGCATAGGGACTGTTGGATTTCATGAGCAAACATTATGGATGTATCTTTCTGATGTACAAGAAAATACACGTTTGATTTATGAGAATATGATGATATTCAGAAGACTGTAAAGCTTGAAAAGAATACAATCATTGAATACAGCTTAACACAAACTTTGGCTTGTTTGAACTCCTTTATACCTGTTGGTCACTTAAAGCGGTGCACTGGGGGACAACTCCCATTGGGAATTGCTACTTTTGGTATTCTCTGCGACATCTTTGTCAGAAGACGGGACATTGTGCTCTGGTTCTCTTTACTGACGGATCACCAAAGGTGATGGTCTAGGACGTGAGGATGGTGTCGGTCCAGATGCAACTGGATTTGCTTCCGTTGATGGGGCAGTGGTTGGTTCAGGAAAGCGCTGCTTGTAGTCTTGGATCAAGAACCGTAAGTCTGAAACTATAGACACCGGAAGGCATACCATAGGTGTAACCTCCGTCTGGACATGCGAATGTTCAGCCTCTTCTGTATAAACCAGCTCATCTCCCTCTTCATCGGTGCTTTGGCACTTTATTATGAGATCCGAAGGACTGGTGACCTGTCCGTACTGGTCTTCGTCCGATTCCTCGTCCTGCAATATACGTGACGGGGGTAGCTTTTGCACCCTACTTCGAGATGTTAAGTCAGGGGTTATTGGTTGTTTCGTGCTCTTTTTCGTAGGCGGCTGACAACGGAGAAATCAAGTCTGATTGTTTCCATAGCGTAGACTATGGCGTAGTCTATGGCGCGCTAGTCGAAGAGGTCTTCGTCACCGATGGTGTTTGTCGACGGTATCCTCATCAACGGTACCTTCGTTGATGGCCCAGTCGTTGATTGTGCGCTCGACTAGGTCTTCACCGTCGGTGTCTTAAACGACCGCACGCTGGACGACGAGGGTGTCTTAGTCGACTGTTTTGGCTTAGTCGTCGACGCTAATGTCGTAGTCGACGGAATTTTAGTCGAGGGCTTTGTAATAAGGATAATAGA
Source organism: Lissotriton vulgaris (assembly GCF_964263255.1). Taxonomy (NCBI): domain Eukaryota; kingdom Metazoa; phylum Chordata; class Amphibia; order Caudata; family Salamandridae; genus Lissotriton; species Lissotriton vulgaris. The sequence continues at coordinate 221,179,986 of NC_141691.1, read as the reverse complement.
CGACACAGGCTTACCCGCCATCGACGATAGTGTAGTCGTCGTTGAGAATGCTGATGACGCCATCGTCGTCGACACCGTCGAAGTAGAAACAAACTGTAGACAGTCTTCTTCAGCGCCGAGGTAAGCGTCGAAGAAATAGTAGTCGACGACGGCGCAGGCTTCCTGAAGGCAGGAAGCTCCTCGCCAGATGTAGATTTTACCCCAGAAGACTTTTTGACAGACTTTTTAGGAGGAACGTCTGTAGGGCTAGGGGAAGCAACCCTTGGCCTCTTCAAGGATAATTTAGATGATACTGAAGCCATCTCACTGTCTTCTGCAGACTCCAGGTCGTCTCTGGTTTTCAGCCTGTTCAACCAGAGGAGCAGCCGGACCTCTGTCTTTGTGTTTTTGTAGAGAATGTTCTACAAATTCTACACTCTTTAGGAGAATGGTCTGGATAAAGACAGTATAAGCAGGTTTCATGCTTATCATAGACGTGGAGCCTCTTCTTACCACAAGAAGAGCAGGCTGTGAAGAGACCCTTCTTCTGTTGATCAGCCATGGCGTATTTATGAAGGAAATATCCAATTTGAGAAGAAAAGAGAGTAAACTAGGAACCCTGAAGAGAACTCAGGTGGAGACTCCCTAGCACAACGTGCGGTAGAAAATCTGAGAGACTGAGGCTCCCGACAGGAAGGTTCTAGAAGGAGGTGGTCGCTGATTAGCTACCTTCTGGAGTTTGGTCCTTTTTACAAAAGGACATAGATCGGCTACTAAGGCAAGGCCCTTAGGCCTACTTTTCTCTATGTGTGTCTATAGGACATTACTTTTCTATGTACCGGAGACTCCCGTCTCGACGACGGGGAATGATTCAGGCATGTGAATCTATGAAAGACACCCATAATACTGGATAAGAACTAAATGCAGCAGTCATGTTCAGTTATATTTTTAATAAGAGGCGTAGCTCAAATATCCAATGTATTGATAAATATAAGAAAACTCCTTGTCGCTACATAGAACATGATGCTTAAAGAAGTTCTGTACGATACAATGTGATGCCGGGATAAGATAGATCGACGGATTGCTAAAGACGCCGAAATATGGATTTCCAGCTTCAGGCTTGGTTCTTGTAAGATATGCAAGCAGTCTTCGCATATTGCAACACATTTGTTGAACCATGGTAATAGAGACTAGGTTAAAAATTAGACTGATTGGATCAAGATTTGTGATAAAATAAGTTGGAGGCTTATTTAACCTTTGCCTCAATTTGGTGTTTGACTGTGGAGTTAATTATACTTTTAATGTTTCTAAAAACACATGGCTTGCACCCTGGTAGCCTATAATAAATAATCATACATGTGAAATACCAACTATATTGAGTGCATATAGATTTTAGAGCAGGGCTCTTTATAACACCAGCAGAAGGGATTCTTGCATAGGTTTGTCTGACTCCTAAAATTTACAGCTACCAAAGAAACTCTGTAGGAGGGGAGTGAGAAACAGGCCAGTTCTCCATTTCTCTGAAAAGGACACTACTACCTTTCAAGGGTCAAGTTAACTACTGTTGCAAGCCTAATAATGTGGTGTTACAATGGGGTGTTCTTTGTGTAGTCCACCAATTAACGGTTGTTCCAAGAGCAAGTTTCTGGTCTTCATTATTAGTTTAGATTCCTGCTGTCCGCTCCAGCATATTCTTCTTTAAAAGGCTACCAGAGAGGGATAGATTTATAGCAAAATCCCTTGCCACATACTGTAATGAACCCACTGTACTTTCCTCAGTAGAATAGCCTTTTAATACAGAGATGCTTGGCATGCTTAATGGGATTGTTGAGGTCCATGGGCAAACAGAAAGCAGATCTCAGACATGGTTATTACTGGAAACCTTCAATACAGCGCATCAATAAATGGGTTGTAAGGGATTGAATATGATCCCAGTTAGAGCCAAAGTCCCACTAAACTTTTCACATTCTTAATGGAATTTCCTTGAAGTAAATTTCTTTCCTCAACTGAAGAACAGCATCTCAAAAGCAGACATAAGAAAACTATGGTGAGTCCGCATACAAATACATTTTAGGATTCAGGAAGGTGCAGGAATAAATAATCTTAGCCATACTGGATGGCCAAACAAACAAATCAATTTTCAGAACCAAACACTAAACGGCAGAAGGGAGTACAACATGCATTAGAATACATGCTGCAAACCAGTAAATTATAAAGTAGTAAATGGGACATGCAAGGTTGCAATCATCACTGTAGGGATTACACATCTTTTTGAAAGAAAAAATTAGAATGCTAACATGACTTTTCATAAAGTTATTCCTACTTAAATTTATATACAACACAACAAGCATTTATCTATACCCATAAATTGCTTTTAAACAGACTTACCAGTAGAGAAAATTCCATTCTTCACTTGGAATGGCTGGACCCTTACATCAAACACATTTACGGATACATTTGTACCAACGCCAATAGTTTGCTGCTTGAGACACATGTAAGAACTCCCCAATGTAGCATCCCAATAACTCAGATTATTATTGGCAAAGGACTCTGTTAAAAATGAGAAAACGTATAGTAAATGGGTTGCATGGGAGCTCAACAGTACGAAAATCGAGAGTAGGCCATCACTTAAAAAACATCAATCTGGCTGTGAAGTACCTAGATATGTGGTTGACAAAAGAATAAAACAGAAGTAAAACTAACATTTAGTGCCAGACGGACACAACCTGCAATTCAGACCCAGGGGTCAGACTACATCCCACAAATGTGTATTGAAGCGGGATCATTTGATTTGGTGGATTACAAACAATTCCAATATTGTGCAGTGTAGAAAAGAGTGGGCGTGGCAAAGGAGAAAAAACAAAAAAAAGCAGCAGCTTCTTACAAGCAGCAAATAACAAAGGGGTATCGTCTGAAAACGTAAGTGGTTGTAGTCCAGTCGCTCAAAGATAAGTTATTTGCAGGGAATGGGAAAGTATTTTCAGCATTTCAAACTCCACAAACACCCTGTAATTCATAACTTAAAAGAAGTTTTAAGGATATATTGAAGGTACAGCCTATAACACTTACACACGTGCGAGGATAGGAGTCTTGCCGGATCTGGGTGAGAGGGGAAAACAATCTAGCACAATGAACAAGCTCCTACACTGTATTATAGCCTACTGAATATGCTGCAATGGGGCATACTCCACATTTTCGATCGTCACGACCAATGTTCACAGACTGACCTAGTGTATTGGGCGCTTTTGCAATAAAGACCGATCTGGTTGGGGAAGGGAGTGGGGGAAGGGAGAAAGACCATTACGAAACCTAAGAGAGTGGCTTGGGGCTACAGAGATTTTTGCAAGTTTAAACAGATCAGTTGGCACTTATTGATACTGCAGTGTGCAGGTCCGCCTGCTTGTTTACAACGTACACTGAAATCATTCTTAATTCGCTAAATTAAAACACGAATACTCATGCATTCCGATACTCACCAAAAGGTTGGTCTATTAGGGTGATGTTAACGTTTTCCAGGTGAAAATGTCCATTTGCCTGTAGAAAAAAACAGTAAATTACAATAGCTGCTTTAAAAGAATGGCAGCAGCATGAATCTGTAATCATACATGGTTTTTCACATACATACTATCCAAATCTGCACACATAAACCATATAATGATCACTGTGCTCATAAACCATCAGATAATAGCCAACATTACATGTTAAGAGGGTTTTATTATTATTTTTTCACACTAAATATGCAAATTAACAGGCTATTAAATCATCCAACAGTATGCCCAGTTGCTAGCAGACTACATCACATACCTGGGAACTAGCATGCGAAATAACTGAGCAAATAGCCAAGTAATTCGAAACCGCCCTCTGGTCTCAGAAGAGAAGCAGACATTGTTTCGGCCTGTTCAGGCCTAGGACCAGAGATGCTGCCCATCTTCCCCATTCACCAGCACCTACTCTACCCCATCAACAACCACATTAAAACTCACAGTAAACTTACTCTAATCATACTACAAAGTAAGCCACACATTTCAATGTCTCAGTATCCAATTATAACCCCGCACACAACGCACCTATACATCCTTCTACCCGAACTGCCACACATTTGCACCTTCAAGCACACTCAAAACACCACTTCATATACCACTAATCACAGCTACAACCCTATTCCACCCTACTGGATTATATCCCATCCAGACACTCCCTGCTCTACCTACTCCTAACAGACACCTTTCTGTCACCAACAAACTTATACTAAGCCTTCCATCTTTTAATTCAACACCCTCCTTGTCTTGATATTAAAACAACAACAATCACACAACCCTTACACTTCACCACATATATTGCTGCTTTTAGCAATACATTCTAACACCAACTGTGAACTCTTGTACATCCCCTTACACTCCACACACTTTTCAAAACACATCACCACCCCCTTTACCTTGCAGCTTCCATTCACCAATACTTTACATTCGAATTCCTATCAGAAAACAAATACATCACCTAATCTCACTACTACTGAAAACACATACCAGCAAAACAAAATCACACACACAACACATTCTTTCCGTCACAAACTAGGAACATGGCGGCCGGAAGCTAACGGCCGTGACAGAAAGCTCCCGCGATGCGTGGCGTGAGGAGGCTGGCTGTTAACTACACTGACCATCAGCTGTGCCCTGAAAATGTTGCTAGTTCTCGGCGTAAAACTTAGCTTTACTCTGCTTAGCTCATAATTTGTTCCGTTTCGCTTTTTTCCCCTGGCTCACTTGCTCACTGCTTCGAATTATGAACTTTGGAACATAGCCGTCCCCTGCCGACTCCTGTGGCCCGCCTGGTTACTTGTCTACTCCCTGCCTGCAGCGGTCCGAGTGCTGGATGTATGCATAGCGGCTACCCCTGTTGCTCGGCTTTGCAGCGCTTTTGGAGTGGGGTGGAGTTCATGTTTCTTCGCGCATGCCTGCCGCCTGACCTGCTCCCCGCACTTGGCTCTACACCTGGATAGCGTTCCTCAGCTTCGGGTTTGCGGCGCCTTTGGAGTGGGGTGGAGATAGCTTTTCTCCGCACTCACCCTGCTGCCTGAATTACTCCCTGCGCTTGTTTCTACACCTGGTGTAGGGTCGGGTGTTTAAAGGGTTGAAAGCTCTCCTGCTGTTTTTTTTTTTTGGCTTACTGGTGTGTCTGCGCTGAGTTTGCCAAACTTGCTCTTTCCATCTGCTGTAGCTTGGGGGAGATTTTATGGGCAGTGTGTGTAGATAGACCATTTCTTTTTTTCTGTTCGTTTCAGCCTCGTGATATCCCAGGGCTCTAACTCTGTCCCAGCCCACGGCCCTGAGGAGATTCAGGTGTGGTGTGCGCGGATGGTGCAGGGCGGTGGGGGCGCAGTGGCTCCAGAATTTTCTTGCACTCACGTCTTCGGTGTTGCTAGGGTGTGGAGGCAGTGGGCCTTTTTGATACAACCCAGGCTGTCCCTGGGCGCGGTGCCGTCCTCTTTTTTGCATACATTTCGGCGAGCAGTTGTGAACTCACAGGATCCAGAGGATTTACTTGACTTCAACCCAGCGCGAAATGAGGTAGGACTGGGAGCGAGATTGTGGGGTACGTGAGTGAGCCAGGCATGGTGATATCAAACAGCACAAGCAGTACATACTTTCATCCAGGATTGGGGGTTTACAAGGAGGTTATTGCATTACGCACGTCAAAAAATCTTGTACACCCATTTATTCATCGTATGGAGAAGTGTGTGGGCAGTAATCCCGATCGCAACTTGTGTGTGGTTAAAGAAATCTTCCCTCCTGGACCTACGGTTTGTCGCTATACGCTGCGTTATCGGCCGCCTAGCAGCCTTGCTGAAATCCCTAAACCAAAGGTTCTCTCCCTCAATAGTGGTAGTAAAGGCTACCACTAGGCAGGTGGCAGGTACCTCTAAGGGAAAAGAACGTAGGAAAAAAACCAGGGGAGGCGCTAAAGTTAAAATTACGCCCACTTTGAAATATTTTTAGTAAGTCATTTCCACTAGTACTGTGGGCAGAATAATAGCACAAACCACAACACAATGGAGAAGGATAAGGTGGTGGCTTTAAATATGGCGACCACTTCTATTCCTGCTGACACTGCAACTCAGCTACCATTAATACTGCAGCCTTAGTGGGTAGTGAGCTAAGTACCCAGCTATCCACTGACCCTTTTGTTACAGAAAAGAGTTTGTCCGCTCAGGACCACATAGTATCTATTCATCAGTCAGTGGAACTGTCAAATAGCTTTTCGGCGTTAGAGACTCAGCAAGATGAGCAGGATGATGCCCACACTATGTTTTTAGCAAAAGGGGGGTGGGTTCCACCCCGAACCTCAGACACACAGAACTCCTGAGTTATTTAACTAGTTTCCTTTATCTTAAACTGCCCAGTCTGCCCAGCCTGTACCTGGTTTTGCAGATATGTCTGAACCCTCGGGTCGTTGGCCGATATCTTGTTAAGCTTGAAAGACCACATTAGTAGGAGGTTTACCATCTCAGAGGCCAATCAGGCAGCCATTCAGGCCTCCTGCGAAGCACTTGCTCAGAAAGTAGAGGAGGTGTCAAAGAGAACAGACGCCCTTGAGGCAGAACTACCAAAAATAAAGGAAGCTCTGAGTCCATCATCTACCTCAATAAGTAAAATGGCCAAGTAAAATCAGGATCTGAAAGATATGGAGCGGTTGGAAAATCATTCCAGGAAGAACATCCAGAAAATTCTAAATGTCCCGGAAGACCTAGAAGGGATCGATATTAAGAACTTTGTCTCCCTCCTGAAGGCTACCATCCTGAAAGACTGAGAATGTAGGCATGGACTGGAGTATGGATATTCAGAGGGTGCACCGCGATCCATTTAGTAAAGTTCAAGGAAAAGAGCGCCCTAGGAAAATTTTGGTGAACTTCCTTACATATACCATTAAGGAGAGGATCCTGTCTCTCGCTCTGAAAGCCGGTCAGCTAAAGTGCAGTTCCTTTTCTACTGTTTTTACTTTCTCTATCCGTTCAGATGTTTCCTATATTACGGCTACTAAGCAGTGCGAGCTGGGGAAGAGAATGACGACTTTGAATGCTTTGGGGGCTAAGACCCAATTGAGATACCCCGCAACACTACGTATAATGTGGAATAATCGCATGTATAACATGCGTCATCTGGAAGAAGTGGATTCCCTAATAGAGGAAAGTGGGGGTGTAAGCAACAGTGTAAGGGGAAGTGTTAGTAAGGTGTGATTAATGTGAACGGTGAGCATAGTTAGTAAAGGCTATGCATGATCTAGATTTTTTCTTCTTTTTTTTCTTTGGAAAATTTAGGTAAAACTAACATCAGGGTGAGAGGTTCTGTTGAAACGGATGTATGTTTTAAGCTGCACAGTTGTGAATTTAGCCGAAGCTAGTCGATTAAATTAAGTAGTAATTGCCACGCATCTAGAGGGGGCTTCTGTCCAAGGGCATAAGCCCAGAGAAAAAGGGAGGGTTGCCCATGGGTGTAGAGGGTTAAGGGGGGGTCACGGATGGGAGGGAGAGTAGGAGGGAGGGTGGGAGTCGGGGGGGGGGTGGAGATCACGGGTGGGGTTGCAGCGGGAGAAAATATCAAATAAAAAAAAGTCCTCTTTTTCAGTACAGTTGCGAGCTTAAATATCCTTTTAGCCTGTTTAACACTGGAGGGAAATCTGGTATAGAATGACACTGAATGAAATAAAGTTCCTGTCATGGAACGTCAATGGTCTCCGCTGCCCCCGTAGACAGAGGCTAATTATGAAATACTTGGGGCAATCCTCTGCACAAATTATCCTCCTACAAGAATCTCACTTGGGTTATTCTGAAGCAAGAACTATTTTCAGTAAATATAAGTGGGTGGAGAGTTTGTTGCTCTGAGCAGACAGTGCATAGTAAGGGAGTAGCAATACTGTTTAGATCTAATCCAGATAGCTCAATTAAGGATACATTAACCGACCAATCAGCGAGATGTGTTTTGGTGCAGGTGGCGATGGGAGGGCTAGAACTTGCCATAGTGTCTTACTATGGCCCTAATGTCGACGACCCGGCGTGTCTTAAAGTGCAGGCCAAACTTGCAGAAGTCACCACGCCAATAATAATGGGCGGGGACTTGAATAGCCTTCTCAATCCCACCAGAGATAGGTCTAACCTTAGCCGCTTTGTGGCAGCTCAGCGTATGCGGAGGACGATGATTAATATGATGCACGAGCTCGGGTTAGTTGATGTATGGAGCTCAAAGAAGGAGGGTGAACCGGGCTTCACTTTTTTTAGTAAAAAGTATGGCTACTCCTAGTTTGGACTATATTCTTACAGATAGGTCTTGTCTAGAGTTCTTAGTAAATCTCTATTCTTCCATCTATCTTGTCTGACCATGCCCCAATAACCTGCCTCTATCGAAAGGGGAAATCAACAACTGCTCCTAGGTGGACATTGAAGAGAGCAATGTTGTCAAATGAGGAGTTAATAAGAACTATCAAAACTTCGACTGTGGAGTATTTCCCAGAGAATGTGGGTTCAACATCATTGGAGTAGGTTTGGGATGCGTTTAAGGCCCATATTCGTGGTGTACTCCACAACTGGATAAGCTCCAAAATAGGGAAGAGTCTTCAGAATTTAAAAGGATGGAGAAGGAGATATCTAGGCTAGAAAGGGTTAGATCTAGCTGTGTATTAGAACACTTGCCGCAAGTCCTTAGGGACTTGCGTCAGCGCTTGGCCTATAGGGATAAATTAGATCAAAAGCTCAGAGCCCAATGGGCAGTTTATAATAAGGAAAGTTTTGAATATGGCGTAAAGGCAGGAGCCACCCTAGCAAGGAAGATCAAATGTGACGGAATGAGGAACAACATTAAAATAGTGGATGAGAGTGGTACAACATCTTGCCACCAGGAGGATATGCAGAGGTGTCGGTCTTTATTTTCTAAGCTTTATAAAGACAGGGCTCCTTCCACCGCTTCAATCCAAGACTGGCTTAAAAGTAAAGCTTTACCTAGCCTGTCGAGGGAGGGTCAGGACCTATTAGAAGGCCCAATCTCTGATGAAGAAATAATAAGCTGTCTAAAGAAGATCAAAAATAATAAGGCAGCAGGGACAGACGCACTTCCGGGGGAGGTATATAAAACCTTGGAAGAAGTTAGTGCCCAGACTCAGAACTGTTTAATTTTATCTTTAGCCCTGAAGGCAGGATCCACGGTCATGGAAGGAAGCAATAATTGTACTGATCCCGAAGCCCCGTAAAGACCCCTTAGAGCTGACTCATACAGACCAATCTCCCTGCTGAATGCAGATTATAAGATCTTTACTAGCATTCTGGCAGGGAGGTTTGGTGAGGGTAGCCCCGAAACTAATCGAGGACCAAAAGGGCTTCCTGCCGGGAAGATACATCCAGGAGCAAACTTTACAACTAATAGCGGTGGCACGGTCGGAACCCTTGGTGGTAGCCGCATATACGACCAAGGCGTTTGACCGTGTGAATTGGTTGTATTTATGGGAGACCCTAAAAGTAATGGGTTTTGGTCTACCTTTTATTAACGTACTAACCAGATGCTATGAAGGGGCTTCCGCTGTTATTCTTAACGGATTGACACCAAGTTTTAGTATTCAAAGGGGAACATGACAGGGATGTCCTATTTCACCCCTGTTTGATATTTATATGGAGCCCCTGGCCCAAGCCTTCAGACTTAACGAGGAGATCACTCCATTCCAGGTATCTGAATACAAGTGTAAATTGGCCCTCTATGCTGATGACCTGCTGGTGTCCACCAACAATCCAGCGGAGGTGTTTCCCAGGGTGGAAGAAATCTTGACTGAGTTTGGCCTGCATTCTGGATACTTGGTCAATCTCTCCAAGACAGAGGTTATGTGTTGGGGAGTGGAGGGCTATGCTGGGAGGCACTGTGAGGAGTTTAGGTATTTGGGGATTACTATAACCCATGATATAGAGGACATCCCCATGACGAACCTGAAGAAAGTGTCTAAAGAAATCGATCATCTTTTCTTGAAATGGCAGAGCCTTCCTCTCACTATCTTCGGCAGGGTAAACCTGGTAAAAATGGTCATCCTGCCGAAGTGGACATACTTGTTGGGGCTGTTCCACTCAACTTTCCTGGGAAACAATTGGATAAAATTCACAGTAAGATAGGGAGCTTTATATGGGCTAACAAAAACTCCAGGCTATCTTGAAAAAGTTAAAACGGAGACTACTCCAAGGTAGCCTCTCTCCCCAATGCATTTTTATACTCCCTTGCCTTTTTGTTTAAAAACATCCGCTGTCTACTCTCCAGCCCTCCCGGTTCTAATTGGGGGATGATCCTGAATGCCATGGTTCACTTCGAGGGAGGTAGTACGGGGTTTTTATATAAATTTGGTGCTCCCAGATTTTTCAAGAAAGTACGACTATTCCTTCCAGGGATCTTCGCCCTTCCCAGTCATGGATGTCTGATTTTGTGTGTTCCATGGGGATGGTTGATTGCTGGCGTTTGCTCCACCCTACTCAGCGACAGTACTCCTTTTTCTCGGGTGCTCATGGCAGCTTTTCTAGGCTGGACTACGTCCTGGCCCCAGCGGCCCAGGCACAGACTGTTTCCACCGCGCGCCTCCTGGCCCGCGGCATCTCGGACCACTCTCCGGTCTGGGTCTCGTTTGACTTCCAGGTCCCTGCGTCTTCGCGGGTGGCCCCCATTAACCCCTGGTACTTTCGCGACCCGAAGACCCGATCTCTCCTGGCCAAGACTATGGACCGGTACTTTGCTGAGAATACTGGCTCCGTTGCCTCTGCCGTTTCCCTCTGGGAGGCTTTCAAGACGGTTCTTCGTGGCGAGGCCTTCTCCCTGATTGCTGAGGCACGCCGCCGTCGCGACGAAGACGTGATACGGCTGGAAACCGATCTCGCAGACTTGAACGCCCGGCTGGCACTGGGCCCGTCCCCTGACCTGATCCATGCCATCTCGCTTAAGCAGTCCGAACTCCGCGCCACCGCCACTGACGCAGCGAAGGCCTTGAGCAGGGAACAGCAGGGTAGAATATACGATTCCGGCGACGAGGCCGGTAAACTCCTGGCCTGGTTGGACAAGCGGGAATTGGCGTCCCGGGTGGTCCCGGAGCTGGTGGGTGAGGATGGTTTAACCTTGACTGACCCGGCGGCCATAGCCGGGTCCTTCGCTGAATATTTTGAAAGGGTTTATACCTCCGCGACTCCCCTACCGGAGTCCGCCTCGGCCTCATTTCTGGATGACATTGACCTCCCCTGCCTCTCTGATCTTGAGCGTGAGGACATGGATCGCGACCTGACGTATGACGAGGTCGCTTTGGCGATCCGCTCACTGAGTTCTGGCAAAGCACCGGGTCCCAACGGTATCCCGGTTGAGCTGTACAAACTAAAGGCGGATGCGCTGGCCGCACCGCTGCGCAAAATGTTCCTCGAGGCCTGCGCGCAGGTGGAACTCCCCCCCGACCAGAGACTCGCCACTATCGTGGTGATTCACAAGGAGGGGAAACCGCGGAACTTGCCCCGGTCCTACAGGCCCATTTCGCTGCTCAACGCTGAACCCAAGATCTTGGCGAAATTGCTGGCCAACCGGCTGGTGGGCGTGATTGCGGACCTGGTACATCCGGACCAGTCCGGGTTCATACCGCACCGGAACACTGCACTTAACTTGAGGAGACTCCACGCAGTTATGGCACGCGCCCACTCGCTTGGCGAACCGGCGGTCCTAGCCTCGCTTGACGCTACTATGGCTTTCGACTCCCTAGAGTGGAACTATTTGTGGGCAGTACTAGCCAAACTGGGCTTCGGGCCCTCCTATATTGGCTGGGTCCGACTGTTATACTCGGCACCGCTGGCTAATGTGGCTGTTAATGGTCGGCTTTCGGCCTCCTTTACGCTGCACAGAGGCACCAGGCAAGGCTGCCCGCTCTCGCCGCTCCTGTTTGCGCTAGCGCTAGAGCCCCTAGCGGCAAGGCTTAGAACGCACCCTGATGTTTCGGGGATCACGTGGTCGCCTGGCTTTGAGGACCGCGTGTCGCTTTACGCGGACGACATCCTCCTTTATCTCACCTCCCCTTGCCGCTCGCTCATCGTAGTCTTTGACCTGCTGGGCACCTTTGGATCTTATTCGGGACTGGTGATTAACTGGTCTAAATCCTCACTGTATACGTTGTGTGGGGATACTCCACGCCTCCCCCGTGGATGCTCGATTCAGGTGGCCCAGCAGGGCTTCCGATACCTGGGCATCTATATATCGCGCGATTCCCGCGTCCGATATACGCGTAATCTTCTGCCACCGCTCGAGCGCTTGCGGAGGGATGTCGAGATCTGGAAGAAACTGCCTATCTCTTTGATGGGCAGGGCCGCATTGTTCAAAATGATGGCGTTGCCCCGCTTCCTCTATGCATTGCAGAACTCTCAAGACCCGATCCCGACCAAATATTTCGGTGAGATCGAATCCCTGCAGCGGACACTGCTGTGGGATGGGCGGCCGAGAATCTCACTGCTTAAATTGACTATTCCCTGCTATGACGGTGGTATTGCACTGCCGGATATGCGGCGGTATTATTGGGCATCCCAACTTGCGGCGGTTAATCATGGCCTTTATGGCCCTGCGGTCAGTCCGGGCTACGCCATGGATCGGTGGCTGGTTAACGACGGCAACTATTACCGAGCGCTTTATTCCAGGTCATTGGATCGTAGATTGACGGGCCCCACTAGAACAACGGTGCACGTGTGGCGTGCGGTCACCGACACCCTCGGCTGGAAAGATAAGGTTACTCTGGCCACTCCCCTGTACGATTCGGACGTGTTGGGGAAACTGTGGAAGACCAAGGGTTTTGACCGGTGGGACACCATCGGAATATCTAAAGTTGGAGATATGGTTGCGCGGGGCAGGATTAAGTCGTTTGCTGAGCTGCAGCTCAAGAACCAGCTGGCATCGACGGAATATTTCCGACACGCCCAACTCAGGCACGCTCTTTCCCCCCACGTATTGGATGGAGGTACCATTCCCGAATCGTCGCCCCTGGAGGATAGGGTGCTGGACGGCTATATGCCGGACAGCGCCATTTCCCTGACTTATAAGAAACTGATCAACGTGAGGGTGGACTTGCTTGAACGACTGAGGATGCATTGGGTGAACGATGGCATTGAAATGGATGATGAGGAATGGCAGTCGGCTGCCTCCTCCCCCAGAGAGGTGGCCATATCGGCGCGGTTCCGTCTGGTCCAGCTGAAAATCTTCCATAGAGTGTATGTAACTGGCCCCAGGCTCATCCACATGGGGCTCTCCACGGATGGCCTGTGTCGGCGGGGTTGTGGTATGCTTGCTACTTTCCTGCACATCATCTGGGAGTGTCCTGGTGTGGCTCGGTACTGGAAGCGAGTGCATGAGGTGATGGAGGAGGTGACTGGTGTGGCCCTGCCGGCCGAAGCTCGACGTTGCCTCCTCAATGTGTGGTGTCCGAACGATTACAATGTGGCCCAGACCCGATGGGTCACCCTAGGCAACATGGTGGCTAAGAGGGACATTGCCCAGAAGTGGGGTGCGTCCGCTCCCCCCTCTCTTAGCCTTTGGGAGACCAACATGGACTGGTGCATGTTGCGGGAGAAAACAGTGTACGTGGCTAGGGGCAAGCCTAAAATGTGGAAATCAGTGTGGGGTGCCTGGAACTCATATCGGGGCGATTTGTGCGAACCCCCGCTGGAGCCGGACCCGGAAGTCCAGCCCTCACCTTGAACAGCAACCCTTCCCGTAATTCCAGTCGGAACATCCTGCTGTGATACCCCCCCCATTACTTTGTACTGCACTTGATATTCTGATTTGAGTTGGGTGTGCGGCCCCCGGCCCCCTCCCGCTGCGCCCCTTCAATGTTTCTGTACTGTCCTCAGCCACTTTCTTCTCCTCTTCTTTCCTCTCTAACCTTTCGTCGTGCCTAGGCACTTCGCTCTTTGAAGGCCTTCCGGGGCCCTCCTATTCTTTGGTTCTTCTTCTCAAGTTGTTAGTTTTTGAAAATTAAACCTGACTGCTCCTGCGCACTGTTTTTGTACATGAACCTACCTGCTACTACAATGCTGCCTGGGCTCCGGGATGTATGGCTGAATAGCGGTGTACTTTTTCTATAAATAAAGGTTTTTCAAAAAAAAAAAAAAAAAAAAAAGAAAGTACGACTAAAAGTAATGAGGTCAGCTCTCAGGGTGTGGCAAACCTGAAAAAGAAGTGGGGAATAAGATATTATTCCGACTTTGCCCCTATTTGGGACTCTCCAGGGCTCCCCGCCTGCCTAAATGATATCTTGGCTATTCCGATTAGGAGGGTGGAAATGGTCATCTGGTCTGATTTAATATCTTCAGATGGAGTTCACCCATGGGATGTGTTAAGGGCAAAGATAGGAGACCCCTTCTCCCGCTTCAAATATCTGCAAATAGGTTCTTGGTTTGCTGCTTAGAGACCTTATTGGTGGAAACTGGGAGATTGAAAATACACTCCAAAATGTAAACAAAAACAAAAAAACAAAAAAAAAAAAAAAAAGAGGTAGGGCTATGGTACAGATCTCCCTCCGCCCTACAAGGTATGGAATGCATCAGTCTTGGAAGACTCCTCCGCCGATTTGTTTTTTCTCTCCCTTCATAATTTATATAAGTATGTCAAGTCAGCCTCGCTAAAGAAAAATCATTTTTTTGTGGTGAACAGATTATACTACACTCCAAAAAAGATTGCTAGGTTTGCTTCAATCTTAGCTCCAAAGTGCCCGAGGTGTGGTTTAGTGGAGGCTGACGATTTGCATATGTTTTTTATCCAATATGCGTCTGTTCTTGGCATGTAGAACTGTAAATTCACATGCTTTGCACAAGTCTGCCATTTAGTGTTGGGTCTGGATGTTTGCACTTTGTTTTTCTTCGGAGAAGTCTTTTCCAGTCACGAGGTAGGTGTCTCCTCCTTTCGGTGATGGTGTGCAAGGGCATTGACTCCATTGTTAGATTGTTTTCCCGCAGAGGGTGAGAATGGAGTTAAGAGTAGAAAAGATGTCCATGTGAATGTATCCAAGTAAGATATTACTGCAATGGGTATAGGTACCTGGCAGAGGCAGATGGGCTTTGCATAGACTATACAGCAGTAATCTCCCAAAGTGGTGGCTAACCTGAAGCTGTTGCAGTGGTTTGAAAGTGTCTACGAAGAACTGACTGGCCTACATTAGCTTGTTGCCTCGCTAACATCTACACAATAGTGTATTGTGAATGTGTGACCTGTAGATCATGTTGCAGGTTTCCAGATGTCTGCTATGTGGAGGTTTTCTAAAAAAAAGCCATAGAAGCCCCCGGTTTGCTAGTGGAATGCGCTCTAGGGGGACTAGTCAAACTAGTTTGCTTTTGTATAGCATGTTTGAATACATTGGACTATCCACCGTGCAATACCAGATTTAGAAATGGAAGTGTCTTTGGGAGGTGGCGCAAAAGCAACAAAGAGCGGTTTAGTTTTACGAAAAGGCTACATACTTTCTATGTAATTGAGTAATGCTTGTTTAACATCGAAAGTGTGTCGAACACGTACTGCCACAGAATCTGGTTGAGGGAAAAGCACAGGCAACCCAACAGATTGGTAGATGTGGAAGGCAGAAATTTCTTTGGGTAGAAATGTAGGGTTAGTACGAAGAACCACTTTTCTGGTGTACTTGTAAAAATGGTTCTTCTATGGTTAGTACCTGAAGGTCACCCACTCTCCTCAGTGATGTGATAGCAATGAGGAAAGCAACTTTCCTTTTGAGAAATTGCAGTTCACATTTATGCAATGGCTCAAAGGGTGGAGCCATTAGTCTGGTAAGAATGATATTAAGATTTCACACTGGGGTAGGTGGAATTCTTAAGGGAATAACTCTTTGGAGTCCTTCCATAAAGGCCTTAATAACTAGAACTCTGAAAAGAGACAGATGTCTCTTCTTAAGGTATGCTGCTATAGCAGTTAATGTAAACTTGTTTAATTTCATCTCCTTACAGTTGCTGCACAACTTTCACAGCTGTATTTATTTCTATTCTGTTGTAAGATTGGTCTAGGCATTTAGTAAAATGGAGGATTATGCAATGCAAATCAAGTCCGCTGGTTCCTCCATAGGTATTTCTCCCTTTGGGAACAGCAGAGGTGGTTAGCTTTTAGATTCTGGCCATCTGGGAAGATTCAGCATCACTTCTAAGGGTCTATGACAAGTGAGGCACCACTGGGAGGTTCAGGACTCACTCAGGCAAGGCCCATGTGTGGGTTCAAGATGGAGGTAGACTTTTGTGTCCCTGGACTATGAACAGGAGGCCAGCAAACTAGCCATTGTGGGTCACTATGGAAGTCCTGGATCAGTTGAAGATCCAGTCTTTGTACCGAGGAAGAGGGTAGTAGGGCAGCAATCCAGCAGGGCAACAGTTCAGCAGAGTGGCAGTCCCAGCAGCATAG
This sequence comes from Lissotriton vulgaris, assembly GCF_964263255.1. Classification (NCBI taxonomy): domain Eukaryota; kingdom Metazoa; phylum Chordata; class Amphibia; order Caudata; family Salamandridae; genus Lissotriton; species Lissotriton vulgaris. The sequence continues at coordinate 221,163,580 of NC_141691.1, read as the reverse complement.
CAGATCTTTGGGTCAGAGTATCCACAGCTCCAGAAGCTTACTGAAGAGTTTGTGGCCGCTGTCCTACGTTAATGCTCTAGTACCTTGATACTGGAAAGTGGGAGAAGCTTCCAGACAAAAGCTTTGAAGTGCATGTAATTTCCTGACCCCTCCCCCCAATCTAGCTCCAAGCTGGCTGCTGTGACAATGTGAGGCTGTTAAGCCCTTTGTGTGAAGGTAGAGCACAGGCTATTCAGCTGCAAGTGGAGCATCACTCAGATCAGCCCCCATCCTGCCAGCAGATGGCCCACCCAATCCCCTTCTGTGGGACTGTCTGGGAGGAATTCACAAAGTCTGTCAGTTACACTCAGCCATGTGACCCAGGCCAGGCTACAAGCACAAAAGGATTGGGGCAGAAAAATGCCAACTTTCTATAAGTGCCATTTTTAAAATGGTAATCAAAAACCCAACTTCACAATTAAATAGGGTATTTCACAAAAATTACAAAAACATAAAAAATGCAATAGCTACCTGTTTCCAATTTACAACTTATTAAATTGAATAACTACCAGGACATGTTAAACTCAAAAGTACATGTCCAGCCTTTTAACTATACTGCACCCTGCCCTGTGGTTACCTATGGCCTACCTTAGTGGTGATGCATAGGTAATAAAAGGGAAGGTTAAGGCATGGTGAAGGGGTTTAAATGCCAATCTTGGAGTGGTCTTTCATTTTACCTATACTCACACTCAGGGTCCCTGATATGTTTGCCCAATATCACATTATGGGCTATGTCGCCTATCTTTAAAATGGTGTCGGTCAGGCGATTTCAGGTCTACACCCTGTGTAGTTCCCCAAAGGTGAGCAGGGGGGCCAGCTGGACATCAGACAACGTTTTCTTCCTCATCTCCCCGTTATGTTTCCCTCCCTCCGATCTTGTTTTTCTATGTTTATTAAATGCACTAGCAACGGATCCAACTGTAATTAACTGTAATTGATGTAACGCTGTAACACGTCAATGTTCATGTAAAGCACTCTGATACCTCCGGGTCTAGCCTGGACTTAGTCTCCTCGCTGCGTCTCCTACCCCCTCCCCCACCTCTTCCTTCCTTCCTGTATTCTTTGCTTGCTTCCCCTATTCCATTCCTCGCTCCCCTGAATCTCTTTTCCCCTGCCTTCTTTGTTTATCCTTGTGCCTATGCTCCGCTTAATCTCCCTCCCAGTCGCCCTTTTACATTATACCCTTATCCACAGTGACAAGGGAGTCTCACATAGTGGAGGAATGGGATTGATCACCTTACCTCCGGGAACCTACCCTGCCGGAAGTCTGATATAGTGTTCACACTGGGTTTTCTACCCCCTCCCCCTAAGTGTGCCCATGACCAAAGCACTCCTCTCCCCTTGTTGGGGAGGGATCCAGCATCTAAGTCCTGGAGTCTCAGCGACCCCGCTGAGAGTCCACTGCGACAAAGGAATCACAAAATGGAAGACTGGAATGATCCATTTACCGTGGGGAGCAGCCTCCCATCCAGTCAGACATTAGACACAGTTAATTCTTCGTCTCCTTGCTATGTCTCCTACCCCCTCCCCCACCTCTTCCCTCAATCATTCTGTGCTTGCCTTCCCCATTCCTTTCCCCTCTCCCCCTGCCTGCTTTGCTTTTCCTTGTGCCAATTATCTCTTAATCTCCCTCCCCGTCGCCCTTTTACATTACCCATTACCCTTCTACTAGCTATGAACCAACGGATGTAACTTGTAATTGACGTACCTTCTGTAACAATGTGTAACTTGTAATCTATGTAACTCTCCTCACGTACAGTGCTCTGATACCTCAGAGTCTAGCCAGCACAATATAAAACTCAAGAAATAAAATTAAAGAATTGCGGAGAGACCCTCACAGGCGAGTAGTGGGCTTCACAAATCCCTGATTGATTGAAGTGTAGATATCATTAGTAGGGCATAACAAAATGAGGGAGAAAACATGACCAGTCTTTCAGGACACTCATCACAGCAGGTAATTTAAATAATGATGGCTGGTCTGGAAGACTTAAAGGACCGGTCTGCTCTTTATGCATTTTTCTATCAATGCCTTGCAGGGCGAGGGACAACATAAACAGAACACTTTGGACAGTTTTGCATGGAGTGGGTCAAGCTGTTAAGCAAAACGCAAGGCTACAAACTTGTCGCAAAGGCAGCATATACAGGTTCGGTTGAGAGACATCTGGCTGCTAAGATGACAAACTGTTGCCACAAACTAGGTATGGAGGTGTAGGTTGCACATGTTATGTTATGTTAAAAACATTTATACCGCGCACGTACACCGAGACGGTTTCTTGGCGCTCATAACAAACATAGCTAGCCAGGGCAGGAGAGTTACTCAGAAGCCGCCTTAAAAAAGTGAGTTTTGAGGGTTTTGCGGAACAGCTCATATGAGGTAAGATGGCGAAAGGAAGAAGGGAGGGAATTCTAGTAGGAGGGGCCTAAAAAGGAAAAGCATGATCCTCCATGTTTTTTACGGCGGAAAGATGGAGTGCAAAGGAGATTATTGGCAGAGGACCGTAGATTGCGGATTGGGGAGTAGCGCTTAAGTTTGGAGGAAATGAAAACTGGGGCCTGGTCATGCAAAGATTTGAATAGGGTGCAGCCTAGCTTAAAGGAGCATCGTTTAGCCACTGGGAGCCAATGAAGGCTCCTCAGAAGGGGGGAGACATGCTGATGTTTGGGTTGGTGGTACACCAGGCGTGCTGCCTGGTTCTGGATCAGCTGAAGTTTGTGAAGCTGATAGGCAGGAATCCCCACATACAGAATGTTGGCGAAGTCGATTCTGGAGATGACCAGAGCCAGTATTACTAGAATGAGTGCCTCTAGTTAGAAATCTACAGATCTTGCGGATCCTGCGTAGCTGGAAAAAGCAGGATGATGTTACCGCAGAGATCTGAGGTTTCATGGAGAGATCCTCCGAGATGATCACTCCTAGGCTTTTCACAGAGCTGACCGGGCAGGGGGGGAGGCCCAGGGAGGGAGGCCAATAGTTGGCATCCCAAGGACTGGAAGGACCGCCTACCAGGACAAGTTCCGTTTTAGACGGATTCAGCTTGAGCTGGCTGTGAGCCATCCAGTCCGAGATGAGTAACATGGTTGCTTGGAAGTTGAGGCGAGAGGAAGGTGTAGTGTCCAGGGGAAAAATCAGTTGTAAATCGTCGGCATAATTGTATATTGTAGCAGAAGAATGGCGGAGAGAAGCCATGAGTGGTTGCATATACAAATTGAAAAGGAGGGGAGAGAGCCGAACCCTGGGGAACACCACAAGTGAGGGGGAGAGAAAAAGCAGAGAAGGTGGAAAGGTGGACTGCCTGGGAACGGTCCTGCAAGAAGGATCGAACCCAGTCGAGGGCAGTGCCCCGAATACCGGCGTTTCTGACACGGTCGATCAAAATAGTGTGATCGACCGTGTCAAAAGCCGCCGACAGGTCTAACAATACGAGGGCCTGGGAGATATTGTTGTCAGCTCCAGTTCGAAGTGTGTCCATCACGGCTGCAATCACCATTTCCGTAGAATGCAGGGGGCGAAAGCCCGCCTGCTGGGGATCAAGGAAGAAAGAAGACTCAATAAAAGTGCTCAAGCATTTAGTGACGTAGGTCTCTAAGATCTTTCCCAAGAAAGGGAGAAGGGAAATCTGTCTATAGTTGCTTAGCACTAGGGGGTCCGCGCTGGGCTTTTTCAGGATGGGTAACACTACCGCCTGCTTGAAAGCTTCAGGGACGACGCCTGATGTTAAAGAGGAGTTGAGAAGGGCTAGAGCAGGGTCAGGGCAGTGCATGAAGATTTCTTTGAAAATGTGTGGGGGGCAGCAATCCTTTGGGGACCCGGAGCTAACTTTGTGAAGAAGACTGTTGAATTCGGTGATGGAAATAGGAGGGAAGAATAGAAATTTCTGAGAATTTTCCGGGGGGAGGGGGAGTGATTTGGTAGGGGAAGGTGGAGAGATGTTATTTTTAATGGTGGAGATCTTATCTAGAAAGAAAGCATTGAGCTCATCACACAAAGCCTGAGTAGGAACAGGTGGGAGGGTGACACGATCGGGGAGGGAGAGCTCATTGACTATTGAAAAGATGTCTTTGGCTTTTGAAGCCGACGCCAGAATTTTACCAGAGAAATAGGAAGTCTTAGCCTCTAGAATGGAGGATTTGTATTTGCTAAGTAGGTTTGTAAATTCGGTCTTAAGTGCTGGGTCATATTTGTGGCGCCAGCGCCGTTCGGCCTGCCGAAGAGCCAGTTTGTCTAATTTCAGCTGGTCCGTGAACCAGCGCTGGGCATCGTGGGGGCGCGAGACTTTGATAGCCTTTAGAGGGGCTACAGAATCAGCAGCTGTCTTCACCCAGTATTCGAGAGCGGAAGCTTGGTCCGAGACAGATTCTGAGGCTGAAGGGGCTGAAGTCGCCAGAAGGGAATGGAGTATTGACATGTCGGCATTCTTCCAGTTGCGGGCTGTGATGCTAGCGGGGCGCGGGGGGCGAGAAAAACTGGGAAGATCAATGGAGAAAGAGACAAAGTAATGGTCTGACCAGGTGCAGGGGGTGATCAAGGGAGGAGAATGATCGAGATTGGCAGTCCAAACCTGGTCGAGTATGTGCCCCTTGCAGTGGGTGGGGGCAGAAATCAGTTGCTGACAGTTCAGGCTAGTGAGGGTGTCAGAGAACAGCTTAGAAAGTCGGCATTCTTGGGGATCTGTGGGCCAGTAATTAAAATCTCCCAAGATAAGGATTCTGGAGTGATTTATGAGAAGCTGGGAGAGAAGTTCCCCAAAAGCTTCAGCAAAAGCCGGCATGTAGGTGGGAGGTCTGTACACAGATAAGGGAGGTAGTGGTTGAGTGGAGCTGGATGACGAGGGTTTGAGAATTGGGAATGGGAGTGCAGTTTAAGGTGGAAAATAAGTGTTCCTTGCGAATAATAGCTGCTACTCCTCCGCCAGCTTGCCCCCCGGGGCGAATAACATGAAGAATGTAGTAGCCGATGGGGAGGGCGGCCAAAATATCGGGTGCAGAGTCCTCCGTCAGCCAAGACTCAGATAAGAAGGATATCTACATTAGTATCTTCTAATAAACAGTAGATTTCTAGTTGGTGTTTCACCAAGGAGCGCGTATTCAAGTAAAGGATGGTGAGAGTGCGACTGGCGGGTATAGGTGATGGGGAGTTAGCGAGAACATGGGAGGGAACAGGTCCAGGCAGGGGAGGGAGAACCAGACAGGGGGTGGTGGAAATGCCGCACTCATGAGCCCGCCTGATGGCTTCGGGTGGCAGGGGGACTGGGTGTTGAAGGGAAAGCAAGTCCACGGGCGAGTACCTGAATGTTTGGGCAGAGTGAAGGGCCGCAGGGCGCAGCCGGCCGCGGACGGGCGCAGACGGGCAGGACTTTGGCTTGACTTCGGCGCGAAGTCGGCGCTCCCGCTGCGCTCGTCCGCTGCGCTTCCGCCATGCCGTCATTTCATATGACGAGGGCGTAAAACCACTATACCGCTAACCTGCGCTGGGTGCGTCAGGGCGGAAGTGGGGAAGAGGAATGCGGGCTATGGCGCTCCAGCGTACGACCCTCCGCACAAACGGCACTCAGCCGGGGCGGACCGGGGTCAGGAGCGAGGGAAACAGGTAAGAATGCCCACAGAGAGCAACAACAAAGCCAGTTGCCGTTATAACAATGAAAATTGCAATAAAAACATGTACAGCGGTAAATGCGGAGGAGCCGCGATAAAAAGTTGTTTAGTCAGCTAGTTCCAACACAGAGCATAAATAACACATGGCAACCTGGATCGCCGCGTCTGCACATGTGCAGAGCCTGGCCTTGCTGTGACAGGAGATACCCCTGGAAATGTAGCCAGATAGGAGAACAGATGCTCATGTCCAGGAGTTCCACAAACCATACGCCATTCCCAATTGGGGACACTAGGATGATGGACTCCATTGTTCTTGATCTTCAAAGTGCCGACAGTGTGTTCGGCAGTGGCAAAGAGAGCCATGGTTCTCTATATTCTTGTTAAAGACCCTGCACCACATCCAGATGTGACTGCCATCTTTGATCTGCAATGATTAGACTGCTTAGCTCGCCTGCTCTGGCGTTAAATCCACCAGATGGCAGCTCACCCCCCAAAAAAATCCCTTGCCGGTCTAGCCACATCCAGAGTTGCAAAGTCTCCTGGCGGAATGTCCTAAACCCCCTCTACTTGCTGCATTACCACATGGAATTGGTAACCAGTGGGCACCAGCATCAACTTTTTGATGGGGGGCAGGAAAGATCTCAAGATCAAAAGGATGGCTCAGAGCTTCAAAATGGAGCAAGGCCGAGGCTGGAGTCCAGACGACTGATCTCCACCTTTACCAGAAGGCCTCCTCAACACAAAAGCTATGTATCCGTCACTACTGTGAGCTCTGTGATTGGTAAGGAGAGGGGTCTACCGCTGACCTAATTGAAACCTAAACTTATCGGAAAGATTCTACTGCGATTCCAGGTCCCACTACACAGCCGGCATATGCCACCTGGCATGCTTGACTAGAAGGATGAAGGAGGCCATCAGTAACGGAGTAAGGACAGATGTAGAAACAGAAGGACCATAGCATGTACGTCTTGGGCTTCACTCCAGGGACCAGGCGCGAAACCGCCTCATCTCCAGAATGGCTCCAATAATAGGGAGAATCTATAGAGGAATCAGATGTGACTTCAGCATGTGGATAGTGAATCCCAAACTTAAGAGGTATGCAGTTATCAGGAGGTGGGTGAAGACTGCCTGGAGAGCACCCACATTCAACAGCCAGTCATTGAGGTAGGGCAAAACTGGGACCACAGACCCCTGAAGTTGTGCTGCAATCACTACCATCACCTTTATGAACACCAAAGGGACACTGGTAATGACAAGGGAGAGCTCAGCAAACTAAAAATACTTTTGGCCTACTGTGAACCTCGTAACACCTGTGGGCTTGCAGGAAAGGGAATGTGAAGATAAGCATCTTGTAGGTTCAGCACTACCAGGGTCGAGGGCAGACAATACATGGGCCAGTGTGAGCCTCAAACTTTTTTTTTTTTGAAAGGCACTAGGAGAACAAAGGTCTAATATGAAGTGGAGACCCAAGTCACGCAGCACTAGAAAGTTGCATACAAGACCACTACAACAGACAGCCATCATCGAGACCCTCTATGGATCCTTTAGCCAAAACAGCATGCACCACCAGCTGCAAGAAAGACAGATGGCCCTCCATCAGTTGTTCTGAAGATGGAAGGTGCAGTGGGGGTTCAAGGAATGGTAAAGTGAAATCCCATTTGCAGGACCCGCCTGTCAGATATCATAGATTGCCACTCTAGCAGAAAATGTCAGATACTACCTCCAACAGGATATCACTGTGCAGGGATTTTAGTTTACCGCCCACCTGGCCGGTTAGGCCTCTTTGGTCAGGATTTTCCAGACAGACATTGTAAATGTAAAAAATGTAAATTGATACTTGTATAGCGCACTACTCACCCGCAAGGGTCTCAAGGCACTTGTAAGAATACCGCTGTGGAACCCCTCCTGGCTTTCCCTGTGAGGCGTCCACTCCTGGGCACCCCCAAGGTGGAGGCCAGGCATCCTTAGCGTTGTGGGGGCCGTTGGAGATTAAGCAAGCTATTGCCTAGAGTTGCAGAGTGGGACTCCATGATTGGAATAGGCACCGAGGCGAGAATTATCAGGTCCGTGGAATTTTTTAGCCCAAGACCCGCCGAGGCGGGGAATTGAACCCTGGTCCCGGGCTAGACATCTGCATCAGGGTCTGCCGCTCTAACCATTGAGCCACATTGTTGCTAATTTGGATGGCCTCCTCTCCAATGTCACACTATTGGGAGACTTTAATCTTCATTTTGATGCATCACTTCCCTCAACCACCATAGATTTGATTGAGGGTATGGGGACGTTCCAACTGATCTAAAAAGGGAGTGGTTCCACTCACTCCAAAGGCCATTTATTGGAGCCTATATTTTCTAATATTCATAATCTTCTGGTTAGGGACCCCATTCTCATACTTTGGACAGACCATTTGCTTATTTCTTTTTCATGGCCCTCACAAGTTGTCACTATCCTAACGATAAAGACAAAAAAAGTACCCGTTCCAGGTCCAAACTTCCTTTGAAGTCTTGGGTGGCTACCCTTAAAGATAGTCTGCCCATGCTGGACCTGGATCCTGTTACGGCTAATGACCATTTTAATAACTGGCTGTAGTCTTCCCTCAAATCTGTACTCCCAAAAAAACTTATTTATAAAAAAGTAGGAATAAATAAAACTGCCTGGTACTCCCCGAATGTCCGGGAGCTCAAACAATCATGAGAGATTAGAAAGGAGCTGGAGAAAGGACTATCTGGTCTCCCAAAAAACTGAATATAAAGCAGCAATTAAACTATAAAGCCGAAATAAAGGGCACCCAAACTCTTTATTACTAAGATAGAATTACATCAGCTGCAAACACTCCCCGTGAAATATTTTGATCGCAAAAGCTTTCGCTACCCCATACACCCTCCCCATCCCCATACTTCAGAGGATCTTCAACTCAGATGTCATCAGCTAGCAGAATTTTTTTCAAATAAAATGAAACCGATTTACAGGCCTTTTCCACAGGCCCAAGTCCCTCAAATGAATTCTAGGTTTGTTACCACATATCCAATCCAATCATGCTCACTGGAAGAATTCCCTCCCCGGACCATGACTTTCCAGGGGATATTGGGCCGTTTTAAATCTGGCTCCCCTCTAGACCCGGTCCCCTCCTCAATTTTAAAACAAGTTATTAATTTGGTATCCCCAGGGATACTGGATTTAATTAATACTTCTTTGCGGACAGGAATTGTACCCCCTGCATTGAAGCTAGAATTTGTTAAAGCCCTCCTAAAGGAACCCAATTTGGATCCTGAGGAGTTGGCAAACTATCGCCCCATATCCCTGTTACTCAGAGTTGGGGACATAGCTGTGAAGTATGTGAACTCCATCCTCTCGTCTTTTTTGGAAAATAACTGTCTCCACCTTACTCATACATGATTCAGAGCACAGCAGGGTACGGAAATTGCTCTTCTCAGTGTTATGGAGGAAGCTAGAAGAATACTTTATGGTGGAGACTGCGCATCCATTACTCTTAGATCTTAGTGCAGCCTTTGGCACCGTGAACCATCAACTACTGATTCAGCGACTTAGAAATGTGGGAGTGTCAGGAACGTATTGTAATGGCTGCAGTCCTTCCTGGAAGACAGATCTTTTGAAGTCCTGGAAGAGGACAATGTCTTACCTGATGCTATTAAACTGTGGGGTACCTCAGGGATCTTCCCTAAGCCCCACCCTATTGAATATCTATTTGAGCCCTATATTGCTATTTGGGTACAAATAGTCACTTATGCTGATGACACCTAGCTGGTGGTCTCTATCAATCATAAAGATAGTTCCTCACCAGGCTTAGCCTCTTGTCTTGGAGCGATATCTAAGTGAATGGATGAATCATACTTCAAGCTCAATGGAGCCAATTCTGAGCTTATGCTACTGGGCAACTCAGCCCCACTGAATATAGAGCATCTCTGGCACAGTTGCATGGTTCTAGCCCCTAACCCCAAAGAACATATTAAGAGCCTAGGTTTGTAGATTGAACACAACCTAGACCTTAATAAACAAGCTTGAAAGGTTGCGGTTAGCGGCTACAGAATGCTGAGGCTGATCAGAAAGATCCTCCCTTTATTACCTTTTAGTGCTAATAGGCTGCTAGATCAAGCATTTATTCTTTCGCGTTTGGATTATTCCAACGCACGATGTCTTGGAGTACCACCTCCTTCGATCAGAAGACCGCAGACTGTGCAGAACTGTGCAGCCCGTTTGCTGTGGAATACTCCCAGGCATATGTCTGCCAAACCTGCTCTTGCCGCCCTTCAGTGACTCCCTATTAAAGAACAAGTTCAGATTAAGGCTTTATGCATCGCTCCTAAAGCACTCTCTGACAAAGGCTCTCCTTCGATGCGCTCTCTCATCCAGCCATACCACCCAAAATCTGAAAATAAGCGACTAATCACAGTTGCGAAAATCAGAAGAGTTCGAAGTGGGGGCTGACTCTTCTCGTATATAATGTGGCAGAGCTATGGAACCTCCTATCTCTTCACATACACTTAGAGGCAGACTACTTTATCTTTCGAAAGAAAGTAAAAACTCATCTTTTCCCTTGATGTCCGCCTAAGTGTTAAGTTGCTGCCGTTTGCGCTGGGATGCCTGCGGGTGAGCATGCACTTTACAAATGCTACTTTTATTATGCTAACCAGGCTTGGAGGGGGCAGAAGCTGGAGGTGTGAAAGACTGGGCTGTAAGCTCTCCCTGCGGTTCCTGCTCACTCCTATGGGTAACAAAGCCGCTGCCATGCAAGGAATGTGGAGATTGCTGCACATATTGGGGTATTAAAAGAAACTTACCAAAGGCGCACAGGGGGGGGGGGGGGGGGGTGGGGGTGGAACTGCTATTGCTGGGAAGAAAAGTAGGCCTATGAAATGTATTGTGGCCCTTTAATTGCCCTAGTGCTCCAGACTCAAATCTGTTTGATCTCAAACCAGTCAGGAGACATTGAACAGCATATTCATAAAACTGGCTTGAATGTCTCCTGAAAAAGAAATGGAGCGATTCCATGCGTATCTGCCAATGGCCACATTAGTGCCAATAGCCCTGCCGAGGAGGTCAGTGATATTCAGTCTCCAGCAGATAAACTTGGCTGCATCACACCCATCTTGCATGGGCTGGGACACTCCTGGAACAATGCATACCACTTACTGGGGAGGAAAGAGTAAGCAAATTGTGGCAAATTGTGGCAATGGATAAGAGCCATTTTATGGAAAAACAGGACTATTTGCCACAAAATGAAGAGCATTTAAAAAATGACCATAAATGTATTGTGAAGTGAGTACTTATAAAACAATTATATCAAAGTTATCGTCAGAAAAATTAAGCTGGTCACAGAACTATGAAGGGTGAAATTAAGGTACCACTCTTACAAGGTTTATTAGGACGAACCAATGCAACAGCTGTGTCATGGTAAACATTTCCAAAATTTTAAAAAGTAACTGTGAATATAAATTTTATATGTTCCAATTCAGTTGTGAGTAGTCTTCTAGAAAAGCACACACACAGTCAATCATTCACAAGCACGCACAAAAACTCACCCTTCACATGCACAGTCACAGCATGCACACATTTATTCACACATACATTCAATAGGAACTTAAATGAAGTGGAAAGTAGATTTGGTGGCAGGAGGGAAAAGCAAAGGCCTTGGTGGTTGCTGGAGGCTTCAGGGAAGGAACTGCCAAAAGATACCTGGTCATGGGTCACACCCTCAAGGCTGTGAAACTTTCAGCCCAGCAAAGTGTCAATCAGGCGTTTGTTAAGCACGACTACTCACCCAGAGAGCCAGGTTGAGGTTTCTTGAGAGGAAGCGGCCCCTTGATCTGGTCTTTCTGGTGAGGGGGACCACAGTGTAGGAGAGCTGGGCGATCGTAGGGTCCTCTGGGGTGCGTGGAATTTGAGTTGGCTGTTCAGATGTCTTTGCATTTAGCACATTTATAGCGCCTGCCTGACCCAAACCTGAAGGGTGTCTGCCAGGCTGACAGTTTCTCAACCAAACAGGCACTCTTTATGCTCAAAGATCTGGAAGTAGTACTGCCGAACACACCAAGAGGCTTTAAAGAACTGGGCATAAGGTTTTGGTCTGGCTCAAAAATAGAATGTCAGATATTTGAGTTTAGAATAAGTGGCAAAAAGGAAGGACCAACTTCTGCTGGGGGAAACAAAAAAAAAAATAGAAGTTGCTCATCCCCTTTTCATAATAGGGCATGTTTTCAACCCTAGCAAACATGTATTATGAACATCCCCCATAAAGAAACTAAAAACGTGGACCACAAGTTTCTATTGTTTAAAGGATATGCACATCGAACTGACTTATTTAGGTGAAATAGTGCTCGACTTACCCCGTTCCAGCCCATAAAAAAAAAAAGTAGATTTACTCTGCCAAAACAAGAAACTTGACCAAGTCAAAACATTTATAAGGCTAAGGCTTTGCATCCCATTTACACTTATATTCAAATAGTCTTCACAGCAAGTCGAGATGAATGTTCCATTGAAGAGACTACCAAAACACTGCCACTAAATTTGCCTAGTTGAAGAGGAATTTTGCATCAATATTAATAATTATACTTACAAGAACAAAGCCAAATTCAATAGCTCCAGTGTTGCTGTCATTAAGAACCATGGTGGCAGTGTGGTTATCACAATGTCCGCTGCTGCTTGTTGTATTGGGATTAATGTTAACCGGCGAGCGCATCTAAAAACAGAAAAAAGGGCATGTACAGCAGTTCATCCAACACACAGACTACACGAAGAACTGGAGTTAAACTCCTGCTAAAACAGCAAACAAATCATGAAATAGAATCATTAGAGTGATGGAAGCAGGAAGGGGATTAATCAATTTTGCCAATAGTTTAGAGAGCTTTTAAGAGACTAAAAAAAATGGTGGCATAGCAAATGCAATTACACACATTTGTCATGCGGCATAAAGGCAGAACAGAATTAAACATTAACAGAAGGTTCAACAACGTGTAAAGCATCTAAAAGGATTGAATTATAACACTATCTGCCAAAGAACCATCAAAATGCCAAGGGGATCTTTGGGCCTGGAAAAATAAAATAAAGTTATTTGGCACTGGTCCTTCAGCTTAGCCCATTTCTAGGAGAATATGCCTATCTAATAGAAGTTAGAAAGAGCCATATTTACACTAGATTTTCTACACTCCATGTTTAATTGGTCTGTACACTTAACAATCTGGCTTGGATCCAACACCTTATGGTCCCATGTTGGCCTTTATCTCCCAAAAGGGATACAGTGAGGAGGTGTTTCTTGTAGCAATCTTAAGTCACAGCAAAGCATCAAAGATCAGTTTAAAGTGGATTAGTAAAATCAGCACTAGGTTACATCTGAGAAACGTTTCCCCACCAATCCCCACCTCACCAAAAAAGCAAACAACTCCCATTCAAATGGGACACATTTTCTCTGTGTCTAGGTCAAACAGCATAGGCTTACCATAAAAGGTGGAGGGACTTAAACACTCAATGCACAGAAACAAAACAGGTCCATTAATAAAATACTCAGTCAGTACTTCAGAAAAAGGACTTGAATAGGTAAATAAACATTACCCTTAACACTAAAATATACAAAGGCTACCAGAAGTCCCTGGCACCTTCGGGCTCATGAACCAACCCCATAAATACCATAGAATAAGACTACAAATCTGGTCACCACCTATATCTAGGCCTATATTAATCAACAAGGTAAACTTTGGAGGAACTCTAGCAAGTTAGTAAATGTCAGGGCTGCAATGATAGTGAAAGGTTATATCCTCAATTATGTAGTAAGTAGGTTAACTCAAAGGACTCCTGTGACTAACTATATATAGCATCATCTCAGTGTTTATTTGGTTTAACATGAAATGGGAATCATACTGCCTAAACTTAGGCTAGGTAAATATAGAAAAGGAGTAGGTTTCAAAGACTTAAAAAGCTGTCAACCTTGCGTGTGAAGGGCTCCAAATGATTTCAGACTAGGGCTAATGTAGGTAAAGACTTCTAATGGCTTAGGATACGAGACATGGTAAATTCAGGCAAATTCGGTTACTTCTGGTCCCTGGGCACTAGTTGACAGGTGCAGACCATTAGAATGCTCCATGATTAAGTGCTCATACTTCCATCAATCGAACAAAAACAATAACGGAGACCTCCCATTTGAAAGAATAAGCTTTTATATACTAGGAAGATATACAGTGGCCAAATTGGACAAACAAATTAACTACAAAAAACAAAAAGTATTATATTGGTTAAAGGAGCAAAGAGCAAGTTACTTACGTTCACTAATTCTCTTTCTGGTGGATACTCACACCACTGAATCTCCCAAGGCACCAGATTGGATCCAGGAAATTTTCCAGCACGGCAATAGATGGATCATGCGGCTATGCACAGGCTCGAAACAAACTCCGAAAGTGAATAGCAGAGCCGCGTAAAATCACCACCCATGAGCACTAGCGTAAGTTTGATTTTTGCCTTTGTGCTATTTGGAGCGTAAAGCAATTGTAGGTGACAGTGCGCTGATCGAACTCAGGAACTTTTAAGGTGTAAAAAGAGGGAACTTCACAAAATGGGGAGGTGGGAGGAATCTATAGTTATTCACTTTATAGATCGTTACTGAAGGTAACCTGTTCTTCTGATGGATAGGTCTAAATGCAGATTCCTCACCGTTAGAATAGATACCAAAGGCATAAAAGTGTTTCCAAACCAAATGGGCAAAGTGTCCTTACCGCCAGACCTCGCGTCCAAATAAAAACACGGAGGGTAGACAAATTATCCAGCTGAACATGGGTTTTTTGGTACAAGTAAGAACAAGCATTGGCAAAGCCAATGGGTATTGCTAATGTGAGATTTGTTGGTTTTGCGATTTTTTTAGCCATGTTGTAAATGGCTGAAAGCAAAGTAAAAAAGCTGTATGACACAGCCAGTGCGGTCTTCGTTACAGCACTGAAAAAGGTGCGTAATTCTATGCGCCAAAAACTTGTTTTTATCTATTGTGATATTTTCATTTTGAAGTTGTAATTCTGTGAAGTGTTATGTACCTCTTTTAAAATTAGAGTGCTCACCCTTAGTCGCATTTCCTCCCAGTTCCAATGCAGCTCATGCAGTTTGTGTGGAGGGAGTTCATCACAACCTTGTTTTCCGATCTTCCTCAATTCTGGTGGCTCTTCGTGGTGGCCATCTTGGGGAAGAGAACATCTTGGGGGAGTGACCGTCTAGTCTCTCCCCCTATCTCTCGAATAGCAGCTTGAAAAGGGCTGTGGTGCTGATGCGCAGCGGGCGTGCCAGTGGCGCACCAAAGGCAAGCCAGTCTGAGCCAGTGTGCCGCCATACATGCTGCCCTTTGTGAGAGAGTTTAACTTGCACGCTGAATAATTTATTGAAGTTTAGGAACGCGGTGAGCAGTTGGACAGGTTTGTGGGAACGGTGTGGAGGGTCCATTCTGTGGTTTACAGTGTGGCTTTGAGGCAATACATTCTGTCCCCACACCGTCACTACCTCTGGTCCAGGAAGCATATTAGTATGCTCAGTCTCAACTGTCGCTCATTAGCCAAACA
Organism: Lissotriton vulgaris; assembly: GCF_964263255.1. Taxonomy (NCBI): domain Eukaryota; kingdom Metazoa; phylum Chordata; class Amphibia; order Caudata; family Salamandridae; genus Lissotriton; species Lissotriton vulgaris. The sequence goes on along the minus strand of NC_141691.1, from coordinate 221,148,401 downwards.
CCACGCTGATGTACAGGACCTTTTAGAGTATGACTTACCGGACGCCCTCTTTCTTACAGAGACATGGCTCTCTGACGTTATGACAGTTTAGCCAGGCCTTGCGCTTCCTGCAGGCTATAGTATCCTCTCTTAACAGGGCATCTAGAAGTGGGGGCATAGCAGTTTTTTTAAATGCTGCTACCCCGCTATCTTCATAAAACATGCGGTAACCGGTTGCGAATATGCATACTTCCATTCTTACACGATGTCAGGGCTCCTATTACACTGGCCCCCTGGGCCATCCTTGGATTTTAGGGAAGCCCTTGTGGAAACAGTCAGCACATGGACGGTTAATACCGCCAATTTCACAGTCCTAGGGGATTTAAACCTTCATTTGGACAATCTCTAGGACACTGACATGGCGAACATTGTAGCTGACATGGCAGCTTGCCAGCTGGTGCAACTGGTCACGAGTCCAACACATAGCTGGGCATTTGCTGGACCTAGTTTTTACCAATATACCTTCGATTGCAGTGCATGTGCCCATTACGATGGTATGGACGGACAACTTTTTGGTCTCGATGTCACTCCATGGCCTAATCCCCGCTCAGCCGGAGGTTCAGACGACCTCCCTCAAACTCCCCTGGCACAAACTGAACTAGGAGCATTTTGATGCCCGCCTCTCGGCCACCTGTCGGAGTTTGCCAGAGGACTCCCAACAAGGCCCATAGGGTGTTTTCTAGAGGATAAGCCAACCGTTAGATAGCCTAATCCCTAAAAAAATGGTCTGTTAAATCATAAAACAAAAACGAGACCATGGTTCAAGAACAAACTTGCCGATATGCGCAAGGGATGTAAGAGGCTGGAGCAGATATGGAGAAGAGATTAGTCCTGCTGCAAAGGATATCAGGCAGCAATTATGCAAATGCTACTTACCAGTATGCATCTGTTCTTGGCATGTAGGGCTGCTGACATTCATATCTGTGCATAGATCGCCGCCTAGTGTTGGGTCTGGATGATTGCACATTGTTGTCCTGGAAGAGTCTTCGAAGTATCATGAGATAGGTGGCTCCTCCCCTGGACTACAGTGCGCATGGGCATCGCCTCCATCCCCAGATTGTTTTTAGCCATTGGGAGAGATGGAGTGAAGTGTGTGAGTGATGACCATGCTATGAGCATATATGTACATGAACACTGCAGCTGCTACAGGCGCCGGGGAGGAGGGTGGGTGATATGAATGTCAGCAGCCCTACATGCCAAGAACAGATGCATACTGGTAAGTAGCATTTGCAGTTCGAGGCATGTGGGCTGCTGAATTCATATCTGTGCATAGAATACATAGCAGTCCCTCCATTAGCGGCGGTCGCCCGTGCCAGCTGCAGCAGTCTGAAAAAGTGTCTTGAGAACAGCCTGACCAACAGCTGCCTGCTGTTTGGAGTGCACGTCTACACAGTAATGTTTAGTGAAAGTATGTGTGGTAGACCATGTGGCTGCTCTACAAATATCTTCTAAGGGAATGTTACCTAGGAAAGCCATAGATGCCCCCAACTTCCTGGTGGAGTGGGCTCTTGGTGGGATAGTGAGAGTGCGTTTAGCTTTAGCGTAACAGATCTGGATGCATTTCACAATCCACCTAGCGATCCCAGCTTTGGAGATAGCGTTTCCCTTGTGGTGAGGCAAAAGCAACGAAAAGCTGCTTGGTTTTGCGAAAATCTTTAGTTCTGTCCACATAGTACATCAAGGCTCTCTTAACGTCAAGGGTGTGGAGCATCCGCTCCGCCAGCGTCTCTGGGTTTTGGAAAAACACCGGCAACTCAATTGTCTGGTTCATATGGAATTGAGACACAACCTTGGGTAAGAATTTAGGGTTAGTGCGGAGCACAACCCTGTTAGCATGCACTTGGAAGAAAGGTTCTTGGATGGTGAGCGCCTGCAACTCGCTAACCCTCCGTAGCGATGTTATTGCTACTAAGAAAGCAACCTTCCAAGTCAGAAATTGAAGTTCACAAGAGTGCAGTGGCTCAAAGGGAGGGCCCATCAGCCTTGTAAGAACCACATTGAGGTTCCATTCTGGGGCTGGTGGGGTCCTTGGCGGAATGACTCTTGAGTCTTTCTAGAAAAGCCTTGATAGCAGGGACCTTAAAAAGTGACAGGTGTTGCCTGTTCTGGAGGTATGCTGCCATAGCAGACAGGTGAATGCGGATGGAAGAGTACGCCAAATTGCATTGATACAGGTGGAACAGGTAGCAAATGATGTTTTGAATTGAAGCATCTAGCGGGTCAATATTGTGATTAACACAGTAAATAACGAACCTCTTCCATTTAGCCGCATAACAAGCTCTAGTACTGGGCTTTCTTGCCTCCCGAATTATGTTCATGCAATCGGGAGGAAGACCGAGGTAGCCAAACTCTAGGACTTCAGGAGCCAGATCGCCAGGTTGAGCAGTTGCGGATCTGGGTGCTGAATGTCGCCATGGCTCTGCGTCAGAAGGCTGGGAGTGAGATGAAGCCTTTGATGCGGTACCACGGAGAGTTCCAGAAACGTGGTGTACCATGGTTGGCGAGCCCACGTTGAAGCAACCAGGATGAGAGTCATCGAGTGCTGCCTGAGCTTGCGTGCCACCAGCGGTATCAGAGGTGCTGGGGGAAAAGCGTACGCAAATCTGCCTGACCAGTTCATCCACATCGCATTGCCCTGTGATTGCGGGTGTGGGAACCTGGCGGCGAAGCTTGGGCATTTTGCGTTCTCCTTTGTGGCGAACAGGTCTATCTCTGGATGACCCCACCTTTGGAAGTACGGTTGGAGTACCGATGGATGTATCTCCCACTCGTGCATTTGATGACTGTGCCTGCTGAGCAGGTCCGCCATCAGGTTGTCCTTGCCCGGGAGATGCTCTGCCATGAGGAAGATGTTCCTCTGAATGGCCCACTTCCACATGCTCTGAGCCAGATGAGACAGCTGCGGAGAGTGTGTGCCTCCCTGCTTTTGAATGTAGTACATGGCTGTCATGTCCGTCCGGATCAACACGACCTTGTTGCACAGATGTACTTTGAACGCCTTTAAGGCCATGAAGATTGCCATCAGTTCCAACACATTGATGTGTATCTTCCTCTGCTGTAGTGTCCATAGTCCCTGCACTGTGTAGTGGAGTACATGCGCTCCCCATCCCTGGAGAGAAGCGTCCGTCGTCAGGGTAATCTGTGGCACAGGCTCTTGGAACGGTCGGCCCTTGCAAAGGTTTTGTGGATTCCACCAATGCAGAGAGTTGTACGCCCGACCGCTCACCAACACTAGGTCTGTCAGTTGCCCATGAGCCTGAGTCCACTGACGTGCCAGGCACTCCTGAAGCGGACGCATATGTAGTCTCGCGTGCGGGACAATGGAGATGCAGGAGGCCATCATGCCTATCAACTGCATGAACACTTTTGCTGGAAGCGAGTGTTGAGGTCTGAATCGTTGGATCAGCGTTTGGATACTGGCGACTCACCGAATTTGGCTGCGCAGTGGCTGCCAGAGTGTTTATCGTCGCGCCCAGATACTGTCGTACATGGGCGGGCTGGAGATGGGATTTGGGGTAGTTCAGAGAGAATCCCAGATCGTGCAGGAGATGAATGGTGCGGGACACGTGGTCGGCGCACTGTTGTTCTGTCTTTGCCTGAATGAGCCAGTCGTCCAGGTAAGGGTAGACGTGGACGTTCTGGCGCCGTAGATGCGCCGCCACCGTCGCCAGGCACTTCGTAAAGACCCTTGGCGCTGTGGTGACCCCGAACGGCAGAACCCTGAACTGGTAGTGCTGGTCTTGGATCGTGAATCTGAGATACTTCCTGTGTGAAGGATGCAGGGGGATATGAAAGTATGCGTCTTTCAGATCCAACGCAGCCAGGAAGTCCCTCTGTTGAAGCAGAGGGAGCACCTGTTGCAACGTGAGCATATGAAAATGCTCGGAGAGAATGTACCAGTTGAGGGGCCTGAGGTCCAGGATGGGCCGCAGGGAACCGTCTTTTTTGGGGATTAGAAAGTACAGAGAGTAAACCCCTGTACCCCTTTCCTGCAGTGGGACGAGCTCGATTGCACCTTTTTGCAGCATGACCAGAACTTCCTGCTGCAACAAGAGCAAGTGCTCGCCGGACATAGGACGGCTTCTTGGGGGTATGTTCGGTGGAGTGGAGGTAAGTTCCAGACAGTAACCGTACTGGATAAGAGACTTGACCCACCTGTCCGTGGTGATGGATCTCCACGCGGGCAGGAACTGCTGGAGTCTCCCCCCGACCGGTGTTGTGTGGTCGGGGGGCAGTGACAAGGCGTCACTGCTTGTTGGAGGCGGTGGACCTGGAGCTGTTTCCACATCCCCTGCCTTTGATGTTGTTGCCTCTGTAGCCACCTCTACCCTTGTTGGTGTACGAGGTCTGGGTATTGCCCTTGTAGTACTGGGTGGATTGCGATGCTTGACCCCTTGAGGTGCCCCTGGTATTGGAGCGGCGAAAGGAGCCACTCCGAAACTGCTGAGACTGAAGGGCCCCCATAGACTTAGCAGTGTCTGTATCTTTTTTCATTTTCTCAAGCGTCGCATCAACCTCAGGGCCAAACAAATGGTCAGGATTAACCGTCTGGTTCAGGATGGTCGTTTGTATATCAGGTTTAAACCCTGAAATCCTAAGCCAGGCATGTCTTCTGAGCAACACACTAGTGTTGATTGCCCTGGAGGCTGTATCCGCTACATCTAGCGCACATTTGATTGAAGCGTTTGTGATGAGCTTTCCCTCTTGAATTAACATTTCCCCTGCCTCCTTGTACTGGTCAGGCAAGTGCTGTAGCAGTGCTTCTAGGGTGTCATCATGAGCCCTATCGTAGCGTGCAAGTAGGGCCTGCGTGTTTGAGATGCGCCAAATGTTAGCTGCCTGTGCAGCAATCAGTTTCCCGGATGCCTCAAATATTTTTGACTTTGTCTGGGGGAGGAGCGTCACCAGTTGTCTGTGAGTTCGCCCTCTTGCGAGCGTTGGAGACGACCAAAGAGTCCAGTGGCAAGTGTCCCTTGATATATGTTGGATCCGAGGGCGCTGCCTTATACTTTTTATCAATGCGTGGGTTGACAACACGTGCCCGAGTGGGCTCCTTGAAGACCTCCTGCGCGTGCTTGAGCACCCCCTTGAGCATTGGCAAAGTTTTTATTGATTTCTCGGCCACAGAGAAAGTGTCAAATAAAAAGTCCACATCCACAGGATCGGAGTGCAGCTCGACAACGTGGTTAGCCGCAGCTCTCTCGATCAACGCGTTGAAGGCAGCAGAGTCCTCCGTTGGCGAAGTCTTCGCCGCAAAGAGTTGCGGTTCCTGACCCGACTGCGGGTCGTCAGAATCGCCTCCGGCAGACCAAGGTACATGTTCCTCCTCCGGATCCGAGTACGCCGGATAGTTGTACTAGACGTCCTCCTCGTCGCCATCCCCCGCGTTGGAGTGCGTTGGGGAACGCGGCAGGTCACTGAGACGCCAGCGCCAAAGGTGCTAAAGTACTCGCAGAGTCCTTCTTGTTCTTGAGAGGAATGCGAAAGTGTTCCAACACCGGCTCCGTGGTGATTTTCCTTTTGAGGAGGGACAGTTTCCCGGTATTGGCGTCGATGATGACTTCACGACGTTCTTCCTCCGCGAGTGGCTGGAGCTGAGGCATAGCCACCACCGGAGACGCTTTGGGCATCGACACCTCCTTCGAGGGCACCCCAGCCACCTGCTTCGAAGCGAAGGCCTTCGGCGTCGACTTCGGCGGTAGAGTGAAACGGATAAGCGCTTGTGCCTTCGATGGCTTCTGCGCGGTCTTCGACACCCCAGCTTTAGGGTCGGGATGGTCCGCGACCTTCCGAATCCGCTGCAGGGACTCCTCGACTTTCTTCGAAAGGGCTGGAGAGGGAGTGTCCGCCTTCTGTGACTTTATAGACTTGGGAGTGGTGTCCGCGAGAGGCACCGTCTTCGGAGTCGAAGCGGAACAGTCCTTGGCTCAGACGGCCGGAGCCGGGGAAGCCAGGGCTTTGGGATCGCCTTGACGCTTCTTCAAAGCCTTCTTCGGGTCATCGACCGCGACCTTCTTCGGCGCCGACGCAGCCGCGTCGGACGATTTTGTCTTCGGCACCGACCCAGAGGCCTTTGGGTCGGCCATCTTGGCGGGACTGTCCATGTCGGCCATTTTGGATTTCTTAGATTTTGACGCCTCTAGAGCCTTCAGCACCGCTTTCACTTTAGAAACCGGAGGCGTTGAACCCGAAGGCTACACTTTCGTTTTTGGAAATGTGAGTGGCACCTCCAAAATGTCCGTGGCCGGGCCCGTAGGCGGGGCTGCTGGACTAATAACATGGTCTTGGGTAAGGCCCGAAGGCGATCCCCTCGACCTGTGCCGCAGGAACGGGGTCGACCCCCGAGTCAGTCCGGGGATGCTCCTCCTCCGAGCTATCCCCCACGGTGGCAATGGCCGTATCGTCGTCCCCTACCTCGTCGCCGGCTTCGTCAAACTCCTAGTCTCCTGCGTCGTAGGCCTCCCCCTCGGACGCAGGGCTTGAGTCCGAAACCTGATGGACATCGTCGCTTCCGACGTCTTCTTCGAAGATGTCGTCCGGCGGGGGCGCCGACAGTCTGGCCTGGAGTCTCGCAGCCCGACGAATCTTGAGGGTCTTCTTGCACCGGAACTTCGAGCAGGCCATGCATCTGGCCTAGTCGTGGTCCGGCGACAGACAAGTGTTGTACACTGGGTGCACGTCGAGGTGCGAGTACTTCGCGTTGCACACCGGGCACCGTTTAAACGGAGTCCGGTCCATGTCTGGAGCGTCGTGTAGGCCCGTCCGCGCCGACAGCACGCGGATGGGCAGCGAGAGTTCGGAGCTGAAGAATACAGTAACCCGAACGCAAACGATACCGGCGCCAAGCCTAAAGACCTTTTGGTCTCGAGTTAGAGAGTTAACAACTATCGGTTCCGACAGAGGGAACCGACACACATCCGAACCCAATGGCGGAAAAAACAATCTGGGGATGGAGGCGATGCCCATGCGCACTGTAGTCCAGGGGAGGAGCCACTTATCTCATGATACTTCGAAGACTCTTCCAGGACAACAATGTGCAATCATCCGGACCCAACACTAGGCGGCGATCTATGCACAGATATGAATTCAGCAGCCCACATGCCTCGAACAGAGGTATTACAAGACCATACATCTGGCACTCAAATCCGAAAGAGTGGTAATCCATCTAGGAGCACTTTTTCAATACTTACCAGCATGCAATCCAGTCAGACCATCGCTGGGTCAACTATTAAATCTAATGAGCAGTGGGAGGACCTGGACAGTTTTTTTGTTAAAAAGTAGATGACTTCTATAGGTCCTTTGCGGCTGCACACAGCAACGTACCAGCAGTACGGTGCTGTCAAAAGGCTAACTCTAGATAACTTTCCACCAATCCCAATCGATCAGCTGCTAGCACTGTGCAGCAGGATCAAGTCAGGATCCCCTGCCAACGCGCTTAAACCAGATCTCAGGAAAGTACTGCCTACAATCCTACCCTCCCTGAGTCCGGTGATATACTGGTCTCTGGCCAGGGCCACCGTGCCTAGGGCTTGGAAACAGGCCAAGCTAATTCACTTACTTAAAAAAAATCTGTGCTTGATCCGGCCAAATCAGAACCACCACATTATTTCTTTGCTCCCTTGGGTGGCAAAGATTACGGAGGCATATGTGAAGTCCCTCCTGTCGGTTTTCCTGAACTTTAACAACATACTGGACCCCTCCCAGAATGGCTTTCGACCTGGCCACAGAAAGGAGTCCTCCATCTTGGCTGTGAAAGAACATCTATGGTCAGCATTGGACGCTGGGCAAACGTCAGTGCTGATCCTGTTGGATCGGAGCGCCGCGTTTGACAGTGTGTCTCATCACATACTGCGGAGTCACCTGGAGGAAGTGGGAATTACTGACTGGGCCCTGGAGTGGCGTGCCTCATTCCTCAATGAGGTCATTTTCGGTAACAGCCCCCCCCCATTGCTTCTGGCAAACACTTAAACAAGGGGTGTGTTGTGTCTCGGAACTCCCCACATACCAATACTATGGCAACACAAAGGTTCTGTATAGAACCTAGAACAAGCATTTCCAAGTACAACAGGGTGCCATAGGGTTCCTCCCCTTGCTATTTAATATCTATGTCCAACCGCTGGCTGCAGTAACCATTAGCAGGGGTCCGACGATGGTCTCCTACTCTGACAATACACAGTTGGTGGTGGCACTCTCGAGCAACGAGAGGGACGCCCTTAAGTTTCAGGGCGACCTTGCGGCAGTGGCCGGGTGGATGACCGCCAACTGTCTCCAACTGAATTCTAACAAATCGGAGGTATTGTTAGTGGGAAAGGACCATGGTCAGTGGTCAGTGGTGTGAACTCTGGTGGCCAGATAGCCTGGGCAGGGCCCACTCTCCCAAGCAGACAGTGAAAAATCTAGGGGTGTGGCTGGACTCATCTCAACTATAGAGTCTGAACAAAAAAAGATGGCAGGGACCGGTTTTGGACTCCTACGGTGGCTTAGACTTCTTCGATGCACCCAAACGCCAGGTCATTATTCAGGCGTCGTTACTGTCCAGACTTCAGTCAGTCAGTCAAAATATCTTTATTCGGACTTGATTATGCCGGTTCTCTTTATCTGGGATCCAACAAGGCAGAGATTCGAAGGCTACAAATCGCACAGAACGCGGCAGCAAGAACTTTTAGGTCTGCGCAAACCTTGTTCTGTGTCCAAGGTCATTCGCCACCTTAATTGGTGGCCTATAGCCAGGCGTATTTAATTCAAAGCCCTATGTATCGCTTTTAAGGCTTTGAAACTGACCACCCACTCTGTTAGCCATTCTCCTCTTGCCATATGTTCCCTCACGATATCTCCGCTCACAGGGTCAGCACTTGGTGGCGATTCCCCAGACACGAAGATTTCGGGCTTGTGCACGCTTTTTGTAGTAGAGCAGCCATCCTTTGGAACTCACTCCTGGCGCATATTCGTGGCCTTAGTAACCATTTAGAATTCAGGAAGGCTATTAAGACGCTGCTTTTCCCTGCACAATAGTTGGAGTCCGCCCCATCTGCTTATGCCAGTCTTTTTGTTGGTCTTAGCGCTGGGCGCCCCTTTGCTGGGGCAGCTGTAGCGCTTTACAAGTTACAGTAACATAACGAAACAGTAGTACAACGTGCCAGGTTCCAAAACTCGCAGTGAGTGAATATAAGTAAAAGCAAAGTGTAAGGCTGCTAAAGAACGCCAAGTCCCAAAGCCCACAGGGAGCACACATAAGGGTCGAGATCTATTACCTCTATTAAAGCACTGCCGCCTCCGCCAAGCGTTCAACGTATAAGAAACGTCAATCCCCGGTGGACATGGGGATCTCATAAATACTCGCATTAGAAGTAAGACTAGTGGAAGGGCAAAGTCCCACAAAATCCCTGTAATCACAGCAGTCATTTTGCAACATATGAAATGGTAGCTTGAATGTATTATGCCAATCTTCCTGAAGAAGGAAGTCTCAAATGGTGATCTAGTAAAAGGCAGAATACTAAAATCCATTTGAGGACAAATCATGATCCAATCCTGTTTATAGTGAGTGGAAAAACTATTGAGTTGAAATAGGGCTCACATGTGACCCTATTATGAAGAAAACACTTAATTGTTCGACATGGAAAAGAGTCACAACAACCTTTGGCAAAAAGATCACTCATGTACTCCACACCAATTCGAGAAAGTGGTGTACGGTACTTGCACTAAAAGGGCCCGCAACTCACTCATGCAACAAGCTGACAGAAGGACAGTGACGAAGACAGATTTCGGAGACAAAAGAGGCAGCAAGCAACTATGCACAGACTCAATGTTGTACACATGAGGAAGGGCAAGAACTCTTCTAGGTCTGCGCAAACCTTGTTCTGTGTCCAAGGCCATTGGGCAGGACAAATTGTTTGGGGTGGAGCTCATCCCCAGCAAATGCAGAGAGGCTGAAAGGACAAATAAATTGCCTTTCACAATGCCTACTGCAAAGCCTTGTTGACTTAAAGACTGAACAAAACACCTGACAGCTTCGTATGCAGCGGGTCAGTGTCCAGGGCCCCACACCTGGTTATGAACTTGTTCCAATAACCAGCATGTAGTGTAGTTCCTATATTCCCAATAGGCTCTGCGCATTTGAATAATATGTCCTATAGATTTTACATAGGACTTAGGTCGACTAGGTCTCTATCGCATATATTACTTAATTGTTAGTGCCAGCTAGCTCAGAGGTCACTAGAAACTCTTGAATAAACAAGGGATTAGTTTCCGACAACCGCATAAACATGACAACTTTATTTCACCAAGAATAAACGTATCTTCAGAGTAGTGGAAACAATAGATATTTTACTCAGTCAATCGTGCATGCTTAGTTTCATTAGAGGTGCAGAGAAATAGAGACAGGCGTTTTCAATAAAAGGTTTATTGAAAAGGCTTCTTTCTCATGCAAGTAAAGTGAACTGCTACAATCGTAATACTGGTTGTAAAGTATAATGCGTACAGTAAGAAGAGTATTTCGAAATACTGTAAAAGCATTGTATGGTTCCTAGACCATAGATAAATACATTACCTAAATAACAAAGGCTAAAAGTACTCAACTGGTGCTTCTAAAATACGCCTACCCCAATGTACCAAACCTAAGTCTAATAAGGGAAGTAGTAAGTGAGGTGTAGCATAGGTTTAGATTTTCTTCGCCAAGAATCTAACCAAGATTTCTCTTAGGGTCTAATCAGCTCCGTACTTTGGTTTCAGAATGTCGGAGGTCTGGTATCTGTCTCGGTACTAGATTTCCAACACCCCGCAAGTGGAGCTTGGAAACACTGGAGCTGGATTCTCAGCGAGAGAAAGGCAACCTCTCTATCAGTGCGTCAGCTGGAGGGTCGGCTTCCTTCGGCACTTGCTGGTGCGAGCTGCGTCGGGCAAGTAGATAGTCGAGCTGCTCCGAACCACTGTGTTTGCTAGGGCAAGTGTAGGCATATTTATACCTTGAAGGTGCCTAGTTTGACGTAAAGTCGGACATAACGTCCAAGAACCCCAAGGGAATGGTAGTTCTTTGAAAACTCCATGATTTTTCAGACAAATCAATATTCAAGCAAGGGGATGTCCCCGACTGCTGAAGTAGAGTTTTCCAAGAAATCGTTGTGGCTTTTTGTAACTTGTGGAAGTAGCCATGCCTGCATTTGGACTGGATGGGTTATGTCTAAATATGGGTATGATTTCTATGCCTATATAAGGACAATGTGAATTATACCTATATAAGGGCATGAATCGGTAAATTACACCGTTTCTAAAATGCTACACAACAAGCATAGACATGGATTTCGAAGAAGGGCATTTGATGGAGAGGATGAATCCACCAGCTGAGGTGGCTAATCAAACAGAATGGTCACCACTCAGTCACAATGAAAAGAGGAGTACGTTGTGGGAATTTGGATGAGAACCCTGCCCTGTGACTAAGATATGATACTTTTAAAGTGGTAGTCTGATCACAGGGCAAAAGTTTGTGCTTCGGAATTCTGGACGACACTATCCTAGTCAAATCCGGGGCAATTTATTCTTTCAGAACTTCGTGCGGTAGCAATGAAAAGCACCTGTCTGGCATGGCTCATAAGATGGGCGCAGCAGCTGCACTTAACAGGAGCTCCTGGGACCCGCTAATTCTCATGCATTTTAAAGCCTCCAACATCCCTCTCAATCATGTCATTACAACTAGCGACAGGATCTTGTAGATGGGCACCTTGTTTGGTGCTCAGTCCACTTGAAAGAAACTAAGATGAGGCACGATCGATCTCAAACACAAAGGCCTGAAAAGTAAAATTGAATATTCAACATGGCACAAATACCTGTATGCCATGCCTGCAACCCATAGGGTAGACTCCTCCCCTAGCTGGGAGCACTATACCACTGGTGAGGTTACAGTTGCATTGGCACTTTACCCCTACAGTGTCTAAGTTCATTCCCACCCCTCAGGTGGGGGAGGTGGTGAAGCCCACTCTTCAGTGCCCTACCATCTTGTAGAGGCTGACTGGCGGCAAGAGAAGGCCGTGTAGGCTCCACGCAGGCAATCAGAAATTGTAAATGCCAATTTTAAAACTGCTTATTTAACCTGTGTAGCTCAAAACCAATCGCCCCTCGGCGCAACGCTTGTGATTTTAGAATTGATGAGAACTTTTGAAAATTTGCCATTTGCACAAACACCGCCTCTCGGTGCAACGTTTAATTGAAATTGTAATTCACTTACCCTGTACTGGGCTTCGTCCCGCCGCGGCTTGTGCCGTTAGAGCGGCGGGCCCACAGCAACACCATTTCCGGCACCCAACTCGGAAACCTCACTTCCGCCCTGACCTGCTGCTGAACAGGCAGGTTAGCGGTACAGTGTATCCTCCCCCTTGTATAAATGGCACTGTGGAGGAAGCGCAGCGGACGAGCGCAGCGGGAGCGCCGACTTCGTGCCAAAGTCCTGCCCGTCTGCGCCCGTCCGCGGCCGACCGGGGCTAGGGGCCACACCCTCTGTCCAACCAACCCCAAACCATGCCACCACAATCACGTATGACTCCCAAACCCTGATCAAACTCATGCCGCCTACCCCCGACAGCTGCCTACACTCCATTGTACTCGGCAACTCAATCAGCGCATGTACCCACTGCAGATACCGCCCTACGTGTCAGGCAAAGCACTCACAACCTGCCAAAACATACCAAATGTTTCTGTTAAACTGCCGCTCGCTTACAAAACACGCGGTTCAAATGTCGCTTCTTTTAGAGGACATTAGCCCCGATGCCATTTTTCTCACTGAGACATGGCTCAAAGAGGCATCAGACCCCGATATTACCTCCCTCCTGCAACAGGGATATCTACTCCAAAGAGTCGACAGGCCGGAGGGCAGAGGAGGAGGAATAGGTATCCTTTATAAAAATCAATACCAATGTAGGACTAATGCAGGCTCTATATCAAACTGCGAAAGTATGCAGTTCGCCCTTGATCCATCACCCACGGCGACCTTTTCAGGTATACTTATTTATCGCCCCCCCCAAACCAAATGGGAGAATTCCTCGACTCCTTACAACTCAAAGTCGCTGAACTAGCTGTCACTAGCTCACACTTAACCATATTAGGTGACGTTCACATCCACCTAGATAACCCAGATGACCCCTCAACCAAAGCCTTGCTAGATAATCTGGAAGCTATCCAACTCATTCAGAAGGGCTTTGAACCCACTCACGAGAAAGGCCATCTTCTGGACGGAGTGTTTAGCAACGACCACAGACTGCTATTAGGGACCCCTATGGCCCTCACATGGTCTGACCACCACTTGGTCCCCCTACGGTGGCAACACAACGCCTCCGCCCCGCCACCCCCACGTACATCGCTCCAGGGGAGAGAATGGACTAAACTCTGTCGACAGGTGGACAGATGCTTTGCTCGCCACCATCCCACAAACAAAGGACGACCCAACTTTATTGTATGACAACTACTCCCTTTGGATATCCAAGGCCCTTGACTGTGTTACCGCAAACAACCCTAAAAGAAAAGACTAAATCCAAGGAATCACCATGGTACACTCCCAAACTTAAAGAAATTAAAAGACATTGTAGGAAGCTAGAAAGAACCTGGAGGGAATCTCGCAGCAACGCAGATAAAGTAAACCACCATGATGCTATAAAAAAAGAGTACAAAACCGAGATCAACTCAACCAAGGCCCGTTTCTTTGAAGACAAAAATCAACAACGCCCACAATTGTCCCAGAGAAATATTCCAAATTGCTAAATCTCTAATCGACACCCCGTCCACCCCCCCAGATCCCAGTAAAGCACAATTTCGATGCAACAATCAGGCGGAATACTTCTACAAAAAAATACAAACAATCTCGTCGGCCTTTGCCGCACCAAATCTAGCTGACCTGGAAGGAGCTACGCCATCCTGCATCACACCCCATAAATTAGCAGAGTTCCCCTTAGTAGGATCTGACGCTCTGGATCACACTATGAAAAAAGTTAAATCTGGATCCCCAAGTGATCCCGCACCTCCATGTCATTTAAAAAGATTAGACCCAATACTACCAGTTATTCTCAATATCCTTAACAATTCCATCACTACTGGCATAGTTCCCACGGCCTGGAAAAAAGCGCAAGTACGAGCTCTTCTGAAAAAACCCACTTTAGACCCAGACAACATGGCCAATTATCGCCATATATCCCTGCTCCCCTGGGTCAGTAAACTGCTCGAAAGACATGTCAACACATCTCTCACACAGTATTTGCAATCAAATAGTATACTCCACGACTCTGAAGCAGGTTTCCGCCCCAGGTTGGGAACGGAAGAGGCCCTTCTGACAGTGACCGAGTTAGCCAGGAAACAGATGGACTTAGGCAGCACTACAGCAATCATTTTGCTTGATCTTAGTGCCGCCTTCGATACCGTAAACACCACCATCCTTATTCACCGCCTTAACCAAATAGGAGTGTCAGGAACAGCCATCCGATGGCTACAATCTTTCCTAGAAAACCGCTCATTTAGAGTAGTTGAGGGCACTACTCACTCCAGAACCTGGCCTCTCGCTCAGGGTGTGCCTCAGGGCTCGTCCTTGAGCCCCACCCTTTTAAACATATATGCTCCCCTTGGCAGACATTGTCCACTCATTTGGCTTGGAGTTAGTCACATATGCTGACGATACTCAATTGATCGTCTCCCTGAACCAAACTAACACCTCCCCGCCTAATCTCAGTAAGTGTTTAGTAGCAGTCAATAAATGGATGGCCACCTCCCAACTAAGACTCAATGGCGATAAAATGGAGCTCATGATTCTTGGGAACCCAAACATCCTCTGCCCATTGCCTGACTGGCCCCCATGCATGGGCACCCAGCCTCAGTCCAAACCCCAAATAAAGAGCCTGGGCATCTGGCTTGATGCTAATCTTAATTTTAATCACCAAGCAACCATCATATCTGCCACCTGCTTCGGCTTGAAGCGTATGCTCAGGAAAGTATTACCACTTCTCCCCCCACAAGCCCGCAGGATCATGGTGCAAGCCATCATTCTGTCCCGTTTGGACTATGGGAATGCACTGTACCTAGGGGCTCCGGCCACTACAACGAAGAAGCTCCAGGTCACGCAAAACGCAGCAGCCCGCCTCCTGCTGGGCCTCAACAGGCGGGACTCAGGGACTGCTGCCCTAAAAAGACTCCACTGGCTGCCCATTAAGGCCAGAATACTGTTTAAATAATTGTGCTTTATGCATAATGCCATGTGGAAGGAAGCACCAGCAATGATCTGCTCGCTGGCTACTCCATATCTCCCTCGCAGGTCGCTGCGCTCCAGTACAGCCTTTCTGGCCACTGAGAACAAAGTCAAGCGTGCCAGATGGGGGGGCCGTTCCTTTTCCTGGAATGCGGCCAAGGCATGGAACTCCCTGCCGGCCTCCCTGCGCAGCGAACCTAACCTCCTAAAGTTCCGGAAGGAATTAAAAACTATCCTTTTCACCTAAATCACACTGCCCTCACTTGCCCCCCAGTCATACTCAGCGCTACGAGGCCTCCGGGTAGTCTGCGCTTAATAAAACCCATTTAATAATAATAATAATAATAATAATAATAATAATAATAATAATGGTCCGGCACTCTCCAATCAGGATTAGGGATTGCACTCACTCCCCCACGTGGGTTGATCAAACAAAGGGTGTACCGACCTTAAGGGGACTAGCCCATTGGATACTAACCAGAGACCCCTAAAACGCCCTGTAAATACAGGATTCAGTGGGCAGTCCTGAACCCAGAAGGCAGATTTCCGCAACCTACGAAGGACGGGAAAAAATGCACAGCAGAGGAGACTGCAGAGAATAACTGAACTGGCCCATCTGCCGTTCCCAGAGATCCTGTGTCAAAAGTCCCCATGTCCTACATCCAGAGACTTCCAGAGCCCCTAAGAATGCTGAATGTCGTCAATAAAGACTGGATGAACAGCAGCTCTGTTAAAAAGAGTCTCCACAAAAAGACTAAGCTGCTTAAGACAAAGAAACCCCACGCTTGGAACCACTGCACCCGTTGCATTCAGCCTGAGCCCAAGTGGCCCACCGATCACATTGAGGTCCCCCAGTGCATCAGAGTCCACCGTGGGTTGACCCCCTCCAAGACTCCCAAATGCCATCTGCAGACTCTGCACAAGAGGGGCCTGGTAAATTCGAATCAGACCTCAAAAGGCATCCCTGCATCCAGCTGCCCAGCTTCCTAGGGAAGAGGACCCGAGGTGCACATAAGTCACGTTTTCTGAAGGTAGAGACCCACATACTGGTGCTACAGCGAGGTTGATAATACCCCAGAAGTTGAGGTTTTCTCCTCTTCCTGGCACATGACATTCCCCTTGCAGGACATCTTGGGCAAACCAAGACTTTGGACTGGCTTGTCCCTCATTTTCACTGGCCCCATATGCCTTTAGATACCAAGGAGGATTGTCACTTCTGTATCACTTGCTGAGCCAGTGGTAAGTCAGGTTGCTCTACAAAGGCCCCCTTCACTCGTATCCCAGTGGTTGATGTTTCTTTTGAGAGGAAATGTATCTATATTGTTGGTCCCTTAAACCCTCCAACAGCATCTGGAAACAGATATATCCTAGTGGTGGTGGACCATGCTACTAGGTAGCTAGAGGCTATTCCCCCTTAGAATCACGACAGCTCCGGTAGTAGCCAGGGCCCTCAGGCTCTTGTCCACTTGTCCAGGGTGGGCTTCCCTTAGGAGGTCTTGACAGAGAGGTACCAACTTCATGTCTAGTTATGTCACTGCAATGTGGAAAGAAAGTGGAGTAAACTACAAGTTTACCATACCCTACCATCCACAGAGTACAATGGGCTTGTTGAAAGGTTGGAAAAAAACCCTAAAGGGCATGATCATGAGACTCCCAGAAGAGCTAGGGGAAAATGGGATGTCTCACTACCCTTCCTTCTTTGCCTACAGAGCGGTTCCACAGAAGGGGGTTGGAAAAAGCCCATTTAAACTTCTGTTTGGACATTCAGCTATTGTGTCTAGTTAAGGTGGGTTGGGAGCAGCCTCTAAAACCTCCTAAAAAGGATATTATGGACTATGTACTTGGCCTGTGTTCATGTATGGCTGAGTATATGAAGATGGCAAATAAAAACCTTGAGGCCAGCCAGGAGGATCAGGAAGCTTGGCATGACCAAAAGGCTGTACTGACTGTTAATCAGCCAGGACAGCAAGTATGGGTGTTGGAGCCTGTGGCCCCAGCAGCTCTCCAAGACAAATTAAGTGGCCCAAACACAATACTTGAAAAGAAAAGGGAGGTCACCTACTTGGTGGGCCTAGGTACTCCTAGAAGTTCAACTGCGAACTGCCTGAAACCTTTTGTAGACCGTGATGACAAGCTTACTCATGGCCACTGATGAGGGACAGGAGGAAGAGAGTGACCATCTCCCTGATCTCACTCAGAACCTTGTTGATGGCTCAGTTAAAGGAGTACTCTTGGCAGGCAGCCTCATCGACCTGCAGCAAGCGGATTGCAGGCAGGTCCACAATCAGTACAATCTTATGTTTTCTTTGACACCCAGTCAAACCACCTGGTGTACCCATAACGTGGACACAGATGACCGTCTGCCTGTCAAGAACACAATTTACAGACAGCCTGACCATGTCAGAGACTGCACCAGGAAAAGGTCCAAAATATGCTGGAATTGTGAGACATTGAGCCTTCAGATAGCCTTTGGGCTATTCCAGTAGTCCTTGTACCAAAACCTCACCAAGGGTGGCAAGAGACATGCAGTTGTGTGGACTACAGGCATCTATGCAGTTACTAGGACTGAAACCCATCCTATTCCTAGGGCAGATGAGCTCAAAGATACTTTGGGCTCAGCAAAATAGAGTACATTTGACTTAACTGTTGGCAAACCATACTAGCTGAGGATGCCAAGCATAAAACCGCATTTTCAACCCCTAGTGGACATTATCAATTTATTGTGATGCTCTTTGGTCTGAAAAATGCATTTGACACATTTCAGGGGCAGGTGAAAAAATTCTTAACAGGTCTGGAAGCCTTTAGTGCAGCATATATCAATATTATTGTTGTCTTCAGCTCCACCTGGGATGATCACATGATCCACCTCAAATGGTCTGAAGGTAGGCCTCATTATCAAAACCACCAAGTGCCAGATAGAGCAGAAAAGGTTGTATACTTTGGTCACCTGGTAGGTGGAGGAAATGTTCAGCCACTGGATAGCACCCACTATCCAGGCTCAGGTCAGAGCTTTCTTGGACCTGAATGATTACTACAGGAGGTTTGTTAAGTGATATGGGTCCATTGTGACTCCCATTAATGATCTCACCTCCAAGAGAAAACCTAGAAAAGTTCATTGGACAGTTGGTCTGCTTCAGGTCATCAAATGCGTTTTGAAAGCGGTGTGTACTTCTCCCAGTCTGAAATCCGGATTACTCCAAAACCTTCATTGCCCAGACAGATTCTTCTGAGATAGGAGTGGGAGCGGTTTTGTCACAACTTAATGCAGAAGGCCAGGACCAACCAGTAGCTTTTATAAGCAGAAGCCTTCTGGACCAAGCCTAAAGGCTAGTCTCTACAGCTGCCACAGAGAGCTTTCTAAGGGTGTCTATGACCACTAAAAACACCATAATGGTAGTCTGGATTAGTTCAGGGTGATCTACTTACACAAGTAAAAACCATATACTAAGCCGGCCTACAAGCAACAACTAACATCCCAAATTGGGCAGCCATCTTGTAATGGTCCTGAGAAGAGCCATTATCTACTACAGAACTCCACTCACGGTTGTTCCAATAACCACCATGGCTCAAATCAAATAGGGCGGTCATCTTGTAAAGCTCTTTTGAAGATCTACTAACCACTATAGAACTCTACTCACCTGACAACCTTGTTCCTATAATCACTATGGATCTAACCAACATTAGCCCCAATGACAATCTGCTGTCACTGGTGGGTAAGAATGCATTCACAGTACCCTGAAAAGCTCATCTCTGATGCCTACTTTTGTACTGCAAAAGAAGTGGTGGTTAATGTCCTGATATTCACCAATAAAAGAGCTTAAATGGAGAGGAGTCAACTTCTATGCTCTGGACTAGGACCATGAAGAAAACAATTAAAGGTTTTCAGAGCGCTACTATACCCTCAGACTTAAAGGTCGAACCTGCCATCTCTATTTGCAACAATGAGAAGGTACTTATAAAAGCATTGGACCAAAATTTAGAACGGTTTGATGAAATCTTTGAGAATTAAAAATATTTTGTCCAACAGTGTCCCTTCTACCTCACGAAAATAAAGCCTCCCCTCCCACTTCGCGGCTGATTTTCTTGCTTCATCTAGACCTCACCACCTCAGCCTCTGCATGACCTGTCTCCTTGCTCCATCAATAGAATCGGGACATATGAACTTAGGCCTTTAATTACAAATAAAGGACTCTTGCACCTCTCCAAGAAACAACTTATGGGACTCTTTCAGCCTCAGCTCGCAATAGTTTTGGACACAATGTTCACTGCTCTAAAGTTATTAATAACAATCTGGAGAAAGGCAGGTCTACTAATTACCCTTCAACACCTGTGCCCCAATGGGCCCCCTACTCGTCCACTGATACCCACCCCACCGGTTGCAACGGACACACAAGTGGCCAGACAATGAAGCAAGTTTGAAACTTCTTCCTACCACTCTTCCATTTGCCATCTCAAGTACACCACATGCTAGCATGCATCTTCCAGTCACCTCCCCAACTACTTCCTTCCTCAACAAGCAAACTACCCTGCTGACCACACCTTCCTCTAAGGGGGTCACACTTACTAGCAACCCCTAGACCATTCATCCAAACATACTTTAGACCCCTCCCTCATTGAAGATAAGCTTGTTCTTAAGCATGATCTTCAACTAGTTAAAGCCAAGCTTCAGAATCTGTTACACTTCACTGTGAAGCTTTGAAATTCCAACAGAACCACTGACACAAACTGAACCCCAGAAAAAACTATTCAACCTTCCCACAAGGATTAGAAACTACGGTTGTGAGAATTCAACCATGAAGAACCAGAGGATCAATCAATCAACCATAGCATTTGTAAAGCGAATTACTTACCAGTGAGGTTCAAGGCGTGGGGTGGGGAATGCTACTGCTCGAAAAGCCAGGTCTTGAGGAGTCTTCTGAAGGTCAGAAGGTCTTGGGTCTGCCGTAGGTGGATGGGGAGGGTGTTCCAGGTCTTGGCAGAGAGGTGGGCAAACGATCTGCCACCGGAGGTCGCTCTTCGGATGCGGGGGGTGGGGGGGGACGACACTGTGGTGAGGGGGGAGGTTGGCAGAGCGGAGGTGGCGGGTGTAGAAGCTGTTGAGGTATGCTGGTCCGGTGTTATGGAGTGTATTGTGTGCTTGGGTGAGGAGCTTGAAGGTTATCCTCTTGACAGGGAGCCAGTGCAGGTCTCAGATGGGGTGTGATGGGGCAGCGGCGAGGGATGTGGAGGATCAGGCATGCAGAGGCGTTCTGGATGTGTCGAAGCAGTTTCAGGAGTTTGGCCAGGCTCCTGCGTAGAGGGAGTTTCTGTATTCCAACCGGCTGCAGATGAGGGCCTGGGTGACCGTTCTTCTAGTTTCGGTGGGGATCCACTTTTAGATCCTGCAGAGCATGCGGAAGGTGTTGAAGCAGGAGGAAGAGACGACGTTGACCTGCTTAGTCATGAAGATGGAGTAGAGGATGAACCCTAGGTTGCGTGCGTGGTTGGTGGGTGTTGGAGCTGTTCCCAGTGCGGTCGGCCACCAGGAGTCATTCCAGGCCGAAGGGGTGGATTCGAGGAGGACCTCAGTCTTGTTCAACTTCAGTCGGCTGCTCCTCATCCATTCGGCGACGGCCTTCATTCCTTCGTGGAGGTTGGTTTTGGCGGTGTGGTGGTCCTTAGTGAGAGAGTATCAGCTGGGCGTCATAGGCGTAGGAGATTATGTTGAGGTTGTGCAGTAGGGCGACATGGGCGAGCAGTGCCATGTAGATTTTGAACAGCATTGGGCTGAGGGATGAGTCCTGGGGTACGCCGCAGATGACACTGTTTTGACGAAGAGGAAGGAGGTGGTCCAGTCCAGGGCATTCTCTTGGAGCCCGGCGACGTGTTCGTAGTGTGCGGTGGCAGACCGTGTCGAAGGCGGCTGACAGGTCCAGGAGGATGAGTACCGCGGTTTCTCCGTTGTCTACCAGGGTTCCGATATCATCGGTGGCAGCGATGAGCAGTCTCAGTACTGTGGTTGCTGCAGACCACTGATCGGACGGGTCCAGGATGCTGTTCTCCTCGAGGCAGCGGGTCAGTTTGTTGACTGTCTTAAAGGACCTTCGCCGGGAACAGTAGCAGGGAGATGGGCTGGAAGTGCTCAAGGTCTTTGGGATCCACCTTGGGTTTCTTGAGTAAGGCGTTGATCTTGGCGTGCTTCCAGCTCTCCGGGAAAGTTGCGGTCGAAGGAGATGGGGCGCGATGGCAGGGGCGCGATGGCAGTGCTGGCTTTGTTGAAGATGTGGTGTGGGCATGGGTCCGACTGATCCGGAGTGGATGGTTTCCATGATCTTGGTCCAGAAGAGCAGGCTGTTGGTGCGGATGGTGGTCGTGGGTGCGGAGGTCTCCCCTACAAAGCCACAACCGCCCCTACAACCACTGTCGTGGAGGTCTGCGATCTTGTGAAGGAAGGTCGCACAGGTCTTGCAAAGGTGGGATGACTGTGTTGGAGCAGGGGTTGGAGAGTTCCTTCACGATGTTTAAGGCCTCTTTGCTGTTGTGTGCGTTTTTGTCTAGGCGGTCTTTGAAGGAGGCCATTTTGGCTGATCTGATGAGGTGACTGCGGGTGATGTTCTTGTGGGCTGCGTAGCTGTCCGGTGATTGTTCACGGAGCCAGTTCTTCTCCAGCGTTCGGCAGGTTTGCTTGGAAACCTGGAGGCCTTCAGTGAACCTGCTGGCTTTCTTGCTGGTGTGACTGTTGGAGGATTTATTGAACGGGGCAAGGGTGTTGGTGCAGTTGTGGATTCACTGTCTGAGGTTGCAGTGTCGGCAGGTAGGCTCTGGGAGAGGGTGGTGGTTAGCTGGTCTTCAGCGACTTTGTTCCAGCAGCAGCGACGCATCTGTTGGGTGCGGTGGTGGGTTTACGGAAGGTGAAGTGGATGCAGCGATGGTCGGTCCAGTGGTGTGGTTGAAGGAGACGTGGGGGCTTGCAGAGAATATGGGGGTTGAGCGTGTAGCCGGCAGAGTGGGCGTGTTGTGACGAGTTGTCGGAGTCCAAGGTTGGCTAGGTTGTTGATCAGGGTGGTGGAGTTGGTGTTCGAGGTGGAAGTTCAGGTCCCCGAGGAGGATATACTCTGTGGAGGCGAGGGTGTGTGAGCTGACTAAGTTGGTGATGGAGTGGCAGAACTGTGGTCAGGGTCCGGGGGCCTGTAGAAAAGGGTTCCTCGAAGGGTGGTGTTGGGGTGGGTGTGGATCTGGAAGTGCAGGCGTTCAGCAGTGCTGAGGGTGTTGTAGGTGCTGGTCAAGTCTGAGGGTGTTCCTTTGGACGATGGAGATTCCTCCTCCTACTCTGTTGTGCGGTCCCTGCGGGAGATCTTGTAGCCTTCTGGGATGGCTGGTGCCGAAGGAGGGTTCAGCCAGGTCTCCGTCAGGAAGGAGAAGTCTGAAGTTTGAGTTGAGAAGGTCCCAGAGTTAAACGGCGTGTTTGCGGTTGCAGTGGGTGTTAAGAAGGATGCAACTGAGTTAGTTGGGTTCTTTCCTGGTTGTCGGGATGGATGCTGGTGAAGCTGCAGTTCCAGCAGGAGAAGGGTCCTCGGGTGCGCTTCGGGGCGGCCAGGCAGCAGGTGCGTGATCATCCGGCGTGGAGGGTGCTGGAGTCATAGTGAAGACTGGCATTGTGGCGTTCGCGGGGGCCAGGGGTTCTGGCACTGGGCACGATACGGGAGCAGACTGGCTTGCCTTAGGCATGTGGCAGTGCAGCAGCTGCTATAAGAAGGGGAGGTGGGTGGGAGGAGCAGCTGGGAGCAGACTAATGAGAGAGCGGGCCGCATGGGATGCAGCAGCGGGAGACGGGAGTGAGGAAGAGCGAGGGGTACAGAATGCAAAGTGGGCATGAGACAAAAACAAGTGGCAACAAAGCATTGCATTACAAGTACACTAGGCAGAAGTGAATCGAGCGGGGGAAGGGACAGGCCACAGGGGACGCAGCGGCGGGAGAGAGGAAGAGCGAGGGGTACAGAATGCAAAAAGGGCACAGGATGGCACGAGGAAACCTGTGGCAACAAAGCAGTACAATTACACCAGGCAGAAGTGAAGGGAGGGGGGGGGGGGGGGGGAGGGGGGGGAAGGGAAGAGGCCGCAGGAGACGCAGCGGTGGGAAAACCACAGGAGGAACAGAGAAGGAGAGAAGGGCACAGAATAGCAGAAGAGGGTGAGGGAGGAATGAAACGAAGAGAAAATACCAAAGACAACAACACAATGGAATGACAGCACAACCTACGGCCTACCACTAGGCACCAGGGATGAGGCACAGGTGGTAGCCTGCGGGTGAGGGCCTCAAATTTCTTCAGCGGCAGCTGGGCTACGGGCACAGGCACACTGGTGGTGCTGTGCAGGGTGGGGAGCGACCTGCCTAAAAGGGTCAAGGGCCTTGCAATGCATGTGAGGACCCCATCTCAATCCAGATTCCAGACTCCATAGGGTTACAGACCATCTATCTGAAAGACATCGACTCCCTTCTGCTATCATGCAACACCACTCATAATGACTCCACCAATCAATATCCAAACTATTCCCTCCAGCCCATTTAGAGATCCTAGTCTAAATGTTTAAACTATGAAGGATAACTTCTTACTTGTCCCCCACATCACACAACGTAGCAGTAGTAACCAAGTTGCATATCAAATCTATGCTTCACTGCAGATCAGCTGTAAGACATGCAGCGGCCATTGCCGACCTCATACTTACAAGAACTTGACCTTCTGATCTTAACTGAAACATGGCTCAACACCACGTCACCCATTCTTGACATTTTAGTTCCTCCCAATTAGGACATCAGATTGGACAGACCTGAAAGTTGGAGGCAGGATAGCATGCACCAATTGTTCCACGATCCCCCGAGACTTGCACCCATTTTTCTTATGTCTTTCTTTGAATACCTTACCATTGAAATTTGGAACAATGATGAGATGGTGTGTAAACCCCACATGATCTACTGCCCTCAAGAAAACAACCTGTTCATCGAAAGAACTATGGAGGCCATATCCTCGAACTTGGACCAACACCCTAACCAGATCTTCCTTGTGGATTTCAACTTGCACAGGAATAACAATCCCATTCTGAACAGCTTCAAGACCTTCCTCTCAGACCTAAACCTCACTTAGTTTTGCAACAGACCTACCCACAATAAAATATCCTTAGCGATGATTAGATCCTAAGTGGATGTCATACAACTGGAAGCCTGATCACCCTGCGACTGGCAAGATTACTATCAAATCTTCTCATCTTGGAAAGGTGCAGAATAGACCAGGCCAACCTTGAAAGAACACAGTGGTGTAGAGATCTGAGAAATGTCGACACGCTGATCTAACTTCCATTAGCAACAACCTCCTTTCTCCACCCTCCAACATGTCAAATCTAAATAACCTTACTGAACATTCCATGACATTTGATTTAATTTTTCCGAAGCAACTCAAAATAATTTCCAGCAAACATTCCAAACCCTGGTTCTATGGCTTCCTTAATGAGGAAAGTGGTAAACTAAGGCCGGGTGAGAAATCATGGAGAAACTTCACTTCCATAATACACCTTAAACATTTGAGTAATGACAAGAAGCTTGTATAAAAAAATGTATCCGCAAAGCCAATGCCGAAGGTTTTAGGTCACAACTAGACATCAAAAATAGACCCAAAGAAACTATTTGAAATCACACAAGCCAGCTACTCAACTAACCACCACTCTTCACCACTAGGGAGTGAGCCCTTGTTTGCAGAGTTCTCCACACACTTAATTGAAAGGACAAGAAAGATTGAATTAGAATTGCAATCATGTTGATGCAGCAATACAAGGAGTTATATTTCCAGAATTCAAACCAAGAAGTATAGTAAGGAAAAAAAGCACAAGCCAATCCTTATGAATCGAGGATACCTCCTCAAAACCAGTTTCCAACCTAACACCTCCAATTTATAAAAGGCACTAAATCAAACTCAACTAGGAGCACCTCATAAGCCCTCAACCACCTACGTAGATCCTCTGAAATGCTACAGAGGACTCCAAATCCAATCCTCCTTAAATTCTGCCGTACTGGACGCTGTACCCATTGTTCCCCATAAGGTCTGTATTCACCACACTACTATAAACAGTGCTCCCCAGCAAGGTTTATGATACATAACTTTTTTTAAAATAAAAACACCCAATCAATGAAAATACATAACTGATCAAATCTGGTCAAATGCATTTAGTAATTCTAACCAGCCATAAACATGCCTTTTTTTAAATTTAATTTTTTATTGCAGGGACACAAAAGAGTTGCGGCATTCAATCAAGCCATAAACATACCTGAGAAACATTCAGTTGTAGCCCCATTGTGGCAAGAAGACATGTTTCATTTCCAGTCTTAACAGCGTATGTCCCAGCAGATGGTTTACTTGGAGTTGGTTTTGTCGGAGCTGGGGTAGATGCAGGAATAGTAGGTGCAGGTGGTGCTGTTGTTGATAGATCAGCATCACATTCTGTAACTAAATAAAACATGTAAAATGCCACACATTATTGGACAGACTAGGCAAATCACTATCTTATCCAGTGTTTAAATATGCACAAGTCAGGCATACTATTAATATCCCAATAATTTTACATATGCAAGTCAAGACAGTAGCACCTACTTTTGTAGTGAAACAGGACACGGACCCAAATTCTAGATTCATTAGATAAAGGTGCTTTGACTGGTTACAAGTAAAACATTTTTCAAAAATAATGCAAATATGCTGATCGCGAGCAACAGTGTGCGAGACTGGCTTAGTTTGCTTTTGCGTAATTAGGCGAAATGTCAGGAAAACTTCAACACAAAATGCACCCTTGTCTCAATTTGACGCAAGAAAGAATTTCCTGCCAAAAAGAAAAAAAGTACACAAACACTAGAAACAACAACTCGTGTTCTGTTTGTGCGTTCGCAGTAAACTTAATGGTACAAATGGTGTATAAATAAAGTAAGTTGAGTAATGGTATAACTCCAGAAATTTCACGCAAGTAGATCATGAAATTCCTGAAACTACACAAATGGCACCAGCACAATTTAAATTCCAACCAGGTCTAATCAACACAAAAACCGCATTTAAAAATCTGTTGGATGCTAACAGCCGATAAGCACAACAGAAAAAGCCAAATCATAACTAACAGCAGACCGATCTGCCAATCTATAAGCATCTGTGAGGGACAGGACATGAAGAAGGCACGTGTGCAAGGCTTCTACATGCAAACAGGCTTTGAAAAAGTCTTTGAAGGTAGGCAGGCTTCCGATGGCATGACTGGAACAAGTACCTGAAAGTAAACTAACAAGAAGGCTTGAAACAGAAAACCAGAATTAGGATACAGGGAAGATTGGCATGTTAAGTGAGTTGTTCTCACTACGAAGAGGTGACTTATCCTTACAGATTAGTTTCAGAAACATATAGGCAGCTTTTTAGGACAAAGGGCCCAATGGCTTGGTGACTTAAAGGAATAGGGACAGGGGAGGAATGATCAAAGTTGAGAATACATGAAAGAAATGTTATCCAGGTGGTGATGTGTATTACTTTATCAAGTGGAAAAAAGGATTATTGAAGTGCACAGTAAGGCGGCTGCTCTAGTAATCTGGTTAACTTCGGCTGTCATTAAGATTTTTCACTGTGGATAGTGCTATAGGCAGGTGTTTCTCACCAGCAATTTGAGGTATATCCGTGTCCACTTCAGGAAGCACTGATTGAGGGAAGGAATACTTTAGGCGACACAGCAGGAGGAGATTCTGTGGACATGAATGGTCTCGATTCCTCACATTAAGAGTAGTTTGCCATAGGCATTCAGGCATGGAACAGCACTGGGCAGAACAGATTAGTCGATTGTGCTCCCAGTAATGACACATTACAACCTGGTAATATATTTTCATCCTGGCTACAGCTCACAGCAATACTAAGAAATTGGTACCAAAACCTCAGACCTGGGAAAAGTCAGATATGTATGTTTCAATGGGTCATCTGCAAAATTAAAAGCCTATTGCGAAGACTTCACACCTGCCCATTTGAACCCGAATACAGAGATGCTAAGTCATGGGTTGGAATCCAGTGGAGAGCTAGAGTGGGGCTGCAAGCCTTCACCTCAGGACAATTAAGGCATCAACCCCGTATGGCTCAGAAAATACTTAGTCTACTCCTTTTCCAGCATTAATTAATGTTTGGCATAGGCTCTTAAGTCTAGTTACTGACTTAAATATTAACTAAAGGACTTCTCAAATCATTTACTTGCATTACCATTGAAGGAGCACCGATGAGTCTGGTCTGAAGAGTACACTAAAACATCTGTACAGGTCAGTCAATTATGGTAATCTTTACCAGTAATTTTGACTCAGTCCCACAAATTAGCAATGTCTGAGAAACTAGCACTTTGATGTCACAACTGAATGCACTGGAAGCTAGGTTGTCATGAAACCTTAAGTGTACCAAGGATACAAAAACACAGGGTAAGAAGAACAGTTACCTGCTTGCTTTCTGGAAAAGTCAAAAGGCTGCAACATTTAAGGGGCAAGCAGAAGGGCTAGAAGACACAGGAAAGGCAAGCGGTCTGGACAGAATGTTAGCAAGGTTCAGCAGGGGCTACTGGGTCATGCAAAATGGTTAACGCTTGCATGAAAGAAGTGTCGGCATGTCAAAAGGATGCGGTCCTCAATATATTTGCTAATTTTATATTCACTCAATTCAATCACGCTTGCTGAAATATGTGCAGTAACTGTTTTGCAAAACAGAATGCCCTTGGTACAATTTAGACCTGGAAAGAATGTTTCGAAATGTTTGTCTCATTTGCCACATTCATTTTATTACTTGTTACTTTATTTATAACATTACATTACAGACAAGATGTGCATAAGGGTATATAAATTAGGTAGCCTTTACACCCTATGGCTCTAAATTGCAACAATATGATCAGTCAATCATCGGGGTATGAGTCTTACACTAGTGCATAGCTACTCCCCAATTCTCCGGATTGCCTTCTTTTCTGCATGTAGACTTCATAAAGCTCAAAACCAAGCCTAAGTCAGCAGAACACTGTACAGAGTTAATGGTAAAGAACCAGAATGGAGCGGAAGCTAGTGTTTTAGAGGAGATATTAATCAGTAATTGTACATAGTGCTATGTGCTTCCTAAATTGGTTATCTGGGGTCATCGTAATGAGTTCAAGGATGAGGTTCCATTTCATAGGTGCATAGGCTTAAAATCTGCTCCCCACTGTGCACTTAATAGTAAGGACGCGTTTTGCAAACTTGGTGCTGCGTGTGGCGGAGGAGTTGGCTGTTGGACCTCTGATTGTGATTTCCTCCCTTGACTCAATTTACAGCTCGCCGGACCCGCTTCGCGGGTCCCGCTTCGGCGTTTGGAGGAGGGTGCTTGTCGGACCTTGAGTGGAGCGCCAAGGGGAAGGACAGAACAGCAGCAGGGCTGCGAGCTGCGTAGCTGGGACTCCGTATCCCAGGAGTCCCTGCACCGACCACAAACACACCTGGTCCGCTCTCCCTGCTGCCACGCCCCCTGGTTCTCGTCCTCCCCTTATAACAGGTCTGGCACACCGCTGCGCGGGAGAAGGGCGGGAGAAGGGCGGGAGAAGGGCGGGACGTCTGTGGCCGTCAGGGGCTACAGGAGGCTGGGCTGGACCCACTCTCATCGTATATTGCCATATGGACATTGTAACTAGCGAGGCAATTTGTCATCTTGTTTTGCTTAATTTACGGGCCGTAGTTTTACTTTGCCCCTGTGCCTCGAGAGGTTTTGCTCTGGTCTACATTGTTTTCTTCCCCCTTTCAAGCGACACTGACTACTAAGTATGTCTTCCCCCCCCCCCCCAATCACCCCTGTACAGAGTCACCGCCAGCCCAAGGTAGGGGCAACAATCTTGGGTGCCCTAGACTAGTATTTTAGCCAGGCAATTCGTGATAGCGTAAGCAAGCGTAGGCAATCTATTGAACTCCTCAAACTTCCTCTGGAGAAACGGCCACCCTTGGGTTTTCTGGCACCGGTTCCCTCTTCACCACCTTTAACCTTGCCAGTGGTAGTAGAAAAGTCCCATGCCTCTACTCAGTCGCCCAGTTTGTTTAGGGTGGAAGGCAAGTTAGGCTCAGACCCCCAGACCATTAATACTCTTTCGGTCGCTGTCTCGACCATCTTGCCTCCCCCTTTGCCTACTACTTCAATTGTTTCTTCTATTGGTGAGGAAAATACTGCCCAATCGGGTGTGTTAACCCACGCGGTTTCTAATAACTCACACTAAAAGGACAAGACACACTACCCTGAGGAAGAGTTGTTTTCCTAAACATCCTAAGAAAATTAGGAAACTTGGAATAGGTTTGGGAACCCCTTGCAAGCCTAAAGGGGTTGGTTTAGGTGGGGCTCAAGTTGTCAAGGATGGAGTCACCCCGGTTAACTCTGTATCTAACCCTAGTGATTCTCTGTTGACAGGGTCTGCTGAGATTTCATCCTTAGATTTACCCTTCCTTTTGCAGTTGGAGAAGTTGATGAAGTCACTACTGACCCCCATTGAAGAACGAGTCAAAAGGTTAGCTGACCGACTAGATTGCTTTGAACAGGCTACATTAGACAACTTCTTTTCAACCAAATCCCTAATTAAAACCCACCTTAGGACAGGGGACAGTAATAATCCTACTAAAATAAGCGGGCTGGCAAGTGGTGTACCTGTTCCAGAGCCCCTCCCCCCCCCTGTTATTACTACAAAAACGGGGCCCCGTCTTTCAGGACAAATCCCCAGGATTACTTCCCACCCACCAGACCATTCACGGGTTAATACATCTCAACCCAAAAAGCGCTTAGATACTGTGGTCACGGGTACTAATGATGGATCCAAAACTGGGAATCCTGGACCCAAAAATCCCAACGCCTCAACTCAAATCCCAACGTCCTGCCCTGCTGTTCTCGCCTCTAGTCTGCCCGGCACAATCCCTACTAGAGTGCCCCGCAGGATACCACCCATGAAACTGCCCCCAGACTCCTATCCTTTTGTTGCCATCCTAACCAACGTACCACCGTTGTTGGTTAGGCAGAGAGAATCCTTCCAGATGCTGAAAAACAAAGCAATGCACTGGTTAAGGACTAACAGACCACTGCCCAGGGAAGTGGATGGGCCGATTATTGGTGTTAGAAGGATAGGTTGGGTAGGTAGTACCCCTAAGCGCTTTGAGGGGGATTGTGTAGTTGTTAACTTCAAGGATAGCACATCTAATTACGAGGCAGAACTTTGGCACAAGTAGTGCTGGTATTGGTGTAGTCAACCCGACCTACTAGAGACCACCAGATATTCATTTTGGCATAACCCCAGAAGTAGGTTGCTACCACAACTTCCCCACTCCCGAATTTGACCCTTTCACTGTACCTTACCAGCAGGGAAACCTTTATAATGTACCAACTTCTAATCGTTTTGAAGTGATGGCAGACCCGGGGTGGGTTGATTGACAAAATGGTAACAATCTTGAGGGATCGGGCCACGAAAAATTCAATCCAGATTATACCATGATTAATCGGGAAAGTATGAATTTAGAGGTAAGGTTTGGGGAGTCTGCATCAATTCCCGGGGTATTAGAAAATGCGGATTTAAATGAAACTAGCATTGTTGGCATCCAGAATGTTGTGAATAATAACAAGGACAAAAACCTAGATGAGATGGGGTATGTAGGAATCCTAGCTAGTCATCCTGGGGCGCCCCCTGTAGGATTAGCTCCCGTAGATGGTTCCAGTTTAGGGAAGATGGTCTCATGGAATATCGCAGGATTAAGTAGTAAGCTGGCATCCCAAAATTGGATAGAGTTCATCAATGGTTTTGATGTATGTCTATTCCAAGAGACATGGGCTTGTGATCCTATATTCCTCCCGGGCTACTTAAACATCTCAATCCCTGCTAGCAAAGGTGTCAAGGGATGACCCACGGGGGGGGTCTAACTATTTGGATACGCCAACTCCTACCCGTAACAATCAATATGGTGGAATTGGGTAGCAATCATATCCAAATGATAAGAATGGTATTAGACCCTAGGGGAGGACTAGACATTTGTAATGTCTACGTCAGGGGCAATACAAGAGGGAAGTCACCTATCCTAGAGGCCTTGTCTTCTCTTTTGGAAAAACAGTCCTTGGGCAACAAAGTTATAGTTGCTGGCGATTTAAACCGGACTTTTGAACCCCTAGATATCTGACGATCCATTGGGGCGGGAGGAGGACACGCAATGGGGCGTCCCAATTTTAGATCTGGTCCCGGTTAGGCGGTGGACTAACGACATAATACGATTGAACGCCATCTGCCTGGAACAGGGACTAAGAGCCCTAAATGGGAGAACGAAGAGTGACAGGGGAGGCGCCTGCACATTTGACAATGGTCGTAGCCAAGCCGGATAGACTATGTCCTTTGTAGCCTGAACCTGTGGCAGTTAGTATGTGACATGGAAATAAAGGGTAGATTGGAGAGTGATCACAACCCTCTCTGCGTGGCCCACAACTGGTGGTCGGTTACAATAGGGAATTCTCAATCGACCGATGGTCCGCTGCCTGATATGACTAATGACATGCGTAGTTTGAATTGGCCGAGTGTATTGGCTAATGTGGAATCCATGGCATTTACAACCTCCGAGGTGGATATTGCAATCACCGCTATGGAGGATGCAACCCCAGTAACCCCAGGGTCAATGGAAATAACTGATATTCATGATAAACTCTTTTCCCTCCTAAAACCGCACTTCCTGAGGCCCCGCAAGATAAATAGCAAACAACCACCTAGACTAGCTAAATGGTATAATCACCAGTGTAGGAAAGCTAGGCTAAGCTTGGGCAGAGCAATTCGGAGTAGGGATGGGGTAGTGATTAGTGGCTCCAGAAAGCATTATAAAGCCAGCCTATCCCTAGCTAAAAAACTATGGGACAAACAGCCCCCGAGGCCTCCTTTAATTCGGCCCAATGCTAAGGATTCTAGGCTAATCTGGGACATTGTCAAATGGGGTAGAGGTGGAATTCCAGACAAACCCGGTAACAACGTCCCAGAGGGTGCCTGGGTAGATCACTTTGAACCCCAATATGCTGAGACTGCACAGTATAATGGTGTGGAAGCAATTTTATCTGTATATTCCACTGGGAATTTATTCACTCTTAAAGAAACTGAAGATGCTCTATGCACTGTCCCCGGGGGAAGGGCCCCGGGTTTAGATGGCGTACCAGCTGATGTTTTCATTAATGAAGAGGCGCGGTGGGCCAGATATATATTCCTTTTGGGAAATGCCTTTGCGAAGGGATCGGTCGTCCCGGAATTATGGAGGGGAGCGATCATTATACCCATATACAAAAAAGGGGATCGGTCTCAACTACAGGCCGATAAGCCTGATTGCCACCGTTCAAAAAGTTGTAGGTAGGATGGTGGTTAACAAATTAATGGATTGGGTTGACGAGAACAATGCCCTGTCCCCTTACCAGGCTGGTTTTCGACAGGCCACTAGTACAGTTGACCAGGTGTTTCTTTTTGCTCTGCTACAGTGGGGGACGGTGGTGCTAGGCGAAGGCAGCCTGTACGTTGCTTTTGTTGACCAGCGGGCTGCCTTCGACCTGGTCCCAAGGAGAAAGCTCTGGGTAGTTTTGAGCGAAATGGGTCTTCCGGCTGAGCTACTTACCCTGGTAATGAGGTTGCACGAGTGCAACTTCGCCAAAAAAGTCCAAACCAATAAAACCAGTTGGCAGTATATGACGCCAAGGCTCTTGGGTCTGCTCTTTATGGGGCAGAGCTGTGGGGCTTTGGGAAGCTTCTCCCCTTGCAGACCTCCGAGAACAGGTTTTTTAGGGGAATTACAGGACTCCCGCAGAGTACCCCACTGATTCCCCTTGGTCTTGACCTGGGGAGGAGAGCAGTTAGTGACCTAGCGAGGTTGCGCCCGATTCTTTATTGGAGACGCCTCTGGACTACCCCGGAGATCCTGCATTACGCAGAGGGGTTTCTAGCCATAATAAACGCTGGCATCTTTCATAGGATAGATTGGCTAAAAAAATCTTAGGTCTTTTTTAGGTGATCTTGGTCTCTCAAATTTATGGGATAATCCAACCGGGGAGCTCTTTCCAATCAAAAAAGCGATTAAAGATCTATATTGGGATCGTGTAGCTGCAAGAGTTTGGAACAATACTAAATCTGACTCCATGACGGGCCGTTTTGTGGTAGCTAATCTGTATCCAGTCTTGGAACCCTATTGGGACAGCATAACCAACCCTGGGGACAGGAAGCTTTTCTTTCAGTTAAGATCAGGTGCCCTTCCATTGAGATCACTGACAGGTAGGTGGAGGTGTTCCTCCACCTCATAGTGTCCAGCTTGTGGTGCATCAAATGAAAGTATAGGCCACTTTTTATTCTCTTGCAAAGCTTATGCCACCCCGAGGAAAGTTTAGTTAGTCACCGTTTGTAAAAATCTAGGGACATCCAGGGGTGTCGAGGTCTTACGAATCATTTGTACTTCCACCCATATGCCTGTAGTTCTAGCAACAGCTAAGTATTTGGGTTGGGCATGGTCTATTAGACGGAGGGCTCTTCCCTAGAGTACACTGATTGGGGTATCCTTTCTGGCACCTGTGTAATTATGTATCAAAGTTTCATATTTATTTGCTCTTGATCAATTGTCTATGTTTGCATAATCTTTTTTAAATTACTGCACTTAACAAGGAAACAATTGTTTAATGATGTATTTTAAATGTATGTTTGTGCTTTTATGAGTCTAATCCTCGAATAAAGCCTGAATATGAATAGTTAGTCACTCATGCCTGAAAAACGCTAAGCAGAATTTAGTCAACGCTATCCAACATAACTTTACGTTTTCGGAGACTCTTCTAGTGGTCTTCTGTTTGACAATTCTCATCACATTGGCTTCCTCAAAGAAAAAGCGAAATATTTCTGAAATTCTCAAAAACGCCTCGTCTCTCTCTGCACCTAAATGCTTGCTCAAAAGTGAAACTTAAAACGTTTTCTGAAAGCATAAAAAAAACGTTTCCCCTTTTTATTTTTATAATCTAGTCTTCTAAATCAATAAAACAGACTACTTGTGTGACTTCAGACAGGCCCCTTTGAGAGTGTTTAAAGTAGCGCCAAAAGGTAATTGTGCACAACATGACATTCAGAAAAATAGAAATCCATTTAGGCTCACGAATCCGTGCCGAGCAAGATTGTTTAAATTACATCATTCACACGCAGTACCTCACAAAGACAAACAGTGAATAAGCAACGAGCAGATGCAGTAAACCGCAGGTCAGGGCCGGCGCTAGGCATGGGCAGCATGGGCGGCTGCCCAGGGCCCCCTGGTCTGGTCGCAGGAGGGGGGCCTCGCACCTTTAAAGACTTCGGTGTTTCGAGTCCTGGGGGGCCCCCTAAGAGTTTAAAGGTTCTACCCATTTCCCCTGCTGGCCCCTCTCACAGGGCCTAATCGCTGCAGCTGTGTGATGATGGCAGCGATTTGATAGGTACTTAAACTGCCCTCATGTGTGAAGTGCGCCCTGCCCCTGTATGAATGAAAAGCAGGATCTCCTGCAGGGCGCACAACAAAGAATAGAATTACTTCCTGTCACGTGAAATCTGATCACCTAGGATGAGGGAACACAGGAGGAAGCATAGAGGTGAGAAAAAAGGGGGGGGAGCAGATAGGTGTGAGTATGACAGAGAGATCTGGGGTGCAGGCAAAGAAGCAGACACAGCATTAACATGTGGTTGGAGCAAGGCTTTATGTGTCTTACACCCAGCAATTAATTAGAACGGAGATTGAAACGGGCCCATATCTTTTCCTATATTCATGTACTAACTTGACCTGCAAAAAAACTGGTTTAGTATATGCACAATGAGGTATGACACGTTTACAGGGTCGGACTGACCTATAGGGCAATCAAATCCGGCTGTGCCCAACGGTCTAATCTGTCAGGTCAGTATGTAGGCTGTTTTTTTTATGTTTACAGGCCTGCTTTATGGTCATATGAGACTTTTTTTATGTTAATTTTCATGATATTTTAAAACAAACATTGCTTCCAGCAAACTCAAATATATGCAGTCTTCCATACCTTACACAATCGTATACAGCATGTCTTTACAAATTAAAAACTGATATAATTTGCAAATACAGACATTTTTTTAGCTGTCTAATTCACTAATGGGGGGCCACTTTTATTTCGGTGCTGGGGCCTATTTCCTGTCTCAGTCTGACAATGTATGTTAGGGTAATACATGGCAACAAATTAGTTCCTGTTTGTGGTTCACGTGCTGCACTTAATTTTGCATTCCTTAAAAATCTTAGGTATTTTCAAAATGTGTTTCTGTAATTCGTTTCACAGGGGAAACAGCCTCTACAACGAAGCCGTTTCCACGAATTCAGTAACCACGCATGCTTTACAACGCATGCGTGGTTACCACTAAAACCTTTACCACGCATTCCTTTACTACGAAATACGTAGTAAAGGAATGTGAGTTAAAGGTCAAATAAAAAAGAGGGGGCAAGGGGGGGCTGGGGGGGGGGGGTCTCCCCCCCCTAAAAAAAAAAACGAGCAGAAAGAAAAAAAGAAGAAACTTACATAAAAACGTCTTCAGTGCCCCTGTCATGAATGAAGAGCATCCACAACGTCGTAGCGTAGCGTGTCCGTCATTATAGAAGTCCTTTTTTAATTTTCATAGGCGTGTTTTGACGTTTGTTTCTGTGGTTGGTGGAAGTAAGGGCTGCTGATGAAAGGCGTGCA
Source organism: Lissotriton vulgaris (assembly GCF_964263255.1). Lineage (NCBI taxonomy): Eukaryota > Metazoa > Chordata > Amphibia > Caudata > Salamandridae > Lissotriton > Lissotriton vulgaris. The sequence goes on along the minus strand of NC_141691.1, from coordinate 221,112,428 downwards.
GAGGTGTCAGGTAAGAAAACAAATCTTTGAAAATAAAAATTACCCTGAAAAAAAAGTATGAAGTGTTTCTCTCCTTTGCTTCTGTAGACTGACCCCTCTCCATGCCTCATTTCCCTGAAAATAGCCTACTAACGCAAATAATAATATGCACACGTTGTTTAGCCTATCACTATCATTATGTACAGTTTCCCGTTTCAAAGATGTTTTTTACCGTAGAATAATCCTGCGTAAAAAAATGCTGCGTGCTAAAGCCACATGCGAACAAAAATTCGCGTGGTAATGCCATGCGTGGTACTGGTTAGCGTGGTATAATCATATAACCGTTTCACAGCATATTACTCTTGTATGGTGCACACTTTGTATTGAGTTGCATCCAGGTCTTTATAACTGGCTACAATTGAGAGCTTTGTATTTGAGGCCAGAGGCAGTATAACTTTCTCACTGTGCCTACCTGGGGATCAAAAAGGTGTTCAGAATGCATGATCATTCAATACATGGCCTCTCTGCAGAGAACACAGAGCAACAGTACAGTATTCAAATTGCAGGTGTGATTCTGTGCAAATGTGTGTGAAGGAGGCACTCATTGGTCAAAACAGTGACAAGGTAAAAGAAAAATAATTTCTTGTTGTTACTCATTTATCCGAAACAGCTAATAACCATTGACAAAATCAATACTCCGGGTTGTTTTTAGGTGTATGTCAGTTGTGTTATACTTCTGTTTTCAATCACGGAAAGCCCAGAGAGGAAACAAAGTACTGGTCAGATTGTACTCTTTGTGGAATCACAGAAATTTAGATGACCCTGTTTAGGCTACACCCTTAATTATGTAGACCACACCCCTTTTAGAGACCCACTCATTTGTTTTTCAGCCAGCCTAAAGGCGTAGGCTGGCAGAAAGGGAGACAGGGAAGAGGAGAGATGGATGTAATGGGCAGAATCCATGCGGACAGGCAGGTAGAGAGATTAAGAGCTGAGGTGAAGAGCATTACATTCAAGGATGTAAGAGGAGAAGAATCCATGCAAAGTGGTAGGAGGCCGGGAAACTTGGGATCTTTGAAATGCAGAGGTTCCTAACGTAACATTTAATAATTTGTTGTGTGCAAGGCATGCCTCACACTTCCTAGTGGTTTGGAGGTTTCACCCTCATCAAGAATACTTTTAAAAATGGCAGAAGATTGTATTATTGGCCCATTTTCTATAAATTCATAATCCCATTCAATAGAACAATAACAATTTTTAAATCACTTAATGTATTTCTATTTAATACAGATGTAAAATATAGGTACACATTTTCTAAGTATTAATTTTTAACCGTTATACTCACATCCAAACTCAGTAAGTAGCTTCTTGCAAAAAGGCTTCAACAATGCCATATAATCTGTGATCTCTGAATAAACTGCACCTTTTATAAAATACAGCAGCTCATCTCTTAATGAGAATTTCTAAGTTCAAATATTTCTCTCATGTATAGTTGGAGCTACACTAGTTTCCCATTAGAAAGGAAGTAGCCTTCAAGGCACTGTATATTGCTCACAACATAGGTCCTGAGTACCTTGGAGAAATGCATATGTACACACCTAGGGGAGCTCTTCGATAAACCTCCTCGGGAAAAGTGGAAACAGCTAAAATAAACAAAGAGACATGGAGTGGCAGAAGCTTTATTTCATTCCTTGCAAACTCTGAAACAATTTAGAAAAAAATTAAAACCTGGCTTTTCTCAACTATGTTGCCAATTAGCTTACAGCTGCAGATGGCAGTGCTACACTGGCATGCGCTATAAACAATATCAATATAATTAATGGCCAATTGAAAGGAGTTCCTATGATGTCACTTCCTGTTAAGTTAACTCGTATGCAAATTATAGGGGCCTCGCATTTTCCTATTCTGCCCAGGGCCCCATGAACCCTAGGACCGGCCCTGCCGCAGGTCATGTGACTTGTTCTAACACCCTCCCCACCCCCAGAAAAAAACATGCACATGGAAAGTTAAAACAAAAGGAAACATTACCAAAGCACAAGCTGATCGGTATGCAAGCAAAAAAAAAAAAAAAAACCTCTAAGAGTACAGGTGCCAGAGACAAGTAATAGGCCTTAGCTCCGTAGGCATGACAAACACCAAACGCCAAAAGAAGGGACAAAGTCAGAGTAGCCACCTTCAAGCAAGCTTTTTTTTATTTTTTAAACAGACCAACAATGATGGGAGTAATGCAAGCCCATAGAGTAGATATACAGGTCTCAAAGAGACAGCAAATACGCTGCCTATGCGAGACCTTAAATATAGCTTATGAATTGATGGGACACCAAATCGAAGATCCCTGCAGAGTTCGAGATATAGCTTTTTAAATAAGCAACAACACTTTACGCTCAACAGCAAACAAGCACTGGCAAAGTCAACAAATGAAACTTTAAAAAGTTTTTGCCAAAAAGTGACATCAACGATTAATGCAGTAACTTGCCAGTAAGTGACGACCTCCGGCAGGAAACCAGTCAAAGGGACCAACAAGGTCCGAAAAACAATTAATTTGGCAGCAAAAGAAGTGTCCAGTGTTCGCGATCCCTTACCATTGACTTCTATGGAGTGGTTGCGATTCAAGGGATACAGGAGTCTTCCTGGGGCTACTCCAGATAGGGCAACTCCAGTCACATGGGTCGACGTCCCTCAAAGTCCTTGAGGCCATCAAAAGTCCAGTCGCCACCAGGTACTACCATCTTTTTTTCTGGGTGACCAAGTTGCACTCTGACTTTTTCTACGAGAGTCCAGGTGCAACTTGAGCACCAGGTCTCAGTTCCAGGGCGGTGTTGCAATGAGTGGCAACAATTAAGTTATCTGAGCTACTAAATTGCCCAGAAAGGCTGTATGTAGCACAGGACCACAGAAAGGGAGGCAAACAGGAAGTGAACCAACCGGCTGGCAGGATCTCTGCTTCTGGCTGGCCATTGAGAAGACTTCTCTACAAGCGGGACACCAGACTGTCTTCTCTTCGAAAGCTTAATGAGCTGCAAGTGCAGTCAAACTTGAATGCAGCTTCATTGCCAGTGGCAGGGACAGCAGGTCAGTCTTTTAGTCCACTTCTACAGTCCAAACGAAATCTGAGTTGTGTGGGCAAGGGGCCCGCATTGATGCCCAGAAAATGCCCTTATAGAGGTCATGGTCAGTAGCCAATAGGCTACTTGGTTACCCCCAGCCGGCCGACAACTTTGTGGATTGTGGCACCTAGCTACTCTAGAGTGCTCTATTCTGCCAACTTTCAAGATGGGTGAACTCCTCTCTTGGTGTGTGGAGCTCTGTAGCCTGACCGAGGTGTGGCTACACACACACAAGGAAAAACTGGTGTGGCCAGTATTTCCTGCTCCGTCTCCAAACCCAACCTGTCTACCCTGACAAAAGGGCAGCCCCTTTGGAGTGTGATCACCATGAGCCCTTCAAAGGGGGCTTTCTCTTTGAAGCTCGCTTTTTGGGCCAATACCCAGTGTGGCTTCCATCCAGGAGGTGGCAATATCTCCTCCAGCAGCGGGCCTCTATTGTTACTGTCCTGGGAGCTGTTAACACATTTCAAGGAGGCAAGCATGCTGTTTCCTGGTCAGCTTCGGCAAATGACCGCTGGAAAATTTGACAGAGTGCCAAATTTCTAAAAGCTGCATGTGGCAACAAGTTATATTAATTTCAATTTGGGGAGCTAGTCTAGCTTAAAGCAACAAGTTGGTTGATACCTTGAAGTATCAACTTTGGTAGTTCTAGTCAGAAGTTAGCACAGAGTTGAAGAACAGAGCTACATGCTTACAATGGTGTTACCAACCTGGCACTGTAAAAAATAAAATATATATATACATACATATATATATATACACAGACAATTGCAAGTTTTTACTGTTAAAACATGTACAACACATGGTCCTACTTTATAATAAGCTGCACCCTGCCTTTGGACTCAACAGGCCTGCTGTAGGGGTGACTTGTACTTATTAAAACAGAGGGTTGGGCTTTGCCTTCGCTTTAAATGACAAGTAGAGTTAGTAATTTGCTGCTCTACAGTGGCAGGCTGGGAGAAGTTTTACCTTGTCCAACTCATGGTGCCACAATCAGTACTTCAGTCCCCAGGGCACATGCAGGAAAACATCAGCTTCTATGGTTCTCCACCCCCCCCACACTTTTTGCTTGATGTGATGCTGTTTTTGACTAGTCTGAATGGGATTTTGCTAACCAGGACCCCACTATCTGCATTCTCCTAAATTGTTGTGTTTAATACCTAGTTACATTCCAGATTGGATACTGGGGTACCCTTATCAGACCACGGTATATGGTACTAAGGTACCCAGGGCATAGATAACCCTGAGGTCTCCAAAGGGTTGAAGCATGCATTATGCCACCCATGGGAGACCATGCAAAATGTAACTACAGGCCTGACATTGCAGCCTGCGTAAGTTGGTGCTTGCACCACTTAAGATATAGGTTTCCTATATCCAGGGTTTTCCTTTATCCTTTAGATACATATAGCAGGGGACCCCCTCTAACGTTACTTTAAGGTCAGGGAAAAGAGGGGGGAAAAAGTAACACGTACTGGAGAAATTCCCTCAAGACCTATATACTTTTCATGATTAACATGATTTGCATATATTTACTTTGTTCATGCACAACAATAATATGAAAACTAATGAGTTTCATTTCTTTGATATTTTATTTCATCATTCTTTTGTTTTTCATTTATATATCTTATAAATTCATCACTCTGCTCATTTTCATTTCTTAAAAATATTTCTTTTTTTAAGTATATACTGTTTTGTACAAAATACATATTACAACAAATACCAACAAAGTTATTACAAAAAGAGAAAAAAGGACCCTGGACTATATAGACAATAAATACAGTACCACTCATACATTCACATTCATTCTAATCCCATTACCATCCACACATTCAATACAAATGCAGTATCTGAACAAATCTTGATGTAATAAGGCAGAAGGCGAAATTATACTGCCCAAATTTATAACCATCAGATGTAAAAAACGGATTCCACGCAAGGTCGACGCGCGTTTCGGTGGGTTCTGTACCACCTTCCTCAGGACCTATGCAGATACAAACATTCCTTACACAACAACAGCCAGGGATTATTCTTTCACAAGATGTGTGCCTGTAGTCTTTAAAATTCAATTGGCAATATTCAGTATTGCAATAGTCTCAGTGCGCATCAAGGGATATTAGTTCCTTTTATATTTCTAATTATTGCCACACAGGGGTATTCTTTTTATTAATGTCCTTTCATTCTTAACGGGTGCGTCTCAGCACAGCAAAAATGGTGAAATAGTATCTCACTATTGTAGTTCCCCTATTATTCAAACGCAAACGTATAGATGGTTTTATCTGGTAGCAAACAGGAAACCCTCTTTTTACACACGAGTCACCATTTTCGTGGTGATCACTTACAGCCTTATAGTCTGGTGTCTTGCTTCTACATATGGACCACGAACCCGAGTTTCTACGTGGCAATAACTTTGTTGGTATTTGTTGTAATATGTATTTTGTACAAAATAGTATATTCTTAAAGGTAAAAATATTTTTAAGAAATGAAAATGAACAAACAAAGGATGAATTTATAAGAAATATAAATGAAAAACAAAAGGATGAAATAAAATATCAAAGAAATGAAACTCATTAGTTTTGATGTTATTGTTGTGCATGAACAAAGTAAATGTAAGCAAATCATGTTAATAATGAAAAGTATATAGGTCTTGAGGGAATTTCTCCAGTACTTGTTACTTTCCAATTATCCTATGTCCAAGCACCCTGCCTTCAGAATTGCAAACGCCCGTTATCAAGGGGACTTTTAGGTTTTGATTGAGAGGGTGACCCTGCATGAGCAGGACACCCCTGCAGCCTACGTAATCCATTCTCGCGGGTTGTCAGTAAAGCAGCCATATTAATATGTAGAGGGGCACCACGTAATTACCCAATTATCATCTCAAAAACAGCTGCAACAATTCTATCATGTTTGGTATCAAACATGGTGGAATCATACCTCCCACACCGTCAACGGTGTGGAAGGTATGATTCAAAGCACTGGAAGAGCCCTCCAATAGGCCCTCAGTGTTCCTGGTGCCAACCTTCTAGACCTGGATAGCACAAAATGGTTGCTGCTGACCAGGGACACATTTCTGCCCTCCTGCTGCTGAGCCAAGCTCGAGCAGAGGAAGGTAGAATAGGCATCCTGTCACAGGGAGGTGTGACCACCTCCCTGACAGGATTTAGTATATTGGAGCCCAGTGGGTGAGATAATCTGCGCCAGGAAGTCTGCATGAGGGGCGCACTTTATGTCCCTGTGCATAGTCCAGGTCAAACCAATTCTGTGTGCCGTTTGCTCGCGCATGAAACTGCACAAAGGACATGGGATTAACTCCCGTCCAGACCCGCCCTACAAGGGTCCCCTGAATCTTCCCAACCCTTTCCCTAGGGTGCTTGAGGGCTTACCTGGGTGTAGGTCCCTAAATTAGCCATGGGATGAGATTCAGATCAGACACTACTCCTACCGTCTGGACACTCTGCACTTCGCTGGACTTAGTTTGGGCCCGACTTGGAAGGTTCCTGTGTGATGCACATGCACAGATGCAGCAGACTGGAAGGGGGACCAAGGCCTGCGAATCAAAGACACTTGAAGGAATCACCCTTGGAGTGAAGGCGTCACTCCACTGCATTCACAAGCACGGCAGCCAAATTCACTGGTCTGCTGATCCTGAGCTCCTCCTGACTCTAAGGTCCTGCAACACAGGTGGTGGTTTTCCACAGCTGCCGAGGCCTGCCCTCTCACAGAGTTGGAGGTCAGTATCGCTTGTGGGGGTCTCAATAACAGAACCCTCTGTGCACTGCATCAAACTTGCAGTTGCAAAGGCTTGTTGGCTTCATTCCAATAAGATTTCGGGCTTCAAGGAGCCCCAACCTCAAGCATCTCCTGTGACCAGACTCTTCAGCCACATTGCTCCATGTGCATCGTGGCCTGCATCTTTTGGTGAGCTGCTTGAGGTCCTCCAGCAACTCCAGTGGCTCAGGCCTGAGGGTATATTTGAGGGCCACATTTGTTTATTTTGGGCCCACTGATTAATCAGGACTACCCTGCTTTTGGTGAGTCCCCCTGGACCTTGCTGGTCCTGATGTTGCACCTTCGATTCCTGCGTTGGTTGCATTTGCCTTTGCCACGGCTTGTTTGGTGCTCCCGCCGATCAGACGCCGCACCACTCAATATCCTTTGTGGGACAGCTTGTGCACAGCTCCTGGTCCAACTCTGCATCGCCTGGTCCTCATAGCTGCAGAGACTAGGGCATAGTCACCCATCCTGCAACACCGCCCATTGGAGGGCATTCGTCTTTCAAGTCACCTGGTCACTCCTAAATGACAAACTCCGTCCCCTCGGCTTGCAGGTATCGCTCATTAAGAATCCATCCTCTGATTCCACCAGACACTTCTTCCACAGCGGCACTTTCCTGATGTCCTCCATTAGGTTCAACAGTGGTTTCAGACACCACTTCACATGTACGCATCCGGCTTACCTGGTGTAGGTACTAGGGTATCCACAGGTGGGGTGGCTCTCCAACCTTCTGTCTTTCACAGGGTCTACTGGAAGTGTACTTAATCTTAAATAAAAAATAAAAGTGACTTTTGCATAGACTTGTACGGAGCACGTGGTTGTGTTCCAACACTCTCCGTGGGGTCCCCATCTACTACCATGGGTGGTTCTAAGGGTCCCCAGCATTACTACATCCTCTCTACATCCTGAGTTGTGGTTCTTACACTACTTTTAGTATATGGTTTGCCCCCCCCCCCCCCACCCCTGGGGTCCACTGTGTATTTTGTGCGATCTACTTTGTTTCTTTGCTTAAGTACTGTGTGCATTGTGGTTTTTTTTCCGTGTAAGCGACATCGGAACGTACTAGAGAGTATTATATAATAAATACATTTTAATAAATATTTTGTGTGGTTATTTTCACTTATCTATACTATAAGTTTGCATTCTGGTGAAACCAGCTGCTTTACACTCCTTCTGGACTAAGCCTGAAGGCTGCTTTCCACAGCCACCACTTCGAGAGCTTTCTAAGGTGGTCCAAGACCACCTAAATCACCATAAAGGTGGTCTGAACTGGTGCCCACTTACATTAGTGGACATCATATACCAGGCGAGCTGCTCACAGGACACCAACGTACAGGCCCTGGGTACCTCTGATACCATATACTAGTGGTGTAGAAGTAAGCTAGCTTATGCCAACTGGGTATAGGCCAATCAAACACACATTTAAGGGTCGTGGCACTGGCACAGAGGTATGGTTCTCAAGCCTCAGCACACTCCGTTGAAAAACCAGTAGTGTTCGTCCAAGAATTTAGGAGTGATCTAGCCAGTGAAAAGGATATTGGTTGAAAATCATAAACCGCCCTTAATAGAGTAGGATCCACAGCAAAAGCGCCGCCACCGCTGAGAGTCAGCAGCACTTACCTCACTCGCCCAACAGAGGAAGGAAGGCAGAGGACACTGCCCATACCGCTGCCACCGCCGCCAAGAGTCAAGAAACACCGGACTCCGCGCCGCCGCTCCGGGAGACTGCAAATCCCGGCAGGCACCGCGGCGGCGCGTCAGAGTGACGTGGCAGCGCCCTGCGAGCGCTAAGGAAGACCTGTTAAAAGGAGGAGCACCCCCGCGTCGCGGGACGCCTGGGGCCAAGCCCAGGCAAAGGGCGGGCCCTCTACGGCCCTCATCGGCAGGAGGAGGCAGGGGCAGGGCTCAACCCCCTGTTCCATCAGAGACGCGCTCACAAGTAAGACTCTGTTGTCGTCCCTGTGTTGTTTGTTAACAGCGCTATATATATAGATGATGTCTAAAAAGAAACCTGCTGCTTTGCCCGCAAACACCATGGACAACTATGTTGTGCAAACAGTCAAGAAAATAAACGAACAAAGGAGGGAATCACTTGGGCTAAGCCAGTCACCAGACTTGTGCAGGCTAAGCCCTACTTTACCTCCGTCAACTGATGATAGCCCTTTTGTGTTGGTGGAAACCAGGGTCTCACCAATTGCATCACCTATTATAGAGTCTAGCAGCCAGCCATTGATTATGTTACCATCCCCTGTTATTCTAGATGGAGACTCAGAAAATGTTATAGAGTCAGACCCAGAAACTGAAACTGGTCCTGTGGAGGATGATTTACCATTGATTGAGCACACACCCCGGCCTGTGCGCACCTGTGTGAAGAATCAGCGGAAACAGGGCGGCCCAAGGCCAAGAGTGAAAAGGAAAAGAACATTATCCCCAGGTTCTTCGAGAGCTCCCCTAAAGGCTGTAGGGGAAGGGACTTTAAGAAACAGAGGAGATGATGAAATGTTGAGTAAACTGCTTGAGGTTGTAGAGGGTAAACTTATTGAAATTGTAAAACCTCTGATCTCTAAAATCGATAAATTGCAGGCTGAAGTAAAAAGACTTGGAGGTGTGCAAACTAAATTGACGGAGGAAATAGGCAACCTTAATACTTTATTAATAACAAGAAATAGTACCGAAGGGATTAACCAAGCTGGAGAAGGGACATCCGGTGTGCTGACTAATCCAGTGCACATGCCGGCCCCGAAAGTTAATCAACATGTAACAACAGCAGAAGGGCGTCCGTTGACAGTAAATTTACCACAAGCACAAGTTCACGGTACAGCCCCACTGCAGTTTATTGAGGAAGCCTCACCCGTTGTACTGGTGTTAGCTAATGTACCCCTTTTGGATGACGGCATCACCGAGTCATCTAGCTCTCTGAGTAGTAAGGCCCTCCATTGGCTCTCAGGTAATATGAGGTTAGCGCCTGGAGGGTTACAGCAACTGGCGCATGACATTAAAGCAGTTAAACGTGTCCCTTGGATAGGGAATCGCCCCAAAAGATTTAAAGGGGACTGTGTGGCGGTAACATTTGCACACCCCGGTGTACTTCCAAATGTCTTAACACATATTCTTCCGCCTCACCGTAGAAGAGGTACGGTGGTTCCCCTAACATTAAAATTCTTCTATGGGGAACAGCAAAATGTAACCCTGCCAAAAACGCCAGCACTAGGATGGGATAACAACTTGAATATGCATAACCGCTGGGCTTCTCCCCTAGTACCAAGCCTGCTATTACACAACAGATTTGATGCCCTGTCTGGTCTTAATAACTGCGATTGACAAGAGGTCAGTCACGACATTGCTGAAGTGTCTACAGGAGTGACTTAAATCAGTCCCCAAATTCTGTAGGTGGTATATTGCCTAAGTCTGTGGGTAAATCTTGTAATACCTTAGAGAGGACATCAACATCTTGCCACATTGCCAGTTGGAATATAGCAGGACTAGTTTCTAAATTTGAAGTATTAGGGTGGTTAACACTAATTAGAACATTTGACATCCTTTGTTTACAAGAGACCTGGTGTTTAAATTTTAAGGGCCTTGATGGTTTTGTAGCATATGAGCTACCAGCAGTGGCACCTACCTCAGGGAGGGCCAAAGGTGGTTTGCTAATTCTGATTTCTGTGAAAATGCGAATTAGGGTGAAGGAGCATATCACCGTGGGCAATAACTCCCAATTGCTGTGGTTAACTGATGAGGCAGACAAAAACATTCTGCTGATTAATATGTATAACAATGTTTTTGATGCTAGTAGATACATGGTTATTTTAGAATTAGACGTCGCAATCAAACAATTGATGAAAGCTTCTAATACAGTTTGAGTTCATATATGTTGGAGATTTTAACATTTCTGTTTGCCCGCTCTCTAATCAAAAGTTGTGTGGCACTTTGAACCGTGTTGGAGAGCCAGCTACACATTTCGAACACAATACATATGGAGAAACCCTGAACTCCTTCCTACTCGCCCATGATATGGAAATCCTAGAGATTGAGCAGGATGAGAAGGGTGATAGCTTGCCAACTTTTGTAGGGAGAGGGGCGAACACTGTAATTGATTTTATTTGCATGTCTTCCGAACTAGCCCATTTTAGCTCTGATGTCAAGGTTGTAGACCACATGGTTAGTGATCATAACTGTCTTGTTATTGAAACTAGGTTTTGGGAAGCTTGCATAATTCCAGATAGTAGCCATATTATAAACATTGAGGTACATAGGCCGAACGGATTTAGAATAAGGTGGGCTGGGGATAAAGCTGAAGTAATTTCTAATTGCATTATCTCATGCTGCTTAAATGACATCACATCAACTATTGATGAGAAATCAAATATGGAGGCCTGTATTTTTCACTTTACAAAAATCAATGTTTTTATTAGTGGTAAGTTTACCAGGGCTGCTGGAAATTTTAACAATAAAGCAAAGGGATGGTTTAATAATGCATGTACTGTGGCACTGAAGACACTAAAAGGCATTATCCATCAAACCTAGAGACAAAACGGTTGTAGCTAAGCTTAGATTTGACTAAAATTCAGCTCTTAAGCAAAGGAAAGCTGAACTACGTGAGGAAGCTTGGGAGCGTTTTGATCAAGCGGCTGTATCGAATAACTGTACTCTTTTCTGGGCAGTAGTTAACAGCCCCTTTTTAAAAGATGATAAACTCCCCGTGTTGACCTCAAACGTAGGTAAGGAATCATGGGTACAGCATTTTTCTGGCATTTTTAATCCTAACACGGTAATGTTGCCGATAAGTTGCTCTTGGCCAGTACTCAGCCTAGATATCACCTTACAGGAGGTCCTAAGTAGTATCAGGGCCAGTAAGGGCGGAAAGGCACAGGGACCCGATGGTGTTCCAGTTGATGTATATAAATTTGCACCTGAGACTTGGGGGACAGTACTAGTCAAAGTTTTTAATGCTGCTGTTCACTGTACTATCCCGTGCACCTGGTCTGAATCAATAATAGTTCCGATTCACAAAAAAGGGGACCGAGGAAACGTTAAAAACTACCGGCCAATTTCATTGCTGGATTCGTCCGTCAAGATTATGAGCCGTGTACTCCTCGTCCGATTAGAAGAGTGGGCAGAGTCTAATCAGATAATGACAGACTGCCAATACGGGTTTAGGAAAGGAAGAGGTTGCATTGAACAATGTTTAAACCTGGAACTCCTGATAGGGAAATACACCCGAGCAAAAAATGGTTCACTCTACCTTTGTTTCGCTGACCTGAGCAGCGCTTTTGACCTGGTGGATCACGCCATACTATGGACTATCTTGCTAGAAATGGGAGCACCTAGGGAAATTATATATTTCCTGGCCCGCTTGTACGAGAGGCTCAGCTCGAGTGTCCGGTACGGGCCCTCGGGCGAATGTACAGACAAATTTTGGGTCAGGAGAGGTATTAGACAAGGGTGCGTTCTGGCACCCCTGCTTTTCACTCTATTTATCAATGAAGTAGACTCGATCCTTAAGAAGGCACCAGCGGACGCCCCTAGAGTAATCACAAATACCATCCCCGTGTTACTCTATGCGGACGACGCTGTGTTGCTCTCTAGGACCCCTCGAGGTCTACAGCTTTTGATGGACAAATTTGTGGCCTTTATCGAAAAAAGAAAGCTGGTCATTAACAAGAGCAAGACATATGTGATGGAGTGTGGAGCTAGTAATGTCAAAACTAAAAAGCCCTATAGGTATCTTATTGATGGCCAAGTGGTGCAGCGTGTGGAAAATTTCTGCTACCTGGGGGTTACCTTTTCCAAAAATGGTCGCTGGGATGTCGAGCACAAGGTGGTGCGCGACAAAATGATCAGGAGTGCCAATGGAATATTTGCTTTTGCAAGTAAATTAGGTAGTAGAAGGCCTAAAGTAATGCTCAAGATCTTTGAAGCTAGGTGTCTCTCGGCTGCTCTCTATGGAGCAGGGGTATGGGGGTATCCAGGGCAGAACCTCTACAGGTAGAAGAGCATACATTTCTGAAAAAATTATTGTGTCTCCCGACATCCACTGCTAACAGTTTGGTCCACAAAGAATTAGGAGTACATCATCTAAATGATCTATTACTGTTGAGACCTCTGATGTTATGGCGTTCGGTCTGGATGAAAGACGAAACCTCATTTAATAGGGCCATCATTGAGGATTGTTTACGTCTAGACTATTCTCAAAATCCCATGGATTAAATACACAATTGAATCTTTTTCTAGTGTGTTTGGGTTAAACGTTACATTAGATCACTGTTCTGCTTAGGATTTCTCTAAAGAGAGTCTGAAATCAATCTTTTTAAATCATTGTGCAGAAAGACGAGCCGTGGATGATCTCAAACTTTCCACCTGTATACGTTACAACCAACTGAATGAATTTGTGGGCCTACACCCCTACCTCCCCCAGGTGACCAAAGGGCAACATCGGTTTGTCCTTACCAGGATGAGGATGGGTACGGTCCACCTATTGGTTGCATTCCCTGAGATTAAGATGCGCCCTATAGGTCCATGTCGGTGCGACAACATTTCAGAACAAAGCACAGAGCACTTTCTACTTATATGTAACCTGTACAGTGAATATCGTAAATTCTTTTTAAAACCTTTATTTATTAAATTTGGAGCAAGAACCATCAAAGCGGCAATGAAATTACTTTTTAATTTGCATCACCCTGACATCTGTTTTTATACGGCTAGTTATTTACTCAGGGCCATTAGCTCCAGGAAAAGCATGAATTTTTAAGCAAACAACTTTTAAAGTAATTTATTCATTGGAAACTTTTTAAAGTATGTTATTTGACTCGTTATATGTATCATACTGTATTTTTAGCGGATTGCGATTGTTAAGTGTATTTTCTCTTTTTAACATGTATTGTATGTATGTACTTTTATGGACATGATTTACATGTTTCCGAATAAAGTTTTTTTGACTTGACTTGAGTAGGATCTCTGACTCTGTATGGAAATGAACCATTTCATTTTGAATACACACCAAGCCAAATAGCAAGGTAGTCTAATTTCATATTGCAAACGGAGTGGAATTAGGATTAGATTTAGTTACAAACTGGTTGGAGGAAAAAGCAAAAGAAATTGCTTCTGATGAGGGAAGAGCTGTGGACACCCACTGGTAAAGAGCCAGGCATTAAGCCGGGCATTTATCCAAGTAACGCAGCTGGGACAAGAAGGCCAACAGGATGCAGAAAATGGAAATAGGGCCCAAATGCAATTCTTGCAGCTCAAAGCAGATGGAGAAAGGTGGATTGGGGACAAAGTAGGCCAGGTGTCCCAGGAAACAAAGCATCTGAAATGCTTCCAGTAGCCAATGACACCAGGGTGCCCTAAACCCACCTGCTACGTTGGCCAGACTCCCAACATGGACGCAAACGTGCAGAAAGCCAGGAGGAATGGAGAGACAGAACCCTGAAGGTCTGTAAACAGCCTTAAAAATTGCAAACTACCCACCACTATAGCTACCCTACAGCCTCCCTTAGCAGATTCCACATCACCCAGGACCACCCCAAACACTTCCCCCAACCTCACCAACAATAGATAACATGCCCTCTCCTTTCTAGACTTAAATCCACCATCCGAATGTTTCTGGGCAACAATGAGTAGCACAAATGGAAAGAGGGCACTTTCAGGGACAATGTGCAGAGAATATTCTTTCCTCATTGTTGCATCCATTCCTTCTCAAAGAAGTAGTCTATTGGTTCCGAGAAGAGTGGCAGAGGCAGCAGCCACAGAGTTAGTGGAGTGGGCGGTGCAGTCCTGGAAGCAGGCCTAACCTGGCTAGAAAGCAATGTTTGGATGCATGCTGCTTTTCAACCACATAGTCTCTTGTTGGAGCCTCACATTTAGTGAGTAAATATCTACAGATACTACCATTAGGCTCTGCTAGATCATGACAACAGTTTGCACGTTTCCAGCTCATTGTACTACGTTGAAATAAGAGTGAGAAGGGCGTTGTGTTGAGACACAGCAAAACAGGTTGTGGCAGAGAACAAACATGTGAATGAGATTCCAGCAAAATATTACACTAGAGACGACAGGACTACATTAGGACCATATGGAGGAGATTTACAGCATAAACACTATTAAAAACTCAAGATATTTGGGATACATTCTATTCTTACCGTTCTCTCCAATTGTGCCATTTTCAATGTAAGCCTGAAGGATCACATTCCAATATATCTGAACAACATTATCCACTTGTATCAAATCTGGATGGTTGCACTTGTACTTGCTCTTAAGAGGTATTGAAGTAAACAGCTGTGGTACAGCAGGAGTCTCTGTGATTACGGTTCCTGTGAAATGAAAAGTTCAGGAGTAAAAATTTAGCATGTTTTTAGAACTTCTAAAATATCTAGAATTAAGCTAATATTTATTGTCAGGCTGTGTTCCATTACCAAGTAACGGAAAATCTGTCAGCTTGCAAGGGAAACATCTACACATTATTCACTATTAGTGTAATAAATAGAGCACCAGGAGATGGAGCTAGACTTTTGTTGAAAGCAAAGGCAAGTAAAAAAAAAATACTTTTAACTGTATGTTATGTTTTCCTTTGTGGGTCACAGTGACAGCATGCTTGTGTGTTTATCTATGTGTGAGCATGTGTTGGTGTTAGGTTTTAAATAAACACATACACCCAGGTGTTGGTTTCATTGAAGCTTTTTCAGTACAGTACACTAGCACACCAAACCACTTTTGGCAGCTTCCAAGCAGCAAAACACAAGATGGACGTAATGTTGCGCAATGGCAAAACATTCACCCCCAGTCACAGATCTGGGTTTAATCCATCGTTATTTTGCTCACCAAGCCACCCTTGTTCAGACATGGCCATTTGCAAATCAGTCTTGACCCTGTGCCTCAGGGGGAACAGTCCAGCCCAAACTGCCAAGCCATGTCTTCCCTGGACCAGAATCAAGCATCCTGGGATCGGTTTCTGGCTATCAGCCTTTATCAACCAGGATAGCTTGACTACAGTGGCGTAGTGAGCAGTTCGGTCTGGACTGTTCCCATGGGTCACAGGTTCAAGACTGATTTGTAATGTAATGTAATAAGTTTTTGTATAGCGCTACTATCACCCTACGGGATCCTGGCGCTCAGACAAAGATGGAACAACTGTACCTGCGGCTCAAGTGATCACCGATTGACTAACTTCTAGGAAACAGTAGGGTTTTCAGTCCCTTTCTAAAAACCATCAGGGAGTCTGCTAACCTAAGGTTCTGTGGCAGCCCATTCCATAGTTGTGCAGCTACTACACTAAAGTCCCTACCCCCATTCTGGATAGTTTGAATCTGGGAACCGATATTAAGCCTGTGTTCGCCGACCGTAGGTGTCTGGAAGGCTCATACCAGTTAAATTTATCCTGCAGGGGTAGTGGTCCGTATCCATGAACCACTCTGAAAACGATGCATAGTGACTTGAAGCTTATCCGCTCCTTTATGGGAACCAATGGAGATTCCCTCAGTGCCATAGTTGTAGAGGAGCTCCAAGATCTATTCAGAGCCACCTTAGCTGCTGCAGACTGCACCCGTTGCAACCCCTGAATTATATACTGAGGGCCCCCAAATATAGGGAGTTACAGTAATCCAGCCTGCTTAACACTATGCTCCTCACTACCAATGCTCGGGAGTCATCTGGCAGTAGAGGGAGGGTCTTACGCAGCATGCAGATTAGAACAAAGCCGACTTGAATAGTTTTGTTAGTTTGGGACACCATTTGAAGATTGGCGTCCATTAGTACTCAGAGGTTTTGTACGGTATTAGTCAGGCTTAGAGGGTCTTCCCTCTAAGCTCAGACGTGAGTCCCTTGCTCACTTTGCCACTGGATTCAAGCAAGCCGGGCTGAAGACGGCTGGAATGCCAGAAACCGGTCCTCGGAAGCTGGTTTCCGGTCCAGGGAAGACATGGCTTGGCAGTTCGGGCTGGACTGTTCCCATGAGGCACAGGGTCAGACTGATTTGCATATAGCCATGTCTGAACTGGGGTGGCAGAGTGGGCTAAAGAACGGTGATGGATTAAACCCAGATCTTTTGACTGGGTGTGAGTGTTGGATGGAGCATCTGAATCAATCCATCAATCACCACCCCCTTTTGTACCGCTTCCTCTGGGGTGAGCCTAAACTCTGTCATAGGGTACTTTGGAATTTTTGCAGCTGAGCAGTACATCAGCTCCATTCCCCCCCCCCCCCCCCCCCCTCGTTAAGTTGAAGGGAATTACCTCCAAGCCAGCCGGCTGTTTTCCGCATACACTCCAGGAAAACCTCAAGAGAGGTCTCCTGCTTACCCTCTAGAGAGAAAATCAGTTTGGTATCATCCACCTAGTTTATCACGCTGATACCAAAAGACTTCATGATGGACTCCAAAGGTTTCAGATAAACGCTAAACAGGATGGGACTAACTGATGATCCCTGTGGAACTCCATATTGGACAGGGGAGACTTTGGATGTAAATTGTCCTAGAGTTACCGTCTGTTGGCGGCCCAGGAGGTAAGATTGCAGCCACTCAAAAGCTCTTCCTCTGACCCTGTTCCAGTCTTTGCATCAACACGGTATGACTCACAGTGTCGAAAGCCGCCGACATATGAAGGACAAGAATCGACTCGTCCCCTCTGTTGGCGCGCAGTCGAAGATTATCCATCACTGGTCAATGCCGTTTCAGCACCATGCGCTGGTCGAAAACCAAACTGGAATTCGTCCAACAGCTGGTTATCCTCAAGATGCTTAGATAGGATTCTGCTAACTGTCTTTTCCAAAAATTTTATTGGAAAGGGGAGAAGAGATTGGCCTAAAACTGGCTGGTAGTGTAGGGTCCAGCGATGTTTTTTTTTTAGCAGGTTATTAATCTTCTCCTGAAAATAACACAAAATGTCATCACAAAGCTGTTGTGAGGCAGTGGTCTAATTACATCGACTAGGAGGCAAAGTAATGTCCTTGAAAATCTTAAAAAGAGTTTTTGTGCTGTTCGAAGAGTTAAAGATGGTAGTGGCATAAAATGTTGCTTTTGCAATAGCTCTTTTATAGTTAAGCTGGACTAACTTAGTGTTTTTTTATCTAAATCTTCATACTGTCTTCTCCAGTTTCTCTCTGCCTTTCTACAAAGAAGTCGAAGTGCTTTTAGAACCGTGTCAAACCAGGGTGCTGAAGTCTTTTCCTGATTTTTAATTTTACGTTTTGGTAATAAGCGGTCTAGATTCTAGACTATGATGCTGCAGTACTTTTGATAATTTTCCTCCACCGAATCAGTGGGGGTTAGATGGTCATGCTCTTCGACCAAAGCTTGCCCCATATTATTATCCAATCTGGCCCACTTCCCATCTAGCCTATATGTAGTCGTGACCCTTTTTTCTTCCTGTCTGACATGTATACTAGTGTCAAAAAGGACCATATAATGATCAGTCCATGTTTGTGGTAGAATGGCTTGTACTGATGTATCCGCCTCATTGGCAAATACTAGGTCTAATATATGCCCCCCCTTGATGGGTGGTCTGATGTTCCAACTGTTGAAGATACAAATTGGCACAAGTCTGCTATAAATGACGATTCCCCAGATTCCCATTCTCCCAAAGATTTAAGTCCCCCAATATAATTAATCTGGCGTGGGGGAGGGCTAGGTTTGTGATGGTCTCATAGAAATTCTGATAGTCTGACGATTGTCCCGGGGGCCTATAGCACACTACTCCTGACAATAGATTTTCCTTAGTTCCCTGTATAGTGAATCCCAGAAGTTAGATTCCCCCTAATTTCATCCAGAGCTAAAGGAACACAATTCCATTTCTCCTTGAAGATCATCCCCACACCTCCACCTCTACCCGTCGCTCTGAGGTTATGTAGCGATGTATAACCAGTTGGACACGCCAAACCTAGTTTGACTGTGGCATTGTCATTAGTCCAAGTCTCTGTTAGAAACATCATGTCAAGATCTAAATCTTCTACCACACAAGATCTCAGAGTAGTGTTTAATAAGTGACCAACAATTAGACCACAGCTTAAAGGCGTACCGTTAGCTGTTATCATATTAAACGATGTGGTCTCATGATGGTCTATGGCCAGCAGCTCTTCCCTAAAATAGGGATTCAGACGTTGGAGAGATGTAGAACACAGAGTTAAGGCATTTTGGGCAGCATGACCGGCACTAGGCACAGTCAGGTCGTGGACGGGCACAGACGTGCTTGCCTCCTGCGGGCCTCCGGTGCGCCCGCTGCGCGCTTGCATTGGCTGTCGTAAATAGGCAGTCTGGTGCAGCACTTCAGCAACTAGACTGTCAACCAAAATGGCTGAACAATCTTCCCTTTCTATGGCCCTGAGATCGGAGGTGATAGTCCGCGAAAAACAGTGTGCGATATGTAAATTTTATCGTGCAAGTAAGTGGCTGATATTTAAAATATAAACATGATACACTGATTACAATTTTATTTAAAAGCTAGCGCGATCACAGCGCTATTCTCAGCGCGGCTATCTAGTGCTTTAATAATCCAACCACGGCAAAAATAATCTGCCCTCACAACTCGGGCAGCACAAATATACCGTGCCTTCTTAGTCTAGTGTGCCACGCGCCTGCAATCGCCGTCTTAAATAGGCAGTCTAGTGCAGCTAATTTGCATAAGGCTAGGTTCAAACTGGAATGGCATGGCGAGCAAAAAAAGGATGGATTTAGGCCCAGATCTCTGTACTGGGGTGAATGTATGACATTGCTCTGCATTCTGTCCATCACCTGTTTTTGCGGCTTCCAGGAAGCAACAACTGTCTGCAATTCATACATCAGAAGACAACCGGTATACAGAGCTTTGCGAGGACCTAGGTAGCTTTCCAACCACCAGCAAGCCATAGCACCCCCCCCCCCCTCCTGCCAGAGAGGACATCTCCTTGAGGAACTTTATTACAGTCCTAGTGTGGACTGTAGCTACACATTTGGGAGTGTATTCAACTAACAATATAACATAATTCTGTAGTGTAGTTCCTATATTCCCAATAGGCTCTGCACATTGGAATAATATATACTGTAGTTTAGACGTAGGACTGAAGTCGACTAGGTCTCTACCGAATATATTAAACTTAATACTGAGTGCCAGCTAGCTCAGAGGTCACTAGAAACTCTCAAATTCACAAGAAGGGATTAGTTTCTGACAAGCGCATAAACATGACAACTTTGGTTGCCAAGAATAAGAAATCAAATCTCTAGAGTCGCGGAAACAATAGATAGCCATTTTACTCAGCCAATCGTGCATGCTTCGTTTTACCAGAGATGCAGAGAAAATAGAGGGGCGTTTTCAATAAAAGTATTTATTGAACAGTCCTCTCTCAAGCATTGGAAATTAACTGCTACAATCTTAATACTGGTTATAAAGTACACTGTATATAATACGAACAGTATTATGAAGTAGTACTGTAAAAGCATGATATGGGTTCTAAGCCATAAGGTGCATAAAAGGTATAAAATACCTACAGTAATAAATAATGACTAAAAGTACTCAACTGGTGCTTCTAAAACACGCCTACCCTGGTGTCCCTAACCTAAGTCTAGTACTAGGGAAGTAGTAAGTGAGGAGTAGTCTAAGTTTAGTAGTTCTCTGCCAGGAATCTATTCCAAGAATTCTCTAAGAGGTCTAATCAGCTCCGTACCTTGGTTTTAGAATGAAGGAGGTCTTTTATCTCTCTCTCTCAGAACTCGATTTCCCAGATACCCGCAAGGGTAAGCCAGAAACACTGGAGCTGGATTGCTCGGCAAGAGAAAAGACAGCGTCTCTGTGCGTCAGTTGGAGGGTCGGCTTCCTTCGGCACTTGCTACTGCTGGGCGTCGGGCAAGTAGATAGTAGATCTGCTCCAAACCGTGTGTTTGACTGGGCAAACCCGAGCATATTTATACTTTGAAGGTGCAGAGTTTGACACATGTTTGGACTTAATATTGTCACTCAAAGGCTAAATTCTTGGAAAACGCCGCAAGTTCTTGGAGAACTTAATATTCAAGCAGGGGGAAGTTCCTAGCTGCTGAAGGCGGGTTTTTCTAAGAAATAGTGGTTAATCCTCGGCACCTAGTGGAAGTAGCCATGCCGTATTTGGGCTGTAGGGCTTCGACCAAATAGGGTAGTGATCTCTATGCCTATATAAGGATATGATAAAGTATACCTATATAAGGGCATGAATCGGGAAAATTATACTAGGGGCCTAGATACGATTACAACACCCACTCCACGATCTTAAGTTCAATTAAGCCAACCTAATAAGCACTGAACATATCTAAAGCTAGTGTTTATAATCCCACCCCAAAATACAAAAAAAAATGCACTTGAAATGGTTTGTAGATCAGAATATTTAGCATTTCTACAGAACGCATTTTAAGGAAGTGATGACATTCTAAGCATATAGTATTGTATCTAAATATGCAATCGGAATGTATCATGAATTTTTCATTTATGAAAATGGCTCTTAAATACAGAAAGAAAGGTAGAGACCATTTCATAACATGTCACTGGTTATAGGAGGACAAGGCTCAAATATATTTTCTAGGCTGGGTTTCAAAAAGAAAATAATTTCTTGTTCTCTAAGAATAGTTCTACTTTAAGCAGATTAGTCTGTGCCAAAAAAAGTTCAATAGTTTGAGAGAGAAAAAAATTCAAATGGATGTGAAAAAACAGAGCCCCAAAGTTAAATTTCTTTGTTTTGAAAAATTGATGGCCGAATTTCAGAGTTCAGGGAACGCTATATGCATGAATCAAAAGTTATTCTCGGTGTCAGGAGAAAACATTCGATCATCAAGGCTGGCAAATAAATAGTTTAGAACAGTAGGTGAAAGTGGAACCACTTGATCAAGCAGATCAAATTTGCACAGATGAGAAGCATTGCAGTCAGCACCAGGTGCCGCATTAGCAGTGCTCAAATCAGATAGTACCCGTGTGCCTGTTGATCCTCGTATCAAACCCTCAGTTAGACTTACTGAGGAGACCTCAATGAAATGCCGTCATCAGGATTGGTAGCCGCTGGGGCAACACAATGCATGAGCCGTTACAGGACTTAGCAAGGCGTCGACATCCGATGGCAGGATTGATGGAAGTGTAAGGCAGATGTCCAACACGCATTCCTCTCCGCAAAGCAGGTATCGTAGAACAGGTAAGATTCAATCTTGCCAGATTGGTCGGAAAGATAGAAACCAGGTACTGTTCAGATCTCTTATACGAGCCGAGCCAAGCCAAGAATCTGTGAAATTCTTTCACGATACCTCATGGCAAGGAGGGTCCCTTCTATGTTGGTCTGGGTATCGTTGGTTGCTGGACTTGCCATATCGGAGCAGAAGGAATAAAAATAGAATTCCTGCTAAGAGTCCCAAGATGAGAGGCAGGCCGCCGAACTCCGAGTGCATGAAATTTGGAAAAATGCAGAGGACTGCTTCAAATGGTGTTAACAGTCCCGAAAAACATAGTCTTAAATACATGAGCGATGCCACTGGTATCAGACAGGTTTAAGATTTGACTTAACATTTCTGCGAAATGTACTGGGCAGTTTGTTGATAATAATGCATGTATCTCTGCAGATGTCCTCGCAACTTGCAGATCATACGTTTCTTTAGAAGGTCAGTGGCACAGACTTTTGCAAAAGAATGACTTTTATTCTGCTTAAAGTATCAATTTGTATAGAAGAGATATTCAGTGAAGGCCATAATGTAGCCCCACTGTCTGTCTTTAGAGTTGGATACAATACTTGCATACAACAAGTGACCATGGACGACACACTAACAGGATAAAGTTTTCCTGGCATCATGCCACAGCAGCTGTGATCATTCAACAAAACGTAACTGCCTTTGGATAGCTGCCTGAAAATGGGCTCTATCATAGTCGAGGGAATACCGTGCAGGTGGCAAGGGGTTATTTGCACAAAAGTGTACCACTTAGTGAGTTTTTACAATTTTTTCCACTAAGGAATACCTCTTTTCCCTTGTTCCAACATTTGTGTGGGTAAGGTAAAGTCCATGTCGACTTAATGTATTCTTCACCCAACCTTTCATACAAGCCTGCTGGCATATGCTGTAGACAATACTGAAATTGGAAAATAGTTACTGGTATCATGATGGTGCCATGATTTATCCATTCAATGACAGGCTTCTCATAAACTGTCAATGGTAATCTTTCCAGTTTTTCAATGCTCAGCACCGTATAGTCTGCTACTCGCTGTGCTAAAGATTTGTTTATCTGCAAGTTTAATTACAGCAAACGAGGACGTTGTGTTGATTAGACGACATGGCACGTAGCTTGAAAGAAGGTTTTGCAACGTCCAGCCTAACTGCATTATAGAACGTAATGGAGACTGGCCATGTTGTAACATTAGCAAGTCTTGTTCCATTATGTCAATTGCAGAGGATACAATGCTGTCCAAAGAATATATTCTGGAGGACAGAATCGTTAACCCATTGTCCACTACAGAGAGCATTTCTCCAAATTAATACGATCAATTTCTCGTATTCTTTCTGCAGTTTCTATTTGCGTTATTTTCCAAGCTTCGTTGTACGCAGCATATATACCGGCGTATATAAAACATTTTTGCTGTGGTTTGCGAGGCCCCATTAAGAAATCTCGCAAATCATTGCTTTGTTTAAGTAAAGATAAGTGTTGTTTGATTTCCAGAGGTGTGGATGTCTTTAGCCATTCAAGGCATAACTTTCCTACACTATATGTTGTTACTATCCCTGGATGTGGTCTCGGAGTATCTTGGATCTGGCCGGTTCAGTTTTAACCCGTGTTTTGTTCAGGAATCCATCATGACAGTTATTGGTGTCTGTGGGCCAGATAAACCATTTTTTTTGCAATCAGGATTAGTTCCGTTTTGTGTTATAATAAATGGTATGTCTACCTCCTTTTCTGTAGTGTCATTACTTTCAGAAGTGGGTTTAGGTAAAGACGGTTTATTTAAATCTTTTATCTTAGCCAGACCAAGACAAGAAGTCTGTTGAACAGTAGAGTTTAAAAACATTATTTGTTCTGGTATAATGCAGGCTCTGAACAAGGCCTCTAAACCTTGTACCTGCCATTCTTTCGTGCCCCAGACAGTTTGTCTCAATATTGACTTTCCAAAAGTCAAAACTTGGTGTAGACAGCGGAGCATAAAAGTTTGTAGAATAAATTTGTTTAGTGTTGGTCAACATTGTTTTCATACCGGTCTTATTTACATTTTTAAAATAAAACGTTTCTGGATTTGTAACACTAAACCCTGAGAAGTATGAAAACTTTTCATGAAATGTTTTTGAGCTACCTTTTGGTGGCGTGGGGCAATGTTCCCATTGATTATATGTAAAGACATTGTTGTGCAAATAGTGGTGGCCATAGTGATTGAAACAATACATTTGTTCATAGTCTGATGATCCTTCCAAATCGTCATGTTCAGTAAATTTTGCAAACATTCCTAAATCTGACATCATATTAATAGTCTCAAAGTCCCAATCATCAGAGAATGTGCTGGGTGATACAAAGTCACTTTTTTCACGATGGGATGATTTGTGACGTTTTAGGACCAAGTTGATTTTCTGACGTGCTGTGTCCATTGTACTGTATTTTCCATCTATCATTTGTCCCAAGCTTAACCCACCGAGCAGATTTCATTCCCCTCACCTGGAGTCATTATGCTATCACCACAAAAACAGTTAAAAACGCCCGACCCACGCGAGCAGCTTTTAGCGGATTTATCAATCTTTTTTAAAGACACCAAAAAATCTCCAAATTCAACACCAAATTCAGTTCTTAATATAAATCCCCACAAAGAAGAGTATGTAGTAAGCAGTGTCTGGCCACAACTTCTTCAGACTTTCGAACACACAGTCACTGCTTTAAACTACCACTCGGAAACACTGGAGGTTCAGGTTGACCTTCTAAACACTCTAGCACATTACGTCCGGGATTGACAAAAAACTGGATAAATTAAATAATTTATTAGTGGCGCAAGCATCCACAAAACTTGTTCAATCAGTTTGCTGCTGCTCCCCAATCATCGATTCTCTTTCCTCGCTTCCAGAGCTTCTATCTAGCATCATAAAGGAAGTTAAGTGTGTGAAGGGAGGCAATCCACTCACAAACCCCAACCAGCAATATCAAAATCAGCCCGGCCCGCCTCAATACCCCGCAAATCCATAGCTCTCCATAAACAAAGGAACAGTGGTATCGGATGGAATAGCCCCATGCAGAACCCAACACAATGGGCAGGTGAAAAGCGAGAATAGAAACCTTACCAACAAGTGCCAAACCGAGGAGGGAAAACAGCAGCGTCTCGTGTGGAAACACAACTGACCTGGATCATGTAGTCACTGGGCCGAAGGACAGTCCAGGTTCTTTGAATGGGTTCACACGAGAAGAAGCATCAGTCCCCCCCTCGTCCGCGAAGCAAGAGAGCGCAAATGCCTAAGAAAAAAAAATAGAAGAAATAAAACCAGGGCTCCCACCCATACCGCTCATCGGCAGTACTTCCCCCATCTTTGAGAAAACTGCAAACAGGATCCCAAGTGAGACGGGCGCCTTGTCACCCCCAACGAATCGTCAAGAAGAACTGACTGGGTCCGCCATCGAACAGGGTGTGAAGAGTGCCCCCGCACCAATCAAACCAGCTTTGGAGATAGCAATAGAAGAGCCTAGCATAACTACAGAAATCTTAAGGTTGAAAACCTACGAAACCAATGAGGCTAAGCCAACAAGGCCAATGACGAAACAAGAAAAAAAAAAAAAAAAAAAAACAATCTAGTGCCGGCCCCAACCCTCTCTGGAGCGGACAACGTTACACCAAGAACGACCTACAAAAAAACAATTCACAACGATCTTGTGAATCAACCTAAAGCCGTACAACAATCATGGGAGACCACCCATCGGCATACCAACCAGAAGCATGAATCAGATGTAGGGCAGCTGCCCAATGAAATAAACACGTCTGAGCACGCGACAATAAACGATACGCCACACCATCAGCTCCTATTGGCCCCGGAATACAAATCAAAGGGCCGCCAAGATATTCTTAACAGATCAAATATATTAAAATTAGTGGCATGCATCTCGGGGCTTGAAGGGTTGACCTCGGAGGACATTGAATCCATTGAGTTCCTCCCCCCCGCCCCCCCCAATGGCACCCAACCGTCTGAGGTAACCTTGGTGTCATTCAAACTGGCCAGATGGGTGGGAGCCTTCCTGGAACATAAGTCCACCCTGCGAAATTGGGGTATTAGAGTCTATCCATACTCCACCCCCGGTTATCCCACTTCCCTGCTTCTTCAATCGCCACTGCTCCTGCAAGCCGCTAGCACTAGACAGGCCGCAAAAGCTAGACCATATTCGATTCTAAAAAAACGCATCAGGGCCATTAGTTCATTGTAAAACCTCGCAAATAGAGTCCATGATGTCGATCCTAGCCAGGGCTGGCGGTGGCTTCCAGGCTTCCTGTCATCTAAAAGCACAGAACGAAACCCTGTGGCAGGACATCTGCCCGTGACAAATAAACCACTGGGCGTACCAATACGGCCTGTAGTCTTCTCCACCATAGACGATCAAGGATGCTACCTTTTCAATGTGCTCCTGGAATATTAGCGGGCTTCACCAAAAAATCATGAACCAAGAAACTTCATCTTTTCTCTGTGAGCACACAGTAAAAGCCCTCCAGGAAACCTGGGCAACTGATGGCCACCCTATTATCGGATTCATTGAATTCTGGAACCCAGCTCTTAGGGACAGCCCCTACGGCCACGCAAAAGGTGGCCTATCAATCTACCTATCCACCAATTTAAAAGGTACAGCCAAACAACTACCCATTAAAGAAGATTGGGTATTAGGGGTAAAAATCAAATCGGTGGCGCCATCTGCGTTCCCTATTTCTTTCAAATGTATACATTAATCCAAACTCTCGTACCAAAAAAGTCCATCTAGCCCGCCTAATAGAGTTTGGATGCTCAACCGCAATGTTGCTCATAATTTCTGACTGCATCGCTAAGGGGGACTTAAACACCAACCTATTTCAGGGAAAAACAGCAGAGACCGATGAGCACCTTCTCTTGATCATCATAGAGGCCGCACCCCAAACCAGACCAACTAACCAGGCGCACAGCAAACTGGGAGAACTCTGCGTGTCACGACTCTACAGTGCAGGCTTCCTGGTAATGAACGGCAGGTGCACAGGCGACACTCCACCAAACTGGTCTTGGTCAAATGGCAGCAGACATTCCCATCTAGACTATACTATCTGTAATGCTGCCCTGCTTTACCACCTAGATACTTTCAGCATTCTCCCACGTACCAAAAGCAACTATAGGCCCCAGGTCATTTTCTTCAACACAAAGCTAGAGCGTCACAAACCAGCCCCCCCAACTTGTCCGGGAACATATACTGAAAATCTAAAGCGAGTGGAGTGACGACATCAGCCCCAAAATTCTACAAGTGAGCATGGATTTTATAAATGGCAACAACATCCCCGACGCCTCACCGACCGCCATATGGACGAGGCTCTGCTTCAATCTGACCAGCAGCTTTCCATCTAAAACGCAGGGGCACAGCCGATCCCAGTCTCGTAAGTTTGAAGTATCTTTAAAAACAAAAATCGCTAAAAAAAGCAAGAAATAACGCGCTACGGCTACTCGTTAAATCCCCCGGGAACAGCGAGTCCCTAAAAATATATCACAGAACCCAAAAAGCCGTTAGGATGGCGATCACTGAAGACAGGTGGACCCATGAAAACCAATTCTGGTGCAAACTGGTGTGGGAGAGCAAGAGCAAAAACGCAAGGAAATTCTGGGCCCTAATCAACAACGCAAATTCGAGCTCCGAGTCTTGGAACTGCAAACATTGAAGAAGCAGAATGGGTTAATTACCTTACAGACCACTTCAAGTCTCAAGCCCAACTAGACCACGCAGGACACCACGCGAGGAGAAATGGGCACCGGTCTAGGCCCCACAGGGTGTACTCCTACAGTGCTACAACACCTGTCGGACGATGCTCATCAGGTGACCATAGACAGGGTTATCACCGTAGTGACAAAGGCCAGACAAGACGGAGCACCAGGGCCCAATGGCATGCCACAAAAACTTTTTATATCGGACATAAACTTATGGTCTGGATTGTTAAACCTTTTTAACTATGCATTGAGAACTGCAACAATCCCAGACTCATGGCGGGGTGCAATAATTCACCCTATTTACAAATCCGGTTCGCATGCTGTTCCCAATAATTACAGGCTTATAGCCCTCCTGGACATTGAGGCAAAACACTACTCTGGGCTCCTTCTGGAGATCTGAGGCTCTGGGCAAAAGATCATAACCGGGTGCCAATGAACCAAACCGGGTTCACTGCCAACTCGGGGACCATGACCAATTTATTAGCGGTGTCCTCCATTGTCGAAAAAGCCCTCTCCACATCTAGGTTTGTGTTTTGTTGCTTCGTCGACTTCAAAGCTGCCTTTGATAGGGTCCCTAGGGAGGCCCTTTGGGAAAAGCTGAGGAAGTGGGGAATCCCAGACAAATTGTTGAATGCAATCATTGAACTGCACTCACGTACTTGGGTTCGAGTAAAGTTAGGGAACGGCATGCATCTCTCGCGAAAAATTCCCACTACGAGAGGCGTTAAGCAGGGATGCGTGCTGGCCCCTCTCCTTTTCAACCTATTTCTGGCAGACCTATCCAGCACCCTGGATGAGGTCAACAGCCACCCGCCAAATATAGGGAGTACAGCATTAAGTAATCTCTTATATGCCGACGATCTGGTGCTGTTCAGCCTCACAAGGGTGGGGTTGCAAAGGCTCCTTTACACACTGCTGCAATATACGATCAAGAACAAACTAGAAGTAAACATGAAGAAAACCCAGGTAGTGCAGTTTGGGAAGAAGCGACATGTCGGAGGCGGATGGTCATTTAACAACAATGTACGATTTGCCTGTGGCGAGGCCAAATACCTGGGGGTTCATTTAGATTCTAGGGGTAACTTCAAAAAGCAGCGTGACGAGATCGCAGTCAAAGCAATGACACTTGCGGTGTCATTGACTAAGCTCTCGAAAAATCTGTCAGGCCCCACCCTGTCACCCCTTCTGGAAGTCTTGAAAGCAAAAACAGGCCCCACTCTGTCATATGGCATAGGGATAGGGATATTCAAGGGCAAACTGAACATCGCTCTAAATCAGTATACAACCAAAATTTACAAAAAAGTCCTTCACTTTCCATACTCTGCTTCTCCCTCACAGATTAGACTAGAGATGGGGCTACTGAATTATGACGCTTCCAGTATTGGGGTATTTCTTAACCTGTGCCATAAACTAAGACAATCTAAACCAGGCACACTAGAGGCCCTAGTCTGGCCAGAAAGGAGGTACATTTGGCCGTCTTTTTAAGAACTACATTTAACAAAATGTCAGCAGACGGCCTCTGGGCCCTTAACCCCAGTCAGTCAGCTTTTAAGCTCGCTATTAAAAAAAAGTGTAAGAACGCTATCACTTATCAGTGACAAAGCACTGTTGGCAAAACAAAGCCATTCATGGGCAGTTATTAATTCTTATAATCGCCTAACCCCTGCTTCCTACCTCTCCAGCCCTTACTCACTGTACCTAAAACGCAGTTTCACAGCAATTAGAATGGGCGACTGGCGATTCTTGCATAATTTACCCGCCTGGCGTCGTACTGAGGAGAATACATTAGCGCCATGAAGCACACGGGCGCACGAGCGCTTTACAAATTGATTTTAACATAACATGTAGAGGGTGCGGCGAAGCAGCATAAACGCTACTGCACGTGGTTTGCATCTGCCCAGCCTTTGGTCTCCAAAGCAGGTTTAAGCTGAGGGGGGAATGGAATTGGCTGGGTGTTCGGTCCTGTAGGCAAGCCATCATTGCGGCGTTGAGCCCAGACAACACAGATCTAAACATAAGACTGACAAACCTTATCCAGCAGGAATATCGTAATTTTAAACAAAAGTGACCAGTGACAGCTTCCCCTAACCTTTTTTAAAATAATTAACGCTTTTAAAACAAATAATCCCAAAATAATTAATTAGAGACAAGAAAAGCTAAATAGCATTTTAGGACCATGATTTGTTTTATGTATGTCTCAGACTAGGGGACCAGTTTTAATGATATTTGCAACTAAGAGCAAGGAAGATGATTATGCATATCTCTGCTGTGTATTTGATGGTCTGTACTGTTTTAATATTTGTAAAATCGACATGAATCGGAAATTTTGCTTTTAAAGATATTTGTTTTATATCTAAATAAAGATCATTTAATTAATTAATTGTCCCAAGCTTAAAACCAAAATCAGCCAGAGCAGGAGACAAAATGCACGAAAACCTATCCAAAATTCAATCCATGATGAAACCAGATATATTTTTTCAAGTTGATGAAAGTTCTGTTTTTTCTTTGAGTCTTTTTTGTGGACTTCTGGTTCACTGGGATCCTCAGAGAATGCATCAAAGTTGAAAATAGCCAGAGGCAGTTCTGTCAATTGTTGGAATTGCATCCGGATTGTTATTAATCTTTGGAGTTGCTTCTTCCTTTTGTCATATTGGTATAGTCAGAGGCTACATCATTGTAGACAGGTGTTTGACTAACTGTTATTTGGGGCTCAAGCAGTACGAGTTCCATGGCTTTGTTGCATAGTCCTTTTCTTACTGCAGGTTTATCAAACGTGATAAGTCTTTCAGTCTGAACCTCTTGTATGGTCTTTTGCTACATCTTGGGAGTCCACTGGGCCTACTACTTATTATTGGCCATATGTTGGGGTTTGACCAGGTCGATGGACACGACTGTTCTCCTTTTTACCAGCAAGGGGCGGTAGTACTACTGATCTTGTTCCTAGGATTGCTAAGACAGGTACTGCTTTTCTGTAAGAAGGCCCAAATTCCTTCTTCACCGCTATCCTTTCCTGGACTAGATCCCCAATCTTTGGAATCCAGACGGGTCTTGCTGGGACAGGTGGTTTTTCTTCAGTGCTGTTGGCTTTTTTGTTGTGTTACTCAGACTTCTTATTTCATACAAGTCCTGTAAAACAGCCAAACGATCTTTGACAAAGGGTTTTTGTTCCACCACTGAAGTTTGACAATCAAGGTATTCGATTATCATTCTAGTACCAAACAGTAATTCATAAGGAGTAATTCCCCCCAGAGAATTTCTTGACAGATTGTTATGACTATATTGGACACTTAAATGTTTGACCCACCCATCACCCGAACCTAATACCTTAGCTGTTATGGATTGCTTTATGTCACGGTTTTTTCTTTCCACTACCACATTACCCTCAGGATGAAAGGGACTAGAATACCGCAATGCAACGCCCAAGCTAACCATAGCCTCTTTGTAAGCTCGAGAGCAAAACGCAGGACCCTGGTCAGAATGTAGCGTGCCGATTGCGTATGTCTCAATGAAGACACGTGAATCCTTTATAACAGTTGTGGCGCAGCCGAGTGCTGGGGCCATAACCAAATAAATCGTGTCCTAGTAGTTGTGGGACGGCATTTGTCTGTAGTGACCCCTGCGGGTAGATAGCCGAATGCTGTCTAACTGTTGTGCCGATTCCTTGTGGTCTCAGGAGTGCAGCGGAGCATGTAGTATAGTACCCAACTTCACCCCTCAATGTCAGGTACAACACTGACATACAAGTGATGACCAGGGGGAAAAGGGGGAACACAAGGAAAGGTAGTGAAGACACAGCGACCTGCAATCTTCACTCGGGCCAGGTTCTTTAACATCAGAACTGTGACTGAAGAGAAAGCAACAACTGTAATACAGTTCCCTCCCCTCGCAGAGTCTAAGGTGGTTGTGTAAGAAGAAAATCATCAAGGGGTATGTGTACCTAGAATGCCAGGTGTTTAGCTGATCCCCCTGTTGTGAAAGTATAAAGGATGTACTGGAAACGTGGAATTAAATCTCTGAAAACAAGGAGAGGCAATCAATGTTTGACGACTTAGACCATTGTCAATGATAATCTTTTCTATGTTATAACACACACCTCAAAGGACCAGTATACAAATGCCAAAGAGAAACAACTCTAACTATGAGCACCTAGTTAAGATTCACAAGGAATGCTCGGAAGGAGTATACAAATCAGAGCATGACTTTGCAGTCTACAGAGTACCTAACGGAACCGCTATCATATCGGATACAGAATACCAAATAGAGGAGAGCTCTATAAGTAATACGAACAGAAAAGGACTCTAATATAGGAGTCAGGATAATTCTCCTACACGTTAGAAAACAAGAAACTAAATAAGTGCAGGAACGGTCTGGTTCCTAAATCAAGTACAACAAACTAACTAGAGAATAAAGAAAAGTATTCCGTGAGGCCAACAAGACCTGTACTCACGGAAAACGCCGAAACCGAGACGCCACCACGAACTCCTCGGACGGAGCCCCACCAGTGACCCGGAACGGAGCACCAACTCTGGCTAATCGCGAAGCACTTCCTGGAGTGCTAGGCGGGCCTAAATGTGATTACAGACTCCGGTGCGCATGTGCGGGTGCGCGCGCATCCTCTACGAACGCTTCTTTGCCAACCACAGTTTTAGCAGTTTTGCCAACCCCGCATTCGAACGTGGACTGCGTATTGGTTTGGAGCCAGCAAGCATGACACTAACAGTATTATCTGAACTGGGCTGGCTATACTGTAGTCTGGTATCTGGTGGTCCTCAAAACTCTGATATCTGTAACAGGGATCACAGTTTTTATCCAAATTCGTAAACTTGAATGCTCATTCCTGGCCACCAGTACATCTTTTCTATTTCTATTAGAGATTTCAAGATCCCTGGATGTGTCAGACCCTCTCCCATATGTGCTTCTTAAACCAAGTAAGCTCTCCGCTCCCTGCTTGGAATTACTCTGTTCCCCCACTCCAGGGATTAGAGCAAAACGAACGGAGTTTGCATTAAATATGTATGTATTTGTGAGTTGATAGTTTAGAGGCAACGCTGCATGATTGCCTTCCATAGAGGCTTTTACTGCTAGTAACGTTTCACCATCTATAACTTTTTTCGCGTGAACGATTGTAGCTACGGAAGCCGTTTGCTCAGCTGCCTTCGCTGCTTCGTCAGCCAATGAAATCCCTGCAACGTGAACGCCATCATGCTGATGACTCAGTGTATGCATCACGCGAGACTTTTGTAGTTCTTTCTGTAACAGAACTATTTGTTCCCAAAGCATTTTATGCTTTGTGCCACCATTAGCATCGTTGAAGCCATTCTGAACCCAGTTCTGCAAGTATTCATTGTAAGATTGTACGCAGTAATACGAATCGCACACTTAGTGTGGGAAAAACGTATTCACCGTCTGTTGCAGCAAGAGAGTTAACCCATTGTATCCATCTCGGATGTGAAGCTTTAGCATTTGGGATGCTTGCTTTAGTCACTGCCTCTAGGGCAGGTACAGGTGTAACTCATTATGCGTTTACCCTGCGTGAGATTTTTCTCTTTTGCTACTGCAGTTTGAACCGCTGTCAGAATTCTCAGTAGAAGTGAATTTAATTTCTGCTTGTGTGTACAAGTGTGATTTGTATGCTATTGGTACCTTTTCTCCCTCATTAAAAAAGGTCAGGTATGTGAATCCGCATCTTCCTGGGATAACTGATTACAATGTTGCGAATGTTTGTGTGTTTGTAATTGTGTTTTAGCTAACAGGTCTGTTTGGACTGAACGCAAAATTTCTGTGTGTGCTAGAGTCCAATTAGTTGGTTTGAAATCAGGTTTGATTAGTTCGTAGAGAGGTTTAACCCTTTCTGCGTAATTTAGAACATAAGTTCTTCCAAAATTCAGGAAACCTAGAATGGACTAGGTTTTTCAGAGTTCTTGGAGTTTGAAGCAGCGCACATTTTTCTAGAACGTTTGCTGCCAGGCTTTTGCCTTCACTCGAATACTCTAATCCTAAAAATAGGACATTGAGGTGGGCAATTCGCGATTTCCTAAAATTGAATTTATACCCTTCAGAGGCGAAACCAAGTATTATGATGTTCACTCTTTCCAAGTGCCTGTCCCAAGTCGTCATCTGTAACATAGATGTCAGACACTACGTTTGTAGTAACTGTTACCCTGGCTGAAAATAACCCTGGACTATTCATGAATCCTAGGTGGGAGACGGCAAAATTGCCGCTGCGTCCCCATTGAGAAAGCGGTCAGATGCCTGCTTTCAGGTGCAATGTTTTGACAGAAAAACCCATTTGAAATATCTAATGTGGTTTTATATTTTTTGCGCACAATGTTATTAATCAGTGCTGCACTGTGTGCATTTTGTACTGCAAATGTTTTGCAACAAGAATTTAAGTGTCTGTAATCCAATACTAGACGATCTGAATTGTCTGGTTTGGAGACAGGAAACAATGGATTGTTCATTGACGAGGTGCATGTTTCAATCACTCCCTGGTATTTAAATGGATTTAAAATCTCCCCGACTTTTTTAGCTTCTTGCTTAACTGGGTACTGCCTTTGTGCAGCAAGTTGATTTTTTAACTGGATTTGATGGTGAGGAGAAACCTCATCCCATCCCACATGATTTTTATATAATGCTGGAGCCTGAGCTACTGCCCCTTTTCTGGCATAAGTATATTTTTTATATATTGGAATAGGATTTGAGAAGGCTGGCATAATTATCTCTTTGCTATGTGGGCACTCCCTGACAAATTCAGGTGGCCAGTATTGTTCAGCTAGAAGAATGTCATAGCCCTTAGAGAGCTTTTCCCAAAAGAGTGCTCTTATTTTACTAGTTTTGTCCCCCTCCATCCGGAGTGTTACTTCATATAACTTGTGGGGTACACTAACCCTGGTGTCTGCAGTTTCAACCTGAATGTATTCATTCAAGTCCACTGTCTCCAGATGATCCTCCGAACTATGGTAACTTCTGCTGCGCTTTGAGTCGTACGGACGATTGCACTGGACAACCAACCGAATCTCTGCAGCCTCGGGAGAGGAATGGGTGACTTAAGAGGGATACGTGATCAATTGCTTACAGGTGGCCGGGGCCACAGAGTAGCTAAGAACTAGACCGGGACATTAAGAGGAAGGTTTGGGCACCATTTTGGCAGAATCATGCTCGTTCCAGAGGTTTATTTCAGAGCCCACAATCTTGAGAAAACCGGTCAAGAAATGGAATGAGGCTGGCCTTAAAGGAACACCACCCACACAGGGCACCACACCATTCTTAAACAAAATTTTATGTTCAAAATGCAACATCCGAGCACATTACCAAATATATTAAGAAATTTAGAACAGATCTCAGATAACTCTGCAGTACCAACACCTTTTGTTGTGCAGTGGGATTCAGAGTTATGCCCATATCCTGCTGATGTCCCTATCCAATCAAAGATTGCCCCCCGCTTTGCCATATACACTATGCACATTTTCTTGCGGTCAGAAAACTGAACCCTTAACACTGAATACCCAAGGACATCTATACTCTTACCACTATATCCAACTGGATAGATATCTGGTGCCTGTAGTACAATCTTATCACTTTCAAACACAGCCTCCCATTCCCCCCCCCCCAACCATGGTATATGATGTGCCAGAGTCAGGCTCCTCCTCCAATCCCCTTTCCCCCCCAGACCATAATTTAACATTCTGGCATTTTTATGGTATAGACATCCATCAAGCCATCATCCTTCACACTAAAAATATTTTCACCTCACAACGCACACCTTGCGATTTTGCCCCTCCACACAGGCATAGTATCCTTTCTTGCCACTTTATTTTTTTTTTTACAAGAGGCAAAATTTGAAAAGCATCCAGGACTATTGGAAAGGTGGCCCTCATTGCCACATTAGAAACATTTCTGCCAAACCTTTAGTCAAAATTAGCATTCTCCCCGTGAGAAGTTTTTTTTGTTTTGTTTCTAGATCCTTAACATCTCCATCCTTGGTATCCAAACTCCTGTCACCAGTCTATTCCTATCTTACTGGACACCAACCTCATGAAAGTGCCATCCAGCTCTAGAGAGTCCTTGCATCTCTTTGCACATACCACACACACACTTTTATTTTTCATACCTTCCACAATAGCTATAGCCCCATTCAAATCAGGATTCTTTGTAAGCCGTTTCTCAAGCACCTTAATGGTATTTGAACATCTTACAATTTGGTCTCTGACTAATGAGTCACAGTTGTGTAAAGTCACAAGTGTGTTAAAGTTTAAGAATGCTGTGAGCTGCACTGTTTCCCTTGAGACCAGTGTCCCTCCCTGGCACTTGAAAGAATATTTCCTTGATTCGTTCAAATAAATTCAAATAATTTCAATGAGCTTGTCTTTCTTGGTTGATATCGTTCCTTTTATTTTTTGAAATTGATTTATCACATTGTTGTCAATGTTTTAGGCAAATGGCCCTGTGGCCCAATGCATTTCGGGCATCACCCTTAGTCAGGGGCCGTGTAACTTCCTGAAAGTAACCAAGTACAATTTTCAAAATCAAACATTTCTAGTACATATAATACATGCATTGAACTTTAGACATACTTTTGTGCTCATGCGTAATGGTAAGTGCGGGAGAATAAGAGGTGTTTAGTATAACATGTGAAAATAAATGAAACTGACGAGAGAAAAAATCGTGAGAAAAACATGAGATGATTTGCTGTAACTCACTTCATCTTAAGTAAATTTGTGATGATTTGTGTCATGCAGTGAAATGATCCTAAAAGGAACCATAGTTGGTTCGTGCACCCTAAAGAATGTTTAATTCGTGCTTTATTTGTTATATGCCGATTCTAACCTGATTCGAGAAAATCTCAGCTTCTGCGGGTTGTAGCGAGGCTGAAAAACAGTAGAAACCGTATTCAAAAATATGTACGCCGAGTAGCTATTTTAGTCATAATGTCCCTAAGGACATAAATATCTAGTTTAAGAGAGATCTCCTAAAGATTCACTCTAATTCCGCGCTCATCGGGTTCGAATTTCTGGTGGTATGCTAGTGTTTGTGTCCCGTGTTCTAATAGGCGTTTAGTGCATCATGTGATGTGGACTATGTTTTTCTCAAGATTTTTTTCTCTCGTCAGTTTCATTTATTTTCACATGTTATACTTAACACCTGATTCTCCCGCACCTACCATTACGCATGAGCACCTGATTCTCCCGCACTTACCATTACGCATGAGCACAAAAGTATATCTAAAGTTCAATGCATGTATTATATGTACTAGAAAGGTTTGATTTTGAAAATTGTACTTGATTACTTTCAGGAAGTTACACGGCCCCTGACGAAGGGTGATGCCCGAAATGCATTGGGCCACAGGGCCATTTGCCTAAAAGATTATGACAACTATAATGTGATAAATCAATTTCAAAAATAAAAGGAACGATATCAACCAAGAAAGACAAGCTCATTGAAATTATTTGAACGAATCAAGGAAATATTCTTTCGAGTGCCCGGGAGGGACACTGGTCTCAAGGGAAACAGTGCAGCTCACAGTATTCTTCGCCCCAGGTACATGGGGTGTTACTCCCCGGGCAGCACTAACCTAAATAGACATTGATCACAATCATTTAACAAGGTGTGCGTCTCCTATAAGGCAAATTTGGATTTACATTTCAAAGTTTAATAATGCAACATAACCACTTTTCTGGTTTCCCTTGCACTCGTCTGAAAAATCTGTGCCTCTCACACCATGTTGATCTGCTAGTCAAAATACATTTCCAACATCATTACCAATATACTGCAAATATAGTCCGGCTCATACTCGCTGGTCCAAAAACTTCACCCAGACATTCGTACATATTTGTGCCCTCAATACCTAGATTATGCGACAAAATAGCTTGTTGGTATATCGGAGGAACTTTTCACCACCAATAGAAATCAGGTAAGAATCAAATATCTGCTTCCATCTCTTCAACAGCAAAGCAGCCTCACCCTGGTCAGAGAAATTGTGGGAGCTGGTACATCTTAAAAACTAAAATGATACCAAGATCAGGAAAAGTGCGCTATCCCAACCCACACCATCAGTAAATACTTTACACAAAGCACATATTTCCCCTTGAAATGTTGCAATATTACAATAGCGGAACGTACACAACTTCAGATAGAATAGGCAATAATAAAGCTACTGTCAATTATTTCACCTAAACACTGCTATAAACTCGCATTCCAGTGTATACATTGGAATCTAGCTTTCCATAAGTGCACTCACACCTACAATCGTCTTATGTGGTGCTTTTCAGGTCTACACCTCACTGGTGAACACACTCCAAGCAGCACGCTCCCAAAAAAGTACAAAAGCAAACAGGCATGTACTAAAGTCATCCAAAGGCACCCCCATTCTTTGCTCACTGGTACTGGTGGTAACAGGCAGCCCCCGGGCTCTGCCTAACCAGCCCCCGGGCTCTGCCTAACCAGCCCCCGGGCTCTGCCTAACCAGCTCCTGGGGCAGTGCTTCGTTGAAAATACAGTGAAGACACCTACATAGAGTGAAGACACCGACATACAGTATGTTACACTATGGGTTAGGGTACCCCTAGGATTGGCATGGCCTCCTCTATAAGGTCCTAGTACATAATAGGGAAGGGGGATTAAAACTACCTTAAAGTCCCTAGTATAGAATATGTATGACAGTTAAGAGGCCAGCAGCCCTTTCTGCACTTGCATGTTTGCACCCCTGAAGGCGGAGGTCATTTTAAACGCAGCCCTACATTGCAGAACATGTAAATTGTGCTAAAACTCGACTTTGATGTTGGGGGCCACTTAAAAATGAATAAACTACAATATGATGGCATATTAGGTGAGCCTTAAAAAATAGGTTTTATATGCCCTGGTGTGAGAAAGTGCCCTCTTTTTGTAAGGTCACCCCCACTTTTGCCAAACTTTTGAGTGTGCCCTGGGTTCCTGACAATCAGGTACCCAGGGCATGTGTTCTTCACCTAAATCTGCATTAAGACAAAACCCAATTGTCACTCTTTGGCCACAGGTCAGTCCTTTTTAACCCCTTCCACACTCATGACGAGCCCAGCTCGTCATGGAGCAGGGCGCTCGCACGCTGATGCCGAGCTGGGCTCATCATGAATAAAGGAAAATAGCAATTCCCAGCACAGCAGGGGAAAACGCCTAGCAGCCAAGGTGTTAAAATGGTACCATAGGTACCAAGGGCACTGAGTCCAGAGAAGGCCTCTAAGGGCTGCCTCACTAATTATGCCACCCTTAGAGGCCTTGTACCTTTACCCACACTCAGTCATTGTTCTGCACCAAAACACGCAACCTGCAAAGCGAACAGTCAACATGGCGCACATCTGTGTGCCATGCCCACAACCCACTGCCCTGGCATAGGTCAGTCACCCCTCTGGCTAGGTGCACTATACCAGTGGTGAGGTTACAGGTGCTTGAGCCCTGTACCCCTACAGTGTCTAAACCAATTTAGACATTGTAATTGTAGTAATGCACTTAGGAGTATATGGTACTAGGGAGGTTATCATTAGAAACTCCACCGCACCAAAATGGCTTTACTGAAACCTGAGAAGTTTGGTATCATACTTCTAAGTATATTAAACCCACACGGATGTTGGTGCGTAATTTTATGAAAAATGCACTACTGAGGGAATCTTAGAGATGCCCCCTGAAAAAGACATCTGCAGCCCCTTTCTGGAGGCACTGACCCCCACCCCCCCCCCCCCCACCCCCTCAACCGAAGCTGGTAAGAAAAACCAGACGTCTGAAGACACCCTTGCACCAGACATCCCACAGCCTAGGGTGGCCCAACCGACAGTGTCCCAGCATCCCCACTTAGCTCTGCAACCAGTGGTCACCTCTGGAAGATCTTAGTCCTGAGCCTGCAGTGTTTGTTGCAAACCGGAGAATCCCCATTGAAAATCAACTGGGCACCGAATGCCAAAACAGCACCGTGCCCCCAGCCGTCGCTGCGGGTGTACTTTGCGTGCTAACCCAGATCCCCCTTTGCCCTGAGCCAAACACCAGGATCTTTGCTTCCACAATCTTGTGGCCAGCTCGTGAGCAGCCACCAACCAAAGGCCTCCTATCCCCCATTGGATAACATCGGCCGCACTTTGCACCAGGTAGCCCTAATGCCGCTGAAGGTGCTTTCAGAATGCATCCTTTGCCCCGGGGAAACCCTGGTTCGAACCCCAGAAAACCAACTCCCAACCCCAAGTACTTACCTTGAAACAGATAACTTAATTTCCTCCCATAGGACTGCATTCTTGTGAAAAGTGTAGAGTTGGTTTGAATGAGAACTTGAAAATTTGCATACAACTAATATCTGCTGTACTTACCTTTGCTCTAGGAAATGTCCCAGTGTGATATCTAGGCAAATCACACAGAGTAGAAAAAGTAATCTAACAGTAATCTAACAGTAATTGCCTCTGAATTGAAAGTATTTACAAACCTGTAACAAACATTTTCATTCAGCTTGCTTGTATGATTCAACCTGCCTTAAAAAGGACCATTTACATTTACCTGTACCAGGCTTGCTTGGTTCTAGAAAATAAATATAACTAAATATTTTTATACTAACAAATTTGTCTCAGTTCAGTGTTTGAGTGCAAGACATCATTTGTGCAGCTAGGAATTTAGTGCACGGCCCAGGTGGCCTGTACACCAGGGTTCCTTTGAAAGCCTGTTTATGTGTAAGATTAATAGTAAATGCGAAAGCTTCACACTGGTGCTTTGAATAGGCTCAAATTTGGCACGATAAATGTCCCTATAGATAATGGCTAGGCCTCCGCCTCGCCCCGAGGCTCTGTCTTGTCTAGCTACGCTATAACCTTCAGGGGTAGCTTGCATAAAATCTGGGCCTGATGCTTCATCTCCCCATGATTCTGTGATGAACAAGATGTCCAGTTTGTGATTATTCATGCTCTCCCTGATGTCCAGACTATGTTTGGGGAGGGAACGTGAATTAATAAGTGCGGCTCTAGTATACTGTGCCGCTAGAGAAGGGGCACCGGCAGTTATAGATGAATAGGATGTGGTATTTATCGCAGGCCGGGGAGGTGGCAGCGTGAAAGAACAGCCTACACATGATATGGACGTGGACAACAAATGTTTAACACTACCCTCTGATAAAGCCTTAATGCTCGCCCACACTACCACAAATAGAGAGTAAGGTGCCATCTACTTTTACTTCGGCCTACCTTTGGGGTTCCACTGGACAGTGCTTACTATACTTCATTTAGGTATAGTATATACAGAGCCAGCTTCCTACACCTGGGGATAGTGAAATTGCACATTTCACTTCCCTCATTTTAGTCAAGGGCTTCCATAAATCGACTTGTGCTAGGAGCACTGAGTAGTGAGAATCTGATATTTTTACATATTCAGAACCCCTAAAGTCTTCCATAGGTTTTCCAGGGGGCAGGGGTCCTGTAGATATAGTTATGGTCCTTATAGGAGATGTTTTCCAAGCCCTGGTGTTGGAGAGGTTTCCCAGTTAATTTTCCCCACTGCAGGTCACCCACCACAGTTTAACATGGCAAGAAGTTAATAATTCAGGATTACTGCCATGAAACTCAGAATTCAAGGACTAAGTTGAATGGTACCGATTAATCCAACAATATACTATTGTTGAATTAGCCTAAACTGTACAGACAAGAAGTTATAAGACTGGTCTGGAAGCCAACATTTAGCCTTTTAGTTATCAGCCCCGATTGGTCAGTATGGGGATTAGCCAGGCTGCTTTGAGGAGGTGATAAACAGCCCCTAGGGTGAAAGCCATTCTGGAGGATAGGGTTCTGCTGAATAGGAATGCAAGAGCAAGGGGGAGGGTTCGTAACAGGACCTTCAAAAGGAGGGGACAGGCAGAAGAAACCAGTTTACTTCCCGCCCCTGCCCTCTGGTCCCAGCATAAGTAATTTGCAGCTGAGCCATCCTGGAGGTTGGTTTAGCCAGCTCTTGCCGCTCTGCTGAGACTTCAACCATATTGAATTGGGGGGTGTTTTCTGGGAAACCACTGTGCCACACTATGGAGGAAATGGTCATATTCTGGGGTGTTGCCCTGTACCTCATTGGACAAGAGTGCCCCCCTGTGTGACACCAGAGCATACTGAATAAGTGTCAGGGGGGCAGTGCCTCAGATCTGCTGCTTGAAACCGAAGGAAGAAGGGTTCCTGCTGTAAGTTTGGTTTGCACCAACCAGGTCCAGCACTCCTGCCTGCTGCACAATCTGGAACTACAGCCCTGTGGATCAAACCTGCTTCAAAATGACTAAAAAGGATTCCCTGCAAGCTACAGGTACACAGAGCTCAACTGGACCATCACTACCGAGAATCCCCAGCCTGGAGTCCTACCAGTGAATTTCTAAGGGGTTTGTCCAAGTGGATTGTGGGAATTGAAGTCCCAAACTGTTAAGGACCATCTTGGAGCTTCCAGATCCTTGGGAGTAAATTGGACACATTGGTACCCTCCAAGGAACTTTACGAAGAAGTTCCAAAACTTTGGAGCAACTTTGAAAAAAGGTCCATAAGTGGACCAACTAGACCTGGCTAGGCAAGCCGGAGACTCAACCTCGAGCCGGCCTGCCCTCCATGTTCATCCTGCTGAAATGCTCTGAAGTCCTACTTCCAATTTGATCCGGAGTTGGTCTAAACCCCAGCCGGTGCTCCCCCACTGAATCCAACCTGGTGGAGAATAGAGGGAACCTGGGAGGAAAAAGCTCAGTAAAAGTTTTTAAGTCTGAACGTAGAAAATGTGACCAGGACGAACCGTGAGAGTCAAACTGCCCACCTTCAACCGCGAGCCTGTCTGGATCTTTGGTCTGGTCAACTGGATAGCTCCAGAGGTCTGACTTCCATAGGTTTGACTCTGATCTCATTGGAGGGCAAGCCGGCAAACACTGGCTGAATCCCTACTGGCCAAGAGCTTTGAGGGATCCCAGGAATGAACTTTTCTGGAGCTTTCCTAAGAGAAAAGGTTAAAACTTTGACAGAGGCCTACCACGAGGGGCAGGGGCCCATCGCAGTAAGCCTCAAACTTTGACTTTGTCCCGGTATAGCGTGACCATATGTCAAAATAGGCACTATAGGTTTCTATGTGCTATATAATGCTAAATCATTAAAAAAAATCATATGTCCAGTTCCCTACATTGGATTTTTAAATTTGGGTGTCATTTTACAGATAAAAATATATCTTATTTTCATAAATTGGTTTTGGATTTGTGTGTTGTGTCTGAATTGGTGTTTTTATTATTTGCTGAGTTGGTGTTTTAGGTGCTTTACATAACAGTCTCGGAAGTTACAAGACGTGGGTCTTGAGCTCACTGTGCCACTGGATTCAAGCTATCCTGGCTGATAAGGGGGTGACACACCGAAACCAGTCCTAGGATGCTAGTTTCCGGTCCAGGGAAGCCCTGTCTTGGCAGTTTCGGGCTGGACTGTTCCCATGAGGAACAGGGTCAAGACTGATTAGCATATGGCCAGGTCTAAACTGGGGTGGCATGGGGAGGAAAAGGATTGATTTAACCCAGATCTCTGGACTGTGGGTGAATATTTTGATTTGTTTTGCATTCCGCCCATCACTTGTATGTCTTTTGCAGTCTCTGAAGTTAAAGACTGCCTGCTCGCAGCTAGGCTACCAAGGGTTGAGCATGAGAATTTTCTTAGAGTTATACTGAGCCCAATATTTTTAGTGGCCTTATTGCCAGTGGCAGATATACCACTACTAATAATCCACTTTCCAATAATGCATTGTAACGGGTTCCACCATTCCGCATCCCCAGAATCAGGAGTACAATTGATTGAAAAAGTGTGAGCAACAGAAGAGTATGAATGAGAGAGAATCCGGTAGTAATAGAGAGTGCAAACTAGAAACTGTGTGCCAGGAAGAAGAACAAGTGAATGCAAAGAGAATGAGCGAGGACAAAATAAACCCAAGTGAACGTGAAAGGTTAAGAATGTGTTCAACAATTAGAGTCTGCCACGCACTCTAGTACATTGAAGGTAATTCTAGTCTTCTACTGGCACCCATGGCAAAATACAGGCACACTGGAGAATTTTTTGGGGTATAAAAAGGCTCCTATAACAAAACATCGGTACAATTTACTAGAGAGAATACTTGGATTATGGGCACCTGTGCAAGAGTGTTGGTTGTGGCACACTTGGCAATAATGTTAGCTGCATGCACATTGGCGATAATTATGGCCATGGGAAAGGACAATTGTGGCACTTGAACAGACAACCATGACAAAATGGTGGCCTGACATACTAGAGGTAATTTTTGTTTTAAGAACCAGTCGTGGTATATGTATAGAATCAAAAGATAATGTAGGGAAGGATCACTTGCCCTGCATAACCTGGGTATGCAAGTCGCGTACCGATATGTCCCAAATAAAAAACCCTCATACATGTGTTGTGTTGGATCCGGGCCCAGAGTGGTGGAGTCAGCACAAGTCGTGACTGGAGCGAGACCGCAGTAGGCCTCCGACTTATTGGAAACCAGTTGAGGCGCGAAATTAAAACCACTGAAGACCCCTTGAGACCCAACCAGGAGAAGGACTAATAGATCCCGCCTTTCACCTCTCCATATGAAAGGACAATTCCTTTTATAGGAGATCACTCACTGAGACGCCCTCGGTCTCAATACACCCTGCACTTTGGTCCTGAAGAAAGCCCACTTGACCAAATCAGGCAACCAAGGGCTGAAACAGGTTG
Organism: Lissotriton vulgaris; assembly: GCF_964263255.1. Lineage (NCBI taxonomy): Eukaryota > Metazoa > Chordata > Amphibia > Caudata > Salamandridae > Lissotriton > Lissotriton vulgaris. The sequence goes on along the minus strand of NC_141691.1, from coordinate 221,068,023 downwards.
ACTTTTTTTTAATCACTAACCATAGTGTGCGAGAGACGTCACAACTCTCCAACACACGTTACAAACTTAACCATATCTCGAATCCAGATCCAATAAAGACTATTTTCTGGCTGTACGAGTATTTTAATTGTAACACCTCATACTTCACTGATCACTACTGCTTTTAACCAAGGGTGAACCTCCGGCTGGAGGATGCATAACCACTAACCCTATGATTATGCGAACACGTGACCAACTAGCGGAGACTCAAGATATACCGCTTTCTCACCAGCACAACACGTGTATGAGGGTTTTTTTATTTGGGACATATCTGTACGTGACCTGCATACCCAGGTTATGCAGGGCAAGTGATCCTTCCCTACTTGATCTTTTGAATTTGAAACTAAGGAAGCTGAACGGATCAAGTCTTCCTTCTCCCTCCAGAATTGATTTTTTGATATGTATAGAATCAACAGCAAAATTCTGACATGGGCATATTTTATGTAATTTTTGGCATAAGGAACACCTACATCATATGAAGGACATACGACAAAATGCTTTCCCCGACACAATGGAGGTAATGTTTCACACAGGGGGGGGGGGGGCATTACAAATTAAGTTAAGCTTAAGGATCAACTGCTACAAAGTGTCAGGTGCTGGCCAATTACAGACACCTGCACTTCCTCCCCAATAGGCTTGTGTTAGCCAAGGGCGAGATATAAAGGAGTTTCTGGTAATTCGCACCAATGTGCTTCCTTTTACTATACAGTGTTTTAGCTTGGGCTGCTCAGAAAAAGCTTCCTGGGCACACATGCATATAGGGTGGGATGGTGGTTACAGCTAAAGTGAAAGTAAAAGCTGGTCGCCCACCTCATTTTACTTTCATTGCATCTGTGGTCAGGGGCATATCTCAGGCCCCAAGTCTAGATTGCCGTGGGATGGGTATCACTGGAAAGGGGTGAAAATCCACTCTTCAATGGCATACCTGTCAAGTGGATCTAAGCTTGGGGTAGGTCACAGGAGTGTGTCTCTCCCCAGAACGGGTCTACACACTACACGAGGGATTTGGGAGAGGCCCCTTAAAGAAGGGCTTGTGCTCCCACCTCCAAATTCAAGTCTTTCTGCCTCTACGCCTCTCCCGGATGGAATGGGAGCGATTACCCCCAATATGCCCCCCTGAGGGGCAGAAACCCCACTAGACAACAGGGAGATGTTAAAATAAAAAGAAGCATAGGGCGGTTGGGCACTGCCCTCATTGGGCAATTATCCACCGGCAGGATGTTTGTGGGAAGCGGGTGGAACGGAGTAGATTGCCCCAGGGAATTCAAAATGGCACCAAACAAATAAGCGTAGTAGGTGGCCTCCACTGGCATTAAGCTATTCCTGCCACAGGAGGGAGCGTAGTAGTTGGCCTCCACTGGCATTAAGCTATTACCGCCACAGGAGGGGTTAGTGTTTTTCTAACCACCCCCTCCCATTTAGGATATTTGTCCCGATTGGCAAGGTTGTCCCAAATCTGCCCCCTCCCTCTGGGGGGTGGGTGTGGTAGAAAGCCCACTAGACACCAGGGATTTGGTTATCGAGGCAAACGGTGCTGGTGTTGCACTCTGGCTCACACCTGCCTCCATAAAGGACAAACCAGTCTGTCTGCTCTCCAGGGACAGAGAAGGGATTTGGCCCCAATTTACCCCTGTGGGTAGAAAGCCCACTGTATGGCAGGAATATATAATTAAATAAATTCATGGAGTGGGACTGGTTCATCTGGACATCAATCCCCCCCAACTTCACCCCTAAAGCCTCAATCTTTCTGCTCCCCTGTGCACTAAAACATCCAATGGTAAGGGAGAGGACGTTTGAGTCTTTGAGGGCTGTTTTTACTTATGGGCCAGGAGGGAAGGGCTGAATTCCAACATCGTCCCACTAGCTATACTGAAAGACAGCACTTTCTGGGCATGAGTGGACAGCACCCTAGGAAGTCTACCAAACCCAGGCATTTATGAAAACTGGACACCCAGGGGAGTTCAGGGTGATGTGCTTAGTGTGGATCCAACATTATTCTCTAGCCCACAATGTCCTGCAAACTATGCCTAAAAACAAGCCTTTTTCTTGCACTCTGTGACAATCAATCATATCATTTGTAAAGCATACTACTCACCTGTGAGGGTCTCAAGGCACTGGGGTGGGGAATGCTGCTACTGCTCGAAAGCCAGGTCTTGAGGAGTTTACTGAAGGTCAGCAGGTCTTGGGTCTGATGTAGGTGGATTGGGAGGGTGATCCGCAGAAGAAATAACCTCAAGCTCAAATCCTGCTAAAATAGTTTTTAAACTGGTACAAGAACTTCAGAGCAACAAATCTTCCTCCTCCAATATTTCCTCCGCACAGCAATGTGAAGACCTTGCCACATTCTTTGTAGAGAAAGTACAAAAAAATGTACAAATCATTCCCACAGCACTCCCCTGCTCCGACCAACCCTACCAATTCCGGTACCAACGGCTCTCCCTTGATGCAAATTCCAGAAATCTCATATGAAAACCTCACTATACTATGGAGAAAAGTCAAATCCTGCTCTCCAGCCGACTCCTTGAGACCTACTCAATTTATGGAATCTCTCGTTTTCTTTCTGCCTTCCCTGGCTTCCATACTGAACCTCTCCTTCGCATTGGCTTGCGACCCGACAGCCTGGAAACAAGCCTGGGTCTCCCCTATCATCAAGAAACCCACCCTGGACCCATCCAAACCTGAAAACGTCCGACCCATCTCCCTGCTCCCATGGCTGTCCAAACTTGCTGAGGCCATGCCAACAACGCCCTGTCCCTACACTTGGACCAAAACTACAGCCTGGATCCATCCCAAAACGGGTTCAGACCGGGCCACAGCACTGAGTCTGCCCTCCTGGCTACGACTGAACACCTCCGGACGATCCTCGATGCCGGTCAAAGTGCTGCGCTGCTTCTACTAGACCTCAGCGCAACCTTTGACACGGTGTCCCACAACATCCTACTCAATCGTCTAGAGACTGTAGGGAGTTCCGGACGTGCCTTGGAATGGTTCCGCTCCTTCCTGAAAGACAGATTTTTCCGGGTATCAGCTCCCCCATTTCTATCTAAACCTCATCCCCATTGGACATGGAGTCCCACAAGGCTCTGCACTGAGCCCATCCCTTTTTAATCTGTACGTGCAACCACTTGCGGATGTGGCTAAAGAGTGGGACCCAACGCTGATGACACGCAGCTGGCCATCACTCACAGAAGGCCCTTCCACCTCGGCCTTGAGATTTAGGGATGGCCTTGCCGCAGTGGCCCAATGGATGACGGACAACTGCCTGCAACTCAATGCAGGCAAGACGGAGGTTTTACTCCTTGGAAAGAATACCAACTACTGGAATGAGCACTGGTGGCCCTCGTCACTAGGCACCATCCCACCTCCTAAAAACCTGGTCAAAAACCTAGGAGTTTGGATGACTCCTCACTCAACTTTCAGACCCACACAAAAAAAGTGGCAGCTACTTGTATCGGTCTGTTGAGTCTCAACCCCATACTTTGCTTCTTCGACGCCAAGGTTTGTCAACTCATTGTCCAAGCCACGATCCTCTCCCGCCTAGACTATGGCAATGTTCTTCTTCTTGGCACCAACAAAGGAGAGAGCGCAACTGCAACGCGTGCAGAACTCTGCGGCAAGAGCCTTGGTTGGTCTCCCCCCGCAGATGCTCTGCTAGAGCCACGATCCACAAGCTGCACTGGCTACCTATTGACTCCAGAATTCAGTTTAAAACCCTCATTATGACTTGCAAAATCATTAAACTCGGACGCCCAGAACTGTTGCAACCTCTCCTTACACCCTATGTGCCACGGCGTAACCTGCGCTCCTCAGGCCAACACCTACTGAGCGTACCCCGCACAAAGCTCTGCCGCACAGGCGGACGCTCCTTCGGGGGTTCTGGGAGCCAAGCTGTGGAACAATCTGCCACTGAACATTCGCTCCCTGGAAAACCTGTCTACCTTCCGGAAGACCATCAAGACCCACCTGTTCCCCTCCCACTAGGCCTTCTCTTTCCCTCCCTTCCCATCCTCAGTAGTGTATCTGCAGTTCCTAGCACCGGGACGCCTCTTTGCTGGGGCAGCTGTGTGCGCTTCACCAAAACCATAACATTAACATTCCAGGTCTTTGCGGCGAGGTGGGAGAATGATCTGCCGCCTGAGGTCACTCTTCGGAAGCGGGGGACTGTAGCGAGGGAAGCGGAGGGGAGCTGGCGGGTGGGGTTGTAGAAGCTGAGTCGTCTGTTTAAGTACGTTGGTCCGGTGTTGGAGTGACCGGGAGCCAGTGCAGGTCTCAGGTGGAGTGTGATGTGGCTGCGGCGAGGGATGTCGAGGATCAGGCATGCAGAGGCGTTCTGGATGCGTTGGAGCAGTCTCATGAGTTTGGCCGAGGCTCCTGCGTAGAGGGCGTTTCCATAGTCCAACCTACTGCTGACAAGGGCCTGGGTGACTGTTCCTCTCGTTTCAGTGGGGATCCACTTGTAGATCCTACGGAGCATGCGGAGGGTGTTGAAGGAGGAGACAGCGTTCATCTGTTTAGTCATGGAGAGGGTGGAGACGAGGAGGACCCCCGAGGTTGCGTGTGTGTGTGGTCGGTGGGTGTTGGAGCGGTTCCCAGTGCGGTCGGCCACCAGGAGTCGTCCCAGGCCGAAGGGTTGATCAGAGGATGAGGACCTCCGTCTTGTCCAAGTTCTGTTCCTCATCCATTCAGCAACGGCCTTCATTCCTTTGTGAAGGTTGGTTTTGGTGGTGTGGGGGTACTTGGTGAGTGAGAGTATCAGCTGGGTGTCATCGGCGTAGGAGAGGATGTTGAGGTCGTGCTGATGGAGACGTGGGCGAGCGGTGCCATGTAGATGTTAAACAGAGCTGGGCTGAGGGATGAGCCCTGGGGTACGCCGCAGATCTCGGTGGCTTTGGAGCCGAAGGGGGTGGGGCGGGGGGGTGGGGGGGGCGGACGCTCTGTGTTCTGCCGGAGAGGAAGGAGGTGGTCTAGTCCAGGGCCTTCTCTTGAATCCCAGCGTTGGAGGCGTGTTCGTAGTGTGTGGTGACAGACCGTGTCGAAGGCGGCTGACAGGTCCAGGAGGATGAGGGCCGCCGTTTCTCCGTTGTCCAGCAGGGACTTGATGTCATCGGTGGCGGCAAAGAGGGCAGTCTCAGTGCTGTGGTTGCTCCGGAACCCGGACTGGGAAGGGTCCAGGATGTTCTCCGAGGTAGCGGGTCAGTTGTTAGTTGACGGTCCTCGATGACCTTTGCCGGGAATGGGAGCAGGGCGATGGGCCGGAAGTTCTTGAGGTCCGCCTTGGGTTTCTTGAGTAAGGCGTTGATCTTGGCATGCGGTTGCTGTCTCGAAGGAGGTGTTGATGACTTTCCGGAGATGGGGTGCGATGGATGTGCTGGCTTTGTTAAAGATGTGGTGTGGGCATGGATCTGATGGAGATCCGGAGTGGATGGTGTTCATGATTTTGATGGTGTCATCGTCATTGATGTTGGTCCAGTAGAGCAGGCGATGGCGGTCGTGGGGGCAGAAGTCTCAGTGGTTGTCGGGGTGGTCGTGGCGTTGAAACTTTCGTGGATGTCTGATCTTGCAGTGGAAGAAGGTGGCCAGCGAGTCGCACAGGTCTTGCAAGGGTGGGACGTCTTTGTTGGAGCGTTCCAAGAGCTCTTTGCTGTTGTGCGTGTTGTTGTCTAGGCTGTCTTTGAAGGAGGCCCTTTGGGTGGATCTGATGAGGTGATGGGGTCTGCGGGTGGCATTCTTGTGGGCGGCATGGCTGTCCTTTCACAGAGCCAGATTTTCTCCAGCTTTCGGCAGGTTTGCTTGGAGGCCCGGAGGTCTTCAGTGAACCAGCTGGCTTTCGTGTTTGTAAGATTGTTGGAGGGTTTCTTGATCAGGGCAAGAGTGTTGGCGCAGTCGTTGATCCACTGTCTGAGGTTGCGGGCGGCGGGGTCGGTGGGTGGGTGGGTGGGTTCTGTCCAAGGGTGGTGGTTAGCTGGTCTTCGGTGACTTTACTCCAGTAGCGGTGAGGCATTTGTTGGGTGCGGTGGTGCGTGGTGGGTTTCTCAAAGGTGAAGTGGATGCAGCGGTGGTCGGTCCAGTGGAGTTCAGTGGTATGGTTGAAGGAGACGTGGGGGTTTGCGGAGAAGATGGGGGTCAAGCGTGTGACCGGCGGAGTGGGTGGGTGTTGTGAGTAGTTGTCTGAGTCCGAGGTTGGCTAGGTTGTCGATCAGGGTGGTGGAGTTGGTGTCGTCATTGTTCGAGGTAGAAGTTCAGGTCCGAGGAGGATGTAGTCCAGGTGTCGGTGATGCCGAGGGAGTCGTTGGTGTTGGTCGAGACTGAGTGTTCCTGTGGACGATGGAGATTCCTCCTCCCGCTCTGTTGGTGCGGTCCTTGCGGGTGATCTTGTAGCCTTCCGGGACGGCAATGGCTATGTCGGGTGCTGAGGCAGGGTTCAGCCAGGTCTCAGTCAGGAAGGCGACGTCTGGGGAGGTAGAGTAGGTCCCAGAGTTCAACGGCATGTTTTCGGGCGGAGCGGGTGTTGAGAAGGATGCATCTGAGGTGGTTGGGTTCTTTCCTGGTCGGCAGCATGGTGGGACGGATGCTTGTGAAGCTGCAGGTCCGGCTGGTGAAAGCTCCATGGGTGCGCTTCGGGGCGGCCAGGAAGCAGGTGCGTGATCGTCCGGTGTTGAGTGCGTGGAGGGTTCTGGCATCGTAGCGGTGTCGGGCGTCGTGGCATTCGTTGTGTCCAGGGGTCCTGGCGCGGTCCAGGCACAGATGGGCTCGACTTGGGTGCGCCAGCGGCACGCCAGCAGCGTGCCCGCCGAGTGCGGCCGTGTAGCGGATTCCATATGAGGGGATGTGGGAGGGAGGAGCAGTTGGGAAGCAGAAGCGGGCGGCGAATGGGATTGCAGGTGGGCGGGGCAACAGGGACGCAGCGGCAGGAAAAATGGGCGGGCCGCGGGAGAACTGGGCACAGGAAGGAAAAACAAGTTTAGGCAAGAAAGCAAGTACAGGCACAGGGGGATAAAAACAAGTCTGGGGGAGGAGCCAAGATGGCGGACGGGACGGACGTGTGAGCTCCCGGCTCCGCACGCCGCCTGCTTTTAAACTATTATCCTGGCACTTGTTCGCCCCTACACCGAGCAGGACCGGAGACACTAATGCGCTGCTGCGGATGGCGTTCTTTCGAGATCTCCGCCGGCTGATTTGATGCGAGACCCGGGACGCACGCTGGCCTCCGAGGCTGCCCCTGAAGCCCTCGCCGTTCGCCGCCGCTGATCATGGCTGGACACTACCGGTGAGGCGGGCTGGGAAGGCGTCGTAGCTTGTGGATGGCATGATTGATCGCGGGACTGTTGTGGCTGACCCCCCTCCTTCCCGCTGGTTTCCCGTTGCCGGAGGAGTTCCTTCCCTATGTGGCCGGCACTTCGTGCGGCGCTTTTCTGAGCTACACTGCTCCACGATTGGAGGGACTCCATCTTGGGGCGCCTTCCCAGCTCCTGGACTCTGTGAGGTCTGTTTGGCAATCGTACCTCTGTGATGCTCGGCCTGTCCTTGAGCGAGGGACCATACTGACGGTTTCATTGTGTGCTGTGAGCCGCCTGAGGATGCAGGGGGACTGGACCTACACGGATGTCCTGGCAGCCCTTTACGATCTGCGGACAACATGGTGGAGAAATGCCCGGGAGCCGACTCGGAAGATCGAGATGGCTGTGCCTGCAGCAAGGCGACTGGATCCTGCTGGCCCCCCGGGGCCTCTAACCACTTCAGCATGGGATACACTGTTGTCGAGTGCGACGGCGTGGGAGCTGCGTGTCTCTGGCAACATTGTTGTGCGCTTTCCTATTGAGGAGACTGTGGATACAATGTCTCCCTCCGCCCCAGCTGCTGTGCTTCTGCCTGAGACCTCGTCCCCGGGAGCCCTCTCCCCGGTCTCCCAGTTGCTGACTCCTTCGGACACTCCTGCCCCCTGTGCTCCCTTTCCGAGAGTGAGGAGTGCTCACTATCCTGCCATGGAGGGGAAGATTGTCCCTGTTGACACTCTACAGATTGTGGACTCGAGACTCTTGTCCCTTCCTCCCCTGCTTCTTTGCTGTCGGAAACGGCCATCTTGCGCCTTTGTCCTGACTGAGGGAGGCTCGCAGTGGTGGATATGCTTGGGGTGTTTTCGGCGTTCGGGACAGGGATGAAGGTGACCTCCTCATTGGTTCTGATTACTTGGCTGGCGGAGACCCGGATTGAACTTAATTCTTGATATATGATCATTGTTTTACGGTATATCCTGTTCCCTATTATTCATACTGCAAATTGTTTTGTCCTGATGTTCATTCTTGCTGACGGGGGGGGGGGGCGGGGGGGGATGTGGTGAATCTATTTTGACCTGTGGTCCTGAGAGTTTTCGATCCTTGCCCTCCTGATCCAATGTTCCTAATCTTAATGCATACGGTGTGGGAGCTATTTGCGGCTGGAGAGTCCGGGAGCTCTGGGGTTAGGTGGGCTCCTCCCCACCTTATTATTTGGGAACTGTAGATTAGTTTATTCTTTTCTCACTTCCTATATTAAACGTGTTATAGCTTTCTCTTTTCTATTTCTTTTTCTCCTCTTCTTTACTTGGACTATATTTCGGGTTCTTTAGTGGGCGACAGACACTGCCGGGGGGGGGGTAGGCCGTAGCCTCCGCATTGGTGTAGGGTGGGGGGGGGGGTTTTATTTTCATATTTCGTTTCTATGGGCCTTATTTTTGTATATTTTCTGCGCTTTTCTTAACTTGCTTCTGTTCTGGGTCCGCGACAAGGTTTAATAGGGAGTGGGTGGCGTTGTTAGCGATGCGCAAATGTTGACTGACACTCTTGTGGTTTACCCAGCACCGCTAGACTATTTAGGATGTTTACCTACACTGATGGATTCAAGTATATTGCTGCCTGTTCATGTAGGGTTGTTATTGCACGGACGCAGTTCTTCTTAGTTTCTATCCTTCATTGATTGCTTTTGGGGGGGTAAAATTTCAAAATTAACCTACATTGCTCCTTTCCTCGGCGACGCGTTTACTCAGTGTAACTTTATTGGATTGTTGCTTACTGCCTGCTGCCGCTGGGGAACTGTATTGCTTACACTTGTGCCTTAAATGTGTCGTGGCCGGCCTGATGGTTGTGGGCCCGTATTTGTTTCCCTTTTATGCACAATAAAGGTTTATAAAAATTTAAAAAAAAAAAAAAACAAGTCTGGGCAAGAAAGAAAGTTAGGCACAGGGGAAAAAAAAGAGATTAGGCAAAAACAATGCAGGCAGAGCCGTGCAGCAGCGTGGGGAGCGACCTGCCTGCGAGCAGTGTCAATGTTTTGGAAAAAGCAGGGATCCATAAAATTACATCTACCTGTTCCTTCACTTGCTCCGATAAAAATGTTACAGTACTTGTTGGGCTGGAATTACTCCCTGCAACAAGAACTGATCAAACCAGGGTCAATAGTAGTCCTCTCAAGGGACTCCAATTGAACCATTCTCCTACTAATGAGGCACACTGAAGTCTCCGTGGTGTATATCTTCCAAAAAGGTACAGGTTGGCTAATTAGTACGGGCTAATCTAGGGCCCAAAACTCACTACTACAGAAACGGCTTTCAGTGGAAAAACGTGATGTGTCCATGTTGCATTTTAGGCTGCTTCCTGTAGCAGGAACTAACCATACCCACACAAATGAGGTACCATTTTTAATAGGGAGACGTGAGACAGAACACTAGAACATTTATCATCAATTTGATTTCTATGCATTTGTGCCTTTTAAATGCAAGTCAGTGTGTAAAAAAAAATTCGAGAAATGCTCTGAATCCAATGATCGCATGCGTGCACACAGATTCTGAGATGTACAAATTACCAAGGCTCCTAAACAAGATATCTGCTGCCCATTTCAGAAATAAATAAGTTTCCTTGATACGCATTTTTCACTCTATACATTTTATCAAATAAATGAATCTATACTCTGTATACAATGAAAAACCATTTTAAGGTGCAACTCGAGGGTTGGCTCTGGGTACATCGGGTTCTTGGACAATGTACAAAACCTATAAATTCCTGCAACCCGAAGGGTCTACCGATGACCTTGTATTCTGCTTTTGTAAATCGTCCAGCAAGAGAAAAATTAGAGATGAACGCTGTCAAAAAATTCAATACGCAGTTCTTTTCTTGGCCCCCCTCCATGGAAATCCACAAACCCTGGGAAGCCTTAGAATTTCCGGGATATTGGGAGGGGAAAAAAAATAATGACGACGCAAATTTAGCACGGATACCTTATGTGGAACATCCCACATCAAAAAAAAAACCAAAAAAAAACTCAAATTGGGTGGAAAAGCCTCAGTTAAGTAATTGAAATGCACTATTTCACCTCATTTTTTTGCTGTAATCTTCAATATTATTAGATCTCAGCTTCATTTGGTGCACTCATTCGCTACAATTCAGAGCAAGTATTAGGGGCCCAGCACTATCACAGTCGTGGTCAGCAAGCTAGTATAGGTGGTATCAAAAATGAACATTGGTGGTATACTAATAAAGTAACTTCAACTTTATCAATGATTGCAATATTTTCTGTGTTAAAAGCTAATGCAAAACTTCCTGGACGATTCTGGGGTCATATGATGTCATTATGGCCAAAGGATGAGCAATGCCACTTTTGCTTAATTGACGTCACTGCATCTACAGAAACTGGACTCGCAACAAACTACACTCTGATGGGAGAGAATGGAAGAGGGAAAGGTAGGAGCATGGCATTTGCAAGACTGTTTATTTAAGTGTTCTGGCAGTCAGCGGATACAGAGTAGTATCATCGGTTATACCGTTTATTCTAGGGTCACAAAATTGCTGAGTCAATCTTCTACCTATAGTCACTTCTCACAGGGTAGAGAGGATGAGCAATAAAGGCATACTATAGAAGGATTGAAACCGATTCAATGCGACAATAACTAGCACTCAATAACAGCAGTGACAGTGGACCAATGCGGGAGTATGTGGCACCTATGTTAGTTTCTTACTAGTCTGATGGTGACAAAACAAGATTTTTAAAAGCATTCATTTTTCTCATTTTAAAAAGGGGAAGGAGCTGATTAGTAGGCGCAAGGTGCTATCACCTGCTGCTTTGCCATGGACCAACCGTTTAATTGCTTGATTATTTTCGGCACTATGGTTCTTTTATAAAGGTCATTAAGATCATGTTGCGTGCTTATCTAGGTTCCTGATCGATACTGTGACCTTATGCCCCTATTCGGCTATAAATCCATTTATTCCCTATATTGGCATAACCGTTCAAGTACGATTTTCTGAAAAGTCATCTCTGGCCTCACACGAACAGAGCCACATTCCAGCATGACTCTGCTACTTCCTTTGCGACCAATTAGTGCAATGACAGAGCAGCAGTCACTATCTGATATTCCTAGATAACACTCCGAGTTCTTCAACAAGATAAAAACTTATCAAACCTGGAAATCCCCGCTTGCTATGTTTTGATTAGTAATGGAACTCTAATGAGCAACTGATAACTGTCACTTCCTAGTGACATCTTTAATGGACGTCTTATGTCCAGCAAACTTGCGTCAAACCCGGCACCTGCCGGGTATAAATATTACCAACGTTGCCTTAAGCAATGTGAGTTTGTTGCCTGTTGCTGATGCCAGCTGCCTGCATGACCCTGTGTTGGTAAATCTAGCACTCTGTCGCTGCAGCCTGCTATCCTGTGGTGGTGAAGCTGCTGATTACCATTATCGCCGCTACAGCGCGAACTATGGTGCAGTACGCTTAAGGAGCTGAAACAGTCGTCCTCTGCGAAGACATCCAGCAGATTCCAGCTGCCCGCGGACGCTGTCACCCCTCCTTCCTCGACGCGCTGAAGAGAAGCCGCTGCATTTCTCGTGCAGAGAAATCCAGTCCCGGCGCTTCCGGTTTACCCTCGCGGGTGACTGGGATAGCGAGAGAGACCCCCTGAAGGAGATACCAATCCTCCATCATTCTATTCAGAGGTATGGTGTTGACTAAACCCTTAGACGAGAATTCTTGAAACAAACCTTGGCAAAACCAACTTAAATTAAAGCTACTTACTTACTCCCCTTCTCACGTGTTAGGCTTAGGTCAGGCACACTGGGGTAGGCTTAGTTAGAAGCACCAGTTGAGTATGTTAGCCTAATGTATATATGACTGTATATATGTTTTATTACTTTTAAACCATTGTATGGCTAAGAAACCATATCAATGCTTTTACAGTTCTATTTCGCAATACATCTTACTGTACGTACTTTTTATAATAATTATTGCAATTGTGGCAATACATTTCTCTTGTACGAGAAGAAAGACTGTTCAATAAATGTTACCCTTTATTGATACACGCCCGTCTCTATTCTCTACATACCGTGAAAGTAAACTGCACTAGACTGACTGAGTGAAATCTATGTCCATTGTTTCACACGACCCTAGAGATTGACTCTTGATCTGAGGAGCAAAGTTGTCATGTTGCACGGTTGTTGGAAAACTGAATCCCTTCTTGTCTGTGCCAAGGAAGCTGATCACTTCCTATGCAGAGAAGAAAGTTTCCAGTGACCTCTGAGCTAGTTGGTAACACAACCCAATTAAGTTTAGCATAGTCCGTGGAGGCCTGGAATATAAGCAGTTCCACGTCGATACTACTGTTTATGTTATTCCAATGCGCAGGGCCTAGTGGGAAACAAGGAACGACACTACATGGCGCCCAACCGTTTGGTAAGGCGATAAACTAACGCAAGACTTGTAGAGTAACTCAGTCGTGCATATTTCACACCCCTTTCTCCCGTAAATACTCCAATAGACGTCTGGAGTGGGTGAAAGGTTAAAATCCGCCCGACCTTAGTAGGAAGAGATTCCTATGTAAAGCTCTGGTTTATTCAACGTTGAAGGATACAGTGTTCCAAAATATTGTGCACCTAATATTTGTCTCCTTGGAGACCTACTCTGCAAAAACTGCATTTATACAATGTCAGTAGAACGGCACCACTGGGGCCGCAGCAGATGCGACTCAGCAAGGTCCCGAATACACAGACCCGGGTGCTATTATCATCCCGGTCCAGTTAAGAAGATCTATAACTTTAAAACTTATAGAAAACGGACTGACACCTCAAGGTGGTACAGTAATTTTCGTGATAGAGGCTCACGAGTATCGGCAGACAGAGGTATTCTATTCATGGATAAACTTTCCAGCGGTAAATGCTATAACACAAGAGTTTCACTATTACAAAATAGAGAAACCTCCGGAAGAGTACGCTCCTTTCGAGGAGATTGAAATTCCTCTTAAATTTCAAGAGCACCTGCTCTGGTTTAATGGCGCCCTAAAACACAATGATCACATTACTAGGCTCGGTCCACTAGGTAGACCAGGAGCCACGTGGCCGGTTCTAGCCAGCTACACACCACATCCTGACATTGCAAAAATGTCTAAGGAAGAGCTGTTAGCACAGCTCAAAACACTAATTAAAATACATAGGCAATTAGTCCAATATGTAATGCGGACTGCAACAGTCCAGCCAGCTGTTAATACACCACAGCTGACCTCTCATCAGGGGAACACAAATAAAATTACACCACAGAACATAGTCATGTCTTGGTAAAACACCCGTAAAACGGGAACAAATTCCTTTCTGATTAGCCCAGAAAATCACTCAAATAGAGGCAGTATTTCCTGATACTACCCCTATAGAGAAACACAGAATCTTGACCATCTGCCTTCCTATGGGAATCGCACCACACGTGGAGGACTGCGACACTTGGGGTACAGTCTTTGCTTCCATTTACACAAAAACACACGGTGTTCCGTCTATGGCGGTAATACCAGAAGTGCTAAAACAGATTCAAAATGAATTCAGTCCAGAGCCCGCTTTAAATCTAGGTATGAAATTACTGAAAGACTTCAAGCAGGTCACGGCTATATTATTAGCCAACATTAGAGGAGAAGCAGCATCTGTGGCGATCCGCCAGAAGTTGAAGGAAACAGATATAAAAGATCCTGTTGAACTTGCAAAAATCATAGAAAAGTGCTATGAAGAATTAGGTAGAGACAGCTTGGGTGGGAAACCGGTAAAGCCCCAACTGCTCGAAAATCCTGAAAAATTATTTATTAAAAATAATTTAAACACTCCTAAAAAGAGCTGGGATGGAAATAAACAATCCACTCCCAAGGAAAAAGTTTTCCAGTCCAGAGGAAGGTCTCCACGACGGAGGGAAAGAACTCCGACTCGAGAACGCCAGTCTCCCCAACGGGAGCCCTCTGAGAAAAGATATAACCTTAGAAATAGGGATAATCTGAAAAAACCTGATAGATATCAAAGTATTGATACACGTCCCTCTCGATCTCTTCCACAGAATTCGGAAAGAAGAGGACGGTCAGACCCAGGAGAGCACACCAAGTCCAAAGACAAGGAACCTGCTCAGAGTAAAAAATCTCAATTTCAGAAAAAGAAGGTAGCCAGTATTAGAGTAATCAACCATGCCGAGAATACTGAGGACACAGTTGAAAAACGGGGAGTGGGCATTGACAATGTTGGACAGTGCAGCAGAAATCAGTATTGCGCGCAAGATCTTGATGAGTCATCTGGAGACAGTGGACACGAATGAATTCATTCAGGTTGAAACTGCCGACGCCAGACTTAGCGAGCCCCATAAAATATACGAAATAACATTGCGTATAGAGGGTGATAAGACTAGGAAAATTAAGGGTCTATTTTGGGATAAGCTCTCAAAAGGCTATGATATTCTGTTAGCTGAAAAAGATTGGCCCCCGGAGTTTGTCAGGGAGTGCCCTCGTGGCGAAGAAGTGATTATGCCTGCCTTCTCGAATCACATTCCGATTCATAAAAAATATACATATGCAAGGAAATGGGCAGTGGCCCAGGCACCTGCATTATATAAAAATCATGTAGGATGGGATGAGGATTCACCTCCTCACAAAATCCAATTGAAAAGTGAACCAACTGCCCAACGGCAGTATCCCATAAAGCAAGAAGCTAAAAAACAAGTCAGGGAGATCTTAGATCAACTTGAGTACCAGGGGGTGATTGAAACATGCACCTCTCAAATGAACAATCCTTTGTTTCCTGTCTCCAAGCCAGACAATTCATATCGTCTAGTTTTGGACTACAGACACCTTAATACATGTTGCAAAACTTTTGCAGTACAAAACACGCATAGTGCAGCCCTAATGAATAACATAGTTAGGAAAAAATATAAAACGACATTAGACATTTCTAATGGTTTCTTTTGTCAAAACATTGCACCAGAAAGCAGATATTTGACCGCTTTCTCTGCATTTGGGTCACAGAAAAAATTCTGTCGTCTCCCACAAGGGTTCAAGAACAGCCCAGGACTATTCTCAGCTAGGGTAACAGAGTTACTACAAATCTATGATGATGAAGCATTATCTTACGTAGATGATATTTATCTCACAGACGACGACTTGGATACTCACTTGAAAAGAGTGAACACCATTATACTTGGGTTCGCAGCAGAGGGTTACAAATTCAACTTTAAAAAGTCCCGAATTGCCCATCTGACAGTACTATTTTTAGGGTACGAATTATCAAGTGAAGGGAAAAGCCTAGCGGACAACTTCTTAGAGAAGTGCGCTGTACTCCAAGCTCCAAAAACGCTGAAGAATTTACAATCCATTCTAGGTTTTCTGAATTTCGGAAGAACTTACATTCTAAATTACGCAGAGAGGGTTAAACCTCTCTACGAACTAATTAAACCTGATTTTAAACAAATCAATTGGACTCAAAAACACAGAAATTTTGAGATCACTGCAAACAGACATGTTAGCAAAAACAAAATTAGATACACGTGACAACACGATCGATCTTGTAATCAGAGTCATCCCAGGAAGATGCGGATTCACATACCTAACCTCTAATGAGGGAGAAAAGGTACCTATTTCAATTAAATCTCACTTGTACACACAAGCAGAAAAAACATTCAGTCCCACAGAGAGAACTGTGAAAGCAGTGCAAATCGCATTAGCAAATGAACGAGAACTAGCACACGGCAAACGGATTAATATCCTTACAGCGGAATCCGCCTTCGAGGCGCTATTCAGCCCAGTAAACCTGCCTACAGTGTCACTGGATCCGAAATGGATACAGTGCATAGATTCTCTAGGAGCGGAAGACGTGAAATACTATTTCGCCCCGCAATTTGAAGAACTGAATGATTTAGAATATGAAGAAGAATATCCTCTGCCAATCGAACTTCTGCCTCTCCCACAATACGCCTGTATAATCTATACAGATAGCTTTGTACAGCATTTTAATGTAGAGAGTAAATCCTACAATGCAGCATGTGCGATCATTAAAGGTCGTTGGCTGTGCGGTAAATTCAGAACGAAAGTAACAAAAACTGAATCTGTAAGAAACTGTTCGGTTCAGAGAACTGAAATCAGATCTTTAAAGATGGCGCTCGAAAATGCAGAACGCGAATTCCCCACACTTAGTGTGCGATTCTCATTTTTGCGTCAACTCTTACAACAATAAACTGCAGAGTTGGATCGAAAACGACTACAAAGATGACAGGTGCCACAATAAAGCATAAATTGCTCTGGAACGAGGTAGCTCTTTTACACAAAGAACTACAAAAGACTCACGTGATTCACGCACAGAGTCTTCAACGTGATGGCGTTCACGTTGCAGGGAATTAATTGGCTAATACAGCCACAGCGGAAGCAACTAACCCGGCTTCCGTAGCCACAAAAAAGCGTACAGATAAGTACATAGACGGGGAAACCATGCTGGCAGTAAAAACGACCGTAAAAGGCGACTGTGCAGCACTACCCGTAAACTATCCACTCAATTATGCATACATAATCGATGCAAACTCCGTTCCTTTTGCTCGAATCCCTGGAGTAGGGGACAGAGTAATTCCAAACATGAACAGGAGAATATTTTTAATAGCAGACGCACACATGGGTTTGGGTCTAAGGCACAGAGAGATCAAGGAATCACTGACTGAATTACAATCAGTATTCTGGTGGCCGGGAATGAGTGTAGAACACCAAATATATGCAAACAACTGTGAAAACTGTAATAGGGATCGCAGTAGCGAACCTTGCTACCGGCTACCAGTCAGAAAGAGCGTAACGCTGCCTACACCCCATCCTGCGTCCTATTAACAGTTAAGACGAAAAGCACTTAAAAAATGAGGCCCCCAGCGCTCGGCTGATGCTAGAACGGTTATAAAAGATTTGCGAGTCAATATCGGCACATACGCAATTACCACGTTCCATTCTGACCAGGGTCCTGCTTTCAGCTCTCGAGCTTATAAGGAGGCCATGGCTAGCATGGGAATTGGGTTGAGGTATTCTTGTCCGTCATACCCCGGAAGGGAATAGTGTGGTAGAAAGACAAAACCGGGACATAAAGCAATCTATAACAGCGAAGGTATTAGGTTCAGGCGCTGGGTGGGTCAAACATTTAATAAGTGTCCAGACTAGTCTTAACAACATGCCAAGAAATTCTCTAAAAAGGTTTCAGCCCATACGAACTATTGTTCGGAATTAGAATGCGCGTTCAGGACCTCGATAGTCAGATGGCAGTGGTACAAGAAGAAACAACGCACTTTGATGTAAAAGACAGTTTGGCTGTTTTACAGGAACTGAATGAAACAAGAAAATCATTAAGCAACATAAAGTTAAAGCAACAGCCAAGTACCACTGACGAGGCACCACCCGCAACAGCCCCAGCAAGGCCTGTCTGGATTCCAAAGATTGGGGATCTAGTCAGGGAAAAGATCGCGGTTAAGAAGGAATTTGGGCCTTCTTACAGAAAAGCAGTACCTGTCTTAGCAGTCAACGGAACAAGATCAGTTGTGCTACCGCCCCTTGCTGGTAAAAAGGAGAACAGAGTCGTGTCCATCGATCTGGTAAAACCACAAGCATGTGGCCTATAATCAACAGTAGGCCCAGTGGACTCCCAAGAAACAACAGAATACCCAAACTTGCAACAATCCAAGAGGTTCAAACTGAAAGACTCATCACATTCGATCAGCCTGCAGTGCACAATGAAGGACTATGCAATAATGCCATGGAACTCGTGCCTCTTGAAACACAGATTGAAACAGTTCGTCAAGAAACAACACCAGTCTACACTAATGTGGCATCAGAAAGTGCTACCGAAAGACAGATTGAAAGAACAATCCCATCAATTGACAGAACTGCCTCTGGTTATTTCATCAACTTCGACAACTTCTCTGAAGATTTAAATGACCCCGAAGTTATGCCAGAAACAAAAAAGTCTTTTAAAGAAAAAGCAACGGAACTCTATCAACTGAAGGAAATCTACCTAATTTCCCCTTGGCTAGAGTTCTGGTTCGGTCTAGGTGTATTTTTCCTCCTGCTTTGGCTCATCATGGTACTGTGTTTGGGAAAATTCATTGAAGGAAAATATATTACAATGGACACAGCAAGTCAGAACATCAACCTAGTCCTGAAACCACACAGATCATCCCACGTGAAGAAAAGAGAACTGTCAACAGTAAATGTCACAGCAATTCCAATACCTGGTGGGGTAGTATGGGAGAAAACAGACTATGAGATCTATGGTCCGGTCGAAATCCTGAAGTATCCTCATCAACTAAAGGTTTCCTTAAGTGACTTTGTGACACCTAGTACATTCTCTGATGATTGGGACTTTTTACAGTATTAATGACATGTCTGATTTAGTAATGTCAGCTAGATTCACAGATCATGATTATTTACAAGGTTCATCTAGTTATGAGCAGTTATTCTGTTACACCCACTATGGGGATCATTACTTGCATAAATCTGCACAGCCTAGAAATGTTTTTATGTATAATCAATGGGAACATTGTTCTACACCACCTAAAAGCAGTTCTAAAGCATTTTTTGAGAAATTCAAATACTTCTCAGGGTTTAACACCAGTGATGCAGAAACGTTTTATTACAAACTGTTAGATAAAACAGGAATGAAAACGATGCCGACAAATTATAAATTGATATATTCAGAAGCATTTTATGACAAAATGATGACATTTGGTTTTGATTATTGGAAAAATAATATTGAAACGAAAACAATTTGGGGTACAAAAGATTGGCAGGTGCAAGGCATAGAAGCACTATTTAGAACCTGCATGATACCTGAACAAATGTTTTTAAATGACACAATACACCAAACATCTTGTCTTGGCCTAGCTAAGATCAAAGACCTTAAAACACCGTCTATACCAAAGCCAATACCTGAAAATGCAACAGCTGATATTGAGTTAGACGTGTCACAAATTTTACATTTCAACAGAACAAATACTGATTGGAAAAAGTGGTTAATCTGGCCTACAGACACAAATAGCTGTCAAGATAGATTCCTAAATAAAACACAGGGTTTAAAAATGACCAGATTAGACTCAAGATACTCCCAGAGACAACATCCAGGGATTATAACAACATACAGTGTAGGGAAACTCTGCCTAGAATGGCTAACTTCGTCCACACTGGCTGAAATTAAGCAACACTTGTCTTTATTAAAAGATGGTGCTGATTTGCGCGATTTCATTCTTGGACCACGCAAACAGCGTCAAAAGCGTTTCATAGCGACCAGTATCTATGCTGCTTACAACGAGGCTTGGAAAGTGAAGCAAATTGAAACTGCTGAAAAAATACGAGAAATTGATCGTATTAATTTGGAGAAATCACTTTCTGTGGTAGACAATGGGTTAATGACTGTCTTCCAGAATATATTCGTTGGACAATATTGTATCCTCTGCCTTTGATGTGATAGACAGAGATTTGCTAATGTTACAACATGGCCAGTCTCAATTACGCTCTATTATAGAATTAGGCTGGACGCTGCAAAATCTTCGTTCAGGCTATGTGCCTTGGCGTTTAATCAACACAACGTCATTATTTTCCAGTTTTAACCTTACTGATAAGCAGATCAGTTTGGCACAGAAAGGAGCAGACTATACAGTCCTGAGCATCGAAAAACTCGAGAGATTACCATTGACAATGTCAGACAGTCCGGTCATTGAATGGATAATACACGGAATTATCACAATTCCGATAACAACTTTCCGATTTAAAAAGTGCCTTGAATACATACCTGCTGGCCAGTATGAACAATTGGGTAAAGGATATGTAAAATCCATATGGAAATTACCATACACTCATTCTTGCTATAGTGACCGCGACAAAAATGTATTTCTTAGTGGTGACAACTGTAAACACTCACTAAGCGGTATACTTTTGTGTCAGGGTATTAATTTACACGGAGCATGTGATGGAAATTCAAACAACCTTTCATGCCACCAGCTAGTCACACCTGCAACTCAGATAGAGCCCTTCTTTATGCAACTCGCAAACGGGAATTACATTCTTAGAACGGATCAAAGATGTTGTGGCCTGACGCCAGGGAAAAGTTATCTAGTACAAGTTACGTCCATGGTCAAATGTTGTATGCAAGCATTGTTCCCGAGCGGGCCTCCAGACATAGTGACTCCCCTCTGGCCTCGTCTGAATCTCTATTCTATACGAATTGATACATTAAGCAAAATGAAATCTGTACTTTTACAGACAACAGTGCCTATAACGTCATCTAAAGAGACGTATGATCTTCTAGTCGCAAGGACGGCTACTGAAGTCCATGACCTTTTATCAACAAATTGCCCCGTGCATTTCGTAGAAATGTTCAGCCAACTCCTTAACATGTCTAGTGCAACAAGCATCCCAGGCATATTTAAGACAGTCTTTACGGGACTGCTAACACCCTTCCAGGCAATTTTGGGAATCTTTCCTAATTTGTGCACTCCATTTTTGGCGGCATACCACTATTTTTGGGACTCGTTGCAGGGATTCTATTTTTGACCCTCCTGCTACGTTAAGACAAGCCTCGGCTCAGACATAGCTCCCATGGGAATGGAAGAGACAATCCTAGCGATGCGCTACAGGGACAGGATAACTAACGTCCTCGGATTGGCCAGGCTGAGAGATCTAAACTTGACCTGGTTCCTTTCATTCAGACCGATATGGCAAAATTGTATTTTACCTGTGCTACGGTGTATGCTTTGCGGCGATGAATGCGTGTTGGACATCTGTCTTTCACTTCCATCAGCAGTACCAATGGACGTCGATACTTTGCTCAGTCCGATAACGGCTCACGCATTGTGTTGTCCCCAGCGGCTACCAATCCTGATGACGGCATTCGTGGAGACTCCTGTACTACAGCCAAGTGGTAACAGTGGAGCGAGTGACAAAAGCAACATCATCCAGGTACAACGTTCTGTGAGCATTGCTGGTCCTGCCTTCGATGACAGCAATCATTCTCACACCTGCCAAGTTACAGCGCTATCTAATTTGGTTGAACTATCACCTGATTTTGTAGGCCAATTCTTTGAGAGCCTGTCTGATACGATGTTCTCACCCACAGAGAAACAATAACTTTTTGAGAAGCTTTCCGACACACAGCGTTCCCATGAACTCTGAATTCGGCCTTCAGTTTTGATCAACAAAAACTGCCAAGTGCTTTGGAAATCTATTTTTCTTTGAATTGGGACAATTTTTTTTAAATATTGACCCTCTCTTTTTGGCACGAACAATTCTTTGCTTAACGTAAAAACTATTCTTAGAGAACAGAAGCTTCGCACTTCTATTTCTAAACACATCTAGAGACATAACAACATAACACCAGCCTCTAGCACACATGTTATTACAATGCATTTTTATGTGATGATTTATCTCGCTTTTCTTCTGTCAGAGATACTTCATGTGTAATTCTTTTTGCATAATCGTTCATTGATTTCATATGCAATACTTTTTTGAATGATTAATATGCTTTAAACGTACAGTACCTAAATTCCATGTATTACAAGTACGCCTATTTCAAATGCATTTATGTATTTTGGGGTGGGCAATGTTACACATGCATCTAATTGCTTTAGTTTTAGTAATTTTGATGGACATGAAAACGTGGAGTGGGTGTTGCGTGCTTATCTAGGTTCCTGATCGATACTGTGACCTTATGCCCCTATTCGGCTATAAATCCATTTATTCCCTATATTGGCATAACCGTTCAAGTACGATTTTCTGAAAAGTCATCTCTGGCCTCACACGAACAGAGCCACATTCCAGCATGACTCTCTGCTACTTCCTTTGCGACCAATTAGTGCAATGACAGAGCAGCAGTCACTATCTGATATTCCTAGATAACACTCCGAGTTCTTCAACAAGATAAAAACTTATCAAACCTGGAAATCCCCGCTTGCTATGTTTTGATTAGTAATGGAACTCTAATGAGCAACTGATAACTGTCACTTCCTAGTGACATCTTTAATTGACGTCTTATGTCCAGCAAACTTGCGTCAAACCCGGCACCTGTCAGGTTTGAATATTACCAACGTTGCCTTAAGCAATGTGAGTTTGTTGCCTGTTGCTGATGCCAGCTGCCTGCATGACCCTGTGTTGGTAAATCTAGCACTCTGTCGCTGCAGCCTGCTATCCTGTGGTGGTGAAGCTGCTGATTACCATTATCGCCGCTACAGCGCGAACTATGGTGCAGTACGCTTAAGGAGCTGAAACAGTCGTCCTCTGCGAAGACATCCAGCAGATTCCAGCTGCCCGCGGACACTGTCACCCCTCCTTCCTCGACGCGCTGAAGAGAAGCCGCTGCCTTTCTCGTGCAGAGAAATCCAGTCCCGGCGCTTCCGGTTTACCCTCGCGGGTGACTGGGATATCGAGAGAGACCCCTGAAGGAGATACCAATCCTCCATCATTCTATTCAGAGGTATGGTGTTGACTAAACCCTTAGACGAGAATTCTTGAAACAAACCTTGGCAAAACCAACTTAACTTAAAGCTACTTACTTACTCCCCTTCTCACGTGTTAGGCTTAGGTCAGGCACACTGGGGTAGGCTTAGTTAGAAGCACCAGTTGAGTATGTTAGCCTAATGTATATATGACTGTATATATGTTTTATTACTTTTAAACCATTGTATGGCTAAGAAACCATATCAATGCTTTTACAGTTCTATTTCGCAATACTTATCTTACTGTACGTACTTTTTATAATAACAATTATTGCAATTGTGGCAATACATTTCTCTTGTACGAGAAGAAAGACTGTTCAATAAATGTTACCCTTTATTGATACACGCCCGTCTCTATTCTCTACATACCGTGAAAGTAAACTGCACTAGACTGACTGAGTGAAATCTATGTCTATTGTTCCACACGACCCTAGAGATTGACTCTTGATCTGAGGAGCAAAGTGGTCATGTTGCACGGTTGTTGGAAAACTGAATCCCTTCTTGTCTGTGCCAAGGAAGCGGATCACTTCCTATGCAGAGAAGAAAGTTTCCAGTGACCTCTGAGCTAGTTGGTAACACAACCCAATTAAGTTTAGCATAGTCAGTGGAGGCCTGGAATATAAGCAGTTCCACGTCGATACTACTGTTTATGTTATTCCAATGCGCAGGGCCTAGTGGGAAACTAGGAACTACACTACAATCAATGTCAGATTAGAAATCTTGATTTGGATCTACTCAGGTCTTCTGAAGTGTTTGGGTCTAGAGGGGGCAAAAAAAAAAAAGTTATTAAAAAAAAGCGGTACCCCAAAAATGTATATCAGAAAAACAGCAGCTCAAATAGGATCTCAAGGAAGGCCTTTGCAAAAAGTCTAAGCTACACAGTGGCCAATACCCTAGTTACATAGTATCAAATAAGTGGTCCAGTACAAAGGAATTCAGAACATAATTATGAACCAAACGTGTTACAATACTTAAAAATGTTTATTGGGACTGGTGGAAATATTGGTCCAGCTCCTACTAGCGTCCTAAAGGTTCCTGTTATATGGGAGCCTGTACTCTACCACAGTGACAATTTCCTAGCACCCACCACAGTCCTTGATGACAACAGTCTCCAGACAAGTGCTAAGGTTAGGATGGACTGACTTCAGCGTATGATTACTCAAACTGTACAAGCATGGTAATTGGTACAAACATTTCTAGAACCAAGACTATCTCCGAAATATCTTGATCGTGCATAGGGTGTGACGACAGACTTCATGCAGGTCCCTTGGGATCATAGTAAAGGTTTCCTAAATGCACACGATGAGGATGACACTAGTCTTCCCCTCCCCCCCCCTCCCCCAATGTTGAAGATGATAAAACATCTAATACACTTCTTTTTGCCGGGGCAGTTAGCATTGTTGTTAGGTGACCTAATGGTTGTTAGGTGACCTAATGGTTCCAGGCACCCTCAGGCTGTTCAGTGGTTAGCACAATGTTCCATTGAGCCTCCTGGTGTTACACAAATGACCCCTGGTGTGTATAAAATAGGCTACCCCTGCCTATAGGACCATTTGTGAGTATATAGTGTACACAATGTTGATTTTGCCTCAAGTTTCATACTTCAAAACCTAGGCCAGTCCCTTGACTGGAGCGAGGTAATGGATTGTTCCTGCGACCTGGAGGAAACACCAAACGTGCAGTCATTTTACTGACAGCAGGCCACTGTCCCAGTAAGGTATTAGCATGCAGAATGGTGGCGGTAGCATACTATATCTTCCTGGAGATAAATTCACTTCTAGACGGTTGGGTCCAGGCCCTCAGCAAGCAGGCCTTTACTCTTCTTTAGGTCGCAAAAGCAAGCAACATTTGCAGGCTTCCCACAGGCCTAGTTTGGAGTTAGGTAGTAATCCCAGAGATATTCAGCCACTGTTCTGTTGTCCTCCTCAACTATTAGGTAATGCAAGTGTCCTCTATGTTCAAATGACCCACAAGGTATATCACCAATATATATTAGGACATCCCAAACAAAGTACTACACCCAATCCCATTACCTATATACCTACATCTAACAAGAGCCATCTTTGTATAAAGTACACTAGCTATTGCTGTGCCACCCTTGCCATGAACAGACATTTCAACCACGCAGCCCTCGCCCTCCTGGACCGGTCAGCCGCCTTCGATATGGTCTGCAACCACACAGTACGCACACGCCTCCACGAAGTCGGGATCCAAGAGAAGTCCCAGGACTGGACCACCTCCTTCCTCTCCAGCAGAAGAGAGCGTCCGCCTCCCCCCCCCCCCCCCCCCCTTCCGATCCAAGGCCACCGAGATAATCTGTGGCGTACCCCAGGGCTCATCCCTCAGCCCAACACTGTTCAACAGCTACATGGCACCGCTCGCCCACCTGCATGACCTCAACATAATCTCTTATGCCGATGACACCCAGCTGATATGCTCCCTCACACCGCCAAACCCAACCTCCACGAAGGAATGAAGGCAGTTGCTGAATGTATGAGGAACAGCTGGCTGAAGCTGAACTCCGACAAGACAGATCTCATCCTCGGATCCACCCCCTTGGCCTGGAACGACTCGTGGTGGCCGACAGCACTGGGAACAGCTCCAACACCCATCGACCACGAACGCAACCTAGGAGTCATCCTCTACTCTACCATTTCCATGACTAAACAGGTCAACGCCGTCTCTACCGCCTGCTTCAACACCCTCCGCAAGATCTACAAGTGGATCCCCACCAAGACAAGAACAGTCACCCAGGCCCTCGTCAGCAATAGGCTGGACTATGGAACCGCCGTCTACGCAGGAGCCTCGGCCAAACTCCTGAAACTGCTCCAACGCATCCAAAACGCCTCTGCACGCCTGATCGCAGACATCCCTCAGCCTGAGCCACATCACACCCCACCCCACCCCACCAGAGAGACCTGCACGGGCTCCCCGTCAAGAGGATAACCTTCAAGCTCCTCACCCACGCACACAAGGCACAACACCGGACCAGCGTACCTCAGACAACTCTGCTTTTACACCCCCACCAGTCAGCTCCGCTCTGCCGACCTTGCCTTCGCCACAGTCCCCAGCATCCGAAGAAATATCTCCAGTGGAAGATCGTTCTCCCACCTCGCCAGCAAGACCTGGAACACCCTCCCGAACCACCAGAAGACTCCTCAAGACCTGGCTCTTCGAGCAGTAGCAGCACTCCCCAGCGCCTCGAGACCCTCACAGGTAAGTAGTGCACTTTATAAATGATATGATGGATTCAAACGCTAGACTGTTGCATACAATAACTCATAGGATATAGATAAACAAGGTTTGTCATTCTTCAAAGCAGGAGAAAGGGTGGGTGGAGGGGTGGGGGGGGTGGGGACATGCCTTCATAACCACAAGCACTAAATAGAATACCAAGCCATCACAACAAAAGCAGTGGAAGATGCAAAAAGGAAAAAAAAAAAAAGTTTGCAGAGGAGTGTCTCAAGGAGGCTTGCCCTACCTGGGAATCTGCTCCAGAGTCAGAATCAAGTAAAAAGTGTCTTGTAAAGGAACTTCAGGTGGCTGCTTCACCAATCTCAGTAATGAGAAGAGATCTTAATAAATCAGGGATGTACCCATTTTACATCTAGTGGAATGAGCGTTTGATTTACTCGAAAGCATTACATTTGCTTTTTCATAGGAAGGTCATAGAAAAAGTCATTAGCTGATGCCTTGCAGATCACCTCGCCAACCACCAATTCCTCTATACCTCACAATTAGGCTTCAGACCTAAACACGGTCACAGACAGCCCTCATTACAGCAGCAGAAAACCTCCAGATGATCCTCCACAGAGAAACCGCAGCCTGAGGGCTGCGGTTTCTCTAGGGAGGATCATCTACTCATCCACTCTGCAGCCTCAGTCTCCCATCCTATCCTTTCCTGATCAGACAACTTCACAAGGCTGGAATCGAAGGACCTACCCACAAATTGATCTGCACCTTCCTTACCAGAAAACCGGCAATACACATACTCTAACTTATTTGAGGCGTTCCACGCCCCTCTTCAACATAAACATGACACCTGCAAAGGATTGACATTCGCGATAGCGAGTTATCGAAAATCCATATACCATAAAGTAGGACAGAAGAAACTATGTAGAAATTGACTACTTGGAAGTGCCCAGATCCGTGTGTAAAGGACCATAGTTCACAGAGAATTCATCCAGAAAAGTAGGATTCTGAAAGAACATAGGCTTGGTAATAGTTTGATTTACATGATCAGAAATCAACTTGCTGGGGGGAATATTCAAGTGTGACTCGTTTCATAATGACCACTGTCATTTGAGCACAACGCATGTCTGTCAATAACTCTGCACGCATATTGACACTGCGAGGAAAAACTTTCCATGTAAGATGCTAGAAGGAAAACTGGGAGAATCAGCCTCCATACATTCTTAACAGAAAGCAGCAGAAATAAGTATCCAATCCTTTTGCAAGAGCAAGTAGACAACTCATTTAAGCTTGTCAAGATGTCTAAATCTGAAAAAAATAGCAATTGCGAACATTATACCAACCCCATTTGTCCTTTGTGATAGATCTCCACTCCTTCATGAAAACGTAAGTGTTCCCATCAAGGATGGAAGTGCTTGCAGCCACCTCTGATGACTTGGTTGACCATAATTATGCCTTTGTTGATTATTTCCCTGAAATAATCACAGGTTTACCTAGGCAAGTTAGTTGAAAACTATTGGAGGAAGTCCAAGAGACACCTAGTACACCCGTCTAGAAGGGCTGTGGCACTATGCTTTCATTGTGGTAGCAGATGTGCTGCACACTTATCTTACCTATTAATCAAACTTTTTACTATCTTTGGCTGGAGGGACAGTGGATGGCAGGGCAGTGGCATAATCTCTTTGCAGCAGATACAACCACAAAACTAGGTGGAGGATTCATCTTGGGGAATAAAGGATTATCAGATGCCTGCATTTTTTCTTAAGTGTTGATGAATATGGTGTACAAAATGCTTTGTGGTCTCAGAGAACAGGACCTGAAAAAGATCTTTAATATTAATTTTGTGAAAAGTTTCAATACAATCACTACTGAGGTGGCGGTTGTATCCGGCAATGGAATATTGAGCTTATTTGCACCCCAATGAGAAACTTGTGAAAAGGGTTGATTTCAACAGAGGAGATTCTTGCAGAAGAATCTGTCAAAGTTGGAAATACCTTCCAGTCCAAGTTGTGAAACCAGACCTTTGGGAAGATAAAGCGATCTCCATGACATCTACAAGAACACCTGTAAGAGGAAATCTGCTTGGAACTACAAGTTATGCGTAACCTTGACCTGTAGCACTATTTAGGACGAGGTGGTGGGCACAGAGACAGCTGAAAATACAGAGAATTTAATAGAGTCGAGGGATAGCATTGGAATTCCTTCTAACCGACTCTCCCAGAAGTGTGAGCAAGCAGAATTCTGTCCCCGAGTGGACCCTACTGCGCTTTATATATCTGCGACATACATACGTAGCATCCCGGGTCTCTTTCCACTCATTCCAAACATTGCTGTGCTTCTGTGGACAACCCCAGGCATTGTAGACTGAAAGACCACGCCCTACAGGTAGTGAGATTTAAATTATCCTTCTTTAATATGCAATATTGAAAGTTTACCATGAGGACCCTACACTCAAAGGGGGGGGGGGGGTAGGAAGAGTAGAATACTTGGTCTGTCACATCATTTGGATTAAGTTTGTACATGTCCAGGGCATCATTCAATTACAGGTGTTTAAACTACTAGAATAAGCCAGTTTGAATTGGTGCTGCAGTTCAGAGGACAACAGCAGAACCCCTCTGGGCTCCAATAGTCACCTATTTTTGAGATACATTTCAAAACCCACTTGCAAAATCCTCAGTTTCCAGGTGGAGTCTCATGTGGGTGCTTATGGTAGGACTCTGCCCCACTACCCTGTCACTTTAGTGTCTTTCTGACAAATATTAAACATTGCAGTTGAGGAGAGTCGTGTTTTGACGTAGAGCGACCGCCATACAATACATTCAAGTAACTCCTGGCGCCAGCACTCACCACGCAACATGAGCGGTCATTGATGGGGACAGTCATTTACAGTGATCAGCTGAGATGGCCAGTAACACAACATTAAGTCCGGTAGGGTTACACCCCCCCCCCCCCCTTTCCACTCCTCCTTGTTAGTATCCCGAGTGCAATCCTAAGAAGTCCCCCATCCCCCCCCCCCCCCCCCCGCCCCCCAATCCCGAGGTGTTGTAGTTTCTGTATCAGCCCCTGGCATGGAAGCTATAGTGTACCTCACATGGTGCGTTTCCTAGCACATACGAACTTGGGGCGAGCAATCTCTGTACAATGAGGTAAGACAAGACCCAAGAACCAAAATGGGAGCTTTCATCAGTGGTAATCCAGTCGATATTCATGGAGTATTCTACTCTGGTTATGCCGCTTGAAATCCTTTAAGTTGGTGGTGATTTGGATACAGGAGGTATCTAAACCCTGTTTGTGTCCATTGTATAGGACATTCCCAAGTGTTGGGAATAAAATTGAAAAGTGCAATCAATAACTTTGTGGGCTTGGTTATCTGACAGTCAAGTAAAGGCCCAACAAGAGGATAATTTATGAAGGTTGACCAATTGGAGTATATTTAATGTCCCAAAAAGGTAAACCAGGAGATGGACAGAGCACTGAAACATTTCAGACACTCACCCACCAGTCACAGATCTGGGTTAATGCCATCATCGTTCTTTTGCTCACTTCGCCGCCCCAGTTCGGACCCAGCTAAAAATGCAAATCAGTCTTGACCCTGTGCCTCATTGGAACAGTCCAGCACGAACTGCCAAACCAGATCTTCCCTGGACTGGAAACAAGCATTCTGGGACCGGTTTCGGGGTAACACCCCTCAACTGAACTGGGGTGGCGAAGTGAGCTAAAGAACGATGAATTCAACCCAGATCTGTGACTAGGGGTGAGCATCTGAAAAGTTGCAGCGCTCCGTCCGTTATCTCTTTGTGTTTGAATCTAGAAGTTACCTTTTCAGACATAGCAATCGTACATTGCAATTAAATGAGTCAAAGCATTACAATATTACGGGGCTTATAGAATTATACTTGAAAATGTTACTTTATGATTGAAAACTGAACATGGTGTACATAGCATGCAAAACCATCGTGTCTGAAAGGAGTGAATTGAAATAAATCCAGACAGGGAATACA
Organism: Lissotriton vulgaris; assembly: GCF_964263255.1. Taxonomy (NCBI): domain Eukaryota; kingdom Metazoa; phylum Chordata; class Amphibia; order Caudata; family Salamandridae; genus Lissotriton; species Lissotriton vulgaris. The sequence goes on along the minus strand of NC_141691.1, from coordinate 221,038,025 downwards.
TTTATGACAAGTCAACTCTTTGCTTAAGGAATCAGTCCTTTGTGAAGAACAGACGATTCACAGATCTGGATCAAAAACAAAATAAAAAACTGCTTATAGAAAAGAAGTGGCAGCCCCGTCGATATTTTAGTCTCCAACATACCTAGTACGAGAGACCATCATCAGGACTATTTTGGCTAAAAGGAGTCATTTTTGGCCCACTGTCATCACATAATTTCAAACATTTGAGTTCAAATAATTATATAATTGTAAAAGTATACATAATTTGGGGAACAGATTGGAAAATTCATTAGTAGGCTTTAAAGAATAAATCAAAAAAGAGTAACAGCACAAATGCTCATTCCGGCAAAAGCTTTTGGGACATTAAATATAATCAATTAGTCAACGTTCTCCGGGTTGTCAGAGAGGCAGCAGACCTCAGTTTTGAGAGTCTTTAAGGAGTCTGTGTTCTTCTATGCCTAGAGATTGCCCTAGCTCTTCTTGTGGCATGTGCCTAAAGGCATATTTCTCAAGTCTGTTGGCCTGGACTAGCTTATGGGTTTATCTCGAACAGTGACATGAAGAAAACCCACACACTACAAAGCGAGTCCAAAGCCTTGGCTGGCCATAGCACACTCCTTGCCTCCCCCCCCGACTACAAGCAGCTTCATATGGTGGGCAGACTTCCCACATGAGTCCGTAGAGGCAGCAAAGTGGTGTTTTCAGCCTGAGAGGCAAGGGAATGGGTCAGTCTTGATCCTAGTCCAATGCAAACAGTTCAGCGCGAACTGTCAGGTCCTGAACTGGAACACAAGCAACCCAGGACCAGTTTCGCCCTAGTAAGGGCTCAGACAGGAAAAGCTTGGTTACAGTAACAGTGTGCACATGACTAACATCTGGGCATACCAGTCCCACTTAGGGTGGTACACTAAAGTATACAACGGTGTGCAAAATAACAATGGATTAGAATGAGTCTTGAGGGATTACCAGTGGCTAATATTTGCTCAAGCAGACATTGTAAAAATTTATTTAAACAGAGGGAGTGACCTATGGATCATAAAATCCAGCAACTCCACTGTGGACACCAGGGTAGAACAAGACCAAAGTACCTCTGGAGCAGATGTGCACTCAGTGCTGAGGTCAAGTTCTATGTGGGACCATGGGGTGCGATCACTGATAATTACAGAGATATGAAACCAAATATAATTCGAAAGGATAACACAAATATGTATATACATTAGCTAGGTGTTATCCATTTATCTTCTATCCTTCACAAACCTACAACTGAAGAGTATGATTTGCTATAAAACAAGGGTGGATCAGCAATACAGCCCAACATTCATTATAAATACATTCCTAAGTCATGTCTGTTCAGAGTACATGCAAATAAGTATGATGCTTGAATGCATAAAGCAATTCCCCCAGAAACAATTAAAATACAAGAGAAACTTTAAAACATTCGAAATAACTGGATGAATTACCGTTTGGCTTGCCATCAGGAAACAGCTCAGCATCAGTAGTGTTGTATGTGAAGGTAATCACGTTTCCCTCGTAACTGGAATTACTTCGTGTAAAATTTAAGCTCCATGTGTGACCACGGCCCAAATCTACAAAGAGTAGCGGAGCAAGAGTAGCAGTTCCACATCTGCTTCCATTATGTTTCACTTCCCTGGGACTCACAAGAGTTGCATTATTCTGCAATGAAAACAAATTTTACTGAAGTCCGGTAACAAATGGCAATGAAATACAATTGTAGATTAATCAAAAAGAGACTAGCTATGGGTTGGGGTGGTATGATGTTTACATTGTAAAGATCATGGTGACTCAGGTAAGTTTTGTTGGTCAGGGGTGGCACCCATTGGGTGTCTTAAGAAAGCCCTCACCCACCAACCTAGTTGGTGGCATGCTTCATCATCGGGCCCACCCAGTGACACCTAGCGTGTCCCGGGTGTGCTACGATGCCTGAATACAGCGGAGCAGGTATGTCACTGTGTGTGCGGTGAGGGATGTTAAGAAGGTGAGTTTAAAACAGCTTGGCGGGGGTCCCTGTACCCGGAGGGTCAAAGACTTTATTAATAGGGCCTCCGTCAGCGGTTAAAAATAAGGCTATGGGACGTAAGAGGCGAGTTACGACCTCTCACGTCCTTTAGAGTGTCAACATGTTTCAGCCAGTGCCTTATTGATATGCTGGCTTTCCTCAGGACAATTAAAATGGGTGTAGGTGTGATTAAAACTAGTGGGTGTGTAGTGTGGACTATGTGTCTACACGCCCAATGGGTGCCACCCCTGACCAACAAAACTTACCTGAGTCACCATGATCTTTACAATGTAAACATCATACCACCCCAACCCATAGCTAGTCTCTTTTTGATTAATCTACATATAAACCGGGGATCTGGACTAGCTATCTGGTCCTCAATCTCCCTCTTGATACACGCAATGAAATACAATTACCTGTAAATTTAACTATAAACACCAGATATTTGCTGGTATCCATAAAATACACTTCTGCTGTGTTTTTGGTAAATGGAAACAGGCTACAAAAAAAATCTAGGACTACCGGCAATTTCCTCAATATCAATTAGTCTTCATAATTTTTTGGTTTGTGTCATTTGCATGTTATTTTAGAACAGCGGTCTTCAATCTGAGGCGCGACCCCCAGGGGCGCCATGGAGTCTGGGAAGGGGGTCGCGCATTTCCAGGCCGCACTTCTGCCGGGAATACAAAATGTGCTTTTCCTTTTGGACAAAGACAACGGCCCAGACCTTTCATTCCAATCATTAAAATGCTCTAGCTGAAGTCAAATGGAGTCTCGTGTCCTGTTACTTAAAATTGTTTTACCATGCCTCTTCCATTAAGTCTTCCTGCCAGGGTGCCTGCATGACATGCAAATGTGCGCTAGGAGTTAATCTGCAAATGAAAAGGGTGCTTGGGAGTATGCAATTGCTTTAATCACTACAGGTATTGTGATGGAAGGATGTGGTTTTTTTGCATGGTGGTGGAAAGAGTTAACTGGGCTATGAAGTGTATGCTTTTAACCAGAACTGTATTTACACAGGGCTTAGTACCCCTGGGGAGGTGTTGAAGGGACAAGTATGCAAAAGAAAAAAAAAAAAAAAAAGTGCATGAATTTTCTTATATTACTCAAATCTACATTTTGGAAGTTACATTTTATCCTAAAACTATTTGCACAGTTTGTAGCAGTCTACATTATAATGTGTGCAATGAACGTATAAAATAACGACTTGCACATTCACTGTGCTTTGTCACAGGCTATGACCTCAGATTTAAAAATAGACAAGTCGCTATTCTCCACTGCGCCAATTTAATTCGGTGCCCATCTGGTTACACACAGACCTCTACAGTGCATTAAATATTAGAGGTTTAATAATCTACTAAAGTGCATCTCCCATTGAATACATTTATCTTTCATTTAAGCTACCCATTTTATAAACCGGATTAATATAACTCAAAAGCTGTTTGCCAGGATTATTCTAGACCACCTTCAGACCTGGATAGACGAGCGCGAGACTGAGTGCCTATCAGGCAGGATTCCGTAAAAACAGCTCTACTATTGACCAAATCTTCAGGCTCCAATTGCTATATTGGAAGACTGACAATAGAGGGTGGGAGCCTGTATTTGATCTTTGTGGATCTTAAAATCATTGTTCAATTTGGTACCTAGTCACAAACTTTGGTTAGTTTTGGAGGAACTGGGCATTTCACTCTGCTCACCCTGATTAAGTGATTGCACACTGGAAATTTTGCTCATGTTAGATACGGGAAACACGGGGAATTTACTTCAGACTTCCCAGTGAATAGGGTGTAAGACAGGGGTGTGTCTTGGCCCCCACACTCCTCTGTCTCTATATTAATGCTCTGGTGGAACTACTAAACAAAGTCATCAACATGGATGCTCCAAAGCTTGCCTGTGACAAGGTGCCAGCAATGAGGTTTGCGGACGACACCTTGTTACTTTCCAAATCGCCCATGGGTATCCAAAGAATTTTAGACTCCTTTTCTATATTCTGAAATGACACATGCTAGAGATTAATACTTCAAAAAACAAGTATATGGTATTTAATCCTAGTAAAACTTCTCGCCCTAACCCCACCCTAAATGGTACCCCGCTACGAGCAGAGGAAAGCCGCCACTTACCTGAGAGACGCCGCCACCGCCGCCAGGAGTCATACAGGGGCAGCCATTCACCCGAGTGCACGCCGCCACGAGTCATTCAAACGCTGACAACTCGCGCCGCCGCTCCGGGACTACAATTCCCGGCAGCCTACGCGGCGGCGCGCTCTGACACCGCGCCAGCGGGCGCCCAAAAGCAGCGCTGCACCCCGCTTCGCGGGACGCCCGGGCAAAGGGCGGGCCCTCTATGGCCCTCATCGGCAGGAAGGGACAGGGCCCTGAACTCTGCCCAATATTTTCCAGTAAGTCTTCATTCCCTATATTCTAGCTGCAGTTGCCGATAAACCACCCTGTGTTCCGCATAACACGGAACTACTTAGGCGTTATTTTCAAAGCTGACTTTCAATATGTCTAAAGTAAAATCGACTATCCCTGTCAACACCATTGACACCTATATGGTCCAGAAGGTTGCAAAAATTAACAATGACAGGAGATCACTGGGGTTGAGCCTTTCACCAGAACTGCCACTTGATAACACGCCCCTACCTACTCCTGCTTTTGACATTAGCAACGAGGTATTTCAGACACCGGAGAATAATCCACTAACTCAGCTTCTAGTAGCTATTGCTGACTCAGTTCCTGAGAGCATACCTGATGAAGAAATAATACTGCTAGAAGAGCCCCCAGTACCGGTCCCAGCACCAAGAGCAGTTAAGGGAGGGGGAAAGAGCATATCAAAACGGGGCGGACTTCGTTCAAGTAAAAAGCGCCCAGATGTATCCCCCCTGGAAAATATTGGTGAAGATATAAGGGGAAGTTCTGGAGGGAAGTTTCTCTTGGACGATGACCAATTTAAGAAATTGTTAAATGCCCTAGATAGTAAGATTAAAACTATAACTAAGCCTCTCCTAAGTAAAATAGACCAGCTCACGGAAGAGGTGAATAGGCTGGGGAGGGTCTTCTGCAAAAATCAATAGAAGTAAAAGCGATCACTCCTAAACAGAAAACACTTATAGTTGTATCTAAAAATACCCAGACTGCCCCCAGGTTAGAATTATTGGAAAATACTCCCCTGATCCCCATGGTGACTACCGATCTAGGGAGGGGGGGCTCCAGGGGTTTAGATATCAATATTGGTGATTCTGAAGGGCTGAGTCAAAAGGACAGAATGGTAGATTTTAATGTAGAGAAGGGGCCTGTAGAATTAATTGTGGAGGCATCTCCCTTGATACTGGTCTTGGCAAATGTTCCCCACTTGGAACCTGGGCAAGTAGAGAATGCACCTTCCCTGTTAAATAAATCACTCCATTGGTTATCAAGGAATATGGCCTTTACCCCGGGAGGTATGGACCAGCTGGCACAAGAAGTAGTGAAAGCTAGAAGAGTAGAATGGATCGGGGGTGGCACTAAAAAGTTTAAGGGGGATTGTGTGGTGTTACACCTTTCTGATCCTGAAGTGCTGCCAAATATTCTAGCAAATATATACCCCCCAGCGCAGATCCACAGAAATAGTTCCGTTAACGCTAGGCTTTTTCTATACAAAAAAAAGGGGGGAATACTCTAAACCCAACAGTGCTTAAAACTAAATGGAACCCAGTGTTAAAAAAAGGTAAACCCCTTGATATAAGAAACAATTGGGACATTCCGATGGAAAATAGGTTCTCTGCCCTTTCTGGTCTTAATGAGAGTGATTGACTGAAAGGGCGGACGACCACAGAAAAGGATAACACTGCAGAGATTCAAGAGCAGGGAACAGATGTCGCTGTAAAGCTTATCGAAACAAATTGTAGCAATGGTAATACATCTAGTTCTAGTGAGGAATCGTCTAGTATTGTAGGGCATTTGATACAGATTCCCTGCACCATTGTATGTAATGGGGAAAGTAGCCCCCCATCCCCTTTGACTCACTCCTTGCATGTAACACCTATACAAGGGAGGGCTACCCTGACGAAGTCAAGCCTTAAACTTATCTCTTGGAATCTGGCAGGAATTCACCATAAATTAGAGTCCCCCGAATGGTGTGAATTTATTGACAGCCATGATGTTATGCTTCAGGAAACCTGGGCAGTGACCACTGTTTTTCGGCAGGGCTTCCTAAATTTCTTTTCCCCCGCGAAAAAGAATCCAAAAGGGCAGCCCTCAGGGGGTTTAATCACATGGGTACGCCAATCCCTACAATGCTCCATTAAAGAGAGGCTTGTTAACAACTGTGATTTACTCCCAATTGTGATAACATGGGCCGATGGTCAAAATATGGTCCTCTATAACATCTATGTCAGGGGAACAAGAGGGTAAAGCCGCTGACGTGGTAGTTGCATTGGATAATGATTTAGAGAATCTTCCCACAAATACTACTATCCTAGTGGGGGGAGACATGAATACTACATTCGAACCACTAGGTCTTGAGGATAATGAACTGTCCCTAGAGGAAGATAATAAATGGGGAGTTCCTCAATTGGATTTACCTGTGGTAAAGAAATGGACAGAGGTGGCAATACAGGTGAAGAGCTTGTGCTTGGCTAGGGGGTTGAGGGCAGTAAATGGCCGCACCTCCTCAGACCCCCAGGGTATGCACACCTTTGACAATACAAGGTCAAGTAGTCGGATAAACTACATCCTTTTAGATGTTAGAGACTGGCACAAAGTAATAGCTATGAAAGTGACATCTAGATTGGAGAGCGACCACAACCCATTGTGCTTGCTCTTTAATCTGGATCAAGGCGAAAGCTCATCTAATCAGGAAAGTGGTGTTATGACACTAGATGTTCTCTCAACTAATAACCTCCGCCACATTAAATGGGCAACTCTGGTGGAGAAGCCTGGGATATGCAGGACTTAATGGAGGTTGTAGGCAAAGAGGTCAGCAGATTGCAGGCCCTTTGTATTGAAGCAAATTGTAACAAATTAATTGGAGTCATATCCTAGGTTTTTTGCTAACCTACAGGGGTTTTTCTTTAAAAAAAAAAACACAAAAAAAAAAAAAAAAAACTCAGCAGGGGAAGGATGCTGGCCCCCAGAGAAATGGAGGGTGGTATGACCACTCCTGCAGAAAGGCACGACAGACCCTCAGCCTAGCTCGGAGGACTAAAGAAAGAGTATTGAAGGCCAGGGAGATTATAGAAAAGCCCAAGCCAGGGCAAAAAGACTGTGGGATGAAAATCAATGGTTAGACCTCAAAAAGGCTTGTGCAGCCAAACAGCAGAAAGAGTTTTGGGCCATTTTAAAATGGGGTGGGGGGGGGGGGGGGGGGGGGGATTGCAGAGTGTCCAAAAAATCATGTAGCAAAGGAAGCATGGGTGGAGCTCCTATATGATCTTGGGAGGAAAAAGAGCGAGGATATGGCTCGATTGCGCCCACTTTTATATTAGAGGCGCATAAAGACCACTCTTGAACTGGGCCATTACGCATCTGCTCTCATAGACATTATTAGCTCTGACCGGTTTCATAAAATAACCTGGCTTAAAGAAATTAGGAACTTGCTTCAAAAATTGCACTTAGACCACCTATGGACTATCACAGATCCCGCTGCCTTTCCATCTAAGGCTTCATTGAAAAATATGTATTGGGACTCGGTACATAATTCTGTTTTGATTTCCAATCAACCATCTATGTTGGCATCCCAGTATCTTGAGTCTAAAATAACCCCCAAATGTGAACAGTACTGGGATTTGATCACTAAACCTCTGGATAGAAAGTTGTACTTCCAGTTCAGAATTGGCTCCCTACCTTCAAATGCTTTTACTGTTAAATGGTCTCCAGGCAATGTACACACATGTTGTCATTGCAAGGTACATGTTGAGGACATCACACTCTTGTTTGTCTGCCCATTATATGCCGCCCCAAGAAGTAGATGGCTAAAACCGGTCTGCAGGAATATGGGTGTACGGAAATACCTAGAAGCACTAGGAATATTAAGATCAAATTGTGCCCCCAATCTTGCTATCGCTATAGCCAAATACCTGGGATGGGCCTGGATAATTCGCATGCGCACTTTAAACTGCAACTGATAATGTAAGACGGAAAAAATGTAACTAAGATTAACTTCATTTATTATGAACTAGGTACTGTGACTGATTTTTATAATGCATGAATTTAATTGAAAAAATTCGCCAGCATTTTATATTTTAATTGTATTTAATGTCGATCTTCATCTTAGCGTAGTATTTATTCTGTTTAGTATAGGGAAAAATGCTTTTATGACAATGCTGTCGAATAAAGTATTGAAACTTGGTACCCCGCTAGAGAGGGTGGTAGTCTTTGAAAACCGGGGTATTACGCCGACGGAAACCTTTGGGTGGTGTCTGCATCAAGAAAAGGCAGGCCTGAGGCTAGCACAGATGACCGGGGGCCTGGCAAAACTATATAGGAATGTAACATCTAGACAACTGGGCTCGTTGACCGAGTTTTATAAAGTTCAAATCAGGAGCACAATTATGTATGGGGCAGAACTTTGGGGACACCGCCCTGTAGGTGCACTGGTCCGATCCGAGAATAAGTTTGAGACAACTAGAGTCTACCACCAAGTACTCCTCTCACCCCCCCCACGCATGGACCTTGGCCTCAGAACCATAAATGAGAACATGGAGTTGCGACCTTTGTCCTTTTGGAGCAGATTATGGGCGACTCCTGAATTAACAGTTTACCAGTCAGGAGTCCAGGCGATTCTGGAGCTCCCAGGGTTGGGTAAATTATCCTGGTTCGCACATATGAAAGACCTGTGCTTTAGACTAGGCCGGCTAAACCTATGGACCCACCACGAGGAAGCATCCCAGACCATCTCACGCCTTGAGCTAGTTAAATCTTAGACTTTAGACTGGTTGAACTTCAAGGGAGTATAAAATCTGGCTGTTTAACTTCTAATTTTTTTAACTTCAAAGACCAGTTTGAGGCTCTTGAGGACGTCTATCCACACATGACAAGGAAACTATGGCCAATTTAGGTGGGGTTGCCTGCCAGTCCATGAATTTACAAACAAATGGACAAAAGCCTCCCCAGCTGGTTGTCCTGCCTGTGAGAGTCAGGAAGAGATTCTTACATACATTTTCTTCTTCTGTCCAGGTTGCAATGTACCTAGAAGGTATTGGCTCCTACCAATATGCAGGAATAAGGGGTTCAGGCAGATACAGGAGGCTTTTAGGGTTATGCGAACTGGAATGCACCCCGACTATTTTTGCTGTGTCCAGTTTCATTAACTCCATATGGCTCATGCGTCGCAAGTTTTTAAATTCCTCCAGTGCATGCTAAATATACCCTTTCCGTTTTCCATTGCTTTCATCCTATTAGATAATGAATATACAGTTTTAAATTATATAATCAATATTCTTTTAACTGGTCATGAAATTTGTACGCATCTCCTCCCTACCCCTTCACCCTCCCCCCCCTACGCTCCATTTATCTCACCTTCCTATGCTCTTTAAATATTTTACAGCCGAGACCTTGCTGTTTGTCCAATGCCCGGTGGAGCAACCTGATGGCTAAAGAGGAGCTTGGCCGTGGACTTTCTCCTAGGCTGTCGCCTACCCAGCCGGGCTTGGGGCAGACTTTCATTTGTCTTGCTGTCATTTCTCCCTCCTACCCCTTCACCCTACCCACTTACCCTTCTACGCTCCATTTTTCTCATTTTCTAGACTCTTTCAAAATGTTCTACTAGTAACCGATGTAACCCGTTACCTTATGTAACTTTGTGGAACTTCATGTAAAGCGCTCTGATACCTTCGGGTCTAGCCAGCGCTATATAAAACACATAAAATAAAAAAAAGCTACCTGAATTCCTCCTAATCTCCCCATCTAAAACTAACCCGGAGATACAGATGTGGATTAAGGCCATCACAGCCCTGAATTGCACACCGACCATTGTGGACTCTGCCAAATCCCTGGGCATTATCCTCGACAGTAACCTCAATATGAGAGACCACATTAACTCAATGGCCAAAGCAGCCAGATTCCACCTGAGCTACCTCTGGAAGCTGAAACCTTTCATCGATGCACCAGACTTAAAAACTGCAGTTCAAGCACTTGTCATCTCCAGACTGGAATACGGCTGTTCTACCCTCACAGGATTACCTAAGACCTCCTTAGCACCTCTAAAAGCGTGCCTCAACGCAGCTGCCAGACTACTCACAGGTACCAGGAAGTTTGACAACATCTCTCCACACATGAAAGCGCTGAACTGGCTCCCCCTGGAGGCCAGAATCCAGTTGAAATTGGCTTGCACTGTACACAAGGCGCTTTACACAAACTCCCCTACTTATCTGGCACAGAAATTAGTGATATCCGGAGGAAGCAGAAACTCCAGGTCTGCCGGAAACCTACTGCTTCAACCTGCCTCCTTCAAAAAAAAAAAAAGAACTTATAACAGGGCGTTCACCGGAGCAGCACCACGAATCTGGAACTCTTCCACCCTCCATCAGAAAAATCCCTCTTCTAGCACGCTTCAAAACTGAGACGAAAACCTTCCTCATGGGTAAATTCTTCGCCTAAGGTCTGCCCAGAACCTCCTCATTGAGTGGGACTAATCTAAGACTACCGCCTCACATATCAAAAGCTACCCACGACAAATACATTTGGAACCTTGCTTTTGGTTCTGTCTATGACAATGAGTGCAACCACTCGTGTGGATCTGTTTGTCCCTGCACCTTAATCCTTTGTTTGCTCAACAATGTATACCGTGTAAAGCGCTGTGATACCCTCACGGGTCATGTTCGCGCTCTATAAAACACAAAAATAAATAAATAAAATAAATAGATGGTTAAAGACCTAAAAAACGAACAAAATGTTTTGAGGCCGATTTATGAGAGGCTTGCACTACAGGAGCATCACTTTTTTTTCAAGCTTTGGGGGAACAAGCATATCAATCATATCTATAAGACAGCCACCCTGCGTGGCTTTGCATGGCCTCAGATATATAGTAAGACAAAGCAGCGCAAGTCGCTGCATTGCCTTAAACTATGTCAAGTAGGCATTCCGTATGCTTTGCAGTGGGTGTTCCCACACAACATCCATTGATTTTGACGCTGCCCCAGATTTGTAAAACCATTTAAACCGGGGGCAGCGCCAAAACCTTACGACTCCTCACAGCAGGTGAAACGAGGTGAAGTGTTTATTTCTCCTTGTTGTTTCTCTATGTGTTCTGCAGCACACATAGAAAGAGGAAAGCCCCTCTCAGGCTTCTATTTTTGTATAAAGGTGCACCTTCCCACCAAAAAAAAAAAAAAAAAAAAAAAAAAAAAAAAACGCAATGCCTATGTTGGCATTAGGCAACAATTTGTGCTCAAACGCAGGGTCGGGGACAAGAATGCACCATATGCCATAAATAAAGTGCATTCCCGCCCTTTCACATTGGCGTAGGGCAGCGGAGCAAACGACTTGTGGCCCTGCCCTATGCCAATGCCTCATAAATTAGGCCCTTTGTTTTAGCCACGCCCCTATGCCCACCGACCTTTGGCTTGCTAAACACTGTTTAAATGTATTTCCCCAATGTAAAATGATTTGCCTCGTCAAATGGGGGCGTTTACGGTTGTCGATAGTTGGCAATGATGAGGACCAAGTTCTATAAATTTGTAAGGAGGGGGGGGTCCTTGCACTTACGACAGGGGAGATCACAGCATCAAAAAGTTAAAACCTCTGTTCTACCTCCATTTAGAAGAAAAAAAAAAACATTCTAAACAAATCTACTTTTGGTCTAAATACAAACAACTTCATTCCCTCCGATTCATTTAAAGTCTTTTCTTGAACACTCACCACTAATCAGCCAAAGTGTTCTGCCCCATTCATAAGGCAACTCCTTAAGGGCTGAAACATTTAATTAGTTCCATTTAACACATTCATGCACTATAGAGATCTAAATGGCATTCACATTAAAAACTATATAGTCCTACCACGGAGTGTTTGTCATCCAATAAGAATGTAATCATCCACAATAAACAGTGACATATTTATTTGCAGTCTCATACGGTATGAACCCGAACCAGAGGGTTATCAGAGCATAACAGATCCACGCATTAAGATACAATGCAGTGTTAGTGAACAGTGCTTGCGTCTTGATTTTATACTTCATTACGTTCATCAGCAAGTGGGTTCATAACCAGGCAATTAGGTCAGAAAGTATTGTGGTTATGGTTTTTAGTTCCTTTTTGAAGGAGATATACGAGGGGATTTTACCGATGGTAGTTGGGATGCCGTTCCAGATTTTAGGGGCACCACCCGAGATGGATTGAACATGTACAGATACACACACACAAACACACTAACCACTGTCCAATTATAGTTAGATCACAGCTTCTATAGGAAGAGCATATTTGTTTTGCTAACAAATCTGGCACTGGTTGACAAATTTTCACAAAACTTTCCCAAAAACAAAATTTCACCCCAGTTCCTTCCTGGGAAGGATTGGGGTGATACATCAAGCAGGGGCTGATAGAAAATAGGAAGGGGGTTCCAAAACCTAGTTTTCCATTTTAATACCCAGGGGAACTTTTGGGAAGCGATTTAGAGAAGAGAAAAATACATAACTGCACCAAATGTGGCAGAAAGTTGGAGCTTCACTCCAAGCACACTTCATAATTTGTGGTGTATTGGTTAGTCTGCGTTTGAAGAGGTGCTCAGGGTGGGCTTGAAAGGGCTACAAAAGTTGGTATATTTGTTTGGTTGGTACTGCGGGAGTCTCACAGTATCATAAATTTAAAAGAGAAGATTTCAGATTGGCCGAGAGCTTTTCCTCCCATTGGCCTTTACAGTCCAACAGGACTGAACGATCTGGCAACAACTTGGAAACAAAATGTTGCGGGCGCCATTAAAGGACATTGCAGGGTGGGGACATCCTGACCAACTGCCAGTCATGAGAAGGGAGCCCTGGGGTGGGGAAAAAAATAATATTGCGGGTACTGAAATACTCCTGTGGGGCATAGCATTGCTCTTCCATGAGATAGCAAAGTACGTCCTCAGGAGTTGTATCGCAGGACCATGCAAGTTTCACAGGGTGAAGCTTGCACTGCCCAGCACTACCCAGGAAGGGACACCGACTGTGGTACTGAGGGAGTACCACAAAATTATATAAATCTGTGGAGGGTGGGGAAGGTCGTGAAACCAGGGGAAGTTTGGTGGGGTGCAAGGACAGACTTGAAGTTACACCCTATCATCTACCGCCTGCTGCAAGGGGGGGTTGGCCGCAGGGCATACCTAGAGGCCAGACCCTACAGTCCAACCCTTGCTGCGCACTGCTGAATGCCAATTGCAGCAGGGCGTATTCTACCCCTGAGGGGGGTTGGGTCCAGAGCCTGGACAAAAACCCAGCCCTGTGGGCAACTCAGTGCTACGAAGGGCCAAAAGCTGTGCTCAGTGGGTTAGTAAACAAATCCTCAGATATACACTGAAGAAAAAAAAAAGTAAACTGACAGTTTGTGTTTTTCTAACACCTAATGTTTAAAACTCAAACACCATCGAGTCTCACGAGTTAAAGTTCACCGAGCTAACTAACTTGCGACCCTGCCTTGTTCTGCTTATAACCTCACATGGCATGATAGAGTAAAACCGGGATTAAATCACTCATGACATGATTAATTAAAACAGGACTATATCAATCATGACATCTTAAGTTACATCATTAGCATCACTGATGATACGATAAATTAAAACTTTGACTATATCACCGACGACATCGTAAACGACACCACACAATCATGGGGACAATTTTTGTTCACCCCAATGGAATTACCCATTTAAAGACTTCACATGACCCGCAATTTTAACAAGAGTGAAAAGTATGCAATTTACACTGAAAATACATCTTTTGTGAGGCCCCATGGACAACCCTCGGTAGTCGAGTAAAATACACTGCACAATGGGCAGAATGGCATATGAGCTAAATGACGACTAAGTGGGACACCCCATCATAGCTAATTCTACAATGCATTAAAAGAACACCCACACTTTTTAAATGTTTGCTACAGAGAATGCGTACATACCACTGTATTGCAACTATTTAACATGGGCACGTGGCCAAAACATCCATTGACAGGCTAAAGCTACAGGTGACAAGAGATCATCTTTCTCAAAGATTTATTGGGGAACACGGACTTTTAAGCCACAACCTACATTCAATAAAAACTCCACAATCCACGAGGTGTGCTCAGTCTTTACCTTGTTTAACTACTTCAACCTCAAACTTTAGTGATTTGTAAACTGTGCCCCATATAACTTTCAACAAGTGTAACTATTGCCTCCACTATTTCTATGCTATGGATACCCATGTACACTCAGTACCACTATTGTGTTATCAGTTATGTCAGTGATGAGGTTGGAATAAGGTAAATACAAAGACCATGCATGGCTGGAGCGCAATTTGCAGATGCTCAGTAAATAATAACTGGGGATATTCATAGTGTCAGTTTTTAAACATTAGTTTTTACCTTACGTTATTTCAACACCCAACTAAAATGTCACTTTAGCTTTTTTTTCAGTGAAATGTATAGAAATGAATCAAAATAAACACATTATACTTGCACTGTATCGTTAAATATCTTCTTAAAGGCTTTTTCGTTCCAAACACCAAGGCTCCGGAAGACACCTCACTTTTCAGTAAACCTTTTTTTTATTATTATTACTGTAGTCTCTATATAACAAATAGAAGAATTTTGTATTGCGAGTATGAAATTAAAATATTGTTTTTATGTAACCAAGAGCTCCTGACCTTTACTGGCGGCTACTGTGCAAATATCGGTTTACCCAAAGACTGGTCTGGTTTTTGCTAGCCTGATTACATAGTCTCAGTAATGTGACAATTGTGCCAATTATTCACACTGAGGAAGCCTGCCAAGAGAAATATCCAAAACTATTGGTTTGTCACTATTCTGCTATTGGAGAAGACTGCGAACGCAAGAAGTTTGAATTTTTAGATCAGGTCTTAAAAAGGAGTCACAAAGCGATAGTGCCTCGAAGGACTGATTTTGCAAAAGAGAATGGCTTGAGTTTGTCCCGAGTATCAAGAGTGTAATCTGTGGATAATGGAAGGCCCAAGAACCGCCAAGTACAGTGGACTGGAGCAAAGACATTGACTGATGCATGGTCACATTGAAAACGGTATATGTAGTCAGAGGTTGCCCCAATAAATGGTCACAGGTCTGAGATAGATGGAATGTATATAGGGGTGGGATATGCGAACCCCCGTTGACTAGAAACCAAACAGTTGCACAACGCCTGGGCATGGTGGAAATGTAAATATCATGGCTGATGTTCCGCTTCCATACCTGTACCTCCTCGAACATGCACTTGGTGTATCATTGCGAATGTATGTGGTTTTGATGAGCTTTGTCCAAATGTTATACCTGAATTCAATAAAAAGAATATATATATAAAAAAATAAAAAAAATAAAAGTGTTCTGTGGTGTTGTAGGGGCAGAATGCTAGAACTAATATATGAAATTCATCCTTAAGCATACAGGACCCCGACAGACCGTTCAAACCAAAATATGGCTTTAGTCTTCATGGATGGAGTATATTGGGGGAATGGGAATTCAGATAATAGAACGATGACAACTAAGATAACCGTAAAAATGTCTACATTAGAGACATATCAAGCCACTTCACTTAAAGAAAAGAATCTACTTCTTTTCCACTGAAAATGACAATGGTATAGAAGAAATGTTTTATCGGGCACTTAAATGATGTACCTCACAAAGAAAGCCACTTCATGACAACCTGTCAGCTTTGAGGCACTAAAATTTTGTTAGGAGTTACCAAAAAACTCCAACTAAAATTCTCACCTCACAAGGTCTTAATATAGACAAACGAAACTGTCTATGCAACTTTTGAACTATGCGTAGGCAGTCTTATGTTCAAGGTGCTTGCAACAAAATAACTGATTTCATCAGCAGATTCTTAAACTATCAAAGAGGACACAAGAAACGAGTGGGATAATTGTTGTTTGGTAGCAACTGTATTTTCGGGTGAATTACAAAGTACTAGTGCAGATCAGTAGGGCTCCTGGATGGAGTGCTGTGGGGCGGGAAGGGCAGGGTAGTAAGCTACGGCACGCAGCCGAACCGAGGTAAGTACATAAATAAAATACGAATTACACTGTGCATGCTGCAACACCAAATGGCGATGCAGCGTAGGCAATGCAATTAGTTTTATTTATTTATCAACCTACCTCGGTTCGGCCGTGTGCCTTAGTTCACTACCCCGTGGTCTCTCCCCCGCCACGCAGCACTCCCTCCAAGAGTCGCTACTGGTGCAGATGTAAGGATGGCAGACTAAAACAAGATAATATGCAGTCTAAAGTCATGGCGTGTGTCAAGGCTGCTCAGCTAGAGAAGCACTTTGAGAAAGAATTAACGGGACTCTGGAAAGTAAGGAATGAATGGTCTTTGGAAAATAGATCCCACCTGGCAACGGGCTGCAGCACGAATTGTGCTACCCTAAGGAAGCCCTCACCAAACACATGCACAACTGCCACTGCAGGATGTGTTTCTTGGTGCAGACAAAACAGAAAACACAAGTCACACATCCATGGGTGCCATGTCCCCTACCACTGCATAGGATTTGTAAATCACCCCAACAGCAGACCTGACAGCTCTAAGACAGAGTGCTTAATATATGTGAGGACATATCTGCACGAGAGGATATGCCCCTGTGCTGGTCAGCCCTATTGATTTAGTGCAAGTGACCAGGGAAGCCATCTTAAACCATGTACCAAACATCTAGTCTTAATGCTAGTGTTGGAGTAATCAAAACATGCACTCAGAGGGCACCTTGTAGATTCCCCCCCCTTAAAACCTAGCAGCCTCCAGTGTACTTGGACTGGATTTTGCCAGACTGCCACCCGATAAACTGTTCTCAGGGGGCCCGGGACAAAGGCCAGTCCAGGAAGAGGGCGACACCACTCGCACAGGAGGACCGTAGATTAGCCTCTTTGGCATGGCTAGCTTCAGAGGAGCCACATCCTGTGAAACGTGGATCCGGTCACAGGAGAGGAAGAACCCCCACCCGTCCGAGCACACTTGGCACCTGAACAGGCGGGAAAATCAGCTTATCAGGTAGGCATACCACCCCCAGGCTAGTGCCACCACCCCTAAGGTGGGCTAACTGCGAGGTGGACGTTTTACTACCCTACATCCCTTTAACATCCCAAAATTCAGTATTCTGGAGTGCCCCTGGCACCAGAGAAGATCCCGATGAAGTAAGAGGACACCGAAGAGCTACTAACCATTGAATACTGAAGAAAGCACCCAACTCGAAATCAGCCCCAAAGTAGACTCCTACTGCAGTTGGGTCTTTTGTAGGCAGGGAGTCCTCCCTAGTTTCTGGAGTCACAAGACCTCCAATGAACAGAGGACTTGTTCAGCAGAACTTCAAAGAGAAGACGGAGGCCTTTGGAACTGCCAAAACCAGACACCTGAAGCAACCATTGCACCAGTCACCTTTGGCCCGGGTTTAAGTGTGCCAATAGTGCCAACAAGGTTCCCAAGCCCTCCAGAGCTAGAGACCATTGTGGTTTCACCTCTCCTGGACTCCCAGACGTCGCCTGCAGCTTCTGCTTGCAGGTACACTCTAATGAGACTGCTCTGTTAAGGAAAAATCCAACATCTAAAGACACCTCTGCACCCATTGATCCTGGGCCTTGAGAAGCCTTTGTAAAGAGTCCAATCCCCATCGAAATGCTTTGGGCTTCTGATGCCAATTTTTACCCGGCTGCCCTCGTGCAGCTGGTGGTTTACTGTTGATGCTGCCTTGAACCCCACTCACCTTACCTCCAGGAGATTGATCCTGTAATTTGATGTACTCAACTCGTTTGCAGATCTTGCTCTTCCTTCCATAGGATAACATTTCTGAACTCGGGGTGGTGGGGTGCTGGTGGGAAACCCTGCTATTGCTTTTGTTCCAGAGGGCCGCAAGGCCAACCCCCCCTCACCCCCCTCCACTACATACCTCAAACTAAACAATATTATGGGAAAAGACGGCAAGAGATGCCATTGTTTTGCTGACTTTATGCATATGTTCTGGAGCTGCCCTTTGATTTCTCGCTTTGGTCAAGGTTGGGGCTGAATTAGCAAGAATAATTAGGGGCAATTAGAACAACGTAGAAATATCCCCGTTGTGCTTATATGCTCAAAAACCAAAGAAGGGTAGTAACATTCTTGGTTGGACCTTTCCCTGTCATTGCACAGAGAGACAGCGATGCAATGGTGGTCCCCAGAGCACCCGCTGCCCAGCAAATGGCAAAATTAAGTGAAGGGGTTAAGGATAGGGGCAATCTGCCCTGTGTTCCGAGAAACATAAAGGGAAGCATAAGAAGCCCATGGCACATCAATGTATGGCCATATTTACAATCTTTGCCAAGACCAATGACTAGGTCTTTTGTGGGTCTCGTAGTGACTTTTTCTCCACCCTAGACAGCGCCAAGAGGCAGTTTGTCTTTGAAGCATAGGATTCTAAGGACTGCTGTGTTTTTAACGTGACTGAATTTGTACTTGGAATAGGCACAGCACAGAAAAGTACAAGATCACAAAACTAGGCTGCACAGGTTCTTGCAAAAAGTATGTTACTGTGGCTAACCACCAAATTCAATCAATTTGAGGATTAGACAGGTTATGAATGATACTGAGAGAACGGTGCACGATGTTCAAGGATTTCAAACTAATGCCTGTAAATCTAGATAATGCCCATCATTCGTGTACCATTAAAGTGGCTACGGGATGAATGGTAAAACCTTCCGAAATGTAATAAAAATATTATTTTTTGTTTTAAAATAAAGCAAGTCTATTATGTAGATGTAAATTTAAAGATGCTTCAAAAACACTACATGATAATATGCACTTACAAAGCTACCGTTCGTGGTTTCATAGTGTATTGTGATGTTCAACATAATGCTGGCGTACAAACAGGTCTTATTTGCTTCATCTTTCACTTCAACTTCCCACGCTTTTGACTGAAAAACACCTGCAAAATGAAAAAGAAAAAACAGATTAAAAACGGAGCAGAAAAATGGTTTAAGGCATAGAGTTAAAGTGCTTATGTAATCACAGTGAGGTTTAAGGCCAGAGTTCACATTCACCTGCATTTGTATACCCTAAGCTTGCCACAGTAAAGCAGATGTTACCAGAGCATGGGAGCATAAGCACTGCAGAGATGAAGGATCGGATTTAGAGACTGGTAGTAAAAGATACTCTTCATTGCTGGGGGAAGGTGCTAAATCCAGAGGGCAGTCCACTGGCAGTATTTCTACCATAATAAGATGGGGGGGGGGGGGGGGTGTATGAGGTGGGAATCTGGATCAAGCAGTTACTCTCGAAATGGGAATTCATTCATGCACAATTTGAAATGAATACCCAAGAAAGGTTTCTCGAAACCCCTGCAAGTACAAATTCTCTTGAGAATTGCCTTCAGCAGAAATGATCAGCTCAAAAACAGTTTCCCAGAACTACCAATTAAAATGGTTTTCAGGTTTGTCTGAAGAGATGCAAGGTTTAGTTTGTGCATCAAATCGAATGTGCCCTGCACTACTAGTACCTCCAATCAGTGTTGTGTCATTGCTTGACTCAGGAAGGGACTGTGACAAGAACGCATCCAGGATTCACGGTTGACAGCTGTTTGTACGGTCACATTTGCAATATAAACAGAGTAGAGTACTTAACCAAAATATACTGTTCAAATTAAACACCGATGAGACGCATTATTTTCATAAAAGAATACAAGATCCCCCAACTTCAAAACCGTAGAAACCTTGAAATTCATGTAAAAAAGGGGCCATCCAGTAAAGGAGAACGGATAAAACAAAAAACCCACAAAACAGTTCATACCAAGTCCCGCGCCAGTGACAATAAGCATTTTAAAGTGTGCCTTTGATCGGGTCTAGAGAAGACAGAAATTGGTTCATCATTCACTGGATAGTCCATTTTAAAAGAAGACTAAGTTGGACACTTTTACAAATAGGAGCAACTCAATATGTAGTGGTGTTGGCCAGAGAAATTATTCTCCGATAATCAGTTTACAAAGAGTTGAGGCGGGGAGTAGTAAAGAGCATGGCACACAATTGTATCACGAGCCTCCCACTAGTCAGAGGGCATATGCACAAAGCCCTGGCTTCCTGACGAATCAAGACAGACAACAATCGGTTTTTGGATACTCTATCCGATATGAGCTCATGTCCTCATTTTACTGGAATAGTAAAGAGCGTTTGATTTGTGTGCAGTTACTTAGGACCAGTTTGCACTGATCCAAATCACTCACGATGTTAAAGGGTCAATCTATGAAAAGATTTCACAATGAATCTCCAAACCAAAGCAGGCATAAAAGACAGCAACGATTTGGAAAGCCTACTAGGGCAACTGTAAGCTACGCAGGACTACTTGGTAAAAATTCTGTGCACCCAATGACCCCTTTAAAGCACGTTCTGTGATCGACCACAAGAGCAAAACTCTCCACTAATGAACTACATACTAAATCCCTTTTCCTCCTGCCCAAAATGTGCATGAATTGCTTTAGTTTCTGATGGCAGTACAACCCGACAGCACAACTGTTTTACTTGTGAACTGCACCAGATCAGCTGCGGAACAGTCGGACAGTGGGGTTGATTACTGTTATGCATGTGTGAGAAAGTGGATTAGTTGAAGTGTTTGCTAGTTCTTGTCAAGTAAGATTGGACCTCTTGCTAGGCCCAGTTAAATCCTAATAAACAAGTTATTTACCTTTGGTAGCACCTGTCTAATTGAAGATTCCTTACCATAGAATAATCCACAGGCATCAGACTGGATACAGAACATCCTGTACAACAACTTTGCACACCGATAGGTGGCATCAAACTGCCCCATGCAGTCGTGGTAAGCACCATATGCGGTGCCCATTTGTGCGCCAACCAAGCATGGCGATTTCAGTTGATGACTATTTCCATGTCATACGCACAGAGACAACAGATCGTTTTATTAACCAGGTAGCAGATTCTATGGGCTGACAACGACCTTGTTAAATGGAAAAAGACCAGTTCACAGAACAGAGCACGTCTGTCAGAAAACTGCACCTAGATACAGTGTCTGCCAGGTAAGGCGTTAACAAAGGTAACTAACTTGTTCCTCACCTTACGATACAAAAAGGAGTACCAAGCTGGATGTGGACTTGCAAACTGGCGAAGGACCGGACAGGCGACGTTTCCATCACAACTGACTGGATATCAACATAGTAGTCTTTGGTGAACCTGTGGAAGGATGCACATGCAGCAGCCGGACAGACGTCTAGGACAGGAACTCCATGACCTAATGCAGTAAGAAAAGCTCTAGCGAACGAGCCCGCAAGTCTGCAGGTAGTCGTTTCGTAGCAGATCTTTACTAGATTACAATCCACCTGAAGATTGTCTGTTTCAGCACTGCCTTCATCTTCTTGGCTCCAGTATACCCTAGAAATAGCTGATCATTGACCTGGTGTTCTTGTGTGATCAATGGAAAAGGACAGTGCCCTTTTAGTGTCCAAGCAATGTAGCCTCTTACCCCTTGGTGTAGTGAGGCGGAGCTAAGAAAATGGGCAGCGTGATGTTTTGGATGACTTAAGGCACCACCTTTGGCAAGAGCCACAGGTATGGGGAACCAGTTTGTCTGTAAAAAAGCTGCTGTATGGCGGGCGAATAGTAAGAGCCTGTAGCTCGCCGACCCTCCTGGCAGATGTGATGGCCAACAAGAAAACAGTCTTGACCGTGAGAAGCCAGAGAGCAGCTGTGCTTGGGTTAAAAGGGGAGGGACAAATCAAAACTCATGCCACAACAGGCAAGGGGGCGGCTAAGAACAGACCAAACAAGTGTTGATGTACCCCCGATTACTACAATGAAAAACTTTGAGCAGCCATAGTTGGCGCTCCTTGACCTCTCTCAATGTTCATGCATGGAGTTGGAGCAGGTGCAGGTTTGGATGGAGAACCCTGCACTGTGGCTGCGACAGGAGATCCTCATACCCAGAAGTTCTGTATACGATACTCTGTGCCCAATCTGAAAGCAGTAGTATGACTTGGGCTTCATCTGTCCTGATCGAGAACTTGGGGCAGGAGTGGTAGCAGCAGAAAAAGGTTACAGGAGTCAGACATTCCAGTCTAATAGGAACGCATCTTCGAGTGAAAGACACTTTGGAAACTCCAATATGCAGAAATGCTGACAGTGTGTTCTATGTGGTGATGACCAGATCGAGCTATGGTTCTCCAGAGGTCTGAAACAGACTTTGAGCCATCTACTGGTGCAGATACAACACAACTGCCATGAGGTATGTGAACACCTGAACCAGACTCCTTGATGGATGGGAGAAAGGCTTTCAATGCCAAGCAAATCACTCACTTCTGGAAGTTGAGCTACAGCAGAGACTCTGCTGGAGAACAGAGATCTCAGATTTCCACCTCTCAGATGGCTAGTCCAGCCCAAGAGTGATGAATCCGTCACTTCTTGAGCTCTAATTGGGGAAGGGAGAGGGGCCTGCAGCTGACCCAATCGCAGTTGATCAGCCACCACTTGAGATCTCTAGCAGTTCATTCTAATGTGTACAGTCGGACTTCACTTCCACGGACTGCCAGACTCATAGGGGCACAGTGGTAGCAGTCTCCAGACCGCCCCATTACAACTTGGGAGGTCAGACCACCACAGCCCCCCTGCAGCCGCCAGAGAACAGCCATTCACCGCAGATATAGTGGCATCAATATGCTTGCGGTCACGCCACTAAAACCCTGAAAGCAGACAACAAAGGGGAGGGGGGGGGCTTACAGGTCCTCCTGATGCAGCATGCCTAGTGGATGCATACAGAGGGAAGGGTGTGGGGGGGCAGACAATATATGCCCCCCGTGTGCATGCACACGGGTTCGTGGACGGCATAGACTTTTTAGTCCATGCCTGGCAGGAACTGTTTTTGGCGTTCCCCTTTCTAGAAGCACCGTCGAGGGAAAGACAAGAGCAAAGAGGCATGCCCACAGTAGACGGGTATTTTGCATAAAATTTGGAAAAGTAAAAAAAAATACATTGTTTCCAACAAAAGGGATAACAGCCTTCTTATAACATCCCCCCCAGCAGTTAAGCTCAGTTAGCACCACCATCATTTTATAAAATCATTATTACATAATCTTAGTGTTGTAGTAAAAGAAGATAAAATGTAGAGGTAGCCAGGTAATTAATCCAAGTCAGGTGTTTATTAGTTGGTTTCGGTATGATAAGTATTAGGTCCCACCAGGAGCTTGATGGATGTTGCTCAGCCCTCACTCACCAACTGACATTCTCCACACACACCAGGCACACACACATTCTATTCAGTCTGACATCACGCACACCAACATTCCACGCAGACATCTCACTCATACTGGCTGAGCAACCTAAAAGGAGATAAATCTAGTTACAACATATCTCCTTTTCTTAACAGGAAAAAACAGAAATGCTTGCAACATAAAGCAATTAAATAAATCAATTAAAATCTTGAAAGATACACATGCAATAAAGTGGACAGTTCATATAAGAAAAGAAAAGGAAAGAAGAATAAGAAAAGCAAAGAAACAACGTAAAATGTAAAAGGATAAACCACAGAACATGGCACATATCCCCTTCCCTTGGAGAGAACAGAATAGAAAAGAAAAGACAAGAAAAGAAAAAGAAAAAAGAACACAATACGTTGCACTAAGGCGCAAATGTATTGGGTAGAAACCCACCACATAGAAGCATAAAAATAGCATCAATAAAAGTAACAAATATTTAGGGTAAAAACATGACCCAAGAATAAAGGTATAGGGTAAACACTTGACCCTAGAAAAAGTGCACAACCTTTCGTATAGCAATAAATGTATAGGGTAAACACTTGACCCTAGAATAAGTGCACAACCTTTCGTACAGCAACAAATGTATAAATGCACCATGAATATTAATAATTACTTGCGCGCTTCTCTGTCTTACTACTAGCGCGCTTAATAGTTATGGCATAATAGCATCAATAAATGCCGCATAAATGTATAATACTCCAGCTCATAAAATCATAAATGTATAGGGTAGGAACACAACCCATGAAAGCATACCGCATAAATGTATAATACTCCAGCTCATAAAACCATAAATGTATAGGGTAGAAACACAACCCCATGAAAGCATAAACATATTGGTACAAGACCCATTACACTTTAAGAGTAGAAAGTTGAGCACAACAAAACTGCAAGTGTAGCATATCAACAGTGAAAAGGTGTGCGCACCACCCACACTGAAGAATTGAAGAAAAGTAAAGAGACCAGCTCCTACGCAAACTACACTACAGAAAAGAATAATGCTAGTGCTACACAAGTGTCTGTCAGAAAATGTCGTACATATCATATAAGCCGAAACACCCACTTACAGGATGAGAAAAGATTATAGCAAACACAACACATGGCAACCATTGAAACACAATAAACTAAAACAAATAAAGTTGTCACCGTAGATCCATTTTCTTCGATACTTCTTCGCAATTCTTGTAAATTAGTCCAGAACAACATGGATCCTATAGGCACAGGAACACTTCGTAAGATGCAATGTCCTTGAAAAACGTTACACTCCTCACGATATCAAATATTGCCCGGCAACACTTCTCAAGAACTCACTCAGACTACAAGATGGTGGCACGTCTTCACACGCAAATCCGTGTGGCTCTCGGTGCGTAAGCGCAGCAGGACGTCTACCAGCAGTGCAGAACGTCGGAGTAAAGTCTCGAAGTAGAAAGGGCTCTGACGGAGATGCAGACGTAAGCAGGATTAACAGGTACGTACATGCTATTCTATTTCTCTTTGAAAGATGGCTCGAGCAGAATGTAAAACTCCGGTTGATTAACGGCCTCACTGCAAATTGTACAAGCCGCAAAGTTAAAGCGCACACGAAATAAAATAAAAGTATTTCATACTTATCTGCTTAAAATGCCACGTTTGACCCAACAAGCAGAATAAGCAAGCCTGTAGTGAAAGACGTTGAAATACAGCAGTTTGGTCCATGAAAAAAAAAAACTGTTTACTTGAAAGCAAATCCGGACCAAGACATAAACTCCAAACTTGCGCATTACAAACTCCCATGGCAAAAGAATACGGAGCAGCTTTCCATAGATTGACCCTTCGACCTCCAGGCAATCTCACACTGTGGCAGTGATTTAAAGTCATAAATAACTTTGAATCTTATCTTATCGTATCTTAGTGCACGGCCAGAGTTTGTTGAAAAAAAAAAACGATCTTTGCCAATATTCAGCATTCACTAGTCGAGCAATCCAAATAAAATAAAAGAAAATGCTTTACAGAGAACTTCTTGGCTCCCTCGAAGGACAGTTGGTAAAATATGGCCACAATTCGTGCTCATCACTAGCGTCAGTAAATGTCACAGAGAACCCATACACATAGAAAAACATGCCAGTCGTTAATTCATATTAGTTAGAATTGTATTTTTTCTTTAGATCAAAAATCCAGAATTACAAGGAGTGTGAAGCACCCTGGATAGGCTGTCCAGGTGGTAGAGGACACTGGTGGGACTTTTGATGGTGTTCTTTTCCTTGTTTTTCCTTTACTTAAAGTTGCTAGTCTTTCATTGGTTACTTGTAAAATAAAGTTCATTTAAATGATGGAGGTTCTCACCTTCAGTAAACTTCAGTCCACAGCACACAGGGTTTCTTTCCAAGCGTCGCCAAAATGTTGTAGTAAAAGAAGATAAAATGTAGAGGTAGCCTGGTAATTAATCCAAGTCAGGTGTTTATTAGTTGGTTTCGGTATGATAAGTATTAGGTCCCACCAGGAGCTTGATGGATGTTGCTCAGCCCTCACTCACCAACTGACATTCTCCACACACACCAGGCACACACACATTCTATTCAGTCTGACATCACGCACACCAACATTCCACGCAGACATCTCACTCATACTGGCTGGCAACCTAAAAGGAGATAAATCTAGTTACAACACTTAGCCATAAATTTCCATTCCTCCTTCAGTCTACCCGACCTCATGTTACTGGTCCGTTTGTCAGGATCTTCCATTGCCCTTTATATATTAATATCGACCATATCCCATTCCATTAGACCATCCTAGCCAGGGTTCCTGTAAATCAATTTGTGATATACGCCGCACTCTGCAAGCACCCAGCGCAGGGGTGTCTAATTCCAATAGCCCGATGTCCCGGGCATAATGTTTGGGGGGGAGAAATCAAGGACAACAAGTTATGTTTATTTTGTCCTTGGGACAAGTAGGCTTAACCCTCCTGCAACACAAACCCTTAGGCTGCCAGTTTACAGCACCACATTATGGAGCAGGGAAAAGAATTGTCAGCAAATAAGCCAATTTTGGTGTCCATACTTGTATATATGGTGCATTAAGGACAATGTTATTAGGATGAGGGCTCTAAATAAGCGTCGTAAACTCAGACTGCACTGCCAGTAGTTTCAGTAAAAAAATTTCAACAAAAAAAAAAAAAAAAAAACTCAACATTTGCAAAGTGTAATACGAGACCATGTATAAATCTCCCGGAATGCTCTGATTAGATCCAAATAGGAAAAAACATTTGGCTAAACTGTGGCATTAGCGGTACCATTTCTTAAAAGAATCAAGAATGTCAAGATGCATTTTAGTATTTCCAAACATTCATAATGGAGGAGATTTTATTATTTATTAAAAAAAAAAAAAAACACAAGCATTTACAATGCATTAGGTTTAGCCTTTGTCATTTACAATGCCAATAGCTCTAACTTTGTCAAACTTTATTTATGGGTTGGTTTTGAAAACAGATAAATAGCATTGTCATTTACAATGCCAATAGCTTAATCTCTCGCAAATGCGAGATCTATTGCATTTGCACACACACACACACAGCACCACACACACAGAGCCACCCCCCGCTGGGGTTTCTTTCCACCTGCGCCTGCAGAGAAGACCCAAAAGGCACCTTGGAAGAGGAATCCTTCATGGACAGAGCCCCAGGGGTGCTGCAGCCTCATGCGCCGTGCTCGAGAGGCCGCAGCTGCACAGCGTCCCCCGCCCTGCTCTCCTCTGCCATGCGCACAGAGGGGCAATTAGCAGCCTGTGCTAACTGCGTGTGGATAAACAGTGCCCATATGAGCCCATGTGAATGTTACACGTGTACCTAATTAATTATATCGTGAAATAATTACTTCTAAACTTCTTCTTTAACGGAGAGGTGCAGATTGCAGAAAAAACGTGCATGGAATAATGTGCAAAAGTGATGGGTATAATACAATATTTATCGTCACTGCTGCGCAGGGGAGCCAAAACGGAGTAAAATAACTAATAAAAACACATATTTACAGATCAGCCATAATATGGACGTGTGCACTCAGTGTATGAGTCAGTGGGCGGAACACATATTTCCACCCTGGCAGCGTAGGGAATTGAATCTGATTTTACCAGGAGAAAGCCTCATCCATCATGCGTGTCTCGGGGAGACAGCGCACATTTTAGGAATTTTGAGCCAAAGTAATTGCCTCAAACGCAGCTGCAATGCAATGCAGTTTTTACTGCCCATAGCGTGAGCGCCATGCCTTACCGGCCCCTGGCACTGCACCAATGCTGGGGTCCAGCAGGCAGCAGCCTACCCTGCTGCCCCTCATCCGAGGGGAGAGATGAGATGGCGAAACCAGAGCACACAGGTGACGGGGGGGGGGGGGGGGGGGGGGAGGAACGAGGGGAGGGGGTAGCGGGACACACTGACCTTCGATTGGTCCTTCTTGAACCGGGACATCTTCTAGCCGGGGTCTGTTGGCCCTCAGATCCCAGGGGTCCCCCCTGTTCCTGCACAGTGGTGGGTGGCTCCAGGGGGTACCACTGTTCCAGTAGCTCCGAGGGAGGGGGGGGGGGGGGGGGGGGCGCTTCGTGTTCCAAAGAAGGGATGGGTGGCTCCAGGGGTGAAAGGCTCCAGGGGTAGATAACTCCAAGGGTGGCACAATCCAAGTGGGGTATTTCCAGGGGTAAGGGGGTATCTCCAAAGGGTGGATAGCTCCAGAGAAGGGTGTCTCCAAGGATGCAGAGGTCCAGGGAGGATAGCCTCGGGGGTGGAGGGTAACCCCAGAAGTGGTTGGCGCCACAGATAGGCAGCTCTAGGGTGGGCAGCTCCTTGGGACAAAAGCTCCAGTAAAGGGCAGGTCCAAGGCCTCCCCTTGCCCTACCCTGTCTAAGTGCCCTGCTGACTGGAGTGCTCACTCCGGCACTGCCCCATCCCAGCTCGTCTCTTTCGCTCCACTCCGAAGATTACCCAGCACCGCAGAACATTTTGCGGCCATGGCGAAGGGCAGGGTATGGACCCAGTCGGAGGATGCAGTGCTCATGGGGCAGAGGGGAGGATGACTGGCAGGTGGGGTTGTGGGCATAAGTTACAGTCTTAGTGCCTTCATCCTTCGAGGGCCGGTAGGTTGGTGGCAATTCCTACGGGGCTATGGACACATGGGCAGGGGGTTGACGGGGGAGAGGTCTGGGGAGGAGGGAGATTGCGGTAAGGAAGGCAGGGAAGACCGAGGGTTCTTGGCGCAGGTGGTGTGGCCTTCAAGGGGGTGGCGAGCATGTAGAGTGGGAAGCTGGGACACTTGGGGATGCAGATCAGGTGTGGGCAAATGCTGGTCAGCGGTTGGGAAATATCAGTATAGCTAATTTGGATGAGTGAGTGATGTGGGTAAGGTCACAGGGCACGGAAGGAGGTGCAGGAGGAATGGGGCTATGGGTGACGCTTGGCGAAGGAGATTGAATCCCGGACTGCGGGAGGCTAACGGAGGGTGCGGATGCCCATGGGAGGGGAGTAACAGGAGTAAGGTTAGAAGGAGAAAAAGCACGCCAGGGAGAGGGGGGCACCAACTTAGGAAGCTAGGGAAGAGGCAGAGTTGGGTTCAGTCACAGGATGAACGGGGCCTGTGTTTGCTGTGGATAAATAATGTGACAACTATCAATAAAAACATGGATACTTAATAATTTTGTAGTTACGAAGATCAATTGTTGAAAAATTAATCGAATTATGCCTAACTGTTAATTGACCCAGGTGTGAGAAGTTGGCCCGATATGCAGTGTTCACTATTCTAGTGACCACTATGCATCGGTCCAAACGACCCTTATGGTGATTGGTTGTAAGTCAACCTTAGACCAGCTATCCTAGTAGCGTGGATACGAGCAGTCTTCGGGCTAAACTCTAGAGGGCGTGTTAAGCCAGCTGTTATACCATCACATACCCCTTGAACACCAAGTGAAAGGACACCACACAAGTGTTATGAAAATAAACAGTGTATTTATTAGAATCACAACAGCCCTGTACTCTTTATGAGGACAGGGTACTAAGCACAACGAAACTTAGGAAAATACTTCAGGTGCACAATCAATACAAGTGCCCGAGGGCACGGAAAGTTTAGTGGTCTCGGGCGGACCCGATAAGGCAAGTCGGAAGCGAGGGACTCAGGACCCTTAAGTAAGGAGGCTATGCGGGCACCGAAATGCCGGAGTTACATAGCCACAAGGGCTGCGGCTGCACAAGTCTTACAGGCGTCGGGGGTCTTCGCTGACGAGCCAGGAGCCGGAAGGAAGGAGTTGCTGGCCGGCGACCAGTGAAGAATAGTTCGTAGAGATCCAAGCCTGGATCAGAAGTCGATGATACCTGAAAGCAGAGGGGACCAAGTTCGTACTACTAGCCAGTAGTCAGAGGGTACCAGGAAGGCACCGGATGGCCGTCACCTCGACTAGGTGAGTGGGCGACGCTAGGCTCTGCAGTCTCACGGACCAGGAGGCGTTGTCGGCGACCAGGATGGAGGTGCGAGCTATCCCACGAAGGTTAATGTTGTCGGCGTCGCTGGGCCCAGGGTTGGGGCAACAAGCCTTGGCAGATTTCAGGGCCACGTGGTGGGCCTAAAATGGCGTCTGGAGTGGACCAGGAGGGTCCGGGGTGCTCCTCTCGTAAAAGGGAGCAAAGGCCGGTCTGGGGCAACCAGACCAGCAGCGTTGGATGTCGGATGTCGTCAAGGTCACAAGCCAGCTGCTAGTGATCGGACAACGTGCTGAGCAGCGAGCGGAAGGGCCCCACGCAGATCGTGGAGATGCTGGGAGACTGCACTTCGGTGCTGGAGCTGCTCAGGGTCGGGGCTTCTCGGACCCCAGAGCACTCACCAGAGGATTCCTTCGGTGATTGTGCTGGATTAAGAAAGCGTGCAGGTTTTGATGAGGGCCGGTCCCTCGAGGTCTCGTCGCACCCACAGATCTCAGCTGAGCTGACGAGGTGGGTAGAGGTCAGAGGTGCCAGGGAAGCCGGTTCTAGTCGAGCTGGGTCGTCGGATTCCTGAGGAAGGACTTGCAGCAAACCGCAGAGTTCTTAGATGGTGCCTGCGGGTGCAGGGTGACTACTCCTTAGCCACAAGGGAGAAATCTTGAGGAGTCTCGAATGTCCTTTCGTAGAAAGTAGTTCTTGATTCAAAGATGATCTAATTTGAAAGGGTCCCCGCTCCGGCCTTTATCCTAAAGAAAGGGGTGGGTACATGACTAGGTCCTGCCCTAGGGGTGGGACCAGGAAGGGGGTAGTTACACCCCTCTCCCCCTGCTGGACTTTCCCCAGGTCAGGGGCTGCGCGCCCCTGGAACTGGTTCTAGCCGGCAGATGCGTAGTGAGCACCGGGGTGCCACTCCGCAGTCACCTTCTTGCAAAGCCCTACCTACCCAGAATACACAAACCCTGTCTGGGACGGTGCGAACACCGCCCCTGACAGGAAACCCTTTGTCCAAGCTCTCCTCGCTGGAAGGACTCCCAGCAGCAGGAGGTCAGACTCGTGTCTGTGGTGGCAGCGTCCATTTTGTGGAGCTGAGGCTTCAGTTAACTTTAACCGGGGTTCACAGTTACGTACATGTCGTGTCCCTCTAGAAGGGCGGAATGCTAACCTCGTCGCCCGAATTGGTGAGGGGGCAGCATCTAGATTCGTATGACACCTTACTCGACATGTCTTGATAACGCGATACCAAAGTTACCGATATGATCCGCGTTATCATGGAACAGCCATTGGGTCTTGGTTCCGCAAGCTGCAACCGGGCTCGGCTCGTGCCAGAGCCCAATTCACACAGTTCCATGCACTCTGCCTTCAGGATTGTCAAGGCCTGCCATAGGAGTGACTGATAGGAACTCGGGTGTCCATTTTAAGGTTAGGTATAGGGATACTATACCTACAGCAACGGGCGAGTACGCCACGTGGCCCCAGCTGTCGTGCAGCCAGTTGTGTCAGATTTGGGTGGCATAATACATGCTTCAGCCCCTGGTAGGCCCTGGATACACCGATGCCCTGAGTTACAGGGTCTGACGGGGTGGCCCAGTTCCAATTGGGTAACGCACCTAGGGTACACACAGAAATTTAGCGAGAGAACAGCTAGGCTGTGGGTCTGATTGGCAGGCCCACAGCCCGAGAAAGTCGTAAACCAGTGAAACAAAAGCAAAAAGTCCGGGTGATCATAGGATTGCAGACCCTACTCTCCTACACCAGGTCCTCACATCTTCAGCAAGATCTTAAGAGGACAAAGTCACAATGTAATGAAAAGTTGAGATTCTACTGCACGGTGCCCGAGATAGTCCATTTTATAATACCCCAGCTGTTCACGGTATCTAAGAGTTTCGTAGTGTGAAAACGCAAAGGTTTCAAAGCGGTTCACAGAGAGAGTTAAATGACTAGGTCCTTTACCAGAGTCCTTTAGTGTTGTATAAGAGGGCACAGGTACAATACTGTTTTTTGCGATGAGACTAGGCAGCATGGGTTGTGAGTCTTGGAAACAGTATTGGTGACCTGGGGATACGACCAGAGAAATTGCAGTTGGATCGTTTTCCGTCTTTGAAGTGCAGCACGTTCTTGTTGCCACGACAGGGTGCACTGTAGAGGGAGTGTTCTTTCCAGGGTAGTAGTCTTAGTTTGGTTTTGGAGGAGAGTTTGGTGAGCAGCTTCTTCCGGCAGTGTCATGACGAAGGTGTAGGACTGCCGCTGTGTCTGCATTGCAACCAGCATGGCATGAGCATTTTTGGTGAAGGGGAGATTACATGTGGAGACTTTGTTGGTAAAGATATGGTTGCAGCGTGTCGCTGTGCCAGGTTCTGGAAAATGCCTGGTCCAAACCGTGAAGTCCTGAACACGTGGGCCGTGGAGACTTGTGTGGGGAGCATTTGGAGTCTGGGGAGCTTTCCCCCTCCCCGGGTCCACGTGGTGGTCAGGTTTTCAAGCCGGGAGTGTATTGGTGGGGCTTAAAGGGGATGTTGTGTTCAGGCTAGAAGTGTGGCCTGCTCACTCCACGCTGCCTCACCGGTGGCAACTGACTGGGAGGTCCCGCTTGCATATCACTTATCGGCCATCATCTTGGGTGTTCTCACGAGCCCGCAACGCTGGGACTCGCTCATAGACAATGCCGGCCACTGCGGAGGATAAATATCGCCCTGTGTTAGTGCCCAGATGCTTCCCCAGACTCCATATTTCACTTCAAAATCCCAGGGGCTAATATTGTGGATCACATGGCAGCAGGAACCAATCCGGGCCTTGGATGGGTGGGCTCTGATCCGCCTCCCCCTTTCTGTGCCTGTCCGCCAATTCAACCAAAATGAAAGATAAAAGAAATTTTTAAAGAAATCTATTTTTCATTTTGGTATAATCGCAGGTGCCGCGATTATACTAAAATGAAAGAACTTACTCTTTTAGAGCCGGCCAACTTGGACGGACTTCCCTGCTGGCGTAAAAGGTTACTTATGTTCTTTATGGGGCGAAACAGATGGCCCCATGAAGAAGACAAGAAACCTTTTACCACAGAAGTCAGTCAAGTAAGCCAGTCTGAAAGGGACAGCTCTAAAAGAGAACGTCACAGGGAGCTCTTTTCCAATGGCTGGACACCGCTTAGCATGAATGGTGACGCCAGCCAATGGAAAAGAGGGGCGAGGCTTAACCTGGCTAGTAAAACTTACTCCAAGTCATTCAGTCTCGCCAGCGAGACTGCGCATGTGTGCAGCCTACACTAGCCGAGACCTAAAAATGTAAGCAGCTTGAACAAGGTCATGAGAAACATGAAAACAAGAATAGGCAAAACCAATAGGCCAGACATCGGTGGTCAGTCTTTTGGTTTTGTCAAAGCTAGTCTTAATTTGGCATTGCTTTTGTAAAACTTAACGGTTGTGGGAGCGGTCATCTCAAAACGTACACATTGGCACAGTAATTCCGGGCACTCCAAACTGCTTTGTGTCCCGATATGCTCGCCATGAAACAGCAGAACGCGGTCGCTCACAAGAAAGCCAGCTGATGGAATTTTAATAAAACCAAGATGTCTTGGTCAACGCACACCTATAATTAGGGGCACAACTCAGAAACTCACAAATTGCACCCATGTTGAATGTTTTAGCATTGGTGCAGATTAACGCAATTCATGAATTCACCAGAATTTAAAGTAATAGACCAGGAAAGCATACTCCTAAAAAATAATGAACTGTATTTTAGCATTACCAAATATGCATATGTAGATTTTCTCTTGCGAAAATGTGTAGAGCGTTTACAAATCCACTTTCCCTCCAACCTCTTTTTCCCCTATCACTGGAAGAAGTTTTACAACTGCACTGGTCAGGTGTAAATTTCCAAATTCTCTCGGTATGGGAAAAGATTAGAGAAGTGCTGGTGAAAACCCTTAAAACATACAAGTTAGTAGGTTTGCACGGACTCTAAAGGATATTCCAATGCTGAAACTCTTGCTTACTGCTCTCTCCAGCCCCAGTATGAAAGTCTTCAGAAATTAGGCAAAATAAGGAAATGGCTAGTATTCAAGCCAGACTACAGCATTAGCCCTGGCACAATCTGCAAGGCCATCATCAGATCTCAGATATGAGATTGCTGCCCTAATTTGTCATTGCACTACATGACAACAAAGCAACAAGTGGATTATTAGTTTTGTTTAACATAGGACAGGTAATTTATTTTTATTTTTTAAACGTCCCATGGACAAGCAGATATTTAATTAAATTCCACACCCCTGACCGAGCGGGCCAGCTCTTTCGTCAACCATCACCTAGTGGGGAGTCTACCCGTGATAGACTTCAATGCAATGTATTTCTTAGAAACAACCAGCCTAGTACTACCACCTTGGCCAGGACTTAAGAATGTTTAGAGCGGGGGACAGAATCTAGCACACATAATAGCACTCTGCACCTCAGTGTGGTGACCTACTCATTCCAATAGTCTTTTATACCCCGGCACTGCAAGTAAGAATCTTTCGATCTGCATTTCAGGCATTTCTCAAATTTACATGAGTATAGTTGTGTAGCCATTGTGATGTTACTTCCTTTCTATGCACACATTTGTAATGGATCAGTGTCAACCTCGCATTATCCGCGACGAGCCTGCATTTACAGAGAAAGTTCCCATTCACAATCCCCAGTGTCCTCTACCATTAATGTTTGAGTGTAGCCATGCAAGGAGTCGTGCCTGGGAGTATCATCATTCATAGTTCTGGTTAGTTTCGTGCTACCAGCAATATCTAGTTCAAAAGCGTCCGGTTCCGGAGGGAATCCCCGCCACCAATCCAGGGTATGCCAAGCAGCATCTGCTGGCTACTCACCACCCGGCTCATAAGGCTGCATACCCATTCATTCTACTGTCCTCATAAGTCTCTCACAATGACAGGGTGCACATTACCTCAACTCTTTCTCAGGAAAATTGGCTTTTCGGGATAAATCCCCATATTCCAGGTGAGGGAGGGTGTGTGGGGGGAGAAATCAATTGCTGCACTATATATATATATATATATATAATCATATTCCCAACACTGGTTCGAAATTCTACCAAACCGCATTTTTGAGTGCACTCAACAAAGCCATCCATGGGGTCGAAGTAGTTTTAAAGTATTTTAAGTGCTTCCTGCAGCCAGTTTGACAGACTGGCTGCAGGAAGCGCTTAAAATAAATACTTTAAAACTACTTCGACCCCATGGATGGCTTTGTTGTGTGCACTCAAAAATGCTGTTTGGTAGAATTTCGAACCAGTGTTGGGAGTGTAACAAACGCCGAGGAAG
Organism: Lissotriton vulgaris; assembly: GCF_964263255.1. Taxonomy (NCBI): domain Eukaryota; kingdom Metazoa; phylum Chordata; class Amphibia; order Caudata; family Salamandridae; genus Lissotriton; species Lissotriton vulgaris. The sequence continues at coordinate 221,002,926 of NC_141691.1, read as the reverse complement.
CACCCGTAACGAGTGGGGCAACGACGGGTGAAAAACATGTTGTGGAAAAAAAAAAATTATATTATATATACATACATATACACACATATACACACACACACACACACACACGTTCATCTACGTGGATGCTTGCTCCCAAAACTATGATCGTCTGAATCTGCAATGTAGGAAGCTGGCTTTTTATGTAGTGCCATGCATAGAGTTCAGATGCCCCCTCATGTGGTTTACAGGGTTACTTAAATAATCCCAACTGCTGTATTTGTGGAAGTGTGGTTGAGCAGCTTAGGCTTATCAGAGATAAATGTAAAGCATTTGCTGCGCACACCACATAGTCCATAAAATGATGCACACACAATTAGAAATCTGGGACCAATTTTGAAAAATAACAGTTTTATATAATTTTAGACAAGATCTTTAGAATAACTTTCGAGTAGTTGATTTCACAAATAAATAGCAAAAATACTCAACTGTTTTTGAGGTATGAGCCTCAAAACGCGGTAAGGTTATCCTAATGGAGAAAAAACACACAGCATACATATACTTGCAGTTAAAATTCAGGGGTGCCCTGTTGGACTTCAGGTGCTAGGGGGCTATAGTCCAAAGAACCACCAGCAGTTTCAGGTAACCTGCCTGCCCTGGGGTGTCCAGGTGCAGAAGTGCTAGTCAGGATGGTAGCCTCGAGCACTACAACGGGGAAGTTATTGGGGCGCTGAAAGCAAAGGCTGCAAGGAGGGACTTGGAACCAGTGCGGATTAACTCAAAGAGGGGCTCAGGTGGGGAGGACCCCTATACCTCGGAGGAGTCACATTCCCAGGTTGTGGAATACAGGTGCAGAGGATCTTGGCTGGCAGGCACTGGAGGCCTATGCACTCATGGTTGTCAGTCGTTTCTGCAGAGTAAGAAAAAACAAGACAGCAGGGCCACTCGTCATGGATGTCGGTCCTGAAGCCCACCAATGTGCAGGAAGATTATCCCCAGCAGTGGTGCCCAGGACTAAACACAAACTGGCTGGTGCTCTGGTACTGCGGGTATTGGAGGGTGGGGTCCTGGATGGTTTAGCATCTCAAACCTTGCCAGAGGTCGGGATAGCCCCCTAAAGGCACAAAAACCTGCTCCTGCAGTGTTACACTCTCCCAGTGGGTCAGATGGCCAGCATGGTAAACCAGGAAGATGTGGTTGCTAGTCGTCATAGCTGGGCAGTTCTCCAAGTGTTGGGGGATGATCCACATCTGCGGGACGAGTTGGGTCTTTGCTTGCTCCTTGACAGTTGGAGTCAGGTAGAGTTTGGTGTCAAATGTCGGTGCAGGTCCTTAATTCTTATGCAGTATGGCATTCTTCAGTCCTCTAGGGAGGCGGTCCACTAAAAACTCAAACTAGAAAAGTATATGGTATTAGCCAAAGGGCTACCTACCACTAGGGTGACTACACCCCCCCCCCCCCCCCATTATGACAATTTGCTGAGGAGGAGAGGGCATAACCTTGAAACAAGATGGGTCGCATATCAATTTTAAAGGAGGTAAAGGCTTTCAAGCCTCTGGCCTGGATATACGGAGTTTCTATCCATCCTGCTAGAAGAGGTCGGAACACATTCTGCTGAGCATCAATGGTTCTTGAACTCTGAGCACAGGCTCTCCCTTATAGGGGGAGGGTCAGAAAGTAGTCTATGCTGGAAGATACCAGTTAGCCTACACATTAAGGACCCCAATTAAGAGTTTGGCAGTGAAGAGCCAGGTCTGCCCTGCCGCCTTACCTGTGGTGAGGTCACCCACCAGAGTGGGAGTTGGCTCCTTTCTGGGAGGATTTTTTTGGGCATTCTCACAGAGGTGCCTTTAAAAATGAGCACTGTAATGGGAACCCCCAAAAAACAGTTCCTGCACAACATTGGCTGAAAGTACGGCATGGACTAACAAGCATTTACAATGCAATGGTTTCGCCTTTGGAAAAGTTTGAGCTATTGGCATTGTAAATGACAAAATTTGTATTTATGTGTTGGTTTTGAAAACAGATAAATAAATGGCATTGTCATTTACATTGCCATTAGCTTAATCTCTCGCAAATGTGAGACCTATTGCATTTCATTTCGCTGCCTGTGCAAGAAAAGTGTGGGGTGCAGGACGAGATACAACAGGATGCATGAATCCAGTGGGGTGGTAGGCACTGGTCAGGGCTGAGGTGCATTGACGGAGCTGTGTGCAGTGGTGAGCACTGGTCAGGGCTAAGGTGCATTGACGGAGCTGTGTGCAGTGGTGACCACTGGTCAAGGCTGAGGTGCACTGACAGCTGTTTGCAGTGGCGAGCGCTTGATGCTGGTGGTCAGGCCTGAGGTGCACTGACAGCTGTGTGCAGTGGTTAACACTGGTCAGGGCTAAGGTGCATTGACGGAGCTGTGTGCAGTGGTGAGCACTGGTCAAGGCTGAGGTGCACTGACAGAGCTGTGTGCAATGGTGAGCGCTTGATGCTGGTGGTCAGGGTAGATGTGCATTGACGCAGCTGTGTGCAGGGGTGAGCACTAATCAGGGCTGAGGTGCATTGACGGAGCTGTGTGCAGTGGTGAGCACTGGTCAAGGCTGAGGTGCACTGACAGAGCTGTGTGCAATGGTGAGCACTTGATGCGCTATGAAAACAATATCATCCTAGACGGTGAAAGATGCATTTTTGGTATGACAAAAACTTTGGATCTGCAAGAAATGAATATAACATAGCTGTTTAGTTACTTTATTACCGGGTGTGACATGTTTGGTTGTTTTTCTGCTTCTAAACCTGATGTTTTGAGTATTGTCTACTGATAACCATTGCTACGAGCAATAGCATTATTACATGTAAACGAACGTGTTTGGTACGCTAACCAACTCTTTCACAAGTGTCATTGCAAAGTGAATAGGAAGAACGTGCAGGACTTCATAATAATGACCTCTGTACATTAGAGTTGGAGAGAACAGCGCGAGTCTCGCTTACCTTCTGCAGGAGCATGTTGGTCACCATGGACTCCCGCACTGTCCCTACTCTCCAGTCCATCTCTACTGGGAGGAGACCGGGTCCTCTGGATCTCCGTGGTTGTGAGGTGAGAGCCTATGTTGCTGTGGAGGTGGAGTCCTCTGGGGTTCTGCTGGTGTGGATGTGGGGGTCCCCTGTCTCTGCTGGTGTGGATGTGGGGTCCCCTGTCTCTGCTGGTGTGAGGGTGGAGTCTTCTGGGTCTCTGCTGGTGTGAGGGTGGGGTCTTCTGGGTCTCTACGGGTGTGAGGGTGGGGTCTTCTGGGTCTCTACGGGTGTGAGGGTGGGGTCTTCTGTGACTCTACGGGGGTGGGGTCCTCTTTCTCTGCTGGTGTGGATGTGGGGTCTTCTGTCTCTGCTGGTGTGTGGGTGTGGTCGACGGTCCTCTGCTGGAGGACGGTGGGGAGGAGGATGGGAGCGTCAGACAGGAGGTTGTGTGTCAAAGTGAACAGGAAAAAGTGAGGGCCTAACTTTCAGACTGGGAGAATATCATCTGCTTGTGGTATCGACAGTGATATGGGAGTGATGTAGGGCAGTTGGGTCAGTGCGCCAGGCTGAGGTGGGCCAGGCGTAGGTCAGGGATCATGTCACGTTCGAATGGGTATAAAGACGGACATGGGTATAAAGTTGGGTAAGTTGTGGGGCCCTCAGGGAGGTGACAGTTTGTGGCCAGTCGATCGATCGACACGTTCGAATGGGTATAAAGACGGACATGGGTATAAAGTTGGGTAAGTTGTGGGGCCCTCAGGGAGGTGACAGTTTGTGGCCAGTCGATCGATCGATCGACTGGCCACAAACTGTCACCTCCCTGAGGGCCCCACTCTCTCTCTCTCTCTCTCTCTGTGTCTGTGTCTCTGTGTGCCCCGGCGCCTCTGCAGCTCGAGCCTCTCAGGAGTCTCAGGCTCCTTCTACTGATGGACAGAGCGGCTAGCCTATTCCATCCCCGGGGGTGTGTAGATACACGGAGCTCCCAAGAGCCCCCTGCGCTCCCTCTACCGGGTACTCCCCTTCCCTAATGCATCAGTGTCCACCGGCCGTAGCCACCTGCTCCGAGCGGACTTTTTTACGCCCCCGTACCCAGTCTCAGGTTATTGGTAGAATGGTACCGTCCGTCTCCATGGGAACGCTCCAAACAGGAACGAAGAAAACGGACCTTTAAAATAAAAGGACGACAATAGCGGTGGCAAACACAAACGGACCAATGACGATCTCTATGAACGTAACGCAGCGGCCATCTTGGAACGGGACTTGTTCCTGTACACGGCTATCGGAGAACGAAGAAAAATCAAATGTGAAACCAGGCCTCGCAGATGTCAAAGGCCATTTTGGGAGGATTAGTAACAAGCACCTACGAGGACACGGGGGGCGGGAGAGGACAAGGACGGCAGGAGGGGGGCGGGAGAGGACACGAACGGCGGGAGGGGGGCGGGAAAGGAACGACAGCGGGAGGGGGCAGGAACGTGCACAGGACAGCAAGGGGGGCGGGAACGGCGCACGGACAGAGGGAGGGGGGGGGGGGGGGAATAGGATCACGGCGCACGCATATTTCTAAACAAAATGCTCCTTACCTGATCGCCTCGTGGGAACTCGAATCTTGCAGCCAACTCCAACAACAAACAGTTAGCAAAAAAAGAAAACAGGCGGACTCCAAAAAAAAAAAAAAAAATAACACACCCACCACCGTGATGACGAACAGAAGTGGGTGGAGAGGGAAAAAATTTCGGGAACGCCCCCGAATCTGGTCCGTGAATGACAGACAGATCTCTGTCCCAATGGCTAGCCTCCAATTATGGAGCTAGCCAATGGGACAGGGGGGCGTATTCAAGAGTCCCTAACTGAAGACTAGAGATCTCTGGGGCGGAGCTTACGCTCCGTGCCCCAGGCGAAACCTAAAAAGTTCATGCCATGCAGGAACTGGGATGCATGCACACGTGGGGGCACTGCTCATGTTCACATAAGACTTTTTTGTTGCAGTGCTCCACAGACGTGCTTGCCCGCGTTACTGCTTCTTATTCCCCCATAGCCCCCCCCAATATTGTTATGCTTTGCCCCCCCACCATCCTTTGCAGAGTCTTCACATACCCCCAGGACTGAACCTAAAAAATAGATTAACACCACACACTACAACAAGCACTATAGTCAAGATTATTATCCAACAGTGCTTTGTGAGCTTGGTCCTCTTATACCTGAAAGCTTAAAAGAGGTTACTGTGGTGCTGCTTCCAGACAGCGTCCATGCCTCGTCGGGGTTAGTAAGTACTATATAAATGCAATTACAATAAAATATGCAGGCTTGCTCACTCACCCTCATCTCTGCCCTTCACAGGCTGTCACACAACTGGAGCACAGCATTTAGTCATAAGCTTCAGGTGTCTGGCTATCATGTAAGCTTCCTCTCCCAACTGGTCCACAATTCGTGGGCTCCCCTCCCAATTTGTTCTTAATATGGGGCCCCATAAGGACATGTCTGCCATCATTGTGATCCACCCACGACACTGGAGGTTTTTGAAATGGGCATTAATTAGACTATGTGAATCAGTGAACATTTGGTTTCCTTTAAGATCTGTGGGTAACGACCGGCTCTTTACTAGTTCTTGAAACCTAGATGTGTATGCTTTTCGGTTGTCTGGATGTTGGCAGATTAGGTAGTATATAGCTTCCTATTCGCTGCTCAGGGGGTGGGGTGGGGTGGGGAATAGGAGATTAAGAGAAACTACACGAAGCAAACCAAGCTGGCAGAGCTCTGCTTACTTTGTTTCATGCCTTTGGTCACCAGGGCTGGCAAGGGCTATGTTAGGGGGAGCAAAGGTCAAGCAGGGTTAGTTGCTGCTACGACTAGCATTCCCTATTAATGCCAGAAAGTCTTTATCTCAAGTACCCCTGTAGCAGGACAGTGCATCCCAGTTACCTGAAGAGCATGCAATGCGTTTCATATTAAAGGCGATACAGGACTTGTCAAAAATTTGCTTAAATAGTATTTTGCTTGTTGTTGGGGCTGCAAAGCTACGGCAAAATGATCTGACAACACCAATAGGTCAACAAGGGTGAGACTTCTTGGCTTTGCCAATGCAGGTTAACACATCTTTTTTGTTGGGTTTACTTAGTTGGGGCCACTAAGACCGCTCTACAACATATTTTGAAGTACTTTTGCCTCGCATCTATTTTTCAAGGTACAAATAGCAAGGAAGGGGGACAAAATACCATCTTTAGGAGACCGCTAATATTTGTAGCTACCAGAACATTAAAATACCCTTCAAAAAAAATAATTAAATAGTCCGATGGCAATCCTAGTAGCAGGGTATTCAAGCCGCTAAATACCTTTACTCCCCAGTGCAAAGACAATGCGAGCAGCCAATCTGCACTTTGGCCAACTGGCATCTGTGATTATAATACGGTGCCTTTGGATACTAGAGTTTTACGTTACCGCAGCAGAAATGCACATCACAAGTCCCGAAGCCTGCAGACTAACGGACTTTGAGTTTGCGTGGACCGCATGAGAGACAAGCCACCTGGCCTGCTGCTGTTATCGTTTATAATTAACAGGCCATAGGTCTCGTGCGAATGCTTGCTCGTCTGAACTCAGCAAGGAGGTTTCTAAATTATCTCACGGCTTTCAGTAGTTGAACTGTTACAGCCAGTGCCGGAAAGGGGGGGTTGGGGGGATTGGCAGTGTGGAGGACTCAGAAACCCCATAAACTGGAGGCCAAGCTGTGGCAGTAGAAAGGGGGTGGAGTCACGAGGAGAGCAGTGAAGAATATAAGAATCTGACAGTTAAGATACACTTAATTGGTCGCAAATAGGCTGCATTTTAAAATATTTCAGGGGGTTAAGGAGTGGTTAAAACAATAAATTGCAGTGCTTTTGAGTGCTCGGCAATTTTCAAGTGGTTCAACGGTCAACATGTAAGATTGCAGATCACAATCGTTATCATTCTTTTTATGTTTAACAATAACAAAATCAGATTACCAGTACAGTATTTGCCAAAAATACAAACTTCCTGCTCTCAGGTCTGCAGTGTATGTATATCAGGAAATTCAGATTAATAAGTAAACTCCTCCTCCACCCAAATTTGATCAAAGGAGCATGTGTCCTTGCACTCAAACATCCCCTAGCTTCTAGGAGACCATTTTATCCAATTGTCAACCCCCCCTCCTCCCTCCCTCCTAGCTTGAGCCAGTTTCCCCCAACCATAAGGGTGTGTCCATGGTTAACTTCCAACTCCACCTTGCCCGCTTCAGGCTTTGTGCCAATAGCCTATGGGATAGCAGTAATTGGGGGCATCCCTAAATGGGCCAGACAGCACATGACCATCGAGCGGTTTCTCTGAACAATGCCACTTCTAGGCAGATAGCCGAGTAATCATAGCTGCTAAGGTTTTAGATTGCCTTGTGTAACATGTTCATAATTTCAGTGTAATTATGCGTGACATTTCAACGACTATGAGTGACACTTTTTTGCAAGACAAAATCAAGCAGAGAGGGAAGCAAATAAATACCAGAAATTACACTCATTTGAACAATGAGAAACTAAAAATATCTTAAAACTATTGCAAGGCACCAAAAATGGAAGGGCACCAACCTGGTGCCATTGTAACCAGATTATTCTGTTAAACAAATGTGTAATCTGCACGCACACCACTGGCACGGACCAGACTGCTCTGCTGACAATGCCACTGGCGCTGAACGTAATTTGACTGGCACTAGCGCGGGAGAACTATAGAGGGTTGGGCTATGGTTAGTTAAAATCCAAGATTATGTGCAAACAAGCAAATTGTGCTGATACAATAAAAAACAGGTTGCGCTAGTAAAATTACACAGCGTATAAGAGGAGCACTGCTCACTAAACAGTCTAACGCCTGATGTGTGGTACTTGGCAGGGCTGTATACATCAATACATAAAAAGAACACTAAACTGAGGTACTACTGCATAGAAGCTAGTACATCAACGTGCAACTGCATTTATCACAGAGAAACATGTGTTACTTGTAGAAATCCCTCAGGGACATGCTAAAATATGCACATAGCGCTTGGCCCATTTGTGTGTGGTTGCTATTGCCTTCTGCCCTTGTATAACTACTGCATCCGTCCTGCCCCTCCTTGCATGCCTGTGCCCTCTAGTTTGCACTTGCAGCACTGCCCCATCTCAAGGGCTGCTCCTGACAAGACAGATGCTTGCTTTTGTGGGGCGAAGTCTTCACTTTGGCTGGCTCCTGGCCTATTGTACAGCCCACCTACCTCAGACAATTGTGTGTCTGCAGTGGGTTCCGTGATTACATCTGAGGCTCTTGGTTGATTGTGCCTGCTGGCCAACTCTACTTGCCAAATAGTTCACTTGCAGGAGTAATCCCAATTGTGCCAACCATAGCTGGACAAGCCCCATATAGCCTGCCATAGTGAGCGCCACCAGTTTTGCGGACTCCTCATGTATCCTGTTGACAGCCTTCCTTGCCTGCCCCACTTGCCTATGTATTTGTGGCTGGCAAGGACGGACCACTTCATAATTGTCAGTTTGGGTGTCAAAACCACAATTATAACAGACTTGTAGTGGGGAGGCCCAGCTGCTTGGCCCATTGAAGGTGCTGGTTGATCTGCAATGTCGCCAGTGTGTGCTGCTACCAAGGTGTTACCATCTCTTGCTTCTTGCATACTTCTGAACATTACCAGAGGTGCTTCTTGTTGTGTCCACATTGGAGGATCTAGATACCCTTGTGCATAACCTGGCTGTCCTATTTATAATGCCAATATGCATGCCAGTGAAATTCCATGCTATTTTAGGCACCCTACTAGCACAACCCCTCCTCCTCTGGTTCTCCGTCCCATTTAGTTAATCACGGTTCATTCTCACAATTCACTGGCAACAGCTGTGCATTGACTGCAGTGCAGCCACTAGACAAAATCGTGATTGCTTCAGATGCCAGGCCTAAAACCTCCTTTTTTACATTCGCCACACCGAGTGTCCTGTGCCTCCTCTTTTGTTGCTCATCTTTCTGTACTGCTGTAACAACCACCTGTTGGCTTGCCATGAGCTGTTTTGGCTCCTTTCTGCCACGTACCACAGCGTGTCATACCCAGCACCCATCTCATGAACCAATCCTGGATATGGATGTCTCCTTCTGCTCTGGCTTGCTCAACCACCACAAACACAAAAAGATGATGGACAGAGCGCTGAAACTTCAGACACTCACCCCCTATTAGATCAGAGTTAAAGCCATCTTCGTTCTTCTGCTCACTTCGCCACCCTAGTTCAGATTCAGCCATGTGCAAATCAGTCTTGGACCTATTCCTTATGGAAGCGGTCCAGCCTCAGCCAGGCCAGGCCAGATCCTTCCTGGACAGGAAACAAGCATCCTGAGACCGGTTTGGGGGTAACACCACTCAGCCAGGCAAGCTTGAATCCAGGAGGCATGGTGGGCCCAGTATCTGAAGTACAGTGTGCCTCCTCTCTTGCTCTTCCTCACAGGCTTCCATACCCTAGTAATCAGGCAGTGTAAGGAGGAGATTAAGTTTGGTATGTGATTAGTATTGTTAACTCTTCCTTGCATTGCAATGGCAAGCTCCTGGTCACACTGTATACAGTGGCTCGCAGTTTCAGGGGTAGTTTTACTACCAAGGCGAGATGCATGCAGTGATGTCTCAGGAGCCCGCTGAGTCGCCGTCATGACCGCCTTCTTTTTCTTGAGGGATTCTCGATTGCCAGCCCTACTGTTCGGTGGCATTAGGTTTATCGTCGACGCATTCTCCAGGTACGCTTCCTTCTTCCAGCGAGGGTCCTCTCCAGTCAGTTGCTGCTCCTTGGTGTGTGGTCGCAGTGGTCACTCACAGCGCCTCAGAGTAGGTTGGTGTTGCTTATTCCAGTTTGTCACCAGTCGTCCTCTGCTGAAGTTCGCTGACAGTGTCCCAACCAACATCTTTTTGTTCCCCAAATGCCTAGGCCTCAATTATTCAGTCCTTTGACCGGCTGGCTGGCCTAAACCTGCTTCCAACGCTGCCAATCAATAGGGTAGGCTTAATTACATGCCCTTTAGCCTGCGATGGACTTCATGGTACCAACTGCTTCCAGCCTTGCAATTTCTCCCTCTCCTGAAAGTCTGGCCCGTCACCACTAAGTATGGATGGGAGAAGGGAGAGGGTCCAGCACCTCAAGCGCCAACTCTGCTGCCTGCACAACAGTATGGCACTGGCCTGGGCCCTTCAGTGGATTAGAATCAGTCTCCATATGGCAGACAGTCCCAGCAAGGCCTGTGCTCCTTCTAACCTCCGTGTTGTGCAACAGTTCTGTACATTGATTTGGACAATTGGTTGATTCATTGCCTCTGTATTGACATAAAACAACCTACACTGGGATGAAAAACAAGCACTATAAAAATAGTAAGCAATATTTCTATTGTTTGTGCAACTGCTCACACAAATAGATTTAAGTATGTATGCACAGCTATATATCTATATCTATATCTTAACTCCAGGGCATTCTGAAACTTCTAACATATGGCGATAAAGAAAGCACAAACTCCTTAGTGGTGAGATGAAAGATATTACTCCCTTCTGCCTGCCATGACGCGTTTCAGCAGATGAAACTGCCTTGATCACATGAGGCTGGCTCTGCGAGAGACATTTTTAAAGTTGCAACACTCACATCACATGACCATAGACAAAGGATATACTGATGAAAATACAATAAACTGCAAGTAATAGAAAAATACATACTAAAAACTGTTACACGTAATGTTACAGTTATATGGCAGAATAAATAAATAGTATTTGTGGCAGATATCCTGATAAAATTAGTGAAGAAAAAAATGCTACTACAGTGATAAGGTTTCCATAAATGCGTAAAATGCTAAAACATCGCTTCACAGTGCAAGTATTCTAAGAAGGGGCAATCAGATTAGTATAAATACTGCATGTATTGAAAAAATATCCCTGGCCTGCCTGCAAATAAGAGGTGCCCAACAGTGCATGTATACAGCTCAAAGTAGGAAAGATCAAATTTAGAAATACTGCTTAAATGAGAATTCATACAAACACCTCTGTATTTATCTAGTGTCTGCAAGTGATGCAAAGGGGTACCTAGATGGATTATATTCACTAATACAAATAACAGGATGTCTAAAACTGCAGTTTTTAAAAGAGAACAAATATAGTTGTCAGTAAATCCTAAAGGTGACCCTCCTGGGCGACTGACCTAACTTATCAGAAAAAGCCTATTGTTAAATATTTAAAGATTGCCTTAAAGTGCAAAAGTGCTAACAGTGTCCAAAAAATTGGCAAAATCTGAAAAAGTTTGCAAAGAAAATATCATAGGCTACTAGGTCATGGGGGAGGTATAAATAAATCACATTAGCATAGTAAGGTGCAAGCAATACTTATAAAGAAAAAAATAATGCACGAGGTGCACATTACTACCAGTACAGGAAATGTAAATGTGTGCAAAGAAGATTGCTACACATCAAGGTTGATAATGTACTCCAAAATGAGGAGTGTGTGAATGCACAAAGGTGTATCTGTATCACAAGAAAGTATGGAGGTCTCCGTGGTATTCAATCCCAGGCGGCTCTTACTGTCCAGTTCTACAATCATGTGGGTCTCCAATTGCCTCAACATGCGTCCTCTATTGCCTCCTCGTTTGAGTTTAGGAATGGCATCGATCACAAAGTACGAAAGACAGTGGAGGTCGTTTGTGTGAGTTGTTCTGAAATGACGTGCCACCAGATATGTGACATCGTTATTAACAATAGCTCTCAAGTGCTGCAGTATGCGTGCATGCACTTGGAGTTTGGTACTGCCTACGTAATTGAGGCCACAAGTGCATGTAAGGACTTAAACTGCGCGGCAGGTGTAATGCCCTCTGATTTGTACAGGTGTTGGACTGAATGGATTGTTATAGTGGTTCTTGTTGACTCAGAATTTACAGGCCCTGAAAGAGGTGCTTTTGAAAAAAACCTTTAATGGGTTGTAGCCAAGACCCTTTAGGGATGACTTCAGGGCTGCTTCTACCCATTTAATTTCTCATGGAAACAGCCCGCCTAAAGGTGATGGTGGGTGCAGCGGGGAGTCTAGGTGTCAGTACGGCATCAGTTTTCAGTATTGGCCAATTCTTGTTAACGATGACCCTGAGCGGTTTGTGTTGCCGATTAAATGCGGTAATAGGGCGAGGTGCGCTATGGTCTTCTCCCTCGTCTTATGCTCATTATCCTGTGTTCTAACATGTGGGCCCAAAAGAGACTCCTTAGTCCTGAGAACAGCTGTATCACATGATTGCTGAAGGATAACATCACTGTATCCTCTAGCCCTGAATCTGATCAGTGTCTGCTGGGTACATTTGATGTATTCCTCATTAGTACTGCAAATTCTCCTAAGTCTAAGGAATTCCCCATATGGGATACTCCTGATGAGGTGGTTGGGATGTAAGCTAGTGGCGTTTAAGGTGCCATTACCAGCAGTTGGTTTCCTATATAATGTAGACTCTAGTTGGTTGCCTGATACTGAGATGTTAGTGTCCAAAAATGCCACCTGCTCTTGACTTGTGTGAGGTGAACCCAAGGTTAATATTGTGGTTATTCAGTTCAGCTATGAAATCTTCTGCACTGCCTTGGTCACCATTCCATACCAGAAACACATAGTCAATATATCTTAGCCAGTGAACCACATGTTCCTCACATACTTTGGCCAAAGTACCCATGGGAACCTGCTCCTTCCATCAGCCTACATGCAAACACGCATTGCTGGGGGAGAAGCAGGCTCCCATAGCTACCCCACGTTTTTGGCAATAAAAGGTGGTTATCAAACATGAAGAAGTTGTTAAATAAACACCACTTGACCATCTCTAAAAGCATCATCAGCATCATGCTGTGATGTAAAAGGCCAAAGGCCATTTATCCAAGTAGTATTTGACAGCAGTCAATCCGGTATACTAATATAAAGCGATTCAAAATCCATCGCAATGAGCAGTAGATAATCTTCCCAAACAATATGTTTAATTTGGTCTAGAAAATCCCAGTATCTTATATACGAGGGCAGTGACTGCACAAAAGTTTGCAAAAAATAATCAACTTATTCAGTGACATATTCACTCATGCCCCCAATTGCCGAGATGATTGGTCTGCCTGGTGTGTGATAGTCTCCTTGTGGATTTTCGGTATTCGATATAATGTAGGTATGATAGGAAAATCATTCATCATGAATTTAAGCTTTTGATTGGAGATGCGCCCTTGCCTTTTCCATCCCATCAGATCTTTAAGGGTATCTTTGGCTTTATTGTATTCAGACAGAGTGGCTTTGGCATAACAGTCTGCATTTGACAATTGTTTATAGGCCTCCTGAGTGTATTGATCCAGTGGCTAGATGACGACATTGCCACCTTTGGCTGACATTTACCACAATATCTTTGTTGTTCCTCAATTTGTGTATGAGTTTCTCATATTCCATATTTTGAGGTTTAGATCTTACTTTGTTATAGCTGGTTTTGTAATCTAGTGTTTTAACATCTTCAACCACTCTTTCATAAAAGATGTCGATAGCATCCTTCAACATCATAGTATAGAATTTAGATTTGGCCTTGAAAGGACTGATTCCTGCACTTGGTTCACCAAGGCTGTAGGCACAAAGTCTCTCCTGGGTTGGTGCTTGGCTACTGACCATGTCCATTTGATAGTTTATTATTCAATTCACTGATCGCCGGCATGGTGGTTGCGTCAGATGCGCAGGTTAGAATGCATGACAGCAGAAAAAGCAGTTGGGTTACCCTAATTCTCCGCTAGTACGTTGGCATTTTTGATGGTGAAAAGTTTCTGGAGTTTGAGCTTTCTAACGTATTTATATAAATCAATGCGTGTTCTTCTGTAATTAAGGCTGCTTTCTGGGCAGTAAGACATTTCAAGGGCTAGTATCGGTGTCTCAGCTTTGGTCAATACCATAGAGGAAAGATGGACCACAGTGTTGCCATTAGTTATTGTCTCCTGCGCCATTGTTTCTTTGGCTTCCCCCTTCCTGCACTTGCGCCTTTCTCTGCACCGTTTATTTCTCCGCTGCCCGCTACTTGTGCTGTATTCAGGTTTCGCAGCTGCAGTGTCTGCAGCCGATCTGATGCTAAAAATATTGACCTGCCCCACTTTGTGGACGTCAAATAGGAGCAATATACAGCCGACACCCCCCTGCTAAGGTGCCAGCTGATCTCTGTTCAGACTGTCGCAGCACCTTCATGGTGCAGTCGCGGACCTGCAGAAAATGCGGTGGGCTTCACTTAACCGGGTAGGCCCCTATTTGACATCCACAAAGCAGGGCAGGTCCACCTTCAGGACTTTACACCAAATACTTGCCGTAATACAGGACATTGAAGGCGCATCCACTTGGAGTCACGGCAGCGCACTACGTCACCCAGAAGCCCATCAGGGCTATGCCCACTGAGGCAGGTGTTGAAATGAAATCAATTGTGCACAAAGCAGTACTTTCACATACCCGTTACCAATGCCACTGAAGAAAGGAGCACATTCTGAAACGCATCTGGCAGAATGGACTGGTGTTATGTTGTTCGAAATGGGTCCTGCTGGCAGTATGCCAAAAAAAGAAACATGAGCAGCAAATTCTTCTGTGAGGCTTCATTTTAAAAGGGGTTCCTGTTTTGTTGGAATACATACATACACACATACCTCCAAACTATAGTTTCTCTTAGTTACATGAAGGGACAATAAGCTAGAGTGCCTTTGCTTCTTTCCATTACACTGGCGTTCCGTGATTAGTCTACACACTTGCCCGGTTCTAGAGGGTGGGCAAAGGCTTCCCAAGATAGCCCCTTGGCCAATTCACAAAACAAGCACACACACAAAAAAAAAGTGAATAAAATAAATGTTAACAAAAAAACTTCTCTGCTCTTTTTCTTAATGAAAATATATAAAAAATGTCACCGGCCTGGAGGCTCGCAATCAAAGCCTAACTGTGCAACATTAATCTATAACACCTAATCCTTTGGCTACTTTAAGTGCCGGGGGACAGGGGTGAGGATGAAAGGGGGTGGCGGCTATTACTGTACATATGTAAAAAGGAGTACCAGAGTCACCACCACTATATCGGGACAACAAGCTCCTGTCACGCAGTAATTAAGAGATAAACGCCGTTTTATGGCCGAAACAGCAAGGTTTTTCACCATTGCAAAAAAAGCAAAACACCTACAGTTGATGGACGGATGCAGAACAAATCAAAACATTCTCCCCCAGTCAAGAGATCTGGGTTAAATCCATCATGCTTTTGCTCACTGTTATACCCGTCAGCCCTTTGGGTGGTCCCTGAAATTTTTTTTTTCCCTTTTTGCCTCCTAACGCCCCTTTTTGTCCACTATATATTTGGTGTTGACCTTAGGGCGCCTCATTATTTCTATACAATGAAGAGGCACAGGTGCTCTTTCAAAATGGAGGTGGGAGTAAGTAGACCTCTACAAAATGGTGGCTTGGGTAAGATGAGGGGTTCCAGAACTTTCTGGTCCACTCTAGACCCCCTGGTCCTAGGCTATAAATAGTGGAATGTTGTGCAGCCATTTTGAGTAGAGAGCTGAGGAGTTGCCAGTTGGAGCACAGGCTGTGAGAAGAGGAGGTTGGCGCAGAGTGGAGAACTTGACGGTCTTTTGGGGGTGCTCTTTCTATTTCCCGACGCTGTCCCTCCCTCACTGACCTGACCCATCAGGAGAAACAGCCCCTCTTACCCCGGATATTGAAAAGGGAGTGTCTGCCCTTAGGAATAGACCGTGACATTGTCCAAAGAAGAAGGACAGGTGAGGGCAGCTGTAACTGCCTTCCTCTCTGGGGAACTGGACATTCCCCCGCCCCCCCCCCCGATCTCTCTTCCCCACCTGCGGAAGGGAACTTAGCCACTGTTTAACATAGTGTCAAGATCCGTTGTGCCAGAGGCTTCGTGACCTGTCTGAGGTTGCCCTTCTTGACCAGGAACCTACCGGAGTAGTGGGGTTGACAGCGAATCCTGAGATCTCCCCAGTGGTGAGAGCTTCCATGCGGCAGGCTTACGAGGTGAGGTGCGCCGCGCGGGGTTAGCGGAGCTGTCTGTGCCCACGGCGCGGGCCGGAAGCTGCTGAAGGGAACTGCCGGGCGGAGAAGAGGGAGTGAAGGTCCGTCCCTTCTGAGCACTGCAGCGTCGGAAGGGGAGGGTAGAAGTGAGAGGAGGCCGGTCTCAGGCAGGATCCTTCCCGGGTGAAACCAGTCAGGGGGAGGATCCTAGAGGAGCCCAGGAGCGACTACTGAAGCTGGCAAGGAAAGAATTGTAGAAGCGCCGAGTGGCCAACGCATCAATCCCTGTCAGGCGAACAGTCGGAAACCAGCACTGAGGTGGAGGGGCCTTATCACCTGGAAATCGACAGCTAGAGAGTGGGGCCAGTTGAAAAGGAATCTGACTTTGGTCTGGAGGACCCGACAGACTGCTGATAAAGTAAGCTGGGAGCATAGACTGGTAGGGAGGAAGGGCCATCAGGGTGGGAAGTAATTTTTTACTGTAATCTTGGCCCAGACTGAGGAAAGGTGCTGCAGACTCAGGGTGATTTGAACCGTACCACAGACTCATGTCCTCGTCTGCTGTACCTACTTGTTGAGGCAATTTAACCGACTGGGAGGAGTCTTCTTTAGAGGGCCTAGGAGGAAATTGTGCGCCTATAGCTCGAAGGAGCTCTCCGTGGAGGAAAGCCAGAATAACACGGCGGGTTCCGGAACAAGTGCCGATTGGGTACGGGGATGTGTTGCTGCATGTGGATAATTCCGGGTTTGAGGGATTCATTGCGATAACCTGAAAGTGATGGCAGCAGAAACTAGAAAGTTACCTGAAATAAGTAAATAATCAGCCTGTTCCCATTTATAGATTCAGCTGTTCAGTTATAGATATTTTCAAGAGGACAAACTACAGAACTGTATGCTGAACCGTGAACTTCACGATTGAAATGACAAATGAGCCTTTAAGGGTAATGTACAGTTTTGCTTCACCCTAAAGGGGCAATAATCTAGCTGTGTTCTGTATAGAAACTGTGAAATAACTGTTAGGAAAATGGGAGTACCAGGGCTTTGAAGGAGCCCTTGGTTGTTTAGAGAATAAGTATATCCTCCAAAGCAATGCCCTGTGGAGCTCTATGCATACAAGTGATTAAATGTAGAAATGCTGAATGTGTAAAAATTCTATACTACTGAAGGAGTAAACTGATCAAAAAGATTTCTATAAAGCATTTCTATTTTTTTAACAAGGTGTGGTGTCTTTTTAGTGGATGGGCGCTGGGTTACTGTCACAAGTGTGATGCAAGCATAGCACAATTGCCTTTGGAATAGGCCTCTTCACTCTGAGCCGGGCTACCCTATGTGGACTGGTTACCCCAGGTCCAACACTCACCATGCCACCCCAGTTCGGGCTGGACTGGTTCCATGAGGCACAGGGTCCAGACTGATTTGCATACTGCCAGGTCTAAACTCCTGTGGCTGTTTGGGAACCAGAAGAGTTTGAAAACTTTTCCTCCAGAGCTTCAGCAGGACCTAATACATTAGGTATCAGAACAGCCCTTCCATAGTGCCAGATTGAATTGCAGCTTCATTCCCTGAAGAGATCTGTTTTGCACCTCCAGTTGGGACCTGGAATATTTTCAGCAAGAAATCTCAAAAGCTTCAGTGTCAAAGGGGACAACCTGCTTCAGGTATCTGGGATACGGTTCCATGGCAGCAGCTTCAGCGACGCCCACACTACGTCATTTTCTGAAGTGGGCTAAAAAACACTTTAGAACTTTTACTTCCAGACTGTCACAAATAACCATTTCACTTGGTGTATCCAATCAGAGCTCCACCATGGTTAACCTAAAGTCTCTTTGATGGTGCCATTTTCACCTAAAAATGTAAAGCTCATCTCCAGTTCCCCTTATTAGATTTTGTCATTTTGTTTATTAAATTTTATTTTCTATTGCTAGTGCAGTATGAAATTTTTGTTACTTGGTGTTTTGACTTTATTACTGTTTTGGTACTGTATATATATACTATGCACATTTGCCCAAGTTGAGCCTGTGTGCTCTGTGCCTCCGCTACTAGGGAGCTAAGCTGAAATAAATTCAGTGACTGAGCGTTCCCCCTGACAAGAAGTGTTATTATTAACCGAATCAACTTTCTTACACACAGCAACTGCTAAGGGGGGGGGGGGGGGGGGGGGGGGAGGGAGGGCGGACAGAGTGGGGGAAAAAAAAAACACTTAGATGTCCTATCCTCAATATAAACATCCTGAACTGCTAGGTGTTCCTGATCTGGATAAACACGTATTTAAGCTACAAATATATGTACTTTTTGGGGCATTTAGGAAAGGTTAGAGTGCATACCTCAATTATAACACTAAAGAGATTAGCTGAAAATGTACTCACAGCTGAGGAAGCTGGTGGTATCCTTTCATCTTTGGTCTTAAAAAACCCACAGCCACCTTCAGAACTGTGACTTCAATGGAGTAGTAAACAATTTAAGATTTTACAATCTTAATAAGAGGAAAGGGTGATGGGGTACAGAGATGAGAGACTGAGGGTGATCATAGGAGCGCGAGGATAGAAAAGAGGAGTAAGAAAAAAAAATAAACGAAGGATAATACAAAAAAATGGTAAGAAACCAGGTGGATTAAACAATTAATGATTAAAAGGAAGAGTAGAAAAAGCAAAGGATTGATTAGTGAGGAGTAGGGGGTGATTAGAGTAAAAGCAGGACGGTGAAGAAGAGGTGGATTAAGGGGAACAAAAAGAAGTGTGAGAAGTAGGATATTGATAAGCAAAATTAGTGATGTGGGTAAGGGGGATAGGTAAGCATGTACCGAGTTGGGGCAATAAGAGGTGATCAGAGCCATACAAAGGGTAAAAGGATCACGCTCAAGAAGAATGGGGATGATGAAGTTATTGGGGGAGGGGGGGTCACATACGAGGGTCGTGAGCAAATAAGTAGTTGGGGAGGGGCCAGAGAAGGAGTGTGAGGAGACTGGAGAATAGTGATAGAACAAGGAGAGGTTGATTAACGGAGGGTGAAGGGTAAAAGAGGGTGTGATGGGAATGAGAGACAGGTAGGAAAACAGGAGAATGGGAATAGGAAGCATGCTGGTTGCTAGTTAGGGGAGACAGTTCAATTTTGAGGCACTCATATGAGCTGCATGTTTCCTCTTAGCTTTCCTTAAGATGCATCCAGCTCAAAAGACTGGCAACAAAATTGTGGTTGACACGCATGCCATAAAATTATAAGTCCAGTGAATGTCGGAAGATATACTCCATACACTGGGCAAATGAGGATAAACTTTTTTTTTTTAAACACTGCTCAGATTTGATCGCTGGTTTTATTTTGTTACTCCAGTTGCCACTTTGTTGCTCTTACAATACGTCGTTAGTTAAAATATGCATAACCCCAAGTCTTTGTCGATCTTGTGTGCTCATGAGTATGCACTGTACAATCCAGGCCTTCGTGCTGCCAACGTTTAGAATTTGGAGAGCAACCAGGGAAGAGCAGATCCAGATAGAAGAGTCAGAGCTGATTACACACAAAGGCACCCACAAACACATGCATATTCCATTTCCTTGCATACACAAACTTATTACCCCATGGGCAACAGCAGTGAAGGTGAGACTAACAAAAGGGCGAGATGGAGAGAAAGAAGGGTGTCATGAAGAGAGGGGAAGATGGAGCAGAGCCAGGAGGGCAATAGGTGGGTGGGGGGGCGAGGAAGAGAAACAAGAAGAGCACTGCCAAAAGAAGTGAGAATGGAAATAGAAGGGTGAAGTGATAGTAAGCGGAAGAGACTTGCATACGCTGGAGGCAGTGAAAATAGGGCATGGTGGAAAGTGAAGATGGCAGAAATAGGATGGTGAAGTGGAGAAAGAAGAGCACAGCATGGAAACATGTGGATAAGGTGGAAGGAAGTAGAGGATGGGTTGAACGAGGCGGGGCGAGAGAGAGAGGAGAGAAAAATAAGAACATCGGTTTAAACCTCTGGAACTACGAGTCAGAACCGGACAGTAGGTATGGTTGGCAGCTCGCCTCCGTACAAGACCATCCAGCATACAGATACTTGGGAGACTTTGGACAACTCTAACCATCTTTTTATTCATGGCACTCCCAGTTCCCAAATCTTATATTTGGGCCTCCTCAAAACACTTCCCCGAAAGATTGAGTCTCCACACAAAAATAACTCAAGACCCTTAATTGGGCCTTTATATAAGAGACCCCTCCCCCCTTCAAACAATTCAAAAGAAAAAGCAGTCACCATGCTCCTGAAGGCGCCCAACTGTCGGCATATTACTTCGGGGCTAATTCAGCACATTTTACTGGGCCAGCACGGATCCGGCTCACTAGTCTAGTAGCTGGCAGTTCCGGGATCCGGTTAAATCCCACTTATTTCGTATTCTGGCGATAGTGTAGCGCCCACAGCAATGAATAAGTAATTAGCAACAGCTAAAGCATAATAAGTTTCACTCTGCAGAACGAGGCTGGTCGGCGCTAAAACAAGGTATGATAAAAAAAATATATATAAAAATAAGATTTAGAGCAGCGCGTACGTGTCCTCAAAGAGAAAAACGAACTTTCACGAGCTAGTTTACTAGCATGAATGAGTTAACCAAAAGTTTAGAACCTGACCCTTTGCAGACTTTCTTTTCGAATGCATCACAAAGTCAGAGTAGCAAACCAATAGGCGAGGGCCCATGTTGGGAAACACACGCACGATGCTGAAGGGCAGTTATGCTCAATTCAGCCAGGTACATTCCACACCCACTTTTCGTTCTACAAGGTCCAGAGCGAAATATAGAATTGAAAACGTTCAAGAACCAAATATCGAAGGGAAAAGGCTAGACTAGTTTGAATTCTACAAGCAATAGGGAAAACGTGATAACTGAAAACACCGGGCCAGCTTCATGTCATGCGAAAAAAAACTTCCAACTAAATTTTTTATATATATATATATATATATACACACACACACATACATACATATACACACACACACATATATATATACACACGCACACATACATACTCTAATTGAACATAACGGGCAATAGAGATACAAAAGCTGGGGCACAGAATAAGCCTCCGACCTTTCCCGTAGAGGAGCTGCTCTTTCTCCAGCGCTGGCCAGGAGCCAACAGTGCACCTGGGCAAATCACTCTCCAGGACAGTCAACAGAGGGCCTACCTTTCATGGTACCTCTGCGGAGACAATTACCAGCCTCGACATGGAGTAGGTTTATCACCCTGCAATCCCAGCTTTACCGCCCCCTGTAGAGCTCCGGTTCTTCGGTCTAATCCCCTGAGAAAGTGCTGCACCTGTCCCTGAATACCAACCTGCGGAGGTGACGACACTTACCAAAAAGCAGCAAAAGACAGCTGGGTAGGAGGAAAGTCCGGACGCAGGCGGCCATGGTCACAGCTGTACACGGAGGAGGGAAACAAGCTACAACCGGCCCCAGCTGACACAGCACCGCACTTCTTCTGCAAATGCTACAACGACTAGTGGCGTTACTTCCCACCTGGTGATCATATGACGGCTCGACGTGTTCTGAGCAGCCAACCAAGATTGAAAAACAAGTGCATCGTCCCGCCCTCTCACGTGATGGAGTTTTAGAGTGGACTGAACAACAGTTATGTATATACGCGGTGTGCGGGTGCCGCCATATTGGGTGTGGATTACCGTGTACGTATTCAGATTTTACTACCTCTCGCATATGCCCTTTAAATCGCGCAGTCTAGTTATTAGCGCGTTATGCCGATCTCCTCGGTGTACCAGAAGGCTCAACAAACTTTGCATGGGATCTGCGTGTATAATCCAGAAGTTTGAGGGCCGTAGGTCTTGCATTTTTTGTTGTTGCTGTTTTTATACAGGTATTGGAGCGCTTTACTTGAGCACCAGTTACATTATACAATGACGCATTCATTGCTTTCGGAAGGCACGGCCCGGGGAGATTACGTGATTTGCCAAGTTTTAAATTTGTGTCTATGTGTGACATTTCCAGTTATTAGGTGTGCTTATGTGTGTCATATTAAGCCGTAGGACCAAGTGGCACGTAATCTTAAATGTAATAAAGCAGTAGTAACCATAATGTAACACACTACACAGATATCAGAAAACACATCCTTTGCACAAAAAAAATGCTTTAGAATTTGTCTTAAAACATACAAGAAAGCAAAGTGATGTACAGCAAAAAAAATAAGAAAGGCCTAACTGAAGGTTTCAGTTACCCAAGGCACAGAATGGCTTGACAGTTGTCATGGCTTGCCAGTTTTCATTGTGCCCCATGCAAGAGCACACAAATGCAGACAACTAAACAGACACAGACAAAAGTTCAACTATTGGACACTGTTCTGTTTAGTTTCTGTTGTGTCGTAGTAAAGAATTCCAGAAGACTTGGTTAGGTTACAGGTGATAAGTTTATTCTTTTTAGATGGTTAGGTTTTCCAGTAGATATGTAATATAAACCCCACAAGGAGCATCCTCTCTGCTGCTCAGCCCAGGATCCAACTGACAGTCCACTCACAGCATCCCAAACATTCCAATGACATCACATTCACACTGACATTCTACACTCACTGCTGAACAGCAGAGGCAGAGAAACAGGGAAGATGTAAGGTAGAAACCTTAGATATAACACACCGTCCCTCGTTATAAAATGAACAAAGAGAAAGCAAATGTAAATAGCAACATTGCAGTAACATCACAGTAATACTAAACAAAAATTGCAGTAGAAGAATTGCAAATGAACATAAGTATGAAAAAAACATTCTAAAATAAGCAAGGTGAAATGTGATGTAAAAATAAGCAATAAAGGAAAAGAAAACAAACATGTAATAAAGTACAAAGTGTGAGGAGTATGGCAAAGGATACAGCAAGAAAGGAATAAAAAAATAGAAAAGACACATCTCCTTCCTTAGTAGAGAAAAATTGAAGCAGGAAGTTTTAAAAGGAAGGAAAAAGTAAAAGAACGGAAAAGCAACTGGAGAAAATATGCATGAACAAGAAGTAAGAATACCACGAAAACTAACAAAGAAGTAGTGAAACAAATGTAACCACCGCAACCAGTTGGTGTGGTTGTGGTGGTTACATTTGTTTTTGACAGTCCACTCACAGCATACCAAACATTCCAATGACATCACATTCACACTAACACTCTACACTCACTGGCTGAACAGCAGAGGCAGAGAAACAGGTAAGATGTAAGGTAGTTAGACATAACAGTTTACTTTTGCAAAATGCAGGTCCTATAAACATAATTTATTAGCAAAACCACTATAATCTGGTACATTAATAGCGCAATACTGATAATGATACTTTATTTGATTTAAAAAAAATCATAAAGGGGTGGGCTTACCACCATGCAAACAGCATATACATCATAAAAACCAACACAAAATCAACTTTAAATCGAGTTAAAAACTGATATCATAAAATATGCAAATTTAACGGGGAAAAAGATCTAAAGAAAAAAAAATGAAAGGAATGGGGTGAATTCGATCTGGGTACACAATATTTTTAACTCATGATAAAAAGGAGAGAAATAAAAAGTGTGGGAAAATAACAGTAGTTCAAACAGGGGGCACGTTATTTTTAACTAGTGGTGCAAAAAGACATCCGTTTGGAAAGGAGGGGAAGAGAGAGAAGAGTCCGTAGCCGGCTGAGGCCTGGCCTATTGTCCAGAGACCTCTTTGGTTGCCGCCCTGTTTTCCAGCTCTATGGCGGCGAGGTTCAAAAATGTTATGGTTTTGCATGAGAGTTCTATCCAAGATCCACTTAGGCATCTTATCACCACCGCCCTGCAAGTTCTCACCTGGGCTTCTCTTAGAAGTGGTCGAAGAAGCGTTTTTCTAAGATTCTGAAGTGCCAGGCATATGCATATAAGGTGCAGCAAAGATTCTGCACCGTTGCCACAGAGGCGGCAGTCGGGAGTTGCCCACGACCGTAGCCATTTAGGAGTAAGCTCTTTGGACGAGAAGCAGCCCAGCCTTAAAAGGCTTAGTTTCCTTTTGTAATGGTCCCTGAAGCATTCTTTCAAGTATTCCTGAGGTTTTAAGTTGGTATATGATGGCAAAACGATCCAGGCATGGTTTTTACCAGCCACTGCTGCTTTATCCATGAGTAATGATGCTTGTTCGACTGCTTTCTTGGTTATCAGCTTGAAAGCGGAGTAAGTCATGGGCAAAAGCCAGGATTCTTCCAGTTTTAGTGCCTCAAGAGCTTGCCTCAAGATCTTATATGTTGAGTCTGGTAGACCGGCTTGTTTTTCAACTTCTGACCAGCAAAGGTGGGCCAGGGATTCGTCTGCTGCGTCCCTCATGCACCAATAATATTTGGCGAGTGCTCCTTGTCTTGCCGGGAGCTGGTTGGTAAGACCGAACTCCAAGCGAATTTGAGCTTGAGAGATGTGGCGCGGAATTAAGAAAAGGTTTTTAAACAGCCTGGATTGGGCGAGGTTTAACACTGCGGAGTCCCGGGTTGCCAGTAATTCTGAGCCATATGTTAGTGATGGCAGAAATTTAGCGGCTACAATCTTAAGAATGTGGCCGGTGGAATGTCCGTTTAGTTGCTTTTGAACAGTTTTAAAAGCAAATTGAAGCTGCTTAGCTTTGGATTTCCCCTGTTCCAGGTGCTGTTTAAACTTTAGTCGGTGGTCCAATAAGATTCCTAGGTATTTATATTGGTCTACCAGGGTTAGAGAAGTAGAATTTATCTTCCAGGCAAAATTTTGTTTTTTCTTTCTAGAGCCGCAGAAGCATAGAATGTTTTTTTTTTTAGATTTATAGTCAATTGTGCGTTCGAGAGGTACTGCGACAGTTTGGAGATCAAGCGTTGTAAACCGATGGGGGTTTTTGACAGGAGCACTATGTCGTCTGTATATTGAAGACATATTATAGGTGAGGTGGCCAATTTTGGTGGATCACCCTGAATGGTACGTAGGTCGCTTTCTAGATCCGCGGTGTAGATATTAGAGAGGCTGGGGGCCAGTACACAGCCTTGTTTTAAGCCATTGGTTGTGTGGAATTTCCTTGTCAGGCGTCAACCATCTCCTTTTTTCACTTGGACCCAAGTGTCTGAATAAAGCTCGATGATTGCTCCCAACAACTTTGGCGGCATGCCCCAGGCTTTCATTTTGGCCCAAAGAATGGATCTGGGCACTTTGTCAAAAGCCGCTTTTAGGTCCAAGAAACAAGTGTACAGCGGGGTGGAGTTGTGAATTGCTTTGTTAACAAGGAGGGTTAACGCGGATAAGTTGGTCAAGGTGCCCAGTCCTGGCCGAAAGCCTGTTTGTGTCCGGGGAATTATCCCTGTACTGCTCACCCAAGATTCCAGTTCCTACCAACAGGTTGAAGGCATAGATCTTGGCCTCCACATCTATTAAGGCTATTAGCCTATAATTGTTAGGGTCTGAGCGGGACCCGGATTTGTGGATTGGATGAAGAATGCTGCCTCTCCATGATTCGGGAATATTCCCGGTTTTTAGACTGTAACCAAATAAGGGTGTAAGTTGGCTGGCCCAAAATGTTGGATCTTTCCTGAATAAGGCATTGGGAAGCCCGTTTGGTCCAGGTGCTCCATCTGTTCTCAATGATTTTATGGTGTTCGAGACCTGCTTTAAAGAGAACAATTCCATGTCTCCTGTATTCTTTGATGTCAATGAATTCTCACTGATTTTTGGAGCTGGCTTTGTGCTCAGGCTGGACCGGGGAAGCTCCTCTGGACGCTCGTTGTTATTGTCCGTGTGTGAATTGTGCGTGGAATTGTTTAATAAGTCGATGTGACTGCTCCAGAGCTGGTCCGTCATATCTGAGTTAAACTGGTGAGGTTTGCCGTTTAGCATAAAATTAATTTTTGTCCAAAAATCTTTTGAGTTATTTAATTTACTTGCATGGAGTATGGAGCATGTTAGTTTTTCCCTATGCAATCGCTTGGCCAGATTGATCTCTCTTTTTAGTTCTTTTTTTAGAGATTCTATTTTGTTCAGCGTGGTTTGTGATAACTGAGGGACTTTTTTACGTTTGGCCCTAAGGAATGCGTTTATTTGCCTTTTTAGTTGGCGCAGTTTCGGTGTGTACCATTCCCCGCCTCTTTTTCTTGTCTATTCTATTATTCTATTAAAATTATTTATACCGCGCACTATCACCATCGGTTTCTTGGCGCTCCTTGATAAAAATAGCATTGATCCAGGGAGGGGATTAGTCATATGCCGCTTGAAAAAGCAGAGTTTTTAGGAGTGTGCGGAAACTGTCGTACTTTGGGCAGAGACGGAGAGTGAGGGGTAGGGAGTTCCAAGTGGCGGGAGCCAGGGCAGAGAAACTCAGGCCACCGTGCTTTTTTCTTTTAAATCTGGGGACCTCAAGGAGATTTAAAGATGCTGAGCGAAGAGCTCTGGCAGGAATGTGACGGGACAAGGCCGATGAGATGAACCTGGGAGCTGCGTCCTCGAGGGCCTTAAAGGTGGTGCATGCCAGTTTGAAGGTGCAGCGTTTGGAAACAGGGAGCCAATGCAGACTACGGAGGAGGGGGGTGACGTGCTGGTGTTTGGGCTGGCAGAAAATCAGGCGGGCAGCCTGGTTCTGCACCAACTGAAGTCGGTGAAGGTGACATGCAGGGATTCCTGCGTACAAAATTTTGGCGTAGTCAAGCCTGGAGGTGATGAGCGCAATGACAACCTGGGTCAGGGCTTCTTTGTTAAGAAACCTGCTGATCTTGCGGATGCGCCTGAGATGGAAGAAACAGGCAGAAGTGACCGCGTTGATGTGAGGTCTCATTGATAGATCTTGGGATATGATCACCCCCAGGCTTTTGACTGAGCTCACAGGAGTGGGTGCAGTCCCCAGAGATGTAGGCCAGAAGGAGGCATTCCATGGGTGATTGGGGCCACCCACCAGGAGGAGCTCGGTCTTGGTGGGGTTCAACTTTAAGTGGCTGTGATACATCCACTCCGCAATGGTTAGCATGATGGACTGGAAGTTGGTGCGGGAGGAGGGGAGGGAGTCTACAGGGAAAATTAACTGCAGATCGTCGGCATAATTATATATTGTGACCGGGAAGTTACGGAGGGTGGCTAAAAGTGGTTGGAGATATAAATTAAAGAGGAGAGGGGATAGTGCCGAACCTTGTGGGATACCGCAGTGAAGGGGGGTGTAGGGTGCAGAAAAAGTGGAGAGGTGGACGGACTGTGAGCGCTGGTGAAGGAAGGATCTGAGCCAGTCAAGGGCCACTCCCTGGATGCCGGCATTATGGACACGGTCGATCAAGATGGTGTGATCGACCGTGTCGAATGCCGCTGAGAGATCCAGTAGGACAAGGGCTTGAGAGATGTTTTTGTCGGCTCCTTTCCTGAGGGTGTCCATGACTGCCACTATGACCGCCTCGGTGGAATGGTGGGGTCTGAATCCTGCTTGTTGAGGATCTAGAAAAGATGATTGCTCTATGAAAGAGCTCAGGCAGCGGGTCACATAAGTTTCCAGGATCTTACCTAAGTAGGGGAGGAGAGAAATGGGTCTGTAATTGCTGAGTATTATAGGGTCTGCATTGGGTTTCTTTAAGATTGGTAAAACGGCAGCTTGCTTGAAGGAAGATGGGACCACTCCGGTGGCGAGAGAGTTGTTGAGTAATGCTAGCGGGGGGCCAGGGCAAGCAAGAAGGGCTCCTTTAAGAACCTGCGGGGGGCAGCAATCATTGGGGGATCCCGAGCTGACTTTATGAAGAAGTGATGAAAACTCTTGTAGAGATATAGGTGGGAATTCAGTCAAGATGCTAGTATTTGGGGGGGGCAGAGGAGGAGGCGTAGGAGATGCCGGGGTAGGAATATTATGTTTTATTGTTATGATTTTATCTATGAAATAAGAATTGAGTGAGTCGCAAAGGATTTGTGTCGGCTGAGGTTGGGGGGTGACTCGGTCTGGAAGGGAGAGCTCATTTACAATTGAAAAGATGTCTTTCGTTTTGTTATTCGAGTTCAGATTTTTTTGTGAAAAATAGGCCGTCTTGGCTTCCAAGATAGATTGTTTGTAGGTTTTTAAGGTCTCAATGTAAACGAGTTTAAGCTGAGGGTCGTAGTGGCGACGCCAACGGCGTTCTGTTTGCCGCAGGGCGAGTTTGTCTGCTTTGAGTTGGTCCGTATACCAACGTTGAGCGTCATGGGGGCGCATTGCTTTGATTGTTTTGATTGTGGGTTTGGGTCCTCTGTTGTTGGATTGGTGTTTCTTATTGATCTCCGTTACGAAGTTTTCCCAAGTTTTAACTATGTCTCTTGATGTTTCAGCTGGTTGGAACAATGCGTGGCATGACTCCATTAGGATAGAGAGGTTTCCTTCGTTCCAGTTTAGCAGTTTTAGGTTAAAGATTTTTGTATTCAAGGACAAAGGCACGGCCTTCTCCGACTTTGTGGGTTGGGTGGTCAGGATGAGGGTCTGTGGGAAATGATCGCTTTCTCCACGTTCCTGAATCTGGAAGTCACTAATGTGATGGAATAAGTCGGGGTCAGCCAGGGTATAATCTAAGGTGGAGCCTGAGTTCTTGGAGACCCTCGTTAGAGCGGCTGGTCTGTCCAAATGGCCTCTCCCATTTAAGGTGTACAGATGAAGAGCTTCCAGTTCTGAAGCACATTTCCTGCCCAATGCACTTTGTCTGCATTGATTGCCCTGCCGTGGTTCGATATTAATGGGGAGGGGTCCCTCCTGTCCACAAATTAGGTTCAGATTAAAATCTCCCGTTATAATCATGTTTTCACTTGGGTAGATTGATTTCAGTGACTTGATGATAGAGACTAGTTGTTTTATCCTTTTCCCTTTATGTTTTCCACTGGGGTGCATATAGATATTCACGATCAGGAGACCCAGGTTAGGGGAAATTTCCACTTTAATACATTGCATCCATGTGGAGTCTTAAGTCGATGCAAGTTGGTGACCAGGTGAAATCTGTTGATGTGAAAATGGATAGGCCCCCTTTGGCCCTGCCGGAGCGTCCATCCTTCTGAGCTGGAACGAAGAATTCTTTGTATCCCACTAGAGGGGAGTTTTTGGTCTGCCATGTTTCTTGAAACAATAGTATTTTGAATTGGGTTATAAACTCAATAAAGTCGTCTTCCTCCAGCTTCGCATTTAAACCATTGATGTTCCATGAGCAAATCATGCAGCCTTGCTTTTTACCCGTCGTTGGGCTGCTGTCAGTTCAAACTACGTTCCTATGTGATTGTGCCCGAATAGTGTGTTGGGGCCTTTCGGGCATGTCTGCCTCTTGGTGAGCGAAAGTGATTGTAATTTGCCTTAATCGCTGCACTTCCACTTCGGTACTGCTTTTTAAATCTGGCCCTTTGGCATTTTTTAGAAGGCATATTTTAGGGTTTTGTTTCCGCAGTGGGCTGGGATATCGCACAGGCTCCACTATTTTTAGTTCAATGCCCCATGCGGCGAAAGCTTAGATCTGTGGTGATATGGTTGGTCCACGTTGTGATCGTCGACTCGGAGCCTGTTTGAAGAGGGTTTGGTTTAAACTCTATTGATTCGAGGTCGCTCGATTTTAAGTGTCGCAGACCTGGTAGTTCTTCTAGAAGTCTTAAAATGGCCCCTCTGTTCAGGATGTCATAAGACCCTCTTGAACTGTATTGTGGGTTAAACTCAATTTTATTACTTGTCGTGGGCCGTTTTTGGATTTTTGGTCGTCTACTCTCTTCAATAAAATGATGGGCCGTTCCTGCCTGGTCCTCCTCTGGCTCTAGTGTATGTGAGTTTGCCGTCAGTGCGCTGTTGGCAAAATCTTGTCCGTTAGGGACTGGGGCTAATGATACGTGAGATTCTCCGCCCTGTGTATCTCGAAAATTAATTCCCTTGATCTTTGCGACATTATCTAAGTTAACTTGACTTTTAATGTCTGGGGCTTGACTAGGTGAGTTATTGTCGCTTAAATCCTTCCTTTGGTTAATGTTTATGTTTTTTCCTGGCTCTTGAAGTGGTACTTTACGATCTGGTTTTTGTCCCGCGGGTTTGAAGATGCTGAACACTTTTAATGCGTTCTGCTTTATCGTTGTTTCACATTTTGCTACTTCTGAAGTTAAGGGTGCCTTGGTCGGTGGGTGGACCGTCGGCGTAGACCAGGGGTCTCCAACCAGTAGCTCGGGAGCTACTGGTAGCTCACCAGCACCTTCAAAGTAGCTCTCAGAGGTGAAGCCAAACCAAGCCAATCTCAGAGATTCTGTGTATATTAAAGAAGGCAGCACTGCTTATTTCGCTACCCTTAAGAATTACATACAGCCAAACCAATGGCAGGGCCTGTTGATACCACTCAAACACACACTGTGGTGGCCTATCAATCAATCAGGGACGTAAAGAGCGCACTACTCACCTATGAGGGTCTTCAGGCATTGGGGGAGTGTGTGGGGGGGGGGATTTGTGCAGCTTTGGTCATTCGAAAGCCATGTCTTATGGCTCTTCCTGAATGCTTTCAGTGTGGGGCTTCATCTGATACTGAGGGGGAGTTAATTCCAGGTCTTGGCCATGATGTAGGATAAGGGTGTGCCTCCTATCTGGTTCTGAGAATGTAGAGGATTTCGGCAAATGCCTGTTCAGCGGAGTGGAGGTTTCTTTTGGCGGTGTAGATGGAGATTAAGGTATTCTGGTCTGGTGTTGTGGAGGGCTTTATAGGTGTGTGTGAGCAGCTTGAAGGTCACTCTTTTTTCGACAGGGAGCAAGTGGAGTACTCGTTTATGCTGGGTAATGCGGTCTTGTCGAGGGATGCTGAGGATGAGTCTGGCTGCGGCGTTCTGGACAGTCTGAAGTTAGTGGAGTAGAGATTTGTTGATTGCAGCATAGAGGGCGTTCCCATAGTTCAGCCTTCTTTGCTTAGGGGGTGGGTCCATTTGAAGGTCTTGCTGAGTATGTGGAGGATGTTGAGGCACGTGGAAGCTGCAGCGTTGGCCAATGGGTCTGCCATATGAAACATGTTTATCCACTTGAGTTGGGGAGACTTACTGCTACGGTAATACAGTTTGTGGCACTGCGTGTGATGATTTGAATTTTACTTGATTACAAGCATTTAATATTGATAAACGTTTTCCTAGCATTCTGCTGATAACTTCACCTGGAATTTTTTGGTGGTTACTATTGATAATTGTGCTTAGGGTGGTCATAGTGTAATGGTAATACATATCATCAGCATTTGATAGTAATAACATATGGTAGTAGCTCAGCAGGACTTTCCTTGAGCAGAATTAGCTCACACTACAGAAAAGGTTGGAGACCCCTGGCGTAGACCCTTGCTCTGACGTTGTTCTAGTTTGGAGTGGAACGCTCTCGGGGTGCTGTTTGGCTTCCTTAATCTCAGGATTGTTGGTGGATTTTTCCGAGGAGGTTTGTGGAACCCATCGGTTGTGTGCTTTCACATTTCTGGCTTTCCTTAGTCGCTTTCGTTCTCTCTTTGTAAGCGTTGGAGCCTGTTTGATCTGATTAGCGATTGGCGCGACGTTGGGAATTGGCCCCTGAATTAACTCGGCCACCTCTATGCGGTTAATCGGGTTATGCTCGTCTGGTCTTGCTGGCAACCTGTTTTCCTTTGCTGGGGGAGAGTGTAGATGGTCTAGAAATTCCAGGCTCTCTTCGCCCCTACTGGCATTGGTCTGCCTTGTCACCCTGCCGGGGCCCTCTATAGAATGCTGATTGCCGGTTGATTCACTTGCTGTTGTGGTTATTTCCGTGGGAGAGTCTTTTGGCGAGTCCTTGACAGCCCCCAGTATCTGGGTCATCAGGCTGGGTAATGTGGCCAGTTTGTCTATTATATTGGAGCAGTGACAAGTATAGAAAGTATGATCCTTATTTAATTGGACCTTGGTAATCATGGTGTTTAAGTCTTGTAGGTTTGCTTCAATTCCCTGGACGTGAAACGCTAGGAGGTGGAGCAAATCGACTTGAGTATCCAACTTGTCCGCGTGATAGGACATGGCCGCTCCTATGGTTTCCATTGTCTTTAATAATTGCGGCCAAATGGAAACCGTTTGACTGTTCTCTGGCGATTCCCCCTGAGAATGACTGTGAATGGAAATAGGTGATATAGCAGGATATGCAAAGGGGTCTGAATGAATTAGATGCTCACGCGGTTGGTCGCTCCCTGGCCTTTTATCGCTACTCTCTTCCTTCCCAGGACCTTCGTTGTTTTGAGTTGATAACTCGCGTGTGCTTCGTTTGAGTGTTGCAGACTCAGCTGCTATTAGATTTAGTTCCTGTAGCTTCGGTGTCAAGCAATCTTTGATGGCATCGGTGTCATCAGTATCGCGTCCGGTTGGGGCAGAGCGGCACTTTTTTCCCAAACCCGGCATAAGCTGACTAGACGTTGGACTGTGAGAGTTTGCCTGTGGTTTTGGGCACTGTTTTTCAACACGGGATTGCGCCTCAGGCTACAGAAGGGATTCCTCAATTGTTGTAGGGGACATATTCTGAATTAGATGTGCACTCTGCAGACTCTGCTCTAGAAAAACCGAGTCGTCAGTTGCGTCCGGGGCCCAGTGTACTAGGGCGCGCGCCGGTAGTGAATGGGTCGTTTGTAGAGGCTGAGAGGGTGGTTCCCCCTTAGCTTGCTCTGAGTCTTTAGCTATTTGTTGGGTCTTTAAAACATTTGACCAGAGGGGGCCAGGCCCCTTGCACCCGGAGTTCCTTCTTGACTTTATGGTATGGACTTTACAGGATTCACTGTAACACCTTGGCCGGTATGGTGGTGATGCGGACCGTGGGGCTTCCTTGTTTGTTCCCTCCATATAAGCGTTATATTGTGGCGGGAGTTGTGTGGTGGGGATGTATTCCCACTCCCGCTCCCAGTGGAAAGTCTTTGGCAAACTTTGAGGAAGTCTGTGATCAATGCCCTTTTGCTTGCTTTTAAATGCGGGGCATGTTCACTATGTACCGAGAGTGGTGTTACGTCTCTCAAATTTTTTCCCTCATTCTTCATTGCAGGGCTGCTGGTTGTGCTGTCCTGGTTGATCTTATTGGCTCCCTCATCCAAGCTTAATGGACCAGGATTGTCAGATTGGTGCGACATGCCTTGGGGTTTTTTTGCGGAGTTTGCGAGGTCTGTGGAAACAGTAGCAGGGGCTGTTGTACTAGAGCCTTGGTCTTCCTGGGTTGACTTTGTGAATGAAAATGAAATGAAATGAAAATAAAATTTATAAAGCGCTACAGTTGCCCTGAGGCGTCCAGGCGCTGTGACTACACAGAAATACCTTCAGAGGAACAGGAGTAGTTTGTGGTAGCTAAAATAGAAAAGTTTTAAGATGCTTCCGGAAGCTAGTTAGGTTGGAATTGCATCTCAACTGCAGAGGGAGGGTGTTCCACAATTTTGACACATTGTACGAGAACGAACGTCCACCTGCTCTGGCTCTAAAGATTCTAGGAATTTTGGCCAGTGATGCAGTCGAAGATCGAAGCACCTTGTTGGGCAAGTAGGGGGAAATCAGGGAGCGGTTGATTTCTGGACCAGTTTCCCAAAGGGTCTGATGAGCAATGCACAGCGCTTTGAACTTCACTCTGTCCCTGATAGGCAGCCAGTGTAGCGTTCTTAGGCCATTTTTTATTGAAGTTCTTCGTGGGACTCTCAGTAGCGCACGGGCAGCACAATTTTGAGTGCGCTGGAGTTTTTTAAAGGTGTAGTCTGGTGCCCCGAGATAGAGGGCATTATTAAAATCCAGACGAGATTGGACAAGGCCCTGTATGATTATTTGTCTGGCCTCAAATGGAAGAAGGGGAAGAATTTTTTTATCACCCTAAGGAGACCAAAACATGTGGCTGACACCTTGGTGGCCTGTGTATTGAGGCTCAACGACTTATCCAACCATACCCCCAGACTTTTGATGTTGTCTCTGGGGGCAGGGGCCGCCCCCATGCTCGCGGGCCAAAGCAGCTCCATGGTTGAGGGGGCTGCTGGGCCCAGGAGCATGAGCTTGGTCTTATCGTCGTTGAGCTTCAGGCATGAGCTCATCATCCAGCTCCTAACTTCCTCCATACACGCCGCTAGATTGGGCGGTGATTGGAGGCCACTCTTCTGTGTAAGGGAGACCACCAGCTGGGTGTCGTCCGCATAGGAGATGATGTTAATCCCATGCGGACGAACAATCCCAGCCAGCGGCCTCATATATGCGTTGAAGAGCGTGGGGCTCAAGGATGACCCCTGCGGGACTCCACACCCCAGAGGCCTGTCTGATGACATGGATGTGCCGTCAAAGACCTGGAAGGTTCTGTCCGATAGAAAAGACTCAAACCAAACCAGGGCTTCTCCGGACACTCCTAGGTCGGCGAGACGGTTCAACAGAATTTTATGATGTACCGTGTCGAACGCGGCACTCAGATCGAGGAGGATCACTGCCACTGATCCCCCACGATCCAAGATCCGTCTCGCCTCCTCAGTCACAGCCAATAGGGCGGTCTCTGTCCCATGTTTTGGGCGAAAGCCCGTCTGGGAAGCATCGAGGAGGTGGTTTTCCTCGAAAAACTTCGTCAGAATGGTATTGACGTACTTTTCCAGGATCTTTGATGCCCATGGGAGCAGAGAAATCGGGCGATAGTTGCTAGGATTAGCTGGGTCGAGGGAAGGTTTTTTTAACAAGGCCCGTACCATTGCATGCTTCCATGTCGCAGGTACCATCCCACTCGAAATGGAGGAGTTCAATAATTCCAGAAGAGTAGGGAAGATGGTTTTACTGGCCAACCCCAGCGAGGCCGGAGGAGCAGGGTCACGCGGTGAGCCGGATTTTATTTTTTGTGCCAGAGACTCTAGTGTTTCCAAATTCAGCAATGGAAAGCACTCCAGCTTGTTGTGAAAGGGAGTTACCATGTCCCGTGCTGAGTCCGAGTATTGTGGGAGTGAGTCAGTAGCTGGATCGGGAAAAGAGAGGTAGATTTTATTAACTTTCTGAAAAAAGAAATCAACCAGCTCATCGCATTTAGAAGGGGAACTACCATTATCTACGATGGACAGGGAAGGTTTTATCAGGGAGCTCACTATACGATATATTTCTTTCGGCTTAGACTTGGACATTGTTATTTTATCATTATAGTAAGCTGCTTGTGAAATTTTTATTGCCAATTTATAGTTCCTGATGGCTTCCCTGTAGGTGGCTTTATCAGAAGGATTGTAGGTCAAACGCCATTTTCTCTCTAGTCTCTTACAGGAGCGCTTTTGGTTCCTAAGATCTTCCGTGTACCACGGTGCTGATTTACTCTGCCTCTTTGACCCAGATGGATATAAAGGGAGAACCAGGTCAAGAGAGGCAGTGATCCACTCATTGTACTTATTGTTGTTTGTCGTCGGGTCATGGGAGAGTATCGGTCTGGTGGTGCTAAGAGCCTCCGTCCAGTTGTCTATAGAGATTTTGGACCAATTTCGGATTTTCCGAGATGTAGGGAAGGATGGAGGGGGTTTACTGGTGGTCCAGGTGAAGGCTATCAGAAAATGATCCGACCATGGAAGGCTACTTATAGTGCCTACTTTAAGTTGGTCACTATTACTGAAGATCGGATCTAAGAGATGACCTTTTTCATGCGTAGAGGAGGGAACTAATTGCTCAAGTTGGATGGCAGCTAGACTTGACATCATCTCTAGTGCCGTAGGGTCCAACAGATTGTCAAAATGGATATTAAAATCTCCCAATACAGTGAAATTAGAGGGAGAGACAATCAATTGGGATGCCACCGACAGAACCCTACCCACGGCTGTCCCTTCGACTTCCTCCTCCTCTTCTTCTACCACCTCGTTGGTCATACGTGGGGGGCTCCCCTTAACCTTCTTTGTCTTCCCCTGTGATATCACAGCTATGGCGTCCGCGCCCCGTGGCTTCCCCGACCTCATACTGATTCAAGGTGGGCGGTGCAGATTGACTTTTGGTCAATAGTGAGGTGACGCGGTATGCAGGCTGCGTTGATAATAAATATTCACCTTCTTTGTAGCATTTATCACTGTTAACAGTTTGGCTTTTGTGTTAACTCTATTTGCTTTGTAAAAAGTTTGTAACGAGTTGTAGTGTTTTGGTTTTGCCACTTGTAACAGGAATGGTAGGGTGGTGGAGGATGGCAGATGGCAAATGGCAGAAAATGGCTGCAGACTGCGAGTGAGGTGAGCAAGGTAGCAAGCGGAGCACACGGGGATGCACTCAGGCTGGGAGGACCTAGTCAACCAGCCTCTCTGTGTCCACCCTCTTACTTTGCGGCCGCCTCTAATGGCTGCCGCGCTTGCTTTCGACTCCTCCTCCGGCCGCCGCCTCTTACCTTGCTGGCCCTGCTGGCACCTGCTCACTTGTTCCAAGGCACAGTTAGCGGCTCCTCCACCGCAGGCTGACTGAATGCGGGCAGTCTCTACGGGGACGTTAGTCAGGTTTTCAGTTTTTTCAGGGTGTTTCAGGTATTTCAGGTATCTGCGGGGGGGGGGGGCGGCTCACGGGGCGACCCACAGGATGGGTACCACTTCCGTCGGGTCGGGTCGTTCTCGTAGTCCCTCTGGGATTGCTCCCACGACCCCCTGGACAACTCGCTCCTGCCTCTCTCGGGCCGCTCCCGCCATTCCGGCTGGCATTTCTACAGGGTGCGCCGCCTACCACCGTGGCTGTCAGGGGTCTCAGGCTCAGACTTGAACAGCGGCTCTGGCTCTGGCGGGCGGCGAACTTTTCGTGGCTGTGGAAAACTCTGGGGTAGCGTCCGACCTCTCCACCATAATAGCGCAATACAAGCAAACCAAGACTACAATTCCCCAAGTTAATTCTGTTGTTAAATCACTGCTCTGGACTGGGTCAAACATTTCACAATAACAGGACAAGGTATCTCATTATTAGTAGTACTCGTTTTCTTCAGCTTAGAAGGTTGAACGTTGGAATCAGTCAGGATCCTGTGATCTTCTGATTTAGAACAGCTTTAAATTACCAAGCCACCTTACTTACCATAAATAGATATTGTGTCATTAAATATCAAACAGAATACAATTGCCCAAGATCTCACAGGTTAATGGAATTAAAGACAATCTCTCTGAAGCACAGGCATATTTAGATGAAGTTGTACAGTCACGCAGGTATGACCAGTATGCTTTCTGAGAAACAATATATACCCTGAAACCTCAAATTTTTGAGAAAACTTTACACTTTTAGCATTATCATGTTCAAAAGCAAACATTTAATATATTTATATTGTCTTCTGCTTTATTTATTTATTTATTTATATTCTTGTATAGCGCAGGACTTGACCCCCGAAGGGGTATCTCCGCGCTTGCGCTTTGCTACAGGTGTTCAACTGGTTTATAAGCTGACAGGTGTCTAGCAGTTAGGGGGTCGAATATAGGTAAGTTTTAAGAAGCTTCCTAAAAGATTGGAAGTTGGAATTTTGTTTTAGGGTAAGTGGAAGTGAGTTCCAGAGAATGGGACCTTTGCAGGAGAGAGCTCGGCCTCCCTGCCTAATCCTCCTAATCCTAGGGACCTGGAGCAGCTGTTGATTACTGGAACGCAGGGAGCGTCCAGGGCTGTAGGGAATGAACTTTTCAATTAGATATTTAGGGCCAGAGCCATAAAGACATTTGTGTATGGTGCAGCAGATTTTAAATTTGACACGCTGCCGGACAGGCAGCCAGTGGAGTTTGTCTAGAAGGGGACGTGAGGGAGTCCTGGGCAAAGCGTTGAGAACCAGTCTCGCCGCAGTATTGTGGACCACTTGTATTCTTTTAAGTTGTTCCTCATTTGCCGAGATGAGCAGGCCGTTACAGTAGTCCAGCCTACTGACTACAAGGGTCTGGACAAGAGTTTTTCTATGACAGTCAGGCAAAAATGGAAAGACACGCCGCAAGAGTCCAATGGTATGAAAGCAGGATCCGGCAACTTGACTGGCATGCTCTTTGAGCAATAGTGCCTGATCTAGTCACACACCAAGATTCTTCACAGTCTGTTTTGGACTTGGTACTGGCCACCATTCTGGAGACCACAGAAGGAGGGCCTCCCCGAATAACATCACCTCTGTTTTGCCTACGTTGCACTGGAGGCAATTTGTGGCCATCCAGTCCGATACTGCTCTCATACCATCCGCAAAAGATTTTTTCATTGCGGGCGTGAGGGACTGAAAGGGGAACAAAAGCTGGGTGTCGTCAGCGTAACCCATATTCTCTCACAATGTCAGCCAAGGGGGCTACATACACGTTAAAAAATATAGGGCTTAGACATGAGCCTTGTGGAACTCCATTGGTGAGCTCCCGTGTGATGGAATGAAGGGAGCCCAATCTGACTCCTTGTGAGCGGTCTGAGAGAAAACTCTCCAACCAGGACAGAGCTGCGCCTCCTATGCCCACCTCCCTCAGACGACTGAGAAGAATCTCATGTGATACCGTGTCAAAGGCAGCGGACAAATCTAACAGCACCAGAATCATCGAGCCCCCCCCATTCAGTGCCATCCTGATGGTATCGGTCACTGAGAGGAGGGCAGATTCGGTGCTGTGATTGGGTATATATTGTAATCTATACTACTATTATAAAGAGAGAACTGTGCCCTTTGAGCCAGGTAAACTCAAAAACTACACCACCAATCCAAACACCCAATACATCTTTGAAAACGTCAGGACAAGCAGATGGACATAGGCTATATAAAAAAATAAAAAATGTGCGTTGTTTAAAAAATTTACGATAAAAAAAAGTAGTCCCTTGGAAGTAGCACCGGCCGCGACGTGCGTGCTGACATCAGGAACGCGGAGAGGAGCGGT
Source organism: Lissotriton vulgaris (assembly GCF_964263255.1). Taxonomy (NCBI): domain Eukaryota; kingdom Metazoa; phylum Chordata; class Amphibia; order Caudata; family Salamandridae; genus Lissotriton; species Lissotriton vulgaris. The sequence goes on along the minus strand of NC_141691.1, from coordinate 220,964,244 downwards.
CTACAGGAGCGTGTGGAGGAGCGGCAGACATGAGCGCGGGGAGGAGCGGCGGACAGGCGGGGAGGAGCAGTGAGGAGCGCGGACAGGCGGGGAGGAGCGGTGAGGAGCGGCGGACAGGCGGGGAGGAGTGGCGAGGAGCGGTGAACTCAGGAGCACGGGGAGGAGCGGCGGCTAAGGTAGGTGAAGCAGCCGCAGGGGCGCTCCGGGGGACCCACGGACAACGTTGGTGCGGGCGGGGGCCCTGAAGCCTGATTGCTCCCAAGCCTTTTGCTCCCAGACAACGTCGGGACGGGCTGCTAGTTGCATTTATATAGCGCTTACTACCCCGGACGATGCGTCAAATCATTTTTTCCGGCGAGAACCCAAAAAGAATCAGTGGTGAATTGTTATGGGGAGATATGAAATTAATTTGAGCGGTGGGCATGTGAGTTTCTTTTTTAGATTGAAAAAGGATAGTGAAGGGATAAAAAAAAGAGTGAAGGGTTTGCATCTATATTGAGTACACAGAACCAGACAGTGGATCAACTTCTCACCAGGCACCCAAACGCAGAAAAATATCTACCAAAAAGTTTCTCAGAAATCAAATATCTTGTGTGCAAACCTTTAACAGTGCTCACTGCCCAAAGCACCACCCTATCCCAGGGTAAACTAACGTCACAAAACTTATATTAAAGTTGCACCACCTCAGTATCTAATTGCAATAGTGTGCATAAATATAAAAAGTTCATCCAATTAATGCAATTCCTTCTTTCAGGGTGTGTGTTCGTCTCTTTATTTAAACAGTCACAGCCAACGCGTTTCGTTCTGAAACCAGAACTTCTTCAGGGCGTCTAATAACGTTGGACTGCGAATATGGCAGTCGATCCGAATAGGATAAGCACCCATGATACACAAGACGCAACGCTGCAAGAAAGAGCCACGTTACTGTGGGGCACGGGAGTGATTGGTGAGACAGGTTGCATTTGAAATCAAGGAGGAGGACTTTTACCTCAATTTTAATTTTGGATTTCGTGAACAAACTACAGGATTTTGTCAGGATTCGCCACAAGATATCGTAATCACTCTCGATACGGGATTTATTGTGTATTTAGGAGAAGGAATGAATTGGATTCCATGCCTAACCGGCATAACACGTTATCAGATGCCCTGAAGAAGTTCTGGTTTCAGAACGAAACGCGTTGGCTGTGACTGTTTAAATAAAGAGAAGAACACACACCCTGAAAGAAGGAATTGCATTAATTGGATGAACTTTTTATATTTATGCACACTATTGCAATTAGATACTGAGGTGGTGCAACTTTAATATAAGTTTTGTGAGGTTTGCATTTATATAGCGCTCGGTACCCCTGATGGCAAAAAGCTTTTTGGCGGGTAGCACGCTACTCCGGAACCCAAACTAGATTAGTGGGAAATTAGTATAGGGAAATATAGAGGAGGGGAGGGTCAAGACAGTGGTTTTTTTGTGGAGCTCACAGCATTAGGAGGAGGTTTGGGATGAGTAAAGTTCAGGTGGAGGGGGAAGAGTCAGAGGGGAGGGTTTAGAAAGGCTTGTTTGGGAGATCTGAATAGTAAAAGAGGTATGAGATGATGCAAGGAGGGGTAGAGGAGGGAAGAGTCTAGAAAGGGTTATTGTGGAAATCAGCAATAGTATGGGGTTGGTATGAGTCAGAGAATGAAGGTAGAGGATATATTGAGAGAGGTATAGGGTGAGAAATAGGGTAGTGCATTGGAGAGAGTAGTAGAATGCCGTTTGAGATGAGTCAGAGAGTGGAGGTAGAGGTAAATTGAGAGAGGTATAGGGTGAGATATTGGGTAGTGCATTGGAGAAACTGAATTAGAAGTAAAGTAATAGATATAAAGATACATAAGTATATGGAAGGTATATATGTAGATTTAAGTTTTATTTAATAAGCTCAGACTTTCAAGTGTTGATGTACTTTAGTACTTTAAGTTAATTTATTATATATATATATATATATATATATATATATATATATATATATATATATATATATATATATATATATATATATATATATATATATATATATAGCAAGTGCGCTCCTGCGCTTTCGGCAGGCATCCTCAACCTTCCTCAGCCATCCAGCATTTCTTGCCTCGTATTTGCTCTGCAACCTTTATTTTCCTTAATTGTTCATCATGAGCCCGACGCGTTTCGAGGCAAACCGCCTCCTCTTCATGGGGTCTTTCTCAACAAATGCGAGCATTGTAGTCTCTCTTATTCAGTCAAACATGATTGCGTTTGAGAGATGCCGCCCTAAGTGGGTGTGGTTTCACTAGTTGCCCATCAAGAATGATGGTAGTTGTAGTTCGTAGGGTGACTGTTATATGTGCCTTGAGTAGGTTGCAGGCTTTGTTGAATATTAGTACCAATTATTGATGCCCTTAAGTAGGGGGAGAATGCAGGGAGCAGAATAGTCATTAAACAGGAAAGTTGAACCAGGCAGCGATGCTTGTGCGTCGCCACGGTCTCTCCGCGTTGTGTGCCGTTTCTTTGCAACCGGAGATGGTGCTCTGCCGCACGGCCAGGAACAGCCGTGTCAAATATCAAATCTAGCAAGTGCGCTCCTGCGCTTTCGGCAGGCATCCTCAACCTTCTTCAGCCATCCAGCATTTCTTGCCTCGTATTTGCTCTGCAACCTTTATTTATGTGCCTTGAGTAGGTTGCAGGCTTTGTTGAATATTAGTACCAAATATTGTTGCCCTTAAGTAGAGGGAGAATGCAGGGAGCAATCCCAGGATCGGTTCTTTTCCAATTTTATTCACAGCAATAATCCAGCATCACAAATAAATACCCACGCGTTTCGCCACCAACGGGCGGCTTGCTCACAGTAGATATTTTCAAATTGCAAACCCCTCCTATATTTAGAGGTGGTCAGCCAAAACATGTGATACATTACATAATTTCCTATTCACTATGCTTAAACAATGTGTGAAATGTAGTTTCCTTAACTTTTCACTCGTACTTTTCTGCCTTTGGGCTACCGGCAATTACACTTGATTACATTTTATTCGGTTTGCCTCTGTTATCCGATTCCACCCCATTTGTATTGTTGTAGTTTTATTTTGATTTCGTACGTGTACGTTTAGTGCTTCAGTCGGGATTTTTTTATATGTGACTTGTATTCAAAAACTTTATTGAACATCAGCCCTAGGTCAGCATTGTCGCCCTCCAGTGGGCCTACTATGTTTGTCGATTGGGATGCGATCTGGGAACTGTGGTTCGTATTGCTTATACATAAGCAGTGTAAATTATCACTCACTACGTGAATTTCTACAGTTCATGTTTCTTGGCATCTAGGTTAAGATTTTACAGTTTAAATGATTGTATAAGTTTTATTCTTTTGTAATTTAATTTATGTTTTATTGTCCGCCCTCCAGTGGGCGAATAGAACCACCAAGTTACTTTGTTTGTCCACTATATCCCCAATATCCCGAGTTTTAGCAACATCATTTTTGTCTATTTATCTTCAATATTTATGGATTGAATTAGTTACGGGGATTCTTATGTCTAATTTATTATGCCGTGCCCAACCTTACTTTTCCCTATTTCTTGGTTACCTTTCCATAATAACAGTTCAGCATGCGTGTTATGTTTACTCTCTTTTTTCAACTACTCAGTTCCACTGCATTTATATTTTCTCTTTTACATGTCTTATCAACCTTATAGATGTACATACAATTCCTCACTTTGATTTAGCCCCATCGGGGTCAGAGTTCTGAAATTCAGAATCTGTCAAGATTCTCTGCATCTCAATGTTCGTTCTCTGTCTCCCCCTCTCTCATGTGGAACAATTGTTTCAAGGGCATAGAATTTTAACAATTTCCAGTCCCCATTATGCATTGCTTCCATGTGTTTTGCAACGGCGTTGCTTTTGTAATTATTAACCGTTGCCTTTACATGCTCCAAAATCCTTTTCTTGAGTTCACACTTGGTGCTCCATATGTACTTTAGGGAGCAGGGGCATTCTATCACATATACAACGAACAGGCTTTTGCATGTTATTAGTTCTTTAATCCGCCATGTTTTGTTATTGGGCATTATCACTTCGGTCTTGTTAACAGCGATTTGGCACACTTTGCAGTGTTGACATTTGATGAATCCTTTTGTTTTTAGCCACTGTATGCCGTTCTTTTTTTTGGTGGTTTGGTCATGGTGATGACTATGTACAAGTCTATCCCTATGGTTTTTGGCTCGTCTGAATATGACATGTGGATGTTTCCCCATTATTCTGCCAGTCAGGTCTAGTTGAAGCAACTTCCAGTTCTTTCTTAGGATGCTCACGATTTGTTTGGATTCTGTAGTATAATCCAAGATTAGTCTCACTTTCCTTACTTCTGTTTGTGTAGTGTTGATGACAGATATATGTTTACGTTTTATTTCCAACGCCTCCTCTCTTCTCTTGTCATTAGCCCTTTTCCAACATTTTTCGATGATTCCTTTCTTATAACCACGATTCTTAAATCTCTGTGTCATTATTTGTCTGTTGGTTTCCCATTCTTGTTCTTCCAAGCAGATCCTTCGTACCCTCAGATATTCCCCATAGGGGATATTGTCTTTTACTGATGATTTATGAAAGCTCTCTGCATGTAGGGTTAAGTTTGTAGACGTCTTTTTTCAGTGTAGTGTGGTTTCCACTTTATTATTTTTGATATAGATTTCCGTATCCAGGAACGTTGCTTTTTCACTGCTGATGTTGTATGTGAATCTTATATTTGCATCCGATGTATTCAAAACTTTGAAATAAGCTTCAAATTCCTGGATCGTTCCATCCCACATTATTAAGAGATCGTCTATATATCTCATCCATTTTACTACTTTGTTGACATATTGATCATTATCCGGGTGCCATGCCACTTGTTGTTCCCACCATCCCATCTTGAGGCATGCGTATGCCGGGCTGAAGGAGAAGCCCATGGCACATCCCTTGATTTGTTGGAAGATTTCTTCACCAAAAAGGAATATGTTTTGTGTGAGACACATCTCTACCATATCGATAAGCATCTGGTTATGTCGATTGAATTGAATGTCTCTTTCTATTAGAAAGAACGCACAGGCCATAAGTCCAATGTTGTTATCAATGTTCGTATATAAGAATATTACGTCCATCGTGATGAGCATGTAGTTAGGTTGCCTTGGCAATTCCTCAAGATGTTTCAATAAGTCAGTTGTGTCACGTAGGTAAGAACTGAGATTTAGGACAAAGGGCATCAGGAAGAAGTCAATGTAGTTAGCCACCGACTCCACCAGAGACCCTTTGGCTGAAACAATCGGCCTCCCTGGTGGTTTTAGTGGGTTCTTGTGCACTTTTGGTAGGAAGTAGATTGTGGCCGTTACAGGATGTTCTGTTGTCAAAAAATTTCCTTTATCATGATCTATCAAGTTACTTTTTGCCATTCCTTGATTTTATTGTCCAGTTTATTCTTGAAGATTTGTGTCGGATTGCTGTCCAACTTTTTATAGTACTGTTTATTTCTCAGTTGTGAATGTGCTTCTGCTACATAATCTTTTGTATCAAGAATGATAATGTTTCTGCCTTTGTCAGCCATTTTTATTGTTATTGATTTATCATCCACAAGGCACTTCAGTGCCAATCTTTCCTCTTTTTTCAAATTATCTTGGTATTTCATACCTTTGATCTTATAAATGTCCTGTATGACCGCCTCCTGGAATACATCAATTTTATTGCCTGGTGGCAACTGTGGATAGAATCTAGAGGGTGCTCTCATCCCGCTTATATATATGCAAAAATACAGTCTCTTCCCTAAAAGTAGACCAGGGGGCACAACAGATTTAAAAAAAAACAAGATTTCCTTAATTGAAGGGGTTGGCATGACGCGTTTCAGCTTTCGCTTTCTTCAGATGCACTTCCTTCCAAATTGCCACTGCCGCTGCAAACCTTGGTGTATTTTTGAACTGGCTCATCTAAAGTAGGATTGTTGCACACCTGAGCCTCGTTTGGGAGGAGCCGCTTTGATAGTTCAGCATGTGGAGACTGCAACTCCCAGAATGCAGTTTGTTTGTATCACCAGGTTACGGTAAGCGATCCAGTTAGCCAGATTCTTCTGATTGAGGCTGGCTAAAAACGAAGTCAGTTTAAGGGATTGCAGCGTATTCCTGGGCATAGGCGGGGCTCTTGATTCCCCACTTCCAGCCTTGCCATCACCGTTGGTTGCAGGTCAGGGACATCACTGAAGTTGCGGTGTCGCTCCATGAGTTCATGGACTATTCATGATAGCGGGATCTCTGTGCCTCTGGGATGCAAGGCGGTCTGGGTAAGTGCCATTGTATCCAAGACGCTTGAGAAAGGGCCACCCTTACGCATCATGGCTCCGCGCTAAAATGCAAAAAAACAGGCTCTTATCTAAAAGTAGACCAGGGGGCATGACGGATTTTTAAAAAAACAAGATTTATTTTATTGACGGGGTTGGCATGACGCGTTTCAGCTTTCGCTTTCTTCAGATGCACTTCCTTCCAAATTTCCACTGCCGCTGCAATCCTTGGTGTATTTTTGTACTGGCTCATCTCAAGTAGGATTGTTGCACACCTGAGCTTTGTTTGGGAGGAGCCGCTTTGGTAGTTCAGCATGTGGAGACTGCAACTCCCAGAATGCAGTTTGTTTGTATCACCGTGTTGCGGTAAGCGATCCAGGTAGCCAGATTCTTTTGATACCTCTGGTTTAGGCTGGCTAAAAACGAAGTCAGGTTAAGGGATTGCAGCGTATTCCTGGGCATAGACGGGGCTCTTGAATCCGCACTTCCAGCCTTGCCATCACCGTTGGTTGCAGGTCCGGGATATCACTGAAGTAGCGGTGTCGCTCCATGAGTTAATGGACTATCCATGATAGCGGGATCTCTGTGCCTCTGGGATGCAAGGCGGTCTGGGTAAGTGCCATTGTACCCGAGACACTTGAGAAAGGGCCAACCTTGCGCGTCATGGCTCCCTGCTAAAATGCAAAAAAACAGTCTCTTTCCTAAAAGTAGACATGGGGCACGACGGATTTAAAAAAAAACAAGATTTCTTTTATTGAAGGGGTTGGCATGACGCGTTTCAGCTTTCGCTTTCTTCAGATGCACTTCCTTCCAAATTGCCACTGCCGCTGCAATCCTTGATGTATTTTTGTATATATATACATATAATTTGTTTTATTGAGTTTGTACTCAATGCATATGTGCAGAGAAGTATTTTTTCTATGTCCTTTACCCATGTGACCTGATGTTATTGTTTCTACTTCTATGAGCACAGTATATAAACACCCCTATTGGTCATTTGAAGCCATGTGATCAAGGCCGTTTTTTGACGGCCGAAACGCGTCATGCCGATGGCGAGGGAAAAATAAAGCCACTTTTGATTCAACTTTTTGGTGTTATGGAGATCTGTACCTGATGGATGTGTGAGGAGTCACATTGCAGGACCTTGTTTCTCTCTCTCTCTCTATATATATATATATATATATATATATATATATATATATATATATATATATATATATATATATCCAAACTTTCACTTCACCGCAGTCGCTCCACACACCTCGGGTGCTTCCAAGACGCGGTGGTGAGCCGCGTAAACGGAGAATCCTGTCAAATTATCCACAACCCATTTCTAACCAGAAATGTGACGACTCCAGGTAGGTTGGATCTCCAAACACAAAGTTACTCCTTCTGGACCTCTTAGGCCCCGTGAATAGTGGCGCGCACACCGGCAGAGGGAACCGGCTAATCAATATTCCAAAAATCCAAGCAATCCAGTGCGCTAATTCAATAGTGAAGCAATTGTAGATAAATAGATATGATAAAATATTTAATTATTTATGCAGTATCCCATATACATGTTAAACATAGTTTAATATAACAATAAGTAATATATACGGTTGTTAAGCAGAACTAATGAATATCTATGTATTTATAAACATGATTACTATACACATTTGTACTAAGCAATACACATATGTAGGTTCACATCTATAGTCCAAATAAATGCTTACATACAGAGGGATATGCTGTATATTTATGTTTGAGTATGGTGATTATATGGGGAAGAGCCAACTCTTGAGTAGTCTTCTGAAGATATGGTAGTTATCCATGGATCTAATGTTTGGGGGTAAAGAGTTACATCATTTGGCTGCTTGAATAGCGAAAGATGTGCCACCTATGGGTTTTTTCTTGAATGGAGGGATTTTGAGCAGAGGTGGCAATCTAGAGCAGAGGTTCCTGTCATGCCTGTGCCTGCGCTCACCGGCGATCCGATGCCCAGTTGACCGACATGCCCGATTACCTTACATAATCATGTCATGTTTACATACACTGCCGATTGGTTTTTCCCAAACTCATCTGTCGCTCTTCAACTCGGGGTTGGCAATGGTTGGCAAATTGTGGATGGTAGGCGGACTCAAAGAGTAGCGCATGCGCAATAGCCTGTTTGTGTTATTTAATCCCGCCCAAGACGCACAGGAAACGCTTCGCGTTTAGCCAGCTTGTTGGATCTCGTTCCAGGTCACGGTGACGGGCGTCCGAGGAGTTAGTGTTAGGAGCCCGTGTTTCTTAGTATCCGGCGTTTCCTGCTTTTCCGTCGTGTGATTACAAGAAGCGGTTTAGCTTCTTGTGTGCTATCTTTTGTTTCCGTTTCTTGTTTCTTTATTCTTACTACAAAGTAAGCGAGTCTCTCCCCGCTTGCATGGTATGCTTATCACCTTATTCTTTCCTTACTGTTGTGGGGTTTCCACAATTGTTATGTGTACCTTGTGAATAGAACAAGGCATACTCACCTGCTGTCCTCTGGTATTACTTCTTTACGGTGTATAGCTGGTTACAGGACATCCTAGGTGAGCACTTAGAAGAAGCTGTAATTCATATCCCATGGAGTCTTGTTATTACTTAACGTGTTTTCCTGTCCACAGAAAATAGGCATCCTGGTTTATTACTCCGCCCTCAAGCACCGTTATTTCCTGTCATTCCAGTCACTTATTACCTGCATCTCCTTCGCATTCTGAAGGTATATAAGTTATCACAAACCAGTCATAGGGGAATAGTGTGGGGAGGGATTGTTTTCACTAACCTTTGTTTGTCTTGCTGCAGTACCAGACTAGAGAAGATTGAACCGACTCTGTCTTTGGTGAAGATTGAGGAGAGCTGTTTTCATCCCCCTCTATCCTTGTTTTGTTACCCTGTTTTCCCCCTGGTCACATCTTGGGTGTTAGTGTTGTATCCTGACTCCCGAGGGTGATAGGGGTGAAGCAGAGAGCCTAGCATCGAGTTTCCAGGACTCTCCTGAGACAATAAGGTGCGTGCATGACAGAACGCGAAGCCTTATAGATTTGTCTCCCGAGTGCCATGGATCTCACACTACAGGATGTAAATGTAAATGTAAATGTATTTGAGCTTATATAGCGCACAGCTACCCACAAAGGGTTTCCCGGCGCTTGCTTAGGGAACCCGTCCTGGTATTCCCCTGTGAGAGAACCCCGGCAGGGTATCCACAAGGTGAAAGCCAGGCATCCCGCCGCGAGGGGCCGTTGTGGAGATTAAGCAAGCTATTGCCCAGAGTCGCAGAGTGTGAACCCGTGAGTCGAGAAGGCACCGGAGCGAGAATTATCGAGCCCGTGGAATTTTTGAGCCCAAGACCCGCCGAGGCGGGGAATTGAACCCTGGTCCAGGGCCGATCTCAGCTTCCGGGTCTGCCGCCTCTAACCCCTGAGCCACACTTCTCCACATGTGGCCAATATGGTGGGGAATCTCCAAAGAGAAACCCAAACCCTCTCAGACAAAGTAGAGGCTTTACGCATCCATAGAGAGGAAGGTGCTAGTTCCAGCGCTAACACACAAGTAGTTCAAGTAGTGACACCACATACCATTCCCTTAGCTCCCCCTGAGCGTTTTTATGGAGATCCCTCTAAATGTGCCGCTTTTCTTACGCAATGTCAATTGCATTTCTTGTGTAAGGCCTCGTGTTTCCCAAATGACCAAGCTAAAGTAGCCTTTGTCCTTTCTTACTTGGGGGGTTCAGCTGCGAATTGGACCATCCCCTTAATTGACAAAGATATCCCCTGTTACTAAATTACGACGCCTTTAGGCGAGAACTGCGTAAAATGTTTGATAAACATACATTCACGCATGCTACTGATACAGAACTATTGAACCTTAAGCAAGGGTCCAAAGACCTCATTACATACATCTCCACTTTTAATAGACTAGTGATAGAGGCAGATTGCCCTACAGAGAAACGCAGTGCGCTTTTTACGAAGGCCTGCGTAACGAATTAAAAGATGCCTTGGCTCACGTAGTAGACCCCCCTGCCACGTGTCCTGAATTAATTGACCTGGTGGTAAAATTGGACCATAGGTTGGGAGAGAGGCGTAGAGATTGGGTCCGGTATGAGTATCCTAGAATAGGAACCAGAGATAAAAACCTGAACCTGAAGTCAAACTCGAGGATCCTGAACCTATGCAAATAGGCAGCATTAAAGGGCCCCTAAGTGAAGCCGAAAAACAAAGAAGACGTGAAAACCGACTGTGTCTTTATTGTGGCAGGGCAGGGCACTTTATAAGGGAATGTCCGGTAAAACCAAAACAGTTCCGTAAGTCGGAAAACTAGTTGACCCGAAGGTAACGGAGACCACACCATCGGGTCCTTCAAGTCATATGGTCTCTTCATTATTAACAGATAACGGACACTTTTTCGTCTCTTCGAAATTGTCCTGGCTTACCAACTCCATATTACAATCTATCATGATAGATTCTGGGGCCTCAGGAAATTTTATGGACCGACAATGGGCGGCTGCCCATTGCATTCCTGAAATACAAAAGAAACTAACAGAGGAAGTATATACCATAGACGGTAGTCCGTTGAAATTTGGACCAATCACTCATTCTACCATTCTTCTGGAATTGTATGTCGATGTTACTCATTGGGAAACTCTCATCTTTGATTTAATTGAGTCTCCTCAGTTCCCTATGGTGTTAGGACTCCCTTGGTTGCGTTTACACAATCCCATAATAGATTGGCAGCAAACCCAAATCATATTCAGAAAAGAGTGCAGTGAACATATACGCGAAAGTAGTACTGAAAATCTCAGTAATATGGTTTCTATCCCTGAATCTCCTAGGCAGAAAACCATCACGTCAGTCTCTCTCAATGCAGAGGAACAATACACCGTAGAACAACCCAACACTGACTTACCTTCTGAGTATCAAGAGTACAGTGCAGTCTTTGACAAAGAGCAAGCTACCATTCTGCCACCCCATAGGGTATACGACTGCCGTATTGATTTGCAGCCGGGGGCTCGTATACCTACCAGCAGAGTGTACTCTCTAACAGAAAAATAAAACCTCTACTTAAGGGAGTATTCAATTTCAATTAAAGGGCTCTTCATTCGATGATTAAAAATCACCATAAAAGCACATACATAATTACATGAATAAAAAGTCATTAAACATTTGCAAGATCCCAAAGCTAAAATATTAATATTAGCCTGAGACACAAAGGAAGAGTACATCACATTAAAGAGAGAAAAGGAAAATCAATAACCATTCTTAAAACCATCATTCATCTCCCCTGGTTAACCTTAGTCGGACCGCCACTTTAATAAAATTCCTTATACTACACAGTGTAAAAGGGTCCGATGCTTTTTGTAAAAAGACTAGTGCCTCTCTAGCATGTTCCAGTTTAGCTTGTTTTAAAATATTTACTAAAAAACTACGCCTGGGCATTGTGAAAAAAGGGCAGAGTAAAACAAGATGAAGGGAATCCTGCGGAGACCTATTGTCGCAGCCGCAGGATCCCTTCTGTTCAATAGTTGTTGAAAACCCTGCGGGTGATGCCAATATAAATGGGAGTAGGTTAAGTCTAAAACGGCACATCAAAAATCTGTCCTGTGCATTATACATGAGGTACAAATATGGCTCCATCCCCTCGACGCTCTTAACCAGGTTATGGGCCCTCACTGTCGTTTTGAGCCCTTCAGCCTCAGCTCTACCTTGACATTTCAGCTCTAAAAAAGCTTTCTTTACATGCATCTTATGCTGGGCTACAATTGTTGCCGGGTTGGTAAAGAGATTTCCATAACCTAGTTCCTCTAAGGTATTCTTTACATATTTGAGCCATAAAAATTGCATACAATTGTCCCTCTCTAAACAATCCTTAAAGATTTCTCTGCTTAGAGACGCATCAGGATTAACCCAGATTTTTAACCAGGCCACAATTGGCCTTAGTTTTACCAAATCATCTAGGTGGGGCCTCCCTAGTTCCCTATGTACTATGAAGCCAGCAGTACTTGGGGGTACCCTCAGGACTGTTTTTAGGTATTTATTTTCCTCCTGTTGGATTCTTGTAGTATTGACATAGCCCCATACTTCAAGAAACATACCCTATGCACACACTTGACAGGTACAAAAATGGATACAATGTCCAAACGCAAATGTTCAATATAGTGCAGAGAAACAACAATAATATGCAAATTGATATGAATAAATAAACAGGTGTCAATAAAGAAGTCTTGGTCTCCTTGTTTTAATCAAACACAGCTTGTGAACAACCAGCCGACACGTGTTTCATCGCATCTCGCGAATCTTCAGGGCTGGAAATAATACAGAAAACAAGGAGCTATACTTGGGGATATGTACATTTGTATGTTTGACCTTGAATACCACTTCAGGTCAGCAGTTGAGACAAGCATCACATTGGATAATCTCATGCATAGATCTATGCCCTTGAGATGGTTGTGGGAAAACATCCTTTAGTGTGCTAAGGTGCTCTCAAATAGCTCATAGATTCCATGCATTAAGGTGAGCAGTCGTGCACTTAAGCACCCTAATTGATGACGTGAATTTGCGTGTATATTCTGTGCTGATATTTCAAAGTTGTGCATGGTGAAGTGCTAAGCTAAGTTCTGTGCCGATGTGAGAGTTCATGCGTGCAATAGGTGCTTAGTGAAAAAATAGTAGAAAATTTCGACACATACCTCCAATGGTTGTGTTTGTACTACGCGGTCTGTCGTGATTATTTGAGATGGATAGAATTGAAAAACAAGAGAAGGAAAGGCAATGGAAAAGAAGGGGGAAGAAAGGAAGAAAGGTCGGAAAATTAGATGGATAAAGTTGCAAGTTATTCTAGACTAAGCACGTGACTAGGCACAGACTTAAGGTCTGATCTAGTGAATCACAATGAAAATAATAGTTATTTTCATCGGTAAACTCTGAATAAGAATTAAGTTGCGACATAGAATATAAAACGGTAGGCTCACCGCTATTCCGGTGATACTTCCGACCCGGAAGGACCCAAGACCATCCAATCTCTATTTCGAAGTAAATTACACTGGCTGCAATAAAGTTGAAAAAAATATATACTTATATATTTTTCGGTGTGAGGAAAGTAAATTAGTGGAGCTATTCATGGTTATTATTATAGACAGCGAATTATTATAGGTAATAGAGGTGCTTTCCTATATTTGCGCTCCTCTAGTCCGAGGACTCAACCTGCACCAAGTGATTACATGCTGGACAACATTGCAACAGCTCTTTTTAGCCAGCATAGAGATTTTCCTATAAAGAGTATGTGGGGATTGCTGACAGCCGTGAAAAAATTACTTATGTCTAGTCAAATAATGCCACATTCTATTTGGGACGCTCAAAGTATTATGAAATAAAAGCCCCTATCTAAGTGAAGTCCGTAAAAAACAGGAATTACTGTTCTTTTTTAGGTGTCGTGTTACCTTGCAAGCGTAATGCGCTTGTTGTGGGTCGCCCGGGGGAAGGTATAGATGTCAATCACTCTGTATCTGTAATACGATATATGTGGATCGTGTTAGAATAGAATATAAACGTGCTGGCAAAAAGCATGTATCTCTAAGTCGTACACGGGACATGAATCCAGGCAGCTCACCTGTGATTTTTATATGTCGTGATCGATAAAGATTGCTCAGTGGCCTCGTCCGGACTTGATGTCTGAACTCTCACATCAGCATAGAACTTAGCTTAGCACTTCACCATGCACAACTTTGAAATATCAGCACAGAATATACACGCAAATTCACGTCATCAATTAGGGTGCTTAAGTGCACGACTGCTCACCTTAATGCATGGAATCTATGAGCTATTTGAGAGCACCTTAGCACACTAAAGGATGTTTTCCCACAACCATCTCAAGGGCATAGATCTATGCATGAGATTATCCAATGTGATGCTTGTCTCAACTGCTGACCTGAAGTGGTATTCAAGGTCAAACATACAAATGTACATATCCCCAAGTATAGCTCCTTGTTTTCTGTATTATTTCCAGCCCTGAAGATTCGCGAGATGCGATGAAACACGTGTCGGCTGGTTGTTCACAAGCTGTGTTTGATTAAAACAAGGAGACCAAGACTTCTTTATTGACACCTGTTTATTTATTCATATCAATTTGCATATTATTGTTGTTTCTCTGCACTATATTGAACATTTGCGTTTGGACATTGTATCCATTTTTGTACCTGTCAAGTGTGTGCATAGGGTATGTTTCTTGTTGTTACGTTGGATTAGTACAGCTTGCTGACTTCTCCTTTGAGTGGTTACATGGTTGTCCACTCACCCAGTTGCACCACATCCCACTTGGTCCTACAGTGCTCCCATACTGGCAGTGCGCCCTTTCTCTGACATCTAAAAACCATTCTTCCTTCCAATTCATTCGAGTCAGTTCAGGGCTGCCGCCTAGCACTCTCCAAACAATCCCACTCAAATTGTTTGTTCCCATTAGACCTTTAACAGAATCAGCTCATATGGATCGCGGTAAAGCAGCAGAGGAACTTTTTGATAATTTAGCGAAAGGCATGTCCACTATAACTGCCACCACCAGTACTAATCCTCCACGAAAGGAAGGCCTTAGAGACAAGTTTATTAAACTTGAACGCCTTAAAAAACAGGAGAATGCGAAGTGGTGGGACGGCACTACTCTTAAACAATACCAAAGATTAAAAAGAATACCCAGGGGCCTCAGAGGTCAAATCTTTCCCACCTATGATGACTTAGACACAGATCTCATGTCAAAGTGGGAAGATTCACTCACTGTGAACTCAATGACCCTTATAGATATATTAATAGAAAGTTCGGACCGCAAAGTTACAAAACTACAAGCTGATATTGCTGTGGTCGAACAAGAAATCAAGGATCTGAATATACCTGAAGCAACAATGAAGAACTACGATATCTTAGATGATATCCTTCTCAAGCAACAAAGTGACATCAAGAATAGAAAAGCGAGACAGATCAGACGAGATGAGAATGACTACCAACAAGGCAGGGTATTCACCTACGCCAGTAAATACGACTTACTTATTCCTAGCAGTAAAACTAGAAATGCTAACACTCCATCTACAGCAGGAGCTAGCTCCGTTTCATCCAGCAATGCCTCTATTAGTAGTGCTGGATTAAGCAGTGGAGAACCAGAAACCCTAGCCACTGGCAGTGTGGCGACTTTTTCCCAGGAGGTTCAGAGAATCAGGAGAGGCAACAGGTTCCCGGTCCAGAGAGATCCACCCGATCCAAAACCCGTAGGGGTAGGAGACCAAAGAACAGAATACAGAAGCAAGCTCAGATCAGGAATGAACAGGAACTGAACCCAACTAACCAGACAGAAGTCCAAGTAATCAACCTTTCCTCATATGAGCTTACTCCAGATATGATTTCACTTTTGAGCAAAGGTCTGAGCTTTAATCCATGTGCCACAGGTGATCTCTGTAAACTCAAAATAAACCTATTTAAGTTTATTAGAAATCTAAAGCTGAAAAAACATTTTTCCGACAAAACCAGCACTGATGTAGGTAGCAAGAATATTCCTGTGCTTACCAATACAGATGATTTTTTGTCAATAAAAGATGTACAAGCCACGCATTTATTTTTGTCAATTACTGATATGGAAGATTCACCATACGACATGGACAGACTTTTAATGGAACTTGACATAGACCCAGACTATAGTGTCTCTAGTGGTTCAAAAAGCAAATCTAGATAGATACCTACACTTTCAGGAGGTAATGCGATAGATCAATTCCACAAGAGGGTACTAGAAGACATTGATAGAATTAACACCAACAATGTAGCAAAATCTTTCAAATATCTTGACAACCTGACAATAGGAGAACGAGCAGCCCTAACTTCTCTCAGTAGTAATGAACACATTGTCATCAGAGAGGCCGATAAAGGCGGCAATGTAGTAGTTATGAACAAAACTGACTATGAAGGAGAAATCCACAGCCAACTTGCAGACGCCACTTGCTATGAATCATTACCTTTCAATCCAATAGGTCCTTTGACAACCAAGATCAATGATAAATTGTTGCTTTGGAAACAATCAGGTCTATTAAATGACCAAGAATACTTATATCTCAAAATTTTCCGACCAACATACCCTTGGCTTTACACACTCCCCAAGGTACACAAGAACCAGCCCTTCCCTCCGGGTAGACCAATAGTCTCGGGCATAGGGGGTCCTACCGAAAGGATGGCTGAATACATTGATCTCTTTCTAGGTCCATTAGTACACAACCTTCCTTCATACATTCAAGACTCCAGACACATTCTGAGCATTCTTTCTGATATTCAATGGCAACCAGATACATTTCTTGTTACTATGGACGTTGTGTCCTTATATACTAGCATCAATATTGATTTGGGGCTTCTTGCTATGAATAGATGTTTAGGTAACAGACCAGCTTCACTGTATCAGCATACTGCAATGTTATCAGAAATGATGGAATTGGTGTTGAACAACAACTTTTTTGTCTTTGATAAAAAATGGTATCGCCAAAAGAAGGGAGTGGCGATGGGATCTAAATTCTCCCCATCGTTTGCCAACCTTTTCATGGGTAACTTAGAATCTGATCTCATCTGGGGGGATAAGGGCTCCCAATACATTGACTCTATAATCTTCTGGGGACGCTATATAGACGACTGTATTCTCTTATGGTCAGGCTCAGAAGAACTACTCATGGAATTCTTTAACTACTTGAACAATAATACGTGGGAAATCAAATTTACTATGACGCATAGTCAAACCAGAATTGAATTTCTAGATATAGAGCTGTATGTGGCAAATAACACTCTACATAGCAAGCTCTTTAGGAAATCCACCTCATGTAATTCTATATTACATGCAGATAGCTCCCATCCTCCGCACCAGGTAAAGTCTATACCGTATGGTGAATTCTTAAGAGCCAGAAGGCTCTGTAGTGAGGAATCCCAATTCAAAGACTGCGTACATGACATGAAAAACAGGTTCTCCAAAAGAGGTTACGCCAGTAATGTTATCAAACAGGCAGAAAGGAGAATCAACAAAACTGTAAGAACAGACATTTTGCAACCTAAAAAACAACCTCTGTCTACAAACAACACAATTAGGTTGATTACTGAATTTAACTCTTTTCACCACACTTTGAGAAAAAGCATGAATAAACATTGGGGAATATTAAAAAATGAGAAATCTTTGATTCCGTTTATCACAGACAGGCCCCAGATCTGTTTCAGGAGAGGTAACACCCTCAGAAATAGATTGAGTCCCACTGTACCACATGGTCTACAGTCAACAGATTGGCTTTCCACAAAAAGCAAAGGTTTTTATAAATGTGGATTTTGTGCCATGTGCAGATGGGCCAAACACAAAACCAAACAATTCTCAAATCCCAAAGGTGAATGTTTCTCTATAAACACCAACATCAACTGTCTCACCAAATATGTAGTATACATCATAGAATGTAAGTGTGGTAAACAGTACGTTGGGAGCACCATACGTGCCCTTAAGGACAGAATCTCGGAACATATGAGGGCAATTATCAAACAAGATCCTAAATACCCCGTAGCCCTGCATGTGGCAGGTTGCCAAAACTCTGAAAGTGAGAAAGTTGTCTCCTTCTTTGGCATTGATGTAGTAAACTTGGGAATCAGGGGAGGCAATAGAGAACTGAAATTGAGACGTACGGAGGCCATGTGGATCATGAAAATGTACGCAGTCGGCTTAGGTCTTAACTTTGATTCGGAGCTTCAATTTTTCTTAGGCGACTGAATTCTTGAATAACACCAATGAATGTTCGGATAAACACACTATTTACTCATACAGCAACTATGATGCATGATTTGATGAATTACAATGTTTTATTGACTTCTACTGAATTTGTTGTTTGTCATAGAGGTATCTACTAGGTTTCGAGTTCGCCTATCCGACAACGAATGTATTTCTGCTTCATATGAATGTGATAACTACAATATAACCCATGGGTTACATCCTGGTCATACCATATTAATGATGTTTTTTTATCTGATTAATTGAATTAGGTTCTTAGATTTGTAAGAGAGGTTGGGAAGATATCGTTTCACGTTTTTTCACAACCGCTGTGAGAATATGCGAGACTTTTGCAACATCTTCTCAAGTATATTCATGAATCTCTGCTCACTGACAGATTTACAATGGCATTGAGCATGTAATTTGTTAGCACTATACTTGCGATAGTATTCACCCACCGCACATTGCGGGTCGTCACGAGTAATGCTTTACACTACCTGCATGCATATACTTCACCTAAAGATAAACAATAGGTATGCCCCTTAAAAGAATTTTACATGTAGTCCTTTCTCGGCATGATACGTTGGCCTGGACTAAATCACCGAATTGACTCACAACTTTGATGGACGCACACCCCTGTCCTGGTTTCCCTTTACTGTTACTATTTCTTTAAATCTGTCTTGTCAGAGTGACGTTCACGTCACCTAGGGGGCCGGACGCTACTTAAACAACATGCACTTCCGGGTCACGTGTCCGCACTTCGAACACGGAGACCCGGGAGAACAAGAAAGAGACAAGACGTCCGTAAGGTAGCGTAAACAGAATGTCTTTCTTGGGGGCTTAACTTTTTGCCAACTAGCTATGGCTTCGAAATTTTAACCCGCCTGTTCGGATTGCTTGTCTTACAGACATCAAGTCCGGACGAGGCCACTGAGCAATCTTTATCGATCACGACATATAAAAATCACAGGTGAGCTGCCTGGATTCATGTCCCGTGTACGACTTAGAGATACATGCTTTTTGCCAGCACGTTTATATTCTATTCTAACACGATCCACATATATCGTATTACAGATACAGAGTGATTGACATCTATACCTTCCCCCGGGCGACCCACAACAAGCGCATTACGCTTGCAAGGTAACATGACACCTAAAAAAGAACAGTAATTCCTGTTTTTTACGGACTTCACTTAGATAGGGGCTTTTATTTCATAATACTTTGAGCGTCCCAAATAGAATGTGGCATTATTTGACTAGACATAAGTAATTTTTTCACGGCTGTCAGCAATCCCCACATACTCTTTCTAGGAAAATCTCTATGCTGGCTAAAAAGAGCTGTTGCAATGTTGTCCAGCATGTAATCACTTAGTGCAGGTTGAGTCCTCGGACTAGAGGAGCGCAAATATAGGAAAGCACCTCTATTACCTATAATAATTCGCTGTCTATAATAATAACCATGAATAGCTCCACTAATTTACTTTCCTCACACCGAAAAATATATAAGTATATATTTTTTTCAACTTTATTGCAGCCAGTGTAATTTACTTCGAAATAGAGATTGGATGGTCTTGGGTCCTTCCGGGTCGGAAGTATCACTGGAAGAGCGGTGAGCCTACCGTTTTATATTCTATGTCGCAACTTAATTCTTATTCAGAGTTTACCGATGAAAATAACTATTATTTTCATTGTGATTCACTAGATCAGACCTTAAGTCTGTGCCTAGTCACGTGCTTAGTCTAGAATAACTTGCAACTTTATCCATCTAATTTTCCGACCTTTCTTCCTTTCTTCCCCCTTCTTTTCCATTGCCTTTCCTTCTCTTGTTTTTTCAATTCTATCCATCTCAAATAATCACGACAGACCGCGTAGTACAAACACAACCATTGGAGGTATGTGTCGAAATTTTCTACTATTTTTTCACTAAGCACCTATTGCACGCATGAACTCTCACATCGGCATAGAACTTAGCTTAGCACTTCACCATGCACAACTTTGAAATATCAGCACAGAATATACACGCAAATTCACGTCATCAATTAGGGTGCTTAAGTGCACGACTGCTCACCTTAATGCATGGAATCTATGAGCTATTTGAGAGCACCTTAGCACACTAAAGGATGTTTTCCCACAACCATCTCAAGGGCATAGATCTATGCATGAGATTATCCAATGTGATGCTTGTCTCAACTGCTGACCTGAAGTGGTATTCAAGGTCAAACATACAAATGTACATATCCCCAAGTATAGCTCCTTGTTTTCTGTATTATTTCCAGCCCTGAAGATTCGCGAGATGCGATGAAACACGTGTCGGCTGGTTGTTCACAAGCTGTGTTTGATTAAAACAAGGAGACCAAGACTTCTTTATTGACACCTGTTTATTTATTCATATCAATTTGCATATTATTGTTGTTTCTCTGCACTATATTGAACATTTGCGTTTGGACATTGTATCCATTTTTGTACCTGTCAAGTGTGTGCATAGGGTATGTTTCTTGTTGTTACGTTGGATTAGTACAGCTTGCTGACTTCTCCTTTGAGTGGTTACATGGTTGTCCACTCACCCAGTTGCACCACATCCCACTTGGTCCTACAGTGCTCCCATACTGGCAGTGCGCCCTTTCTCTGACATCTAAAAACCATTCTTCCTTCCAATTCATTCGAGTCAGTTCAGGGCTGCCGCCTAGCACTCTCCAAACAATCCCACTCGAATTGTTTGTTCCCATTAGACCTTTAACAGAATCAGCTCATATGGATCGCGGTAAAGCAGCAGAGGAACTTTTTGATAATTTAGCGAAAGGCATGTCCACTATAACTGCCACCACCAGTACTAATCCTCCACGAAAGGAAGGCCTTAGAGACAAGTTTATTAAACTTGAACGCCTTAAAAAACAGGAGAATGCAAAGTGGTGGGACGGCACTACTCTTAAACAATACCAAAGATTAAAAAGAATACCCAGGGGCCTCAGAGGTCAAATCATTCCCACCTATGATGACTTAGACACAGATCTCATGTCAAAGTGGGAAGATTCACTCACTGTGAACTCAATGACCCTTATAGATATATTAATAGAAAGTTCGGACCGCAAAGTTACAAAACTACAAGCTGATATTGCTGTGGTCGAACAAGAAATCAAGGATCTGAATATACCTGAAGCAACAATGAAGAACTACGATATCTTAGATGATATCCTTCTCAAGCAACAAAGTGACATCAAGAATAGAAAAGCGAGACAGATCAGACGAGATGAGAATGACTACCAACAAGGCAGGGTATTCACCTACGCCAGTAAATACGACTTACTTATTCCTAATAGTAAAACTAGAAATGCTAACACTCCATCTACAGCAGGAGCTAGCTCCGTTTCATCCAGCAATGCCTCTATTAGTAGTGCTGGATTAAGCAGTGGAGAACCAGAAACCCTAGCCACTGGCAGTGTGGCGACTTTTTCCCAGGAGGTTCAGAGAATCAGGAGAGGCAACAGGTTCCCGGTCCAGAGAGATCCACCCGATCCAAAACCCGTAGGGGTAGGAGACCAAAGAACAGAATACAGAAGCAAGCTCAGATCAGGAATGAACAGGAACTGAACCCAACTAACCAGACAGAAGTCCAAGTAATCAACCTTTCCTCATATGAGCTTACTCCAGATATGATTTCACTTTTGAGCAAAGGTCTGAGCTTTAATCCATGTGCCACAGGTGATCTCTGTAAACTCAAAATAAACCTATTTAAGTTTATTAGAAATCTAAAGCTGAAAAAACATTTTTCCGACAAAACCAGCACTGATGTAGGTAGCAAGAATATTCCTGTGCTTACCAATACAGATGATTTTTTGTCAATAAAAGATGTACAAGCCACACATTTATTTTTGTCAATTACTGATATGGAAGATTCACCATACGACATGGACAGACTTTTAATGGAACTTGACATAGACCCAGACTATAGTGTCTCTAGTGGTTCAAAAAGCAAATCTAGATAGATACCTACACTTTCAGGAGGTAATGCGATAGATCAATTCCACAAGAGGGTACTAGAAGACATTGATAGAATTAACACCAACAATGTAGCAAAATCTTTCAAATATCTTGACAACCTGACAATAGGAGAACGAGCAGCCCTAACTTCTCTCAGTAGTAATGAACACATTGTCATCAGAGAGGCCGATAAAGGCGGCAATGTAGTAGTTATGAACAAAACTGACTATGAAGGAGAAATCCACAGCCAACTTGCAGACGCCACTTGCTATGAATCATTACCTTTCAATCCAATAGGTCCTTTGACAACCAAGATCAATGATAAATTGTTGCTTTGGAAACAATCAGGTCTATTAAATGACCAAGAATACTTATATCTCAAAATTTTCCGACCAACATACCCTTGGCTTTACACACTCCCCAAGGTACACAAGAACCAGCCCTTCCCTCCGGGTAGACCAATAGTCTCGAGCATAGGGGGTCCTACCGAAAGGATGGCTGAATACATTGATCTCTTTCTAGGTCCATTAGTACACAACCTTCCTTCATACATTCAAGACTCCAGACACATTCTGAGCATTCTTTCTGATATTCAATGGCAACCAGATACATTTCTTGTTACTATGGACGTTGTGTCCTTATATACTAGCATCAATATTGATTTGGGGCTTCTTGCTATGAATAGATGTTTAGGTAACAGACCAGCTTCACTGTATCAGCATACTGCAATGTTATCAGAAATGATGGAATTGGTGTTGAACAACAACTTTTTTGTCTTTGATAAAGAATGGTATCGCCAAAAGAAGGGAGTGGCGATGGGATCTAAATTCTCCCCATCGTTTGCCAACCTTTTCATGGGTAACTTAGAATCTGATCTCATCTGGGGGGATAAGGGCTCCCAATACATTGACTCTATAATCTTCTGGGGACGCTATATAGACGACTGCATTCTCTTATGGTCAGGCTCAGAAGAACTACTCATGGAATTCTTTAACTACTTGAACAATAATACGTGGGAAATCAAATTTACTATGACGCATAGTCAAACCAGAATTGAATTTCTAGATATAGAGCTGTATGTGGCAAATAACACTCTACATAGCAAGCTCTTTAGGAAATCCACCTCATGTAATTCTATATTACATGCAGATAGCTCCCATCCTCCGCACCAGGTAAAGTCTATACCGTATGGTGAATTCTTAAGAGCCAGAAGGCTCTGTAGTGAGGAATCCCAATTCAAAGACTGCGTACATGACATGAAAAACAGGTTCTCCAAAAGAGGTTACGCCAGTAATGTTATCAAACAGGCAGAAAGGAGAATCAACAAAACTGTAAGAACAGACATTTTGCAACCTAAAAAACAACCTCTGTCTACAAACAACACAATTAGGTTGATTACTGAATTTAACTCTTTTCACCACACTTTGAAAAAAAGCATGAATAAACATTGGGGAATATTAAAAAATGAGAAATCTTTGATTCCGTTTATCACAGACAGGCCCCAGATCTGTTTCAGGAGAGGTAACACCCTCAGAAATAGATTGAGTCCCACTGTACCACATGGTCTACAGGCAACAGATTGGCTTTCCACAAAAAGCAAAGGTTTTTATAAATGTGGATTTTGTGCCATGTGCAGATGGGCCAAACACAAAACCAAACAATTCTCAAATCCCAAAGGTGAATGTTTCTCTATAAACACCAACATCAACTGTCTCACCAAATATGTAGTATACATCATAGAATGTAAGTGTGGTAAACAGTACGTTGGGAGCACCATACGTGCCCTTAAGGACAGAATCTCGGAACATATGAGGGCAATTATCAAACAAGATCCTAAATACCCCGTAGCCCTGCATGTGGCAGGTTGCCAAAACTCTGAAAGTGAGAAAGTTGTCTCCTTCTTTGGCATTGATGTAGTAAACTTGGGAATCAGGGGAGGCAATAGAGAACTGAAATTGAGACGTACGGAGGCCATGTGGATCATGAAAATGTACGCAGTCGGCTTAGGTCTTAACTTTGATTCGGAGCTTCAATTTTTCTTAGGCGACTGAATTCTTGAATAACACCAATGAATGTTCGGATAAACACACTATTTACTCATACAGCAACTATGATGCATGATTTGATGAATTACAATGTTTTATTGACTTCTACTGAATTTGTTGTTTGTCATAGAGGTATCTACTAGGTTTCGAGTTCGCCTATCCGACAACGAATGTATTTCTGCTTCATATGAATGTGATAACTACAATATAACCCATGGGTTACATCCTGGTCATACCATATTAATGATGTTTTTTTATCTGATTAATTGAATTAGGTTCTTAGATTTGTAAGAGAGGTTGGGAAGATATCGTTTCACGTTTTTTCACAACCGCTGTGAGAATATGCGAGACTTTTGCAACATCTTCTCAAGTATATTCATGAATCTCTGCTCACTGACAGATTTACAATGGCATTGAGCATGTAATTTGTTAGCACTATACTTGCGATAGTATTCACCCACCGCACATTGCGGGTCGTCACGAGTAATGCTTTACACTACCTGCATGCATATACTTCACCTAAAGATAAACAATAGGTATGCCCCTTAAAAGAATTTTACATGTAGTCCTTTCTCGGCATGATACGTTGGCCTGGACTAAATCACCGAATTGACTCACAACTTTGATGGACGCACACCCCTGTCCTGGTTTCCCTTTACTGTTACTATTTCTTTAAATCTGTCTTGTCAGAGTGACGTTCACGTCACCTAGGGGGCCGGACGCTACTTAAACAACATGCACTTCCG
Source organism: Lissotriton vulgaris (assembly GCF_964263255.1). Classification (NCBI taxonomy): domain Eukaryota; kingdom Metazoa; phylum Chordata; class Amphibia; order Caudata; family Salamandridae; genus Lissotriton; species Lissotriton vulgaris. The sequence continues at coordinate 220,939,431 of NC_141691.1, read as the reverse complement.
GGTCACGTGTCCGCACTTCGAACACGGAGACCCGGGAGAACAAGAAAGAGACAAGACGTCCGCAAGGTAGCGTAAACAGAATGTCTTTCTTGGGGGCTTAACTTTTTGCCAACTAGCTATGGCTTCGAAATTTTAACCCGCCTGTTCGGATTGCTTGTCTTAAAGACATCAAGTCCGGACGAGGCCACTGAGCAATCTTTATCGATCACGACATATAAAAATCACAGGTGAGCTGCCTGGATTCATGTCCCGTGTACGACTTAGAGATACATGCTTTTTGCCAGCACGTTTATATTCTATTCTAACACGATCCACATATATCGTATTACAGATACAGAGTGATTGACATCTATACCTTCCCCCGGGCGACCCACAACAAGCGCATTACGCTTGCAAGGTAACACGACACCTAAAAAAGAACAGTAATTCCTGTTTTTTACGGACTTCACTTAGATAGGGGCTTTTATTTCATAATACTTTGAGCGTCCCAAATAGAATGTGGCATTATTTGACTAGACATAAGTAATTTTTTCACGGCTGTCAGCAATCCCCACATACTCTTTCTAGGAAAATCTCTATGCTGGCTAAAAAGAGCTGTTGCAATGTTGTCCAGCATGTAATCACTTGGTGCAGGTTGAGTCCTCGGACTAGAGGAGCGCAAATATAGGAAAGCACCTCTATTACCTATAATAATTCGCTGTCTATAATAATAACCATGAATAGCTCCACTAATTTACTTTCCTCACACCGAAAAATATATAAGTATATATTTTTTTCAACTTTATTGCAGCCAGTGTAATTTACTTCGAAATAGAGATTGGATGGTCTTGGGTCCTTCCGGGTCGGAAGTATCACCGGAAGAGCGGTGAGCCTACCGTTTTATATTCTATGTCGCAACTTAATTCTTATTCAGAGTTTACCGATGAAAATAACTATTATTTTCATTGTGATTCACTAGATCAGACCTTAAGTCTGTGCCTAGTCACGTGCTTAGTCTAGAATAACTTGCAACTTTATCCATCTAATTTTCCGACCTTTCTTCCTTTCTTCCCCCTTCTTTTCCATTGCCTTTCCTTCTCTTGTTTTTTCAATTCTATCCATCTCAAATAATCACGACAGACCGCGTAGTACAAACACAACCATTGGAGGTATGTGTCGAAATTTTCTACTATATTTTCACTAAGCACCTATTGCACGCATGAACTCTCACATCGGCATAGAACTTAGCTTAGCACTTCACCATGCACAACTTTGAAATATCAGCACAGAATATACACGCAAATTCACGTCATCAATTAGGGTGCTTAAGTGCACGACTGCTCACCTTAATGCATGGAATCTATGAGCTATTTGAGAGCACCTTAGCACACTAAAGGATGTTTTCCCACAACCATCTCAAGGGCATAGATCTATGCATGAGATTATCCAATGTGATGCTTGTCTCAACTGCTGACCTGAAGTGGAATTCAAGGTCAAACATACAAATGTACATATCCCCAAGTATAGCTCCTTGTTTTCTGTATTATTTCCAGCCCTGAAGATTCGCGAGATGCGATGAAACACGTGTCGGCTGGTTGTTCACAAGCTGTGTTTGATTAAAACAAGGAGACCAAGACTTCTTTATTGACACCTGTTTATTTATTCATATCAATTTGCATATTATTGTTGTTTCTCTGCACTATATTGAACATTTGCGTTTGGACATTGTATCCATTTTTGTACCTGTCAAGTGTGTGCATAGGGTATGTTTCTTGTTGTTACGTTGGATTAGTACAGCTTGCTGACTTCTCCTTTGAGTGGTTACATGGTTGTCCACTCACCCAGTTGCACCACATCCCACTTGTTCCTACAGTGCTCCCATACTGGCAGTGCGCCCTTTCTCTGACATCTAAAAAACATTCTTCCTTCCTAGCCCCATACCTCTGCCCCATAAATTACTTTGGAGCAGCATATGGAGCTATACAGGTTCATCACCTGTTCCGGGCTCCACCTGCCTAACCTCCTGCCATAGCTTGCTATAGCCCCGTTAGAAGCGACCATTTTACTGCAACGCTCCTCGACCAGGGAATTAAACTGTAAGGTACCATCAAAGGTTACACCTAAATAAGGAAATGTTTTAACCTGTTCTACTGTGTGATTTCCTATTGTATAAGTGAACTTAGAGCAGGGTTTTTTACCAGCCAGGAGCACATAAGATTTGTCCAAATTAACAGAAAGATCTAAGGCACCCATGAACTTAACGAATCCATCAATCAGGATTTGCATGCTCCTGGGTGTGCGGGCAAGCAGGACCGCGTCATCTGCGTAAAGCAGAACAGGAATATGACGCGACCCCACCCTTGGGCAATCTGCCTTTAAATTTAACAGAAACTGTTCCAGATTATTTATATAAAGCGATAACAAAAATGGGGCAAGAATGCAGCCTTGCCGGACTCCACTCATGCAGGGGAATGAGCCGGTCAACCCCCCCTCCCTGTTAAATCGAACCCTGGCCGTAGTGTCACTATTGAGTTCCCTTAGTATGTTGATTAGGCCACCCTCTATCCCCATACAAGACATCATGTGCCAAAGTTTCTCCCTGTTGACGTGATCGAATGCCGCTGCCAAATCCATGAATCCCATGTAAATGGATTCATCGCTAGCCATGGTGTATTTGGCACTCAGCATGTAAAGATTCAGGCATTGATCACTGGTGGACCTCCCCGTCCTAAATCCGTATTGAGTGTCCGAAAATATGTTATTTTCTTTGGTCCACTCAGACAGTCTATTAAGGATCGCCCTACCCAGTAGTTTTGCGGATACATCGATCAGGGAGATAGGACGATAACACTTGGGGTCGTCCCTGTTGCCCTTCTTAAAAATTGGCACAATTATGGCTTTGGACCAGGACTGTGGCAGGCCACAGGTAATGGCAGTATTTATCACCCTGGTCATTATGGGGGCCCAGAGTTCTATACAATTCAGAAACAGGTCGGGGGGGATTCCGTCAGGGCCAGGGGCTTTGTTTTTGGTCAAACCCTCTATCCCAGCAGTAATCTCCTTGATAGTGAATACTACCGTTGAAGCCTGAATTGGTGTTTCAGGAAACTCTACAGCGGTACCGGGCTCATAGTTATACAAGCCCCTGTAGTGAGTAACCCACTGTTCTGGGAGGATGTTTGACCCTATCTCCGGGGTATCGTTTTCCTGGAAAGTGGGTTTGTTAATGATCTTCCAGAATCCGGCTATATCCTTTTTTTCCCCTGCTTCCCTTAAGTCTGCCCACGCTTCTCCTTGCAAGGCAAGTTTCCTCCTCTTAGTCTCTTTCTTGTATTCCTCCCTACACGCCTTGATTTTTTGGGAATCCCTTGGTTTAGTTTTAAGACTGCTTATAAGCTCCCTCAAGGCTTTTGAGCAATCCCTATCAAACCATCGAGGGTTACCATGGTTCCTTGTGGGCGCACTAGTTTTTAATAGGCCATCAATCAGGTTAGCAATCTGGCCGAATGCTTCAAGTAGCCTCGGTCCATGGACATCTGTGTCTAAACAGTCAATAATAGCGGATTTACCAGCGTCCACCAGGGACTTATAAAAAGTTTCCCTGTTTATTTTGGACCACCTTAGTCTTCTGCCCTGATCTGTTACCTTCTCCATGGTTGAGCAATGGTCTCTACCCTTAGACCCACCCGGTACATCAGCTCCAAAACAAGTGGGTTGTGATTGCTGAAACTACTCCATTCAATCCCTACGCTAATAGTTCTATTTAGTAGGGATCTTGAGACCAGGATATAATCTATAACAGATGAGCATCCTCTGCCCTTAAATGTGGGTGGGAGTGTACCATCCTTCTGTGTACTCATCATATTGATAGTATGCTCTAGATCGTAGTTAAGCCGGAGCTTACTAAAAGCCGACCCTGTCGGCGTGTGGGAGAAATGCGGCCCCTTCTCCACGGGACATTCAGACCAGTCTGTATTTGCTGGGACCAGTGCCGAACAGAGATGGCAATTGAAGTCTCCCATGACCAGCAGCGCATATGACTGCCCCTTTTTCTGGACTATTGTTTCCTGGCCCAATCTGTATTCCAACTCTGCTGCAAATGAGGTGTGGTCTCCCGCGACCTCATTGTTATAAATGTTAAGCACAGTGAATCTTAGCCCCTTCCCGGTGAACCGTACTGCTTGAATCACTTTGGAATTCCAGTCCGGGGTAGACCAACTGCCTGCGAGGTCTAAGTTTACATAAATGGATAATCCTCCCATAGCCCTCCCTGATCTGGATTTTTGCGCTGATACAAAAAAGCACTTATACCCCTGCAAGTGAAAGTTGTTATCAAGAGCCCATGTCTCCTGCAGGCTGATTATATGGAATTTTCTAATGTAATCACACCACTCTTTGTTGATGAATTTGGCTGCTAAACCTGCTATATTCCAGGAGATAATTCTCAGTGCCTCGTGGCTCTGCTCAATTCCCCCCTGGGACCCCATATGTGTCTCTGTCTCTGACCCTCGTATGTCCAGCCCAAGTCTTCCTATGTTTTCAATATCTGTAACCATGGACACATCTGACACAGACCTCCCGGCCCAGCTAGGTGTAGTTTGCTGTTCTAGGGGGCTTCGCTGCTCCAACTCCCCTGTTAAGACCCCTTTTTTCCCGTCCCCTAAAGGGGCGGTACCCATTGAGATGGAAAGCCTGCCCGTTTGTCAATCCACCCCCTCGAGACCATTCAGGCAACTAAACCGGTTGAAAGTGTGAAAAGGTAGCTCCCGGCGGCTAAATGGTGGCCAGGAGTTAAATTTGTGTTGTCTTCCCCTCCGTACGACCCTCGTCCAGTTGTCATGGGTTTGAGTCGGGTATATAGGGATAGGGATTGGGGAAAAAAAGAAAGACACATGGAGGGTTTGAATGGTTGATTCCCGTGATCTATTCTTTCCTTGACATATATGGGTAACAGTTCCAACATCTTTGAAACTCACCAATATGCAATCCCCTATTATGGATTTGTATGTTTTGCCCACCCAAGGCACCCTTCTAACCATTATGATTTTGTTATTTAGATGTACCGGGAGGGGTCTGTTCAAGTTCAGCCACTTGATTACCTACTTTTTAGAGAACAGAAGTCCTCAGCTTCACCCGCTTCAAGTGGGGGAACGCCAGCCATGACTACCGTATAATCATTCGCCTCTGGTGGTAGGTTAGGCCTACGTGGCCTGGGCGGGGGCTTCATTAAAGGTGTTGGGGCAATGCAATCACCGGGTTGTGTTAAAGAAACTAAGTCTACAAGAGAAGGTGACCTGTTGGAATTAGGTGGCTTGGCTGGTACAGAGTTAGTCCCGGGGGGTTGTGGAGGGGCCTCGACAGTGACAGCCTGTGGGGGAGCTGAACTCGCTGCCCTATTTGGGGGCTGCTGCTGAACCGTGGAGGTGAGAGTAAACTCAGGAGATCTTCCCTGGAGACCAGCCGAGGTTTTTATACTGTTTAATGTAGCCTCTAGAATGGTGAGTCTGATCTCAACCTTTTTGATGCTCTCGCTGATGGGTAACAATAACGACCTGAGCAAGAATTCCAAATTACCTAGCGGGATAACAGAAAGGGGGACACTAGCAGTATTATTTTCTGTCTCATTTATCAAAGCGGGGGCCGTGGCAGCCTGTACAGTGGGTTTAGGTTGTGCTTCGTCCACTAATCTCGCAGTAGATGGGGGGAGTTTTGATGTCCTCCCAAACTCAGAATGGGGGATTTTTGATTTGTTTTTACCCTGGGCACCCCTCGACTTCCTCCTACGTTTATTTGGTGGGGGCCCATGTACCCCTTGCACAGTCGCTAGCTTGGGTTTAGATTTCCTGACTTTGGAAACTAGAGGGGGTTGAGAAATTAAATCAATGGTCACCCTGCTTGGGCTTGGACTATTCGCGGGGGTTAAACTCGTGGTTGGGTCCGGTGGGGTGTTAGTACAATCCCTCAGCAGAAGGGGGACATCGTCTATTGAAGTTGGCTCCTCACTAAGTGAGGTGGAATTTTCACCAAGGGGCCTATGTTTCAGGTTGTCTATAGAGCGTCTACGCTGCGCCCTGAGCCTGATCAAGGTACTCTCCTTATCCCCGTCTCCCACAGCCCGTGGAAAATAGTTTTCTAGGGTCCTATTTTTAGCCCCTCCCTGCCTCATGGGGGTACCTTCCCTTGCCGGAGAGGGCATATCTGTATACAACAGAAAATGGGCTTGGGAGATCTATATCAAGTATTAGGACCCCTACTCAAGTATCTAACGCAAGAGGGTAGGCCCAGCCCAGCCTACTCCGGCCTATGACGGCCACAGACGGTCCCGCCCTTGTCCCGGGCTTCTCCCGGCGCACTCCCGCGCAGCGGGGGGGAGACCACCTCTTAAGTACGTAGACCTATGGAGTACAGGCGGGGCGTGGTTGACAGGGAGAGCGGCCAGGTGACGAGAGGCGCGGGTTGCCGAGGCTTCTGGTCCTTGAAGTTCGGCCCCCACTCACTCGCAGCCCTGACCAACACACGCTTCACCAGAGTGCAGGGCCAGGCTTCAAAAGCGGGAGTGATGCGCAGCGGGACCCGCGAAGCGGGTACCGCAAGTTGTGAAGCTAACAATCAGGTCTCTCAGCGCCCTCAATGGCAGCAGTTCAGTTAGCTAGCAAACAGGTCTCTCAGCGTCCTCAATGGCAGTAGTTCCGTACAGGAAGGTGTAAGGGAGTATCTCGATACCATGTTAGAGTTAGGATACATCCGGCCCTCCAGATCCCCTGCCTCCTCAGCTCTTTTTTTATCCCTAAACGGAAGGGGGGCTTACGCTGCTGTATAGATTACAGATCATTGAATAGCATTACCATCAAGAACAGGTACCCTTTACCACTCATTTCCTCTTTGTTAGATCAAATTAAAGACGCTGAATGGTTCACGAAATTAGATCTACGTGGAGCGGTAACTTACTGTTACAACGCAACTTTTACGTCGTAATGCTGTTACAACGCAGCTTTTACAACGCTGGTTCCATTACATCGGATGCTATTACAACGCAGGATATTACATAGCAGATGCTATTACAACGCATACCATTACATCGTAAGTATTGGTAAGTATATAATTTTTTTTTATTTTTTTATATTATTTAATTAATTTAATTAATATTAATTATAAATAAATATATTTATTTATGTTTTTTAATAATATAAATTAAATATATTAATTTAAGTAATTTTTAAAATAAGTATGAGTATAGGAGTATATGTTTTGGGGTACTGAGGTATATGTTTTGGGGTATAGGGGTATTTTTAGGTTTTAGGGCTGGGTTTTGGTTTTGGGGTACAGGGGTATTTTTAGGTTTTAGGGCTGGGTTTGGGTTTTGGGGTACAGGGGTATTTTTAGGTTTTAGGGCTGGGTTTGGGTTTTGGGGTACAGGGGTATTTTTAGGTTTTAGGGCTGGGTTTGGGGTTTGGGGTACAGGGGTATTTTTAGGGTTTAGGGCTGGGTTTGGGTTTTGGGGTACAGGGGTATTTTTAGGGTTTAGGGCTGGGTTTGGGTTTTGGGGTACAGGGGTATTTTTAGGTTTTAGGGCTGGGTTTGGGTTTTGGTGTACAGGGGTATTTTTAGGGTTTAGGGCTGGGTTTGGGTTTTGGGGTACAGGGGTATTTTTAGGTTTTAGGGCTGGGTTTGGGTTTTGGGGTACAGGGGTATTTTTAGGTTTTAGGGCTGGGTTTGGGTTTTGGGGTACAGGGGTATTTTTAGGTTTTAGGGCTGGGTTTAGGTTTTGGGGTACAGGGGTATTTTTAGGTTTTAGGGCTGGGTTTGGGTTTTGGGGTACAGGGGTATTTTTAGGTTTTAGGGCTGGGTTTGGGTTTTGGGGTACAGGGGTATTTTTAGGGTTTAGGGCTGGGTTTGGGTTTTGGGGTACAGGGGTATTTTTAGGGTTTATTTTTTTTTAAAGTACGACTTTAATTAAATCAAATTAATTAAATAAATTATAATTAATTACATTTATTAAATCAAATTAATTACAATTTTAAGATTAATTCAATTATATTAATTAAATTAAATTAATTAAATTTAAATAATTACTATTATAAAATGTATTAAATTAAATTAATAAAATTATATTAATTTAATTAAATTACATTAATTCCTATTTAAAATTAAAGTAAACTTATTTAAATAAATTATATTAATTACATTTTTACAATTATTTTAATTATATTAGTAAAATAAAATTAATTAAATTAACTTATTTACATTTTTTTTAAAAGTTATACTTACCTATACTTACGATGTAATGGTATGCGTTGTAATAGCATCTGCTATGTAATATCCTGCGTTGTAATGGCATCCGATGTAATGGAACCTGCGTTGTAAAAGTTGCGATGTTACAGCATGCGTTGTAAAATAACGCGTTGTAACATCATAGATCCACGTGGAGCATATCATCTTGTTCGCGTCAAACATGGAGATGAGTGGAAAACCGCGTTTTGTACCAAGTTCGGCTTGTATGAATATTTAGTTATGCCCTTCGGGCTTGCTCCTTCAGCATTTCAGTATTTTATTATTGAGGTGCTGAAGGAATATCTTGACAAAAGCGTCATCGCTTACATAGATGACCTACTCATTTATTCCAGAACCTTGAATGAACACATTTTACAAGTGAAGAATGTGTTACACGAGTTGCAGAAGAACTATCTCTTCTGTAAATTGGATAAACGTTTTTTCCACCGCCATCAAGTCGCCTTTTTGGGGTATATTGTGTCAGCCCAAGGATTAAGGATGGACCCTCAAAAGATCAATGTTGTGTTACAATGGCCTCCCCCTAAAAGCGTGAAAGAAGTTCGACAATTCATAGGGTTTTCTAACTTCTATAGACGCTTTATCCATCGATTTTCGGATGTTGTTGCCCCCATCACCCGTCTGTTACGAAAAGGTATCCCCTTTTGTTGGTCTGAAGAAGCAGATATTGCATTCAACACTCTAAAGAAGGCATTTACACAGGCCCCAATATTGACACATCCCGATCCTAGAAGTTCTTTTGTAGTTTAGGTCGAGGCCTCTCAGGTAGCTGTAGGGGGGATCCTTTCTCAAGATGATTCTGATACAGGGGAACTACATCCGGTGGCCTATTATTCTCACAAATTAACCCCTGCTGAAGCCAATTACGCAGTGGGAGAAAGAGAACTTCTTGCTATCAAGAAAGTCCTGGAAGAATGGCGACAGTATTTATTGGTATATATAGAAGTGGTCCCTGACCAAACACGAACATTTCTTAGAAAAGATCACAGTGTTTTGAATCAAATTAATCCCGCAGAAAAATCAGAGTGCAAAGTGTTTTTTATTTTCACCGCACTGTTGCAATCAATCAATGATCCAAAAATAATGAAAGTTATTATATACAGTATATACAAAATTAGATGCGCCCACACGGGAAAAGGGGAAGGAGTGTGAGGAAAGGGGTACACATTTCATGATAGTTAAAACATCACTAGTCAGAAAATCTCATGTGCACAAGTCACCATCACAAAAAATCATAGATCCCCATAGGAGGGGTCAAGCAGTGTATAAATATCAAACAACGTTTCAAATTGAAGCTCCTAATCCGCTGTGTACATCAGGCTATCCTTAGGAGTTCAGGGAGTGTAGAAGAAAGTCTACGTTTCGACCCAGGGAATGTAGGACAGTAGATCCTTACTAAGCGGGTCTTCGTCAGGACGTGATGGGAGGGAAGGGTATAGTGGGGCTGTTCCTTGTTGAGAGATCAAAGGGCGGCTTGAGAAAACGTGGTCCTTTTCATTGCTGTAACATATTTAAAGCAGTTGTTCTCCAAATCTCTGAATTAAGGCAATCAATCGTTTTTAAAGTTATCTCATCCGTAATTGCGGGGTAACGTTAAAGGTCCTAAGAGTCAGGTAATCACTTTGTCTTATCTCTGAATTAAGGCAATCAATTGTTTTTAAAGTTATCTCATCCGTAATTGCGGGGTAACGTTAAAGGTCCTAAGAGTCAGGTAATCACTTTGTCTTATCCTGAAATTTTTGGAAGGGAAGAGGATTGTGTAAATCAGCGTATTTATTGGGCACACACCACACTGTAACCGTGCTAACTGATCACCGCAACCCACAGTACCTCAAGACTGCTAGAGCTTTGTCCATGAGACAATTGAGATGGACACAGTTCTTCAGCGAATATGATTTTGTTATACACTTCAGGGCAGGCAAACAAAATGGAAAAGCCGATGCTCTGTCTCGTTTAGGATTCGAGCCTTTCCCCCTTGAAGACAAGCCTCCTTGTATCATAAGTTCCCAAAAGATCATAGGGATGCTCACTACTGAAGAGGACTTCATACTGCAAGTAAAGAACGCTCAGCAAGACTCTTCCTTGCAACCCATGTTAGAGCAACAGTCATCTCTTGTTAAGTCTGGTCTTCATTACGTACAGGGTGGGTTGTTTGTTCCTACGTTACCCGCTTCAGAGACAAGTGTTAGAATGGTGCCATTCCCATGGTGTTGCTGGCGATCCTGGATATAAGAGGACACTGGAATTGGTGAGGAGATTTTGTTGGTGGCCTCATGTGGCCAGTGAGGTGCAACAATATGTGAAGACATGCCACGTTTGTGCTCAAGGGAAGATATCACATGAGGGGCTTGTGGGTCTATTACATCCTATTCCCACTCCTCCAGCACCATGGCATTCAGTATCCATGGACATTATAGTGGAGTTACCTTGCACTAAGGGAGGGAATACCACACTCCTTGTTGTAGTGGACATGTTCACTAAAGCCGCTCATTTCATCCCTATGAAGAGTCTACCTACATCCATTGTATTGGCAAAGGTCTTTTTACAGACCATAGTCAGACTACATGGGCTACCATCCGTTTTGATCACTGATAGAGGAACACAATTTGTATCACGCTTTTGGAGACAACTCTGTAAAACATTATGTATCGAAGTTCGTCTCTCATCCAGTCATCACCCTCAAACGGACAGGCAAACCGAGAGGGTGAACCAATGTTTTGAGCAGTTCCTTAGATGCCAATTCTTACAAGACCAGAAGGAATGGGATGAGTTGGTTTGGTTGGCAGAAATGTCCCACAACAACAGCCATCAGTTTTCAACCTTGTACACACCCTTTTATGGGTCATATGGTTTTCATCCTCGAGTCCTGCCCTTCTCTCCTCTAAAACCCTGTGATACTCCAGCTGTACAAGATCTAGTCGTCCACCTCCAGACAGTTCATTCTAACATCCAAGACAATCTTGACAGAGCTAAGACAGATTATAAGAAGAAAGCAGACGCACGTAGACATGTTGAACCTGCCTATCGGAAAGATGACAAGGTATGGCTTTCTACCAAATATTTGGCTTTGAAAGGATCTTGCAAGTTCAGGTCCTTTTTTTGTTATGCAAGTCATCAATCTGGTGGCAATGAAATTATGCTTACCACCAGCCATGAAGATACATCCTGTGTTTCATGTATCCCTACTGAAACATGTTGTGCCAGGTACCCGCCTTCCGACAGTCCCTCTTCCTACCTTGATAGATGCTAGTGAGGAATATGAGGTCGGGGCTATCATTGATTCCAGACGTGTACGACGTCGCCTCCAGTATCTCATACATTGGAAGGGTTATGGCATGGAGGAGCGCTCATGGGAACCGGCTAGTCAGGTGCATGCTCCACGTTTGGTGAGAGCATTCCACAGGTTATACCCTCACAAACCCAAACTGGTGGGGGGTGTTGTGGGAGGGGTGTTCCGTCATGCCTGTGCCTGCGCTCACCGGCGATCCGATGCCCAGTTGACCGACATGCCCGATTACCTTACCTAATCATGTCATGTTTACATACATTGCCGATTGTTTTTTCCCAAACTCATTCGTCGCTCTTCAACTCGGGGTTGGCAATGGTTGGCAAATAGTGGATGGTAGGCGGTGAACGCATGCTCAAAGAGTAGCGCATGCGCAATAGCCTGTTTGTGTTATTTAATCCCGCCCAAGACGCAAAGGAAACGCTTCGCGTTTAGCCAGCTTGTTGGATCTCGTTCCGGGTCACGGTGACGGGCGTCCGAGGAGTTAGTGTTAGGAGCCCATGTTTCTTAGTATCCTGCGTTTCCTGCTTTTACGTCGTGCGAGTACAAGAAGCGGTTTAGCTTCTTGTGTGCTATCTTTTGTTTCCGTTTCTTGTTTCTTTATTCTTACTACAAAGTAAGCGAGTCTCTCCCCGCTTGCATGGTATGCTTATCGCCTTATACTTTCCTTACTGTTGTGGGGTTTCCACAATTGTTATGTGTACCTTGTGAATAGAACAAGGCATACTCACCTGCTGTCCTCTGGTATTACTTCTTTACGGTGTATAGCTGGTTACAGGACATCCTAGGTGAGCACTTAGAAGAAGCTGTAATTCATATCCAATGGAGTCTTGTTATTACTTAAGGTGTTTTTCTGTCCACAGAAAATAGGCATCCTGGTTTATTACTCCGCCCTCAAGCACCGTTATTTCCTGTCATTCCAGTCACTTATTACCTGCATCTCCTCCGCATTCTGAAGGTATATAAGTTATCACAAACCAGTCATTGGGGAATAGTGTGGGGAGGATTGTTTTCACTAACCTTTGTTTGTCTTGCTGCAGTACCAGACTAGAGAAGATTTTTTTTTTTTTTTTTGTGAAAACCTTTATTGAAGCAGTTATCAGGTACACAGCTGTAAACGCCTACATCCTGCGGGCGCAGGCCGGCAGCTATCCCAGAGTCTAGCATGCAGTGTAGATGAAGAGGATAACTTCTGACACAGCAAGCCGCCTACAACCTCTCAGGGCCGGCCGCGTTGAAAAAACTAGAAGGGGCCGTGTGTGGCAGCATTCAAGCAAAAACGAAGGTGTAAGCAGATAGAAGACAGTGAATGCCTGAGGCTTTCTTTTTTCATTGGTTTTTCTCCCCCGCCCCCCTCCCCCAAACAACAACAGTCAACAACAGCGCAATTGTGTGGTTCTGCGGTCTGGTGTGGCCGATGAATCTAGGCTTAGCCCCCGTCTCCCGCCGCCCCCATCCCGCCAAGAATCGTCGCAAAGATGCCAAGAGGTGAACATCCAGCCCCCACGGACCGCCTGTACAGTGCCAATGATCCCCTTAATGCGCCAGCCAGGGACCAAGGAGGGGGGGGGTGAAGGACACCAGGGGGGGGCGGAGGGGCAGGGAGCACTAGAGGCGAGAGGAGTAACAAGTGGAGCAGGGTCATGACGTTCCAATCAGGCCAACATAAGGAGAGCGAGGGAGTGGGTGGCGGAGCATGCAACCTCAACCCCCCTAGGAACCCAAGGGGCAGTGTGGCAGTGAAAAATTAGGAGTGAGGCCCAAGACGGGGCGATCTAGAAGCTTCCCCTCTGTCTGGTGTGTCCGAGTCCCCGGACGCAAGAGCCTGGCGTCGCAGAAGATACGCAGTAAGTGGGCCCCATATGTCTTTAGGCCTTGACTTGAGGGGTAGGAGTTCGGCATAATTATGCTGTTGGTCTTGCCAGGTAGACATTGTCGCGAGCCAGTCTTTGAATTTGGGCGCGCGACCACGTCCCCAGCGGCACGCCACATGTCGTTTCGCTATGAGGAAACTCAGAGCAAAGAATTTACGATGGGCTTGCATAGGAAGGTCAGTCTGTCTCAACAGTGCTATCTTAGGGCAGGGAGACACCGATACGCCAATCATGTCCGATACGGCCGCGAATACCTCCTCCCAGTAGGCAGGCACCCTGTAGCATGCCCATGCGAGATGGAAAAAGTCTGCACCCTCTGCCCCGCATCGAGCACACTTGTCATCCTCTCGGAGCCTATAACGACATAGTTTGGCTGGGGTATAGTAAAGTCTATGTAAAAATTTGAAGTGTATAAGGCGGAGGCGAGCATTGCCCGTTACAGCTACAGCATGGGCGCAGCTCTCCGTCCATTGTTCATCAGTCATTTGGGTCTGTAGATCAGCGTCCCAGTCATGTCTAGCTCGTAACGCAGGCAGGGAACCGGCTGCCTGAGTGTGTTTATATAATAGCGAGACAACATGCTTAGGAGAGTCGGTTTGGAGGAGGGTGTGGAGGGGCCGTACCGTCTCTGGTTCGTCCGGGAAGTTCGGGGTGACAGCCTTCACGTTCTGACGTAAGCGGACATACAGAAAGGTGTCCATAACTGATGGGGAATGATCCCCAAAGAACTGTGCAGACGTTCTGAAGGTTCCCTGAAGGTACAGGTCTCCCCATGTACGCAGTGCCAAACGCGTGAGCATCTGGCGTCCTATTTCCTCGCAGGCGATACGAAGTCTGGGGTCATGAGAGAGTGGCATCAGGGGCGAGTATAGAAAGGGTGTGCCTAATGCTTCAGCCAGGCGTCTCCAGGCAAGGACAGTGCAGTCCACCGTACTGGGGTCACGCTCCGAGATTTTGGTGTCCGTGTACAGATAGCACGACGGCGGAATCGGCCTCATGTAGCCGTCTTCGACTGCCAAATGAGCCATAAAGGGAGGGGGGTGGAGCCAGTAAGCTACAAAGTGAGCCTGTGCGCAGTCGTAATATCTACGAAAATTCGGTACATCGAAGCCCCCCTGGTGGTAAGGAAGCATGAGCGTGCGCATGCTAATGCGAGGCTGCTTACCTCCCCAGATCAGCCTGGACATTAGGGAAGTGAGGGAGCGAAAGAAGTGGGGGCCGGGGTTATATGGGATATTGGTGAACAAGTATAGTAATTTGGGCAGCACAACCATTTTGATCAGCGAGATGCAGCCAGCCATTGACAGCGGAAGGTGAATCCACCTGGTGACCTTATCAGTCAACGCGTCCTGCGCCGTGCCATAGTTGGCTCTGATAGCAGTGTCGCGACACCTCGTCACGGTTATACCCAAGTATTTGATTTCATCCACTTCCCAGATTATAGGGTAATCCAGGGGGAATTGTGCTGTTATGGCAGTTAGTGGAAAGAGAGCGGACTTCGACCAATTAATTTGAATGCCCGAGAAGCCGCCGAATTTAGTGATTTCACGGAGAAGGGGATTGAGATTTTCTTTGGGTTTGTGGACATAGAGGGTCAGGTCATCAGCATAGAGGGCAATGAGCAACTGTCTGTCCGGGTATATAAGGGAGCGGTGATTGTGGTGCTGACGCAGTTTGGCCGCCAAGGGCTCTATAGCGAGCGCAAACAGTACCGGGGACAAGGGGCATCCCTGTCGTGTGCCACGTTGGATCTCGAAGGGATCAGACCGAGATCCGTTCAGCAGCACCGAGGCCATCGGGCGGCGGTAAAGCAGTCGTATCCAATCAAGGAAGCTAAAAGGGAACCCCATTCTCTCCAGCAGAGCCAATAGATAGTCCCATTCCAAGGAATCAAATGCCTTGGTGGCGTCCAAGAACACGACTGCAGCCTCACACTTGGGAGTGATGTCTTGGATGACAGCCTGGAGGGTACGCAGATTGTGGGAAGTGGCGCGGTTGGGGACAAAGCCTGCTTGGTCAGGAAGAAACAGCCTCTCCATCAACAAGTTGAGACGGGATGCAAGCACTTTCGCTAGTATTTTCACGTCCGAATTCAGGAGGGATAGGGGTCTATACGAGTCACAGGACTCAGGCGGCTTGCCCGGTTTTAACAAGGACGCTATAAGAGCTTCTCTCATAGTAGTCGGCAGGATACCCTCCTCCAGCGCTGCATAGTAAACCTGTTGCAGGATTGGAGCAAGAATATGCATGAAAGCTTTATAGAAATCAATCGGCAAACCGTCCGAACCTGGCGATTTCCCGGATTTCATAGACATGATCGCATCAGTGATCTCTTCAAGTTCGAGGATGTGATGAAGGAATTTTTGTTGGGATGGACCTAGCCACGCAAGTGCAGTGTCGTCCAGGTAAGTGTTCAGGGGAGAGGGGTTGGACCGCTGGGAAGTGTAGAGTGTGGAATAGTGGTGGGAAAGGACGCGAAGCTGTTCCGGAAGTGATCGCTGAGGCACACCGTGTTCGTCCAGCAGGGTCGTGATACAGTTCTGGTATCTGGGGGGGTTTACCGCGAAGGCCAGCGCCCTGCCAGGCCTGTCGCCTTCGCCAAAGACGCGCGCCACATACGGCTTACCCAGGAATTTGCACTCCTTGTCAGCCAGCTCCGCGTAGTCATTCAGTTTTTCCCGTTGTGCCGCTCTAGCTGTGGAATTGGTTGGGTCTCCCCCCACCTCCCGCTCCAGTTGCTTCAGTTCACGTTCGAGTTTACGCAATTCGTCCCTAAGGGACCGAAGGACCCCCCCACCTTTAGCAATACACCATCCCCTGACCGTGACCTTAAAAGCTTCCCAGACCGTGGTGATGCTAGAAACTGAGTGAATGTTACGGTCAAAGAAGTCCTGGATATCTTGCTCGAGCTCTGCCTTAAAGGCGGAGTCGGTGAGGTGCGCCGGGTTAAAACGCCAATTCAAATAGGGAGACGCATCGTGCGGGACATGCAGTGAAACATAAACCGGGGCATGATCAGAGAGAGTGCGAGCAAGGTGGGATGCTGAGACTATCCAAGGTGAGAGCCCTGCAGAGCAAAAGATGTAGTCCAGGCGCGCCCAGGTGGAGTGTACAGCAGAGTAATGTGTGCCTTGCAGCTGTGTTGGGTGCAAGTGCCTCCAGATGTCAAGTAGGCGGCACTCCTCGACTATATTCAACAGGGCGCGCTGGGAATGCGTGTAATGTAGGGACTGAGGATGGGATCTGTCTACGTTGGGATGAAGCGCAGTATTAAAATCACCACCCAGGATTACGTGCGGAATCCCCATAGCTTGGATCTTTCCCCACAGCGTGAGGAGGGAGGACGGGTCATCTACATTGGGGCCGTAATAACAGGCGAAGAGGACCTTGTGTGAGTATAGTCTACCCCATGCCATGCAGAATCTGCCCGATGAGTCAGCTTCTGAACCCTCCAGAACAAATCGCACACCACGTTTCACCAAAATTGTCACCCCTCTAGCATAGTTGGAGTAGGAGGAAAATACTCTGTTAGAGGCCCATCGGGCCGCAAAGAGGGGAGACGTGCCTGACATTAAGTGTGTTTCCTGCAGCATTGCGACAGAGACATCATGCCTTGCCAGATAACCCAACACCAACCTTTTCTTTCGAGGGTCATTAAGCCCCCGAATATTCCATGACATCATTTTAACTCGCTGGGTGGGGTATGACCCCTCTATCTCACCCATAACAAGAGAAAAAAATAGGCATGCTCACAGTGCGGAGGCACAGCTCCTGTGTGGAACGCCACGCCATGTGAACAGATAGGATGCAGCGGCCCCACATAGACCAACCAAACTAGAATGTGCATCGAATAACAATGAGTATGACTGTAAAAGATCAAATCCCCAACCCTCCCACCCCGGCCACCCCAACCCGCCGGGCATATAACACCTCCCACCCCACCCAACATCCCAAAGAAACAGAGCATGATATGCCAACAGTCCAAAGTCACATTTCCCCTGAAAGGGAGTAGGTAAGTTCGGGGATCACCCATTGGGGAAGCTTGCCAGGGGCACCAGACCAGCCCCCTACCTCACGAGTCACACCCAAAAGGGCGCCAGCCGAGAGCCGGAACGCCCATCATGGGACAGAGGTAGGTTGTTGAACCAAGTCTAGTAGTCAAACCGGCCTTAAGAAAGTAAGTAAAGAGCACCTCACCGGGAATGAAGGACCTGGAGCCGCACTCTGGGCGTGGATGCAGTCTGCATATGGGTGGTTATCTCAGGACATAGTCAGTCTTGCTGCTCCAGCGGCGAGCGCGAGCGCGATCTGCTTCCCTCTGCGTGTTGCCCAGCTCTGTCGCGGTTCTGCTGCTTCAGGAATTCCTCGGCCTGTTGCGGAGTTGTAAAGACATGTTGCCTGCCTTGGTAGGAGATCTTCAGTTTAGCAGGGTAGAGCATGGCGTAGGAGATGTCCTGAGATTGCAGTTTCTTTTTTATCGGCGCGAATTTCCGCCGGGCCTCCTGCACTGCCGGGGTAAAGTCCGGAAAGAAGGACAGCGTGGCGTTGCCATAGGCCACAGTGCCGATTTCCCGGGCGCGGCGGAGTACTGCATCATGGTCCCTGTAGTTAAGGAATCGGGCAATGATGGGCCGGGGGGTAGCACCCGGGGGTGGTTTGGCCGCCAGGGACCTGTGCGCCCGCTCCACGATTAGATGTGGGGAAAAGGAGTCCTTCCCGAAGAGTTCCACCACTAAGGCCTCCACAAAGGGCTCCATCTTCCCAGTGTTGGTGGATTCCGCCAGGCCTAGGATGCGGACGTTGTTTCTTCGGGACCTGGCTTCCAAATCCTCATTCTTTTCTGCTATAACTTTGAGGAGCCTGTCCATCTGGGAAACCTGGCGGCGCGTGGCGGCAGCTCCGTCTTCCAGTCCAGAGACTCTGTCATCCGCCTCCTTAAGACGCGCATCGTGTTGATCTAGTTTCATCACAACGCCGTCAATGCGAGAGTTCATGCTATCGATTTTGGCATCGATACTAGTTAGGCTGTGCCTCATGCCCAGGAGCAGGGACTTCCAGTCCTCGTCTGGCGGAGTGGGAGTAGGGCTGTCGCCCGGCCCGGGCGTGTTCTTAGTCGCCTTCCGAGTTTCGAATGGGATCTTCGACTGTTTGGCGTCGCCGCGACCCATGGCGCGCCCCTGAGACTCTGGTGCCGCTATCGCAAGAACGTGGGAGGGTAGGGCTACCAGCGGCGTTCGGTCAGCGGGGAGAGGGCAGCGGGTAGTGCAGAGGCAGGGTGCACGATGGAGCACGAACCCAGGCCCACCAAATTGGCGGCTAATGGGCAAGGGAGCGTAGCCCCCACTCAGTTTCCACCAGCAGAGGCTCCAACGGCGGTAGTGCGGCCAGGGAGGGGGCCCCAAAGCGTCTCAGGAGTCAATGTGGGTCCCCCCAGGAGTCTAGATGACCAGCCGTGTAACCAAGTATATTCGCAGAGGGAGTAGCGGTCAGGGCACGCTTCGCGCCAAAAGGGAAATGAAGTAGGCAGTAGAGATCTCTCCCGTTGCCTGCCGTGATCGTAATAAATGCAGGTGCGCCACTCGGCTCCGTCAGGCAGCAATGGACAGGCCCCGTAGGGGGAACGGCCGGGCTCGATAAGAGCTGGAGAAAGCTGCGGCCGCAGGCGGGAAGGCGCGCCCGGCCCTGCCACTGAGCAGGGGGATGGGGCCGATGCGGGAGCGGCGCGCAGGCAGGTCTCACCGCTGGTGGGGGGGTGGGGGGCGGAGAGAGTGTCCACTCACCGCCGTACGGACCCGCACAGTCGAGCCCCCAGGGCCGCCCGCCCCAGACCGCCGATGGCAAACAGGCCGCCGAGTCCCCGGTGCAGCGCAGTCCTCCGCCGCAGGGGAGCAGGCACGTCAATGAGCGCGAGGAGCCGCTCCGTCGTCCCGCATCAGCTAACTCCCGCTGCAGAGGTCTTCCAGCGAGGATCTTGGCGTCGGAGCGTTCAGCATAGGATGAAGAAGACGCTCCCGGTGCTTGAAGAGCGTTCAGAGCCGGTTAGGATGGACTGCAGGAGTATAGTCGGCTCAACCAGGCGAGAGCCCCACTACAGCGCGGCCATCTTGGTCAAGCGCCACCTAGCGCCCCCCAGACTAGAGAAGATTGAACCGACTCTGTCTTTGGTGAAGATTGAGGAGAGCTGTTTTCATCCCCCTCTATCCTTGTTTTGTTACCCTGTTTTCCCCCTGGTCACCTCTTGGGTGTTAGTGTTGTATCCTGACTCCCGAGGGTGATAGGGGTGAAGCAGAGAGCCTAGCATCGAGATTCCAGGGCACTCCTGAGACAATAAGGTGCGTGCATGACAGTTCCTTTGTTGAATGTATTTGGTGATTTTATTCCTGATGAAGAGCGGTTCTGTTCCATGTAACACCTTGTGGGTGATACAAAGCAGCTTGAATGTAGATCTTCTGGCAACCAGTAACCAATGTAGGGCCTTCAAGGCAAGGAAGATGTGGGCTTGTGGCTTTATATATATATAATTTCTTTATTCGGTATTTCATGATAGAAATCCATAAAAGCAACATTATCTATATCATTACAAATTAGAGAATCAATTACACAATAAAACTGAATTCCCTTGAAAAATAATTAAAAATGAATATCTGCACTGTACATTAAAATCATTATTCTGTGGTTTAAACATATTCCTCACAGGTTTTTCCTGTGCCTAAAGATACATTTCAGGACGTTAACAACGTAATAGCAGGTACATTCAACTCTAAAAGCTGGAGACGCAACATAGCAGGACGGCACTGTCTGAGGCCCCACAGCTTTAACAGAGATAACAGCCAAAATTTGCGATGAACATGATAACATTTGCAAAACAATACGCTGTGTATGGCAGTCTGTGTTGATGTGTGATCGCAGGGACAAAGTCCAAGAGTTGGCTCCCAGGTGTTCCTCGTTGGAAAGGCTACTAAGCGATGAAAGAGATTTAATCTAGATCTTGTTAGTAAAAGTCGATCAAAGATACTAATATCAAGTGTTAGGTAGGGCTGAATCATGACCGTGGTCTGAACCATAGTTGCATGGAGGACAGAGCCTTTGCCTGACTCGTTAGCAAGCCTTAGTCCTTCTAAGTGACTCAGGGCCATTACTTTCAGATCCTTCTTAGATATCTCGCTGATCTTTGCGGGTGGAGTGTGGAAAATCTCTAAACCTAGGTCGGGGAGAAAGTTTCTAATATAAAGAAGCCACCAGATTTTCGCCGAATGATCTAATGCCATTGAATCTGCCACAATTCCCTTAGTTAACATGTTTTTTTCAGAAGTCCATATACGCCGCCAGAGTAGCAATTGTTGAATTTTTGCCAGATCCTCTATATGTGGTATCCCTAGTTTCATATGGCATGCATATGTAGAGATTCGTTTGGGTGCTGCAAGGAGGAATCTTAAGAATGAGTTTTCTGCCACCTGTAGAGCACTAACATCCGCATGTCCCCAGACGCCAGCCCCGTACAGTGCTATTGCATGACATTTAGCGTGATACATTTTTAGTAGTTCCACAGGCGACCTTTTGCCCAATTTTTGTGAGAAGCTTATCAGGGCGGCTATGGCTCTCTTAAAAAGGTGTTTTATAGCCTCGACTGCTGCTTTCTAGTTCAGTTTTTCATCTATTATGGTACCTAGATAGGGATAATGGGCCGTCACTTCAAGTTTTTGCTTGTTAAGAAAAATGTCTTTGGGCCGTTTTCTCCCTATGCCTGCCACCATTACAAAGGTCTTCTTGATGTTTAAGTGTAAGTCAAGACTGCCCATATAGTACGCATACCTGGACAGAGCCTTCTGTAGTTCACGCGGGATACGCGCCAGTATGACGGCGTCGTCTGCATAGAGCAGAGCGGGAATCAGGCGTTGTTTTACTTGCGGGAGATCCTGGCCCCCCCTTCAGTAGCTCTACCTCTTAGCTGTTTGTATACAAGGAGAAAAGAAAGGGGGCCAGGACGCATCCTTGCCTAACTCCACGCTCCACTCCAAAAGATCCAGACAACTCACCCTTCACACCAAAGCGGACTCTCGCAGAAGCTTTGGAGAATAACTCCCTCAGAAAGTCTAAAAGAGGGGGATCCACTCCCATTTGTCTCAGGACCGACCAGAGCTTTGCGTGGGACACGCAATCAAAAGCAGCGGACAGGTCCACATAAACCATGTAGAGCTTGTCCTGTTTTGCGTGGATATATTTACCTAAGATCATAGATAGGTTTAAGGCCTGTTCTATTGTGCCAAAACCTTCCCGGAAGCCAAATTGTAAATCGGACAAAATACCCCCTTCCTCCGCCCACTGCTGGAGTCGCTCAAGGACAACCCTGCCAGCTACCTAGCCCAGCGAGTCCAGCAGTGAGATAGGGCAATAACAGGAAACCTCCTGGCGGTCTCCCTTTTTAAATATTGGTACCATGATGGACTTGGTCCAAGAATCCAACAACCCCTCTTTTGTGGCTGCCGTACACACCCTAGTAAATATGGGGGCCCAGAGATCCAAGTTATGTTTAAAAATGTCCACCAGGACCCCATCAGGTCCCGGTGCTTTACCATTTTTACTTGCTTTTAGGGCCAAAAGGACTTCAGAAATGTCGAATTCTAGGGGAATAGGATAAACGACCACTGGATGAATTACGTCTACCCCTGCTGTATGTGATGTTTTCTGAAATATTTTAGAGAAATGGGACACCCAAACCTCTTTTTCAATGGCCACTTCAATCTTGGGAAGATTATCATCAGCCAGAAATGGGGATTTAACTACCCTCCAAAAGGCCTCGCTATTTTTATCTAAGGCACTTTTGTGCAGTTCATCCCACAAGGCCTGTTTTAAATCAGCCTTTCTCTGCTTACGTGCGGAGATGTACTCTTTTTTAAGTCTGGCAATTAGCTGTGAATCTCTAACATCATTATTCAGTGCCGCTTTCAGCTTGGAATGTGCCACAGTACAGCTGTGATTAACCAACCTTTCTTAGTATATGTTTCTACTTTTGGCTTTGCTGTCAAAAGCCCCTTAATGGTATCTAATATTGTAGAGAAGTTACTTAGAACTACCTCCTCTGTTGCTGTTAAATCTAAGCATTTTATTATATGGGGGTAGGCTGCTTTTATCAGATCTTCAGTGATTTGCCCAGGGTTTATCTTCCCCCATTTTAGAGTGTACCCATTTGTCTGAGCTATATGTAGTTTGTTCTGGTTCAGTGCTTTTGCTATGGTTAGGGTAAGAGATTGTCGATGGGTTAGATAAAGTTCTATCCTAAGGGCTGAGTGGTTACTTAGTATGTTTGGTAGAACCTCAAAGTGTTTAGCTCTATTTGACAGACCATCCGATAGGAGGATATAGTCAACTGTTGATTGGTGTCCCCTCCCCAGATATGTTGGTTGTAACTGATTGATGTCAGAAATCGAGTTGTTAATTAATAGGAGGTCCAGGTCTGATTATACCTCATTCATGGCTGTGCCCGACTTAGTATGGCTGAAGTGAGTAAGGGGGATATTGTATTCATTCACCATCCCGCCGCAGTTATTTCCATCACGTGGGCAGAGATGTAGATTGAAATTCCCCCCCCCCATAGGAAGTACACAGTACCTTTTCCTCCTTTAGCCTGTCTGAAATGAGAGAGTTTCTCATAGAGATTGGATACCACCATCAGGACTTGTCCTTCCTCTAGGTTATTATAGAAATTAACTGGCAGGACGGTCTCATTGTTGGGAAAAGAGAGGGAGAGAAGCTGGAAATTTATGTCCAGTTCAACCATGGTTACTCTTACATTCAGGATGGTATTTGCTATATAAATAGTCAGCCCTCCCTTGGGCCTACCCATGCTTCCTGCCAAAGCTGGAGAAAAATACGTCCTAAAACCCAGGAAGTGAAGTTCCGTCAAGGACCATGTCTCCTGGAGGCAAATAATTTTTTGCCTCCCCAGGAAGTTCATGGCGCTCCCATCTTCGATCTTGGGGCGAAGGCCGGCGATGTTCCAGAAAACAACGCTTAGAGCTTGAGGATCCCTGTTGACAACGTCAACTATCTGAGGTTTCGGCTCTGATTCCACTAACTGAAGCCTAGAGGGGTCTTCGACCAATGGTGGTCAATCAACCGTCTCTAGGCAGTTGTATCTGTTCATCATTTGAATACCGCTCCAGCCCTCCCAACGCGGTGGTTCTCTATGGTAATCCCTCTGGTGATGTCCTCCCCACTCTTCCCAATCTCCACCCCGATGCCGAGGGCCCACTGTATACCAGGATCCATCATAATGAGGACCATTACGATATCTCGGGGGGTAAAAGAAAGAAAGGCGCTTTGTTCCTATTCCACCAGTTGGACTAGGGTGTTCCCATGAATAAATATAATCAACCACTCTGGGATCTTCAAAAGTAATAAGGACACTGTCTCCCTGTATTGATTTCCTGCCATGCCCTACCCAGGGGGCCCTTTGTACCATCAAGATCTTACTTGGCCCGGTGGGCGGAAGTGGCCGATTCATTTTAAGCCAATGTTGGGCCTTGTTTTTTAAAGACCAGGTAGGTTCTGAATTTTGGTCTGCCAGTTCTGGTACACCCGTCATTACTACTACGAAGGGACTGGCTTCAGGTGGCACATTAACGGAGAATCTCCCGTCAAGCGGTCCCCTATCCCACCCTCTGTTGGAATGCGTGACTGGTGCCTTTGGGACCGTGTTATTATATTCTAGGGTGATGTTTGGGGTGATATTTGGAGTTTGATTTGATGGCTTCTCTATTATATTACTTTTTACAGCTGTGGTTTGAATTGGTTTAACTGTTGGTCCTGGGGGTACCGTTTCTTTTATTTTGTTGGCCAGTAGAATTGCTTGAAGTCTGTTTATTTCCCCCAATATTTTGTGCCCCTTGATTTGGCTTGACGTTCACAGGGGTTGTCAATTCAGATAGTTGTTTTTCTATTTGGGACAGTCTGGCTTCTAATGGTGTAAAAAATAGTTTGAGTAGGTCCCCAATTTTTGTTAGAAGTTGGTTATTATTATTATCATCTGCATCATTTTTTGGTGGTGGATCGGTCAGAAGTTCTAGGCTGATAGGGCCCTGAATGTTATGTGGTGCTTGATGTAAAATCACCGTATGACTATGCTGATCTCCTCTCGTAGGGGTACAAGATCGTTTCTCCCCTGTCTTGCTACAGACTTTATTGGTTTTGTTAGTTTTAGGGGTTTTTGGTCCTGGTGCTTTTGTTTTCCTTACTGCACCCTCCCTCCTCCCTCTTAACTGCCTTATGTCTTCTGGAGTGGTTTGAATCACTAAGTCTGGAGTCCTTTCTAGATCCAGACTTAATTGTGAGTCAGAGAGCTGTGAGGCCGATAAATCGACTGTGTTTGGTAAACTATGCCTTTGACTTCGGGCTTCGCTCCGTTCAGGATTCCTGGGCTGCTCAGGTGTTCTTGCATCTGCCAGGTGACCCATGGACGATCTTTTTGCGAGGGCTAGATCTTGGGACACTCTACGTTCCATGATAGAGATACTTTGATCTATGAGTGAATTAGCCCTGATTAGGAAGCTATCCAGAGGGCCTATAAGTTGACCCTCCCCAGCAGCGGTTTAGCTTCTGCTTCCTCGTGTTGACATAGTAAAAGACTTTGATTATACTAAAGATACAGTAAAAGCATATAATAGAAATTACAAAAGATCCTAGCAGTAAATTAAAACAGGGGGAAAATACATACGGTTTAGAAGCTGAACCTGAACAATAAAAGTTTAGGGGGGGAGCCCGGTCCGGTCTTTAACGGACTCTAACGGGCTACAACGGGCCCGCCCTTGGCCCGGGCTTAGCCCCGAGCTTGGTCCCGCGCGCGTCCTGCGTGCGCGTTAAGGTTACTCCTAATGAAGGAGGAGACACAGGAGGGGGCGGGAAGAGGACCAGCTGCGGCCGATCAGCGCCGCTGAGCAGGCTGGTCCTCGCAGTCCTGCCTCTGTCCGTAAGTGGGGCGGATGGTTCCAAGCAGGTCCACGGTCCTCGGGGTCCAGGCAAGGGCACAGCACCAGAGTTCAGGGACAGACGAGCGGCCCCCGCGAAGCAGGGGCCGCGAGATGTGGCGCAGTGGCCGGTCAGGCCAAACAAACAACAGAGTCCAAAGCAGCAAACAACCCTCCAAATGTGACACGAGAGAGGCTTTATATATAAAAGTAGTCTGGCAGCAGAGTTCGGAATCCGTTGTAGCCTTTGCATAGTTGTTAAAGATGATCCTTGGTGGAGGCTATTGGCGTAATCAAGTTTAGACAGTACAATATAGGTAGTAGCCTGGACTTTGTGTGGAAATCTCAGGTGGGGAAAGATGGGTCACAGAGTTTTTATAGTAACAGGGCTCGACAAATCGACTCGCCCGCTCGCATTTGCGAGGGAGAATTGGTGAGAACGAGCTATTTTTAGGTCCTACTCGCCCTTTCTGGTGAGTAGGAAGACAAATTAACTTTTGTCCTCTGTCTTTGAAAACGGAGTAAAAAGTGACAAGATAACAAGATTTAAAGACATTTTTATTGCTCACAAAGGGAATGAGCAATAAAAATGCCTTTAAATCTTGTTAACTTGTCACTTTTGCTCCGTTTTCAGAAACGGAGGTCAAGTAGGTTGCAGCTGGGTCGAGGGGATTTTCCAAGATATCAGACCTGCAGGACTAGTACCATTTTTCGAATTTTTCGAGCCCTGATTAACGAAGCTTAATCTTGCTAGTTTGTCCACTTGCGCATTCATTGATAGCTTAGAGTTCATGGTAATTCAGAGGTTGCTTACTTCCTTTGATATTTTAGACCAAAGGTCTTCAAACTTTTGCATGCCGAGACCCCCCAGTCAAAATTTGTAGGCGTAAGGACCCCCATCCTGACAAAAAATTCTAAAACATTCTAAACCTATAGGCAGAGCTACTGGAGTTATGAGGCAGGTGAGGACCAAATAATGCGGCAGGCTCGACTAAATTGTATGGTAAGAAAATATAAATAATGCTATCTGATGCTGCATGTTTTGGGATAGTATTGCTTCATTATTTTAAAATTGTTTACACACAGTAACACCGAGGACATATTTCACCTCAACAGTACCAGTTTATAACGAAAATGCAGCAATAAACAACAACAAGATGTCTAGTCAACCTTTTTGAAGGGCCTTCCACTCCGGAGGAATACACGTTGCCACATTAAAAGCTCACCTGGCCCTGGCTGGAAGCAGAAGGGGTCCCCCAAAAAACCTGGCCATGTTATGCAGAGTTAAGCAGTTTACCCACGCCTCTTTCCTCTCACCCCCTTGCTTCCATTCCTCTCTCCCCTTCCAAGCCCGGATCCCTCTCTCATTTTGCAAGCCTTTTTCTTTCACCACTTCCTTCAGCGCTACATATTTCTCCTAATCCCTGACCTCTTAAATCGAATTCTCTGGCTCCCTTGCAGTCCTCTCTCATGCCATCTACTTTCACCCTCTCATCTCTCCTCACCGCCTGTGCCAATCTGCTTATTGTTCCCTAAATCAGGAATGCATGAATAGTCGCCCTCACTATTTTGGTGCAGGCCGCACAGTTATGAAACCTGCACCCCCCTTTGCTTCGCTCCACCAAGAATCTATTATCCTTTAGAAACCGATAAAAACCTGGCTCTACGCCCTGTAGGCTACCCCATTTGGCTGGTTCTCCTTTCCCTGCTGTGTGTTTTTCATTTGCCATTTTAGGCAACAGATGGATGGTTATTATCCCAGGACACCTTTTTGTAACAGTAGCGCACTACTAATGGAAATAATATTAATAGGCAGAAGTGTGACCAGGAATGTGCGACCCCCTTTCTATCAATTCACCCCCCCCCCCCGGGGGTTGGGCCCCACAGTTTGAAGACCCCTGCTTTAGAAGGATGTGAATGTTTGCCCATTAGCACTGGGATGCTAACATCTGTTATGTTTTTTTAACTTTATATCACGCCTGAATCACCCCAACGTGGTATCTCGGCGCTGCGGGTAAACACCATCAACAGGACCAAAGGGTAACTTTAGAATAAGTAAGTCTTTAGTAATTTTGTGAATTTGGCGTAGTTTTTGCAGGTGCGCATATAGAAGGGCAAATGATTCCAATAGGTAGGGGCCAAATAATAAAAGCGCTTGAAATGCAACCCCCGCCCTTTCTCTTTCACTGAATAACCTTTCACTGTCGCCAACAAAAAAAGGGAGAAAATCAACTGAAACTTTTATTTATTTTACTTTTTACAGAGTTGCCAAGAGACCCGTTAGAAATGTGACATATTATCAACTGCTGACTCTTCACGCAACAGCATGTTGCATTCTGGGATTAGTCATTTTTTGACACTGTAAGCAAGAGTTTAACATCCCAACATGCAAAGTACTACTGGCTAAAAAGCTATGATTGACTTAAGGAATCACACATGACTAATGGAAATAATATTAATAGGCAGAAGTGTGGCCAAGAATGTGTGACCCCCTTTCTTTCACTTCACGACCCCCCTGGGGGTCGGGCCCCACAGTTTGAAGACCCCTGCTGTAGACGGTGTTTCTAGATCCTCAGGCCAGCAGGCCAGGCGATGAGTGGGTCATAATTTTTCCAGTCGCCACATGTGAGCTTTATCGCTTTGGGAGCATTCAATTTGAGGTGGGTCCATGTCATCCACTGATCGACGGCTCTGAGACAACTGAAAATTTGTGAGTTTCCAATGTCTTTGGGGCTTTCCAGTTTAAGGAGTATTTGTGTGTCATCTGCATAGTTATAGCATGTGAGGTGAAATTGATAATGACTTAATGTAAATGTTGAAAAGCATGGGTGAGATGATTGAGCCTTGAAGGACCCCTACTTTGTCAAAGTTTGGACTATAAAGGGGGGTATGGATGACATTACATCTGTTTTGAAGGTAGGATGTGATCCAGTTGAGAGCAGTCCCCTCTGTGCCGGTTTCGTAGAGTATTTGTATTAGAGTGTCATGGTCAATGGTGTCAAAGGTAGCTGAGAGGTCCAAGAGAAGTAGTGCAGCAACCCTGTTCCAGTCAACTGTGTTCTTTAGGTCTTCCCAGATGCCAATTAGGGTAGAATCTGTGCCTGTTCCTGGACGGAATCCTGTTTGGAAGTCTGAAAGTAAGGAATTCTCTTCCAGGGCTTGAAAAATCTACTTGCCCACTCGAATTGTGGAGCAAGATTAAATCAGGATGAGCTATTTTTAGGGACTACGCACCCTTTTTGGGAGCTGAAAATCCTCTAACTTCTGTGGAAAACAAACTGACTTTTGACCTTGGTCTCTGAAAGCCAGCAAATGTGACAAGATAGCAAGATTTAAAGGCATCTTAATCACTCACAAAGTGAAAGAGCAATAAAGGTGAGTTAAAATCTTATCTTGTCACATTTGCTGGCTTTCAGAGACAGAGGTCAAAAGTCAGTTTGTCTTTCTACATTTATTTTTCTGTGACTGAAGTTGAAGGAGTTGAAAAGTGAACTGTGTTATAATTGAACTGTGCAATGCATGTGGAATAAAAGGCTGTAAGATGTTAGGCTTTTTTCTAATACAACACTGAAATAGCTAAGTGAACCGTTCAAACAGTTCACATATATTTAATTAGTTATGAAGACACATTTTTGTAATTCTGCTGTAAAAAATATTTTTATAGGTTCAAAACAAATTAGAACACTTCACTTGGGGATGTGCAATTTTCAAATATTTTTGCTGACACAGGTCAAGTACATTACAGTTAGGTCGAGTAGATTATTCAAGTTACTAGACCTGCAGTAAAAAATGTATGATTTTTCGAGCCCTGTCTTTAACGAATTGTGATATCTGGACAAATGCTGCTCTTTCTATCAGTTTACCCAGGAAAAGTCCATTTGTGTTTCGTTTGTATTTGATGGGGTTAACGTTGTCCAGGTTTGTTTTCTTTTCAATGGGCGTATGTATGATCTTTTTCTCTCTTGCAAGCTTGCACTGGCTGCATGTGGAGTAGAGAATCACGTTTAATGCAATGTGCTATTGTTACCAAATCATGTCTAAAAAAGGTCTGCAGTATCTTCAACCCTTGATAACATCCTTTACACCGAGTCCCAACCTAAGATCCTAAGGCAGGGCACTGGTGACTGTGCCGGGAATACAGAAAGCAAGGATGGGTGCATGTTCCTTTAGATACCTCGCAGGCAAGATTTCGAGCACACTGCCTGCAGACCTAAGAGCAGAACCCCGTGAAACTACCTTTCGCAAAAATCCAAAGACATGGCTGTTCCCACCGTCAAATCAGCTTGGATCCACTAGTACTATTGTCACATGCTTCTAGATTCCCGCAAAGTGCTCTCTGCTACCTCACTGACTGAGAGTCTGTTTCTAGCGCGGGAACACACCGGTGGTGTAACCAGGCGCTTTACAAATGGATAAAATAAAATAAAATAGATCTTCTGGAACTATTCCAGTAGTTAAGGAATTGTTGATGATTCTTCTTACTGGTAAGGCAGCAGAGATAGTTAGAATAATGTTCTTGAGGTCTTTGGTGGACATGGGTCAGAAGGGCTGCAAGCGCACCAGACTGGCAAACTCGAGCTGCGGAGATGCTGAAGTGGACCCGGCGCCGGGAGATGGGTCCCTAAGCAGTCTTCAACTACTTGAAAGGACTCTACAAACCCACTCCGCACAATTTGACATGGTGCTACAGGGCATACTGGACACCAAGACCTCCCTGGAAGTAAGCCTTGACTGAATTTCAGTGAGGTAAACTTACTACGTGCTGACCAGCGCAAGTTATTTGATCACGTGGGGGAAACCCAATCAACACTGGTGGTCTTGCACCCCTCAACCAAGGGATTATAGGAGTGCTTAGAGAAGGTAGAAGCAGAGCTTCTCGTGCTACACCGCAGAGCAGAGGACGCCGAAGGGAGGTCCAGATGTAATAACATCATCCTGGTGGGATTTCCCGAGTGATTAGAGTGTCCTAGCATCGAACTGTTTCTGGAGCAATGCCTAGAAGGCAAAGCTCTAAACTTCTTCTCAATCGAAAGGGCCTACCACACCCCGGGCCAACTCCCTTCCCCGGGGGCACCCCCTCAACCTCCTCAACTACTGTTACCATGATTTGATCCTGCAACGCTTCCACACCAAAGGCCCTCGGTCCCACAAAAATGCTTGGATATCGGCTTGCCCCGACTACACTGTGTGCATGCAGCGTAGCCAGTTATCATATAACTGGGTCAAGCAATGCCTCGGGGACCTGAACCTCAAGTATGCGCTCCTTTTTCCTGCCAAGCTTCTTGTCATCGATGGAGACAAGACCTACATTTTTCAATCTCCATAGGACGCCTGGACCTGGCTCTACACAAAGGACCTGATGCCATCAAATCCCCCGGAACCCTCTTTGGACGACTGGCTGGTGCCCAAACTGGGACGCCGCAGACGACATCCTCCTGGACCGCGACCTACTAAAAACTAGGCGGCAGAGGAGTAGGCCAGGGCAGTGGTAGAGGCTCCATAGCATGAACTCTTTTGCCGCCTTACAGAACAAACACCCATCGGAGTCTGGCTTGGACTCGGGTAGCTTCAGTCCTCCTCGATGGGGGAACAGCATGGATAGATGGTCACCCCTCGATCTGCAGATGATTTGTGAGTAGATGACTGGGGCAACACTGTGGTCCTAGGCTGAGTGACTCACTCTAAGCAGACACTGTTGCCTCCAGGTAAGGAGCAATGGGTATGGCACTGCGAGGCGCTCTTATATGCTGAGCCCACACTACTGACCCTCAGGTTACTGACACCTGACCACGTGGGCCACATTAAACTGCCACCTAGATGCCACACCACTCACATGTTCCAAAGTGGACTCTCTATTTAAAAGCCTTGTCATTCATTTCTTCTTTCTTAATCTTACCTTTGTTGCTTAATTTGGGGATGTTTTTCTGGATGGGCCCTGACTGGGCAACTGTCTTTGAGGAGATTATGTTTGTTATTCTTATTGGTATGATTGTATGAGTTGCTGCACTACTGATTAAGACAGTGCTCTCTCCCTGCCACCATGCTACAAAGTGACACAAATTTTTCTGGTATCTCTTGGGTTGGCCTGGGGGTTTTTATGGACTGTGCATGCCTTCCTCCTTTATTGCCGGGTATGGAGCAAATGACTGATGGACAGTCTGACGCTTTCTTCCCCTAATATCACATCATGACCTGGAATGTGCAGGGCATGGCCACACCGTTGAATCGTTACCATGTACATGCGTATCTTAAACAGCGCCATGTCCATATTGCCATGCTCCAGGAGATACACCTCACCGCCACTGAACCCCACAAACTTAGCTCCAAATGGAGAAGACAGGTGCATGGCACAGTGACCTCCTCCTTTGCTTGTGGGGTACTCATTTGGATGGCGCTGGGTGTTCCTTATACTATAGCTGCACACAAGATAGATGCAGCGGGCAGATACATGGCACTGGAGGGCCAACTTGACAGGTTGCCCGTGTCATTGGTCGCTATACACACCTCTAATACCTGCCAGGAAGAATGTTTTGATACTCTAAGTCCGGCTTTTCTACATGACCCGTCTTCCCCCGCCCTCTGGGGAGGTAACTTTAATTGCATTACAGATTTGGCGCTTGAACGCTCCACCCCACCTCTCCAAGCGGTGGCCTGTGGATGCTCTGTTCTCCATCCATGTTAACGGTTGAACCACATCTGTCACTTGGACACTTGGCGGTTTCTGCACCCAAGGTGCTGCGAATACTCCTTTTACTCTCATGCGCATGATGTACACACCAAAATTGATCTCTTACTTTGCACGCTCAGCCTCAGCACCGAACTGGTCGGTTCAGAATTCCTGGCGCACACCTTGTGAGATCGCTGCCTGCTGCTGACCACTGTGCGGAGGGGCCGATCGCTCCCCCTTATGCCCACCTAGCGCATGCAGGTGGAGGCACTATCTCATCCGCCATTTTGTGCTGAACTCGCCCAGCGCGTGGAATGCTACTTTGAGCTCAACACCAACACTGCAACCTCATAGGCAGTCGAATGGGATGCCCACAAGGTTGTGGCATGCTGCCAGTGCCTGTTGTCCTCCACGGGGCTCCACAGGAGGCTATCGGAAGACATCCTGACGATTGACATGGATCTCCATGGAGCTAAAGGCCTGAACAGCTCCAATACATGCGCAAGGAACGAAGCTGAACAGATTTTGAGCAAACACTACTACAGACGCAGCAAGGCTCTGCAGCATGCAGATGGAGATGGAGACCA
The DNA here is from genome assembly GCF_964263255.1 of Lissotriton vulgaris. Classification (NCBI taxonomy): domain Eukaryota; kingdom Metazoa; phylum Chordata; class Amphibia; order Caudata; family Salamandridae; genus Lissotriton; species Lissotriton vulgaris. The sequence goes on along the minus strand of NC_141691.1, from coordinate 220,906,786 downwards.
ATTGCGATTCTCCTATTAACATGACGAGAGAATCTGGATTTCATTAAAGACACGGAGGCTAACATTATGCATTAATCCTTTAATGCAGCTCACAAACACAGCCGCTTACATCACAAAGGTAAGAACAAGAATTAGGTGACATCATAGTATCCATAAAGGCCAGGTGCCAAGGGAGATCAGCCTCTTTTAAATGCCTCGAGTGACAGGAGAAGTTGAAACAGAGGAATAAAACTTGAACTTGAATGAAGAATTGGAGACCATCTTGAATTCCATGTAGATTCATCAATTAGAATTGTCTGAAATGGAAAACGAAGTAAATCAACGAGAAGGAAAGAAAAGGTCTTCATAAGAAGCATGAACAAAAAACATCAGAGTAAGAGAGCATGAAAAAATTGTAAACCAGATTAAATAATTGTAAACCAGATCAAATAACAATTCACAATTACCCTCAGGGAGGGACGGGAGGGATAATGTTAGCCTCCGTGTCTTCAATGAAATCCAGATTCTCTCGTCATGTTAATAGGAGAATCGCAATTTCATTACAAGACAGGAGGCTACATTATGCATGTTGGTAGCCTTGAATAACTGCATCAGAAACATGTTCAATTGGTTTACAATAATGATGTGCAAAAATATAGGCATTAGACCAATCAGCGGACTTAAGGATAGCATCTAACTTACCACCAGACCAGAATGACTTGCTGGCCATAGCACTCCTGAGAGAGTGAGCCTGGAACTTAGACAGGTCAATACCAGCAAGGTTCATAGCAATTTTAACCCACCTAGCGATAGAGCAGGATGAGATGGGTTTAAAGGGACTAATGTAAGAAACTAAAAGTTGATTTCCACCAGGAGGACGAAGATTAGATATTCTGGAATCGTATTCCTTCATGCAATCAACAACACATAGTTTTGGATGAGAATCAAAACGAGGGTAAAAGATAGAATCAGACATTGTTTTAGTTCTTCTAAATATTTTGAATTTAACACCAAACATGTCATAACATTAGAGATGTCCAGAGCTTTGACATCAGAAACTCTGCGACAAGAAACTAGACATAAAAGAGAGGCAAGCTTAATTGAGAGACATTTCCTGTTAAGGAGAGAATTGTTAGGCCATGAACAAAAAAGATCAAGCAAAAGTTTAACATCCCAAACGGATTGATATCTAGGACGAGGGGGTCTCTTAAGATGAATGCTTTTAAGAACTCTACAGATAATAACGTTTTTACCTACCGTTTTACCATTGACAAGAGCATGGCCGGCTGAAATTGCAGATCTAAAACAATTAATTGATCTATAGGAGAGACCATTATCATAGATTTCAACAAGGAAATTAACAATACAGACTATAGGAGCCTCCACGGGATCCAAGTTCCTCTCCAAGCACCAACTAGACCATTTCTTCCAGATGTTATTGTATCTATAATGGGTTCCAGGTGCCCATGACTCTCCGAGGAGAGTGAGAGCAGACGACGAAAGTCCAGACAATTGGTGAGATTGCCTGACACTTTCCAGGCAAGAAGGTTCAAACTCCCTGAAACAACCAGGTGATGATCCTCTCCGTCTGCGTTTAGGAGGAGGCCCTGAATTGCGGGAATCAAGAAGGGAACGTCGCAAGAAAGTTCCAGAGCTGTGGGGAACCAGGCTTGAGACGGCCAGAAAGGAGTTATCAGGACAAGGGAGCATTGTTCCAGTCTCACTTTCTGAAGAACCCTCTGAATCATTGCAAAAGGGGGAAAGGCGTAAGGGCGAAGGGGAGTCCAAGGCTGGAGGAAAGCGTTCACAGCTAGAGCACCCGGGTCTGGCATCCAGCTGAAATACTGGGGAAGTTGGAAGGTCAATCTGCTTGCGAAAAGGTCCACGTCGAAGGGACCCCAAAGAGTGTTCAGGGAATTGAAGATCATCGCATCGAGTTTCCAGTCGCTGAAATCTTGAAGAAACCTCGAGTTCCAATCCGCTGAGATATTGGATTTCCCTGGAAGGTATTCTGCTCTCAATGAAATTTTGTGTTCTAGACAGAACATCCATAATTTCTTGGCCAGATCCGATAGGTCTGCGGACCTCGTGCCACCGAGACGGTTGATGTAAGAGACCGCAGAAACGTTGTTCATTTTCAGAAGGACAGATCTGCCTTGAAGTGAGTGTCTGAAACTCATCAAGGCATAAAGCCCAGCGGTCAGCTCTAAAAAATTTATATGGTGGGAGGACTCCGAAAGGGTCCAAACTCCACCGGTGTCTTGGTCGAGGAGGCGAGCGCCCCAGCCGTGGAGACTGGCATCTGACTCCAAGACAAAGTCTGGGGTGGAACCGAAGATAGCCCTTCCATTCCATGCATCCAAATTGTCCAGCCACCAAGAGAGTTCCAGTCTCGCTGGTTGGTCCAGAGAGATCTTGTCCCCATACCAGAGACCGGACCGAAGGGCTTGGGCTTTGACCCTCTGGAGAGCACGGTAGTTTAGAGGACCCGGAAAGATAGCTTGGATCGAAGAAGAAAGAAGACCCGGGAGTCTGGCTAATTCTCGTAGGGAGAGAGATTGATGTTTCAGGACAAACCTGATTTCTTTTTGAATTTTCGCAATCTTCTTTTTCGGCAGTGAAAGAAGACAGCTTGAGGTGTTCATGGTGAAACCTAAAAACTAGAGGGATTTTGAGGGCGTCAGGATGGATTTTTCTCTGTTTATAATGAATCGAAGATCCTCTATGAACTCCATGGAGACCCTGAGGTCTTCTAAAATTTGTTCCTGGGTTTGAGACATGATGCGGATGTCGTCTAAGTAGATAATTAGACGAACCCCTCTTGCTCTGAGAATCGAAACAATGGCTCTCATGACCTTGGTGAAACACCAGGGGGCGGATGAGAGACCGAAGGGGAGAGGTGTCCGTCCCAAATAAATTGGAGGAAGGATTGATGTTCCTTGGCCATGGGGATAGTAAAGTAGGCATCCTTTAGGTCTAGCTTGACTAACCAATCTCCTTGAAGGAGAAGGTCCCTGAGAAGATGGATGCCCTCCATCTTGAAGTGGCGATAAACCAGGTATTTGTTTACTTCCCGTAAATTTATCACTGGCCTCCAGCCTTTGTCCTTTTTCTCTACCAAGAAGAGGTACTTACAAAATTCTTTTGTGACCAAGGAACCTCGATAATAGCTCCCTTTTTTAGCATAGAGGAGACCTCCTCCTTGGCGATAGCTAGATGTTCCGGGGGGAGGTCTAAGGGTCTTGGAGTCGTGGATTGGTAAGGGATGTCCACGAAATCTATCTTGAACCCGCGGACAGTTTGTAGGACCCACGGGTCCTGAGTACGGTCCTGGCAGGATTTAAAGGCTCTTTCGAGCCCTTTTCTTGGGTCCTTTCCCAGTTTAAAAAGAAATTTAATAAGGTCTGGGTCAAGGTTGGGGGTCTGGCAGACCTTATCCCGAATCCATAGTCTCTGGCACTCAGCTCGCATAATGTTCCTTGTATCAGTTTCCAAGGAGTTTCTTAACCATTTGGTTATAAACTTGCCGACCTGTTCCTGGGGGGACCATTTAGAGCTATTAGGGCGTGAGATATTCACAGGAGAAAACATCTCTCCCCCTAAGGGGTCAAGGATGGCATCCTTGGAGGAGGGAGGAGGGTCTAACTCGGAAAAGGAGTTGGGGTCAGAGTCATTGGAAAAGTAATCATTAGGGTCGAAAATGAACTCGTCGTAGGGTTCCTCGAAAGTCTCCTCTACGTCAGAGTAGGTATCAGAATGAGCACTAGCACCATCACCACTTGTGCCGCTTAGGACACCTTCCAGAGTTGTACCGCCAGGGGTACCCAACCTAGTTGTGCTGCGAGGGGCACTAATGCCTCTTGGAGCGCTAAGGCTTCCCAAATCCAGAGAGGTGCTTGGACCTCCAAAGTTCCCCGCACAACTATCCATAGTGTGCTTGGTTTTCCTAGGTGCTTTAAGCTTTGTAGAGTTGTTAGGGTGTTGCCCAGGATCATTGAGAGTCCTCTTACGAGACATTACCTCGTTAAAAGTATCGAGCATGCATGCTCTCATTTCTTTTTTTAAAGTTTTTAAAAGCGTCACTATTGTGAGAGGGAGAGGAAGCTGTAGCATCTTCACTCTCCATATCTGACATGAGGGTAAAGCAAAGTGATAATATAGAAGACAGAAAGCTTATCTTGTCTTTCCCCTTTTTTTTTCTTTTTTTAAATATTTTTTATGAATATAGGACTCCAAAGTAAAAGTAAAGCCAATTATGCCTCCGTTTGCCGGTAAATGGTGTTAAGCGTCCAGTAATATGAGGAACAGCTGATCCCCGCGTTGTGGAAAAGAGCAACAGGGAAACCGACGCGCTCGAGCTACAGAAGGCTCGAAGGAGAGAGGAATGACCCTTAGGAGGCGGGGCGCGCTGCGCTGCCGCTGCCGAGGGTCATTCCTCAGCGTGAATCTATGTGTTCGTCGCTTCAGAGCGAGTGCCTGAGCGCGAGCGCGAGCGAGTCAACATAACGGGCATTTCAGGAAAGGAGGCTAAAATCAATTGAAATTAGGGCAAAATAGCATTAAATAGATCGCGTATCTGCGCGGGCAACGGGAGAAAGCGTGATGAAAGGGAGAGTGCCTAAAGTCGGACATGGCAGAACGAGAGGTGAGGGGAGACAACCATAGATTGGAAGTCTTTAAGGGAGGGGATTACGGCAAAGGTAATCGAGGGGCATAAAAACCAAGAAGGATTGAAAGCGTTCACACAATCTCTAAGATAACTGTATATTACACAGCTTATTATGTATATTACACAGCTTAACATCTACATATGCCACATTAACCTATTTACATCTAAAATGTAGTTTAGCTTATCCATATACAGTCTAAACAACACTAGTTAAACACAAATCAAAAGGAAGTGTTAGTAAGCAAGACAACTTATCTGTTTGAGAGCCGCATTTAAAAGAGGCTGATCTCCCTTGGCACCTGGCCTTTATGGATACTATGATGTCACCTAATTCTTGTTCTTACCTTTGTGATGTAAACGGCTGTGTTTGTGAGCTGCATTAAAGGATTAATGCATAATGTAGCCTCCTGTCTTGTAATGAAATCGGGAAAGCAGCTTGTGTGACTGGTACACGATGATCAACAACATACCTTTCTTGGCGTGATTCGCTCCATAGACTGGGTGTTGTTGAGTACTCAACTGGGCATTAATGGGGGCTTCCGGAACTATCACAGTAAGCTCTACGGGTCACAAATACACTTGGGAAAATATCACCTAATCTGTAAGCACTTTATTTCGTGAAATTGGTGTAAGTTATTGATCAACAGTGTTATACTAGTATAAGTATTCCTAGTAGGCACCACAACTTGTAGCGTACTTAAACTTTTATGGAAGTGTATGCCGGAACAATGTTGAGTCCTACAGTGTTCATGTTGTTTAACTTCCGGACACCCAGTCATTTATCCTGTCTTTTCTGGTTGGCTTACGTTGAAAGTAATCGATAACTCTGGTGATATTATGATCACTGAATAAATGTCTGATTCCCAGTATGAGCCCATACCCAGTATGAGTTGATACAATGAAGGTCTATTCTGAGGAAAGATTATTTTTTGATTTGTCCTCTCCTTTTCTTCTATACAGAAGCAATCCGTTTTGTTTGATTTCAATGGGGAAATGAGGACACGTGCATGGGCTTACTCTGCCTATACCCTTGAATTTTGGAAACACTAACAGTGTGGTCTACCACTCGATGATACTGAGTGGACAAAAATATGGGACTGGGGTGTGCAGTGCAAGAAAAAGTGAGTGAGAAAAGAAACCAAGACAAAAGAGTGTGTTAAAATTGGTTTAGAAAAGGCACAAGATAATATTTATTCTATGCGTGCCTTATACACCAAGATTAAAAATATGTGCGGCCTTAAGCAGTGTCCATAGCCTCTGAGGGACCCCCTTACCACCGGGTTGACCTCTGTTTGTGGCACTGATTTTTCTCAGACGGGTGGTTCGGATAAAATCCCAAATGATGAAGGGCGGATCCGAATGGTGACTGATGGGTAATTTCCTCATCCTCTAAGAAATTCCTGTGTTGCATTGATTTAGTGGTGCGGGTGACTTGGGTAATTTCTTTACATTCATGGGCGCTTTTTCTTGAGACCCTCTGGTACCTAGTGTTGTTAATAAGTTCTCTGGGGATTGTATCCAGAACGTGGTCTATAAACCTCCCCTAGGTCCTCCTCCACCGTAGTGTTTTTGTTGTAATATATTTTCATATTCAGTATTTGTTTCAGTTATGTTTTAAGTATGTTACATACTTTATGTGGCATTGTCCATACATTTGCATTAGTGCTCGTGTCTGACTCACTGGATGTAAGGAAATTCACTGGTCTACCTGAATGTAACAGTCAGTTAAACCTGCCAACTCCACTAAAAGCATTGCTTTGGAGAATAGAGATTGACATGTACGTTTCATTAATGGGTTTTGATAATGAGACTGTACTGTTTTGTATAGTGTGTCCTTTTGTATATGTCTTGTTTTGTAAATAGACTTATTTTAGTGTCACATAGAACTGTACAGGGTTTTACATATGTGTGTTACCTTTCATGTTTGCAGCCCTGATGAAGCCTTCTTTAAGGTGAAACACGTTGGCTGCGCTAGTTCTGACAAAAAAAGAAATAGGAGAAAAATCAATAAAGAAAAGTAACCAACACAACGACGAGGACCTGTGACTTTTATTCACTTACTTCTTCAATTCATTGCATTCATGAATTTTTGTGTTTGCCTCTCTTTTTGTATATATTCAATGTTTACGCTTGGTTAGTACCTAGCTGACCATTGATGTCAGCAACGTGCAATCACAATATACTATATATAAGTGACAATTCCAGGTAGTGCGGCTGTCCAATCCTTGGCTGCTACCTGATCTTGTTTACATTCTTGACATGTGCCGCCTCCTGCGCCTCCTCCACAACACCCCGCCAGACGCTCACACCCGGGTTGCGGTGCCCTTGGATATCGAGAAAGCATTTGACACCCTGGGGTGGGATTACCTGCTTTCCGCCTCCTTGAATATAAGGTAAGGCACAGGATTCTTTAGATGAGTACATACTCTCTATACGGACCAAGTAGCCCGCGTTAAGACAGGACAGATGGTATTGTCTGAATTCCCCATTTGCAGAGGCTCGAGGCAGGGTTGCCCCCTTGCCCCCCTCATCTTCGTTCTTGCCATGGAACCCCTGGCCTGCCAGCTCTGTCAGCAAGCGACAGCCTGGGGCATTCACGAGCGGGACAAGTACCATATGATCTCACTGTATGCTGACGATGCCTTTGTTTTTCTGCAAGATGTGGGAATGTCTCTCCCAGGACTTATGCGGATTCTGGAGAGCTTTGGGGCGTTGTTGGGTCTAAGGTTAAACTAGCCCAAGTTGTGCGTGTTCCCCATGTCGCACATCCTTGCTGAAGACCGTTGTGCACTCCTGTATTCCCGGTTGCAATGGTGTTAAGATACCCTTAAATACCTGGACATACAGATATACCACATAGAACGTGACCTCAGAGAAGGTAACCTGGATAAGTTCATCTGTTCCATATTTTGCTTGCTTCCCTTTTCTGCCGCTCGCTTCCGTTATCTCCTCTAGGTAGGGTACCGATCTCTAAATTACTCTTACTCCCCACCTGTTGTATTTCTTCACTGCCCTGCACATTTCGCTTTTTTCACAAACTCCATGATCTGCTTCAGGAACCAATTTGTAACATGAGCCACCCAACTAGAGGCGTTTACTGTACTGCAATGTCCACTCACTGAGGGCGACTCTGGGGCGCCCGATTGTGAGCTCTACTATGCCACGGCGCAATTACAATTCGCGATGGTTTGGCTGGGCGCACCTTGTCACCCAGAGTCCCTGATGGTGCGCGTGGCATTGCAAATTGCGGCGTCTACACCGGGTTATCCGACCCTACCATCCGCCCGCACATGAATCTCGGCAATTGGCAATAGCCCCCTCCTGCTGGCACAGGCACTTACACACCAAGTGTCCGACTCTCCCATATTCTCCCTCCATTCACATCTGGAACCAACCGCTTCTGCGGGCTGACCGACACGTCCCCGCAGGGGACCCTCATAAGAGGCCAGCCCCTTTAGTGCCACAAGATGGCACACTGGACAGCCTAGTGTCCAGGGACCCCTTCAGGGTCAGTCTCGTCATTTGCGGCTGGGGTGGGGGTCATGGGAGGTATATATGCCTCCCCCGCCCACTTGGCGGCCTCTTTGTCCTCACCCTGACGCCGTTTTGTTCCTGCCCGGGAGCTGCGGATCTGCTTGCATGGTGAGTGCATATACCCCCCCCCCCCCGTTCTTCCCTTTTGGGCTGGGCTGCCCCGGCCCTGATTGGGCTCTATGGGCACTGATAATGGAAGTCGCGGTGGGCAGCTGTGACTGCGCACCCCGTTTTCACTCTTCTGTACCGGGGAGGACTTAGAGAGGCTCCCGCCTGGCTGAACTAATAACTGGCCAGGAGGCATACAAATGCGCATATGTTGGATTTTTATTGTGTGGTCTCATCGTATATCTTTTTATATAAACTTATACTTGTTTTTATATGAAACTCGTGTGGAGTTCTTTTGTGGTATCACCATTGGGTCACTGGGAGAGTGGTTGAAAATACTTTACACATTTGCCTTGAAGATAAGCATGGCTGCTCATGCCAAGCTACCAAGGGGGTTAGCAGGGGTTATCTGAGAAGGTGACTTTCCTTTCCCTGACGTAGAAGCGAGGGTCCCTACTTGGTCTAAGGTACCTACCTCAGCCAACTAAGGAATCCCAGTTCTAACAGGTCCTATAAACTTTTTCTAGTACAGCATTATATTCAGAGTTGTCCTTCCCATAAATTAATATAATATCCTGGAAGCATTTTACGTTAGACATTTTCTCAAATAACTGGTACATTAAGCACTGAAAAACAGCAGCTGCTGAATCCAAGCTGAATGGCATCCTCCTATATCCATAACATTCCATGGGATTAATGAATGCTGCAAACTTTTTACTATCCTCATGCAATGAAATCTGATGGTACGCACCAGATAAGTCTATAGTTGAAAACCACTTGGCATCTTTGGGTAGGGCTAACCTTTCTGAAATTTTGGGTAGCTGGAACATATCAATAAGGATACCGTTGTTGAAATGGCGTAGGTCAACGCACAATCTAATTTTGCCGTTGCTATGTGATGCTATAACAATAAAAAAAAACTCATTCCAATGACTTCACAGCTTCTCTAACACGAGCATCAACTAATCTTTCCAGTTTCTTTCTCAATCTCATCCCTAAGGAGGATGGGAATGTTCCTCACCATATATATTTTGGATCAAGCATCTTGTTTTAGTACAAGCTGATGTTTGAAATCAGACAAATTACCAATCTTGCCACTAAACATATAAGAAAACTTATCTAGCATACATTTCCCAACACATTCCCCCTCATCAACTTTCATGACTTGTTCCGAACGGTTAAGTTTTAACATTATATGCTGATTGCCTTGGTCACACCACCCTAACACTGAGGGTCCTTACCTTGACACATAATTTTCCAGTGCTTTTACGATTTTTTAATCTATTCAAAACAAACAAATCTACTTACAAAACGAACACATCAATTATTTCACCAGTGTACCCTTGTGGCTTTATTTCTCGCTTGTCCAACCCAGGGCCTAATTTGTTTACACATTTGTTGTTTCAATCATTTTCATTTATGATTGTATATGGATAACCTAAATCAGCATACATTTGTAACTCATCACCTCCTAAGGTCACTAAGGTTTACAATAGATTCTTTGCACAAATAGTTTTTTCCCCTAAGTGTTTGGTCATTGATATTGAAAAGAAAAGACCAAAACATTGATTTGCGTTATTAATTTGCACGGGGTCTTCCTCATGTGAACTCCTTTCTACCACACACATTACCTTAATGTTTGTCTTCTTTTTGCAAACTTTAGAAAAGTGCCCAATAATGCCACATGTCGAGCACATTTGCTTTTATGCAGCACATGTCTTACTATATGCCAGATATGCATTGCTATTGTACCTGTAACAACGTAATCCTTCTCTACTCTGTCTTATAAACTTTGAGTCATTCCTGTGAACCTTAGCCGTCTTTAGACTCGCTTTGCGCTTTACCTTACTGTTGGACAGGCCACGTGAAGGGCTTGCTCCCTCCCCGCATGACAAGGCCCGAGCCCGGCCCTCCAGGTGTAACCCACAGTAACCACCCGCTCCCCGTCTCATACGGGACCCCTGCCCCCCGGACATCCCTGCATCATGGGCCCGGATCACTACCGGCCCCCTCGCCCGGCCTGGGCGCCATCTTGGACATTGCACCAGGAGGCCGCATGGCCTCCGATCGACCCTAACCCTGGGCCTGGCCAGGCCCCGACATCCCGGCACCACCATCCACCCAGGAGGTGAACGGACCACTTGGCAGGTCAATGGGAGAAAGGAGTGTCGATGGCTCTCCCCCGCCAGGTGCCGATCGCCCCCAGCTCCCCCAGGCGCTGGCTCCACCCCCCTGCTGGGTGTCTGGACTCCCTCATCCCGGACCTCCCGAACTCCAAGTGCGAGGGTCCGGACATCAAAGGGCGCCAGACCTATAACTGGGGCAGCTCCAGAGCAGGAAGGCAGTTGTATCCTGGAGTCGAGAGACGCAGTGAAGAACTCATCCTTGACGGACTACTGGCGCTGCCGTAGCCCTGCCTTGCGAACTGTCGACCTGCCTGCTGGCACTGCCGCAACCTTCTGAAACCTTCATCGTTGTCGGGACCTGCTGGCGTGGCCGCGGACCGTTTGTAACCACCACCTTCATCGGGACCTGCTGGCTCCGCCGCGGACCGTCACTACCTTCAAGCATCCCGGGACCTGCAGGCTCCGCCGCGGCCCGATCATCTAGAACGCCGAGCTCGAGGATTGTGAGCTATTCCATCTACCAGATTGGTAACGAGACTGTCCCGCTACCCCTTTCCCAACCAAGAGACTAGAATAGAGGGGACCCCTGAGTCCAGACCTCCTTGTACCATCTCACCGTACTTAAAGAATTGCTTATAAAGTAACGTTGAACCGTATCCTTGTGTGGTGTACATCTGTGGGGGGGGGAAGTTACTTGTCTGTACGATCGTTGGAGACGGCTCTCCCCGGGGACCTCTCCCCTTGTCCTCGGCCGACCCTCCCGGTCCGTCTAACATTGGTGGCCAGCGGCGCGATCCGAATCAACGCGTAATCGTACAGAGAGTAGCTCACCCCACGACAAAACCACAATGTCAACCAAAGAAAGCGGATCCACCGAAAGATTCCAGATGGAGAAATTGGAAGAATACAGCCATCGTGAGTTGAAACAATTCTGCATTGAACTAGGTATCGCTACCACCGGTCTGAGTACGAAAGACGATTTCAAGCACGCCATTGAGTCATGGGCAGAAACCGGGGCCGTCAGACCCCCCGACCAAAATGTCGCAGCAACAGAGAAAGACACCACGGCTCCCGAGGAGCGAAGAACGGGTCTCTCGCAAGATGAGATCCAAGAACGAGAAAGAAACCGACTACATGAACTAGAAATGGCCCGGCTCAAAATGGATGGCGAACTCAAATTAGCCGAACGAAAACTGAACCTAGAACATCTGCGGCTCCGAGAAGAACGGGAAGAGAAACAGAGACAAAGAGAACTCGAAGAGAAGAGGCTGGCGTATGAACACGAGCGCAAACTAGCTGAGATAGACTTACGCAAGCAGAACAAAGAATTAGGGGTGCCCGAGCAACCGCGCACCCCGGGGGCAACAGAAAAGAAGGTACACATCCCCAAGGATGTCGTTCGAGAATATTTCCGAGATGACGACATACAGCAATAGTTCAAGGCCTACGAGATCGCTATGACCTCCCACCGGATCGATCGAAGCGACTGGGGAGCCGGTCTATGGGGGAGGTTCGTCAATGAGGGCCGCAATGCCCTACTACAGCTCCCAGACCATCTGATGACCTCCTATGACCACATGAAAGCTACCCTCCTCACCCACTATGGGCTCACACCCGAGATGTACCGCCAGAGGTTCCGAGATTGCACCCGGATCCCGGGTACCACTTGGGTGGAATACGTGAACTATTTCAGCCGAGCCTTCGAGGGTTGGATCAAGGGAAGCAACGTAACGACCTACGAGCAACTCTTCAATCTCATGGTATGGGAGCATCTATCAAACAACTGCTTCGTCGAGCTCAGGCAGCACCTCCTCGACAGTAAACTGACTGATCCACGGCAGCTCGCCGCCGAGGCTGACCGGTGGGAAATTACCCGAGTAGGCCGAAATGGGTCACATGAACAGAACCGGAACAACCACGGTCAGCACCGTCCCCGAGGAGGAGGAGGGGGCCAGGGACGAGGAAGAGACAACGCCCCGGCCGCTCCCGCTACCAGCACCCCACCCCCGGCCAACCGGGGCACCACCCCGGCGCGGCCGGGATACAGAGCCAATGTCACGTGTCACCGATGCCAGCGAGTCGGCCACTACGCAAACGACCCGAATTGTCCACAGAGTCAGATTCCGAGACCCCGCCAGATGGCTGCCGCCGCCCTGGGGGAAGAACAAATCTCCGAAGAACAAGAGGAGTGCGAGCAAGAACACCAAGAGTGGGAACCAGCCGCCATGGTTCTAGCGTGCCTAGGGGGAAAAGACATGGTCCCGCGGGTCCCCCTGCCCGCCAACACCCGGAAGTACAGTCAGTGGGTGAACATTAATGGACGCAGGGCCGAAGCCCTACGTGACACCGGGGCCAGTGTAACAGCCGTCCGCTGTCACCTGGTGACCCCAGAACAGATCCTGCCGAACGTTCTCTGCCCTGTCCGTTCAGCCGACAATTCGGAGAGTCTATGTCAGATGGCCTGCGTCCCCTTCGAGTGGGGAGGAGTCTCCGGCATGTTGAAAGTGACGGTCCGAGATGATGCCCCCGTAGACTGTCTCCTGGGAAATGATCTTGAGAGTTCCCCGTGGGCCGCCGTAGAGAGAAGAGAGCACCTGGGGATGTTGGGCATCCCGGACTGGGCGTGCGTAACCACCCGGTCCATGGCTGCCCGTGCCATCCCCCGACCCGAAGAACCTGAATGGCCAGCACCTCCTCCCCCGGTCGCCCCAGTAGAAGACACCGACCGGGCCGCCCCCCCAGAGCAAACTCCCGAGGGGCTCGTTCAACCTCAGGACCTTCCCGACCTGGCTCAGTGGCGTCAGGAGGGGGGGCCCACCCAGGAACAGTTTCGCCACGAGCAGAAGACCTGTCCCTCCCTCGAGGGACTCCGCCAACAAGCCCTCGCCCAGAGTGCGGGGGATACCTCCGGAACCCATTAGGTTTATTGGGACAATGACCTGTTGTACAGCGAACAGAGAATCGCAGAGTTAGGGGCCAGTCGAGTGCTAGTGGTGCCCCTCCGCTTCAGAGACTTCTTGCTAAACCTGGCCACGATGTCCCCCTGGCTGGCCACCTGGGTCAGGACAAAACCTGCAGTCGCCTGGTGACCCACTTTTTCTGGCCCAAGATGAGGAACGACGTACTCCAGCACTGCCGATCTTGCCCCACGTGCCAGGCCAGCGGGAAGAGCGGCCGCAAGCTCAAAGCACCTCTGCAACCTTTTCCCGTGGTCACCACCCCGTTCGAGAGGGTGGGGATAGACATTGTGGGGCCCCTGGACCCCCGTACAGCGCAAGGACAGCGGTTCATCCTGGTCCTGGTGGACCACGCCACCCGCTACCCCGAGGCTGTTCCCCTGCGAACCATGACAGCCCCGGTAGTCGGCCGGGCCTTGATGGGGATCTTCTCCCTGGTGGGCTTCCCCCGAGAAGTCGTCAGGGACAGGGGCACAAACTTTATTTCAAAATACATGAAGTCCCTCTGGCAACAGTGTGGGGTCACCTACCGATTCACGACCCCCTATCACCCTCAAGGAAACGGGCTAGTTGAGCGGTTCAACCGCACGCTCAAAGGGATGATTGGGGGGTTGGAAGAGCCCCTCCGTCGCCAGTGGGATGTGCTACTGCCGTGCCTCCTCTTTGCCTACCGAGAAGTCCCCCAGAAGTCCCTCGGTTTCAGCCCGTTCGAACTCTTGTATGGACACCCTGTGCGAGGGCCGCTCAGCCTAGTCAAAGAAGGTTGGGAAATGCCCCCTCTAAAGAACCCTCCAGATGTTTTCAAATACCTCCTAACCCTCCGCAACCAGACCAGACGGTTCCGAGAGATGGCAAAAGCAAACTTGGAGGCCAGTCAGGAAGACATGAAAAGGTGGTACGATCAAAATGCCTCCTCCATCGAATTTGAACCTGGCCAACAAGTGTGGGTAATGTCTCCCACCGAACCGTGTGCCCTGCAAGACAAGTGGACGGGGCCCTTCAAAGTAGTCGAGCGCAAAAGCCCTGTCACCTATCTCATCGATATGGAATCTTCACGGAACCCTCTCCGGGTCCTCCACGCCAATAGACTGAAACCCCACTTTGTGCGCTCAGAGCTCAGCCTCCTGATGGCAACAGACAATGGAGCCGAGGAGGACTCCGAACCCCTCCCGGACCTCCTCCGGATTCGGGAGAAGGACGGCTCCGTGGATGGGGTCCGACTCTCAGAGGCCCTCACCCTGGAACAACGCCAAGGCTGCCGAGACCTCCTGCTGCAGTTCGCCACCCTGTTCTCCCTCACCCCAGGGGTCACCCCCTGGTGTTTACACGACGTGGACACTGGAGACAGTCCCCCTATCCGCCATCGGGCCTACCGCGTACCAGATCGGGTACGGGCTTGCATCCAAGAGGAGGTGTCCAAGATGCTCACGCTCGGGGTCATCGAGCCCTCAGACAGCCCCTGGGCCAGCCCAGTGATACTGGTCCCCAAAGCGGCCGCCCCCGGCACCACGCCTGAGCTCCGGTTCTGCGTCGACTACCCGGGCTTGAATGCGGTCACCAGAACGGACGCACACCCCATTCCCCGAGCAGATGAACTAATCGACCGCATGGGTGCTGCCCGCTACCTCAGCATCTTCGACCTGACAGCGGGCTACTGGCAGATCGGTCTCACACCCCGGGCCCAAGAACGATCTGCCTTCTCCACCCCTGATGGCCACTATCACTTCAAGGTCATGCCATTCGGCATGAAGAATTCCCCAGCAACATTTCAGCGGCTAGTAAACCAGGTCCTGGCGGGACTCGAAGAATTCAGCGCCGCCTACCTGGACGATATCGCTGTGTACAGCCGCCACTGGTCCGACCACCTCCACCACCTCCGAGAGGTGCTACAGGCCCTCCAGCGAGCTGGCCTCACGATGCAGGCCAGCAAATGCCAAATTGGCCAAGGGTCCGTGACCTATCTCGGGCACCAGGTGGGAGGCGGTCTGGTGGCCCCTCTGCAACTCAAGATCGCTGCCATCCAGTCTTGGCAGCCCCCCATCACCCAGGCCGAGGTCCGCGCCTTCTTGGGACTCACAGGCTACTACAGGCGGTTCGTGAGGGACTATGGCAGCATTGTGGGGCCCCTCACGGAACTCACATCCAAAAACCAACCAAAAAAGGTCAACTGAACCCCAGACTGTCAAGCGGCCTTCGAGAAGCTGAAGGCCGCCATGTGCTCCTCCCCTGTGCTCCAGGCCCCCGACTACAGTCGGGAATTTATCGTCCAAACGGATGCCTCCGACCATGGCATTGGGGCGGTCCTTTCCCAGTTGAACCCCGAAGGACTTGACCAGCCAGTGGCTTTCATCAGCAGACGGCTCCTGGCCCGAGAACAACGCTGGAGCACCATCGAGAGGGAGGCCTTCGCTGTGGTGTGGGCCCTCAAAAAGCTCCGGCCTTATCTCTTCGGCACCCACTTCCGGGTACAGACCGATCATCGGCCCTTGCAGTGGCTAATGCAGATGCGGGGGGAAAACCCGAAACTACTGCGTTGGTCCATCTCCCTGCAGGGGATGGACTTCACTGTGGAACATCAACCTGGGCAAGACCACGCCAACGCAGATGGCCTGTCACGCTTTTTCCGCCTCGACGAAGAGAGTCCCCAAGAGGATGGGTGACTCTCCCCGCCTTCAGCTGGGGGGGACGCATGTTGGACAGGCCACGTGAAGGGCTTGCTCCCTCCCCGCATGACAAGGCCCGAGCCCGGCCCTCCAGGTGTAACCCACAGTAACCACCCGCTCCCCGTCTCATACGGGACCCCTGCCCCCGGACATCCCTGCATCATGGGCCTGGATCACTACCGGCCCCCTCGCCCGGCCTGGGCGCCATCTTGGACATTGCACCACGAGGCCGCGTGGCCTCCGATCGACCCTAACCCTGGGCCTGGCCAGGCCCCGACATCCCGGCACCACCATCCACCCAGGAGGTGAACGGACCACTTGGCAGGTCAATGGGAGAAAGGAGTGTCGATGGCTCTCCCCCGCCAGGTGCCGATCGCCCCCAGCTCCCCCAGGCGCTGGCTCCACCCCCCTGCTGGGTGTCTGGACTCCCTCATCCCGGACCTCCCGACCTCCAAGTGCGAGGGTCCGGACATCAAAGGGCGCCAGACCTATAACTGGGGCAGCTCCAGAGCAGGAAGGCAGTTGTATCCTGGAGTCGAGAGACGCAGTGAAGAACTCATCCTTGACGGATTACTGGCGCTGCCGTAGCCCTGCCTTGCGAACTGTCGACCTGCCTGCTGGCACTGCCGCAACCTTTTGAAACCTTCATCGTCGTCGGGACCTGCTGGCGTGGCCGCGGACCGTTTGTAACCACCACCTTCATCGGGACCTGCTGGCTCCGCCGCGGACCGTCACTACCTTCAAGCATCCCGGGACCTGCAGGCTCCGCCGCGGCCCGATCATCTAGAACGCCGAGCTCGAGGATTGTGAGCTATTCCATCTACCAGATTGGTAACGAGACTGTCCCGCTACCCCTTTCCCAACCAAGAGACTAGAATAGAGGGGACCCCTGAGTCCAGACCTCCTTGTACCATCTCACCGTACTTAAAGAATTGCTTATAAAGTAACGTTGAACCGTATCCTTGTGTGGTGTACATCTGTGGGGGGGGAAGTTACTTGTCTGTACGATCGTTGGAGACTTATTAGCATCAGTCTTAACCCCTTCACAGGTGGGCAAATTCCCCTGCTGTGCTGGGGGGGCGGGGTGGCGCGCACAGCGCCCCCGTGCTCAGCCACGGTGGTTGTGTGCTCATGACGAGCTGAGCTCGTCATGACCACATCCGTTTCTTTAGAACGTTCGCACAGTAGGGGAATTTGCCCAGCATGCAAGCGTTCTAACGGTTAATAGCTTTGGCACTTCTACTTGACAACTCTGCCTCCCTAACTATAGCCAATATGTCCTTTAATTCTGCATCCCCATTTAACTATTTGGTAGCTTATAACATTTTTTTGTAAAATCTCAAACCTGCAATCTAAATATAACCTTTTGAGAGCAGCCACATATGTATCTGTACGTTTGTTAAGTTATTGTTTCCTTTGGAAATATGTATGTCTTCTCATGCCAATAATTTGTTCGGGAGCATAATAACGATCAAAATCACTGATAGGCCAGTTAAAAACATTTGCATAATCTCCCCAGCCAGTATCCTTAGCCAAATGTTCATATACTTTCAAGCCTTCTGGACCAACAGAATGTAAAAATATTATTTTCTTCTGATCAGCTGACATCTTCTCTTCATCATCAATATTGGCAATATATTTTAAAAAAGATGCCTTCCACTCTGACCACTTCGTTCATGGATTGCCCCCTGTTGGGCAAACGCTGACTGAAACTGTTCAAAAGTTAATTTAGTTATGGAAAACAAGAGTCAAACTTAATAAGGAATCCACATCAACCAGGCCGATCTTACTGTATTCTTCCTTGAGTACTGTTTACAACAACCTCCAACGATCCCTCAGAGCTGTTCCTGTTTATTATATTATATTTGTCGAACAGTGACAGTGTAGGAAAAATGTGTACTTCAATCCAAAATGGTGGCATGTATATCATCTACCATGACTTCTCCTTTGATGCCTTACGAATCCTTCCCGTCGTCCACTGGGAAGGTGCCTTTGTCAGAGCAGACTCAGTCAGAAATGTGAGCAAAGAGCAGAGCTTGATGTGGGCTGAATGCAATGGCCAATGCTGGACCACTGCTGCGCGGAGGATCCAAGTGCCGTGCTCCACACAATCCAACGCAGACAGAGCTGGGCTCAAGGAGAGGAGCTCAATGTCACACCAACATTCACTGCCGCACGGGGATACAAATGCTGCATGGCACACAACTCCAACCGTCGCAGTGCTCCAGAAGGTTAAACAGTCAAGATAAGCCGACTCCTAAAATCATTACATCCAACAAGGATTACTGTAAAATGGCCAATATTACATGCAATATCAATTCATAGTAAGGTTGCTATGTGGAAAAGCTCCTAAGACAGCACCTTACTCCGTTGAATATTGATATTCCTTAAGAGGAATTCTCAGACAACCCACCTTCTACACGTAGGCACATCTAGCGTTTGGCAAACTTTCACCGTGTTGTAAAGACACAAAGTAGTCTTTCAGGTAGAAGTTTATTCTTGCCAAAACACCAGCATTGAAAATGAGTACAACCCTTCCAACTTCCTGTGGCAACTGATGATTCCATCTCACCCTAACATTCTAAAATCAGAAGCAGCTGCTTACAGGCTAGAGGCCTGATTTCGATCTTGGCGGTATTACCGTCATCCCCCCCATGTCGGCGCTCCCAAGTACTCCGTTGAGCGGACGGCGTTCCATCCATCGTATTTAGATATGGCATCAAGAGACTGGGTAACCGCCACGTCGGGAGGCTTTTTGGCTGGCTACCAGTACTCCATCGCCATTTTGCAGATCTGAGTCAGATGTTTCCATTATGCTGGAGGCGGAGTCCTGATGGTCTGAGGCCACAGTGGTGTGGACACGGGTAAGCACTACTTATCATTATCTCACTACACATATCTGTTGTGAAGATGTCAATATGTATTTGTAAGTAATGTGTAATTCCCTTGTTTTTATACATATAGTATTGCACACCAGCACCATACACACACTATTGAATGTACACCCACAGGCACCACGAGCACAACAACCACAACTAAATAAATATTTTTTTGAGTGTCTATGCAGGTCTGTACATTGTACCACGATAAGTGGCAAGATGTACACTTATGCATGCCATACATGTACGAGCAATGTAAAAATACACGAGGCTATTGCAAATGTGAACACACAATTCATAGTGAGACATGTGTAATAATACTTACCTTTGACCCCGAAGACAATGTAGTGGCTTGGAATCGTGGTGGCTTGGAATCGTGGCCAAGTTGCATCAGCAAAGGAAGATCCTGGACAATGGGTCAAAGATGGAAACGGAAGTCAGAAATGAAACGACTTGAGGAAGCAGTGGTTGGTAGTAGAAAATATGTTTATTCAGTAATACAACCCCAGAGGCATCCAGGGTCCTTTTTCATCCAGCAACAGTTCACCTCTGATATGTTCCCTGGATTCCACACTCCAGAATCCAGTGAACATGACATAGTCAACACAGAACATTGAGACTGTTACCAAGATAAAACATATCTCCCTTTCTATAATAAAAATAACTAAAATAAAAATTAAAAATAAAAATATATGAACAAGTAAACATATGTAAAGAAATAAGATGTAGCAACTGAACCATATTCCAATTTAAATACACCATTGTCTACGTGCATTTATAATCTTTCATCCAGATTGGTTTTGATTTAGGTCGAATAGATTTCTCCTTCATATTCACAATTGAAGCTTTGACATTAGATTTGGAACGAATAGATTCTTCTTCCATATTCTTAATTGATGCTTTTGGATCAGTACTCATCAATTTCTGACTCAAAATAGGTTTGTGGAATCCAGGGAACATATCAGAGGTGAACTGTTGCTGGATGAAGAAGGACCCTGGATGCCTCTGGGGTTGTTTTACTGAATAAACATATTTTCTACTACCAACCACTGCTTCCTCAAGTCGTTTCAGTGGCCACGAGGATGGGATCCATTTGATGAAGATTTTGATAATACAACCCCAGAGGCATCCAGGGTCCTTCTTCATCCAGCAACAGTTCACCTCTGATATGTTCCCTGGATTCCACACTCCAGAATCCAGTGAACATGACATAATCAACACGGAACATTGAGACTGTTACCAAGATACAACATAAAACAGCAAAAACTGTAAGTCTTTACCCTATTTCCTTCGATTCTGCTAACTCAAAGTAGGAGGTTTCAGCGCCACATTTTCCAAGTCAGAAAGGCACATCATGATTAGGTTGGTGGAAATCCTAGCTGGACTCCCCCTGACAGCCGCATCTGCAGGAGGGAAATGCTGGGGGAGTCGGCAGGACTCGTCCGGCTTTCAGTCATGGGCCGGCCAACATCTTAATTGAGAAGGCGGACTGCCGAGTAGGTGGGCGGTGAAACCATCAAAAATGCGACAGCAGGACCATTAATGCCAAGATCTAAATCCAGCCCTAGGTTACAGTAGCATAACACAATTTGTGCATTCTATTTTTTATCATGTTATGTCAACAGTAAGGCCACCGCATTGATGTACCAAATGATGAGAAGCTTAGCCAAATTCTGCATGCAATATGTGTGTACAATCCAGAAGTTTGGCGGCTGTGATGGAGCAAGTATTCGCACATTACGCGACTTGCTTGTATTCATGAACCTCGAATAACGTTAATGTCATAACCAACATGTTTGTCCTATTAATATTTCACTTTTACACTACACGGGGGTGTCCCAGTGACGCTTGTCTATGTGTTTGCTATTCCTAACTACGCTTGCATATTAAATGGTCGCTGCTTTGCGGGATTCTAGTCTGCGCATGCGTCTGTCATACCCATGTGATGTGACGCACTCGCAGTTCTGGAGGGAAATTGTCGCTCATGCGCAGTACTGCTAAAGATGGCTGCTTTGTTTCTCACATGCTCTTCGCTTGCGCTGCTGCTTTAGCCCAGCTGTTCGTTCTGCTCAACTCCTAATGCTATAGTTATTATAAAAGTAAGGGGTGCAGTATAGCCAATCATGGTATACAGTGTAATAATTTTTTCTATGTTTCTAAATTGTTTTCGCTTACTTTTCATGTAACATTCTCTGGGGGCCTGGGAGAGAGGTGCTACTCCATCTTGGAAGCCTGTGTGGTACCAATCACATGATGGGGGAAAAGAGAGTCATGCCGCAGTGGAACTCAGCCAGCTGGCTGCCGAAGCTAAGATGCTCCTGGGAACCTGAACCATGTCCCAGCGAGGAATGACTGATTCGTACCTGCATTTGTTACAATTGTAATGTTTTACTGTGTACTCTATTATTTTATTAAACTCACATGCCATGGGAACTGGAATGTAAGGGGTGGGTTCAAATATTGAATATTAATCCTGAGAAAGTCTAAAATTCAGGAGGTACAATGACCTAACCACCTCCCGTGCCCAATCAGAATTTAGGGAACCTTTCACTTGCAACATTTGTGGGTGGTACACTGACCCGAAAACCGTATAACTAGCCTAGGTTTAGCTAGAGAAATTGTCTGACTTGTCCGAATAGCTGACCTGTCACTGACCCAACGAACTCTATAGGTGATTGATACAGAGAGCTGCGGAGCACTCTGTCTGTAATTTCCACAAACTCAGTCGGAGTTTGGAAACCTTAAGTGCTGGCGAAGCACTTTGCTGGGAGATTCGAGAACCCAATCGGGGTTATTGGCAGATTCCTTGCAGAGAGGGAGTAGCGCAGGCGTTGCATCTGAAGTTGCAGGTGTTGGTCGTACCCTTTGGTGATCCCGGTCCTGATCCAAATCCTGGGGTTATCCTGTCCTGACTGTCCATGAGCTGTACCTGCTCGCCTATTGGCATCCTAAGTCCTTGAGGGTCCTTTTTCCCGCCTTTTCAACTGACCCGTGGCCAGGGTTAGTCTTCATTCTGTCCTAGGTAAATATAACCTCTATGTGGGTGTTTGTCTATCTAAACTTTTCTCTCCGTCTTAAATAAAGCATAATTGCCTATGTCATTTCCCCGTCTTTCTATATAATTAGACTTTTTCATGCAAAGTGTTTACTAGCATGTTCCACTTTTCTCCCTACCTTTAGTCAAAATACTGAACTGTTTACATATATAGTATGTTCCATTCTTACCCTCCCTTTAGAAAATAAGCACATGTTGATATAGAAACTTTCATGAGTTTCACTTTTTCTGAACCGTTAGAATACTTGAAAGCTTACTATAAATAGTATGTTCCCTTTTTCCCCGCCTTTAGTGACGTTGTGAAAGCATGATAGACTAAAATAGCGTGTTCCTTATTTTTCCCCTCCCTTTTATTCTTCGATTTATAGATGATTCTTACTTTGATTCATAGTTATACTATATTCCTAATCTTAGTCATTGATAGTCTGATCTGTGTAAATTTCATTCTCATGGCATATGATGACGAAGAATAATTAGATAAAGGTGGTGAAAACTTCTTGCGTTTGTGGTTATTATAAAAGTATAAACATTATTCAAATGTACATGGTATTATTTAGGTGTTATTTGCCTATCCTCTGATAGCTCCTGATCCATTGTGATCTTAGGTACCTGTAACAAGGATTGGTAAGTCAGGTACACGCAAGTTATTGAAAAGGAACAAGGGTTACTGATAGTGGTGTGTAGGTTACCTGATTGATGAAATAGTAAATAAAGTTATCATGGGCCCAAGTGTGCATATCTGGTAAAATAAGAGTCGGGTGACCTGCGCTCTATCAGTAATTTTCTGGTAAGCAGAGGGATGGTTAGAACTAGTTAAGATAGGTTAATTGTTGATAACTGTATGAAATAAATTGCTGCTAAAATGTTATTGTTGCAAAAACCGATCGGAAATATTGCTTTGAAATGTTATTCAATTCAATTCAATTCAAAAACTTTATTCGATCATTTGTTAACAATAATCATAAAAGTACATACATACATGATACAATAAAATACATATAAAAAGCAATTGATTTATAAATACTCATGTAACAAAGGACACATTTTTCCTCAAGTGTACCGACTTTAAAATAAATACAGCAGTGAAAAAACAAATGTCCTGCGAATCAAGTGCAAATAAAAGCATCATGGCAGATTTAATAGTGGATACATTATATCTTTTAAAAAGTGGCTTCAAATAGGTTTTACGGAGATGCAGATAAAATGGACATAGCAATAAAAAGTGCTCCGGGCTTTGCTTTGAGGTCCCGTCGCATGGGCAAGGGGCAATAGTGTGGGTCTTAATATGCGGGCATGCAACAAGCATATGAACGGTCCCCATCCGCAGTCTTGTCAGTACATATTGGTGAGAGCGAATGGTAACCATTTTAAGGTATCCTGCGAAACCCGGTTACAACATGTTATACTTATCATAAAAGACATGTGTCGGGTACTGAGAAGTGGCAGCATTACGCTTTAGGGTCCTAGCCCTCATAAAGACTTGTTTAAGTTCTTTCTTAGGGATGTCTATAACGCTAGATGGATTATCACAAACATGCAATTTGAAGACATCCTTAAATACACGGATGATGTAATGAAGCCATGGGATACGAGAACACCTGTCCATATGAAGACAATCTAGAATAATCTTTCTTGTAAACCCTGTCTGCTCCTTAAACCAAATAGAGCTCCACACCAAAAGTGGTCTAAGACTTATTAGAACAGAAAGATGTTCCAGACCGACCTCCTGGTGTATCAGATTGGTTGAGGCAGAGGGTGGTAAGCAAAAAAGCTTTTTAACAAATTTATTTTCCTCCACCTGAAGCATATTATGATTACAGTGGCCCCATACCCCTGAACCATAGAGGGCCAAGGCAACACATTTATGACGATATAAATACAACATATCGGATATACGCCTGGAGCCTAACTTGGAAGCAAACTTGAAAATGCCAAAGGCACACTTGCCCATTTTAGCTCTTACATTACCGTATTTTCCGGCGTATAAGACGACCCGGCGTATAAGACGACCCCCCACTTTGCTTGATCAAATTTAGGTTTTGTGCTATACTCGCCGTATAAGACTACCCCAAGAATACCCCCACTTCCAGCACAGTCCAACGCTCTACTTGTACCTTGTACGCTTTTATAACCTGCACACTTATCACTTTTTTCTCTTGTAATGTACCGATTGCTACCTCATGTATTTTGTTATACCGGTAACCTGCACACTTATCACTTTTTTCTCTTGTAATGTACCGATTGCTACCTCATGTATTTTGGTTGCTCGCTATTGTCACTTTTGAACCATGTAACTTAGGCGGGAAATGTTTCTTCCACCTTGCTTGTATGCTGGGAATATTGCAAGCCTACCGTAATCTCTCCACCCGCTAGTCCTCCGAGTACGCTCAGCTTACCGCAGTGAAGCAGCTCCAGTGCCCGGCGGCGTCTTCCGACTCCGTGGATGCTATCGCGGATCCTCAGCGTTGTCCACCGATGCAATGCTCCGGCGGGAATCCTCCGGCATTATGGCTGCCAATTTCTGCGGGAGGCCTCGGGGTTACCCACCAGGCAGTAGGGGCGAAGTTGGAGCGAAGTTGCGGCTTGAAAGCCAATTGTGCGCGGGAGCCCCCAGGATGCAATGCTCTTCAACTCTTCACCTCTGTGGCTGGCGGGCGGATTAGAGCCACCCTCCCCCACCTCCGGCTGGATTAGAGCCACCCTCCCCCACCTCCGGCTGGGCCGGAAGCGCGAGAACCTTCAGGAGTAGTCCGCGCTGTTGAAAAAAACCACGAAAACAAACAGTCTAATTTTTTTTGGTTTTTTTTTTTTGTTTTTGAAAACCTTTATTGTGCACGAAATACAGAACAAATACGGGCCCACAACCTTCCGGCCGGCCACGAACTCTCATGTAGCACCAAAGCAAGCAATACGGTGACATAGTAATACTGCTGCATATCGGCTATGAATCAGGAATCAGACTGGAAATTGCCGTAAGACCATGACACAGGAGTAATTAAGGTTAAGTTTTCAAGTTTTTTTTTGCGCAACTAGTAAATTCAGGCCGTATTGTTCCGTACTCATAAAATGATAAAATAAGAACAAGGACCATGCAGGTGGGACATGACAGGAGCTACGCTTCACACAATCCACATCTCAACAAGCAGTCCCGACCGGGCAGGATGGCCACACAATATTCACGTTACAGGGTAGCAATCCCAACTACCTACTCATATCTACTCCGCCACCCTTAACCCAATATGCCTGAACACGGGCCAAGAAAAAGAAAACATAAAAGAGGCAGAAAACAGGTCCCATAGAAACTAACAACAAATAAAATGTAACCCCCCACCCTACACACATGCAGAGGCTATGGCCTACCCCCCCCCTAGCAGAGTGTCTGTCGCCCCATAAACCCGAAATACAGCAAGAGAAGAAAGAGGTAGAAGAGAAAGGTGAGATAAAGCAAGAAAAATGCAGCAAAGGAAGAAAGAAAGGAACAGGAAACGAAATATTTAAACTCTTGAATATAGGGAGGAAGAAAAGAACGAGCTGTTCCACCACTCCCAAAAAGAAGGAAGCGGGGAGGAGCCTTTACAATACCAGAACTCCCGGACTCCCAGCCATCTACAAACCCTACGTCATGTTAGCGTTCCGGTCCGGATCCCCCCCGGCTAGTCAATACAGGGTCAGCAGCCTTCAATAGCAACTTCTGTCCCTGAGCCACCCGCCCACAAAACAACAGTCGCCCCATTAAGAGGAACCAAAAATGATAGTACACAATACTTGCGACTTGTAGTGAAGGGAGAGGCCAGCGCGCACAACAGGAAATACAGTATGAAATAGGTGGAAGTCTCACTGAATGTACAATCAATACATCAACAAGTGTTTCAGTCCGGGGTCACAACCAGGCAGACAGTCAGTGCCAACAATGGAAGAGTCATCAGCCCTGTCCCGAACGCCGGAATCCCACCAGGCAGAGCCACAGCGAAGCAGTGAGACAATATGGCCGCAGAGAGAATGAGAGTGTCGCAGGAACACAAAATGGCCGTCGGGGGCCAACAGTAACCCCATCAACTGTAGTAGTGAGTTCCCCAGGAACCTGCAGAGCGTTCGAGTTCTTCGAATACAAAGCCGGAGGGCACAACCCAGGGGCCGGTGATGAGGTCGACAATGTCTTAGACATGTCCCAAGGCACTTGCGATGAATATTCCAACAATGTTGCACTCTCCGGTGGAAGGAGAAACAAAGTATCCCAGATAGAGGCAGCAGGCGGACAATCTCGGGCATCAGTAAATGCAGGAGCGGACACCTCTGTCCGGTTGGCAGGAGGAAGCGCTGTATCACCATGAAGCGCAGGCGGAGATGAGGGTAGGTTTGGCGAGGTCAGTACAGTACAGTCCCGTCGCAGCGACGACGCCATGTCGTCCAGCTTCTCTCGCAGCACTTGGCAGCCTTGGCGCACATCAGCGCGGAGGTCATGCAGGGCAGTCAGGAGGATTTTTAGAGAAAGTGCAGGCTGAAGCCCCCGGCTCTCACTTCCCAAGGGAGGCAATCGGGAAGCGGACCCCATCACAGGCGGGGCCACACAGGCCAGTGACAGGGACGGGCGTTCTCCCCCACGCTTCAGAGCCGCAAACAAAGCCATCATGGCAAAAGTCCGGGGAAATTCGCGGGATAATCGTGGCACAGGCGAGCGTCCATTGCGGGGCTAGAGCACTACAAAGTACAGCACCAGTGAGGCACACATCGAGGAGAGGCGCCCCGTACCATAGGGGGGTAGTGAGGCGTGGGGCCAGGCAAGCATGGGCTATCAAACATGGCCGTGCAACACTCTCCGATCGTACCTGCCCCAAACAAAGGATCCGTGGTGATAGGGTGTCTCAGCGCAACGAGCGCTCGCTCCTGGCCTCCTTCAGCAATCGCCGTAAGCGTCGCAGCACAGACAGTGCATCATGAGGTCCCCACCGGTGCTCCGGTCGTCAGCGCCGATCAGGTCTCGCGGCCGCCATCAGGTCTACGGATAACGGCAATGGGCTATTGTGCAGGCGGGCGCCCGGGCAGCAGGCAGTACCGCGGCTATCTCTGGCCGCCGGGCAGGTCGAGAGACCAGGAACGCACCGCTGGAGTCAGCGCCGCGCCGCACTTCCAAACAGTCTAATTTTGTATCCGGCGTATAAGACGACCCCCAACTTTTCAGAAAATTTTAAGGGGTTAAAAGGTCGTCTTATACGCCGGAAAATACAGGTAGTCACTTCGGACGCCCATATGCCCACACTATTAAAAGTAATACCTAAATAGCAAAATTTGGCAACCACTTGTACTATTTGATCCATAACTATAAAAGGTCTTACATTTTTGACTTTCTTGCCACAGGCCATAATAAAGGTTTTTGAATTGTTAATTTTTAATTTTCTTCCATTGATAAAATCTACAAATTTATCCATGAGTCTCTGCAGCCCGACAGGGGTTCTAGAGAGTAGGACCGTGTCGTCGGCATAAAGCAATACCGGAATAGATATGCCGTCGGCAGTCGGCGCATCAGCACTGACAGCACGTAGTTTGGATTCAATGGCATTGATAAAAAGGGAGAAAAGAAGGGGGGCAAGGACACATCCCTGCCTGATACCAGAGCCTACAGGGATATTAGGGGAGCACTCACCCAGTTGCCCATAACGTATCTTTGCCGTTAACTTCCTATACAATTGAGCCAGAAAATAAATGATTTCCCGTGGGGCGCCCATATCCAGTAGGGTTGTCCACAGAAGACCGTGATCGACCAGATCAAAGGCACTGGAGAGGTCCGCAAAACAAAGGAACAGTGAGCCTTGCTTAGCGCGTGTGTATTTGCCTATGATGAGGTCCAGGTTTATGCACTGTTCTATTGTGCCTAACCCCTTGCGGACTCCAAACTGGGAGTCCGCAAGGACACCCTTTTCTTCAACCCAGTCCTCCAGACGACTCAATAACACCCTGCTCATGATTTTAAGGGAGTAAGTAAGGAGTGAGATAGGGCGGTATTTTTTTGCCTCTCCTCTCTCTCCTTATTTGTAGATAGGGATAATAATGGACTCCCCCAGACCTGTGGGGCCGAGGTCGTTGCTGCTGCATTGAACACCTTGGTCAGCAGTGGGCTCCAAAGGGATATCTCAGCTTTATAAAGGTCCACGGGTACCCCATCGGGGCCCGGAGCCTTCCCCCCCTTACTACACCGAATGGCCATGTCCACCTCCGTGACTGTGATATTAAGGGGTAAGGGGATGTCAGCCACAGCATCCCTATCACTCCCTACATCCAATCCATCGGGGTTAAAGATGCTAGAAAAATGAGCCACCCACTGTTCCTCGCTCACTTGGGCAGACAGCACCGGGAATTTGTCCTTCTGGAGAAATGGACTATTGCTGCGTGTGCCCCCTGCCTTGCCTTGACTGCCTCGCGGCCTGCCTCGCTGCCGCTGACCACGCCCCCTCCTCCGAGCGGCGTGGTCCGTGCTCGCCTGCCGGTTTGCTTTAACTGTTTTTATTTTTCTGGGTCTTGTTTTTACTCTCCATTTGTGCCTGTTTTTCTTGTGAATCTGTGCCTGTGTTAGCGTTTTCCTTCCTGTTTGCCCGCCTGCCTCGCCGCCCTCCGCTCTCCCTCCCCGCTTCCCGCCACCGCCGCTTACCCCGCCCCTTTTTCCCTTCTGTACCCTCCCCGCTCCCGCCTCCCAGCTGCTCCGCCCACCCGCGCACTTGGCCTTATATGGCGACCGTGCGACGCAGGTGAGTGTGACCCACTTGTGGGACACCCCCGCGCCGCACGGCCACCAGCTGCTGCGTGTGCCCCCTGCCTTGCCTTGACTGCCTCGCGGCCTGCCTCGCTGCCGCTGACCACGCCCCCTCCTCCGAGCGGCGTGGTCCGTGCTCGCCTGCCGGTTTGCTTTAACTGTGTTTATTTTTCTGGGTCTTGTTTTTACTCTCCATTTGTGCCTGTTTTTCTTGTGAATCTGTGCCTGTGTTAGCGTTTTCCTTCCTGTTTGCCCGCCTGCCTCGCCGCCCTCCGCTCTCCCTCCCCGCTTCCCGCCACCGCCGCTTACCCCGCCCCTTTTTCCCTTCTGTACCCTCACCGCTCCCGCCTCCCAGCTGCTCCGCCCACCCGCGCACTTGGCCTTATATGGCGACCGTGCGGCGCAGGTGAGTGTGACCCACTTGTGGGACACCCCCGCGCCGCACGGCCACCAGCTGCTGCGTGTGCCCCCTGCCTTGCCTTGACTGCCTCGCGGCCTGCCTCGCTGCCGCTGACCACGCCCCCTCCTCCGAGCGGCGTGGTCCGTGCTCGCCTGCCGGTTTGCTTTAACTGTTTTTATTTTTCTGGGTCTTGTTTTTACTCTCCATTTGTGCCTGTTTTTCTTGTGAATCTGTGCCCGTGTTAGCGTTTTCCTTCCTGTTTGCCCGCCTGCCTCGCCGCCCTCCGCTCTCCCTCCCCGCTTCCCGCCACCGCCGCCTACCCCGCCCCTTTTTCCCTTCTGTACCCTCCCCGCTCCCGCCTCCCAGCTGCTCCGCCCACCCGCGTACTTGGCCTTATATGGCGACCGTGCGACGCAGGTGAGTGTGACCCACTTGTGGGACACCCCCGCGCCGCACGGCCACCAGCTGCTGCGTGTGCCCCCTGCCTTGCCTTGACTGCCTCGCGGCCTGCCTCTCTGCCGCTGACCACGCCCCCTCCTCCGAGCGGCGTGGTCCGTGCTCGCCTGCCGGTTTGCTTTAACTGTTTTTATTTTTCTGGGTCTTGTTTTTACTCTCCATTTGTGCCTGTTTTTCTTGTGAATCTGTGCCCGTGTTAGCGTTTTCCTTCCTGTTTGCCCGCCTGCCTCGCCGCCCTCCGCTCCCCCTCCCCGCTTCCCGCCACCGCCGCTTACCCCGCCCCTTTTTCCCTTCTGTACCCTCCCCGCTCCCGCCTCCCAGCTGCTCCGCCCACCCGCGCACTTCGCCTTATATGGCGACCGTGCGAACGCGCAGCGGTCACGCGCAGCGGGCGCGCCGATTGTGCGCCGAAGGCGCGCCACAGGTAAGCCCGCCTGCGCCCGTCCGCGACCGGACCGCGCCCAGCGCCAGGACCCCTGGCCCACGAGGACCCCGACCGACCCGCCTGACGTACACCGCCGCCACCCTCAACGCACTCAACGCCGGCCGACCCCCAGGATGCTACCAAGCCACCCCGAGACGAACCCACGGACCCTTCAGCTGCCACGCCTGCAAGTTCACCTGCATCCGGACCTGCCCGGCACCAGCACCCGCCAAGCCGAACACCAGCAGCAGCCACCTCAAGTGCATCCTGCTCAACACCCGCTCCGTCCACAGACACGCCACCGAACTCTGGAACCTCCTAGACACTGCAGACCCGGACGTTGCCTTCCTCACGGAGACCTGGATGAACGCCTCTTCAGCGCCCGACATCGCCATCGCCATCCCAGAGGGCTACAAAATCACCCGGAGGGACCGCACCGCCAACCAGACGGGAGGAGGCATCGCCATCATCCACAAGAACACCATCCGCATCACGACTAGCACCGAAGACACCCTCACCACCGCCGAACACCTGCATTTCCAGATCCACATCAACCCCAAGACCACCCTCAGAGGCACCCTGATCTACTGACCCCTGGGACCACGCACTCAATTCAGCGAGGACATCGCCGACGTCATCAGCCCGCACGCCCTCCGCTCCGCTGACTACATCCTCCTGGGAGACCTCAACTTCCACCTGGAGAACAACAACGACCGCAACACCAGCACCCTGCTCGACAACCTCGCCAACCTTGGACTCAAGCAACTGGTGTCCTCCCCCACCCACCTCGCCGGACACACTCTCGACGCCGTCTTCTCATCCAGCAAAGACATCGCCTTCAGCCACGCCACCGGACTCCACTGGACGGACCACAGCTGCGTCCACTTCACCTTCAACAGAACGACGATCCACCACCACCAGCAACAGGTTGCTCGAAGAAGCTGGAACAAGATCACAGCCGACCAACTCGCCGCCTCCCTGAACCAGCACCCACCTGCCAGCTCAGCAAACCCCAGCCAGGCCGCCGACAACCTCACGAAGTGGATCAGCAACTGCGCAGACGAACTCGCCCCTCTGAGGATCCCGCCCAGCAGACACGGCAGCAAGAAAGCACCATGGTTCACCGACGATCTCAAGAGCTCCAAGAAGAACTGCCGAGCCCTCGAGAGAGTCTGGAGAAGGGAACCCACACCGAACAACATGACCACCCTCAAGCTCGCCACCCGGAAGCACCACCAGCTGATCCGCACCGCCAAGAAAACTGCATTCAAGGACCAGCTGGACAACAACGCACACAACTGCAAGGAACTCTTTAACATCGTGAAAGAGCTCTCCAACCCCAACGCCGGAAACAACGACATCACCCCATCGCAAGACCTCTGCAACTCCCTCGCCACCTACTTCCACAACAAGATCGCGGACATACACAACAGCTTCAGCAGTCAACCGACGCACGCCACGACCGCAGCAACGCCACCCACCACCACCCTCCGCGCCTGACCCCGGTCAGCACCGAAGACACGGTCCGCATGATGAACTCCGTCCACTCCGGATCTCCAACCGACCCCTGCCCTCACCACGTCTTCAACAAAGCCGACGCTATCATAGCACCCCACCTACGGGACATCATCAACACCTCCTTCGACTCCACCACCTTCCCTGAGAGCTGGAAGCACGCCGAACTCAGCGCTCTACTCAAGAAACCCACAGCGGACCCCACCGAACTCAAGAACTACCGCCCCATCTCGCTCCTCCCGTTTCCTGCAAAAGTCATCGAGAAGACCGTCAACAAACAGCTGGCCGCCTTCCTCGAGACGAATGGATCCCTCGACCCCTCACAGTCCGGCTTCCGAGCCAACCACAGCACCGAGACCGCCCTCATCGCTGCCACCGACGACATCCGAGCCCTGATGGACAACGGAGACACAGCGGCCCTCATCCTCCTAGACCTCTCCGCGGCATTCGACATGGTCTGCCACCGCACCCTAGTGCATCGCCTCAGCAACGTCGGAATCCAGGAGAAGGCACTGGACTGGATCATCTCCTTCCTCAACGGAAGAACGCAGAGAGTCCACCTACCACCGTACAAGTCAGAGGCCACCGAAGTCATCTGCGGCGTCCCCCAAGGATCCTCTCTGAGCCCCACCCTCTTCAACGTCTACATGAGCCCCCTCGCGGCCATCGTACGCCAACACAGCCTCAACATAATCTCCTACGCCGGCGACACCCAGCTGATCCTGTCCCTGACCAACGACCCCGCCGCCGCCAGAGCCAACCTGCACAAAGGGATGAAAGAGGTAGCCGAGTGGATGACGACCAGCCGCCTGAAACTGAACTCAGACAAGACAGAGGTCCTCATCCTGGGCTCCTCGCCCTCCGCCTGGGACGACTCCTGGTGGCCCCCCGCCCTGGGCACCGCACCCAAACCGACAGACCACGCACGCAACCTGGGCTTTATCCTGGACTCCTCGCTCTCCATGACCAGACAAGTCAACGCCGTCTCCTCGTCGTGCTTCAACATCCTGCGCATGCTACGGAAGATCTTCCGGTGGATCCCCACCGAGACCAGGAAAACCGTCACCCAGGCCCTCGTCACCAGCCGACTGGACTACGGCAACGCCCTCTACGCCGGAACCACCGCCAAGCTCCAGAAGAGACTCCAGCGGATCCAGAACGCCTCAGCCAGACTCATCCTCGACATCCCACGCTACAGCCACATCTCCGGACATCTGAGAGACCTGCACTGGCTCCCCGTCAACAAAAGAATCACCTTCCGTCTCCTCACCCACGCACACAAAGCCTTACACGAGCAAGGCCCGAGCTACCTCAACAACCGTATCAACTTCTACGATCCGAAACGCCACCTTCGATCAGCCAGCCACGCCCTCGCCGCCGTCCCCTGCATCCAAAGAGCGACAACAGGAGGAAGGTCCTTCTCCTACCTGGCCGCCAAGACCTGGAACTCCCTCCCGACCGACCTGCGCCTGACCCAAGACTACCTCTCCTTCAGGAAGAAGCTGAAGACCTGGCTATTCGAGCAGTAGCGGCACCTCCCCCCCCCCCTAGCGCCTTGAGACCCTACGGGTAAGTAGTGCGCTCTATAAATGTCTTTGATTGATTGATTGACCGTGGACCAGAATAACTTAGTATCCCTAAGATCCACGGCCTTAGTCAGGTTGTCCCAGGCTTCTTCCCTTAATTCCTGTTTCCTGGCCTTCAGGTGAATAGTATAGTTCCTCCTTAGGGCCCTGACTGCTTCCCTATCCCTAGGTTTACAAATGAGAGCAGCTTTTAATTTTTGTAGTGATTTAGTACATTCCCTATTGAACCACCCACAGGTGGTCCCGGTCCCCTTGGGCTTTGTACCAGTTAAAATTTTAGCAATATTTTTATTGATGGTATCAAAGCTAGCTAATATGCCAGCACTACCTATGTCAGGCTCGAGACAATACTCTACCTCATCTAGACAAGCTGACACTATGGTACTTAATAGGCGTTCCTCATTGTGCCTGCCCCATTTGATTCTAGGGCCGTTTGGTCTGTGTGGAATTACGTCTGACACTATGCCGTGCGACGCCTTTATCTTATCCCCCCACAGGGATAGGTACATTGTTAAGCAGTTGTGGTCGCTAAGGGCTAAATATTGCTTTGAAATGTTATAAAATGTTTTGAAATTAGTTTTTATGAAATGCTGCTATAATAAGTGTATATTAACAAATTGTTAGTGATTGTTATATCTTGTCTGGAAATCCCCGGGGGTAGAATAGCGGGTGGTGAGTAGAATCCACTCTGCGGAGAGGTCACTTACTGTGAGGAAAATTAGTGCATGCTTAGGTAAAACTGGAAGCGCTAATTAGGGTTTTTCTGTATGCATAGTTGAATAAATGATAGCAACGAGTTTGCTAATGAAACTTCAGTTGTGATATAACCTAGTAAGGGTCACACAGGGAAGGAGTAGTAGGTTCATCGGAGCTTGAGTGATAGCAAAGGAGTTCGCTAGTGAAACTTTAGACTTAGTATATATCCCGGAAAAAGTGGATGAGTCAAAGAAGTAACAGGTTCTCTAATGCTTGTGTGAAGGGTAGGCAGGAGGGTCTATCCGTAGTGTATGAAAAGTAAACAGAAGAGGTTTACTTGCAGTAAAACAAATCTTTCTTTATAGACACTCGAGTACAGTGGCGAATGTTATACATTGTAAACTAAACTGAGCACTTGCACTTTAAAGAAATCAAGTTTCCGTTACCTTGTGAAGGAGGGAGTCGGTCGCGGAGCTGCGCTGACGTCACTCTGAGCCGCGCTGGTATTGGTCCAAACAGCGGGTGTGTAACGAAGCTGGTATTGTAAAGGAGGGGTGAGTGCCGGAGCGTGAGACCGTGTCTCGCGAAAAAGCCGCGCACCCATTGGTCAAAAATACTTGCAATCACAGTGTTGATTGGTTGTTGAAAAGTTGAAAGACGCGCTAGCATTGGAAAAGGATTGTAAACAAAAATACGTAGTTCCCACGCAAAACTCGGTTTACGAAGTATATGTGGTATCCAGAATTTTTACCTGATCCGCGAAACTTAGAGTTTCGTAAGGAGCAGATGCTAAGAGGCAGACCTTACAATATGTACGGAAGCAAGAGAAAAATGACTTTCGCAGACAAGGTCAAGAATTATTTCAAGAAAGATAAGCCCATAAAAACTAGAGAAGGTGTAATCATTCCACCACCTAATACTCCCGCATCATTTATGATGTTTGACAAAGGGTATCATACCTGTGTATGGTTGGAAAATTGGGTAGAATATACCAAAGATGACGGAATTTTAGCATTTCCTCTAGATGGTACCTTTAATGGTAGAATTTTGTTTAATTTAAGGACTCGAATGAATGACTTACACCCCAGACCAAGGTTGACGCAATATGAGGCTTTAGAAGAATGGGAGATTGAGGCCTTGGAGCGAGACAGACCCAGAATGGAAAAGGGAATAAGTAAATGGTACCCGAAAATGCAGAGAGACCAAAGAGAAAAAGATGAAAGAATGGAGACAGAATATGATGGTCGAGGGACTATATCCAGTATTTGCTGTAGACGAACCCGTAGGAGGAAAAAGCACAGAGAAAACCCGACACCTAATGGCTGCGGGTGATTCAGAAGATGAATATCTTGAGGATTTGTTAATGAAAAATCCACCACCATATGATGAGGAGTCTAGGTCCCTGAGTTCGAAAAATCAATTTTTTAGACATCCTAGGGATAGAAGGGCCAGTGCAACTAAAGCGACATGACTAGGTTACAGACCTAGTGGTAATGAGGGATCAAGCATGTCTGATCCGACTATTCCCTGTTATAGACCGATTTGTGGTAAGGGACCAAGTAGGACAGTTCCAACTGCCCCGAGTCTTTACCCTCCTTTAATTCCACACGTGATACCTGAAACCTCCATGGAAAAGATTTTTTCAGGAGCGAGAAAAAGAAGCCTTAGTTAAACAGAGAAGTGAACTCATTCAGAAAATATCCCAGCTAAATACAAGTCCTGAAGCTCTGACAATTCCAGTAACCATTGGCCCAGTTGTTCCCCTCTATGGGGATAGACAGGCCAGTCCAAAAACTCCAGTTATTACTCCAGCTGTAGTACCGCCCAGAAAAGAGCCTTTAATAGTTGATGACCAGGCAAGTGAATGCAAGTCTGTAATTTCCCTAATGGATTTGCCCATAAGAGAACCAGAAGGCAGCGCACAGAGAACCAGAACTCAGACTAGTGCAAGAGAAGTTCTGATGGAAACAGCTTCAGGTACTCAAAGTGCTACGGTAGTGACTCCAGAAGAATTAGATAGATGACCCGAGAATTAGAAAAGGTAAATCCTTAGCCAAAACCATTAGATATTTACAAATTAAGAATTGAATTGGAAGAACTAATGGCTGGGAACGTGGGACTAGACAGGTTGAACACCCTTAGTGAGGAAGAGGTATTGTTCATCTGTAAGAGCATTACCAGAAACACCAGAGTGTTCCATGAGAAACTAATGGACACAGCAGCTAATATGGGAATAGATGTTAGCAGATGCAAAGTATTGCAGAAGCCCTACAGAGCAGAATTTTCTGACAAAGATTTAGAAAACATGATCGTGTCAGGGAAAAAGGTGCAGATAAGAGAATTGCTGAGTCTGTTACAGAAATGGAGAGACTTAGAGAAATGGAAAGCCAGGTGGGCAAAGAAAAAGGAAGACAGTAAGTCCAGACAAGTGACTTCTGAATATGTCCTAAAAGAAGTTGACAAGGCAGAGACTTTGTATCCTATGAGAGAAGTGCCAGGTGGGAAATATGTACATGTTCCATGGTCCCCACAGGATATTGTGTCATTCACAAATCATTTCCCAAAATTGCGAGAGAAACCTGTGGAATGGTACAGACAGGTTGAGAGATTTATAAAAGTTCAAAAATGTCTCCTGAAAGACCTACATGGGTTCTTCGACATTGTAGTTCCTGTAGATTTGTGAACAGAATGTAAAATTGCTGTTGATTGGCCAAGTGAGGAGTACGCTAGGGACCCAAGAACAGGAGCCCCCTCAGCTGAGGTAATGAGAAAGTATGGCCAAGTAATCCTGTACCTGAAAGGAAAGGTGCCTGCTAAAGAAACTGACTGGACCCGTATAGATAGAACTATCCAAAATTGTGATGAAACTGTACATTCATATTATGAACGACTGTTACAGGTGTTCAAAACGTACAGTGGAATCGATAACATAGAGAGGAAGGACATGACCCATTTCATTTATCGATTCATGGTAGGGCTAAGTCCTGAAATTTCACAGTGGATTAAAGACAATAAAATCTGTTGGCAGTCAAAACCTATGGATGAGGTCCTGAAATACGCCAAGTATTGTGAAGATGAAATGGAAAACAAACGGAAAGCATTAAAAGAAAAGGTCATGTGGGCACAAGTGAAATTAGCAGAGCAACAAGAAAAACATTTAAGTAAAATGAATAGTAATACTCAGAATCAAAGCCCTGGGGGTGGAGGGAAGCCCCGAGTAAGAATGAGGTGGGAGGAAGCCCGGAAGAAATTCCCCTGTCACGGGTGCGGACAGATAGGGCACTGGAGAGACGAGTGTCCAGCGCTACAGAATGGTAATGTGCCCAATAATGATTTGAATCCACAGGTGCAGAAAGAGGGGCCACGAAAGATCCAGCAACTGGTAAAACAGAATCAGTTGCCTCGTGCACCTAGGCCAAATTATAGGAGCAAAACACAGCAGGGCGAGGAAATAGAGGTATGGGGAGGAAAGGAGGATATAAATGCAGCAACTTCGCAATTCCTTTTGAATGACACATTCCTCTGTGATGAACCTTACTGACGGTGCCTGAGGGGGGAGGACGAGGAGTGCGTGCTTGGCGCCTCCTTGCTGGTGGACCAGTCAGGGCCATACATTGAAGGAAAGGTTGAAGGGAATGATGTCACCTTTCTATTGGACACTGGTGCTACCCGCTCTACTGTGAGAACAGCAGACGTTCCAAACCTACCCCTCTCGGGAGAAGCAATCCAAGTAGTGGGTGTTTCTAATCAACTAATTAGTACCCCAGTTACAGAGCCCATGGAGATCACAATAGGTAACTTCAGAGAAATGCACAGATTTGTTGTCTGTGATTCCAGTCCTGTGAACTTACTAGGACGTGATTTGCTGTGCAAAATGAATTGTACCATCTTTTGCACACCAAACGGCGTTGAAATACAAACCCCAGATGAAGACGGAATTTACAAATTAATGTTAATAAGGCCTGACTCAGAGGTTAAAAGACTGACAATGCAAGACTTACCTGAAGAGCTCCAACAGACAGTGAAACCAGAGGTATGGGATTTCACTGGCAAAGATGTAGGAATAATGGCAAATGTAGACCCAATCCAAATAGCCATAAAGGAAAATGCAGTTTACCCAAATACCAAGCAGTATAAAATGAGTGCAGAAGTAAAAGCAGGGGTTGCCATTGAAATAAAAAGACTATTGGAAGCAAACATCGTACAAGAGGTGATGAGCAGTCCTTGTAATTCGCCCATAATTGGAATTAAGAAACCGAGTGGAAAGTACAGGGTAGTGCAGGACCTGCGCAAGGTAAACAAA
This sequence comes from Lissotriton vulgaris, assembly GCF_964263255.1. NCBI lineage: Eukaryota > Metazoa > Chordata > Amphibia > Caudata > Salamandridae > Lissotriton > Lissotriton vulgaris. Next base: position 220,868,691 of record NC_141691.1, on the reverse strand, counting down.
ATTGTCGTTCCTTGCTGTCCTATTGTGCCAAACCCTGCAGTGATTTTGTACCAAATCCCATGGAATGCTGGATGGTTTACTGTCATCGACTTATGTCACGCATTCTTTTCAATCCCATTGCATCCAGACAGCAAATTTATTTTCTCATTTGAATTTGACAGTCATATCTACGTCTGGAATCGTGTTCCTCAGGGGTACACAGAGAGTCCTTCGATTTTCAATCAGATTTTGAAAAAATGCCTTGAATCCTTGGTCTTACTTGGGGAATCAGTTTTGGTCCAATACATAGACGACCTTTTGGTGGCGTCTTAAAGTCGGAAAGACTGTGTTACTGATACCATTGCCTTATTGAATCATTTAGGTGAAGGAGGACATAAAGTATCACCAGACAAATTACAGTTCTGTACCAATTCAGTGAAATATCTGGGGCACCAGATAGAAAAAGGTTTCAGGAAGGTTACCACAGAAAGAATTAGAATAATTCGAAACATGGAACTACCAAATACTCAGAAAGAAATCAGAATGTTCCTCGGAGTTGTAGGATACTGCAGACAGTGGATTGTGGGATTTGCAGTCCTAGCAAAGCCATTAATAAAAATGACAAAGAAAGGAGCAAAAGACCCAGTGGAGTGGGATGATGAAAGCATGACATCTTTTGTGAAATTGCGAGACTGTCTATGCACAGCTCCCGCATTGGGAAAGCCTGACTATTCAAAAGACTTTGCCCTGTTTTGTGACACATGAGACAATTGTGCACTTTCAGTCCTAACTCAAATTCATGGTCTGACTAGACGTCCGGTGGCATACTTTTCTGCTACCTTGGATCCAGTGGCTGCTGGATTGCCTGGATGTCTGAAAGCAGTGGCTGCAACTTGCATGAGTCTTGAACAGAGCGAATCCATCATTATGGGACATCCTGTAACTGTGTATGTTCCACATGCAGTTGTAATCCTACTAACCCGAACCAAAACTCAGTATCTCACACCTAATCGGCTGACTAAGTATGAAAAAATTCTGGTGGGTGCAGCAAATGTAACCATTACTCGGTATAATATACTGAATCCAGCAACTCTATTACCAGATACACTGGTTGCAGAAGTCAAAGGAGAGGTCGAGCATAATTGCATTGACCTGACTGAATTTAGCACAAAACCACGCCCAGACATCAAGGAAACGCCCCTGCCTATAGAAGATTTTGAGCTATTTGTAGATGGCTCATGTTTGAGACATGAGGATGGAGGTTTAAGTGCTGCCTATGCCGTGTGTACTCTAGAAAAGACAGTAGAAGCATCCTACTTATTTGGAGTAAAGTCTGCACAAGTAGCCGAATTGTTGCATTGGCAAGAGCCTGTAAATTTGGGAAAAACAAGAGAATAACCATATACACTGATAGCCAGTATGGTTATGGGGTTGTGCATGACTTTGGCCAGTTATGGCTGCAAAGAGAATTTATGACTCTTCGGGTACTCCTATCCGAAATGGGAAAGTGGTGCAGAACCTATTGGAAGCAATCCAGTTACCAAAAGAATTGGCAGTGGTCAAGTGTGCTGCTCACAAATCTGGCAACGACGATGTGACAGCCGGAAATAGATATGCTGACCAATTAGCCCAATATTGTGCAAGACATAGAATGTCAGTCAATATCAAATTGAGGGAAATCGGAAACAGCTGCCAACTTATGGTGTTTGAGGATGTATCAACATGGGAGGAACTGAGAGATTTGCAAAAGGCAGCAGAACCAGAGGAAAAGGAAAAATGGAGACAATTTAGTTGTCGGCAAAGGAATGAAGATGGTGTCATTGTCTGTACTGATGGTATGCCTGTGTTGCCAGACAGCTTGCTTGCTCCTATGGCCCGGCTGATACATGGAGATACGCACATAGGGAGAGACGCAATGGTCCGCGTTTTCAAACAGACATGGTACAATTCGAAGTTCAGGAACATTGCAGAAGCACTCTGCCAGAGGTGCTTAACTTGTCAGCAATTTAATCCTGGGAAGAAAACAGTAGTGTTGCCAAGTACAATTGGAAAAGCAGAGGGCCCTTTTGTCAAACTACAAATTGACTTTATACAGTTACCCATCTGTAAAGGAATGAAGTACGTCCTTTTCATAGTCTGCCTGTTTTCAAAATGGGTGGAAGCTTACCCAGCTAAGAAAAACGATGCAATAACTGTAGCAAAATTGTTACTAAGGGAACTGATACCTAGGTTCGGTTTTCCAGTCACAATTGAATCAGACAGAGGTGGGCATTTTCAAAATGACGTAATAGGCCTGCTCTGTGAAGCATTCAAAATTACACAAAAACTGCACTGTGCATATCATCCAGAGGCTTCTGGAGTAGTAGAACAATTGAATGGCACTATAAAGTCAAGATTGGGGAAAATGTGTGACTCTACTGGAATGAATTGGATAGACGCTTTACCCATTGTCCTGATGGGACCAAGAAGTATTCCAGATAGAAAAACAGGCCTGAGTCCCCATAAGATACTGATGGGAAGAGTAATGCGGCAAGCATGGGTACCAGGACACAAACTGCTAAGTATTTCTGATGATTTGGTACTAGAGTACTGCAAGCAACTGGGTGACCAAGTGCGTTCTATCTCTCACCAGATTGGGGAAGACGCCGTCGCCAGGCCAACAACTCCAGTCCATAATCTGAACCCGGGTGATTGGGTTGTACTAAAGAAACACACCCGGGCGAGTTGCCTTGCACCGAAGTGGGGAAAACCAAGACAAGTGATTCTTGTTACCACGACAGCGGTGAAGTGCGCAGGTGTACCAAAGTGGATCCATGCCAGTCATACGAAATAGGTGACAGAAGAAGAAGCAACTGAGGCTGAAGGTTGTGCAGCTGAAGGGTCTCCAGACGTTGGTCCTGAGATAGCTGATGACGAACAACCAAGCACCAGTCAAGACGAATGGGTCCCAGTAACCGACCTGACAGTCGATCCAATAAGAACCAGAAGATATACCTACGTAGATAGAGAGTGGGATAGTGAGGATGAAACAGGAATAGAAAGAGATAATCAGGTCATCAAAATCCATGTCAAATCTGATGAGGAGGAAGGTCAGATAGGGACAGAACAGGTTATCGACACACCTCCAAGAACTCCAGAGACTGAAAAGGGACAGTTAGAAATTAGGGCTAAAGTTCAAGAGGAAGAAAATCAAGGGTTCGAAGTGCTTGAACAGGACCAGATAGAAATAGATGAATGCGTTCAGGAAACAGAATTTGAAACGAACAAAAGGCAAAATCAGCATACACCTGAACAGGGCCAGCTTAGTAACCAGGCAGAAGAAACTGAAATAAGACCTGGAACTAGTCAGACAGGAAGGGAAGAAGACAGCGTTGAAATAAATGTGTCATAACTGAATGAAAATAAAAGACCATTAGAAGAAAGAAAAATAACAGTGCCAGTTAAAAGATTTAAAAAGAAGAAAAGTGAACCCAGGTTCATAAAAAGACTGAGACTAAGACTGAAAACTGTAGAGGAAATACTAGAAGACAGAAAACAGGCCTCCAGTGAAAAGGAGGAAGCTGGAGCCAAGCCTAAAAGAAGAAGTGTCCGAATAAAAAGACAAAACGAAAAGTATCAGAATCCAGAGTGGACTTACCTAGTGTTAGAGGAATTTGAAAACCTTGAGATAAGTGACGAGAATGATGAAGAATTGATTGCTGACCAGGTTTCTGAAGAAGAAGACCCAACCTGAAAGTTACCTTGTGTAAGCAGCTTGTGAAAAGTAACAAAGAGGGGTTGAAAGAAACTTCTTTTGAGCCAAAATGTCTGATTCCAATGTGAATGGAAGACCTAGACGCAACTGTTGTAAAACATGCTGCAAAGTAGTACTGATATTATGGATAGGACTAACAATTACTATTCCTTTCATGATGAGTAAAGACACTAATCTGTACCCTACTAAACTAGTGACAAAAGACACAGAAGTTCTGCAAACAGAAGAGACACCACGAAGTGTAGAAAGACATGAGAAAACACTTAGCCTTAGACAGACTAAAATGGACTTAGATGCATCAGATGAGGGAGGACTACATTATCACAACATCAAAAACAGAACTCATTTAAATGTATTTGCAAATCTTTTAGTACATTATGTAGAAGCCATGGAAATAGAGGACTGTTACGTTTGTATGAAGCTACCTGCTTCTGTAGCTGAAGGTGTGACCTATCACCATTTACCACTAACCTATGGAATTTCCTGTAGTATTTTAGCTAGCTTATTTTATAGAGGAACATTACAGTATTATTATTATAACTTTGACGTAATCTTTTCTGAACTTCCTATATGTGGAAATCTGAATATTGTACCTACTAAGAGTGATGTGACACGTTATATGGGAGAATACTTTCTGACAATAGGTACTATAGATTTAGGTGAAGCACACAGAAATAACTTGACCTGTTCATTACATGAACAAGAAAAAATGTTTCTAAACATGGCAGAGAAAAGAAGGGAAAGTTTCCAAAGAAAAGCAAATGATAAAAGACAGAAAACTCCTAAATGGGCTGAAAACATGGAAAGCACCTCAAATGGTGAAGCCAATCCTGCTTTGTTGCTGGATTTCGAAAGAAAAGGGAAACTTTGTCTTCACAGAGAAAAGTCTAGTTATTATAATAACATATTCATCGGTTCCAGTGAATGCGAACACAATTACAAGGCAATTGGAGGTTGGGGTTTCAAAAATGGGTCACAACCTGTGTTTCCCGGAATTTATTATATATGTGGAGACAAGGCTTATTTCAAATTGCCGGATCACTGGTATGGAAGCTGCTATTTTGGAATTGTCTTCCCGAAAATATACCATGTGAATGAAGTCGCTGGAAGCAATGAAAATACTAATGGATTAGTGCGTAGTAAAAAAGAAAGTGTAGGAGAAATTTTAGGTGATATATTTAGTGCATTGATGCCTGGAGTGGGAGTGGTTCTGAATACACACAGAATTTGCAAATTGTCTACAGTGGTGGATCGGTTATCAACTGACACTGCTGCTGGTTTCCTGCTGGTCAATACCGAAATGGTTGCGATCAGATCTATGGTTTTACAAAATCGATTTGTTCTTGACACCTTATTGGCAAAAGAGGGCGGAGTCTGTAGAATGTTGAAAGCGCAACATTGTTGCACTTACATTCCTGACAAAAGTGTTGAAATTAAGAAATATGTAAAGAACATAACTAATTTGGAAAAAGAGCTCCAACCACTGGAGGTTGATAGTGCCTGGAAGAGACTAACTGATGGTCTCTCCTCTGTAGGTAATTGGTTTTCTAACATAGGTAAAAGTCTTGTGAGTAAAATCCTGATGCCAATAGCAGGAATAAGTTTAATTGTGCTGATCATAATAATTTGCTGTAAATGTCAAAAATGCAAAAAGAAGTATGCTGTGAATAAGAGAGGAGTGAAACGGAATGTTGATGAGCTTGAATTAGAAGAACTGAATAATCAAATTTATAAAAAAGTGAAAAATTATCATCCTAATAAGGATGCAGAAAAAAGGCTGAACAAAAAGTTCGTAGAAATTGAATTGGGTGAAATGTGAAAAGTTGGCATCTGGTTCCAATAATAGTGATGATAGTAAATATCATCAAAGAGGGGATTGATGGAGCAAGTATTCGCACATTACGCGACTTGCTTGTATTCATGAACCTCGAATAACGTTAACGTCATAACCAACATGTTTGTCTTATTAATATTTCACTTTTGCACTACACGGGGGTGTCCCAGTGACGCTTGTCTATGTGTTTGCTAATCCTAACTACGCTTGCATATTAAATGGTCGCTGCTTTGCGGGATTCTAGTCTGTGCATGCGTCGGTCATACCCATTTGATGTGACGCACTCGCAGTTCTGGAGGGAAATGGTCGCTCATGCGCAGTACTGCTAAAGATGGCTGCTTTGTTTCTCACATGCTCTTCGCTTGCACTGCTGCTTTAGCCCAGCTGTTCGTTCTGCTTAACTCCTAATGCTATAGTTATTATAAAAGTAAGGGGTGCAGTATAGCCAATCATGGTATACAGTGTAAATATTTTTTCTATGTTTCTAAATTGTTTTCGCTTACTTTTCATGTAATATTCTCCGGGGGCCTGGGAGAGAGGTGCTACTCCATCTTGGAAGCCCGTGTGGTACCAATCACGTGATGGGGCAAAAGAGAGTCATGCCGCAGTGGAACTCAGCCAGCTGGCTGCCGAAGCTAAGATGCTCCTGGGAACCTGAACCATGCCCCAGCGAGGAATGGCTGATTCGTACCTGCATTTATTACAATTGTAATGTTTTACTGTGTACTCTATTTTTTTATTAAACTCACATGCCATGGGAACTGGAATGTAAGGGGTGGGTTCAAATATTGAATATTAATCCTGAGAAAGTCTAAAATTCAGGAGGTACAATGACCTAACCACCTCCCGTGCCCAATCAGAATTTAGGGAACCTTTCACTTGCAACATTTGTGGGTGGTACACTGACCCGAAAACCGTATAACTAGCCTAGGTTTAGCTAGAGAAATTGTCCGACTTGTCCAAATAGCTGACCTGTCACTGACCCAACGAACTCTATAGGTGATTGATACAGAGAGCTGCGGAGCACTCTGTCCGTAATTTCCACAAACTCAGTCAGAGTTTGGAAACCTTAAGTGCTGGCGAAGCACTTTGCTGGGAGATTCGAGAACCCAATCGGGGTTATTGGCAGATTCCTTGCAGAGAGGGAGTAGCGCAGGCGTTGCATCCGAAGCTTCAGGTGTTGGTCGTACCCTTTTGTGAGCCCGGTCCTGATCCAAATCCTGGAGTTATCCTCTCCTGACTGTCAATGAGCTGTACCTGCTCGCCTATTGGCATCCTAAGTCCTTGAGGGTCCTTTTTCCCGCCTTTTCAACTGACCCGTGGCCAGGGTTAGTCTTCATTCTGTCCTAGGTAAATATAACCTCTATGTGGGTGTTTGTCTATCTAAACTTTTCTCTCCGTCTTAAATAAAGCATAATTGCCTATGTCATTTCCCCGTCTTTCTATATAATTAGATTTTTTCATGCAAAGTGTTTACTAGCATGTTCCACTTTTCTCCCTACCTATAGTCAAAATACTGAACTGTTTACATATATAGTATGTTCCATTCTTACTCTCCCTATAGAAAATAAGCACATGTTGATATAGAAACTTTCATGAGTTTCACTTTTTCTGAACCGTTAGATTACTTGAAAGCTTACTATAAATAGTATGTTCCCTTTTTCCCCGCCTTTAGTGACGTTGTGAAAGCCTGATAGACTAAAATAGTGTGTTCCTTATTTTTCTCCTCCCTTTTACTCTTCGATTTAGAGATGATTCTTACTTTGGTTCATAGTTATACTATATTCCTAATCTTAGTCATTGATAGTCTGATCTGTGTAAATTTCATTCTCATGGCATATGATGACGAAGAATAATTAGATAAAGGTGTTGAAAACTTCTTGCGTTTGTGGTTATTATAAAAGTATAAACATTATTCAAATGTACATGGTATTATTTTGGTGTTATTTGCCTATCCTCTGATAGCTCCTGATCCATTGTGATCTTAGGTACCTGTAACAAGGATTGGTAAGTCAGGTAGACGCAAGTTATTGAAAAGGAACAAGGGTTACTGATAGTGGTGTGTAGGTTACCTGATTGATGAAATAGTAAATAAAGTTATCATGGGCCCAAGTGTGCATATCTGGTAAAATAAGAGTCGGGTGACCTGCGCGCTCTATCAGCTGTACGTGATATAGAAATCGGATCATACATGCAGCAAAGACGGGGGAGATGTGGCGCCTCGGGGAGAGATGTGGCGCGATGGGGAGAGGTGTGGCGCCATGGCCAGGGTGACTGACCCTTGAATCTGGGGATCACGGTTCAATCCCGGGCGCAGGGGGCAGATTAACTCAGCACCATGTGACTCTGGGCAATAGCTTGCTTAATCTTCCCGACAGCCCCCATCGCCTGGAGACCCTTACGGGTGATTGTTCACGTTTTACAAATGTGGATTATTAAAGATCAGTGGTAAGCATGTTTCTTCCCCACAGGATTGCATAGAGAGTGCTGTTTCTACTGTCAAATAACATTAAAACTCTCACAAGGGGCATGGCCTGGAAGTGCATGGAGTAGGACATGTCTCGTCATAGCTCCGGACTCCCACGGCCTTTCATTAGCCACTGAAAGTATCCGACCCGTTCTGTGGCGACCCGGCTATCACAGGGGCACTCGAGAATTGTGCCAGGGTACACTGGTGGGCTTGAGAATGCTGACTGAAAACTGCAGCCCCTTCCTATCCCTGGGGCCTCTGGGAATGCCTGGGGCCGGGGCTGCTGCACTCGGACCACCGATCAGCGGTCTTTCAGCCCTTTGCGCTGGCTTGATGAATGGGAGCCACCTGGCCTTGGGGGTGAGATGTGTGTGTATCAGTGAGGGCCCCCTCCCCGCATCTGCTGGCCATAGCGGCTGCCCCCTGCTGACTCTGGACAATAGTTTACTGTTCTCTTTTAATTTTCTTTTGTTAAAGTTTGATTACTCAGAAAGGGAGTGCCCCTACCTGCTCTGTCTGCATTTAACGGATATCTGCTTGCACGCAACAGTCTCATCCCCTCCCCAGTCCCACCCTCTCCCCGGGTTCTTGATGGGATCACATCATTCACCCTCCCCTGCTCTGAGATCTGCACTTCTGAGGGTGATGCCACCATGCTGGTATGCAATCATGCCATCCCCAGGCCTACCCTTTCGTCTGTACTAAATGACACAGCCACTAACCCTCTTCCTCCCCGGAAAGGCTGCCCCTTGGCACAGTAAATTGCTTTCCCTCAACGTGAAGGGTCTGAACTCTCCAAAAAAGAGGACATAAATATGGCTCTATCTGCTTTCACACGACCCAAGCGTCATCTTCCTCCAGGAGACTCATCTCCTGAAAGTCGACAGCCTGCATATGCTTACCTTAAATACCCCCAGCATTTTAGTGTGTATGCGACCACTAGAACAGCAGGAGCGACCATTATGTGTAAGGCAGGCTTCTGCTCACATGAACTTAAGGCAGTGCGTGATACCAATAGTCATTTTGTGAAACTTACCATACAACGCTGCTCACACCTCATCACACTCTTGATGTGTATTCCCCCAATCAGGCACAGGATCTTTTCCTTAAAGACTTCCTACGTGACGGGGGCGTGGCTTGTGCGCCGCTACGAGATGGCGGCCGGCGCTTGAGCTCCAGGGCAACAGTGGCTGTCGGGACGATTTTGGGATCCCTATCGGCGTCGCTTTTATTCCCGAACAAGGCAATTTATTTCGGAATGTGCCGGGAACGTGTGGAAGTGCGTTGCTGTCGCTGAAGACGGCAAGAACCTTACTTTCCACCGTTTTGAAGCTCCGTTCACTGGATTTCACGAGCGGCCGCCATTTTGTTTCCTGTGGCGGCGTCGCTCGCCCTTTCTGGAAGATGCTGTGCACCAACATTCACGGTCTTTTCAACAGATGGATCGCTCAATGGCTGCTTTGCGGAGAGACCTTACGGAGCAGGAGAATCGTAACCGGAGAAGTAATTTACGAATTTTTGGTCTACCTGAAGACGCGGAGAAGTCAGCCTCCTCGATGATTGACTTTATCTCCCAATGGCTTCCTTCTACCTTACAGATTTCATTCCCGAGAGACTTTGAGATTGAGAGGGCTCATCGTGTTCCTTCCTTCAGGTCTAAATCCTCGACAATTCCAAGAGCGGTAATTTTCAAACCACTGCGTCACCAACATTCGGAGCAAACTTTGGCTCATCTGAGGAAGGTCAAATCAGTGACTTGGGAGGGCCATAGTATTGCTATTTCACAAGATTTTGCCAGAGACATTGTGATTAGTAGAAAGGGGTTCCTTAACCTGCGGAGACGTCTTTTGGACATGAACATCCCTTTTTCCTTTGCTGGTCCTTCCAAATTTCGTATCACATTCAAGGGTCGCTCTAGAATTTTTGATGAACCTTCTGATATTTCCTCTTTTCTTGATAATCAATCTGAATCGCAGATGGATTCTTCTCCTGCTCCTGTTCCTTCTGGATCTTGATTCTCTTTGTGTTTTTTCTGTAAAAACTTACATTTTTTCGTCTGACATGTGTCACTGTTTTAGTGTTACATGTTGATTATGGCTCCTCCCATTTTTTTTTTTTCAGGCGTCTTGTTTTTCATATTTCAGGTGGCGTGGTTACCTGTAGTTGTTGAGTAGTTTGTTGTTCTCTTTGTATTCCTTGTCCGTTTTGGTTTTCCTCTTCCTCTTTATGATGCTGCATCTGCTTTGGTTGCTCTTTCTGTACCTTCAAATATGTTCCTTTTCTAATGGTCCTCTTATTCCCTGGTCGTTCATTATCATTTTCTTTGATATCTGCTTCATGTGTTGTTCTCATGTCTCATTATATTCTCTTTAGATTTTAATTGGCTTTTTTGGCCTTTTCGTCTTTTCCTCGCGTAGTGTTATGTTGTTAATTATCCTTCCCCATATTGACTCTTATTCTTGTCTTTCTCTTTGACAATTTTTTCTGTTTGAAGTCATGTCTTTTTGTTCCATTTACATGGCTTTAACGTTGGTCTTTTGCCATTGATATGCTTAAGATGTTTCATATCATTATCTCTTCATTTTGTTTCCTTCATATTACGAATATCTAAGTTGTCTTTTTATAACCATAGATAGTGTATTTATCTATTTCTTATGCTAGCATAATTATTTTTTTCTTCATTCTGATGCATTGATTATTGTACTGCTTCTACTTATGTACTATTTATATAGTTATAGGTTTTGTCATTAGTACTGTACCATACTTACAATATTTCTAGTTATTAAGCGCTTTTGATCGTTGTACTTATTGACTTCATTTCATACATTTTTATTGCTGCTTACAATCATACTCATATGTTTCTTATGTTTCCCATGAATTATAATATGTTCTGAAGTATATTTCAATTGGGTCCGGGTTCCGTCTATCTTTATCACCATACTAGCAGCCCGCCCCGACGTTGTCCGGGGGCAATGAGGCTTCAGGGCCAACCACCCGCCTAGGCCCCCGCCCGCCTCGACATTGTCCGTGTCCCGGAGCCACCTCCCGCCCCGGCCCCCTCCCGCCCCGACATTTAACGTGTCCCTTTGCCTTACCTGAGCCGCTGCTCCTCCCTGCGCTCCTGACTTCACCACCGCTCCTCGCCGCGGCTCCTCCCCGCCTGTCCGCCGCTCCTCTCCGCTCCACCCCGCCTGTCTGCCGCTCCTCCCCGCGCTCATGTCCCCTCTCCTCGAGCCGAGTGGTCGCTCCCAGCTTCCCCTGCTGGCATTGATATCGTAGCGCTGCTCTGCATTTGAAGCTGCCAAATATTATTGCTTGCTGCCTGTTTGACTGCCGCTTTACTTGTCTTACATTTTGTGATTTATTTAGTGCGGTTTTGCCCTTGGTCGCGTGTCTGCCTGTAGCGCTACGCTGTGCTCCCCCCTCCGCCTCCATTTTGATTGTTGTTGTGGTCCTCGTGTGCCCGCCCCGCCTCCCAGCTGAGACGCCCTCCCACTGACCTAAAATAGCGCTTCCCTACCTTAGAGCGCCGTGACTCACTCCTCTCCTCGAGCCGAGTGGTCGCTCCCAGCTTCCCCTGCTGGCATTGGTATCGTAGGGCTGCTCTGCATTTGAAGCTGCCAAATATTATTGCCTGCTGCCTGTTTGACTGCCGCTTTACTTGTCTTACATTTTGTGATTTATTTAGTGCTGTTTTGCCCTTGGTCGCGCGTCTGCCTGTAGCGCTACGCTGTGCTCCCCCCTCCGCCTCCATTTTGATTGTTGTTGTGGTCCTCGTGTGCCCGCCCCGCCTCCCAGCTGAGACGCCCTCCCACTGTCCTAAAATAGCGCTTCCCTACCTTAGAGCGCCGTGACTCACTCCTCTCCTCGAGCCGAGTGGTCGCTCCCAGCTTCCACTGCTGGCATTGGTATCGTAGCGCTGCTCTGCATTTGAAGCTGCCAAATATTATTGCTTTCTGCCTGTTTGACTGCTGCTTTACTTGTCTTACATTTTGTGATTTATTTAGTGCTGTTTTGCCCTTGGACGCGCGTCTGCCTGTAGCACTACGCTGTGCTCCCCCCTCCGCCTCCATTTTGATTGTTGTTGTGGTCCTCGTGTGCCCGCCCCGCCTCCCAGCTGAGACGCCCTCGCCCCTCCCCCTCTACTATCCATATATGACAGTTCTTCCCGCGCGCAGCGTCCACGCGCAGCGACCGCGCCCAATCCGCGACGAAGGTGCGCCAAAGGTAAGCCCGTCTACGCCCGTCCGCGCCTGGACCGCGCCCAGCGCCATACCCCCTGCCCCTCGCGCTGCCCAGCCCTCCCGCATCACCTACGATGCCGCCACCCTCCTAGCCCTTAACCCCGGTCGCGCCCCCAACTGCGTCCAAGCCGCTCCTGGGCACACCCATGGACCTTTCTCTTGCTACTCCTGCAAATTCATCGGCACCGACAACATTTCCGCTACGACCACACCACAGATTCCTGACGCCAACCACCTACAATGCATCTTGCTCAACACCCGTTCGGTCCACAGACACGCCATTGACCTCTGGAACCTACTAGACACCATCTCTCCGGACGTCGCCTTCCTTACAGAAACATGGATGAACGCTTCCTCCGCCCCAGACATCACCATTGCCATCCCTGAAGACTATAAGATCACACGCAAGGACCGTACCGGCCACACAGGAGGAGGAATCGCTATCGTCCATAAAAAATCAATCCACATCTCAACCAGCTCTGACGTCAACCTCGCCAACTCTGAACACCTTCACTTCCAGATCCACATCGACCCCAAGACCACACTCAGAGGCACCCTCCTTTACAGACCACCAGGACCCCGCTCAAAATTCAGTGAAGACATTACGGACTTCATCACTCCACACGCGCTCCCATCCAAAGATTACATACTTCTGGGAGACCTCAACTTTCACCTTGAAAAGAACAACGACCGCAACACCACCACCCTCTTGGACAACCTCGCCAACCTCGGACTTAAACAACTGGTCACTTCCCCCACCCACATCGCAGGTCACACACTCGACCCCATCTTCACCTCCAGCAATCATGTCTCCTTCAGCCACACTACGGATCTCCTCTGGACTGACCACAGCTGCGTTCACTTCACCTACAACAAGCCGAAACCCACCAACCACCTCCAACCAACTCTGCAAAGAAACTAGAACAAAATCACCATCGACCAGATCTCCTCATCGCTCCTTCTAAACACCCCAGCCCACTCTTCTAACCCAGACCAAGCCACCGCCAACTTCACCCTATGGTTATCCAACACCGCCGACATCCTAGCACCACTGAAAAAACGTCAAAGCAAACCTGGCAGCAAGAAGGCCTCATGGTTCAACGATGATCTTAAGAAGTCCAAGAAACTCCGCCGCTCCCTTGAAAAGGCCTGGAAAAAAGACCCAACCACTAGCACCAAAGACGGCTTCAAAAACGCCACCCGCACACACCACCAACTAATCCGAAAGGCCAAGAAAACAGCATTCAAGGATCGACTAGACAACAACGCCCACAACAGCAAGGAACTCTTCAACATCGTCAAGGAATTTACCAACCCCTCGGCCAACTCCAACGACATCACCCCTTCTCAAGCCCTCTGCGACTCCCTGGCTCTATTCTTCCACAACAAAATTGCAGACATCCACAACAGCTTCGACAACGAACCCGGAGACCAACCCACCCAACCATATGATGAACATCCTCCCCCCTTGAACACTCTTAACGACTGGAACCCAATCTCCACTGAGGACACCATCCGCCTGATGAACTCTATCCACTCAGGATCCCCCACAGACCCATGTCCTCACCACATCTTCAACAAAGCAGACTCCGTCATAGCACCGCACCTCCGAGACGTCATCAACTGCTCATTCAACTCCGCCACCTTCCCGGAAAGCTGGAAACACGCTGAACTCACCGCCCTTCTGAAAAAACCCACAGCGGACCCCACCGAACTCAAAAATTATCGCCCCATATCGCTCCTTCCTTTCCCAGCCAAAGTCATCGAGAAAGCTGTCAACAACCAACTCTCCGCTTTCCTAGAAGCCAACAAATCCCTCGACTCCTCACAATCTGGCTTCCGAGCAAAACACAGCACTGAGACCGCCCTCATCGCAGCAACAGATGACATTCGAACTCTACTGGACAATGGAGACACAGTCGCCCTCATCCTCCTCGACCTCTCTGCAGCCTTCGACACAGTCTGCCACAGCACCCTTTTACAACGCCTCAGAAACATCGGAATACAAGGAAAAGCACTTGAATGGATCACCTCGTTCCTCACCGGAAGAACCCAGAGAGTCCGCCTTCCACCATTCAAGTCCGAGGCCACTGAAGTCATCTGTGGCGTACCACAAGGATCCTCACTCAGTCCCACCCTCTTCAACGTATACATGAGCCCCCTTGCGGCCATCGCTCGCCAACACAACCTCAACATCATCTCCTACGCGGATGACACTCAACTGATCCTTTCTCTCACCAATGACCCCAGCACCGCCAAAACCAACCTACACGAAGGAATGAAAGAAGTTGCCGAATGGATGAAACAAAGCCGTCTGAAACTGAACTCAGATAAAACAGAAGTCCTCATCTTAGGCACATCCCCCTCTGCATGGGACGACTCTTGGTGGCCGGAAGCCCTTGGAAAAGCACCCATCCCGACAAACCACGCACGGAACCTAGGCGTTATCCTGGATTCTTCACTCTCAATGAACAGACAAGTCAACACCGTATCCTCATCCTGCTTCAACATTCTTCGCATGCTCAAAAAAACATTTCGCTGGATCCCCACCGAAACCAGAAAAACAGTCACCCATGCTCTGGTCACGAGCCGACTGGACTACGGTAACACCCTCTACGCAGGTACTACCGCCAAACTCCAGAAGAAACTCCAACGAATCCAAAACGCCTCAGCCAGGATCATATTAGACATCCCGCGTAACGAACACATCTCTGGCCACCTGAAAGACCTCCACTGGCTACCCGTCAATAAGAGGATCACTTTCCGACTGCTAACCCACGCACACAAATCACTCTACGACATCGGACCAGAATGCCTCAACTCACGACTGTCCTTCTACACCCCCTCCCGCCAACTACGTTCTTCCAGCCAAGCCCTCGCCACTGTACCCCGCATCAACAAGACCACCATGAGAGGCAGATCCTTCTCATACCTGGCAGCTAAAACATGGAACTCACTCCCCACCTACCTTCGCCTTACCCAGAACCACCTAGCATTTAGAAAGCAACTTAAAACGTGGATATTTGACAAGTAATCCTCCTCTCCCCCCTAAGCGCCTTGAGACCCTCTGGGTATGTAGTGCGCTATATAAATTATTTGACTTGACTTGACTTGACTTGACTCGTCATCACACACGTCGCGGCCAGCGCTACGTCGCAGCTAGCGCTACGTCGCAGCCAGCGCTACGTCGCGGCCAGCGCTTCTTCCAGGGGACTACTTTTTTTTTAAGTTACATTTTTAAATTTACATTTAATTTTTATTTTATATAGCCTATGTCCATCTGCACACCCTGACATTTTCAACGATGTATTGGGTGTGTGGATTGGCGCTGTGGTTCCCGAGTTTACCTGGCTCAAAGGTTTGTGTTCTCTCTTTATAATAGTAGTGTAGATTGGCTGGTATGGGGTCTATAGCTACCTCTTTTGTTCTTTCCTGATGGTCTCCCGTTTCCCTCTCCATGTCCCCCCTGGTATGAATATGGTCTTTTCTGGACCTCCCTTGGTGGGCTTCTCTTTCTCTCTTCTACCTTTCTTGTCTTTCCTTGTCTTTTTTTCCTCTCTTCTTGCTCTTTTTCCATGGATCTTTTGTGGGTGCTTCCTGTTTGTGCCGTTTTTAACCGGTCTCTGGTTGTCTGCTTTTGCTCCTGTATGTTCGCTTCTTTTGTTATCCATGTGGTATGGATTTTTTATTTTTGCAAGACTATGCCTGGCTTGAATATTTTGTCCCTTAATGTCAGAGGACTAAATCATCCGGTGAAAAGGTCTAAAATTTTGGATTATTGTAAATCTTTATCCTCTGGCTTGGTTCTCCTACAGGAATCGAAAGTTTCCTCTAAAGAGGCTCTTTGCCTACAGAAAGACTGGGTATCTGATGTTGTGTGCTCTGATGCCCTGGGCAAAAAGAATGGGGTAATTACATTAATTTCTAAGAAGTCTGGTTTATCTGTGGTCTTTGCGGAACATGACTCGGACGGTCGTTGGGTGTTGGCCAGATTCTCTAATGGTATTCAGGACTTATATGTTATGAATATTTATGCTCCAAATACTGACGATCCATCAGTTTGGCGGATGATCACTAAAAAATTAGCTGATACTCCACATCATGGGAGTTTAATTGTTGGCGGAGATTTCAACCTACCAATGGACCCCCTGTTGGATAGGCAGTCTGCTTTTTCTTATTGTCCGCCTAGAGCACATACACAAATGACGAATATGTGTTCCTTTGCTCACCTTCAGGATGTTTGGCGTCTTCATAATCCTACAGGTAGTGATTTTTCTTTCTTTTCCTCTCCACACTCCAGTTTTTCTTGTATTGATCATCTTCTTGTTCATTCCCCCCCTGTACAATCTTTATCTTCTCCGTACATTCATCCTATCCTTGTTTCTGATCATGCGGCTGTTTCCTTTACCCTCTTGGCTTTTACTTCTCCTAAACAACCTCGTTCATGGAGATTAAATACGGAGATTCTCCATGAGGATTCTCAGGTCTCAGCCCTCTCTGCGGGAATTGAAACTTTTGTTGCAGAGAATGATGGCTCAGTTACTTCTCCAATAGTTTTGTGGGGTGCTTTTAAATGCACCTTTCAAGGTCATGTTATCAAATGTATGGCGCAGAGGAATGCGGCTATTAAAAAGGAACTTACTGATCTTGTAAACCAGATAAAACAGCAAGAACGCCTTTATCGTAGCTCCCAGGATAAACACATTTTAACTTCTATTAAAAATCTGAAATACTCTTATAATACTATTGTTACTAATAGAGCTCATATAGGAGTGCAGGCCCAGAAATCTAAACGGTAGCTCCTGAAGAATCGTGCGGGTAAAGTCTTAGCAGCAACATTGAAATTTCAGGATCATACTTTCAAATCATCTCAAATTTCTTCTATTACTGATAGTCTTGGAGTCAAAAAATTCCAGACCAAGGAGATTCTTGGTGTCTTTCGTGATTTTTATAGTAAACTCTATACTCCCACGAAACAAGCCTCTTTTGAACTCTGTTAAGATTTCCTGAAAACCATCCCTATTCATACTGTATCAACAGAGGATGGCCAGAAATTGGGTGCCCCTATTACATCTGAGGAGATTATAAAAGCAATCAAGGTTACACGTTCTGGGAAAGCCCCTGGTCCCGACGGTTTCCCGATTGTGTTTTATAAAACGTGTCTTCCTCTTGTCGTTCCTCGCCTCAAATCTGTGTTCGAGGCATTTATCCAAACAGGCTCAGTCTCTGGTTCGGCTGCTGAAGCCACTATTGTGGTGATTCCGAAAGAAGGTAAGGATCACTCAGACCCTAATAATTTTCGCCCTATTTCTCTTCTTAATATGGAAGCCAAGATCTTTGCCAAGATCTTGGCAAGATGATTAGAACCCTATATTCCCACGCTTGTACATCCTTCTCAGATGGGTTTTGGTAAAGGTAGACTGGCTAGAGATAATATTCTTACCTTTTGCCATGTTCTAGGAGCAGTGAAGCGATCTACTTTTCCGGCTGCTGCTGTGGCCCTTGATGCAGAGAAGGCTTTGGTAAGGTTTCTTGGCCATTTCTACGAGCGATCTTATGTGCACATAATCTTGGAGAATCTTTTATTAATATGGTTATGTCATTATATGCCCAACCTAGAGCAAATATTAGGGTTAATGGGGCGACGTCTTCATCTTTTAGTTTGTGTCAAGGTACTAGGCAGGGTTGTCCTTTATCCCCCCCCTATTGTTTTTTATTATCCATTGACCCGCTTCTTCGATTAATTGATCGTCATCCTAATATTAAAGGTTTTACTTTTGGTTCTCATTGTATTAAGACGGCTGCCTATGCGGATGATGCCCTTATTTTCTCAGATGATATTGGTTTTGCCATTCCTGCTATTTCCAACACCATTTCTCTTTTTTCTGAAGTATCTTGTTATACTCTTAATAGGGATAAGACGGAGATGTTTCCCTTAAATGCGTATTGCTTTCCTGCACATATGGGATCTGCAGGTTTTAAATGGCAATCTAAACAACTTAAATATTTAGGGATCTGGTTCTACAGTACTCTTTATGATACTGTCTCGTTGTGACGTGGGGGACCCGGACTCGGGACCCCCTGGCCTACCTATTCATGTGTTTCCTCTTTCTACACAGCATACCGACTCCTGGAAAACCCCTGATGTGGTCAGCTGCCTTCCTGTGCTGGACAGTGAGGGACCCTGTTCCTTTAAATGGGCGGCTCCGGAGCATGGACCCGCCTTCATCAGCTCGGTAAAACCCTACCCTGAAGCCAGACAGGTGTGTGTTACACCTGGAGGAGGAGAGTGGAGCCTGGAGTGCGAGGACGGAGAGGAGCGGAGAAGGAGCGAGGACGGAGAGGAGCGGAGAAGGAGCGAGGACGGAGAGGAGCGGTGGAAGATCGAGGACGGAGTGGAGCGGACGAAGAGCCAGGACGGAGAGGAGTGGTGGAGGATCGAGGACGGGGTGGAGAAAAGAGAGAGCGACGAGCCGAGCGGGAACAGGCAAGACCAAACCGAACCTGGAGCAGAGAACAGAGGAGTCAGCCCTTCGGAGCAGCGGGACTGCAGCGACACGCCAGGAGGCCACCGAGAAGGCGCATCGCCCAGCCACGCTTCCCGGGAAGTGTGGCTAGGACAGGTACAGTCTCGTTTTCTGGGTTGGGCGGGACGTAGTCGGGGCAAACCCCCTTGACCCATACGGAGCACCGCTGACAAACATCCCCCCCCCCCTTCACAGACCCTCACGCATAGCGGGGTAGATAGTTTGCACGCGTGTGTCCTCACCACCCCTTCCTTACATTTGTTCGGCAGACCAGCCGAGTAATACTGGTTTTCTTTTACTTTTCGGTAAACACCACCCGGACCCCACGCGACCACGGCGGAAGCACGGACTACGCCTCCCAGAAGACACCGGGAGACGAGACGACGGGGCGGAATACGAGAGGCTGCAGAGGAGGCTGCAAACCCTCTTCCCTTCTACAGGATACCGGTTATAAAGCGGAGACTGTACAAGATAATAAAACCTGCACTACCTAAAACTCCTTTGTCAGTGGATTTGTTTGGCGAACAACTTGAAACCCCACACTCGTATAATGAAGCACAAACTTTAGCTAAAGTACGACATCTTCTAGATACCTGGTCTCCTAAATATATCTTGTGGTGGGGCCGTCTCCAAACTTTGAAGATGATGATCACACCTATTGTTAATTTTGTGTCCTCTATGCTCCCTGTTAAGTTGTCTTCTTCTTTTTTCCTCGAGTTAGACCTCCTTACTTCCAAATTTCTTTGGAATGACAAGAGAGCTAGGATTGCATATACATTTTTACGAAAACCTTATGATAGGGGTGGATGTAATTTTCCTCATTGGGAAAATCATCAAACAGCTTTTTTTGCTTCTCAAGGGCCTCTTTGGTTTTCTTCTTGCTCTGACCATGTTCCCTCTTGGTTGCGTATTGAACAGGAGCTTTCTTCTCCTTTGCCAATGTCATCCTTCTTAACTGCCTCCTCTCTCTCTATACCGTTTTCTCGTACGATTATTATAGATACGATCTCAGCAGTTAGGGTAATTGACAGGAAGGTCTCTGTCCCAATTCATAAGTCACGGTGGTCCTCTCTTTGGCGCAATCCTAAGATTAAAATTGTTATTGATCCTACACTGATGCATTATTGGGCTACCAAAGGGATTACCCTTGTACGTCATCTATATGACTCAAATAAAGATCCATTACCTTACTCTTCTTTGGCCCAACAATTTGCCCTCACTAATATGGAATTTTACGCGTTTTTGAAAATTAAAGCTGCTGTAGCCAAATTACGGTTACACCCAAATTCTCCTACTATTACATTATTGCAATTGTGGCTTAAATCTGGTCATGTGGCTTCAAAGATTTATAAATTCTGGTCCTCTACTACCTCTAACATCAGTACTGTTGCCCAAACTAAATGGTGTCGTCATTTTGATTCAGAAATGATTGACCACATTTCTTCTGATGTTTGGCAGATGATTGGGAAGCTTTCCCTTCGTAATAAGATAGCCCATTCGCTAATTCAGTCTAAATTCTTTTCTATAAATCTTTTACATTGGACCCCAGTACGTCCACATTCTCTACAACTGAAAGATGATGACCTTTGTTGGAGTTGTGGCTTGGCGTCCGGTAACTACCAGCACATGTTTTTTGGTTGCTCCCTTCTTCTTTCTTTCTGGGATTTAATACATAAACATCTTATGTTAATTTTTCATATCCAATTCCAACTCTCTTTTCCCATGATTATGCTAGGTCCTTTAGCATCCCCAGTTCCCCTATCTTTAGATCCCTTGGACCTACAGCTAATAGATCTTTTATTGACAGTGGCGGTTAAAATAGTTCTCATGGAATGGAAGTCTTTTTCTTCTGTATCATATCATACTTGGTGGGCTCGGGTCTCCTTTTTGAGGAGCGCTCATACTTCAGTGGATGTGGCACATCTTTCCTCTTCAATTTCTAATAGTGTTTGGAGAGCGTTGGATGCCTATATGGATTTGGCATTGAAAGGTTTGGTCAATCAATTTCCCTTTACGTAATCTCGTGATGTCTTGTATATTTGTTTTGTCTGGATAGCCCTTCAGAAGATCCTTTCATTTCTGTTTCTTTCCTTTTCTATTTTTCTTTCTTTCTCTTATCCTTTCTTCCTTTCTTCTTCTCTTTCTGTTTATCCTGGTTTTCTCTTCTTACCTTTTGTCATCTGTAGGTGATACTTTTATTCTCTAACAGGTTTTATTTCTATAACGAATTGGCGCACTTTATAATGCTTGTATTTATCATACTGGATGTATTGTGTGTGATCTCTCATATCGATACAGTTTCTTTTTTTTTAATTCTCTTCATTTGTATCACTCTGTATGCATTTTAACTATTTATGTGCTCTTCTCAAACTAATACAATTTATTGAACTTAACCCCTTCCATGCTGATGACGGAACCGCTCCGTCATCAGCTACAGTTGAGCTGTGCTGATGACGGAGCGGTTCCGTCATGGCCCGGCCGCCGCGCCTGCGCGGCGCTGATTTCGCGCCTGCGCGGGCGTTCTAATGAGCGGGGCGGGTCATGACGGAACCGCTCCGTCACCAGCACAGCTCAACTGTAGCTGGTGACGGAGCGGTTCTGTCACCAGCATGCGGCGGCCGCTTGGCCGCCCCGCCCCTTTAGCGCAGCGGCGGAATAGCCGCCGCAGCGAAGGGGTTAAAAAAGACTTCCTATGCGACCAGCTGATATCTGTGGAGGGTGATATTGTCATGGGTGGAGATTTGAACTTGGTCTGGGACCCGTGGCTAGATCATACCACTTCCTCCTTTCAGGGTGCGGAGCGATGTCGACAGCCCTCAAGAGAGACCTCGTGGACATGAGCGTGTATGTTTGGATGGACAAACACCCTGACACCCACACGTTCTCTTTTTATTCACATTTCCACACCTCTTATTTCAGAATAGAATATTTATTTCTCACTCACTCTCTCCTTAGGGTTCTGGAAACTCCCACCATATTGGACATCTCCATATCGGTTCATGGACATGTGGAAATTGTATGGAGTTGGACCGGACGTTCGCGCCAGACTCAACCTCGCTGGCGTTTCCCCGGGACCTCCACTTGGATCCAGTAGACATTTCAGAGAAAAGGGGATTACCAACTATTTAGAGCGTAATGACCTCCCTGGAACTTCGGCACTCACCCTTTGGGATGGATTTAAGGCTACCATCGGGGCGTTTGTATCCTCCATTAAAAACTGCCGGTACACGGGTATCCCGTCTGGTAGACGGGAGTTTAACCTCCAAGATCAAATCTCTTGAGCGTCTTGACCAGACTGCCCCCTCCTGTCGTAACAGAAGACAGCTGGCCTCGCTGCGTGGCAAACTGCAGGCCCACAGAACAAACTAAGCAGAGAGGGCCTTACTTGCTTTGAAGCAGCGATACTACGAGGGGGAGATAAAGTGGAGCACTCTTACAAGGTGCACCCAGACCTGGCTGGGCCGTCTCCGTAGAGTGGAGCTCTATCCGTGCTGTGAGAAATTACCCACTGCTACCTCACCTGCTGAGCACCCCTCTTTCCACTTCTCTCCTGGGGCCTGAGGAAACCGCCGGCCCACCTGCCCCAACTGTCAATGGCAGTGGCAGCGAGTCAGTGGCACCAATAACGGTGTGCAGCCTATTCAGTGGGGAAGGGCTCAAAGGTGCTTGTTTTGACTGGAATGGGCAGAAGAGAAATTCTCCAAGGGGGGTCCCGAAGGACCAACTGTACCATTTGGGGCGCAGGTCTGTTAAGATGAATGTAAAGCGCCTTTGAAGCACACATCATCT
Source organism: Lissotriton vulgaris (assembly GCF_964263255.1). Classification (NCBI taxonomy): domain Eukaryota; kingdom Metazoa; phylum Chordata; class Amphibia; order Caudata; family Salamandridae; genus Lissotriton; species Lissotriton vulgaris. Next base: position 220,846,094 of record NC_141691.1, on the reverse strand, counting down.
GGCCTCATCTCACCTCACCACAGACCTTGCCGCCTTTGTCGGCACTCACGCTGCGCAGCTGCAGAGTTGGCTCTACACACTCTCTGTGTTCTGTACGCTTGGGGCACAGAGTGTGCTGCTGCAGTTGTAATAGCGGTCAGGGGCACGGGAAGGGACTCAGGCCTTAGTTCTCCCGAAGGTTCCCCTGAGCGCAGCAACTTCCGTGGTTCCTCACAGCGGCTCCGCTTTGCTGTCTGATTGTCAGTCGCTTCTGAAACACGTCACTTCCTATTCAAATCACTGTGCAGTTACCTGCCATTGGGTGACCAAAGCTTGAGGGAACACTCCAGAACCGCCTTGGATTCATGGCACGACAGTCAGAACAGTCTACGCACCAGAAGCAAACCAGGTGGGGTGTCTGTCAGACATTTGCCAGTGGCTGGAACCACAGGGTTTAAAGCCCACAGGCTTTTAGGGGGCATCCCAATTTGCACACTGGGAGTAAAAGCTTTAAAAAGGTCGACAAAACATCAAAAGAGAACTCCCAAAATTGGACTTCGGTAGTGTAGGAAAGTGGGATCTGTTTTCATAGCTACCCCCAATATTTGCTGGTGTCAGTATGTTTTATTTTTTATTTTTTATAAAGACCTTTATTGAATATACTAGCAGCCCGCCCCAACGTTGTCCGGGGGCAATGAGGCTTCGGGGCCAACCGCCCGCCTAGGCACCCGCCCGGGCCCCCGCCCGCCCCGACATTTTCCGTGTCCCGGAGCCACCTCCCGCCCCGGCCCCCTCCCCCCCCGACATTTAACGTGTCCCTTTGCCTTACCTGAGCCGCCGCTCCTCCCCGCGCTCCTGACTTCACCGCCGCTCCTCGCCGCTCGTCACCGCTCCTCCCCGCCTGTCCCCCGCTTCTCTCCGCTCCTCCCCGCCTGTTCGTCGCTCCTCCCCACGCTCATGTCCGCCGCTCCTCCTCGTCCACGCACGTCGCGGCCAGCGCTACGTCGCAGCCAGCGCTACGTCGCGGCCGGCGCTTCTTCCAGGGGACTACTTTTTTTTAAGTTACATTTTTAAATTTACATTTAATTTTTATTTTATATAGCCTATGTCCATCTGCACACCCTGACATTTTCAACGATGTATTGGGTGTGTGGATTGGCGCTGTGGTTCCCGAGTTTACCTGGCTCAAAGGTTTGTGTTCTCTCTTTATAATAGTAGTATAGATAGATGGCTGAGGTTCCAAATAGAAAAATGTGACCTGTTTAATAATTTTTTTTTCCAAGGCTCTTGAAGTGAGTTTCCTCGTTTTAATAATGGTTCTGTTTATTTTTTTCAATTTTCTGGCCAATCCCTTGCACTGTTAAATTGATTAATTTGAGGCTCTTGAAGGGTTTTTCCTTGTTGTATGTTTGGTATGCCTTCAAGAAATTGTCCGTTTCGTTTTGGTCATTGTCTCTGCAAGCCCTTGCACTGTTGAATTGATTTTGTTCTGGCTCTGTAAGGCTGTTTCCTTGGTCTTCGTTTTAATAAACTGTGTTTTTTTTGTGAATTGTGTGCAAGCCCTTTGTGTTGTCTAAACTTTCCTAATCCTTTTTTTAAATTCTGTGTGTAAGTCTGTGAATATGCCTAGTTGTGTTTTTATTTTAATTGCTAAATATTCTTTTCAGCGTGGTGGTTCGTCAGGTTATTTTTCACCAGATCGCATTTCACTTTCCGAATCGTTTCCTCTCTTCTGTGTGCAAGTCCTGGCCCTGCTCGTGTGAATTTTCCCAGTTGTTTGTTTATATTTATTTCGTAAATATTATTTTTATTCGTTGAGGATAGTCTGCAGATTTCGCCCCAGTTCGCGTTTGTCCGTGAATAAAATGCGCCTTAGTTTGTTCCTGTTTACCCCCCTGTGATGTCGTTGTCTAATGGTTGAAGACTTGTGATGTGTTTTTGCAGAAGTCGTGTGTTTATTTCTTTATTAGCGTTGCCATTGGTGTTCTGTCCGTTTAACCATGTGACGTCTTTTGCGTGTCAATGGAAGACAGTCATCGTAGATGCAAGTCACGCCCGCTGTTGAATGTTGTCTGGGAAACTCCTTGCAATTTGTGTATATTTCTTATTGTTATAGTGCACACGTCGTGAGTTTTCGCGCACCTCGTGAGTTTTAAGGCCATTTCCGCTGTATGTTTTTTTGTTTAGAAATGTGCGTCCTAAATTCTATTTCCGCTTTTTTTTTTTTTTTAAATGTGCGTCCTAAATTACGTTTCCGCTCTATGTCTGCATATTAAGCACATTTCCGCTATATCTGGGCACATGTATCTGTGTTGTTGTTTACCTTGGACGATGTTTGTTATTAGCATTTGGCATTGTTTTGTAAACGGCCACATTTGTTCTTTGAGAAGCCCATGGCCACATTCTTACACTAGACCACGCCCCCAAGGGACTACTTTTCCACTTTTAGCATTTTTGCTTTTTTAAATGTATATTGTTTTTCATCTATAGCCTATGTCCTTCTGCTACATCTCCCATTTCAAATGGTGTATTGTGTGTAGTGATTGGTGCATTACTTTTGTAGTTTACCTGGCTCAAAGGTTTGTGTTCTCTCTTTATAATAGTAGTATAGATTTGCAGAGGTGATAGGTATAGTTCAGGGCCTACAACCCACCGAGCCGGCCGCTTCAAACATACTTGCCATCAATATTGTCAGTTAGTACACAGCCGTATGGCCGACAACCCTGGGGTCCGGCGGCGCACTATACATTGTGTCTCATACATCACCTTCCGATTAGTGTTCATCAGATGTTAGGTCCATTGTTTTATTATTATTTTTTCTGCGTCAATAACCATAACTCAAAACTGCGGTCAAGATGAACACTCACACTCAGTAGCTATCGCCATGCCTGCTTCTGCCCACTGATTAATGTCATTTGTATACAGTGGTGTAAACAAGAGCTATGTCACACGTTCGGTTGCACACTTAGGTCCTCCCTGAACTGTTCCACCCCCCCCATACCCTCTAGACATCCTCCTCGTCCTCTTCTGAGCCTACCTCGTCTTCTTGCGGTAAGGGGTCACACAACACTCCTCTGTACACATTCCAGGCGGACCACACTTTGTTCCATTTACGGGGACAGGCCCTAAGCACATACACCGCCCTCTCCGTGAACATCAATAAGTCCATGTTCCTATTCCAAACAGACACCTTGGGTAGGTCCGCAGCTCCCCATTTTTGTGCAATGTCTCTTTTGGCCACCATAATAGCCAGTGTGGCCCATAGGAGGCCATACCTTGTCAGCTCGTTCGGTTCCCAAATATTTAGGAGGCACTTGCGTGGTTCAGGTATGAGGGAAATTTGAAGTGTTTGCGAGATAGTGCGCATAACTTTTCGCCAAAGTTCTATTATGTGGGGGCAGTCCCAAAGTGTATGGAATAGTGTACCCTCTTCCCCGCAGCCGCGAAGACAAAAGGGGTGTGGGGCTCTGTGTATCTTGTGTAGCATGCACCGTGTGTAATAAATACGATGTAGGATTTTGAGTTTTACCAATCTAAATTTCGCTGAGATGCCCACTTCTTTCGGGAATGCTAGCGCCTCATTCCACTCCGAGTCATCAATTTCACCTACATCCCCCACCCACTTTTCTCGTAACATCAATGTGGGGTCTTTTAGATTATTGATCAATTTCTTGTATGTGAGTGAGGTCGCTCCCTGCTGCATGTAATCAGTGAGAAGTCTGTCCTCCAGTGGTGAGGAATCTGGTACTTCGGTGCCCGATGGTATCGCCTGTAAGAGCGCGTGCCTGATTTGAATGTACCTATAGGTTTCATTCGGGCCTAATCCATATTGTTGCTGCAGCTGTGCGAATGCAATCACAGTGTCTTTTTCCCACAAATCTCCCACTGTGGAGATACCAATACTATCCCACTGTGCAAATCCCTTACTGTTTCTCAGGCGCCCAAGGGCTTTCGTGTCCCAGAGAGGGGTTAGTTTGGTGAATTTTCCCTTCCATCCCAACTTCGCCTGTGCTGCGTGCCACAAGGTGGTCGTGTGTTTTGGGGGCCCTATCAGTCGCGAGACTTGTTGTTTATTGTACAGTGGTGACAACATGCATTCCATTCCCAGCTGTGCCCAATCGGCTCTATATGCCAGGTCATCTCTCGGTGCATGTACCCACTGGTTTATAATTTTGAGTTGCGCCGCCCAATAGTATAATTGTACGTCTGGTAAGGCGATACCGCCCTCGTACCAACTTCTGGTCAATTTGTCATGTGCGATGCGCGCTAGACCATTACTCCATAGCAAAGTGGAGACCAGCGCCTTGACCTGTTTAAAATAACGCGGCTCGATCAGGTGCGGTGTATTCTCCAGTGCGTACAAAAATCTTGGGAGCGCCATCATCTTGTACAGGGCTGCGCGTCCAAGGAGGGTCAGAGGCAGGGTCGCCCAGTGCTTTACGTCCGCTCGGAGACGTTCCAAAGGAGGCCTCAGGTTCTTATCGAAGAAGTCTGGGGCGTTATTTGTGATATGGATGCCCAGATATTTAAAGGAGTCCGTTGTCAGCGTAAGTGGGCAGTCTGGTGCTAGCTCAGGCCTCGGCGGCCTCAACACGTAAATCACTGACTTTGACCAGTTCAGTGTATAACCCGACGTCTTCCCATGTGCGTCACATAGTGCTAGAAGCGCCGGGATGCCCCTTTCGGGATTCGATAAATAAATCAGCATGTCATCAGCATAGAGGGACACACGGTCCTCCCAGCCTTCCGCCCACCCAATCCCCTTCAGCAATGGCGTAGTTCTAAGCAATATTGCCAGTTGCTCCAATACTAAGGCAAAGAGCAAGGGGGACAGGGGGCAGCCCTGTCGAGTTCCCCGTGCCAGCGGAAATGCTTGCGAGATATGACCGTTGGCAGTAACCTGAGCAACAGGATTGGTATATAGGAGCCAGATCCAGGAAATGTCTTTAGGGCCAAAGCCCATACGGGCCAGGACAGCAAATAAATACTCCCATTCCACCATGTCAAACGCCATCTTGGAATCTAGAGAAAGGATCACGGTCGCCTCCGACAGGGAATGAGCTTGCGCCATCACCCCATGTAACCGCCTAAGATTAAGGGCCGTGCTCCTATGGGGCATGAAGCCCGATTGATCCTGGTGGATCAACAGTTGCAGGTGATTTATCAGTCTGTTAGCCAGAAGCTTCGCCAGAATTTTCGCTTCTACGTTAAGAAGGGATATGGGGCGATATGATGAGCATTCCGCCGGTAGCTTGCCCGGTTTCAGTATAGCCACGATCGTCGCGGTACGTTGGTCCAGCTGGAGTTCCGCCCTCTCCAGGCTTTCTTCATACATTGCCAATAGGGGCTTACTAAGGGCCTCGGACATAATTTTATACCATTCTATGGGTATCTCGTTGGGGCCCAGCGCCTTTCCGGATTGAATCGCCTGGATCGCTTGTTGTACTTCATCTCCCGTCAGATCTGCCTCAAGGTCCTGTACCGCCTCCGGTGGGAGTGTGGGGACGTCTATGTTAGTAAGGGAAGCCATCGCTGCATGCGTCGTGACCTCCTGGTCAGGAGAATACACGTTCTGAAAATGCCTCGCTAGGGTGTGCACTATATCATCAGGGTGTGTCTGTAGTTGTCTCTCATGAGTATGTAGGTGTTGTATGCCTCTGTTACTCCCTCCTCTCTTGTCCAGCCATGCCAGCATTTTCCCTGCCTTGTTCCCGATGTCATAGATCCTATGTGCAGTGTGAGATATGTTGTCCATGACTTGTGCCTTGAGGTGGTCCTGGTATTGCTGCTGGCGCAATTTTAGCGTGTGTGCAGGTACCGTCGTGGGATCAGCCATGTGTGCCGTGTTGGCCTTTTGGAGCGCTAGCTCTAGCTCCGAGAGAGTTCTTGCCGATATGTGTGTTTGTGCCCCGAGATTGATGCAATCGCTCGCCCCAGTAGGACCGTCTTATATGCCTCCCGCAGGATCGAGGGGGAGGACACCGATGTTGCATTCTCAGCAAAGTAGCACTTGGTCGTGGATTTGAGGTCTTTTTTGATCTGGGGGTCCGTGAGATAAGTGGGATATATGGGGTAAATTCTTGCACGTTTCTTCAGGGGAATGGTCAGAAATTCCTCGCGGCAGTATGTCTATGGTGTCTACATCCCTCATCCCATCACCGAGGAGCAGAAAGTAGTCTATGCGGGACAGACTATTGTGCCCCGGCGAGTGATATGTGTATTGCTTCGCTGTGGGGTGTATATGGCGCCAGGCATCCGTCAGCCCCAATGCCCCCATGAAGCCCGGGAAGGGAGCCCTGCGCGCGTGTCCTAACGGGAAACGTGTCCATCGCTGGGTCTGCAAAAGCGTTGAAGTCCCCCCCTATGATCGTGTCCCCCGTCGGGAGATTCAAAAGAAACTCCCCTAGTGCCAGCAACGCTATGGAGTGCAGTGCTGGAGGAATATATACGGATACCACATTCAGGAGTCTACCCTCCCATTGCCCATGAACAGTCGCGAAGCGGCCTTGATCGTTCACCTTGTGTTGCAAAACAATAAAGGGGGAGGTCTTCTTCACCAGGATACCCGTCCCCCGTGATCCTTCTGTAAACTCCCCGTGAGCCGCCATTTTATAGCCTCGCCTATCGAGCGCATGACACGCTGTCCCTGTAAGGTGTGTCTCCTGCAATAACACTAGCGCGGGGCCCTGGCGTTTAATTGCATGTAGGACCAGCCCTCTCTTTAATTTGTCCCACAAGTCTCTAATATTCCATGTGAGTAGTCGAAGGGGAGGCACCGCCCCGGAACGCGATGTGCCCTCAGTGGCTGCTGCTTGGGACTGGTGAGCCATCATTGCGGTCTTAGGAGTGTGTTTAGGTGCCGCATTAATTGCGGTGGCATGTGTCTGTCGCCTCCCGTGAATCTGCATGTGCAGGACTTGACATGGAGTCACAGCGTGTGAATCTTGAACCAAAACCAATAAAACTAAACCCCTCCTCCCTCCCCCCTCTATGCTACCCTGCTCCACGGACATAACACCGCCCGCTTCCCCCAACTCAGCAGAGTGCCTAACCCCAACCCAAACCATCTTATTTGCTCGTGGGGGTAAAGAGTCTCTGAGCTCCAATGGCTCAGTCCACCTTACTCGGCTCCACCCAACCGTGAGTCCAGGGGGCATAACCTCTGGCTACCGTAAGGAATCACTTCTCTTCTGCAGTGTCGCGGATAGTTAGGAGTCGGGTGGTTGCCCACAATCCTCTGATCCTTCCTCTGATGCCCGCTCCTGAAGTGCCGGTCTCTCCGAACTCGGCTCCACTCGTGTCTCGGTTTGTTGGTTCCGGTGTCCTCTGTTGGACCGGCGAGGCCCCTCCACTTGTCTCCAACCATCGATCCAGTCCTGCGCAGCCTCAGGTGTGTCGAAGAACCATGTCTTCCCGTCCGCCACGACTCGTAACTTTGCAGGAAACAGCATGGAGTAGGGCAATTCTTTCGCCCTCAGTGCTTTTTTTTACCTCAAAGAAGGTTTTCCGTGCCGGGCCACTTCCGCCGTGTAGTCTGGGAAGAAGGCCAATGTGGAGTTTTGAAGTTTGATGGGTGGTAAGACTCTTGCAGCCTGCAGTATTGCGTCCCTGTCTCTAAAGTTGAATAAGCGAGCTAGGACTGGTCGTGGTGCGGCGCCCGGCTACGGTGTTCCGCCGGGCACCCTGTGTGCTCGTTCTATCGAGAAGAAGTGGGAAAGGCCTTTGGGCTGCAATTTAGTTCTAATGAGTTCTTCAACGTACAAATCCATTGCTCTTTTACCTTCCGTTTCCGGAATGCCTAGGATTCGCACATTGTTCCATCGGGAACGCCCTTCTTGTTCATCCAGCCTTGCTTGTAGTTGTTTGGTGACCTTCTCCATGTGTTCCATTGCACTTTGTAGTTCCGAAGTGTCCTCCACTAGAGACTTTGCCACCACCTCCACTTGTGCTACCCGTTCTGACATTTTATGGAAATCAGCACGCAGTAAATTGACATCAGTGGAGATAGTCCCCACCGTTGTTTGAACACTGGAGAGAGTTTTCATGATGTCTTCCAGCGTCACCTTTTTGTTTCAGTCTGCGTCTTGACCTTTGCCCGTAGATACACGGCCTTCATTCAATGATTGGTTGTGTTTCTCATAGGCATACTTATCAAGTTTTGCTTGCGTTGACATGTTTTTCGGCCCTCTTCCCGTCATGGTGACCGACTGCCCCTGGCTGTGGTTACGAATGTGTGGCGCTGCAGTAAAGCGTCAGCGCTAGGGTGTCTCTCGTCAGTCCTTGGCATGCTGTGCCCTTGGTGGCAGCCCAGCACGGGGGAATCAGCTACGTTATCGTGCGCCCACTTTATTTATTTATTTATTTATTTATAGTGTTTTGTATAGCGCGGACAAGACCCGTGGGTATCAGAGCGCTTAACAAGGAAAGAATTACATATAACGATAATAAAAGCAATACTAACAACAAGAGAATAGTGAGGTAGAAGGCAGTATACTGTATGATCGAGAATAGATATATATATTCATATTGACTGTGCAATAAGCATTATATGGCGAGCAAGGCTTGGCTTGTGTCATGGTAACAAACCATGCTCGTTGAGGTAGGGTTATAAGGCGTTCCAGTGCATATCAAGGATAATAAGTATAAATAAATCAAGTGCGGTAGAAGTTATATATAATGATTGTGATAGATAGTTAAGGTTCCACATATATGGATAAATAAATCAAGTGAGATAGAAGTTATATAGTATGACTGTGAGATATAGTTAAAGTTCACACATATATGAGGTAGCAGTGATGTGTCAAGCCTCGGCTTGCGCACGGCATCAGTTCATTGTCCGATGATGATCTTCCAATTTTCCATGAAGAGGGCGGCCCTCAGTTATCGTAATTGATCATTCCAGTGATCCTTAGGTTTCTCTAAGTAGGGTATTTACTCATCAAGTGGCTCTTCAGTTCTCGTTTGAATGTTACTGTATTTTGAATCTTCCTGATGTTTGGAGGGAGTGAGTTCCAGATTCTGGGGGCAGCTCCGGAGAATGCTCGGTTGTAGGTCTTTTTCTTGTGGAAAAAGGCTGGTCGTAATAGCAAATCTCTTGCGCTTCTAGTTGTTCTGTTACCTCCTGAGATCATAAGTTTCTTGGCTAGGTATCTAGGTGTGTTGTAGTGAACTGCTTTGTGCGTAATACAGGCCATCTTCATTTCAATTCTGGCCTCGTAAGGTAGCCAGTTTAGTGCTTTCAGGTGAGGAGATATGTGATCGAATTTCTTCGTTCCCGTAATGAGTCTCGCCGCTGCGTTGAGGCAGGCTTTTAGTGGTGCTGTGGATGTTTTTGGCAGGCCCGCTAATGTGGTGCAGCCGTATTCGATCCTCGAGATGACTAGTGATTGGATAGCCAGTTTTAGGTCTGTCTCAGTGATAAAGGGTTTCAGTTTTCTTAAGTAATTCAGGTGGAAGCGGGCGCTCTTGGCCATTGAGTTAATATGGTTTTTCATGTCGAGGTTCTTATCTAGTGTAATTCCTAGTGATTTGGCTGAGTTAACTAGGGTCGGGGTGCAGTTTAGCGCTGTCACCAATTTAGTCCACTCTATAACTTCAGATTGGCTCCTTGTCGGTGAGATTAGCAGGAATTCAGTTTTCTGGGCGTTTAGTTTCAGATGGTTCATTGTTAACCATCGCAAAGCACTCTTTAGTGTCTTGTTCATTCGGTCAATGTCCTCAAGGGAGGCGATCTTTATGTATAATTGCGTGTCGTCCGCATACATATGATAGGATACCTGTGATTTTTGAAGGATCTCCGTGAGAGGTTCTACATATAAATTGAATAGATCTGGGGATAGCGTAGAGCCTTGTGGGACCCCTATTGCGTTGGGGCTCGGGGAAGAGATTGCTTGGTTAACCAGGAATCGCTGAGTCCTGTTCTGTAAGAAAGAATTGAACCATTTCAGCACGTTTCCGGACAAACCCATCCTGTCTTGTAGTCTGGTCATAAGCACTTCGTGCTTTACCGTATTTACCGTATTTACTATTGCTGGAAGTAGTTGGAGTGCGTCAGTCCGGTAGTGACCGGACACCGCGGCGTGTTCCTGCGCACTGTGGGTTGTTCCGATTATCAAGATGGCGGTTCTCAGGATATGACCACCTCTTTCTCCTGTCTAGTAGTGGCGCAGTCTCTTTCAGTTGCCTTACACTGTTTTGACCCTGTTCCCTTGTCACTGTTCCCGGGCTATCGTGCTGGCACTGTCTTCAGTCCATACATGCAGTGGGTTTTTTCCCGCCAGGCTCTTTGCTCACCTGTATATTATGGGGAGGGTCTCTGGTTGTGTAGTGTCCGCTCCTCTACTGCCTCAATCCGTGCACTTCGCCCCCCTAGTGGTAGTACCTTGTAAGGTGTGTGGGCCTCTGACATTTGCGCCCGTGGGGTTATAACCGTACATAACCTAGGTTGCAATCTCAGGGCCTCCAGGTGATGCTCCGTTTACCGCCTCCAGCCTCTCTTTGGTCAAAAGGCCGTGGAATCAGGCAATGTCAGCCCGGGGCATGCGTGGTGAAAATATAACTGCGTCGTTACGCGCCAGCCGTGTCTTGTGTCTCTGTTGCGGCACTGGCGACCTGTTTACCCTCTACGCAGGTCACCGCTCAGCCCAAGATCTCGTTGGGGGCAAGCGCTTCTCTTTTCTGGCCTCCGGTGTCTCGACTGACAGCCGATGCTGCTATTAACGTTCCTCCGCTCCCGGGCATAGGCCAAGCCCCGCACAGCTCACGGTGCAGGCACGGCAGTCTGTTGGTGCACGGAGCACTCGGGCTGTTCTATACCCTTCGAGATGCCCTTTCCAGGTCTTAGTACTCACTTCGCCGCCGGCGGTGGATTCCATCTGTCGCTTGACCCCCGAGGTCGCTCCGGCTGCATCTCTATTCCGGGGCAGTTCCGCACCCCGATAGGCCGCACCTCCTCGCCGTCCACGGGGCTGTTTGCAACTCCGCTTCGTCCTCTCAGATCTGGATGGCTATCACTGGGTCTTTACTTTAACTTCTGCTCTCGTTGCCCTTCAAAGTGCACAGCGCATTTCTCGTCCACTGGCGGACCGGTCAGCTGCCTATTCTCTCCGCCGTCCAACCCTCACTTCCGCCCGGGCCCTCGGGCACTCCAGGCCGGTGCTGCAACCATGGGCGCAGGCCCCACTTCGCCGCTCCTCTTCCGACCAGTTCTTGACGCCGTAGATTGACCAGGAGCGGATCCGCTGACGCCGGCTGTTCTCATGTCTCGGGGTCAGCCTCTTCAGGTGGTGATATATCGGATTAACAGGTCGGATTTATAAAATGAGCCTCAGTGCTCCCGGAGCTCTTCTGTTATGCCGCTGCCATGCTTGGCTGCTAGCCACACCCCCTTCAGTATGTTTTTTTTTTACTAGTCTGAATGGCATCCTGCTAATCAGGGCCCCAGTCACTGTGCTTCCTCCCTAAATTAACCAAAGTAAGTACTTCTGTACATCCACAATTGGCTACTGGTGTACCCTGGTAAGTCAAACAACAGGTTGCAGCTACACTGTGCTGCAGACCCAATCGCACAGCTTCAAAAAAGTCAATTTACGCTCTTTTTTTAATTTTCATGATGTTTATTCCATATTTTTCCAAGTTCATCCAACTTCACTTTCTCAGTTACGATAACACTGTCCAAAGACCCATTTAGCTTCACATGAGGTAGTTGTGCCAATCCAGGCCTCTTACCACATCACGTAGGGAACTTAATTCATGTATACAGCCTTAACTCTCATTCCCAATGCATTTCGGGCTATTTTGATGCCCTTCGTCAGGGGGAGCTGTTTAGATTTAAAAATAACATACAATCCACATTAGTTTTCTGATTTACAACTCTATGATGATTTTTTCATAAATACATTCAACCATGATGTCATCAATGCCTTAAACGTAACATTATCCATTTCCCAATAAATCATTTTGCATACAGCAAAACCCTCAGTGCTTTCGTGATATTTTCACAGTCGTAAGAGTTTATCGCAAGCGGAGACCTCCCCCACTCCATCCTCGATGCTTAACCTGCCATTCTACCCGCATTGCAAAATAAACACTTGGCTTACCTAATGTGCTCTACATTAACCTTTATATTAACCTCGTGCCAAACTTAACTATGGCCCCTTCCAAAAACTAAACTTAAATAATAGATTGACTTTGTGACCTTTTCCTCATGCGTGTTTTAATAATAAGTTACCTGCTAATGATTCGAATGTTGTTGTATCCATTCGGTGCTCTCCTTTTTTAAATGTCATGCTATCCAATTCAAACTGCACCTGAGTACATAATTTAAACATTTCCTCCATATCTGAGGTCACTGCATTTAAAACCTATAAGTCTCCCGTATGGCACGCTCTTTAGCCCTGAGGGCAGGGTGCTGGGATACAAGTGTGAGGGTGCCCCTGCATGAGCAGAACACTCCTACAAACCTTGGAGTCGATTCTCCAGGCTTTGCAAGTGCAGGCAGCCATTTTGATACATATAGTTGACATTCATCATTACAGAATGTCTAACTATGTGGTGTCAAACATGTTGGAATCATACCCTAACAATGTTACCAGTGTTGGAGGCATGATTCCAGGAAGCCCTGAGCACTTCAATCAATCAATCAATCATTTGTAAAGCGCACTACTCACTTGTGAGGGCCTTGAGGTGCTCGGGGGATGGGGGGGGGGGTGCAGCTACTGCTCAAACAGCCAGGTCTTGAGAAGTCTCTTGAAGGTCAGCAGGTCCTGGGTCTGCCGCAGGTGGATGGAGAGGGTGTTCCGTGTCTAGGCGGCAAGGTGAGAGAAAGTTCTGCCGGCGGCGGTCGTTCTGCGGATGCGTGAGACGGTGGCAAGGGCGACAGAGAGGAGCTGGCGGTTTGGGGTGTAGAAGGGGAGCCTCTGCCAAAATTCCAATGTAGGGTACCGGATATATGAATTTTAAAAGATTTAGCACTAAATATTACATAGAAACTTATAGCACCTATTATGACATCTGCACAATTTACAGAGCTTCATACAGTCAAGGCAGGGTAACCGAAGTAGGCAAGACCTTATGAGCAAGAAATGTTCTGCAAAACTAGAAGACCTTTTCCTACACACATTAAACGGTAGAGGCCCCTTGGACAGCCCAGCCGCATTCACGGGGCTTACATCTACAACAGGATCAACAAATGATTTTACGCTAGCCGACCCCGATCTATTTACGTACATAACGGATTTTCAAATTCAGGACCGAGTTGAAAGCGACCATTACCCTCAAACTTTTCCATTAACCATCACTCCAATTGGGTCAGAGCAGGCAAATCCCCTTACATTAAGGACACAACTTTACAATCTAAATCGGCTAACTTGGGACGAAAAGAACATCAAAGAAATAATGGAGACATGCCGGTCGTTGTTAACACCTACTGACGCAGCCCACGCTGGAGATATTACTGGGCTCTGGGAGTCTTTCACAATCAACATCAATAAAAAAAATTCAATCTACCCACAAAGATCATAAAACAACCAGAGCCGGAGGAGGGCCATGGTATACCCCAAACATACGGGCAATAAAAACGCGGCTCAACAAACAACTAAGGTCAATTCGAAGAAATGGTCTCCAACCTTCACAACAGTCTCTCATAACTATAGAAAAGACGAAAAGGGAACTAAAACACGAAATAAAATCGGCCAAACGAACATATAAGGAAAACTTTGAGGCCAACTTGCTCCATGCGAGTAAGCAGAGAAACTCGAAACAGTTTGAGCAAAAATCAATTTTATGCTAAATGGAAAACATCGCCAATCTACCGCTGACATAACAGACGATCTTGGAGCATTCATATTGAAGAGACATACAATTTCAGAACTGAACAGACAACAGATAGCATAGGGGACAACACAAATGCGACTAAAAGGTGTTCCAGTCCAGAGAAAATATCAGAGGCTAGGAGTCGGAGTAAGGAAAAATGGTTATCGGCGGACGCATCAGTCACTGATTTAAAGATTTTATCCAACCCCAAACTCCATACTGAAATCAGAGAAGTACAGAAAGACAGCAGCATTTTTATCAGGCACGCGCAAAGAGTAGAACCCGTACAGATAACACAAAAGCAGATTCTGCATGCAATAAAACACTTGAGATCGGACGGGGCACCCGGCCCCAACGGCCTACCGAACGCACTGTTCAGGTATGACCCCGAGTTTTGGTCCTGCTACCTAACCCCTCTGTTCTCGAATAGTTTAAAGACAGGAAAAATTCCCGACTCCTGGAGGGGCAGCATTTTCCAACTCATTTATAAGTCGGGAACACGCTCAGACCCCAGCAATTACAGATTGATAGCCCTTATAGATGTGGAGGCAAAGATCTACGCAACAAATCTATTGGCAGACTTGGAGCAATGGGTAAGCTGCAAAAGTCTAATCCCGAAAACACAGACTGGGTTCAGAGCTGGCATCGGGACTTTAACCAATATTTCAGCACTTACCCTCTTAGCAAAGAAAGCGATTGCCAATTCAAACATCCTTTACACATGTTTCGTAGACCTTAAAGCAGCCTTTGATAAATTGCCAAGAGCCAAGCTTTGGGCTAAAATGAAAGCTTGGGGAATCTCCTCAAAATTACTAGAAGCAATCATCAACCTATATTCACAAACCTGGGTTCAGATAAAAAAAAGGGGATGGTCGAAGTTTAACCTAGAAATTTCCAACAAAAAATGGGCTAAACAAGGATGCGGTCTGGCGCCGTGTCTTTTTAACATATACACAGCCGATTTAGAAAGCAACCTTAGTCTCATTCATGGAGATCCACCCAAATTGGGAAAGTCACCAATAGTAAGTCTGCAATATGCGGACGACATTGCGTTACTCTCTCAAACCCCGCTTGGTGTACTGCGCTTGATTTCTCAACTAGCAATATACATTTCAAAAGAACAACTGATAATCAATTTAAAAAAATCTAATGTTTTATGTTTTTCCAGCACTCATAAAAAACACCCCAAATTCATCTGGAGGATAAATTCAAATATGTTATCGCAGGTAGAAGTATATAAATATCTGGGGGTTCTTTTAAATCGCCACTTAAGTTTCAAACAACACCTAGAACATGTCAACACAAAAACTAAACAATTATGCTTTGCATTTAAAACTATACAGAAAAGCCTAAGTGGTAGTTCAACAAACCATCTCCTAAAGGTGGTGGCTGCAAAATGTTTGCCAGCGATAACATACGGCTCGGAAATGCTGAGTACTAAGGACTCCGAAATGCTAAATCTAGCTCAGTCCAGACTGTATAAAAAACTGTTTTTATCCCACGACACATCTCTCAGGCGCAGATTCGGCTGGAATATGGATTAACAAACCAGATGCAGGCCCAAGGTTTTCTGGCCAAATATTACCTGAGTATGAGGGCTGCCGAAGACAATACACTTGCCCACCATTGTTGGGAGGAGGTAGAAACATAATCAACGAACAAAAATTCGATATGTCAAATCTTAAAACAAGCGCTTCAAACGC
The DNA here is from genome assembly GCF_964263255.1 of Lissotriton vulgaris. NCBI lineage: Eukaryota > Metazoa > Chordata > Amphibia > Caudata > Salamandridae > Lissotriton > Lissotriton vulgaris. Next base: position 220,830,600 of record NC_141691.1, on the reverse strand, counting down.
TAAATCTAGAGGAAGCTTGGCAAACACCCATGTCATATCCTGTTTTTAAAAAAATCATAAACAAATCAATTACATTTTTTGCGTTTCAATCAGATAAAACCACATTTGCCGGCAAAAGTCATGCATGGTCTGTGATTTCATCCTATAAGCATATGAAACCACAACCCTATTTGCAAGAATGCTTCAGAGACCACTACAAGCGGAAATTGACCTTACTGAGTGGCGTTCCTTTTCAAACAAAGATCTCACCCCAAAATGGCTACAGACCTGGGCATCCCCGGACTGCCGCCTCTGTGGCAACGGAGCAGAGTCACTATTACATCTATTATGCATCTGTCTGGCACTACATGACCTAAGGACGTTACTTTTAAGGCCAATCCTAAGAGCAACTCAAATCCGGACTTGCAGAGCGGCCGTCATAAAATGCTTCAACGGCTCTTCAGTTCAACTGTCTTGTAACACCGTCAAAGTTTTGTCTCTAGCATCACAAGAACTAGTAAAGAAAGAATCAGCATAAAACCTAGGAGGGAATGGAACATCAAAATAAGAACCCGGCAGTTGGGTATAAAGTAGCCGGCCTTTTGTCCTCTTCAGACCTTTTTCTGTACTCCCTTTCTTCCAAAGCCCCTCTTGATGACAAGCCCTAGGCACAAACATGATCTAACCAGTAAATGTTCAAGGATATGAAACTAAAGTGACTTAAAGACTGGACAGAAAATAATGCATAGCTGTTTTAAACTTTGCTCCCTCTCCATTTTCTGCAGGCGTTCACAGAAAGCATGGACATGTTTACATTGCTGTTAATGATAATCCGCTGCTCTCTGGTTCCATCCCACAGGAGGGTCACGATAACTAAAATGTTTTAATGTAATTATTCATATCTGAATGTTGACGTTTTCATTATGGTGGTATGTTGCACTCTTTTTATGATTTTAACAGATCAAATAAAAGTATTTTTTTACTGTACTGTTACTATTATGACATCTGGTTGAGCTAGACCGGGACAAAGTCAAAGTTTCAGGACAACCGCAATGGAGCCCTTCACGGCTATCGCTCAGCCTCTGACAAAGTTTCTACTTTCTGATTTAGAAACTTTTCTGGAGCTTTTCTTTCCAGGGTCACTCGAAGCTCTCAGCCAGTGGTGAGGGTTTGGCGGTTTGCCTTGAGACGAGCTCCCGGTCAAAACTATGGAAGTCAGACCTACTAGCTTTCCAGCACGATGAACCAGAGATCCAGGCCAACTCATGGCTGTAGATGGACGTCTTGACTCTTGCTGTTGGTCCTAGTCACCTTTTCTACACTCTGACTTTGAAACTTTTACAGAGCTTTTTCTCCAAGGTTCCCTCGATGCTCTTCATCAGGCCCAAGTCAGTAAGGGTTCGCCAGCTTTGGTTTTGGCCAACTCCCGGACAAACTCTGGAAGTCAAACCTCTGGAGATTTTCAGCGGGACAAACCTGGAGAGCTGGTCAGCTCGCGGTTGAGGGTCGCCGGCTTGACTGGCCAGGTCTAGTCATTCCACTTATTGAGGTTTTTTGCAAAGTTGCTCCAAAGTTCTCCAAACTTCTTCCTGAAGTCCCTTTGAGTGTTACAAAGTGTCCAAAAATTATTCCAAGGGTCTGGAAGCTCCAAGTTGGTCCTTGAAACTTTGGGACTTTAATTCCCACAATCCACTTGGACAAAACCCTTACAAATCCACTAGTAGTACTCCAGGCTGGGGATTCTTGGTGGAGAGGGTCCAGGGTACCTCTGTTATCCTGTAGCTTGTAGGCTATCCACTCTTTAGTACTTTTGAAGCAGGTCTGATCCATAGGGCTATAGTTACAGATTGTGCAGCAGGCGCAGTCAGAGTGCAGGGCCTGGTTGGTGCAAATCAAACTTCCACCATGGATCCTTCTTCTTCCTTTAGTTTCAAGCAGTATAGCAGAACTGCCCCTCTCAGATACTTGTTCAGTGGTCTCTGGGGTCACACAGGAGGGCACTCCTGTCCAATGAGGTACAGGGCAGCACACAAGAGCATAACCATTTCCTCAAAAGTGTGGCACAGTGGTCTCCCAGAAAGCACTATTTTGCTAAAATTCAATATGGCTGAAGTTTCAACAGAGGTAAGAGCTGGCTAAACCAACCTCTAGGATGTCTCATCTGCATCCCTTCCCCTGGCATCTGCACATTCCTTCCTTAAGCCTGCCATCAGGCTGGGTTGGGTAGGGGCGTAGATTAAACTGGGTTCTTCTACCTGTCTCCTCCTCCTCCTTTCGAAGATCATGGTTTACAAGCCCTCCGCCTTGCTCTGGCATTCTTATGCAGCAGAACCCTCTCCTCCTAGAATGGCTCTTTCACCCCATGGGCTACTTATCATCTCATCCAAGCAGCCTGGCTAATCCACTTAACTCTGACTAATCAGGGCAGATCACTGGAAGGATGAACTTTGGCTTACAGACAATAACGTCGTATAACTTCTTGTCTGTACATTTTAGAATAAATTCAACAATAGCATATTGTTGGATTTATCAATACCATTCTACTAAGTCCTTGAATTACATTTTTCGGAGTTTCCTGGCAGGAATGATTAAGTAATAACTTCTTGCCATGTTAATCTATGTGGCTAGGGATCTGCAATGGGGAAAATGAACTGGGCAATTGTTTCCAACACCAGGACTTAAAAAACATATTTTATAAGGACCCTGCCTAGATCTACAGTACCTCCCATCCCTAGTACAACTAGTTGAGACTTTAGGGGTTATGAATATGTTAAGATATTGCAGATCCTCACTCTACAGTGCTCCTAGCAAAAAAGTTGATTTTCGGAAGCACTTTACTATAATGAGGGAAGTAAAAGGTAACATTTCACTATCACCAAGGCATGTAAAACCTATTTTATAAGGGTTCTCCTTATAAGTATCTGATCCCCCACCATTTGGAACACCTAGGGGAATCCCATTGGACTACTTAATAAGCCAAAATATTGTAGTTTATTAATTTATAAGTGCCCAAACACCAAAGTCGAGTTTGGGCACAATTTACCCGTTAAAAGCAGTCCTGCAACAAAGGGTTGCTTTTACACTCACCTCAAGACTCAGCAGTGCACACATCTACGTTCAAAAAGGACTGCTGGCCAGTCGGGCTTTATGCCCCACCGGAGCACTGCGTTGAATCTCAGAAGAGTCCACGGAGTGTTGGCCCGTACACACCTCCTCACGGAACAGGCGGTAATCCTCTCTCTCGACGCCAAAATGGCGTTCGACTTAGTAGAGTGGGAATACCTCTTCGTGGTACTGGAACGCATGGGTTTTGGGCCGAAATACATATCGTGGATACGGCTGCTCTATACGAAACCCGTTGCACAAGTGGTGGCCAATGGCCACACGTCGCCGAGATTCCCACTGGGCAGGGGGACCAGGCAGGGCTGCCCCCTGTCCCCCCTGCTCTTCGCGCTGGTGCTTGAACCCTTGGCCATCCAAATCAGATCAACACCACTGTTCGCAGGCATCAAATGGGAGGAGGGATGGGAGGACAAAGTCTCGCTATACGCAGACGATATGCTCATATACATGACCGCACCCGAGACCGGCATCCCAGCCCTACTAGACCTCTGTGACACGCATGGGCGCACATCGGGTTACACTCTCAACTGGTCGAAATCCACCATATACACATTAAAAGGCCCGGAGCCAAGACTGCAGGGGAACTGTCCTATGCTTACGACGTCGGCCTCTTTCAAGTACCTAGGTATTGTCATCGCGAGCGGGGAAGCAGACTTTTTTGTGAACAACCTAAAACCACCCATAGATCGCCTGCGAGCAGATGTTAAGCACTGGGCGGCCCTCCCCCTGACCCTACTGGGCAGGGCGGCATTGTACAAGATGATGGCCCTCCCAAGACTCCTCTACGTCCTGGAAAATACTCCACACCTGGTACCACAGCGTTACTTCCAACAGATTGTGGCGCTGGTCACTGTCCTGCTCTGGAACACAGGCCCGGCGCGCATAGCGTATGACAAGCTGGTAAAGAGCTGGTACGAGGGAGGCATAGCGCTCCCCAACATTCAGCTATATTACTGGGCGGCCCAACTCAAGATTATAAACTACTGGATCCACTCCCCGAAGGACGACCCGGCCTATCGGGCAGACTGGTCACAACTTGGGACGGACTGTATGCTGTCCGTGCTCTACAACAAATCGCAACTGAAGGCCCTAATCGGTCCGACCAAACACACGGCGGCGCTATGGCACGTGGCACAGGCCCGTCTGGGGTGGGTAGGCCGACTCACTAAAATGACGACCTTGTGAGACACGAAGGCATTGGGGAACCTGAGAGGCTGTAAGGGGTTTGAGCGGTGGGACTCAATAGGCATCTCTACAATAGGAGACCTCTGGGACAATGAATCAGTAATACCATTTCCACAGCTGCAACAGCAATATAACCTCGGACCCACAGAAACGTTTCGGTATGTCCAGATTAGGCATGCATTACTACAGGCAATCCCTGCCGGCACCACACTACCGGACTCCTCTCCTTTGGAAGATAGATTGCTAACAGATTTCATGCTCCAAAGCGCCACCTCCCTTACTTACAAAAAGCTGATCAACAATCTCAAAGACCCGACGCTAAAGCTTAAGGGAAAATGGGAAGGGGAACTAGGTGAGACAGACGAATTTGAATGGAATGAGGCCCTGGCCTCCCCGAAGGAGGTGGGAATCTCTAGTAAGCTCAGACTGGTACAACTTAAAATCTTGCACCGCATCTATTACACCAGGACACTGCTGCACAAAAAACAAAGAGCAACACACCCCTTCTGTTTGCGAGGCTGCGGGGAGGAAGGGACACTGTTCCACACACTATGGGAATGCCCACAAATACGCGAATTCTGGAGACAGGTGCTCCGATCCATCTCCCAGGCCCTCAAACTTTCCATTTTACCCGAACCACGTAAGTGCCTTCTAAACATCTGGGACCCAAACGATCTGGGTAGATATGAGCTGATTTGGGCGTCACTGGCAATGACAGTAGCTAAACGGGATATAGCACAGAAATGGGGGGCGCCGGAAGTGCCCACCGCCAGTAGATGGGCTAAAAACATGGACATCCTAATGGTGACAGAGAGAGCGGTTTATGTGCTTCGAGCAGCGCCCCGGAAATGGAACAAAGTCTGGGCGGCATGGAACATGTACAGAGGGGAACTTTGTGAGCCCTTACCAGAGGGAGAGGAATCAGACTCAGAGGGGGAGGAGGGGTAACTGAACGGTTGCGGGCGATGGCCTCGGGAACATGTCAAGGTTACATGGGCGGCAATGACCTGGCCTTTTACTGCAATACGAATAGCGACGCAGGCTATTACGAGCTGTGGGAGACGTCAAAGGGTTATGATGACACATGGTTGGGGGGGTATGTTGGGAAGTTTGTTCCTAATGGTTTAAATGGAAAGAGATGTAGCCATCACTGATGTTGGGGAGAGGGGTTATCAAGGAAATGCACTTTAGGGAAAAAATATCATACATTGGGTGCATAGATGAGACCCGTGACGCAGCAGAAACTCTGTCTTAGTTACGAGAATGTAGCCCGTAAGTTACTGTGAAGATAACTTGTACGAAATGTAACGATTACCGATTGGATGTATGCAACTGATTAACCACTATTCCTTCCTAACAATAAAGTTTAAAAAAAAAAAAAGGACTGCTGGCCTTAAGACTGCCATACCCTAATATATACTAGGGACTTAACAGTGGTTTTGATCCCCTTGTCCTATTATCTACTATGGCCTTATAGGGGAGGTCATGCCAATCATAGGGGTGTGTTTTCAGCATAGCACTGGCCCTAAGCCTGGTTAGGGAGAGCCTAGGGAGAGTCCGTTACCACCAGTACCAGTCAGCAAGAAAGGGGGTGGGCACAGCAGGACTTTGCAACAAGGACATAGTAGACCATGTATTTGGCCTGCAATCTCATATGGATGAGTACATGAAGAAAGCCAGCAAAAACCCTGAGGCAAGCCAGGAGTTTCAGAAAGCCAGTCATGACCAATAGGCTGTACTGACTGTTTACCAGCCAGGACAGAAAGTGTGGGTGTTGCAGCCTGTGGCCCCAGAAGGTCTCCAGGACAAACAGAGTAGCCCCCTACACTATCCTTGAAAAGAAATGTGAGTTCACCTACTTGGTTGATATAGGCACTCCAAGCAGTCCTCACTGAGTACTTCAAGTGAACCGCCTAAAGCCTTTTATTGACAGGGCTGACATGAGCTTACTCATGGCCACTGATGAGGGACAGGAGGAAAAAAGTGACCCTCTCTCCCTAATCTCCTCTCGAAGGACCCTGCTAATGGGTCAGTTGATGGAGTAGCCTTGGTAGGAAGCCTCACTGACCATCAGCCCCCAACTTCTTTTCTTTGACTGACAGTCTACCTGTCAAGAGTAAAATCTACTCTGACCGTGTCAGAAACTGCATCAGGACAGAGGTCCAAAAGATGATGGAATGTGGGGGGTCATTGAGACTTCAAATAGCCTTGGGCTAGTCCTGTAGTCCCTATAACAAAACCTCACACCCAAGATGGTAAGAGAGAGATGAGGTTTTGTGTAGACTATAGAGGTCTCAATGCAGTCACTAGGACAGATTTCCATCCAATTTCCAGGGCAGATGAGCTAATTGATACTCTGGCCTCTGCCAAGTATCTCAGTACATTTGACCGGACTGCTGGTTACCGGCAAATCAGACTCCCAGGATGCCAAATCAAAAACAGCATTTTCAACCCCTAGTGGGCATTATCAATATATTGTGATGCCTTTTGGTTTGAAGAATGCACCTGCCACATTTCAGAGGTTGGTGAACAAAGTCCTAACAGGTCTGGAAGTCTATAGTGCAGATGATTTTGCGGTCTTTAGCTCCACCTGGGAGGATTACCTAGTCCACCTCAGAAATTTTCTGGATGCCTTGCAAAAGGCAGGTCTCACTATCAAGGCCACAAAGTGCCAGATAGGGCAGAGTAAGGTTGTGTGCTTGGGTCACCTTGTAGGTGAAGGCCAAGTTCAGCCATTAGAGAGCAAAATCCAGACCATAATCAACTGGGTTGCACCCACTACCCAGATCAGAGCTTTCCTGAGCCTGACTGAGTACTGCAGGAGGTGTGTTAAGAGCTATGGATCCATAGTGTCAAACCTTAATGATCTCATCTCCAAAAGTATGCCTAAGAAAGTTCAGTGGACAGATAGCTGTCAGAATGCATTTGAAGACCTGAAGCAGGCCATGTGCACTGCTCCCATTCTGCAAAGTCATGATTAGTCCAAAAATCTTCATAGTCCAGACAGATGCTACTGAGATAGGGCTAGGAGCAGTATTGTCGCAACTAAACAGAGAGGGCCAGGATCAACCAGTAGCGTTGATAAGCAGAAGACTGACCCACTCAAGGAGAAACATTGGTCAGCTATTGAGAGGAGGCCTTTGCTGTGGTCTGGGCCATACCTGTTTGATACTCACTTCATTGTTCAAACAGATCTTAAGCCCATCTTAAGTCTTAAACAAATGAAGGGTGAAAATCCCAAAGTTTTGGGGTGGTCCATTTCCCTACAGGGGATGGACTTTTCTGTGGAACATAGACCTGGGAGTAACCATATCAATGGAGATGGACACCTCCGATATTTCCACTTAGAAGATGAGACTAACCTTGTTCAGTGATTTCATTTTCTATCGTGAAGGGGGTCGGGGGTAGCAAGTGAAGCAGGAACTGCTTTCATGATTATATCTATCTTTTTGCTCGGTGTCAGTATGTTTTTGACTAGTCTGATTGGGATCCTGCTAATCAGGAACCCATTCACTGTGCTTTAGCCCTATATTGACCATTGTAAGTACATCTGTACACCCACAATTGGCTACCGGTGTGCCCTTGTAAGTCCCTAGTATATGGTAGTAAGGTACCCAGGGGCATAGGTACACCAGGGGTCTCCCAGGGGTATGTATAATGCCACCCATGGGAGTCCACTTAAACTGTGACTACAGGCCTTCTATTGCAGCCTTGGAGAGATGGTTCTTGTACCTCTCATGATAGATATACGTTACCTTATATCTAGGGCAACTACACTTAAAACATATAAGTCACCCCTATGGCAGGCTCTTTAGTCCTGAGGGCAGGGCTCTTAGTTCTAAGTGCAAGGATGCCCCTTCATGAGCAGGACACCCCTAAAAACCCCAGAGTCGATTCTCCAAGCTTTGTACGTATGGTCAGCCATTTTAATAACTATGAAGTTGAAGTTAAAACATTTATAAAGCGCTCGTATACCGAACGGTTTCTTGGCGCTGAGGACGGACATACCGGAAAAGCAGGAAGGGGGGCCGCCTATTAAGAGAAAGCGCGTGAAAAGAGCTGGGTCTTAAGAGCCCTGTGAAAGATCGAATAGGAGGCATCTGTCCTAATACTAAAGGGAAGAGCATTCCAAAAGGCTGGGGCCACGGTAGAGAACTATAGTGGACATCAGTCATTACGAGCTGTCTAACTATATAGTGGCTGCACTGAACCCAGTCATGTTTGGTATCAAACATGTTGGAATCATACCCAAACACCAATTCCAGTGTTGGAAGTATGATCCCATGTATTGGGAGGCTCACTTGGGGTACACCCATGTACTACCGTTAACAGCCTTTCAGGGCCTGATAGCAACCTAGTGCTGCTGCAGACCAGACACGATTCTGCCCTCCTGCTGCTGAGCCAAGCTGAAGCAGGGGAAGGTAGAATCATAGGTTTCCTGTCATAGGGAAATGTGACCACCTCCCAGACAGGACATAGTGTATTGGGCTGGTGCCCTCCTTGCATACTTTAGTTTGAGCCAGTTCAGGGAGCCCTTGGCTCCCGCTCTGGTGTGAAACTGGACAAAGGACATGGGAGTATTCTTCCCCGTCCAGCCCCTCCTCTGGGAGGGATCCCTAAATCATCCCAACCCTTTCCTTAGGGTACTTAAGGGCTTACCTGTGGGTGCTCTTTAGATTCGTAGACGGACAAGACTAAAGCCTGAAACCATGTCACTCTTCGACCGTCTGGACAGTTGGACTTTGCCTGGAACCGAGTCTGCATCAAGGAAGACTTCTGCTGCTCCTGGTCTCACTGTTCTGCAAGTGTTCTTCGTCGTCTGTGTATGTGCTTCTCCAGGACCTTCACCTGACCTGTGAGCATCAAGAACTCCAGAAGTAATCTCTTTTAGAGTGAAGGAGTCACTCCCCTGCATCTGGTGGCGCCGCAACGAAGCTGACCAGTCTACTGCACTCGACGCCCCACAGACTTCAAAAGGCTCAGCAACACAGGTGGTGGTTCTGCAACTCCTTCGAGACCTGACCTGTCCTCTGTGCAATTATGTTTATGGATTTATAGAGCGTGTAGCTGCCCATAGGCATCCCAGCGCTAGGAGAAACATGACAACGTTGAATTTTGTCAGACCGCCAAATGCGGGGGATTAGGAAAAAAGCAATGTTTTAAGTCTCATCCTGAAAGCTAGTTCGTTGGTTAACAAGTGTACATCTCTGAGCAGTGAGTTCCATATTTTAGGAACCAGGTGCATGAAAGATCTTCCCCATCTTGCTCTTTTTATTCTACTCTGTTGCATTAGAAGGTCTCCTGAGAATCTCAAGTCCCTGCTTGGAATATAATGACCAATCAGTTTTTTTATTAAGGCTGGTCCTCTATCATTCATGGTTCTGTGGGCGATACAAACTGCCTTAAATGTAATCCTTGCATGGACTGGGAGCCAATGTAGTGTCTTCAGGGCTGCCCTGACTGAGTGCTTTCTCGGAATTCGGATCAGGGTCCTTGCTAAGGCATTTTGTACTACCTGCAGCCGGTTGATGACATATTTGGGTGCGCCAAGATACAAAGAATTCAAGTAGTCCAGCTGCGACATGATCAAAGCTTGGAACACAGTTCTACGGGATTGTACCGGGAGGATAGGGAGAATTTTTCGGAGCATGTGGAGTAATCCAAAGCATTTGCCTGAGAGTTTCTTTGCTTGGGTCTTCATACTTAGGTTTTTGTCTAGCCAAATTCCCAGATTTGTAATGGCTGTTTGGGGGTTGGGAGTTCTCCCAACTGAGTAGGCCAACTGATGATGTTCTTGGGTACTGTTTGGTTTCCCAGGAACATAAGCTCCCTTTTATCCCCATTACGTTTCAGGGAGCACTTACACATCCAATCAGCTATTCTTGACATACAAGGACCCAGGTTGTTATGTGAGGAGTGTGGGTCGTTCGTCACTGACAATACTAATAGTGTCAGCATACGACACTATGGACAGACCAAATTCTTGTACTATCTCTGCCAATGGTTGCATGTACACATTTAAGAGTGTAGGGCTTAGTGCAGAGCCCTGTGAGACTCCACACGATAGTTGGAAGGTGTCTGAGAGATGTTCCCCTTCCAACAATTGGAAGGACCGTCTTCCAAAAATGAGGTTAGCCACTTTATCCCTGTACCTGTGATACCGGCTTCCTTATGCCTATTAATCAGTGTGCAATGTTCTATTGTGTCAAATGCGGCGTTCAAATCCAGGAGCAGGATAGCCACTGTACACCCCTGGAGCTAGATGTAGGTAAACAGTATTTACCGATTCGTAAATACCGAATTGTACAGATTCGGTATTCACGAATCGGTAAATGCTATGTAGCTAATAATTCGGTAAAAATTACCGAATCGGTATTTACCGATTCGGTAATTGCCATGAATATCAATTACCGAATCGGTAAATACTAATTCGGTAAAAGGGGGAAAACATTGAAGGGTGGCAGGGTGTCACTTTGACACCCTGTTGCACACCTCAATTGTTTATGGGTGCACATGTTGCAGACATACATGCCCTAAGGGCATGTGTGTCTGCAACATGGCACTGAAGCAATTTGCATTAAATTGCTTTTTGTTTTTTCCCCGTTATTTACCACCAACTTGTAGTTGGTGGTAAATAACGAATCCTAACATGGGATAAGCACTCTTTTAAGTTCTCCCTACATTAAGAAATCAGTAATTTACCGATTCCTTAAATTAATATTTGGTAAGTTACCGAATCATTAATTTCGGCCCCCTACATAAGAAAAGCGTATTACCGGTTGGTAACGGACGAAATTTGTTCATTTCGGCCGTTACCGACCGGTAATGGGCCACCTACATCTGTCCCTTAGTCTAGAACTCTCTTCAATTCCTCAGTTACCATCAACAGGTCTGACTCTGTGCTATGCTGGGGTCGGAATCTCATTTGTGTGTTGTGCAGCCTTTGGTTGTCTTCCAGATATTGGGACAGAGTCTGATTCATAATTTTTTCGGCAATTTTGCCAAGCAGTAGAAAAAGTGAAATGGGTCGATAATTTCCAGGATGAGCAGGATCCAGCTGTGGCTTCTTTAATAGTGGCCGTATGATGGAGTGTTTCCATGATTTTAGTATCAAGCCTTGGGACATGGAAAGTGATACCAAGGCTGCTGTCATTGCTTTTGCTATTGTACCTGCCTGTAGTACGATATCTGGCGTAATTGGATCTTGAGGAGAGCCAGACTTGATCCTTTACAAAATAGCGGTGGGGTCATCTAGCTGTATTGTCTCAAAATTATCTAGTCCCCTTCCTATTTTAATACTCTTGTTTTCATTTATGTTGGGGTAAGCATCGACTTGCAAGGTGTTTCTATTTTGTTGCAAGTTCTCAGACAGTATTACCACCTTGTTTTTAAAGTATTTTGCCATCTCATTGCATCTTTCTTTGGATGAAGATTGGAGATTAATTTCTTAATTGGTTGTAGTTAAGGAGCGCACTACTTTAAATAGTTGTACGAGTTACTTACCTTCGGTAACAATGTATCTGGTAGAGACGATTCTAACAGCAGATTCCTTAACATAGAATCATCCCCAGGCGTGAGACTGGATCCGGACATTTTTTTGCCACAGCATCCCTGCGCGCCGGGGGCACGGCATCACGCGACTCCGCCCTGGCATTGTACGCGTACGTGACGTCAATGAGGTCACATAAGTCCCACCCCTGCGTGCCTACGTCAGTTTTCTTCGGAGAACTTTTCCATGCCACAACGCAGAGCCATCAGACAAAACTGTGAGAAGATAGGAACAGTATGCGTAAGAGCAGAAAAATTGGAAAAAGGAATGGTGAGGAACACCATAAGGAGCAGTGCCAGACACTGCAGCACCCAAAGGTAGGGAAAGAAGAAAGAACAGAGCACAGCCCTGAACAGCAATCCTGCCAGTACGGAGATAGCCCCCACTGGAGACAAAGAGTATATGAAAAAACGTCATGATCACATGCAGCAGGCCTACAACCAATAACAATGAAGGGAAACCAGTCTGGGACAAACGCACAAGTTACTACTTGTGTAACGATATATCTGTAAGAAACATTAGTTAGTGATAGATTCCTTACCTTAGAATATCCCAGGCGTCAGACTGGATCCGGAAAATTTTGCGTAGCAATACCCGTGCACGCCGGCAGGCGTCGTCCGCGGCTCCGCGTCCGTCGTCGGCGTCGTTAGCGGCGGAATTACTTCGTCGGAGTGCATAGACGCCGCCCATGTGCACTGATGTCAGTTCTGATACACAGCTTTTCCGCGCCAGACACGCAGAGCCATGATAGAACCAACACTGGTGCCATGAAACTAGGGCCCTGAAAGGGGATGACCTTAACCCCAGATATCGGTTCACAGAACGGGGTGGATGGGTGGGTCAGTAAGGAATCTATCACTAACTAATGTCTCTTACAGATATATCGTTACACAAGTAGTAACTTGTGCATCTGAAAGAGACACGTTAGTGATAGATTCCTTACCTTAGAAAAGATACCCCAGCAATACCAACCCCGGTGGTGGGTCTGCGAACCAACAATCACACCAGAAAGTCCTGGAGGACGGAACAGCCAAACAAGCCATCAGTCCGGACTTGGCTGTCCAGGCAATAGTGTCTTGCAAACGTGTGCAGCGAGGCCCACGTAGCTGCCTGGCAAATGTCCTGCAAGGGCACTCCATGGCCTAGGGCAGTGGTAGTCGCCGTGGCCCGATTGGAATGAGCCCTCAGTCTTAGCCAAGGAGTAACACGCCTGGATACACAAGATGATCCACCGCGAGATGGTCCTCTTGTGCACCGCCTTTCCCTTCTTAGCGCCCACGTAACCAACAAAGAGTTGGTCATCCACCCGGAACTGGCGTGTGCGATCCAGATAGTAAGAGAGCGCACGTTTTGGGTCCAGACGGTGAAGCCTCTCTTCCTCTTTCGAGGGATGCGGAGGCGGAAAGAAGGTGGGCAAGGTAATGGACTGCCCGATGTGGAAGGCCGTGACAACCTTGGGCAGGAAAGAGGGTCTTGTCCGCAACACAACCTTGTCCGGATGAACAGAGAGGAAAGGAGGTGAGGAACAAAGAGCCTGGAGCTCACTCACTCTCCTGGCAGAGGTGATGGCAACCAGGAAAGCAGTCTTCAAGGTAAGAAGACTGAGAGGACAGTTATGGAGCGGCTCAAAGGGAGCACACATTAGGTAGGTAAGCACAAGATTCAAGTCCCACTGGGGCATCACGAAGGGAACAGGAGGAAACATGTGTGTGATGCCCTTCAAAAACCTATTTACAATCGGGGACTTGAACAAGGAAGGCTGATCAGGTAGCCTCAAGAAGGCGGAAAGGGCAGAAAGGTAGCCCTTGACAGTGCCCAGAGCAGAGCCCTGCTGGGCAAGAGAAAGAAGGAAGAGGAGAACCTCAGAAAGGGGTGCAGAGAGTGGATCCACAGCCTTTGCTGTGCACCATGCCACAAATTTGTTCCACCTGCAGGCGTATACCAACTTCGTGGAGGGACGCCTGGCTGCCAGAATGACATTACAGACTTCGGGAGGCAAGTCAAATGGCCTCAGCGGTCGCCGCTCAATCTCCAAGCTCCCAGGTGGAGACTGGACAGTTTCGGGTGGAGGACAGTCCCCTGCTGCTGTGACAGAAGGTCCTCTCGAAGAGGCAGACGAACCAGGGGATCGACTGACATGCTGAGTAGCTCAGGATACCAGTATCTTCGTGCCCAGTCCGGAGCCACAAGAATAACCTGTTCCCGATCGTGCCTGATCTTCTTCAGCACTCTGGGCAGAAGTGGTATAGGCGGAAAGGCGTACAATAGACCGCAACTCCACTCGCGACGAAAAGCGTCTCCGAGCGAGTGCCGCCTTGCAAACTCCAACGCACAGAACTGATGACATTGCGCGTTCTCTTCTGTGGCGAATAGATCTAACCAAGGCTCTCCCCACTGCTGAAAGATGCCTTGCGCCACGTCCGAGTTCAGACGCCATTCGTGATCCATCATGCACCGGCGGCTGAGTTCGTCCACCCTGGCGTTCAGGGAACCTGCCAGGTGTTGAACCACCAGGGTCACGCCCTGATGTTCCAGCCACTGCCAGAGGCGCAGAGCCTCCTGGCATAGGGTCCACGACCCCACCCCGCCCTGTTTGTTGCAGTACCATATGGCGGTGGTGTTGTCCGTGAACACCTGCACTACAATCCCCCGGACAGATGGGAGGAATGCCTTCAGTGCAAGACGAATCGCCCGCAGCTCCAGAAGGTTGATGTGGAGCCGGGACTCCGCCGGAGACCAGAGGCCTCTGATCTCCGCCTCTCTCATGTGGCCCCCCCAGCCCAGGAGTGACGCATCCATCACAGGGAAAAGCCACCACGGGTTCCCAAGGCAAGCGCTTAGAGACCCCTGGGTGATAAGCGCAATATAAATCCAATATGCAATACAATACAATACAATACAATACAACTACGTGCTGCGGGTGGGGTAGGGAGAGGGATCTGCCACTGACCCAATCCCCTTCCGCGAGCCACCACTGCAACTGTCTTGCAGTGCCCTCCCAGATCAAGACATGGTCGGACAAGTTGCCCTGAAGCTGGGCCCACTGAAACTTCAGGTCCCACTGCAGAGCCCGCATCCGCCACCGGGCGTGATGCACCAGAAGGATGCAGGAGGCCATCAGTCCCAGAAGCCGCAGCGTCAACCTGACCGAGACTCTGGATAAAGGCTGAAAGATCGGAATCATAACCTGAATATCCCGAACCCGCTGTTCGGGAGGATGAACCCGAAACTGCGCCGAGTCCAGAACCGCACTGATGAAGAGGATCTTCTGGGAGGGACACAGGTGCGACTTCGGCACGTTGATGAAGAGCCCCAGCAGGTGCAGGAGATCGGCCGTAGTCTGGAGGTGGCTGACGACTGTCTGGGGAGAGCCCGCCTTACAACAACCAGTTGTCGAGGTAGGGGAAGACAGACCCCTAACCTGCGCAGATGGGCTGCGACCACCGCCATCACTTCCGTGAACACCCGTGGGGTGCTGGTAAGGCCGAAGGGGAGCACGGTAAATTGAAAGTGCTCGTGGCCTACCGTGAACCGCAGGTAACGCCGGTGGGCCGGCAGGACGGGGATATGAAAATAAGCGTCCTGCAAGTCCAACGCTACCATCCAGTCTCCGGGGTCCAGGGCAGCTAAGACCTGAGCCAGAGTCAGCATCTTGAACTTATCCTGTTGGAGGAAGCCGTTGACGTTCCGTAGGTCCAAGAAAGGGCGTAGGCCCCCTTTGCCCTTCTTGGGTACCAGAAAGTAGTGGGAGTAAAAATCACACCCTACTTCCGGCCCAGGAACGCGCTCGATGGCCCCCTTGGCCAAGAGGGCCGTGACTTCCTCTTGCAGAAGTTGCAAGTGATCCCCCGACACGCGGTGGAATTGCGGTGGCATGGCTGGAGGGGTTGCCTCGAAGGGGAGGGAGTAGCCCCTTCTGACGATTTGCAGCACCCACCTGTCCGATGTGACAGTGCGCCAGAGGAAGAGGTGATGGCGAACCCTGCCCCCCACTGGAGTCACATGGTCCTGAAAGCGCGGACTAGGACGGTTTTGAGGCAGGTGCTTTGGGGGAAGGTGTGGACTGGCCTCGCCGTGGTCCCCGACCGTCACTACGGCAGTTTCCACTTCCGCCACCGCTCTTGGGCGTTCTGTGGCGCATGGCTGGCGGCATGTGTGGGGGCGCCCCTTCCCTGGCCACGAAAGGAGCGAAAGGCACCGTTTGCTGGCGTGGGGCCGAGAGGCCCAAGGACTTGGCCGTATCCCTGGAGTCCTTAAAACGCTCAAGCGCATGGTCTGCCTTGTCGCCAAAGAGGCGACGGCTATCGAACGGCATATCCAGAAGGGTAGCCTGGACATCGGCCAAAAAGTTGGCGGACCTCAACCAGGCGTGGCGTCGAACCGCCACCGTCGTTGCCATCGCCCTGCCCAGTAAGTCCGTTGTATCCAGCCCACACCGGATGGAATACCGTGCTGCATCTCGACCCTCCGCAAGGGCTTTGGCGAGTTTTACCCGGGCCTCCTCCGGACATTGTGGCAGCTCTTCCGCGACCGGTCCCACAGGGTGTGGGTGTAGCGGCCCAAGAGGCATGCGGTATTGACTGACCGCAGTCCCAAACTCAGGGACGAGAACACCTTCTTCCGAACTGTTCGTACCTCTTGGATTCCCGATCGGGTGGGGCCGTCGGGAATGCGGTCTGGGAAGTGGAGGCCTGGATGACCAGGCTCTCGGGGGTAGGATGGGTGGACAAAAAGCATGGGTCGCCCGGGGCCGGGCGGTAGTGTCTGGCCACGTTCCTATCCACAGGCGGACCTGTGGCGGGCTTGGACCAAGTGCCCACAAGAACGTCACACAAGGCCTCATTGAACGGCAGTAGAGGCTCACTGGAGCTTGCCTGCGGTTTAAGGACCTCAGTGAGGAGGTTAGTCCTCACGGCCGCGACAGGGAGCTCAAGGTTTAGGGCCTTGCCTGCCCTCGTCAACACTACACTATAAGCAGCCCCCTCCTCCGTAGCCATGGTTGGAAGGGAGACAAATCCAGTGGCTGGCAAAGTGTCAATTCCACTGGCCTCCCCAAGCTCATATGTCCAGTCCTGTTGAGACTGGCACTCCCGTGTCAGAGGGTCCTCAGACCCCTCCCAATTAACCTTGTCACCCATCTCCTGTAGTTCAGGATCAGCAGATGGGGCCAGTTCATGGAAATAGAAATCCCCAAAGGCTGTCGGTAGCGGCGCCCAGCGGCGCTGCTCCGACGCCGGAACCGGACCGAGAGTAGGACCATTGCCGGGGGTGACACCCGCGGGGCCGGCGCCGGTGAGGTCGACCGGCGACGACCCGGATCCGGAAGCGGATCCAGGCAGGGCCTGCGGCACCAGGACCGAAGTCGCCGGCGGCGCCGGGGCCGAAGCACCCGACGGCGTTGGAGCCTAAGCACCCGACCCGCTAGGCCTTCCAGCCGGGGCAGTTGGGCCCGGAGCCGCCACGGAACCGGGCTGAGGAGGGAGGGACTTCATGGCCATGAGGTACCGCTCGACCTCCTCAGGTGTCGCGTCATGCCCAGGGACCCGATGGTGTGGGGCAGGCGGCGACGTCCACGGCTCTGTCAGAGCCGCGTGGGTGGTGTCACCCGAACCCCCGGCCGCGTCGGGGTGGGTCGGAGGAATGATGGTGTCTCCCCGACCTCTCATGCCTCTTACCTGAGGACTTGGATCCTGACGACCGATGTCCACTCCCAGAGCTGCGAGGGCTCCGACCCCGCAACCTGTCCCTCGACCTCTTGTGGGACCGGGCTCTGGAGCGGTGCGGCGCTGACTGCCGGAGTTCCAGTCGCTTGCGGGACCGCTCCCGCCTAGCTTTAGATGTCAGGGCCCGGCAGTCGGAGCAGGTGCGGTCGTCGTGGTCGAGGC
Source organism: Lissotriton vulgaris (assembly GCF_964263255.1). Taxonomy (NCBI): domain Eukaryota; kingdom Metazoa; phylum Chordata; class Amphibia; order Caudata; family Salamandridae; genus Lissotriton; species Lissotriton vulgaris. The sequence goes on along the minus strand of NC_141691.1, from coordinate 220,812,879 downwards.
CTAAACACTTGAGGCATGGGGGTCGGTAACCGACATCAGTCGGTCGCACTTGGAGCAGGGTTTAAACCCAGGCACCCCTACCGGCACCGTAGGAGTCGAAGACTCGAGAAAAAAATTTATCAAAAAGATCAAAAGGTTTAGTCAAAAAAGACTAAGAGGTAGAGCTTCTCCAGATCTGCGCAAGCTGGCGCGAAAAAAAGAAGAACTGACGTCAGCGCGCATGGGCGGCGTCTATGTACTCCGACGACGTCATTCCGGTGCTAACGACGCAGACGATGGACGCGGAGACGCGGACGACGCCTGCCGGCGCGCAGGGGTATTGCTACGCAAAATTTTCCGGATCTAGTCTGACGCCTGGGGATATTCTAAGGTAAGGAATCTATCAATAACGTGTCTCTTTCAGATAAGGCACGACAAGACTACAAGACTCCAAGACAGCCCCATCATATAATGTGACAACCCCCATAAGGAACAGGGGCAGAGGCCCGGCCAAAAGACCCCAACCTACAAGATAGCAAAGGGACCAGAACCCCTAGTAATGAAAGGGGGAGAGAGGGGGGGGTGAAGGTAGGCCCCAACCTGGGGCAACTAGAACACAAGGGCACATAAGTACCTATAAACCCATCCTCCAATGTGCCAAAAAGGGAGGGAAGGAACAAATAAACAGGACAAACATCCTGTCAGAAAGGGCGACAGAATGAACTCACTGAAGACATAGCCACCCACAGGGAGGCGAATGCAGAAGACCAAGCCGAAGGTCCTTGCAGAACGGGGAGGAAGGGGAGGGGCGTGAAGAAATCTTGGGCTAGAATCGTCTCTACCACATACATCGTTATCGAAGATAAGTAACTCGTACATCTGATAGAGACTACTAGCCGCAGATTCCTTAACGTAGAATAGATACCATAGCCAAGGGGAAGGAGGGTAACACAGCCAGAAGGCAACAGGCAAGACAGAACGGTGCCTTCAACAATAAGGCAGGCGGAAGCAGAAAGGGTAGCTCAAGAACACCCAGGGAGAACCGCCCAACATCACGTAGAAGAAAGACTGTGCCTGAAGAGGGACAAGGAACTCAAGAACCAGCTCAACCCCTAGGGAGGAGAGGCAGAAATGAAGGCAGGGCCCACTGGAAGAAGCAGACAAGGCAAGGAGGACTGTCCCGCTAAAGTGCCAGAAGGCACAATGGGGCATAAAAACAGTAGGTCGGCATCGGCATGCACGGCCAGACGCATACAACACCACAGAACGGTGCACTCAGGGCAAGCAAGACGCCAGCCGAAGACAGAGACCAGGAAGGCCAAGAAGGGCCCAGACACATCCCCAAGGGAGTAGTCCACACACACGGCCCAAAAAGAAGTGGAACTAGGCAGAGCCGTGACGCAAGGCCGCAGACAGAAGGCCAGACCAGGCCAACAACGCAACGACCCCAGAGAAAGACAGCCCGGGCGCAACCAAAGCCAATCAGCAAGAGGATCAAACCTTCAACATATCGTAACGCCACGGAGAGCAGAGACCCAAAAGGGGACCACACCTCCCCAGCACATGACAGAGCTATATAATCGCTACCATTACCCCACATAGGGCATGTCACGTTCCAAGACATGGGAACCCTCTTAGAAAAAACATTCCGCAGCAGAGGACAACAGAAAGACCTGCGTAGAAGCCGCAGACGGCTTGCCAATCAGCCAATAAGAATAACAGAAGGCCTAGTCTCAGGGCCAACACGGATTAGAAAAAGCCAAAAAACACATTAAAAAAAGGTCCGGCCAGCAGCCAACAGCACCATAGTCCAAAGAAGAAGGACTCGAATCCACAGTAATCACAGAGATCACACAACTAGGGCGACCCGCTCCAACAGAAAAACACCTCCCAAAAACCAGATCAATTCACAGGTCACTGAGGGGGAGAAGGAGGAAAAGGAGGAGGAGGAGGCCGAAGCCCCGCCAAGAACCTCTGAATGGCTGAGTCTGCAGGGGCGTGGAACAAAAGACTGCCATCGAAAGGAAGGTCCACCAGCCAATCTCGAATGATCTGTGGGAACACACTGTCCTGAAGCCAGGGATGTCGACAAAGTGCGACCGAAGAAGGCATGGCACAACCAAGCACCTCCGAGATGTCCAGAGCGGAGCAAAGAATAAAAGTCCACCAGCTCCCGGCCATCCAACACATGGTGCCACAAATCAACACAGGCATCCTCCAGAGAAGCGGCAGACATAAGGGACTCCACCGAGTCCCACAAGCAAGAAGTGGCCCAAGCCAAAGCACACAGAGTGTTAAGAGCCTGCAGAGCCGCACTGGTGGAGGCGAACACATTACGCCCCAGGAGTCAAGCCAGCGGGCCTCCCCCGACAGGGGAGACAACAGCGGTGGCAGAGAGGGGAAGGCATTCTGCAAAATAGGGCCCCTGGTAGAAGGATGGAGGGAAAGACACACGATCACGCAGCGCCAGATGGTGGCGGTGCAGAAGGTGTTGGGACACCGGGTTCCCCGTGGCGGCCCCAAACCTCCAGAAGAGAAGAATGGAGCGAACCCTCGAAGGGAAGCAGCAGCTCCCTACCACCAGAACCCTGATGGAGGACCTCCGGAAGATGATCCGTGGGGAAATAGGCAGCTGGATTACCCATGCACAAGCCGTGGAAACACCAGCCTCCGTAAGGCCCCTCGGTGGAGAAAGCAGCTCCTCAGTAGGTGACAGCTACAAGCTAAGGCGGCCGTCCCACAAGCCAACCGGAGGAAGGAAGGGCCAGGTCCGGAAAGGAGGAAGAGGGACCAAGGAGTTGGGGACCGCGGCTAAGACCACGGCCGCGGTGACGGCAAGGAGCTGTCCTTAGACGACGTTGGGGAAAAAGCCACGACGTGGCGGCCCGTCTCCGGCAAGAAGGAAACCAGCAAGCACTGAACCTCTGGAAAAAAGCAGGCGTCCGAAGACGAGTCAACAACCCTACGTCGGCCTGGCACCTTAGCATCCGCAATCTGAGGCAGGACATCGTCATCCGGCGCCAGGGGAGATGCCAGAACGACCTCCGCCACAGTGCAGGAGAACGGGCGGAGCTGGGGGGGCGAAGGAACGGCACCGGAAAGGCGTCAACCCGACCTCCGACGAGGCAGACGCCTGCATGGAGGAGCGGAAGGGACCCGGGGAGGGACCAGGGGGTCCCCTGCCATCCTCGGCCGGTGACGGGACGAGATGGGCTCTCTGCCAGCCCCTGTGGCACCGCCAGGGCCAGCAGCCGCCAGCGCCTAAGCAGCGTCATCTCGGACGAGGCCACCGCCTGTCCCGAGGGCCAAGGGGGACTTGGGGATGCGACCTGAGCCCCCGGCGACCTCTCGCGACACCAAGGGACTCCCACAGGAGTTTGCGGCAAAGCTGAGGCGCCGTGGTCCGAAGGAAGGACCCTCGAAGGCCCGCACCCCAACAGCACCACATCCTCCGAACCTGGATCCAAGCCAGTCGGCGCCAGGGTGGGAGCCACCGCCGACGCCGCGGAGGAGGAGGAGAAGCCAGCGAGGCCTGCAAGGCCGCTGCATATGTCTCCATATGGGCTCTAGACGCACCAACACCGGGAAACGGATAGGAGAGCCCGCGCCCCCAACAGGGTGGGAAGCAGCCCTCGGGGACAAACTGCGACACTTATCGACAGGTGAGCGACACTCTTGCGGCCTGGGAGAAGGACGATGTCGAAGACTGAGGTGGCGATTCCTGAAACCCTCCACAGGGGTGTGGTGACCCCGCCGACCTTGACGTGCGGGCTGAAACCACATACAGATGGGGTGAGGATCCATCGCCGACATCTGGCATGCACAAGACGTCTTAAAACCCGAAGGCATTCGCACACTGTTCCCACACACGCCCAAAAAGGGAAAGGGAAAGGCCCGAAACGGGCCAGGATCACGATCCGGATCCGCGTTGCACGTGGAAAAGGAAAATACTGACGTAGGCGCGCTGGAGTGGGACTTATGTGACCTCGCTGACGTCGCCGAACGCCAGGGTGGAGTCACGTGATGCCGTCCACCTGGTGCGCAGGGATTCTGTGGCAAATTATTTTCCGGATCCAGTCTCACGCCTGGCGATAATTCTACGTTAAGGAATCTGCGGCTAGTAGTCTCTAGCAGATCTTTTGAACAATCTGCGCCCCATTGATTTTATCTTCAAAGTATTTGGCTTGAGCCTGAATCATCTCCCTATGATATTGTCTGATAGCGAGTTTATATTGGCATTTATGGCTTGATAGTTTTTCCTCCACAGTCTTTCCATTTTTTAGCAGGATTTTCTAGTCAGAATTAATTGCTCATTAAACCATGGGGCTTTGTTCCTCACCTGAAGCTTATTTTTTAGTAGACCCTGGCACACATATATACAGTGTAATAAGTATATGCCTTATATTTGAGAGAAACAAAAGATCATAAATAACTCGTTTTAATCATTTTTTGGTGAAGACAACTCCCGCCAACACGTGTTTCGTCGTACGGGACAGGAGACCCACGACTTCTTCAGGGCTGGAAAACATATACAAACACATAATATAAGCCCCTACATCAGGGCCTACAACAACATTGTGTACAGATCTGTGGATCTGGATTGTGGAGTGTTGGATGATTACCCCCTCCCTGGGCACCTTTTAACAAAATTAAGTCTAAGAAATATATACCGTAAAAGACAGAGCGCCATGAAGCTTATTTTGTCTGGTTTTCTGTGGGTGCTGGGCAGCTACTCTGTTAAGCCAGTCAACCCATATCTTAACGGCCTCTTCTACATCACCTGTCAGGCATGGGGCTTGACCCTTCAGTTCGTCCCTCATGTTGTCTGGTAACGTTTTTAGCCATTTATTCCGAAACCCGGTTAGTTTATGACTAGTGCGTCGTGCCTGAGGATTTACCAGTGTGAACGGGATGAAGTAGTGATCTTACCATGGCATTGGTATTGGTGTCTCTACCTTTAGATTACAGTCGTTCGAGAAGATGGCATTCAGTATGTGCCCCTTTATTCAATTCAATTAAAAAAATGTATTCAAATACAAGAATATATCCATAAAAGTACAATCAAATAGCGACATATTACAATGAGAACAATCCGATAACAAGGGGGGTGGGGGGGGCACAAATAAGTAGAAAAACAGCTTTAAAAAAAGTTTCAAATTTAAACAGGTCCTCCAATAATGCAATACACATTAAAAAATATAAATACAAGAAAAATTCATCAAGATGTTTGTGCCCTTTTATATGAGTGCTAATTTTTATCAGTTGTTTCAATTGCATGGCCTCCATGTCCTGAATTAGTCTTATTGCTGTGGCACTATCTGATTTATCCAGATGGAAATTGAAGTCCCCCAGTAGCGTAGTGGAGCTCTTGCTAGCCACCATGTCTGCTATTAAACTGGGTAATTCCTCTAGGAATGGGGTATCGGGACCTGGTGGTCTGTAGACCAGAGTGCCTGAGAAAGAGTTATTAGATGAGAGTCTAAGGCTAAATTGTACTGCCTCACTCTTGGTGGTGGTAATGGGAGCGATCACACATTCCAATTAGTTTTTGTATATGATAGCTACCCCACCTCCTGTCTTTTCCAATCTATCTTGTCTCCAAATGAGGAAGTCTGGGCGTAACGCTTGGACTATGTCAGGGGACAAACAATCTTTCAGCCATGTTTCAGTCATGACTAGAATGTTGAGTTCTTCATTCTCTATTAGCATCCTGATTTCAGAGGTGACTTGCCGTTGCTAAGGCTTGTTGACTCTGCACGCCAAAGATCTTTGGGCTACAAGAAGCTCCAGCATCTCTTACTGCAAAGTACAGCATCCTCACTTCCTCTGCACCATAGTCTTCCTTCTTGGTGGGATGCTCGAGGTCCTCTTGCGACTCCTGTGCCTTCAACCTGTGGGTCATCTTCTGCTCTAGTGGGCTCCCCTGCTCGCTCAGGCCTGCTCTGACTCTTATGCTTGTGGTGAGTCCCTTGGACCTTGCTGGTCCTAATGTTGCTCCTTCTCATTCTCCACACCAGTTGCAGCCACCAAGGTTGTCGGTGCTCATGCCAGACACTGATCCCCTGGTTCTCGACTTTCGACAACTCGTGCACGGCTCCTGATCTTCCTCAGCATCACCTGGTCCTCAAGGCTGCAGCAACAAGGTCACAGTCAATACTTCTGAACCATGCGACATCGGTGGGCATTACTCTCTTCCGTGCCCCTTGGTCACCTCCGAGGGGCATAGACGGTCAGCTCTGCTTACATGGTTCTTCACTTCAAGAATCCACCCTTGGTTTTCACCGGACTCTTGCACAGTTTTCTCCAGCGGCATCTACATTGTGGTCTACGGTATCCAGGTTCCTGGGGTAGCCACGGGTGGGGTGACTCTCCAACATTCGGTCTTCCACTGGGTTTTTCGGAATCCACTAGGAAGGGTTTTTCCTAAAAACTGCATCAAAACTTCCCCATTGATTTCTATTGGGCATGTGGCTGTGTTTTCACTCTGCATCCAGCCTCTGTGGTGTTCCTTGCTTCATCATTTGGGCATCTCCTCCCAGTGGAAATTCCTAGTTCCACTGAGGGCTACAACCCCCTCACAGTGAGGGAGGAGCTCTTGGATGTTTTATTGTATAGAAGCTGCTACACTCTCTGGGATCCTAAAGTCCCGTGGTGAATGAGGTTAGGTGCAAAAAACTGCAGCGCTGAAAAAATAAGAGAATGTGATATTAAAACTATCTAGTGACAGCAAAATTACTTTTATTAGCTTGCTCTCGCTGGTAGGGTTAAAGAGCAGTGCAAACAGCAGTATGGAAATTAGACTGCTGGTTCTCAACACACGGTCAACATGTTTCAGCCCCCATGATCTACAACAGTATCCAGGCTTTCGTCAGGACACAAAATAAATACAAAGCTGCTGCTAGAGTGAATCAACGCAAAAAAGTACACAAACACAGTCGTGTTTACAAGGATACTAGACTATTGTTCCAGTGTATTCTTTCCGTAATACTGGAAATACCCAACTTGATGGATATGTAAGCCTCACCTCAACCTGGCGGCAGCTCAGGGAAGAGGGCCCGCTCTATCCGTCGGTACCCCGTTGTGGACTGAGGCTACTCTTGTAAATCATTTTCCGGTCACTAGGTAGTTTTAATATCACATTCTCCTATTTTTTCTGTGCTGCAGTTTTTTTGCACCTGTTATTTCTAGCACACACTGCCATTTTAGACCCAATGATTTTTTGTGTTGTTTATTTGAATAAGAAGGGGATTATTTCCTTGCAGGTCTCAAAAATTCAGTCCCTTGGACCCTCCACCCATTGTTCATGTGGTTACTGTTCCTTGGAACTTACCTTGGGTTGTTCCTTGTGTCCTTAGCTCCTCTGAGCGTCCTGGTCCAAGCCTGGCTTCAGTCGCAGTTCGCATTCTACTTTTTTAGTATATGGTTTGGTTTCCCCCTGGAAAATACAGAATTTTGTGCTTACTTACCAATTTGCAATTGAAGTATTGTGTATTTTGTGTTGATATCTTCGGGTAGGAGATATACAAAAGTGTTAGTGAGTGTTGCGTAATAAATAGACATTTTATATATATACGGTGTGATTCTTTCTCATTTAAAAATACACTACATGATTAAACTGGTAAAAAATAGCTGCTTAACACTCCTTCAAGATAAGCCCAAAGTCTGCTCTCCATAGCTACCACTTTGAGTGCTTTCTATGGTTATCAAAGACCACTAAAATCACCATAAGGGTTGCCTGGGTTATTGCAAGGTGCATCACTTAAATAAGTAAGCACCAGAATCCAAATAACTGACTAACATATCCACCACTTAAAATTTACTTGCCTGTTTCACTATACAAATTCAACACTAATCCTATATGGGTCCCCTAGTAGCGTGCTACTCGCCACAAAAAGCACTTCAACACCTCGTCAGGGGTAGTAAGCGCTATACAAATGCAATTACAATACAATACAATATACTAAGCCAGCCTCCTACAAACGCCCACGTAGCCGCCTGAAGATGTCAAGGACTGGAACACCATGCTGAAGAGCTGTGGTGGCTGCCTTAGCCCTGGTTGAGTGAGCTCGAAGTCCTTCAGGAGGCTGTTTGAATGCCAGAGTGTAACATATTTTTGTGCAGACTACAACCCAATGTGAGTTGGTCCTCTTAATGCATGAACCTTCTTTGCTCCAATGTAGCCTACAAAGAGTTGATCATTCATCCGTAACTCTAGTGTGGTCAAGGTAGAACAATCACGCTCTTTTCAGATCCAGACGGTGGAGATGCTCTTCTTCCTTGGAAGGATGCGGAGGAGCATAGAAGGTGGGCAAGGTGACAGATTGCCCTAGATGGAAAGGTGTCACCACCTCAGGCAAGAAAGGAGACCCAGTGCGGAACACTACTTTGCCAGGGAAGATCAGCCGCTAAGGACGCTGACAGGATAGGACCTGCAATTTGCTCAGAATCTATGTACAATAGGAGATTTATATAGTGACGGTCGATCTGGCAATGGTAGTAAAGCAGAGAGGGCCGAAAGGTGACCCTTCAGAGTGCCCAGAGCAAAGCCCTGCTGAGCCAAAGAAAGAATGAAAAAAAGAATGTCTGAAAGGGTGGCAGGCAGTGGGTCAACAGACCGTTCTGCACAATATATACAAAATGTTGTCCATCAGCAGGCTTATTCCAACTTGGTGGAAGGAGGCCTGGCTGCGAGAGTAACTTTGCAGACTTCAGGAGGGAGTCAAAAGCAGTCAACTTTTGCAGCTCAATATCCACATAAGGAGGTGGAGGCTGGACAAGTTTGGACAGAAGAGAATGGGTAGCCTGATCAGAGGATCGATGCTCATCTCCATTGTGTTAGGGTTTCCGTTCTCCCACAGAACTGTGCACAGAGATCTAGAACCTGGGTGAGTCAGGGTGACCCAGAACCCACCTTTGTTTCAGAAATCCCTTTACCTAGCTAGCTACAGTGTCTCATCGGTAGTAAATACTTCCCAATGACTTAGACAATCCAGAACATGAACTTAGAATACCTCAGGTATCGTGGAACACATGAACACTCTTTCGTTATATAATCATTACAAACCGAAACTGGGAGGCAGAGAACACACGTGCAAGTTTGAAATGTTTATTTTTCAATGCAACATTCTCAAACGCAGTATCTTATATAATATCAAAATACATATTATAAAAGCACAAGTTACTACTTGTGTAACGATATATCTGTAAGAGACATTAGTTAGTGATAGATTCCTTACCTTAGAATATCCCCAGGCGTCAGACTGGATCCGGAAATTTTTGCGTAGCAATACCCCTGCGCGCTGTTAGGCGTCGTCTGCGGCTCCGCGTCCGCCGTCGGCGTCGTGAGCGCCGGGATGACGTCATCGGAGTATATAGACGGCGCCCATGCGCGCTGACGTCAGTTCTGATAACACAGCTTTTCCGCGCCAGATACGCAGAGCCATGATAGAACTAACACTGGTGCCATTGAAACTAGGGCCCTGAAAGGGGATGACCTTAACCCTAAATATCGGTTCGCAGAACGGGGAGGATGGGAGGGCGGTAAGGAATCTATCACTAACTAATGTCTCTTACAGATATATCGTTACACAAGTAGTAACTTGTGCATCTGAAAGAGACACGTTAGTGATAGATTCCTTACCTTAGAATAGATACCCCAGCAATACCAACCCCGGTGGTGGGTCTGCGAACCAATATCACACCAGAAAGTCCTGGAGGACGGAACGGCCAAAGAAGCCATCCCTCCGGACTTGACTGTCCAGGCAGTAGTGTCTTGCGAACGTGTGCAGCGAGGCCCACGTGGCTGCCTGACAGATGTCCTGCAGGGGGACACCGCGGCCCAGGGCAGTTGTCGTTGCCGTGGCCCGAGTGGAGTGAGCCCGCAATCCAGCCGGGGGCTCCTTCCTCGCCATGGAGTAGCATGCTTGGATGCACAAGATGATCCACCTGGAGATGGTCCTCTTGTGTACAGCCTTTCCCTTCTTCGCGCCCACGTAACCAACGAAGAGTTGGTCATCCACCCGGAATTGGCGAGTGCGGTCCAAGTAGTAGGAGAGCGCACGTTTTGGATCCAGACGGTGGAGCCTCTCTTCCTCTTTCGAGGGATGCGGAGGCGGAAAGAAGGTGGGCAAGGTGATGGACTGCCCGATGTGGAAGGCCGTGACAACCTTGGGCAGAAAGGAAGGTCGTGTACGCAACACCACCTTATCAGGGTGAACAGACAGGAAAGGCGGAGAAGAAGAAAGAGCCTGGAGCTCACTCACCCTCCTGGCAGAGGTGATGGCAACCAGGAAGGCCGTCTTCAGCGTAAGGAGGCGAAGAGGACAGTTATGAAGTGGCTCAAAGGGAGCACACATCAGATAGGTGAGAACAAGGTTCAAGTCCCACTGGGGCATCACGAAGGGAACAGGAGGGAACATGTGTGTGATGCCCTTCAGAAATCTACTCACTATAGGGGACTTGAACAAAGAAGGCTGATCTGGTAGCCTCAAGAAGGCAGAAAGAGCAGAAAGGTACCCTTTAAGAGTGCCCAGAGCAGAGCCCTGCTGGGCAAGGGAAAGAAGAAAGAGCAGCACTTCCGAAAGGGGTGCAGAGAGGGGATCCACAGCCTTTGCTGCGCACCATGCCACAAATCTATTCCACCGGCAGGCGTATACCGACTTTGTGGAGGGACGCCTGGCTGCCAGAATGATGTCACAGACTTCGGGAGGCAAGTCAAATGGCCTCAACTGCCGCCGCTCAATCTCCAAGCTTGTAGGTGGAGACTGGACAGGTTCGGGTGCAGGACCGTTCCCTGCTGCTGCGACAGAAGGTCCTCCCGAAGAGGCAGACGAATCGGGGGATCGACTGACATGCTGAGTAGCTCGGGATACCAGTACCTTCGAGCCCAGTCCGGAGCCACAAGGATAACTTGGGCCCGGTCGCGCTTGATCTTCTTCAGCACTCTGGGCAGAAGTGGTATAGGCGGAAAGGCGTACAACAGGCCGCAGCTCCACTCGCGACGAAAAGCGTCTCCGAGCGAGTGCCGCCTTGGAAACTCCAACGCGCAGAACTGCTGACATTGCGCGTTCTCTTCTGTGGCGAATAGATCTAACCAAGGCTCTCCCCACTGTCGAAAGAGACCTTGCGCCACGTCCGAGTTCAGACGCCATTCGTGATCCATCATGCACCGGCGGCTGAGTTCGTCCGCCCTGGCATTCAGAGAACCTGCCAGGTGTTGAACCATCAGAGTCACGCCCTGATGTTCCAGCCACTGCCAGAGGCGCAGAGCCTCCTGGCAAAGGGTCCACGACCCCACACCGCCCTGTTTGTTGCAGTACCACATGGCGGTGGTGTTGTCGGTGAACACCTGCACTGCACTCCCTCGGACAGACGGGAGGAATGCTTTCAGTGCAAGACGAATCGCCCGCAGCTCCAGAAGGTTGATGTGGAGCCGGGACTCCGCCGGAGACCAGAGGCCTCTGATCTCCGCCTCTCCCATGTGGCCTCCCCAGCCCTGGAGGGACGCGTCCGTCACAACTAAGTGCTCCGGCTGGGGTAGAGAGAGGGGTCTGCCACTGACCCAGTCGCGGTCCGTGAGCCACCACTGCAGTTGTCTCGCAGTGCCCTCCGAGATCAGGACATGATCGGACAGGTTGCCCTGATGCTGGGCCCACTGAAACTTCAGGTCCCACTGCAGAGCCCGCATCCGCCACCTGGCGTGACGCACCAGAAGGATGCAGGAGGCCATCAGTCCCAGAAGCCGCAGCGTCAACCTGACCGAGACCCGGGATAACGGCCCGAAGATAGGAATCAGAGCCTGAATATCCCGAACCCGCTGCTCGGGTGGGTAAACCCGAAACTGCGCCGAGTCGAGAACCGCTCCGATGAAAAGGAGCTTCTGAGAGGGACACAGGTGTGACTTCGGCACATTGATGGAGAACCCCAGCAAGTGCAGGAGGTCGGCCGTAGTCTGGAGGTGGCTGACGACTGTCTGGGGCGAGCCCGCCTTCAACAACCAGTCGTCGAGGTAGGGGAAGACTGACACCCCTTGCCTGCGCAGATGGGCTGCGACCACCGCCATCACCTTCGTGAACACCCGTGGGGCGCTGGTAAGGCCGAAGGGGAGCACGGTAAACTGAAAGCGCTCGTGGCCTACCGTGAACCGCAGGTAACGCCGGTGGGCCGGCAGGACGGGGATGTGGAAATAGGCGTCCTGCAAGTCCAACGCTACCATCCAGTCTCCTGGGTCCAGGGCAGCCAGGACCTGAGCCAAAGTGAGCATCTTGAACTTCTCCGTACGGAGGAAGCCGTTCACGTTCCGCAGATCCAAGATAGGGCGTAGGCCCCCTTTGCCCTTCTTGGGTACCAGAAAGTAGTGGGAGTAACAGCCACGTCCTACTTCTGGCCCAGGAACGCGCTCGATGGCCCTCTTGGCCAAGAGGGCCGAAACCTCCTCTTGCAGAAGTCGCAAGTGATCCCCCGACACACGGTGGCATTGAGGTGGCATGGATGGAGGGGAAGACTCGAAGGGGAGGGAGAAACCCCTTCGGACAATTTGCAGCACCCACCTGTCCGAAGTGACTGTATGCCAGTGGGAGAGGTGATGGCGAACCCTGCCTCCCACAGGCGTCACATGGGCCTGAAAACTCGGACTAGGAAGGTTTTGAGGCGGGGGCTGCTGAGGGAGGTGTGGACTGGCCTCGCCGCTGGCCCCGACCACCGCCACGGCGGTTCCCACGGCCGCCACCGCGTTGCTGAACATTCTGCGGCGCGTGGCTGACGGTCCGTGGTGGGGCGCCCCTTCCGTGGCCACGAAAGGAGCGAAAGGCACCCGATTGCTGGCGTGGGGCCGCAAGGCCCAAGGACTTGGCCGTGGCCCTGGAGTCCTTAAAACGTTCCAGCGCATGGTCTGCCTTGTCGCCGAAGAGGCGACGGCCATCAAACGGCATGTCCATGAGAGTGGCCTGGACATCGGCCGAGAAATTGGCGGACCTCAACCAGGCGTGGCGTCGAACCGCCACCGTCGTTGCCATCGCCCTGCCCAGTGAGTCCGTGGTATCCAGCCCACACCGGATGGAAAAGCGTGCTGCATCTCGGCCGTCCGCAAGGGTTTGGCTGAGTTTAGCCCTGACCTCCTCAGAGCATTGTGGCAGCACCTCCGCAACCGTGTCCCACAGAGTGTGGGTGTAGCGGCCCAAGAGACAGTTGGTGTTGACTGACCGGAGCCCTAGGCTCACAGACGAGAAGACCTTCTTCCCGAACTGCTCATATCTCTTGGATTCCCGATCGGGCGGGGCCGTCGGGAATGCGGTCTGGGAAGTGGAGGCCTGGATGACCAGGCTCTCGGGGGTGGGGTGGGTGGACAAAAAGCAAGGGTCGCCCGGTGCCGGGCGGTAGCGTCTGGCCACGTTCCTATCCACAGGGGGACCTGTGGCGGGCTTGGACCAAGTGCCCAGCAGAACGTCACACAAGGCCTCATTGAACGGCAGAAGGGGCTCCGCGGAGCCGGACTGCTGTTTGAGCACCTCAGTGAGGAGATTAGTCCTCACGGCCGCGACGGGAAGCTCAAGGTTTAGGGCCTTAGCTGCCTTCGTCAACACTACACCATAAGCAGAACCCGCCTCCGAAGCCACAGTCGGGGGCGATGTAAATCCAGTGTCTGGCGAAGTGTCAATACCACTGGCCTCCCCAAGCTCATATGTCCAGTCCTGATGTGACTGGCAATCACGTGCCAGAGGGTCCTCGGACCCCTCCCATTGCTCCTCGTCACCCAGCTCCTGGAGACCAGGATGAACAGCCAGGGCCTCCTCGTGGAGATAGAATTCTCCGACGGCCGACGGAATCGGCGCCCAGCGGCGCCCCTCCGACGCCTGAGGCGGACCGTAGGAAGCATTGGGGTCGGCAACCACTACGGTTACCGGGGACGACACCTGAAGGGACGGCGCCGGTGAGGTCGTAAGGTCGACCGGCGAGGTCCCGGATCCGGAGCCGGATCCAGCGAGGTCGCGCGGCGCCGGGACCGAAGTCGCCAGCGGCGCCGGGCCCGAAGAACCCGACGTCGTCGGGGCCGAAGCGCCCGACCCGGAAGGACCTGCAGACGGAGCCGATCGGCCCGAAGGCGCCACGGGAACCGACTGAGGAGGGAGGGCCCTCATGGCCATGAGGTACCTCTCGACCTCCTCCTGCGACGCGCCGTGCCCAGGGACCCGAAGGTGTGGGGCAGGCGGCGACGCTTGCGACTCCCGCGGAGCCGCGTGGGCGGTGTCGCCCGAACCCCCGGCCGCATCGAGCGAGCGTCGGGGCGGGTCGGAGGACCGATGGTGTCGCTCCGACCTCTCATGCCTCTTACCTGAGGACTTGGATCCAGACGATCGGTGACCACTCCCGGAGCGTCGATGACTCCGACCTCGCGACCTGTCCCTCGACCTCCCGTGGGACCGGGACCGGGACCTGGAGCGGCGCGGGGCCGACTGCCTCAGCTCGAGACGCTTGCGGGACCGCTCCCGCCTAGCCTTCGACGTCAGGGCCCGGCAGTCGTCACAGGTTCGATCGTCGTGGTCGAGGCCTAAGCACTTCAGGCACCGGCGATGGGGGTCCGTGACCGACATGAGTCGGCCGCACTTCGAGCAAGGCTTGAACCCGGGCATCCCTGGCACCGATAGTCGAGTAGCGACCAAATAGAGGATCAAAAAGATCAAAAAAGCTTTCAGTCAAAAAGTGACTGGGGGTAGAGCTTCTTCCGGATCTGCGCTAGCTGGCGCGGAAAAAAGAAGAACTGACGTCAGCGCGCATGGGCGCCGTCTATATACTCCGATGACGTCATCCCGGCGCTCACGACGCCGACGGCGGACGCGGAGCCGCAGACGACGCCTAACAGCGCGCAGGGGTATTGCTACGCAAAAATTTCCGGATCCAGTCTGACGCCTGGGGATATTCTAAGGTAAGGAATCTATCACTAACGTGTCTCTTTCAGATATCAGAGTTAGCAGCATAGTCACTAATCCATAATAAGCAAAAGGTGATAGCATGTTATGATGCAAAGATCTTTGAAATTCTGTATTACCTATATTTTGCGCACCCTAATTAGCATATTATTTTATATCTAAGAAGGTCTCAGCGGGGTTCCTAGCAGGGCGGACCCATACCTCTAATTCTCAGTAGAAGGAGATCACATCAACCGCTACCAGTTCTCAGCATGCGAAGCATCAAGTGTGTTGATTCATTCCCTGTAACTCTATCTTAAACCCACGTAGAGCCCAATATTGGCAACAACATTATTTGTGTTATGACTAACGTGGTGCGAGGATCAGGCCTACAGCAACCTTGTGTTAGGTTATTCTTAGAGTGTGCAGTTCTCAGTGTGCAGACAGTTGTACCAAGTGTTCCAAGCACGACTGATACCAGTGCAATAACATATTATTCTCAAATAAATCACATCTTTCGTCTAGGTTAGAAGCTACAATAACAATTAGGTGTCGTGTGCAAACCGAAGCAGAAAGAAAATATGGCGTTTAAACATTTAATATGCACATGCTAACTTAACACAATATATAGAAACATAGTAACCATATGACACCCCCCCAATGATCCGGGGACGGTTAAAAATCAAAAATTATAAGCCAATACTCTATGAGTGGCAAGACATGAAAGCAGAGTTCAATGATATTGAGCCAAGCTA
Source organism: Lissotriton vulgaris (assembly GCF_964263255.1). Taxonomy (NCBI): domain Eukaryota; kingdom Metazoa; phylum Chordata; class Amphibia; order Caudata; family Salamandridae; genus Lissotriton; species Lissotriton vulgaris. The sequence continues at coordinate 220,797,242 of NC_141691.1, read as the reverse complement.
AGTGTATGCAAATATATGTAAAATTCAAAAAACAAAATTTATGTATGAATGCCTATAGTGGCCACACAAAATATAAAATTTCGACTTTGAGGCCTACTCTCAGTTGATAGGCCTAGAACATCTGAAAAAATCGAATGTTCGAATTGAAAAAAGGCACCATTCAGAATTACTAAAAAGTCACGTGCCATAATGATGGAAGTATTCAAAGTCACTCATGGTTGAATGAATATGCAAAATAGGTAGCCACAGCCTCCAACATGAAATCACTGTCATCATCCGAAAACAGTTCAGCCATCCAATTAAGCAATGGGAAAGAACATACGTGCTCCTCCAACACCGGTTCCTCTAGCAACATCAGAGGACAACTCAGTGGGTTCTCGAGAACGCTCTGTGCCAGAAAGTCATGTGCCGCTGCGAATATGTCCCACTGACCCATTAGTCCATGCATCGCTGCCACAGCCATAACACTTTCGCCAGAACAGACCAGCTCGTGAGCCACTACGGGGTACATCAGCTGATCAAAGTTGACGTCAGGAGAAGTCGGTAAACAGAGACACAAATCAATGGCCCAGTCGAAATCACAGCTCAGGCAATGAAACACGGGCTGGACACATGTGAAATAGGAAAATCTGAAGGATAATCCAAAAGCCGTGCTTAAAGTCGCAAGCGGCAGGGATCCATAATAATCAAGCATCCGGTTGCGAAACTGCATCAGTAGGGGCTGAGCGTTTCCTTGCGCAGGATGGGCATCCATGTTTTATAAAGTAAAATATCACCAGAACGCCTGCAGCTAAGGCCAGCAAAACCGGGAATCCGCCAAACAGGCTAGCGAATATAGAATGAAAGAACGCAGGGATAATACCAAATACTTTTTCAAATGTAGTCACGAGACCACTGCTAACCATTTTAAAAAAATGAGCCAGGCTCGTTGTGGAGGAGGCATTGAAGATTTGATGAACCAGCTCGCAAAAATGAAACGGCAAATCAGTACTTAAAAGTGCCTGTACTTCTGTGCGTGTGTTTGCTATGTGAAGGACATAAGTTTCGCGGGCAGAGCTCAGGGCCACCTGCTTTTGAGACAATAGGGCTCTTATACGGCCTAAACCATTGAACTCAGCTCTCAAGGTTGGTATTCTTGGCCAAATTAAAACATCTGAGTTTCCATGCGTGGGTGGATATAACACATTCTTGCAGCAAACCACCCTTTCAGACACGGTAACCACGTATGCGATACCGGCCTCTAACCCACAACAAAACTCGTTATTCAAAAGCAAATAACTACCGTTGGACAACAAAGTGAACGTGGGAACTATTGCAGGAACTGGTGTCCCTTTCAAAACACAGGCCAAATTAGGTTTGTCCTGATTACACGAACCATGCAACTGAATGTGTCTGCATATTAGTGAGCGGTCAGGCGATTGTGTACATTCTTCACCATTCAAATTCACTTCATTTCCCTCTTTTAGGCATCTATAAGTGTATGGTAAAGACCATGTCTCATGGAGAAAAGCACTGCCTAATGGCTCATATCGCCCTATAGCTATATATTTCATACAATTTGTAAATTTATACAAAGCAAAAGGTAAGGTAATAACACCATGGATAAGCCATGTAGCCGCAGTCACTTCAGCCACTGAAAATGGCAGGGATTCTAATTTTTCAATATGTAACATAGAAAATGTTGCATCTCTCATTGATAACATGCGCTGTTTTTCAGTTAAATTAAATGGGGCAAATAGTGAAGATACATTCATAAAATTCCACGGCACTCGGCCACTCTTTAGAGTCTGTAGTGTCCAAGCAAACTGCATCACAGAACGTAATTGATTTTGACCATGATATAAAACGGACACTTCATCATGTACAATGTCAACAACAGAAGACACAATATTATTTAATGTGTAAATTCGGGAAGAAAGCGTGTTAATACTGTTATCAACAACTGCAAGAACCTTTTCTAAATTTGCTTGATCAATAGCTCTCAGGCGTTTAGCAGCCTCAACCTGGGTAACTTTCCAAATTTCATTGTAAATTGCATACAGCCATCGTTTAGATCTACCTTTAGCCGGGCCTTTTATAAAATCGTTCAGATCCACATTATCATTTAATTGAGACAGATGTAGTTTAACTGCAGTTAACGTGGAATGTTGTAACCAATTTTGACACAGTTTCCCCACAGAATAGGATGTGACAGAATAATCTTCTTCAAAACGTGGATCGGGCCTGAGTTTTGTGAACCCCTCAGCCAAACCCATAAAACGGCGTTGGCAAGAATCAGCACTCTTTTGCCACACCAGCCAACCCTTGGAATCCAAACTGGAAATGTTAAAGGAAGAATTGTGTAAAAGAGTTTGCAACTCCTGAATGGAGGAATCAGTAAAATTACCCCAACCTGTATATTCATCTAAATCTGGGATGGTCGGTGTATTTAATTTTTTAGAAGTAGCCAATCCAAAGCATGTTGTCTGGAAAATGGTCGAATTTAAAAACAACATGTGATTCGGGATGAGACATGCACGGTGCAAAGCCTCACTGCCTTGTACCTGCCAATCTTTGGTACCCCAAACCGATTTAAGGTCAATTGTTCCTTTCCAGAACTCGTAGCCATCCACAGCCAACCTGTCTAAAAAGGACTTCGAATACAGCAATTTTGTATCGGTAAGTCTAACTTTGGAAATGGGCTTTTGTGTCATTTTAAAATAAAATGACTCGGGATTAGACTGATTAAAGTCTGTAAAATAGGTATATATTTTCAGAAATGTATTGGAACTGCCACCGAATGGAGCAGGGCAATGTTCCCATTGTGTATAATTTACAGCAACCCTCCTGGAATTTGTCTTATGTAAAAAATGATTACCATAGTGTTGAAAACAAAACAAATCACCATAATTAATAGAATCTGTGTACAGATCCTCAGCATCGAAGGCAGCATAATACTTCAAATCCGAGAATAATGCTTCTACGGCCTGAATATCCCAATCATCAGAACGTATATTTTGTTTAATCACATCTCCCATGTTTACTCTAAGCACATTTGGAACATTAATCACTTCAGTGGGCCCATGTATGTGAAACCTAACCACATCCCACACAATCCCATCAAGGACAGGCCAAGCAGTAATGTTAACTGTATTTAAGTTTCGTTTCAGTCTGTGCGCTGAATGTGAAGAGGAAAGAGGGTTCAATGTTCCATTAAGGTACCGAATTCCTGTTCTTTCTTTAACGTAGTGCCCATCAATCAGACGGAAAAAATAAAACACAAAACCAATTGACATAAAAAGATAAAATGAAAATAGGATCAACCAAATGTATGTCCAAGGGGGAATTAAAAAATGTTTTTTAAACAACGTGGCATATCTTGCAATGTTTGAGGGTTTCTTTGAAGGTTCCGAATCAGAGTCAAAAGAGAATCTGGACTGATTGGCCAAACGGGTCTGCAAATCAGGCATCTATAAATCAGCAGGATAAGTGTAGGTCAGCTCATCAATGTTAGTAACATGAATAGTATTTAATAAAGGACTGGATACGGCAGGCATCTCGAGGGACACCTCCTGTTCTGCGCCAGATGTTATTGCTAGTACAGAGTGCCTCACCATGGAAGGACAGGATACAGCCGGTGTCATGCTATGAAGAATCGGCCACCCTGTGTGTCTTGAAATTGTCAATAGAAATAAATCTGTTTTCCTTACGACCAGGAAGTGGTGGTAAAATGACTGTTCTCGTGCCCTTCACTCCAAGAACTCGAACCGGTGCTCGATATGAGGGACCAAACTCTTTCTTGTTATCGATCTTCTCTCGAACCAGTTCTCCAACTTGGGGTAGCCAGCCAACTACCGGGATCTGCAGCGCATCATCCGATGTGGAGGGCAAATGTTCCTTTGCAAGACTGTCTCTGGTCTTTTGCAGATTCTGTAAAACATTGCAATGTTCATCTACGTCAAAGGCCGTGGCCTGGGCCTTGTAGTCCAGCCCATCAAGGTCAGGTACATACATCTTGATATCAAAGAGCATTTCGTATGGGGTCCGCCCACCCAGAGACCTTCTAGGGAGATTATTAAGCGCACGCTGCACGCCTATGAGGTGGGCTAACCAGGTTCTGCCAGTGCCTATAACTCGAGCTGTCAAAGATTGCTTTAAGTCGCGGTTCATTCGTTCAACTACACTATTACCCTCAGGTCTGTAGGGACTCGAAAACTTGACTTGGACCCCCATCGAAACCATAGCATCCTTATATGCCTTAGAGGCAAAAGCCGGACCCTGATCCGAATGGAAGGTACCACAGGCAAAAATTCCCACAAAGACTCGCAAATCCTTAATGACAGTACGTGAATCAGCGCTCCGATGCGGCCATACCCACACAAAGCGTGTGCATGAATCAACTGCGACTAAGATGTACTTATACGCAGTATCAGAAGAAAATGGACCGCAGTGATCCAAATAAACACATCCAAGTGGTTTATTCTAGATGTACAACTGTGTCTGAGGCGGACGCGCAGCAGTCGAAGGCTTAATCTGCTGGCAAATGTCACATTGAAGAACATATTCACGCGTCTGTTTGTACAGTCCCCGCCACCAGAATCTCTGTTGTAGCTGAGTTACAGTGGCCGAGACGCCCGCATGCGCAGACGCCACACCTTCATGCGCCGCTGTAATCAAGGCAGCTCTGCGATCCGAGTTGGGAACTAGACGCTCGCCAACTTCAGGGATTTTCACATAAGGAACCTTATCGGGACTTAAGTGGTATGTGTATTTAGAAGGGAATCCCGCAGGATATTTACTTCCCTTCTCTGTTGCAGCAATAGCTGCTAAGATGTCGTCATCTATTTTGCTTTTGGACCTCGTGACTGCTGCAACTAAGTATTTCGATACCGCTGACTTCGCTGCTTCATCAGCAAGCGAGTTGCCAACAGCGTGGACCCCCACGCGCTGATGACCGAGAGTATGAATCACAAACACGAGTGGCAGCTTCTCTTTAAGTTCCGCCACTCGGACCCAGATCATTTTATGTTTTATTGTGCTACCTTTGGAATCACGAAATTCATTCTGAATCCAAAAGAACAAGTTCTCATTGTAAGACTGGACACAGTAGTAAGAGTCACTTACGATTAAAGTCGTCACACTGGGATCTGCGTACTCCAATGCAAGCATCAGAGCACGCAGCTCTGCCAATTGTGCGGTGCAGTCTCCAAGCGTCTGCGTGTGCACGACACTGGACTTGAACTCATCGTTCACCATGGCACCGACCACAATGGCGCAAGCGGAAACGTAAGCATGTTTAGAGCCATGCGCAACCTGCGCCGAACCATCTGTGTAAATGATGCAATGGAAATCCTCCAACGGCCGCATTGCTAATGGAGCAGGATGAACAAATTCATACTGTAAATACTCCTGTGACCGTAAAGTGGCGTCAAAAATAAACGTGACATCCTGGGATGCCAAGGATGCAGCCCATTGAATCCACCGAGGATGCAAAGCTTTGGAATTAGGTACACTGGCTTTCGTAACCACCTCTAAGGCTGGACACGGGGTAACAACCAACATGCGTTTTCCTTGTGACAGAGCACGTTCTTTAAGAATTGCCATCTGTACAGCCGTTAAAACTTTTTCTACAGTGGAAAATCGCAGTTCAGCCGAAGTGTACAAGTGTGACTTGTAAGCAATAGGTACTGTATCTCCTTCATTAAAAGTCAGGTACGTGAAACCCACCGCCCCAGGGATAATCCTTATCACCAGGTTGGTCTGGTTATCACGAGTCTGTAAGTATTCAGAAGCGAGCAAATCAGCCTGCAAAGACTGCAGAATGGCAGAATGCTCAGGCAGCCAGCATGATTTGGAAAAAGTTGGTTGTATCAAAGCATACAAAGGCTTGATACGCTGGGCATATCCCGGAATGTAAGTCCTCCCGAAATTCAGAAAGCCCAGAAGAGATTGTAATTTTTTCAGTGTTGTTGGAGAGCTCAATTGTGCGCATTTCTCCAGGAAATGGGGTGCTAAACCCTTCCCTTCATGGTTAAGCTCGTAACCCAGAAACAACACTGTATACTCCGCAATGTGCGATTTTGCAAAGTTAAACTTGTAACCCATGTCAGCAAAGTTACAAATTATGCTATTTACTCGACACAGATGCTCCCAAAGATCGTCGTCTGTGAGATAAATGTCATCCACATACGAACAAGCAACTGGGTCGAATCTCTCCAAAAGAGAGACAATGCGTGCGGAAAAAACTCCAGGACTGTTTTTGTAGCCCATTGGGAGTCGTTTAAACATTTTTTGCACACCGGCGCATGTAAAACTGGTCCATTGGGAACTTAGACCGTCTAATCTATGGGCATAAAAACCGTTGGAAATGTCAAGCGTGGTTTTGAACCGTTTACGCTCAAGACTATTCACTAACGCAGAGCCATGAGTATTCTGTACTGCGCAGTTACGGCAATGCGAGTTCAAATGCCTATAATCCAAAACCAAACGATATGAGCCGTCGGGCTTGTTTACAGTAAAAAGTGGGTTATTCATCAGTGACACACACGTTTCAATTACACCTTGATATTCCAATTGTTCAAGGATAGCTGCGACCGAAGCTTTCGCTTCACGCCGTATGGGATATTGAGGTTGAGGCTGTGGCTGCGACCGTAAAGGAATCTCGTGGCTTGGTGACAATTTATCCCAGCCACACTGATTGCGGTACACAGCCGGCGCAAGCGCCAGAGCCCACTCTTCTGCAAAATGCAGCGCCTCCACCCTCGGCACAGTGTGCGCAAAGCTGGGTAGGATTACCTCCTCCCCTCGAGGAGCTGCGAGAACGAAAGGTGGGGGCCAGTCAGCCTCCGAAAGCAAAATGTCATACGTAGACGAGAGATTTTCCCAAAATACCCCTTTTACAGTTCGCTGCATGTCACCTTCAATTAACAGGACAATTTCAAAAAGACGTTCAGGGGGAGCAACATGCGTGTCAGCAGTTTCTATCACAACATAAGAATCAGTCGCTGTCACCTTCAACAGTGGACGGAGGGCCTCTCTCACTATGGTAATCTCTGCTGCGCTGTTCAGCAAGGTCAGAGCCCACGTCAGATTCCGAAGCCGCGTTCTCACTATCTGGGGCATAACGATGCGCTGTCAGGGCGGCGACTTTCTTCGCGGCAAACTGAGGTCTCTTGGGCGTAGAGCCTTCCTGCTGCTCTCCACTGTTTCGCGGGCGGGGCTGACCACGTCCTTACTGGCCACCCCAGCCCCTGCCGCCCCCTCCACCACCGGTTGACGGAGCCGATGAATCCTGAAAGGAACGAGGAGAGCGTTGGTCAGAAGCCTGAAATCTCTCAGGCGATTTAATCATCGCGCGGTCGCGCAAATCATAAACACGATCCGACTGCGCAGGCAACGGAGACGCAGGAGCAGAAACCTGTGTTTGCTGTTGTTGTTGCTTACCCTGATTCTGCTTTTTAGGCCAATTTTGCTTCTTGGACTTTTGTTGACCACTAGTTTCCGATGTCTGACCCTGGGGCTGTTTCTTCTCCTTTTCAGGAAAAACTTTAACCCCCTTCGCGTTGCGGCCAACCATTTTGTAAGCAGCCACAATAATCTTTGCCAACTGTCGGGGTCGGTCGGCCTCTTGAACCAACGCCAACGCGTTAGCCACCTGAAAGTTCACTGCATCCCCCTTGACATTCGCAAGGATCAGACCGCAAACCACATCAAATGTACCACACAGGCGCATGCCCAATTCAACAGCCGCCTCTGGTCCGTGTTCGTCTTGAACACGTTTAAGGACCCCACCTAGATTGGTCACAGACGGGGAGCCATAGCACCTCGAATAGACCGCTGCAAAAGTTTTGCCCCAGGTCTCACAGTCAACAAGGTCAGGAGCCAGATCTTTTGGCAAACTCAGTGTAAGAATCCGGTGTTTATCACCCGGACTCGTATTGGGAAACACAGCTTCCAACTGGCCGAATTTCTCATCAAGCTAGAACGGAAAATCGTCCTTCTCCTGGGGCTTTTTACCCATCACGGAATTTACCATGACCGGATTGATTTTCAGACCAGCATGTTCACGAAGCTGTGCCCCCCTAGGGGCCGCGTCCTGAACATTACGGCTAGTGTAATGAACAAGCGCTCTAATCACTTCCACCGCGACTTCATGAAGCCGCCGCAACTCTCCCAAGTTACAAGTGGCACGTCGGGGGTGAGGTGTAAATCCAGCCAAAGCGGGCCAAGGAGTGTCCGGAATGGACAACGGACCTAATCTCGGAGCGGTTAAAGCGTGCAGTAGGGCGCCACCAAACCAAACTCCATGCTGCCAAGCGTCAATAGGAACTTCCAGTGCTCTGTACGGAGCATATTCAGCCGGTACATCTGAAGCAGTGTACGAGTGGAACACACCAGAATTAGCGTCCACCGCCGGAAATGTCACCCACGAATAAAATAGTTCGTATGGGTATGCATGTTCCGCACTCACCACCAGAACCGAGCCAAGCCATCCAGAGGAACATCATACATCCGCAAATGGTCACGCACCGCAATGCGACTATGCTGCGGGATGTCCACGGCTTGAGCCATGTCAGCACAGGAAAGCGAAAACACAAATATTACTTTGTAGCACAACTGGGTAGCAATTCAAAGAAACCTTTCACAGTTAGATTCAAGCTTGAAAATGACCTATTTCAAAAATAGGTAGGTTTTTCCGACACCGCCGTTTTCCGGAAACGGGAATGAAGGCGTTAAGGTTTGAATGTTATACTACTCGAGTGTCACGATATAAGGCCAACCAACGTTGGGCGCCATGTGTTAGGGTTTCCATTCTCCCACAGAACTGTGCACAGAGATCTAGAACCTGGGTGAGTCAGGGTGACCCAGAACCCACCTTTGTTTCAGAAATCCCTTTACCTAGCTAGCTACAGTGTCTCATCCGTAGTAAATACTTCCCAATGACTTAGACAATCCAGAACATGAACTTAGAATACCTCAGGTATCGTGGAACACATGAACACTCTTTCGTTATATAATCATTACAAACCGAAACTGGGAGGCAGAGAACACACGTGCAAGTTTGAAATGTTTATTTTTCAATGCAACATTCTCAAACACAGTATCTTATATAATATCAAAATACATATTATAAAAATCAGAGTTAGCAGCATAGTCACTAATCCATAATAAGCAAAAGGTGATAGCATGTTATGATGCAAAGATCTTTGAAATTCTGTATTACCTATATTTTGCGCACCCTAATTAGCATATTATTTTATATCTAAGAAGGTCTCAGCGGGGTTCCTAGCAGGGCGGACCCATACCTCTAATTCTCAGTAGAAGGAGATCACATCAACCGCTACCAGTTCTCAGCATGCGAAGCATCAAGTGTGTTGATTCATTCCCTGTAACTCTATCTTAAACCCGCGTAGAGCCCAATATTGGCAACAACATTATTTGTGTTATGACTAACGTGGTGCGAGGATCAGGCCTACAGCAACCTTTTGTTAGGTTATTCTTAGAGTGTGCAGTTCTCAATGTGCAGACAGTTGTACCAAGTGTTCCAAGCACGACTGATACCAGTGCAATAACATATTATTCTCAAATAAATCACATCTTTCGTCTAGGTTAGAAGCTACAATAACAATTAGGTGTCGTGTGCAAACCGAAGCAGAAAGAAAATATGGCGTTTAAACATTTAATATGCACATGCTAACTTAACACAATATATAGAAACATAGTAACCATATGACACCATAAGCTCTGGATAAGAAAAACCCACACCCAGTCCGGAGCTACAAGGATGGCTTGGTCTCGGTCACTCAGGATCTTCTTGAGCACTCTGGACAGGAGTGGCATGGGTGTAGAGGCATTTAGAAGGCTTGTGCTCAACTAGAGATGAAAAGTGTTGCCGAGCGAGAGCCTCCTTTGAAACTCCAACGTGCATAATTGTGAACATTTCGCGTTCTCTGCGGAGGCGAACAGATCTAACCAAGGCTCTCCCTACTGTTGAAAGAGACCTTGTGCCACCTCCCGATGGAGACTCCATTCGTGATCCGCTAGGCACAGATGGCTAAGTTTGTCTGTCATGACGTTCAGGGAACCTGGCAGGTGTTGAACCACCATGGATATGCCCTGTTGTTCTAGCCAAGTCCAGGGGCGTAGGGCCTCCTAACAAAGGGTCCACGACCCCACCCCACCTTGTTTGTTGCAGTACCACATGGCAGTGGTGTTTTCCGTAAACACCTGAACTTTTCCCTTGAGAGATGGCAAGAAGGCCTTCAGTGCCAAGCGAATCACTCGAAGCTCCAGCAAGTTGATGTGGAGCCCAAACACCACTTTGATATATCTCCTATCCAGAGATATCAACACAAATACATAAGAATACTTCAATTGCAAGAGGTAAGTAAGCTCAATACACAGTGGCCACCAGGATGAGAACAAACCATCTACTAAAAGTGGAATGCAGACTGCGACCAAAGTCTGGACGTGGACCAGGAGACTCAGGAAAGCTGGGGACACAAGGAGCCACCTAAGGTAAGTACCCAGGAACCCCACGGAGGCCGCTCGCAGAGTGGAAACCGCATACTCAATAGAAGTCAACGGGAAAGTTATGGTTGCAGTTTTGAAGAATGACCCTTCCCAGTGGACCCTGAAGAAACCCTGTGAAAGGCAGAAGGTTGAAGAGTCACCCCATCCATGGACACCCCAGGAGCCAGGATACCTACACCAGGGAAACCGGGTGCATAGGTGTGATGTGATGTCAGAAACCACTGAAGACCACAAGTTCAGTAAAGAGGCTGCTTGCGAAGAGTGTGCAAGTGTGTGTTCAAGAATCCAAGGGTGGATTCTTGAAGAGAAGAACCAGCAACCAGACGGGATAGTCAGTCTCACTAGGTGGTGACCAGGAGTGATGACCTTATTGCTGCAGCTGTGAGGACCAGGTGGCACTGAGGAAGACCAGGAGCCATTCACGGGCTGTCCCACAGGGGGTCTGTGTCCAGTGAGAGCACCTACAAGCCGTGGCAGCAAAATAGACAAGATAAACGATGAAGGAGCAATGTTGGGACCAGCAAGGTCCAAGGGGCACTGCAAGTGCAGGACAGCCAAAGCAGGCCCGAGCAAGTAGGGGAGCCCACTGAAGCAGAAGACCCTCGAGAGGACACACAGGCTGAATGCACAGGAGTCGCAAAAGGACCTCCAGCAGCTCAACAAAGATGAAGGACCATGGTGCAGAGGATGTGGTGAGGACGAAGAACTTGGCAGGAAAAGATGCTGAAGGCAGGAGCTTCTTGTAGCCTGAAGATCTCAGGAGTGCAGAGCCAATAAGCCTTGACAACAGCAAGTCGACACAGTGCACAGGGGTTCGGTCCCAGAGGTTCCGAAGAGGGATAATGGCCTCAAAATTGCAGAGAAGGGGGGCGTGGCCAAGATGGCGATGTGAGCGGACGAGCTGCTCCGGAGCTCACGCCGACGGCCTGAACTAACACCGGCTTTCTGGCCGTTATCGCAGCTGTCGGCCCAAGTCTTCAGAGTGGAGTAGCCCTGGTGTGATGGGGCAGCGCATTGAGGCGGAAGCGACCGCTGAGGGGACGTTGTGGCTGCAGATTGGGAGCCAATAGCTTTTGTGGCTCTCAGGGAGGAGAAGCCGGGGACCGCGACTGAGCAGCAGGAGGCTCGAGCATTTGCATATAGCCCGGTCGGACCGGTAAACCCAGGATCTGGTATCGGCACTGTGGGCTACGCTGCAGCGGTCCTGACGGCGGCGTTCTGGTGGTACCCCCGCGGTTGCGGGTTGATGTGGCGTGGGGGATCTGGGCCAAAGCCGCAATTTTGAGGATGACCCGAAGTGCCGGAGACAGACGAGCGTGGAGAGGCCTGTGGGGTGGTGCGATGAGAACGCTGACCGGAGGAGCACTGAAGGCGGTGGCGGAGCTGTGACTCTCGTCGCGGCTAGCAGGATTTTGGTGCCTTGGTGACCCTCCGGCAGTACAGAAATGAAGTGGAGCTAGAGAGGTGAGCCCAGACCGCCATTTTGTGCAGGATTCCCCAGTGACAGCAGCGAGTGTGGGGCTCCAGCAGGAAGGAGGCCCAGCAGAGAAGCGGGTCAGAGAGGGACAGGTGATCCCCTCAGCGGTGGCGACTGTCCGGCGGGGCCTGGATGAACTGGAGCTCCGGCTGTGGGCCTACTACTGGATCAGCCTCGCTGGCAGTTCTGGAGAGGCGGCTGAGGTACCCAGAACGTGGGGGGGCCTACATTGCGGAGCAGCCCGGTAAGCCTAATCAGCGAATGGCGAGGACTGGCTGGCGGCTGGGAGTCTGAGTGACTGTAAGGCGCCGCGGGGGCCTCCATCTCTGACTGTGCTACGGTGAAGCCGCCTAGTGGTGGGGTCGGGCGGATCCTCACGCATCGTACCGGCTTTAGCAGGAGGGATCAGCCGGGCGCTCCTCGCGAGCTAGGAGCAGGTCATGGGGCCTGACGAGACACTCTGTAATCCCCGGTCGAGGGGATAGGGGCCCACCCTTGGGAGCGATGTACAGAGCCCCTGCTGAGTAGCATCGTTGGTCCGCTGGGGACCCCACCTTGGAAGGCAGCGGGTTCGACGCTGCGCATAAGAGTTACTGCAGGCCCATGTGAGATGTGACGCTACTGGACCACACGGTCTACATTTCGGTCTGGCCTCCGATGCAGAGCTATGGGGTGTGACATGCTGAAGCAATAAGGAGCCGGTGTGTAGCGGATCCACTTTGTGGCTCACAGTTGGCGTTGAGGTGACCTGCAAAGGGGAGAGTCTGGCAGATTTCACCAAGGACTGAGGAGGTGAGCGAGCGCACCAGTTTAGCCCACACGCGGCGGCCCTATTGGTGGGTCCACCGGGGCCTGACTGTCTTGTTTTGTTCCACCAGCGGTTGGGCTAGTCTACGGGGCCTGTTGAGGCGGAACGGATTGGGGAGAGCCCCAGTTTAGGGGGCACAGTGGAGCCGGGAGCGGGCAATGTCCACTACCAGAGGGCGAAGAGATAAAACTGTGAAGGATCTCTTTGCCAAGGTCCAAGCAAGCCAGCAGCTTAATGCCATGGCTTCAGCCTCGACTCAGGCCACCCCGGAGCAAGGGACAGGATCACAGCCTATCACTAAAGCCTTTCTGGAGTCGCTCTTTACGTCATTGAGAGAGGACATCCACACCTTAAAGAAGGAGTTTGCGGAGGAAATCAGAGAGGTTCGCAGGGATGTGGATGGAATAGGTGAGCGTGTGGCTGAGCTAGAGAACAAGAGTGATGTGAAGGACACAGAAATAGCGGCTTTGCAACAAGAAATCCTTCGGATCCACGACCAACAGGTAGACCTTCAGACCCATCTTGAGGACCTAGAGAACCGCTGACGGCGACACAATGTGAGCATCCGGAATGTGAGGCTGACGGATGAGACGAAGGACCTGCTTCGCTTCACAAGGGAACTCTTCAATCTCATTCTGGGACGTCCACTTGAGTGGGAACTTCGCCTTGACAGGGCTCATAGGGTGGGGCCACCAAGGGCTTCCCCTGCACCATCGCCAGACATCCTGGTTTGTGTACAAGACTTTCGCACTAAGGAAGAGATCCTCCAGAAAGCCAGGCAAATGCATCCATTGTCCTTCCAGGGCCATTCGACGGTCCTATTTCAATATTGGTCTGCCCTCACGTTGCAAAAACGTAGAACTTTCAAGCCTGTCACGACCCACCTGCAACAGCGTGGCATCTCTTACAGTTGGGCCAATCGTTCCGTTTGGTGTTTAAGCTGGAAAACAAGCTTTATGAACTGCGGTCAGTATCGGAGGCCTGCCGATTGCTGGGCATTGACTCGCCTGCTGAGGGGAGCGAGGAGGCAAGCCGAGTCACCGACATGGATGACTCTAAGCCCCGGTGGCAACAACAGGGCAGACGGCGACGAGTGAAGAAACCCCGGTTGCTGCGATTGTTGAAAGCCAGCAAGCCGTGGCGGAGGCGGTCGCTTTGGACAGGAACCGTCCCCAACTGGCTGACTTTTGTGACTAAGGCCGACTGTTTGCTTGCCATGTTTCTTAGGCCGTTGGTGGGAGAGGGGCTGTTGGAAGTTAGATGGATTTCCCTGATTCACTACTCTTCCAATCATCTCTGGATGATGGACACTACGATTGTGCTTATCTTGTTTAATTTTTGGGTTTTCTTTGGGGTGGGGTAGTTGGGGGGAGGGATCTGTTGTTCCAAGTCCACTGAGCGCTGCAGGTTATGATGAGTGCCCCTTGTTTGAGGAACCGAGACATTCCCACACAGGTGTGTCTTTTCAGCCTCTTCTGACCCTGACTGTGTAAATGCCAGCTGCAGAGCTTATAGTCCTTACGTTAAATGTGAGGGGATTGAATAATCCGGTAAAACGCAAGGCAGCCCTCTCACTCCAAGAGCACTCCCAGGTGGATATCTGCGTCCTGCAAGAGACACACTTGCTCAGAAAGATTGCCATCGCCTCCGGTCCCGGATGTTCCTATTGCAGTTCTTTTCTTCCAGTAATACGAAGACTGCAGGAGTCGCAGTCTTAGTAGCCCAGCGATTCTGGGGTAGAGTACTGCACAAAGGGGCGGGGATTAAGGGAAGATTGCGGACATATAGGTTTTCCTTGGGCGCCTCCACGTTCACTATTGGGTCAGTATGCCCCCAATAAAGGTCAGGAGAGGTTTTTTCACTCAGCCCTCACTGAAGCTTCCAACACTGCAGACCGCCATGTTTTGCTGGGGGGAGATCCTAATCTGGTTTTTGACAACACTTTAGATAGATCATGCCAACGCACTTCCCAGACAGGTACCCTCACCCCGGAAGGGCGGTCCCGCTTGAGCGAGTTGGGCCTCATGGATTTATGGCACACCTTCCACCGCCGGAGTAAGGAATACTCCTACTATTCTAATGCACACAAGACATATGCCCACTAGATTACCAGCTGGCTTCGTCTTCCGTGCAGGCGCTGGCGACCGCTGTCGAAATTGGGACTGCCTCCCTATCGGACCACGCACCGGTGACCTTTGTCCTCTCCCTTCCCCCTGCACGACACGAAGCTGGCGCCTTCGGGAAACATTATTGCACCGCAAGAAGATGGTTGCTCAGATGCAGCGAGTTATTACTGATTATCTCTCTCACAATAGTAATGCAGACACCACACTTGCGACACAATGGGCAGCGCTGAAGGCTGTAATGAGGGGCACGTTTATTGCAATCTCAGCGGCTGATAATATTGAGCGTGCTCATAAGCGGGAGGAACTCACTGAGCAGACTAGGGAGTTGGAGCAAATGCACCAGAGGATGAGAGCCCCTCAAATTTGGAGGCAGCTTAAGGCAGCGTGGCAACAACTAGTGGCTATAGACCAGGATCGAGCGGAATTCTCGGCGCTGAGGCTAAAACACTCATATTACACTGGTGGAGATCGATGTGGGCGCCTACTGGCCCACAAGTTGCGCAAAGCTAGACAGCGCCAGAACGTGCTGGAGATTCTCCAACAGGACGGTAGGCAGGTCACGGAAGACGTCGATATCACCTGTGCTTTTAGCGATTTTTACGCCGAGCTCTATGCCCATTCCCCAGCAGGGCCCTCCGCTGGAGAGGCCTTTCTTAACTCCGTTCCCCTCCCAGCTCCTACGAAAGATCAGGCAGAACATTAAGAGCGCAACATCCGGCCGGAGGAGGTTATCGCAGCCATCTCCCGCCTAAAGCTGGCAAAAACACCAGGGCCGGATGGCTTTCCTTCGAGCTTCTATAAAACATTCTGTGCACAGGTTGCTCCCCTTCTTACAAGGCTTTTTAACTCCTTTTCAGAACCAGGGGCGATCCCGGGGGACCTCTTGGAGGCTTCTATTGCAGTCATTCCCAAGCCAGGGAAGGATCGGTCACAATGCGGGGTATACCGTCCTATTTCTCTCCTCAATGTTGATCTTAAATTATACACGGGAATCCTAGCAGCTCGACTTGCACCTCACATAGGAGGCCTAATTGATCCGGATTAGGCGGGTTTTATTCCGGAGCGCCAGACCTCCGACAACACCAAGAGGGCCTTGCACCTTGTAGAGAAGGCGACGCCAAGAAAGCATTCGATACGGTCCATTGGACCTATTTAGAACGAGTTCTAGAGAAGGTGGGGCTGGGAGAAAAGTTCTGTACTTACGTCCTGAACTGCTAAAAATTTCCGACGGCAGCGGTCCGTGTTAACAGCTGTACTCCCCCCCCTAACTCCCCCCCCCCGGTTCGCCATCGAAGAGGCATGAAGCAGGGGTGCCCCTTTTCGCCCCTGCTCTTCGCCCTCTATATGGAGCTGTTGGCTCAGAGGTTGAGGCTTAATCCGAGGGTACAGGGAATCAAGTTCGGAGGCGACGTTCATACTATTAGTCTTTATGCAGATGATGTTCTGCTCTCGTTGTCTCACCCGAGAGAGTCGCTGCCGGCGTGGCTCAAAGACCTGGAATTATTTGCGCAAGCGGCCGGCTTCAAGGTAAACATGAGTAAGTCAATGGCACTTGACCTGTCTCTGGAAAGATCCACTCGAGAGTTTCTGCAGGGCGTGTTCCCCTTTCACTGGTCAACGGATGCGATCCCATATTTGGGGATCCAGCTGCCCCCCTCGCTTTCAGCCACAGTAAGCGTTAAATATGCCCTGCTGCGACAGAAAATTAGGCGGGAACTGTTGAGGTGGAAACACTATCCTTTGTCTTGGTTGGGTAAAGTGGCGGCAGTTAAGATGACAATCCTCCCCCAGATCCTAGATCTGTTGCGCACTATCCCCCTGCGGCTACTGGCGGGTTGGATCCAACAAACACAGTCAGATCTGGCTCAGTTTATTTGGAACCGGAGGAAGCCTCGTCTGAAATTGCGATTGGCGACACTTCCCCCGGAGTGGGGAGGTGGGGTCTGGGTCTCCCGGATTTGTTGCTCTATTTTCAAGCGGCCCAATTGCTTCTTCTTGTGGAGTGGAGTAGATGGGAGTCTGGAAAGCATTGGCTATTTCAAAATCAGGCGGTAGCGGGTCGCCCGCTCCAGGAAATTCCTTTTTCTTCGTAGGCAGCACAGACCCCCTAATCTGTATGCCTCATACATCACTAGGGTCCCCATGGAAGTTTGGGATCACACCAATGTTAAGAATGAGCTCACCACCTTCCCGTCCCCACTTACCCCTTTAATGGACAATCCTGATTTTACCCCAGGCAGGGATTCGGTGCCCTACGCGAGATGGAGGCCAGCTGGGTGTAGATACCTCTGATCCCAATTACCCGGTGGCCAGGCACCTCAAGCTAGCACACAATATTAACTTGAAGGACCTGGACTATTTTGTAATAGGGGCGGTTCCTAAGTGCATTCGAGGAGGTAACCGTGAGAGCCAATTAAGACAACTGGAAAGCAAGTTTATCCTTGAGCTCGATACCAGAATGCCTAATGGGCTCAATATGGTAGAAGACTTGCATAATTTTCCGTAAATCCAGCCTCGTCATCTATTCCACAGTCTTGAGTTGTATATCTGTATATGTATTCTAAATTTTATATTTTATTCTATTTTAGTTTCCCAGTAGCCACAATATTTAGTGGATCTGACATCATTATCTATCCTAGGTCACTCCATTAGTTCTATTTACTAATTAATCCCCTGATTCTTCAAAAGATAGTTTTTTTCAATATACACTTTTAAGAAGCTAAAGGGAAGAACTCATATTTTAATTTTGGTGTTTGAGTTCCAATTGGGGGCACTGGCCGTGATTTCAATTCCACTATATTTGGATTATTTGTAATCTTTAGCTTTGTCTCATTTACGGGATTATGTGTTTGCTGCTACTGTTTTTCTTATGATCTTTGTAAAAAACAAGGGAATTCTCCCGGGGCTCCGGGGGATGTACATCGCTGCTACATAACTTTTTTGAATATTTGTTTTTATTTTACACATTGCACTTTCATAGAGGTTTGCACTAAGGTCCTTTTTTTGGCAGATTTGCACCAGAACACGTCCAATTTGCAGTTTTAGCATTATTGCATACTTTGCACATGAAGTATAAGTTTACAGATTGTATTTATGCACATATTAAAAACAGGAGGTTTTTGGATTGTATGCTAGTCAAGCATCATAGGAGTATATCCTTGTTATATGAAATATTATCCTTCTATTTTTAGAATTATGTGGGTGTAAATATTTATTGTCTTAGATTACAATATTTATTAATAAATTTATTTTTTAACCTCTAAATTTGAAAAATATTTACATCTGTTTACTAGTACGAGATTTCCATGAGCAGTACGTTTTCGATGTTTATTATCATGTAACCTAAATTCAAATGTTGACACAGGTGCTTCATATCTGCCTATTTGCATTTTGTCCGTTAAAATTTCACTATATAATGATCACGAGGTTTGTGGCGTGTCCTGTGAATAAGACAGACTTGTTCTGTCGAAACGGGTCAGGCTGGGGCTCTGGCCGAGATTGACTGGATACCATATGATCAAATGAAAAAGCACTGAAAATCATCAATTTGGCTCTCCGAGTGGTACGTACCTGTTCGTCGCGCCGAGGAGAAGTGGCGTTTGTCAGGATGTGTGTGTGTGTGTGTATATATATATATACATATATATATATATATACATATATGTGTGTGTGTATATATATATATATATATATATATATATATATATATATATATATATATATACACACACACACACACACACACACACACACACACACACACTCATCAAGTGGAGGTAAATCGTCACCACTATCATTGTGAGGTTGTGGCAAACTCGGATCGGAATTAGAGCCAAAAAGATAGATCATCTGAGGAAGACTCCTTGTGTAGTGCTAGAGGCACTCCTATGTATTGGGACCACGTGATGATGTGTGACTACCATTAATTATTTGACTTTCGGTGTTTTACTTTATCCTAGATTTCTTTTGTGTCTCTTTGTAGTTTTAGCATGGGAGCGCTTTCACAGAGTAGAACAGCCATGCCAGGGACAGGACGTCTGGATGTGCATTTGAAAGCAAGAGAGGTGTGGAATGAACCTCTTGGTCTCGGAGTGCATTGGTGCTCAAATGTGCATTATGTTGTACATTGGGAAGTATTATGAAGTTCTTACTATTGGCTTTGACATGCCCTCATGCCATCTTGAATTCTGACTCCATCTAGCTTGATCTTTTGCACACACAGGCAGGCCCCCAGATTACTCAAGTTGTTCAGGCTATTCAATTTCAAGGTTCTTTGTAGCTGTACTTTTGGAGATTGTTTTCTGTACCGTTGGAGACTTTCGTAAGCTATGTTAAGGTAAGGGCTGGAACACATGAGAGTGCAGAAGGAACTTGAAAACTCCTTTGCCTTTGGAAGGCTTGCATGGAGAGTGGCCAACTTCAGTAAATTTCCTTGGTGCAGAGGAGGGCCTCCTGGAAACTTCTATTGTGCTTTGAAATTATAAAGGTGGTGTTTGTGGACTTGGAAACCGGGATTTGTTTGACCTGAATGACAGATGTGTCTACAGTGTAGCAGTTCCCGGTTTGCTGGGTCTTTTGACACCGGCTGTGAATCTCCCAGTCTGGAGTGAGCCAAGATGCAATGTTTGCAGCCAGTGAGGTTTTATTTTCTATTATTGACATTGTGATGTTGGAGTGTGTCTGGGTGCACATTCAAGTCTCCAGTAGCTATAATCATCGTGATGTGTCGGTGTGCACATTCAAGTCTCCAATGGTTATAATCATCTGATCAGTTGTCTCTGGTTATTGTGATGTGTGAGCGTGTCTGTGTGCATATTCAAGTCTTCAGTGGTTATAAGCATCTGTATTTATCTTTCTGATTTCTTGGCAGGGACGTCCATATTATTATCTGCTTGTATTTCAAACAATGTGCTTGTAGCACAAGTTACTTACCTTCGGTAACAATATATCTGTAGGAAACATTAGTTAGATTCCTTACCTTAGAATAACCCCCAGGCGTCAGATTGAATCCGGAAAGTTTTCGTCAGCAGTACCTCTGCACGTCGGTAGGCATCGTCTGCAGCTCCACGTCCGTCGTCTGCGTTGTAATCACCAGGATGACGTCGTCGGAGTACTTGGACGTTGTCGGAGTTCTTAGACGCCGCCCTCGCGCGCAGACGTCACTTCTGTATATAGCTTTCCAAGCCAGGAATGCAGAGCCATGCAAGGAACCAACACCTGTGCCATGAAACTAGAGCCCTGAAAGGGATGTCCTTAACCCTAGATATTGGTTCGCAGAAACGGGGAGGATGGGTGAGGCGGTAAGGAATCAAACTAATGTTTCTTACAGATATATCATTACCGAAGGTAAGTAACTTGTGCATCTGAAAGAAACATGTTAGTTAGATTCCTTACCTTAGAATAGATACCCCAGAAATACCAACTCCAGTGGTGGGTCTACAAACCAAGATCACACCTGAAAGTCCTGGAGAACCGAACGGCCAAAGAAGCCATCCTTCCGGACTTGCCTGTCGAGGCAGTAGTGCTTGGCAAATGTGTGCAGCGAGGCCCACGTAGCTGCCTGACAAATGTCCTGCAAAGAACCTTCCCGTCCCAGGGCAGTAGTAGCCGCCGTGGCCAGAGTGGAATGGGAGTGCAGCCCCTCAGGAGGATCCTTTTTAGCCAAGGAATAACAGACCTTGATGCACAAAACAATCCACCGAGAGATGGTCCGTTTGTGCACCGCCCATCCCTTCTTAGCGCCCATGTAGCCAACAAAAGAAATGTGGTCGTCCACCCGGAACTGTTGTGGGCGGTTCAGGTAGAAGGAAGGCGCACAACATGGTCATCAACAACTCTAAAATTCTATTCCTCGGAGACTTTAAGTACTGGCCCCAGGATGAGAAGGAAAGTGCCTGTTCTGCGGCCTTTTCCGACCTGCTGCGCAGCTTGAACTGCTGCCAACATGTTAACACCGCCACGCATACGAAAGGCCACACACTGGACCAGGTCTGGACCTCCAACCTAGAGATCTCGGCCCCCTCCATACTGCCGTGTGTTTGGTCTGATCACTTCCTTATTTCCTTCTCCCTCAAAACTCCCACCTGTCCCAGCAGGCCCCTGGACACCAATTTCTCACCCCGTAACTGGAATAAAGCTGACATCAGCCAATTCATTGACCTACTCAGTACCTCCCTCCCCCCCGAATCCGATTCAATAGACACTCAGCGACGTGGTTGCCCCCCTCAAACGGGTTAAAATCAGACGCCCTCACGATGCTCAGAAATGGTTCTCTGAGGACCTTAAAGTTTTAGAACTCGGACTCAGACAAGCCGAGCGCCGCTGGCGCAAAAGCTATACCCCCGAAGCTAGGCTTGAGTTCTTAACCCTACTCAAAGGGTATAAATCCTCCATTGCGCTAGCGAAAACTACGTACTTTTCCAACAAAATAGTGGAGCGAAAAACATCTTTTTGATTGTGGAGGAGTTATCTCACCCCGACAGGGTCTATATCAAACCCCTCCCCTCCCAGGGGCTTTGCGACTCTCTCAACCACTTCTTCGTTGAGAAGATTGCAAAAATTAAAAACAGCATCTCGGTGCCGCCCCTATCCGACTCCACTGGGCCCCCAACCAACCTCCACGCTGACCCTCTTAACCCTCACTCTCTCACTCAGATTCCCCTCATTTCGGAGGCGGATTTCCCCGCCCTCCTCAGCAAAGTCACCTCAGGATCTCCTACCGATTGCTGTCCCCCCAAGATCCTACGGGAGGCCTTTACTGCCTGCCCTGCTCCCCCCTTGACACTTCTGAACAACTCCCTCACTTCCGGCCTTGTCCCTAGCACTTTCAAGACAGCCGAGGTAGTACCTATCTTAAAAAAAATGACAGCTGATCCCAAGATCATGAGCAATTTCCGCCCCATCTCCATCCTCCCTTACCTCGGTAAGGTGCTCGAGACCCATGTCACTAACATCCTGAGCTCGTTTGTTGAGCAGTCTCATTTTCTTGACTCCCAACAGGCCGGGTTCAGACCCGCCCACTCTACAGAGATGGTCATACTCTCTGTCATGGAAGAACTGCGCAGGGGAGCTGACTATAACACCAGTCGGTCTCTGGTGCTCCTGGACCTGTCTGCCGCCTTTGACACGGTCGACCACGTCATCTTGGTCGACCGTGTCAGGCAGGCTGGGATAGGGGGTACTGCCCTTGACTGGGTCCGCTCGTTCCTTACCAGCCGCCAACAAGCGGTCCGGCTATCCCAGTTCTTCGCGGACAGGGTTGGGCTGACTTGCGGCGTGCCACAGGGATCCTCTCTGTCCCCACTCCTTTTCCACCTATACCTCACCCCTCTGATCAGTTCTCTCCGTCATAAAAATGTCTCTGCATTCAATTACGCGGATGACATTCAGTTAGTCTTTAACATCGACTCCTCGGACCAGTCAGTCTCCGACTTCCAAACCACCCTCTGCCACATCAGCAACTGGATTGGGGCAAATCACCTGAAACTCAACCCCGACAAGACCGAATTGGTTCTTGTCGGAGGGCCTTCCAATCCTTGGAATTCCAACTTCTGGCCCGCTAGCTTGCACCTTCCCCCCCGCCCAACTGACTCGGCCAAAAGTCTGGGGGTCATTATCAGTAAAGATCTCTCGATGAAACCCCAGATAAACGCCACTGTCTCTTCCTGTTTCTTCCAACTGCACAAAATCCGGAAAATCGCACGCTCTCACACTACGAAGCCCTTGCCTTGGCCCTCTTGGCGTTAGTCATCTCCAGAATTGACTACGCCAACTCCCTGTACGTAGGCATCCCTGACTACCAACTTAAACGTTTGCAGCTTGTTCAGAACCAGGCGGCTCGCCTCATCTTCCATCAACCGAGGCACCACCACATCCGTCCTCTGCTAAAATCCCTGCACTGGCTCCCTGTCTCTGAACGATGCAAATTTAAGTTGGGCTGCCTTGTCTTTAAATCTCTAGCCGGCATAGGCCCTACGTTCATTGCCTCTCTCATTCACCCGTATGTCCCTTCCCGCAACCTGGCTCGGCTCACTTGGCTCTTCTCAAAGTCCCCAGAGTTAAGCGTAAGAAATGGGGTGGCCTAAGATTCTCGTTTCTAGCTCCATCTCTCTGGAACGCCCTCCCCCTGAACATAAGGTCGACCTCGCTCTACACCCCCTTCAGATCCCTCCTCAAGACTCACCTTTTTCGCTCTGCGTACAATTAAAATCCTAATATCCTCCTCTTTTCCGGTCACTCTTACTCCTCTTCGTCTCCACCCTGCTTCTGCCTTCTTCTTTTCCCTCTCACTGTCCAGTTAGGTGTCTTCTGTCCTTTTGCCCCTGCGCCAACGAACTGTACATTGTATGCTGCGCTTTATAAATGCCTTTCACATCACATCACATCACGTTTTGGGTCCAGACGGTGGAGCCTCTCTTTCTCTTTCGAAGGATGCGGAGGCAGATAGAAGGTGGGCAAGATAATGTTCTGGCCGATGTGAAAGGAAGTAACTACCTTGGGTAGAAAAGAAAGACGAGTTCTCAGAACAACTTTGTCCGGATGAACATAGAGGAAGGGAGGTTTAGAAGAAAGAGCCTGGAGCTCACTCCCTCTTCTGGCAGAGGTGATGGCAACCAGGAAAGCAGTTTTAAGAGTCCGAAGACAGTTGTGGAGTGGCTCAAACGGAGCACACATCAGATAGGTTAACACCAGATTCAAGTCCCACTGAGGCATTACGAAGGGAAAAGTAGGAAACATGTGAGTAATGCCTTTCAAGAACCTATTTACCACAGGGGACTTAAAGAGAGAAGGCTGGTCAGGAAGCCTCAAGAAGGCTGAAACAGCTGAAAGATATCCCTTGATGGTGCCTAGAGCAGAGCCCTGCTGGGCCAAGGAAAGAAGAAAGAGGAGAACCTCAGAAAGAGGGGCAGAAAGGGGAACCACAGCCTTTGCTGTGCAACATGCCACAAATTTGTTCCATCTGCAGGCGTATACTGTTTTTGTGGAGGGACGCCTGGCTGCCTGAATGACATCACAGACTTCAGGAGGCAAGTCAAATGGCATCAACTGACGCCGCTCAATCTCAATGCATGGAGGTCGAGGCTGGACAGGTTCGGGTGGAGGACCGTCCCCAGCTGCTGCAACAGAAGGTCCTCCTGAAGAGGCAGTCAAATCAGGGGATTGATTGACAGACTGAGTAGCTCGGGATACCAGTATCTTCGTGCCCAATCCAGAGCCACAAGGATGGCTTGGGCCTGGTCGCGTCTGATCTTCTTCTGCACTCCGGGCAGAAGTGGTATAGGTTGAAAGGCGTATAACAGACCGCAACTCGCGACGAAAAGCGTCTCTGAGCGAGTGCCGCCTTGGAAACTCCAACGTGCAGAACTTATGATATTGCACGTTCTCTTCGGTGGCGACTAGATCTAACCAAGCCTCTCCCCACTGCTGAACGAGACCTTACGCCACGTCCGAGTTCTGACGCCACTCGTGATCCATCAAGCACGGACTGCTGAGTTTGTCCACCCTGGCGTTCAGGGAACCTGCCAGGTGTTGAACTACCAAGGAGATGCCCTGATGTTCCAGCCATGTCCAGAGGCACAGAGCCTCCTAATATAGGGTCCACGACCCCACCCCGCCCTGTTTGTTGCAATACCACATGGCGGTGGTGTTGTCCGTGAACACCTGCACTACACTTACCGGGACAGAGGGAAGGAATGCCTTCAGTGCAAGTCAGATCGCCCGCCGCTCCAGAAGGTTGATAGGGAGCCGGGACTCCGCCAGAGACCAGAGGCCTCTGATCTCCGCCTCTCCCTTGTGGCCCCCCTCCATCCCAGGAGGGACGCATTTGTCACCACTGTCTGCTCCGGTTGGGGTAGGGAGAGGGATCTACCACTGACCCAATCGTGGTCCGTGAGCCACCACTGCAACTGTCTTGCAGTGCCCTCCTAGATCAGGACGTGGTCGGACAGGTTGCCCTGATGTTGGGCCCACTGGAACTTCAGGTCCCACTACAGAGCCCGCATCCGCCACCTGGTGTGATGTACCAGCAGGATGCAGGAGGCAATCAGACCCAACAGCCGTATGACCCTCCTGACCGAGACTCGGGATAAAGGCTGAAAGATCGGAATCAGAACCTGAAAATCCCGAACCCGCTGCTCGGGAGGATAAACCCGAAACTGCGCTGAGTCCAGAACCGCTCCGATGAAGAGGAGCTTTTAGGAAGGACTCAGGTGTGACTTCGGCACGTGGATGGAGAACCCCAGCGAATGCAGGTGGTCGGCCGTAGTCTGGAGGTGGGCGATGACTGTTTGGGGCGAGCCCACCTTCAACAACCTGTCGTCGAGATAGGGGAAGACTGGAACCCCTGATCTGCGCAGATGAGCTGCGACCATCACTTTTGTGAACACCCGAAGGGCACAGGTGAGGCCGAAGGGGAGCACAGTAAACTGAAAGTGCTTGTAGCTCACCGTGAACCGCAGGTAATGCCTGTGGGCTGGCAGGGAGGGAATGTGGAAATAAGCGTCCTGCAGGTCCAATGCTACCATCCAGTCTCCAGGGTCCATGGCAGCCAAAACCTGAGCTAACGTCAGCATCTTGAACTTCTCCTTCCGGAGGAAGCCGTTGACGCTCCTGAGGTTCAAGACAGGGCTTAGGCCCCTTTGCCCTTCTTGGGAACCAGAAAGTAGTGGGAGTAACAACCCCATCCCACTTCTGGGCCAGGAATGCGCTCAATGGCCCCCTTGGCCAAGAGGGCCGTAACTTCCTCTCGTAGAAGTTGCAAGTGATCCCATGAGATGCGGTGGTACTGTGGTGGCATGGCTGGAGGGGTCGCCTCAAAGGGGAGGGATTAGCCCCTTTGGACGATTTGCAGCACCCACCTTCTGAAGTGATGGAATGCCAGCGAAAAGCAGAAGTTTGCTGGCGCTGGGCCGACAGGCCCAAGGACTTGGCCGTAGCCCTGGAGTCCTTAAAGCGCTCCAGCGCACTATCTGCTTTGTCGCTAAAGAGGCGACGGCCATCAAAAGGCATGTCCATGAGAGTGCTCTGGACATCCCCTGAGAAGTTTGTGAATCTCAGCCAGGCGTGACGACGAATCACCACCGTCGTTGCCATTGCTCTACCTAGGGAGTCCGTGGTGACAAGTCCACATCGGATGGAATACCGTGCTTCATCCCCGCCCCTCAGCAAGAGCCTGGGCGAGCCGTGTCCTGGCCTGCTCCAGACACTGGGGCAGCACTTCCGCCACCGTATCCCACAGAGAGTGGGTGTAACGGTCCAAAAGGCTTGCGGTATTAATGCTTCACATCCCTAAACTAACAGAGGAAAACAGTTTCTTGCCAAACTGTTCCAGCCTTTTGGATTCCCGGTCCGGAGGTGCGGTCGAGAAGGCTGTCTGGGACATAGAGGCCTGGATACCAGACTCCCAGGGGTGGGGTGGGTGGACAGAAAGCAGGGGTCGCCCGGAGCAGGGCGGTGGCGCTGGGCCACGTTCCAATCCACAGATAGGACTGTGGTGGGCTTGGGCCAAGTGCCCATCAGAACATCAGTGAGGGCCTCATTGAACTGCAGCAGAGGCTCTAAAGAGCTTACTTGCGGTTGAAGCACCTCAGTGAGGAGGATAGTCCTCACGGTCGCTGCGGGGAGATCAAGGCCCAAGGCTTTGGCCGCCTTGCGCAGCACCTCAGCATAAGTAGCTCCCTCCTCCATAGCTACTGAAGGAGGAGAGAGAAAACCAGTGTCAGGTGAAGGGTCAAGACCCCTGGCCTCCTCTAGCTCATCAGCCCAGTCCTGACTTAACTGGCACTGCTGTGCCAGAGGGTCCTCAGACCCCTCCCAGTCCTCCCCTTTATCCGTGTCCTGATAAACAGGCAGAAATGAAGGAGCCGGGGCATAGGTGAATAACTCACCAGTCAGAGAAAGCGCCGATCGGCGCCATTCCGATGCCAAGCCCGGGCTGAAACCAGGGCCGGCGTCCCCTGAGGACGGCACCGGAGGTGGCTTGGATGGGGTCGACGCTGGCAGAGAGTCAGGAGGTAAAGCGGAGTTGACTGGGATCCATGCCTGGATACCACGGGGTCCTGCGGCACTGGGACCCTAGTTGCTGGCGGAGCCAGGGCCGAAGCCACCAGCAACACAGGGCTAGGACCCCCAGTCGGACCCGCAGGGCCCGAAGGCGCGCCGGCGGGTCTCGATGGCGGAAAGAGAGTCCTCATCTCAGAATCTGCTCCGGAGTCGCATTGAGCCCTGGGACCGGAGGGTGTGGGGCTGGATGAGACACCGCGGGCTCCGCCAAAGCCGCAGGGGCAACGCCACCTGAACCATCGCCCGAGTCGTGGTCGAAGAACGATGGCGTTGCTTCGACTTCTTTTTACCATGCCTCGAATTACCTGAGTGCGAGGACTTCGAACCTGACGAGTGGTGAGGACTGAGGCTCCGCGACCGGTCCCTAGACTTCCTCCTCAAGCGGCGCGGAGCCGACTGCTGGAGCTCGAGTAGCTTGCGGGACTGCTCCCGCCTAGCCTTCAACGTCAAGGCCAGGCAGTCGGGGCATCATGGTCGGGCCCAAGACAGTAGAGACACTGGCGGTGGGGGTCGGTAAACGACATCAGTCGGTGACAGGCATCACACAGCTTGAAACCGGGCATCCATACCGGCACCAAGAGTCGATGTCGACTTGAAAAAGGTAGACCAAAAAAGTCCAAAAGTTAGTCAAAAAATTTCTAAGGGTACGCTCTTCCCGGAGCTGCGCCTGCTGGCGTGGAATAAAGAACTGACGTCAGCGCGCGAGGGCGGCGTCTAAGTACTCCGACGTCATCCCGGCGATTATGACACCGACGACGGGCGCAGGGGTACTGCTGATGAAAATTTTCCGGATCCAGTCTGACGCCTGGGGGTTATTGTAGGGTAAGGAATATAACTAACGTGATTCTTTCAGATATTCATTTCATTGTATTTTATCCCATGTATTTAACAACTGTATTTGCTTACTTATATGTTACTATTGCATATATATATATATATATCCACAACTATTGATCGTGCAGTAACCAGAGTTTCTTACAGCAGTGGGCTGTGACGGGGTCACGGGCCCCTAATCTCCACCACAATCGTTTGTTGAAAGTATGGATAAACGATATCACAGCCACTTAATCCTTTCACAGCCTGTTTATTTCAGTTTGGTTTCAGCCGATTCGATCTTACCATCATCTATATACAACTTTGAATCCAGAAAATAGATTTATTTTTTATGTGTTGTGGGTGTTTGGTGAACAAGGTTGAGCGCAGTAGCTTAGACCGCGCAGAGGAGCAACATCTCAGTAAAGCTTGAAGCGCGAGAGGCTGTGGGCAGAACTACTTCCGACCCGTGAACAGTACAGCAAACCTTTCCACAATGAACTTGGCACAAACAGGTTTTTGACCTTACTAAAAGCATGTAAATTACTTCAAAATATCAAACAGCAACACATCCACTGAGGGGAGGCTGGTGACTCACTTTGTGGACATGTCACTTGTGATTTGTGCATTAGTAGCAAGGCCCACTAGGGGGCCACCAAGGTAATAAATTCAAACTGTCCATAACGGAGAAAAGCGAGTTCGTGCTGTTGTTTGTGAATGTGCCCATGAGGAAGAGGCAGGACTCCTCAAAACGCGTTGGCAATTAAAACGAACCAGAATTTGGGGGAGGGTTGGATTATCTGATGCCAGTTGGCAGGCAAGCTGTATGTGCCCTCTGAAAGGCAAGTGGGTGTTTGGTGAACTCTCTCTCTCTCTCTCTCTATATATATATATATATATATATTTAAAAAAAAAATTTTAAACAAAGGACGCCGCACACAGCAACTTTAGTTCTTTAGGATTTATTCAGTGCCCAGTCTGACTCACCAACGCGTTTCAGCCTTGCTCACGGTAGGTGGCACTACTTTTTTGCAGCTGTTTATACTGTTTCCGTTTCTAACAGTCCCATGAATTCTGGGAAATGTAGTTTCAAGTTCATTGTAACAGATCACCTATGACAGACAGTATCCTGTTTCAAATTGAAGGTAACGTCATTGTCATTAATGTTTACGTTTTAAAAGCAAGAGTTGCTTGTTAACAATGGATATTATGTCATTTTTCAACATATGTAACCAAAAAATGAAAAAACGATTTTTAGAAATGTATTGTGTAGTACATACAATTCATTGAGTCATTTGTAAGTGACAGATTCTTGTTTGGAGGGCAGTTTTGGTATAGTACCTAGCCCAACTGGTCATAATCCATTTCAGTGTCTTAGCATAAGTTCCCCTTTAAAAAATGATCTTGCATTTTCAAGATAAGGTAGCATTGCTTTATTCTAGGTGGACATAAAGTTCTTCATCGAAATTCATGCCTCTTGGGCTTTTTGTCCACAATCGTATTATATATTTGAATTCCAATTGACCACATTACAGTAAATATTTATTTATATATATCTCCAACCGAAACTCTCATTCAAAAGAAAAGAAGTACGCCTGACCAGACCTCAGGTAGAAACGTACACTTTTATTTTCTTTGGACAGCTAGGTGAAAAGTGAAAAGTCCTGACGCGTTTCGGGGCTTTGCATAGCCCCTTCCTCATAGGGTGACCACACAAAATGCACTGTAATGCTTGTCATGGCGCCATTTGCTGCATGCTCTTAATTTAAATGTTCCAAGTGGGCGTCTCAAGTGAGCAGAAAAAGTCAAGCATGCTGGTACCTGTAGTTAAGCACTGTTTCTCTGCCGTGGGATCAGTGCAATTTCAAAAGTCTTTAAAATGTTTCAAGCCCCAGTGGGCCGATAATCTTGAAGCTGTCTTTCTATTAATATCGGAAAGTGCTTGAAACCTGGAGTCCGTTGATGAAAGGCAAAAGCATTTCACCTTTCCCTTGCCTCGCAGAGTTCACAGACAATCTCCCGGCTGGAAACTCCGTGCCATAAAACTGGAAAGAACAATGCTGGCGGGCCCGCTCCTTTTAACAACAATCCAGCCTCCATTCGTCCGCAGGGAGCAGGCACCTCTTTCAGGGCGGTCAGGGCGCAGGGGGCGGACGACCTCTATATATATATATATATATTGTCCACCTTTGCATTTCGTGTGGTCACCCTATGAGGAAGGGGCTATGCAAAGTCCCGAAACGCGTCAGGACTTTTCACTTTTCACCTAGCTGTCCAAAGAAAATAAAAGTGTAAGTTTCTACCTGAGGTCTGGTCAGGCGTACTTCTTTTCTTTTGAATGGGAGTTTCGGTTGGAGATATAAGGAGGTTGTCCGCCCCCTGCGCCCTGACCGCCCTGAAAGAGGTGCCTGCTCTGCTCCCTGCGGACGAATGGAGGCTGGATATGTATATACATATGTATGTATATACATATATATATATATATATGTATATATATATATATATATATATATATATATATATATATATATATATAATTGAAGGTTCATTTGACATCTGGAAAAGCTTTTTAGCTAGAGTGTTGCACAAATAAAACCCTGTTAAATATTGCAGGGATTTGTTAGCATGAGCGGAAAGCCATTTTGTATTTCTGGCAGCCATCTTGTTTGCCATGTGCTGCCACGTGCTCGCCATGTGCTGTCCTCCCTCAGTGTTGACTGAGCTCCTGTAATCTGCCTAGAAACGAACTATATTTAGCATCTTCCACCTTCACACATGATCAGTTGAGCTTGCAGCTGTCCTTGCAACTGTTCCTAGTCTGTAAATGTCACGATGTGTTCACCAGAATTAGCAACTGTTAGCTCCTCCCACTTTGTTAAGCAAGCAGATCTTGCATGTCCATATTAGTCATTTTGCATGCTTACATGTGCCAGGACTGCCCCTTGGTCTTATGCTGACCCTAAGCATATATAAGGCCTCTGTTTTCTGTACTCCTCAGACTGCCTCATTCAGTTGCTAAGGTTTCTGTGTGACGTAGTCTCCCTCATTTGAGGTTAATAAAGATGTTACTTTTATATTTCAGCTTCTTTGTTGGATTAAAAGGACCAAGTATCAGTGGGACCCCTGAGAAGGTTTCTATTTTCTACAACCCCATGCCTTATTCTGAGAACAGTCTTTGATGTGTTTCATTTTATGAGTGTGAAATCCCTTTCCTGGTGTTGTTGTAATTGCTTCGCTGTGTTTGTGCCTCAGTGTGGGAGGGCAGTATTTTCTATTATTTGAGAGGGCGAAGCAATACAGCTTGGTAAAGGAATTGTTTTGTCTGTGTCAAAATGTACAGGTACTGGGTGTGCTAGAGAGGAGTGACATTGTGATGTTTGAGTGTGTCTGGGTGCACATTCAAGTCTCCAGTAGCTGTAATCATCGTGATGTGTCGGTGTGCACATTCAAGTCTCCAATGGTTATAAGCATCTGATGTATTTAGTGTATTTATCTTTCTGATTTCTTGGCACGGACGTCCATATGCACAAGTTACTACTTGTGTAACGATATATCTGTAAGAGACATTAGTTAGTGATAGATTCCTTACCTTAGAACATCCCCAGGTGTCAGACTGGATCCGGAAACTTTTGCGTAGCAGTACCCTTGCGGGTCGGTAGGCGTCGTATGCGGCTCCGCTTCCATCGTCGGCGTTGTGATGACGTTATCGGAGTACTTAGACGCCGCCTCCGCGTGCTGACGTCAGTTCTTAGACACAGCTTTTCCGCGCCAGAAACGAAGAGCTATGCCAAAAACCAACACTGGTGCCATGAAACTAGGGCCCTAAAAGGGCATGACCTTAACCCTAGATATCGGTTCGCAGAACGGGGGGGATGGGTGGGTCGGTAAGCAATCTATCACTAACTAATGTCTCTTACAGATATATAATTACACAAGTAGTAACTTGTGCATCTGAAAGAGACATGTTCGTGATAGATTCCTTACCTTAGAATAGATACCCCAGCAATACCAACCCCGGTGGTGGGTCTGCAAACCAATAATCACACCAGAACGTCCTGGAGGACGGAACGGCCAAAGAAGCCATCCCTCCGGACTGGACTGTCAAGGCAATAATGTCGTGCAAACGTGTGCAGCGATGCCCACGTAGCCGCCTGGCAAATGTCCTGCAAGGGCACACCTCGGCCCAAGGCAGTTGTAGTCGCTGTGGCTCGAGTGGAATGAGCCCTCAGCCCCACAGGGGGTTCCTTCTTAGCCAAGGAGTAACACGCCTGGATACACAAGATGATCCACCGAGAGATGGTCCGCTTGTGCACTGCTTTCCCCTTCTTATCGCCCACGTAATCAACAAAGAGTTGGTCATTCACCAGGAACTGGCGTGTGCGATCCAAATAAAATGAGAGCGCACTTTTTGGGTCCAGGCAGTGGAGCCTCTCTTCCTCTCTCGAGGGATGCGGAGGCAGAAAGAAGGTGGGCAAGGTGATAGATTGCCCAATGTGGAAGGCCGTGACTACCTTGGGTAGGAAAGAGGGCCTTGTCCACACACAACCTTGTCCGGATGGACTGAAAGGAAGGGAGGGAGGTTTACAAGATAGAGCCTGGAGTTCACTCACTCTCCTGGCAGAGGTGATGGCTACCAGGAAGGCAGTCTTCAAAGTGAGAAGGCGAAGAGGACAGTTGTGAAGTGGCTCAAAGGGAGCGCACATCAGAAAAGTCAGAACCAAGTTCAAGTCCCACTAAGACATCACAAAGGGAACAGGAGGGAACTTATGTGTGATGCCTTTCAGGAATTGATTAACGATAGGGGACTTGAACAAAGACGGTTGATCAGGCAGCCTCAAAAAGGCTGAAAGAGCAGAAAGGTAGCCCTTGACAGTGCCCAGAGCAGAGCCCTGCTGGGAAAGAGAAAGAAGAAAGAGAAGAACCTCAGAAAGAGGGGCATTGAGGGGATCCACAGCCTTTGCTGTGCACCATGCCACCAATCTGTTCCACCTGCAGGCGTATACCAACTTTGTGGAGGGACGCCTGGCTGCCAGAATGATGGTACAGACTTCAGGAGGCAAGTCAAATGGCCTCAACTGTCGCCACTCAATCTCCAAGCATGGAGGTGGAGACTGGACAGATTCGGGTGGAGGACCGTCCCCTGCTGCTGCGACAGAAGGTCCTCCTGAAGAGGCAGACGAACCGGGGGATCGACTGACATACTGAGTAGCTCGGGATACCAGTACCTTCATGCCCAGTCCGGAGCCACACGGATGACTTGTGCCCGGTCGCGCCTGATCTTCTTCAGCACTCTGGGAAGAAGTGGTATAGGCGGAAAGGCGTACAACAGACCGCAACTCCACTCGCGACGAAAAGCGTCTCCGAGCGAGTGCCGCCTTGGAAATTCCAACACGCAGAACTGATGACATTGCGCGTTCTCTTCGGTGGTGAATAGATCTAACCAAGGCTCTCCCCACTGCAGAAAGAGACCTTGCGCCACGTCAGAGTTCAGACACCATTCGTGATCCATCATGCACCGGCGGCTGAGTTCGTCCGCCCTGGCGTTCAGAGAACCTGCCAGGTGTTGAACCACCAGAGTCACGCCCTGATGTTCCAGCCATTGTCAGAGGCGCAGAGCCTCCTGGCAGAGGGTCAACGACCCCACCTCTCCCTGTTTGTTGCAGTACCACATGGCGGTGGTGTTGTCCGTGAACACCTGCACTACACTCCTGCGGACAGAGGGGAGGAATGCCTTCAGTGCTAGACGAATCGCCTGCAGCTCCAAAAGGTTGATATGGAGCCGGAACTCCGACGGAGACCAGAGGCCTCTGATCTCCGCCTCTCCCATGTGGCCTCCCCAGCCCTGGAGAGACGCGTCCGTCACAACTAGGTGCTCCGGTTGGGGAAGGGAGAGGGATCTGCCGCTGACCCAATCGCGGTCCGTGAGCCACCACTGCAGCTGTCTCGCAGTGCCCTCCGAGATCAGGACATGGTCGGACAGGTTGCCCTGATGATGGGCCCACTGAAACTTCAGGTCCCACTGCAGAGCCCGCATCCGCCACCAGGTGTGATGCACCAGAAGGATGCAGGAAGCCATCAGACCCAGAAGCCGCAGCGTCAACCTGACCGAAACTCAGGATAAAGGCTGGAAGATTGGAATCAGAGCCTGTATATCCCGAACCCGCTGCTCAGTTGGGTAAACCCGAAATTGCGCCGAGTCGAGAACCGCTCCGATGAAAAGAAGCTTCTGAGAGGGACACAGGTGTGACTTCGGCACATTGATGGAGAACCCCAGCTGGTGCAAGAGGTCTGCCGTTGTCTGGAGGTGGTTGACGACTGTCTGGGGCGATCCCGCCTTCAACAACCAGTCGTTGAGGTAGGGGAAGACTGAGACCCCTAACCGGCGCAGATGAGCTGCGACCACCGCCATCACCTTCGTGAACACCCGTGGGGCGCAGGTAAGGCCGAAGTGGAGCACGGTAAAACTGAAAGTGGTCATGGCCTACCGTGAACCGCAGGTAACACCGGTGGGCCGGCAGGACGGGGATATGGAAATAAGCGTCCTGCAAGTCCAACGCTACTATCCAGTCTTCTGGGTTCAGGGCAGCTAAGACCTGAGCCAGAGTCAGCATCTTGAACTTCTCCTTCCGGAGGAAGCCATTGACGTTCCGTAGGTCCAAGATAGGGCGTAGGCCCCCTTTGCTATCTTGGGTACCAGAAAGTAGTGGGAGTAGCAACCACGTCCTACTTCTGGCCCAGGAACACGCTTGATGGTCCCATTGGACAAGAGGGCCGAAACTTCCTCCTGCAGAAGCCGCAAGTGATCCCCCGATACGCGGTGGTGTTGCAGTGGCATGGCTTGAGGGGTCGTCTCGAAGGAGAGGGAGTAGCCCCTCCAGACGATCTGCAGCACCCACATGTTCGAAGTGACAGTGCGCCAGTGAGAGTGGTGATGGCGAACCCTGCCCCCCACTGGCGTCACATGGGCCGAGAAGCACGGACTAGGAGGGTTTAGAGGCGGATGCTGCGGGGGAAGGTGTGGACTGGCCTCGCCGTTGTCCCCGACTGCCTCCACGGCGATTTCCACAGCCGCCACCGCGCTGGATGTTAGTCTGCGGCGTGTGGCTGGCGGCACGTGTGGGGGTGCCCCTTCCTTGGCCACGAAAGGAGCGAAAGGCACCCGTTTGCTGGCGCGAGGCCGAGAGGCTCAAGGACTTGGCCGTAGCCCTGGAGTCATTAAAGCGCTCAAGCGCGTGGTCTGCCTTGTCGCCAAAAAGGCGAAGGCCATCAAACGGCATGTCCATCAGAGTGTTTTGGACATCTGCCGAGAAGTTGGCGAACCTCAACCAGGCGTGGCGTCTAACCGCCTCCGTTGTTGTATTTTGCTGCATCCCGACCTTCTACAAGGGCTTGGCCGAGTTTGGCCCGTACCTCCAACGGACACTCTGGCAGCACTTCCGCAACCGTCTCCCACAGAGAGTGGGTGTAGCGGCCCAAGAGGCATGCGGTGTTGGAAGACCGCAGTCCCAGACTAAGGGAGGAGAAGATCTTTTTCCTGTACTGCTCGTACCTCTTGGATTCCCTGTCCGGCGGAGCCGACGGGAGTGAGGTCTGGGAATTGGAGGCCTGGATGACCAGACTCTCGGGGGTGGGGTGGGTGGACAGGAAACATAGGTCACCCTGGGCCAGGCGTGGCGTCTGGCAACGTTCCTATCTACGGGCGAACCCGTAGCGGGCCTGGACCAAGTGCCCAAAAGAACGTCGGTCAAGGCCTCATTAAAAGGCAGCAGAGGCTCGGCCGACCTTGAGTGCGGTTTAAGGACCTCAGTGAGGAGGTTAGTCCTCACGGCCGCGATGGGGAGCTCAAGGCCCAAGGCCTTGGCAGCCCTCATCAACACCACACTATAGGTTGCCCCCTCATCCGAAGCCACGGTAGGAGGGGAGACAAAACCAGTGTCTGGAGAGGTGTCCAGGCCACTGGCCTCCCCAAGGTCTCCTGCCCAGTCCTCTTGAGACTAACACTCCTTGGTCAGAGGGTCCTCAGACCCTTCCCAAACCTCCTCATCACCCATCTCCTGATACTCAAGGTTTTCAATCAATGGGGCCTGTTCGTAGAAGTGAAAATCTCCAAATGGCGTAGAAAGCGGCGCCCAGCGGCGCCGTTCCGACGCCGGAACAGGAGCAAAGGAGGCATCGGGGGCGGCGCCGCCCGAGGACGGCGCCGGAGGTGACACCAGACGGACAGACGCCGGGGGGGTCGTAAGGTCCACCGGTGACGATCCAGAAGCCGAAGAAGGTCCAGTGGGGTCCCGCGACACGGGGCCCGAAGGCGCCGCCGGCGCCAGGACCGCTTGACCTTGCGGCGCCGGGCCCGAAGGCACCGGCGGTGTCTGGACCGTGAGGCCCTGCGGCGCCAGGCTCGAAGGCGCCGGCGGCGTCGGGGCCGAAGCCCCTGACCCGCTAGGGGCCCCAGACGGGTCCGCTGGGCCCGAAGGCGCCGCGGAGTCCGTAGGAGGAGAAAGGGACCTCATGGCCATGAGGAAGCGCTCGATCTCCCCCGGCGATGCGTCTCGCCCAGGGACCGTAGGGTGTGGGGCGGGTCATGACACCCGCAACTCCGAAGGAGCCGCGTGGGCGGTGTCACCGGAACCCCCGGCCCCATCGCGTGAGCATCGGGGGGAGTCAGAAGAGCGATGGCGCCCCTTCGACTACTCGTGCTTCTTACCTGACGACGACTTCGACCCGGAGGAGTGGTGCCGACTCCCGGAGCTGTGGTGGCTCCGTCCCCGTGACCTGTCCCTCGACCTCCCGTGGGACCGGGACCGCACGCGGCGCGGGACCGACTGCCGGAGTTCGAGTCGCCTGCGGGACCGCTCCCGTCTGGCTTTCGAAGAGAGGGCCCGGCAGTCGGAGCAGGCCTTGTCGTCGTGGTCGACGCTTAGACAAGTTAGGCACAGGTGGTGAGGATCCGTGACCGACATCGTGCGGTCACCATCCTCGCAGTGCTTGAAACCAGGCATCCCTACGGCACTGATCGGAGTCGCAAGACTGAGAAATGATCAAAAATGATCCCAAAAAGTTAGTCAAAAATTGACTAGGGTTACTGCTTTTTCCAGATCTGCGCTGGCTGGCGCGGAAAAAAGAACTGACATCCGCACGCGGAGGCGTCGTCAAAGTACTCCGACGACGTTATCACGGTGCCCACGACGCCGACGACTGACTTACAGATATATCATTACCGAAGGTAAGTAACTTGTGCATCTGAAAGAAACACGTTCGTTAGATTCCTTACCTTGGAATAGATACCCCAGCAATACCAACCCCAGTCGGGGGTCTGCGAACCAAGATCACACCTGAAAGTCCTGGAGAACCGAACAGCCAAAGAAGCCATCCTTCCGGACTTGCCTGTCGAGGCAGTAGTGCTTGGCAAATGTGTGCAGCGAGGCCCACGTAGCTGCCTGACAAATGTCCTGCAAAGGGACTTCCCGTCCCAGGGCAATAGTAGCCGCCGTGGCCAGAGTGAAATGGGAGCGCAGCCCCTCAGGAGGATCCTTTTTAGCCAAGAAATAACAGACCTTGAGGCACAAAACGACCCACGAGAGATGGTCCGTTTGTGCACCGCCCATCCTTTCTTAGCACCCACGTAGCCAACAAAAATGTGGTTGTCCACCCGGAACTGTTGTGTGCGGTTCAGGTAGAAGGAAGGCGCACGTTTTGTGTCCAGACGGTGGAGCTTCTCTTCCTATTTCAAAGGATGCGGACGCGGAAAGAAGGTGGGCAAGGTAATGGTCTGGCCGATGTGAAAGGAAGTAACTACCTTGGGTAGAAAAGAAGGACGAGTTCTCAGAACAACTTTGTCCGGATGGACAGAGAGGAAGGCAGGTTTAGAAGAAAGAGCCTGGAGCTCGCTCACTCTTCTGGCAGAGGTGATGGCAACCAGGAAAGCAGTTTTAAGAGTCAGAAGACGAAGAGGACAGTTGTGGAGTGGCTCAAACGGAGCACACATCAGATAGGTTAATACCACATTTAAGTCCCACTGAGGGATTACGAAGGGAACAGGAGGAAACATGTGAGTAATGCCTTTCAAGAACCTATTTACAACAGGGGACTTAAAGAGAGAAGGCTGATCAGGAAGCCTCAAGAAGGCTGAAAGAGCTGAAAGATATCCCTTGATGGTGCCCAGAGTAGAGCCCTGCTGGGTCAAGGAAAGAAGAAAGAGGAGAACCTTAGAAAGAGGGGCGGAAAGGGGAACCACAGCCTTTGCTGTGCACCATGCCACAAATTCGTTCCATCTGCAGGCGTATACCGTTTTTGTAGAGGGGCGCCTGGCTGCCAGAATGACATCACAGACTTCGGGAGGCATGTCAAATGGCATCAACTGTCGCCGCTCAATCTCCATGCATGGAGGTGGA
Organism: Lissotriton vulgaris; assembly: GCF_964263255.1. Classification (NCBI taxonomy): domain Eukaryota; kingdom Metazoa; phylum Chordata; class Amphibia; order Caudata; family Salamandridae; genus Lissotriton; species Lissotriton vulgaris. The sequence goes on along the minus strand of NC_141691.1, from coordinate 220,759,055 downwards.
GGCTGGACAGGTTCGGGTGGAGGACCGCCCCCAGCTGCTGCGACAGAAGGTCCTCCTGAAGAGGCAGTCGAATCAAGGGATCGATTGACGGACTGAGTAGCTCGGGATACCAGTATCTTCGTGTCCAATCAGGAGCCACAAGGATGACTTGGGCCCGGTCGCGTCTGATATTCTTCAGCACTCCGGGCAGAAGTGGTATAGGTTGAAAGGCATATAACAGACCGCAACTCCATTCGCGATGAAAAGCGCCTCCGAGCGAGTGCTGCCCTGGAAACTCCAACGCGCAGAACTTATGACATTGCACGTTCTCTTCGGTGGCGAATAGATCTAACCAAGCCTCTCCCCACTGCTGAAAGAGATCTTGCGCCACGTCCGAATTCAGATGCCACTCGTGATCCATCATGCACTGACTGAGTTTGTCCGCCCTTGTGTTCAGGGAACCTGCCAGGTGTTGAACTACCAGGGTGATGCCCTGATGTTCCAGCAATGTCCAGAGGCACAAGCCTCCTGACATAGGGTCCACGACCCCACCCCACCCTGTTTGTTGCAATACCACATGACAGTGGTGTTGTCTGTGAACACCTGCACTACACTTATCCAGGCAGAGGCAAGGAATGCCTTCAGTGCAAGTCTGATCGGCCGCCGCTCCAGAAGGTTTATATGGAGCCGGGACTCCGCCGGAGACCAGAGGCCTCTGATCTCCGCCTCTACCTTGTGGCCCACCTCCATCCCAGGAGGGACGCATCCGTCACCACTGTGTGCTCCGGTTGGGGTAGGGAGAGGAATCTGCCACTGACCCAATCGCGGTCCGTGAGCCACCACTGCAATTGTCTTGCAGTGCCCTCCAAGATCAGGACGTGGTCGGACAGGTTGCCCTGATGTTGGGCCCACTGGAACTTCAGGTCATACTACAGAGCCCACATCCGCCACCTGGCGTGATGTACCAGCAGGATGCAGGAGGCAATCAGACCCAACAGCCGTAAGACCATCCTGACCGAGACTCGTGATAAAGGCTGAAAGATCGGAATCCGAGCCTGAATATCCCGAACCCGCTGTTCGGGAGGATAAACCCGAAACTGCGCTGAGTCCAGAACCGCTCCGATGAAGAGGAGATTTTAGGAGGGACTCAGGTGTGACTTCGGCACGTTGATGGAGAACCCCGGCGAAAGCAGGAAGTCAGCCATAGTCTGGAGGTGGGAGACGACTGTTTGGGGCGAGCCCGCCTTCAACAACCAGTCGTCGAGCTAGGGGAAGACTGGAACCCCTGATCTGCGCAGATGAGCTGCGACCACTGCCATCACTTTTGTGAACACCCGAAGGGCACAGGTGAGGCCGAAGGGGAGCACGGTAAACTGAAAGTGCTTGTGGCTCACCGCGAACCGCAGGTAACGCCGGTGGACTGGTAGGACGGGAATGTGGAAATAAGCGTCCTGCAGGTCCAATGCTAACATCAGTCTCCAGGGTCCATGGCAGCCAAAACCTGAGCTAACGTCAGCATCTTGAACTTCCATCCGGAGGAAGCAGTTGACGCTCCTGAGGTCCAAGACAGGGCGTAGGTCCCTTTGCTCTTCTCGGGAACCAGAAAGTAGTGGGCGTAACAACCCATAACACTTCTGGGCCAGGAACGTGCTTGATGGCCCCCTTGGCCAAGAGGGCCGTAACTTCCTCCCGTAGAAGTTGCAAGTGATCCCGTGACATGCAGTGGTACTTTGGTGGCATGGCTGGAGGGGTCGCCTCGAAGGGGAGGGAGTAGCCCCTTTGGATGATTTGCAGCACCCACCTGTCTGAAGTGATGGTATGCCAGCGAAAAGCATAAGTTTGTTGGCGCTGGGCCGACAGGCCCAAGGACTTGGCCGTAGCCCTGGAGTCCTTAAAGCCCTCCAGCGCACTATCTGCTTTGTCGCCAAAGAGGTGACAGCCATCAAAAGGCATGTCCATGAGAGTGCTCTGGACATCTCTTGAGAAGTTTGTGAATCTCAGCCAGGCATGACGACAAATCGCCACCGTAGTTGCCATTGCTCTACCTAGGGAGTCAGTGGTGTCAAGTCCACATCAGATGGAATACCGTGCTGGATCCCCTCCCTCAGCAAGAGCTTGGGCGAGCCGTGTCCTGGCCTCCTCCGGACACTGGGGCAGCACGTCCGCCACCGTATCCCACAGAGAGTGGGTGTAACCGTCCAAAAGGCTTGCGGTATTAATGCTTTGCAACCCTAAACAAGGGAGGAAAACAGTTTCTTGCCAAACTGTTCCAGCCTTTTGGATTCCCAGTCCGGAGGTGCGGTCGAGAAGGCTGTCTGGGACATAGAGGCCTGGATAACCAGACTCCCAGGGGTGAAGAGGGTGGATAGAAAGCAGGGGTCGCCCGGAGCAGGGCATTGGCGCTGGGCCACGTTCCGATCCGACTGTAGTGGGCTCTGACCAAGTGCCCATCAGAACATCAGTGAGGGCCTCACTTGAACTGTAGCAGAGGCTCCAAAGAGCTTACTGGCGGTTGAAGCACCTCGGTGAGGAGGATAGTCCTCACAGCCGCTGCGGGGAGCTCAAGGCCCAAGGTCTTGGCCGCCTTGCGCAGCACCTCATCATAAGTAGCTCCCTCCTCCGTAGCTACGGAAGAAGGAGAGAGAAAATCAGGGTCAGGTGAAGGGTCAAGACCACTGGCCTCCTCTAGCTCATCAGCCCAGTCCTGACTTAACTGGCACTGCTGTGCCAGAGGGTCCTCAGACTCCTCCCAGCCCTCCCCTTCATCCGTGTCCTGATAAACAGGCTGAAATGACGGAGCCGGGGCATAGGTGAATAACTCACCAGTCGGCGTCGGAGACCCGGTTCGATGCCGATCCCGGGCTGAAACCGGGGCCAGCGTCGCCCGAGGACCGCGGCGGAGGTGGCTTGGATGGGGTCGGCGCCGGCAGAGGAGTCGTGAGGTAAAGCGGCGTTGACCGGGATCCAGGCCTGGATCCCACGGGGTCTTGCGGCACCGGGACCCTAGTTGCCGGCGGTGCCGGGGCCAAAGCCGCCGGCAACACAGGGCTAGGACCCCCAGTCAAACCTGCAGGGCCCAAAGGCTCGCCGGCGGGTCTCGACGGCGGGAAGAGTCCTCATGGTCATGAGGAAGTCTCAATTCTGCTCCGAAGTCGCATTGAGCCCCGGGACCGGATGGTGTGGGGCTGAATGCGACACCGTGGGCTCCACCGAAGCCGCAGGGGCAACCCCACCTGAACCCTCGGCCGAGTCGCGAGAGGGGTGGTCAAAGAACGATGGTGTTGCTTCGACTTCTTTTTACCATGCCTCGACTTACCTGAGTGCGAGGACTTCGAACCTGACAAGCGGTGAAGACTGCTGGAACTCGAGTAGCTTGCGGGACTGCTCCCGCCTAGCCTTCAATGTCAAGGCCAGGCAGTCGGGGCACGACTTGTCGTCGTGGTCGGGCCCAAGACAGTAGAGACACCGACGGTGGGAGTCGGTAACCAATATCAGTCGGAGACAGGCATCACATGGCTTGAAACCGGGCATCCATACCGGCACCAGGAGTCGATGTAGACTCGAAAAAGGTACACCAGAAAAGTCCAAAAGTTAGTCAAAAAATTACTAAGGGTACGCTGCTCCAGGATCTGCGCTTGCTGGCGCGGAAAAATGAACTGATGTCCGCGTGCGAGGGCTGCGTCTAAGTACTTAGACGTCATCCTGGCGATTACGACACAGACAACGGACGCAGAGCCGCAGACGTGCAGGGGTACTGCTGACGAAAACTTTCCGGATCCAGTCTAATGCCTGGGGGTTATTCTAAGGTAAGGAATCTAACCAACGTGTTTCTTTTAGATATTCATTTCATTGTATTTTATCCCATGTATTTAACAGTTGTATTTGCTTACTTATATGTTACTATTGCATGTGTATATATATATATATACACACAGACATCTATCCAAAACTATTGATCGTGCAGTAACCCAAGCCTTTTACAGCAGTGGGCTGTGACGGGGTCACGGGCCCCTAATCTCCACCACAATCGTTTTCTGAAAGTATGGATAAACGATATCACAGCCACTTAGTCCTTTCACAGCCTGTTTATTTCAGTTTGGTTTCAGCCGATTCGATCTTACCATCATCTATATACAACTTAGAATCCAGAAAATAGATTTATTTTTTATGTGTGGTGGGTGTTTGGTGAACAATGTTAAGCGCGGTAGCTCAGACCGCGCAGAGAAGCACCATCTCAGTAAAGCTTGAAGCGCGAGAGGCTGTGGGCGGAACGAATTCCAACCGGTGAACAGTACAGCAAACCTTTCCACAATGAACTTGGCACAAATAGGTTTTGGACCTTACTAAAAGGATGTAAATTACTTCAAAATATCAAACAGCAGCACATCCACTGAGGGGAGACTGCTGACTCGCTTTGTGGACAACATGTCCCAGGACACCTTGTGATTTGTGCGTTAGTAACAAGGCCCACTAGGGGGCCACCAAGGTAATAAATTCAAACTGTCCATAACGGAGAAAAGCGAGTCCGTGCTGTTGTTTGTGAATGTGCCCACGAGGAAGAGGCAGGATGCCTCGAAACGCGTTGGCAATTAAAACGAACCAGAATTTGGGGGAGGGTTGGATTATCTGATGCCAGTTGGCAGGCAAGCTGTATGTGCCCTCTGAAAGGCAAGTGGGTGTTTGGTGAACAATGTTAAGCGCTGTAGCTCAGACCGCGCAGAGAAGCACCATCTCAGTAAAGCTTGAAGCGTGAGAGGCTGTGGGCAGAACTACTTCCGACCCGTGAACAGTACAGCGCACCTTTCCACAATGAACTTGCCACAAACAGGTTTTGGACCTTAATAAAAGGATGTAAATTATTTCAAAATATCAAACAGCAACACAACCACTGAGGGGAGACTGCTGACTCACTTTGTGGACATGTCCCTTGTGATTTGTGCGTTAGTAGCAAGGCCACTAGGGGGCCACCAAGGTAATAAATTCAAACTGTCCATAACGGAGAAAAGAGAGTCTGTGCTGTAGTTTGTGAATGTGCCCATGAGGAAGAGGCAGGATGCCTCGAAACGCGTTGGCAATTAAAACGAACCAGAATCTGGGGGCGAGTTGGATTATCTGATGCCGGTTGGCAAGCAAGCTGTGTGCCTGTTTGGTGAAATATATATATATATATATATATATATATATTTGAATGTTCATTTGACATCTGGGAAAGCTTTTTAGCTAGAGTGTTGCACAAATAAAAACCCATGCCTTATTCTGAGAACAGTCTTTGATGTGTTTAACCCCTTCGATGCTCATGACAGAACCGTTCCGTCATGACCACGCCCGTTTTCATTAGGGCTAAGCACCGGCGGTAAATCTGCACCGCACGGATGTGGTTAATTTTATGTGTGTGGAATCACTTTCCAGGTGTTGTTGTAATTGCTTCGCTGTGTTTGTGCCTCAGTGTGAGAGGGCAGTATTTTCTATTATTTGAGAGGGCGAAGCAATAAGGAATGGTTTTGTCTGTATCAGAATGTACAGGTACTGGGTGTGCTAGAGAGGAGTCATAGTGTGATGTCTGCTAGGGTCAAGAAGTGTTGGGGTCAGGGCTGGACATCACAGCTGGTAGCAGTTTGACCACTGGCGATGTTGGCAACACCATCAATGAAGAAAGAACCGGAGCAGGTCTTGGAGTAGGAGTGGAAGTCTGCACCGGAGTTGGAGCAGAACCAGAGGTGCGTTTCTAAGGGCTCAGGCAGCACAGTGTTCCAACATACCGACGGTAACCCAACTAAAGGCTCTTGGGGATACTTGGGTCCCAAAGGCATGCACTAGGGAAACCGGTTTGTCAAAAATACCCTGCATGGCCTCCCTAAAGGCTCGACCAGCTGCAGCATTTCTGATGGAACAGGAAATTCAGGTGCAGCAGAATTAGTTGTGAAGCATAATGTTACTTACCCAGTAAGTATCTGTTCTTGGCATGTATAGCTGTAGATTCACATGCGTTGCATACTCCTGCCATCTAGTGTTGGGTCCAGATGTTTGCAAGTTGTTTTTCTTTGAAGACGTCTTCCAAGCCACAAAGTAAGGTGACTCCTCCTTTCGGTAACAACTGTAGGAGAGTAGGGTCTGCAATCCTATGGTCACCGCAATCCTATGGTCACCCCCGATTTTTGCTTTTTGCTTCACTGGTTTACGACTTCCCTGGCTTTGGGCCTGCTAATCAGACCCACAGCCTAGCTGTTCTCTCTCTAAATTGACAACCATGTACGTTAGGTGCATTTACCAATTGGTACTGGGCCACCTTATCAGTCCCTGTACAGAATACCTTAGGTATCCAGGGCATAGGTGTATCCAGGGCCTACCAGGGGCTGAAGCATGTATTATGCCACTCCTGGCTGGCCATCTAAACAGACACAACTGGCTGCACGACAGCTGGGGCAAGGTGGTGTAGTCACCCTTTGCTTTAGATATAGTTCCCTATATCTAAACCTAAAATTGACACATATATTCCTATCAGTCACTCCTATGGAAGGCCTTATCAATCCTGAAGGCAGAGTGCTTGGAATTATGTGAGACGGTGCTCTGGCATGAGCTGAGCCCGTTTGCAGCTTGCGGAACCAAGTCCTAATGGCTGTTCCATGATAACGCTATACCATATACTCTTAAGTGCAATATAATCCTCGCGGTTAAATGCTAACTTTGGTATAGCATTATCAAAACATGTCGAGTAATACTACCCCCTCGCCAATTCTGGTGACGGGGGTAGCATTCCACCCTTCTAGAGGGACACAACATGTATGTAACTGTGAACCCCGGTTAAAGTTAACTAGAGCCTCAGCATCACAAAATGGATGCTGCCACCACAGACACAAGTCTGATCTCCTGCTGCTGGGAGTCCTTCCAGCGAGGGAGGCTTGGACAAAGGGTTTCCTGCCTTGGGAGGTGCTAGCACCACCCCAGACAGGATTTTGTGTACTAGGTAGGACAGGGCTGAAAGGAATGAGACATGCCTGGGGCACACAAGGTGTCCCTGTGCATACACCGGTCTAAACCAGTTCCTGGGGCACCCTAGCCCCGGAGCTGGCGCAAGACCGGACAAAGGAAAGGGGGTGTAACCACCCCCCTTCCTGGTCCCACCCAGAGGAGGGACCTAGTCGTAGTGCAGCCCCCCTTTAGCTGTATAAAGGTAGGAGCTGGTCCCATTCCAAATTAGATTATCCTGATCAACTTTACAAGAAGAAACTCTGCACTTCGACATTCTGCTCCACAGAAGACTGAAGAAATCTCCCTTGTGGGCAAGGAGTGTCCACCCTGCACAAGCAGGCACCATCAGTATACAGCGGCTTCCCTTTGTCGTCTTCCTGCAAGGATCCAGGCTTCAGAGCCCGACGAGACCCGGATTCCCAGACCTCTCCGACCTCTACCTACATCTGCAGCACAGCTGAGATCCGCGGGTGCGAAGAGACACGTGGGACCGGCCATCTTGAAAGAAGCAGCACTTCGCTCCAGCACGACTTCTGAGGTAACCTCGTTCAAGTGCTTTGGGTACTGAGAAGCCCCGACCCCGAGTAGCTCCTGCACCGAAGACCAACCTGATCGTGACGACGACATCTGGTTCCACTCCAGTCACTGGCTAGTGACTTTGAACATTGTCCCCTCTGCTTTCAGGTTCTTCTCTTCACTGATCCACCCTTGGATCACACTGGACATCTTCCTCCTGACCGCCTGCAGCATCTTTTCCTCCAGGCTCCATAGACTTCAACGCCGGAACCCGACACGACTTGGCACCTATGCACCCGCAGCCCATGGGTGAGGTAAAGAGTTCAGAGGTGTATGTTAGTTAATAAATACTTGTTTATTTTCATAACAACCTAGGTGGTGTCCTTTCACTTGGTATTCAAGGGGTTATATGTGGTAAAACAGCTGGCTTCACATGCCAAAAGAGTTTAGCCTAAAGATTGCTTTTGTCCATGCTACCATTAGGATAGCTGGTCTATAAGGTTGACTTACAACCAATCACCATAAGGGTTGTTTGGACTGATACAAAATGATCACTAGAACTAGTGAGCATCATATATCAGGCCAACTTCTCACAACAACGTGCATGGGCATAGACTCCGTTGTTAGATGCATGGGAATCTACATCACTACATGCCAAGAACAGATGCTTACTGGGTAAGTAACATGGTCCATTCGAGGCATGTGTAATGTAGATCATATGCTTTGCATAGACTATAAAGCAGTATGCTCCTAAAGCAGTGGCTAACTAGTAGCTGTTGTTTTTGTTTGAAACAGTGGTTTGAGTGCGGCCGGGCCTACATTAGCTTGCTGCCTTGCTAATACATCTGCATAATAGTGTTTGGTGAAGTTTTGCGGTGTAGACCATATTGCTGCCTTACATATGTTGGCTAGGGGAATATTCCCCAAGAAGGCCATAGTAGCCCCTATTTTGCGAATGGAATGTGCTCTGGGGGTACTGTTAAAGTTTTTGCTTTCGCATTGCATGTTTGTATACATTTGACAATCCATCTAGAAATGCTTAATTCAGATATGGGATAGCCTTTGGGTGGTGGAGTAAAAGCAACAAAGAGTTTATTTGTTTTACAAAAGTCCTTTGTTCTTTGTATATAATAAAGTAAAGCTCTTTACATCAGAGGTGTGTAGAGCTCGTTTTGCCACTGAATCAGGTTGAGGAAAGAACACAGGCAACTCAACTGATTGATTGATGTGAAAGGCAGACACCGCTTTAGGGAGGAACTTAGGGTTAGTATGAAGAATTACTTGGTCTCTGTGAAGTTGAAAGAATGGTTCTTCTAAGGTTGATGACTGGAGTTCACCAACTCTTCTTAATGAAGTAATTGCGATGAGGAAAGCAACTTTCTATGATAGAAATTGCAGTTGACACCTATGCATTGGCTCAAAGGGGTGGAACCATTAACCGTGTTAGTACTGTGTTTAGATTCCACACTGGTGCAAGTCTTGGTGTTATCGCCATTTTTAATCCTCCCATAAAGGCTTTAATGCACAAGTTACTTACCTTCGGTAATGATATATCTGTAAGAAACATTAGCAGTGAGATTCCTTACCTTAGAATTACCCCCAGGAGTCAGACTGGATCCAGAAAGTTTTCGTCAGCACTACCCCTGCGCGTCGCCAGGCGTCATTGTGCGCCCCGTGTGCGTCGCTGGCGCCGAATGACGTTCCTGGTGCTACTTAGACGCGCGCTGACGTCAGTTCTGTACACGACTTTCCACGCCAGGAACGCAGAGCCATGCAAGAAACTGACCACTGGTGCCAAGAAACTTGGGCCCTGAAAAGGATAACCTTAACCCTAGAAATCAGTTCGCAGAGCAGGGAGGATGGGTGGGGCGGTAAGGTCTCTATCACTACTAATGTTCTCTTACAGATATATTGTTACCAAAGGTCAGTAACTTGTGCATCTGAAAGAAACACGTAGTGATAGATTTCTTACCTTAGAATAGAACCCTAGCAATACCAACCCCGGTGGTTGGTCTGCGAAACAAGATCACACTAGAAAGTCCTGGAGAACAGAACAGTCAAAGAAGCCGTCTCGCCGTCTCTCCGGACTCTCCGGACATGGCTGTACAGGCAGTAATGCTTGGTAAATGTGTGCAGCGAGGCACACGTAGCTGCCTGATGTGAGAAGTTGGCCTGATATATGATGCTCACTAGTTCTAGTGATCACCTTGTATCAGTCCAAACAACCCTTATGGTGATTGGTTGTAAGTCAACCTTATAAACCAGCTATCCTAATGGTAGCATGGACAAAGCAGTCTTAGGCTAAACTCTTTTGGCATGTGAAGTCAGCTGTTTTACCACATATAACCCCTTGAATACCAAGTGAAAGGACACCACACAGGTTGTTATGAAAATAAACAAGATATTTATTAACTAACATACACCTCTGAACTCTTTATGAGATCAGAGGGCTAAGCACATGACAATCTCTTAGGAAAAACACGTTTAAGTTGCACAAATTACAATGGTGCTCTAGGGGCACGAGAAACCATATACTAAGTAAGTGGAATGTGAAAGTCGATAAAAGGAATGGAGCTGTCCAGAGGCTGTAGGATCGCTGGGACCACGCTACACTAACTCTAGGTAAGTAATAGGAGGCCCACGGAACGCGTGTGCAGAGTGTGAACTCACACGCGAGATGCGTAACAGTGTCTATGGACAGTATAGTTCTTTTTTCTTTAATATTTTTTATTGAAGTCTTGGACACAGAAAAGCATAACGTTAATTAACCCGAATGTACACAGAACATCAAAAATTAGAAAGCACACATATCACCATGACAGTAAATTTGAGCAATGAAGATAAATACTGAAGGGAGATAGGGGAACACAAAGTAGAAAAGAAAAAAAAAAACCTATATGCCCTCAGGCTTAATTAACATCAATACAGAATGAACCCCATATTTTCTCGAACTTCCGAATCGACCCCACTCTTTGAGCATACACTCGTTCGCTGTTTCTAACTTTTTGCATTTTATAACGCCATTCATGTATGTTGGGGCAATATTGCGATCGCCAATTTTGAAGAATTAATGATCTTGCCACAGCCATAGCGATATATATGAATTTAACTAATTGCCCTTCTAGCATTATTTCAGGATCGAATCCATACAAAATCATTTTATAGTTAACAGAAATTGGGATTTCGCACTGGTTTTGCAGAAACGTAAATATATTTTCCCAGAAAGGAACAACTTTAGGACATTTAGCAACCACATGCGACCAATTAGCAGAGTCATGCTGTAAACACCTATAACAATTCGAAGAGCATTCAGGATACATCTTATTAATTTTGACCGGGGTAAAATACAGAAGCCATTTACTGAAAAACAGCATTCTGCGCCAATTGGCCCCTCTCAATGCAGAAAAATTCAACACATTAATTCTTTTCCATACGGCGGGCGTTAGTACCATGTTTTCCTGGTCTAGCCATTTATTACTTGCTTTGCCACATAAATTCGGATCCCTGTTCATGGTTAAACGTCGTTTCCACTCCCCTGGCTTCCTTTCTAGTATTGACAGAAAAAGTTCAGTGAATAGTGACTCAGGGGGGGAAAGATGTGTGGGATCTAATTGAAGCAAGACACCATGAATCAGCTTATATGAGCCCAGTAATATAAAATTGCCCTGAACCCGGGCCGTCAAATCTGACATCCTAATCCAGGTATCATTTTTTAAAAAATCATCCAGTTTCCTGAACCCTATTTTCTGCCATTTTTCTACTAACTCCAAATTAATATTCACCCCAAAGAATGAAAAAACGGAGCTAATGGGAGAGAATATATTGAGAAAAGAGAGTGCCTCTTTAGAAGTGCTGTGCGTCTTTTAAAAAACCAGTGCAAAACCTTATACCTAACTGTTTTTGGTGATTTGAAAACTTGAAGCGGTGAGGGAATCTGAGCTTCTTTACAAATCAAAGAAAAAATTGATAAAAAGTTGTTGGGTATTGTCCTTAAATCTAGCCAAAAATTGAGCCAAATAAGCATTATAATAGTCTTTCAGATTGGGAAGAGCAAGCCCTCCTTGTTCCTTATCCTCAAATAAAGTGTGCAAAACAATGCGTGGTGTCTTTTTAGCCCATATAAAGGAAGAAAACAAAGATTCAGACTTAGAGAAAAATGAGCCAGGCAGAGCGCAAGAAATAGTTGAAAATAGAAAGTTGAACAGCGGAAGAACCGACATCTTAATTAGAGCAATACGTCCCATAATAGTTAATGGTAGGGAATTCCATCTTTCAAACATTACTCGGACTTTCTGCAGCATTGGTACAAAATTCAAACTATAAAGATCAGCAACTGAAGATGAAAACCATATCCCCAAGTATATTTTTGGTTTATTATTAATGCAAGACTTTAGGTCGGGATGAGTTACAGGCTTAATGCCCCCGCACACTATAATTTCAGTTTGTTTTTATTTATCCGATATCCCCCAAGAACCTCAAACTCTTCGAAAATTTGGAGGGCCTGAGCTTGACATTGTATTTCTGGCCTAATTAGCAGGATTATGTCGTCTGCGTAAAGTTTGATTTTAGGCATTAAGTTAATAGGGGGAAGTAACAGTGGAGCTTTCCAAGTTGCAGTAGCTAACGGCTCTATGAAAAAAGCAAATAATATCGGGGACAGTGGGCAGCCTTGTCTAGTGCCACGTTTCACCGAAACAAGTCCCACTGATTCTGTATTGATAATGATATTGGCCCTAGCCCCAGAATAAAGATTCCGTATTAGATCTATTATTACATCTGGAATGCCGAAGTGCTGTAAAATAACAAAAAGTGTCTCCCATACCACCAAATCAAAGGCTTTTTCAGCATCAAATAATAAAATTAATGCTGGAATCTTTCGTGCTTCAAAGAAATCAAGAGCCTCGGTTAGAAAATGAGTATTGGTCAACAGCTGCCTTCCGGCAACAAAACCATTTTGATCTCCATGAATCAAATCTGCGGCAAAAGAATTAAAACGAGTGGATAATGGTTTAGTGGTAATTTTATAATCTGTGTTCAATAACGTGATGGGTCTATAAGAGTTTGGGTCTGTCGGAGGTTTGCCCTTTTTAAGAAAGCTTACCACTGTTCCTTCCCGAAATGAATCCGGAACATGTCCGCCCATCAACATAAAATGTAATAGTTATATAAAAAAATCCGAAAAGGTGTTGAAAAAAACTTTAAAAAATTCTGAGGGGAACCCATCATTGCCAGCAGCTTTCCCAAGTGGGAGCTGATGAACTACTTTCTCTACTTCCTCTCGCGAGAAGGGGATCACCATACTTGTTTGATCAAATGAAGAAAGAGTGGGAAGAGATTGTTTTTCCAAGTACTTCAATAAATTTTGATGGTCTATGGACGCTTGGGTATCATAATTTTTCTTATAATGTGTGACCATAATATCGCCAATTTCAATTGGATCCGAAGTGTTTCTAAAAGTCTCAGGAGAGTTCAAAGAATGTATTAAATTCGACGAGGCTTGTTCTCTCGCCAAGAGTTTGCCAGTAAAATTACTTTCTTCATAGATTTTTTGAGAGCTCTTACGAAACATCTCCTCACTCTGAGTATAGAGCTCCTGAGAGAACTCTCTTTTGGCCGCAATTAGTTGGTCATATAGCGATCTATCGAAGTTATATTGCATACGTATAGTCAGATCCTGTATTTTCTGTTGAAGCGCTTTATTCCTGTTCTTGAGAAGTGAAAGAAACAGGAGTATAACCCATAGACCAAAATGGGACTGGGTACGTAAATTGTAATAAGAAACAATGTCCCACTAGGTATCAATCATAAAGACAGTTCAAAATTATGCATACAGTACGTATTGCAAGAAAGGAACACCAGGGAGTCTCAGTACATTTTGTGAGAGGGTTATTAATCACCAATTGCATTAGACAAGGGAAGCACAGTTAAAGGCAGCACTGTACATGAAAAAACATCATGAAGCAACCCAAATAACACTTGGTGAAAATGTGATGACGCAGTGATAGTGACGACGCAAGTGAAAGTGAAAAGCAGCGTGGTCGGCGCAAAGTGATAAAAACAATCAAATAAAAGGCTTTCACATTAAATATATACAATTAGACATGTTGAATTTGAGATAGTGATAAGCCTATTGGTAGTGCGCCGTGAAATCGCGCTGTTGTTGTCGACGGCGTTTCGATCCTCTATAATTCGGGATCCTCTTCAGGACAGGGTTGGCGTTGAATTAAGGTGCTGAAAATTAGGTACACTAACTGGATCCAGTGGTGGGTAGTGGGTCCTGGGCCTCGTACACATTTAATGAGTGTAGTTTTAGGTAGTGGTCACAGCGCCTGAATCGCTGGAAACAGAGCGTTGCAGGTTAGGAGTCAAGCGATCACGCTGGGCGATTAGACATTCTATTCCGTCTAGGTGGAGTGCCTGGGTAAGTCAGGCAGCGGTTGCCGATTAGATCTAGGCAGTAGCGTCCCGTGCAGAGTAGCGGGTGGACTCCAAATTAATATTCACCCCAAAGAATGAAAAAACTGAGCTAATGGGAGAGAATATATTGAGAAATGAGAGTGCCTCTTTAGAAGTGCTGTGCGTCTTTTAAAAAACCAGTGCAAAACCTTATACCTAACTGTTTTTGGTGATTTGAAAACTTGAAGCGGTGAGGGAATCTGAGCTTCTTTACAAATCAAAGAAAAAATTGATAAAAAGTTGTTGGGTATTGTCCTTAAATCTAGTCAAAAATTGAGCCAAATAAGCATTATAATAGTCTTTCAGATTGGGAAGAGCAAGCCCTCCTTGTTCCTTATCCTCAAATAAAGTGTGCAAAACAATGCGTGGTGTCTTTTTAGCCCATATAAAGGAAGAAAACAAAGATTCAGACTTAGAGAAAAATGAGCCAGGCAGAGCGCAAGAAATAGTTGAAAATAGAATCAAATCTGCGGCAAAAGAATTAAAACGAGTGGATAATAGTTTAGTGGTAATTTTATAATCTGTGTTCAATAACGTGATGGGTCTATAAGAGTTTGGGTCTGTCGGAGGTTTGCCCTTTTTAAGAAAGCTTACCACTGTTCCTTCCCGAAATGAATCCGGAACATGTCCGCCCATCAACATAAAATGTAATAGTTATATAAAAAAATCCGAAAAGGTGTTGAAAAAAACTTAAAAAAATTCTGAGGGGAACCCATCATTGCCAGCAGCTTTCCCAAGTGGGAGCTGATGAACTACTTTCTCTACTTCCTCTCGCGAGAAGGGGATCACCATACTTGTTTGATCAAATGAAGAAAGAGTGGGAAGAGATTGTTTTTCCAAGTACTTCAATAAATTTTGATGGTCTATGGACGCTTGGGTATCATAATTTTTCTTATAATGTGTGACCATAATATCGCCAATTTCAATTGGATCCGAAGTGTTTCTAAAAGTCTCAGGAGAGTTCAAAGAATGTATTAAATTCGACGAGGCTTGTTCTCTCGCCAAGAGTTTGCCAGTAAAATTACTTTCTTCATAGATTTTTTGAGAGCTCTTACGAAACATCTCCTCACTCTGAGTATAGAGCTCCTGAGAGAACTCTCTTTTGGCCGCAATTAGTTGGTCATATAGCGATCTATCGAAGTTATATTGCATACGTATAGTCAGATCCTGTATTTTCTGTTGAAGCGCTTTATTCCTGTTCTTGGTGGCCAATGAATCAACTGCATCTCTCCCAATGACTAGCCCTCGGATATATGCCTTCAGAGAGTCCCAAACATAGTTGAGGGGGGCTGTACCCACATTCCATGCGAGAAAATCTGAAATTTCTGTTTTGATACCCTCCACCCAGGTCTCATCAGTCAGATATTTCTTATTGAAGACCCAACGCTTCGGGGTTCTTACCCTATCTACCGATCCTACTTCCATAATAATCACAGTGTGATCTGAGAATCCGTTATAGAGCATCATCTGTTTGGAGAAAATAATTTGACGTGAAATTATAAAGAAATCAATTCGAGAGGAAGATTTGTACCTGCCGGACCAACAGTTATATTCCCTTTTATCCGGGTTTTGGTTACGCCAGGGGTCCCATAAATTAAAAAGCGCCATATTATTCCTCAACGATCTAAGGGATTTAGGCTTATATTGAACCATCGACTTGCTGGATGAATCCAGCATTTTATTCATCATAATATTAAAATCCCCGCCTATAATAATTTCCCCCCTGACCATTAACAAGGAATGAAAAAGCTCCTCATATACCTCTGGTCTGTCCTCCGTTGGAGCGTAAAAACTAACAAACGTCACGGGGTTGTTTCTATTAGGAATAACACAGGTGGCCCAACACCATCGGCCCATCCCATCATGCTCCACCTGACCCACTTGGGCTTCTAGTTTTTTTACTCAAAAATAGTGCAACTCCCTTCTGTGACTCAGAACATGCAGATAATACTCTACAAGATGCCCAACTTTTAAACATAGAAAATTCCTCATTTTTCGACCTGGGTATGTGGGTTTCCTGTAACAGAATCACATCCGGCTGTTGCGTTTTAGCCCATAATTCTATTGCTCTCATTTTTTTCCTATTATTTAGACCATTTACGTTAAAGGAAATAATTTTAACCCCCATACTCGTAACTAATCCCCAAATCTGATAACAGACCATTATTAAGCCCAACATTGCCAGGAGTACCACACTTCAGAATTAACGACATTCTTAGACTTCCGGCTGTGTACAAGTAGATATATAAAATCATCCAAGACTTCTTTTTTTTGATTTCTTGCCCCATACCACCCTCCCCCTCCCCACCCTCTCCCTCTAGTCCCCCCATCCTTATGGCTCTTCCCCCACGCCCGCCATTCAGTCCCTCCCCGACCCATGAGGTGCCTTGAATTAGCACCCCTTAACCTTTCTCGAAGTCCAGTCCCCATCCTCCTCCCCCCTCGCACAAAGTATTCAGCGAGATAAGTAATCTCCTCTGCCTGCCGATAAACTTCCAAAGAAAACCCAAATTCATAAATTCAAAGAAACTTCTATACCAAAGTTCAAAGGGCAGTCTCACAGCCCAGAATCATTGGTCCTTAGAGAGCATGGTTAACAGCCCCTGTGCTTCGTCAATATCCGAAAATAAATGAAATTTGCCCTTAACCAGAACTTTCAGTTTTGATTGCTGAGCAATCTTAGCTTGCGCTCCCTGGCCTTGAACAATTGTAGCATTTTTACGAATTCCTTCCTCCTTCTAGCTGCTGCAGCGGACATATCCGAGAAGATCCGGCATTTAGTAGAGGGGTCAGCTGAAAATTGCCTCTGCTTGAAGGCCTTAGACAGGATAGTTTCTTTCACTCGGATATCTGCAAAATTGACCAGGATAGTCCTGGGAAGAGAGGAATTTGGAAATGGTTGAGCAGGAACACGATGTGCTCGTGTGATCGTCAAATCCCCTTTAAATTCTGGAATAACCTCATGGAGGAAGAAGGAGGTAAGCCACTGTATTATATCAGAGCCTTCAGTTTTCTCGGGGACTCCCACGATTCTAAGGTTCGACCTCCTATTATAATTTTCCAATTCGTCTAGCTTTATTTCTAGAGACTTAGAGGTCTTAGAAAGAGATGACACCTCTTTTTTAACATCAGACACATGATCCTCCAGATTCGAAATCCTTGTCTCAGCTTCCTGTAATCGTGCAGGAAAGGAAGATATCACTTCTTCAATTTTATCCAGCCTTTGATTAATAAGGGCCAGCTCAGACCGTTGCGAGTTTTTCATTTCCCTCACCTCGCCCAATATCATGTTGAGCATGTCTTTAACTGAAATATTGAATTCACCAGTGGTCTCCGTCTCCATTTCTAGAATCGGACTCTGCACTTCAGAGAGAGAAGATACCAATGGCTCCACATCAGTTGACGCTCCATCTACCAAAAGATTACTTTCTTGTGACCCCAATGCCACCAGTGAGGGGATGTCTTTAACTCCCATTGTAGAGGGGATTAAAATTGGGCCTCCCCCTGCTGGAGAAGAAAGAAACAGAGGCATCAAATGTCATTCTTTTTCTCGAATAGGGGAACATTTTTAGAGATTTTCTGTGCCTGTCCTAGCCCCCCATCTTTAGAGGCTCCTGGTTTGATTGTCTCGCCCCTATTCACCTTAAGTACAGAATCCTCTTGCACTAGGGGTGGATTCTCTGGCAAGATTGATAGAGCAGAGATGGGAAGGACAGACTCCGTGGACTCTTCTTCCTCATCCCCCGAGATTCCAGAAATATCAACTAATAAATCCTCTTTCTCAGCGCTAATGTCAGCATTCTTAGTGGCAGCTGCCTCATCCTTCATCTGCTGTCGTTTAATACGCGCTTTAGCGCGTGCATTCAGCTGTTTGCCCATGCCACTGCGTGTTAACTTGTACTTCCAACTGTTTCAACGGAGAGAGAAAAGAAAAAAAAAAACTTTATACTCTCCACCTGCTACCCTCTTTGCGCCTGTCCACTGCAGATGCTGCAAAGTATGCTGGAACTTGAAGTTGGCCCAAAACTGCGGCCGCTGCCCAATTATATGGAGCTTCAGCGGCAGAGGGAACTCTCAGCACGACATTTGAGTGGGCCCCAAAGGCAGTATGCAGACAGTATGGAGAATAAGGGCGTATAAAAGCGTAGAAGAACAGGGAGGAGAGGCAAGTAGGGAGCACCCTGCCAGCTGTATCCGCGTTTACCAGCAATAAGAATAGCAGCAATAACTTCTTCAGTTCTACTGTGGTAAATTTAAATTACCTATACTTAATTTATGCGGTAAAGTTCAATAAGAATAACTCAGAAAAAATAAGAGGCAGAATCCGTGATATTTGAGGTTTTAAAAGGGGTTTTATTCCTTAAAAAAGGAATTGGTTCGAACCTGGCAATCGGATTCCGTCACCACGAAGGTTCGGGAAGGGATAGACAATACTTTATTGACAGATTATCATATATATAGTCAATGCATTACAGTAAAAGCAGATGCAGAAGGCGTAACAGCTGAGAGGAGAGATAAGAATACACATACGTAATGAAAAAAGGCGTTACAATAGGCGTGCATAAGGGCGTGTACTAGAAACGTCATTATAAGATGTCACAGGTAGGTGGATCCATAAGAGAATCCTGCAATGTCAGCAGAAATACATGGCAGAGATGCGCGCGCAGCAGCATGACGTGTAATTGACGTGTGACTGGAGGGTGAAGGGGACTTGACATTTAGCCTTACATGAGGAGACAGAAGTCTGGGATGTCAGAACAACCTAATCCCAAATCGTATCTAATATCTTGTGTTTAAGGAACTGTATTATCTGGAAGGAAAGGTCTCTCGGGCAGAGGCTATTCTATACTGACTTCTAGTGCGTGTATAAGCGTCTATGTGTCTACATGAGATGCGAGGGGGCATGGGCCCACCATGGTAACAGGAGCTATGAATTACTTGCACGGAGACAGAAAGGCCGGGCCCTTTGCTCTGCAGCTGGAGGGATGTTTACCGAAACTACTAGACAGGAATGTATTTTTCGAGGAGCGGAGCAGTAACTTGAAGGCTGAATACAGTCTTGGCAGGCAACAGGCCGAGCCAGACACCGTTAGCCGCGCAGGGAGTAAGACAAAGGTCATGGATACAGATGCAGGTCCAGGCTGGAGCATTCAGAGGCAGAAGGAAGGAAAAGGCGCGATGGCAGAATTCAGGGCCTAACTCGCCAGAGCTGAAAAACGTGAAAGGTACACCATAAAAGACGGTGGCAAGGCATACTTAGGAATGGACTATTCGACCCATTCATGGTGGATCTGAAAGAGGACATGTTAACGTTGGACGCAAATGTATTTGCGTCTTCATAGCTGGAAATGGAGGGAACATACATGTACTTGTAGCACGTACATGGAGCCGTTGGGGTCTAAGATAGGGGACACAATTGATCATAAAAATTCATATTTCCTCATTCCCTCCTTGTCCCCTACGGACCCTTCATGATATATCGATCCTCATGAATCTATCGATCTGTTCACGTAACATCATTTGCTCTTCTTTCTTCTTACGAGATTTTGAATGAGAACTTGAATGTGGAATACACGATGTGGCACACAGGCCGCAAATCGCTGGCCCACATTGTAGACATAGGCAGCAACTGAATACTATGAGAAGGGCAATACCTAGGAAGGATAGGACTTTCCATCCCCAGGCTGACAACACGCTCCAGAACCAACCGGACCAAGTCCAGGTGCCTGGATTCTGGTGTATCTGACTTGCAATCTTATGAAGACGGGTAAGGGCTTTATATACTGATGGCGCGTTTTCTGGAATGAAAACACAGCAGCTCGATCCGATGACTCTACAGGCTCCGCCCCTATCGGCCAGGATGACATCAAGGACAAGACGATTTTGGAGAACAACAATCCGCATCGCAGACTGCTCCTCCGTTAAGTTGCCTAGGGCAGAAGTAGTTTCATTCACTACTGCTTCGAGGGTTCTGGTTAATTTACGTATCAGTTTACTATTAAAAACAGCACCTATGTAGGGAAAGAAACCTTTATTGAAGTCTGAGTATTGCTCCCATGCCGTTTCAGTGTAGTCGACAATCGGGAGATCTCTCCGGAGTCTATTGTTTACTAGATGAGTATTCCTATGATAATCAGGTGGGGCTAGGAAAGCAGGTGGCAGAAGGAATGCAATGTAACAGGTGCCATCCCAATCTAGAGGTAAGCGTATATATGCGGTATGACCACAAATGAAGTAGGAATGACGGGAAGCTCTAAATGTAGACTTGCCTTGATCACTGAATTCGATCACAGTAGTACATTTACTATGACCCAGATGTACTGAACCATTCTTTATTACACATAATTCACCTTTGACTGGTAATACTGACATAGCAGGCAAGACTGGTGCAGCTTCGGATTCAACATTCAGAATCATGAGGTTGATTTGATTTGATTTGATTTGATTGATTTGATTTTATGTTTTCTTAAGCGCGCAGCTACCCTGGGGCATCCCGGCGCTGAAAAAGACTACGGAACTGAGGGAAGGAAGGGTCAGGAGGTGAACTCAGGGGAACAGTAAAGTCTTTAGGCGTTTCCTAAACCTGAGGTAGTTGTGTTCTTGCCTCAGGGAAAGGGGGAGGGCGTTCCACAATCTAGGAGCATTATAGGAGAACAGGCGACCGCCTGATCTGGCCTTCCTGATTCTGGGGACATTGGCGAGGGAAAGAGAGTTGGACCTCAGATGGCGACTCGACTGTTGTTGAGTCACCAGTGTCCTGAGTATGGGAGGGCCCTCATTGTGCAGAATTCTGTGGGTGATGCACAGGGTCTTAAAATTGACCCTCTTCTTCACTGGCAGCCAGTGCAGACTTCTGAGAGCTGGTTTAGCTGAGTTCCTCGTTGAAGTTCCTGTGAGGATTCTCGCCGCTGCGTTCTGAGCGCATTGAAGTCTATGGGTCACCGATGCTGGGGCTCCCAGATACAGGACGTTTCCGTAGTCCAGTCTGGAGTTCACGAGCCCCTGCAGCAAGAGTTTCCTGGACTGGAGTGGCAGTAAATGTAAGATCTTCCGCGCCATCTTTATCAGGCCGAAGCAGGTTCCCGCCGTTTTTCTCGCCTGAGTTTTGAAGCTTAGATCCTGATCAAGCCAGATCCCTAAGCTCTTGACTTCGGACTTGGGGATGGGAGGAGTTCCCATGCACGGAGGCCAAGGAAGGGAAGTGGGAATTTTGTTGGAGGTCCCTAAAAGGAGAATTTCCGATTTTTCCCCGTTTAATTTTAGCCTTGATTCGCACATCCATTGATGCACCCCCTCTAGACAGCTGCTCAGGTTGGACAGGGCATTGTCCGCCTGGTTAAGGGAGACGATCAGCTGGGTGTCATCAGCATACATTATTGATTTAATGCCATACGGCTTTACAACATCCTCAAGGGGAGCCATGTAAGCGTTAAAGAGTGTGGGGCTCAGGGAAGATCCCTGAGGCACACCACACCCGAGAGGCTGAGCAGAGGAGACGGAGTACCCGTCCGCTACTTGGAAGGACCTGTTTCTGAGAAAGGATGATATCCAGGCCAGGGCGGAGTCAGCCACTCCCATTAGGCCAAGGCGCTGGACAAGGGTTGCATGGTCCACCGTGTCGAAGGCGGCACTCAGGTCGAGGAGGATCACTGCCACTGATCCTCCTGCGTCCAGTATGCCTCTGGCTTCCTCGACAACGACTAACAAAGCGGTGTCAGTCCCCTGTCCTGGTCTAAAGCCTGTCTGGGACATGCGATGAAGATGGTTGGTCTCTAAAAAATCCGAAAGTTGCCGATTTGCTACTCGTTCGGCTATTTTACTCATAGCTGGAAGCAACGAGATTGGCCTGAAATTGGAGGGGTCTGAGGGATCCAAGTGTGGTTTCTTTATGAGGGCCTTGACCGTGGCTTTTTTCCAGTTCTCCGGGACTATACCGTTTTCAAAGGAAGCATTGATCAGTTTAGTAAATAGGGGAGCAATAGTGGAAGCAACTAGCTTCAATTTACTAATTGGGGCTGGGTCTGCTGGGGAGCCACTTTTGACTTTTTGTAAAACGTTGAGGAACGTTTCGATGGAGATTTGGGAGAAAGAGGTTAGTCTCGGGGTGTCTTGGAGAGGGGAGGGGCCTGGTAGTGCTTGGATTGTCAATGGGGTTGGAAGGGAGGTTAGGATTTTGGTAATTTTTGCAGAGAAGAACTCTGCCATTTTATTGCAATTTGCACCGTCCACGTCAGGGGGGGATGGAGGGTCTTGTATTTTGGTGAGGAGTTTCACAATTCTATAGGTCTCTCTCGCGGAATTAGCGGCTGAGGCTATTTTCTCCTCAAAGAAGTTGGCCTGTGCAGTTTTTAATGCGTTTTTGTACAGTCTAATATGGGTTCTATAGTCGCTTTTATCGTTTGTATTCCAGTTTTTTCTCCAACGGCGTTCGAGCTTTTTTCCCTTTCTTCTTAATTCGCGAAGTTCCTCTGTGAACCATGGCAGTTTGGACGATTTCCTACTGGATGGGAGAGTTTTAAGAGGTAAAACTGAGTCGAGGGAGTCTTTTATCCAGTTATGAAGTTGGATTTCAGCTGACGAGGGGTTAGGGTCTACTAAGGGGGTCGTAGCCGTCAGTGTTTGATCCCACAAGGTTGTGTCCAGTTTTTTCCAGGGCCGAGAAGGGGGTCGGGGGAGGGGAATGTCAGGCAATTTGCCTGGAAGTTGCAGTTTAAAAGGAACCAGGAAGTGGTCTGACCAGGGGAGGGGAAGAGGAGTTTGTACAGTAAGGGTGGAGAGGTTGGAAAAGATTGGGTCAAGTAGTCGACCTTTCGTATGGGTGGGTTCTTTGTTAAGGAGGTGAAGATTGAGGGAAGCCAGATCGGCTTTTAAGTCAGTTGCAAGTTTGTTGCTTTGATCGTTGAAGTGGAGATTTAAGTCTCCAAGGATTGTAAAATTAGGGGTCACACAAGCCCGAGAGGAGATGGCGTCTGTGAGTGAGTCTATGAAACCCCCTACCTGTCCGGGAGGGCGGTAGATTAGGGCACCAGAGAGTGTCGTCGATGGTGGCAGGTGAAGGGAGAACAGAACGTTTTCACTATCCAGAATGGGGCTATCCTTAAGTTGGCATGAAAGATTATCCCGGTAGATGATCGCAATCCCTCCACCAATACCCTTCGGTCTATTTAGGGATTTGATAAGGTATCCGGGGGGGAGTGCTTGAATGATGTCTGGATCTGTGCTAGGGGAGAGCCACGTTTCTGTTAAGAACAGAGCGTCTAAGCCAAGCTCTGCTAGTAGTAAGTGAATTTCTGTCTGGTGCTTTGGGAGTGACCTACAATTC
This sequence comes from Lissotriton vulgaris, assembly GCF_964263255.1. NCBI lineage: Eukaryota > Metazoa > Chordata > Amphibia > Caudata > Salamandridae > Lissotriton > Lissotriton vulgaris. The sequence goes on along the minus strand of NC_141691.1, from coordinate 220,735,813 downwards.
AGCAGGGCCATTTCGAGGTGTGCCGGTTCGGGTTGGGGGGATGGGGATAACCTGTATTCGCAGTTTGGGCAGCCCAAAGGGTCGGTTTCTGGCATAAGTTTCCTTACATCTAGTGGTCACTGATTCCCTGAGCTGGTACAGGGTGTCGAGTGAATATATTAACCTAGGGCAGTTGTAACTAGCCTGGGGTCTGGGCTCTGGGCTTGGTCTGGCGCGGACGGGCGCAGACGGGCTTACCTTAGGCGCGCCTTCGGCGCGCAATCGTCGCGCCCGCTGCGCTCGTCCGCTGCGCTTCCTGGCGAGGCACATGGTTTATAGTCAGGGGAGGAGTGGTCAAGGGGGCGTGGCCGCCTGAGGTGGGCGTGTCTCTAGTCGCGCCTCACCCTCGAGAATGGCGGTGGGAGTGACAAGCGTTGCAGCGAGGAGCTCGCTGTTCGTGAAGTTGCTAAGTGCAAATGAAGGTGATCGTTTTAAAAATACAGAGTATCACACACAAGCGTTTTAAAAATAAGATTTTTGTCTCAATCTCTCCCGGCTTCCACCTCAGGAGTCTCGTCGGTCTTAGTGTCGCGCTTTCCAGCTGCGCGCACTATTTATAGTGTGGACAGGGGGCGTGGCCGCCTGAGGTGGGCGTGTCTCTAGTCGCGCCTCGCCCTCGAGAATGGCGGTGGGAGTGACAAGCGTTGCAGCGAGGAGCTCGCTGTTCGTGAAGTTGCTAAGTGCAAATGAAGGTGATCGTTTTAAAAATACAGAGTATCACACACAAGCGTTTTAAAAATAAGATTTTTGTCTCAATCTCTCCCGGCTTCCGCCTCAGGAGTCTCGTCGGTCTTAGTGTAAGGTTAAGTGTAAAGTTACCTAATCCATATACTTCATTCTCTAGGTCAGTTCCTGTCCTTTTGGGAAGTCCCTCCTTGTTAGGGTAGCAGGCTTTAAGCAAAACTAAGTTCAGGTTTCCCCAAACCCAGTTGCCCTGGTAAACTACGGTATCTGAATCTAAAGAATTAATCAAACTAAACCATGCACCGCAGGAACCATTGTGTGTGAACGGGTACGGAAAGAGGGGCAGAACTCCCTTGTATTTCTGGTAGGGAGGGAGTCGGCCACATATCCAACAATTCGTAGCGTTGTTGGTCTGATGGGAGTGATGTAACATACTAATGAATGTATTGTTGCGCAGCGCAAGTCTGTAGGACAACTCATGCGGAGGTAATTCGCTAAAAGAGTGTTCGGCGGTAACATTGAAAGCAGAATGTGCATGCTTGAAAATAGGGTAATAGATGTGCAACAGTATACTTGCAGCAATAATCAGAAGACTTAGAAAAAACATAATCAATAATGTCACTATACAATGACTACGAAGTGATTTACAATATGCACGTTTCTTGAGCTGTGTCTGTCTATCTCTCTCTCTATTTCGGTCTAGGGGGATACAGGTCAGAAACTAATTTAACCGATTCACCTAGGGGAGGACTTAAACAATTAAACTGTCTGACTTGCTAGACCTTAGTTTCAGTTTGTATTCTTGGGAAGCAGTTTTCTCGACCAGGGGGAGTTTTGAGTCATTCTGTGGAGGAGGGCAGGGCTGAGAGTTCAAATCAGAAGGCAGTCCGTGAAATTTCTTGATGTGGCTCGAGTGCAGCCACCCCTTGCGGCCCTCAATCTTCACTGCTGTCCTTGTAGTCAGAAGCACTAATTTCGGTGTTTGCCAGCGGGGCTCCAGCGGGCTCCTCCTGTCGAAATTTCTTACAAACACATAATCCCCGGGGACCACTTCATGGGGCTTCACCTCGGTGTTGTCGGGAAAGGCTGCAGCTACCTGTGAACGACAAGATTGTAGTGCAGACATCAAGGAAGCAAGGTAATCTGTCAGCATATTACAGTCAACATCAGTTATTTTACGAGGTATAGGCGTCCCCCACATATTTGGTGGCCTACCGAAGACCACCTCATACGGGGATAGCCCTGTTCGAGAATGCGCTATCATCCTCATGTAAAAGAGCGCAACTGGTAAGGCTACTATCCAGTCGACGCCTTTCTCTCTGCAGATTTTAGAAAGTCGAATTTTCAGAGTCTGATTGTGACGCTCCACGAGACCTGCTGCCTCGGGATGCCGGACACAGTGGAATTTCCACTGATAACCTAACAGGAGTGTAATGTGTTTCACCAGCTCGGATGAGAACGGCTGACCGTTGTCTGAGTATACGATACGGGGCAAACCATACCGTGGGAAGAATTCACGTACCAGCTGCTTGGCAGTGGTCGGAGCAGTGTAATCTGGGACTGGATATGCTTCTGTCCATCGGGAAAGTGCACATACAACTACGAGTTCATATTTGAATCCTCGACAACGTTCCATCTGGATATAATCCATCTGGAGGACTTCAAAAGGGTGACCGGGAGGTTGAAATCCACCTTGCTCTACAGGAATGCTTTTACCTGGGTTGAACTGACAACAAATCATGCAAGTACGCACTTTCTGTTTGGCTGCTGCTCGTAAGTGTTTATTGAACCAAATGTTTTGAATACTGTCTAGCATAGCTTTTTCTCCTAAATGTGCTGGACTATGTACTGTGTTAATGATGACTTGAACCATAGAGTCGGGGAGAAACCATGTAGATTTTCCCTTCGTCATCCATCCCTGATCTGTTTGGATCCCTCCTAGTTCAGTCCATTTCTTGATTTCATCTGGTGTAGCATGTGTCTGTATGTCAATTACATCATGGGCGGGATCCCTAACTGTCATGCAGTGTGTCGGTGTCGGAACTATTGTCTTTGTCAAGTCAGTTGCATGAGTCCGATTCTGAGCTGTTTGCTTAGCTGTTCGGTCTGCCAGGTCGTTACCCTGGGAAATGATATCGGTGACTTTTGTATGTGCCTTGCACTTCATGATCGATATAGCAGTAGGTAGATGTATTGCATCTAACAGAGCTTGAATGAGGGGACCGTGTTGGATATTGGCACCGTGAGAAGTCAAGTAACCTCTCTCTCGCCAGAGGACTCCGAAGTCGTGTACAACTCCAAATGCATAACGTGAATCTGTATATATGTTAACTCTCTTATTTTTGGCTTGAATACAGGCTTGTGTCAGAGCGATGAGCTCTGCTGCTTGAGCTGACAAGGTGTCGATACAATTTGTTTCTATAACTTCGGTGTCTGTCGTGACTGCGTAGGCGGCCACTAACTCTCCTGTACTTGTTCTCATGCATGAACCATCCACATAAAATGTCAGGTCTGGATCGGGTAATGGAGTGTCTGTCAAGTCTTGTCTGGGTTTCGTCGTAATAGTAATGACTTCAATACAATCATGTGCTAATGGGTCTGTTCCATTTAATGGCAAAAGTGTGGCAGGATTTAATGTACTACAGCGTCTGATTTCTATGTGTGGCTGAAACAATGTCAATTCATAACCCGTCAGTCGTGCTATAGTCAAGTGCTGGGTCTGTGTTCGGTTTAAAAGAACTTCCACGGAATGTGGAACTTGCACTGTCAATTGATGTCCTAGTACTATGGAATCGCTTTGTCTGATTGCTAGAGCTGTCGCTGCAACTGATTTCAAGCACGCAGGCAGAGCCTGGGCTACTGGATCTAATGTGCTAGAAAAGTAAGCACACGGTTTGTGTGCACCTGCTTGTTCCTGAGTGAGTACTGACAAGGCAGTACCTTCGCGTTCTGTGACAAAAAGTGTAAAAGGCTTACTGTAACATGGTGTTGCTAAAACAGGTGCTTGACATAAGGCTTTCTTTAATACTTCAAAAGCTTGTGTATGTTCCTGAGTCCAAGGGAGGACAGTCGATGTCGCTGCCTCCTGGGTTGTCAACTGAATGAGTGGTTTTGCTAAAAATGCGTATTGGGGAATCCATTATCTACAGTACGAAGTGAGGCCTATGAAGGCCCGCACCTCCTTTTGTGTCTTGGGTGGTGACATGTTTACAATTAACTGGATGCGGTCAGGTGTGAGCTGTCTCCCCCCTTTGGACAGCAAGTGCCCAAGGTACACAACTTGCTGAACACAGAATTGCAGCTTCGAAGGGGACACCTTGTGCCCCTTGTCAGCCAAAAAATGTAAAACCGTCAGTGATGCTTTTTCACATTCCGGTTCGCTTCGGGCGGTGATCAGCAGATCATCGACATACTGAAGCAGGGCAGTGTTAACAGGCATGTGGATACTGTCAAGTTGTCTTTTCAGTGCTTGGCTATAGATGCTGGGGCTTTCTGTGAATCCTTGAGGTGCGCGTGCAAATTTGAAGCTTCGTCCATTTAAACAGAATCCAAACAAATCCGGATCGATTGGGACGCTAAAGAAGGCGTTCTTGAGGTCAATTACAGTAAAGAACGTTGCCTCTGAATCAATAGCTGTCAATAATGAAGAGATATCTGGAACCACGGGATACTGTGGTACAATGCATTTATTCAATTCGCGCAGATCAATAACTAATCGATAAACTGGAGGTGCATTTGGATCAGTACGTTTAAGAATTGGAATGATAGGAGAATTACATACATTGGAGTCGGTTTCCACGACCACTCCTTGTGCAATGAGCTTGTCAATGATTTGCAGCAAAGCCACTACAGCATCTGGGGGTAACTTGTATTGTCGAATTCGTGGTAATACCACTCCTGCTTTGAGTGTGACTCGATATGGTGTAATGTGCATACAACCTACATCAGTGGGGCCTTGTGCCCATAAATGTGCAGGGACATTCTGTAACCGGGGATCCATATCTCTCAATACATAGTGACCTTTAAAGTCACGTAAAAACAACCGTACTCCTTCCGGAGAACAGCATATTACAGCTCCTAGAGCTTTCAATGTCTTTATACCTAACAAGTTTTCTGGGCATGATTTTGTAAGCAATAAATCTGTAGTCCGTGTTAATGGACCAACTGCAAGAGGAAGAGGTTGCGATACTTCGTTAATAATAGGCTTTCCTGAAAATCCAAGGGAAACATTCTGTGAGCCTGAGAGGGCTGCCCCTGGAACCTCGTCGTGCCTTATTGTTGTCCTGCTTGCACCTGTATCAATTAAAAACTTTCTGTCTTTCCCTAATACTTGACTATGTACATAAGGACCCTCTTGATCTACAGGAACCTCAATAAGAGGCAAGCCAACCTCCCTCTCTAGGCTGTTTCATGTGTAACGTTGATAATCGGGATAGTCATTTTGTGCATACTGGTACATCTGTTGTGTCGTGTTTTGTGTTGCGGCAATAGGCTGTGGCTGTGGTACTGCTACGGTCTGTTGTGAAGCTTGCATAGGCTGTATGTTCTGTATATTCTGGGGTACTTGTTGTTGGGCCTGATCTTGTCTAGGTGGTCGCGGTCTCTCTTTAGTTTTACCTGTAGAGATATTGTGTTTCAAAACGGCACAATCGTTTATATAATGACCTGGCTGTTTACAATAGTTGCATGTCCCTTTAACAGGAGCCGCTGAATTACTGGACTGTGTCGTACCCTTTTTATGACCGTCAGCCGGGACTGACTGAGCAACTAGCATTTTCATTTTCGTGTCTTTCATACATCTTTGTTCGTGTTCTTGTTCTTCTCTAATTCTATTCTGGTGGTACTGTAACATTTGTAACATTTGTGAAGGGGTATTAGCTTGCCAAGTGCTCTCGACTTTCAATACTCTGTTCTTAACTTGGGGCAGGGAATTCTCGACTAATTTTGTTACAAAAAGATGTGGGTATGAATCGCTACTTGCTTTCAGGCCGCTATTAATACCAAAACATTTTTCAAATCGGGAATAAAAGTCACTAGTGTCTTCATCGGGTTTCTGTTTGCAGGCTGAGATTGCACCCCAGTCTTCCTTTTTCGTGGTTAATAAACGTGGCAATACTTGTACTAACAATCCTGGTAACGCTTTAGTTTTGGCCCCAAGCCCTAGGCCTGGAGTTCGAGTGTTTTCTTCGTTTTCTAATGCAGCCCAATCAATCTTCTGCTCTCCCACCTCCCATTCTTTTTCCTTGAGTTTCTCGTAAATACCGGCAGGCAATAGCACTTTTAATATTTTCATAATGTCAGGATATGTATAATCACCCATGAGTAACATGTCTTTTATTTCACGGTGAAAACCTGCTGGATCTTTGTCATGACTGGGTACTAATTTCTTCATTTCCAATAGCTCTATTTTAGTAATGGGCGTGTACACAAACACGCGTCTAAAAGTATTATCATCATTCTTGACTGGGTGCACTTCTCGTAAGGGATTCTGTCTATCTATATAACACGATTTTCTTTCCATGGATGGAGCTGAATCAAACTGTGGGCACAGGAAGGCACTATATCTGTGCCGATGTTCTAGAATTATTTTAATTAGATCGGTACCTAGGCCTCTCCATTTATTCATGAGTAGTTCTATTAATATATCAGGTAGGGGACCTGGATCGGAGTGTTGGCCTTTATACAATATAAGGAGGTGTTGTATCATGTACATACCAGCTAAACGCTGTTCGTCTGGTGTAAGATTCAAAAACGTATGCGCTAACGCGTCATCACCATATTTATCAGAACTGTCAGCCCATTGTACTGCTGACCTGGCTAATTCTTGTTCGTCCATAGAATCGAGTACATGGTACCCCATTCGTTCTTGAAGTATTTTATCGGTAGCCTGAAATAAGTGTTCAGGGGTCTTCGGGTTTGACATGGCTGCTTGAAAAATTCTCTTACTATCTGGACGTACTGGACGCATTGATTTATTAAAGGGTCTTCCCTTACCTACATAAGCTATCATTTCCCTAGCTGGTAACTGCAATGTTCCTGATGTCATTTCTGGTTGATCCTCATCCCCTGAGGATTCAATCTTGTCTGAATCTATTTCTGTTTCCGGCTGTCTTCTTTCATGTATTTGTTCTACTGCTTTTCGGATCCTTCGGTACATGCTTTCTATACTATTCTGTTTATCATGTTTTCCGTCTGCTATATTCTGACCCCATTTGTTGAGTGCTTTCATTTCGTCCTGGTCTACACCAGGCCTGTCTTGGTCTCTTATCAAGCAGTTTATAAAAAAACGTAATATCATCTTTTGAGTGTCGACTTTCTGATGTGCCATGGCGTTGCCAATACTTTCGGGACCTTCCCCTGTTTGGATGAAGTGGTATATTCTGTCTAGATGATCAATCATTCCTGGTAGTAACATTAAATAATTTGCAACTCGTCTTAATCGTACTGATGCTAGCATCATTCTGTTGTCTTTACCGGGTACTGGATCGTATCTACAGTCTGTAAGAGGCTCATTGAGTATGTCGTAATTCGCTGATTGCGGTGTACGTTGTTGCGCTAAATCCCTATAAGTCAATCGGTGTGCTTGTGGTGGTGTTTGAAAACCTACTGTCGCACCTCCTGAGGTGCCAGGTAAGAAAGGGTTTAGTGGGTTATGGCCAGGAAGAATAGGTGCAGGAAGGATAGGTGCAGGAAGCAGTGGAGGAACAGGTGGAAGATGTGGACCGGGAGGAGGAGTATGTTGCTGCGGAGGTGGGGGTAGATTATCTCGGGGTCGAGCGCCGTTAGCAGGTGGTGTGCGTGGCGGTGGAACATTAACATATTCGGGGGCTACATCGTCTAAATAGGAAGAAAGGAAAATGTCCTTTGCGGTCTTGTGGTGCATTTTAGTCGGAAGCAATGGAGGTGGCGGATCTTTCGGTACTCCCGGGGTGGCCTTAGGTAAACCCTCGGCCAGAAGAGAATACATACCATTCGTAAGAGTGTTTCGTTGTCTGTCTACTTGTTCTGTTTTTACTCGGATACCTTCCTCAACTAATACATTTTCTCGGGCTTTGTTTGAATCCTCTCTACTTTTCTCTTCTTTTCTGAGCGCTTTTTCTGTGCGTCTATGCGATTCTTTACGCCATAATTCAATGGCATCTTTCTGTGACTGTCTGGCTTTCTTTTTCCATAGTGCTTCTTCTACTCTCATGATGCAATCTGCATCCCATGTCCCAGCAGCGGGCCATCTCTGATTCTCTGCTAAATCCTTGGTGTAGTCCACCCATAAATCGAGATATAATACGGCATCTAGGCCATGTTTGTGGTATATAAAGTACCCTGGAGTGTCCCTAGGTGGAATGGGAACGGCTTCCTCGAGTATCCCCTTTCTAGTTTTTATCTGTCTTAATTTTGAGAATAACGGCATCTTAAACCTTGCTACTTAGTTCTTACTCGGATTTGAACACAATTAATACAATAAACACAGTAATGAAAATCGGACAATCACTCATACCACGACATTTAAAACACATTAAAACATTTTAAAACGAACAACAATAATTAGAATAAAACTAGCTGACTGCATAATACTGGACGTACTGCTAAACAGTACAGATACACTGCTAAACAGTGCAGACCGGATATACTGCTAAACAGTACAGATACACTGCTAAACAGTGCAGACCGGGTCTGTGTACCCAAACCCGTCTTGACCGGCACAAATTAATGCGCTCGTCTAGATGCGTCCCCAGCAATGGTACTCACCGGGAAGCACGGAACGGAAGGCCTCGGAAACTCTGGACTGGACCGGACTGGACTCGTGACGTAGGTACTTCGGAACCTGGTGGGCCTCTGAATACCTCGGATCTTGCTCTCTCAGCTAGGCTCTGGTCGGGATCCTCCGCACTCCTCACCGCCTCGTCTGGGTGTCGATCGCAGCCTCAGTCACCTCCGTTGGCCTGAGGGAGGTACAGGAAATCCTGCGGGTACGCGTAGTTGTCCGTCCGGCTGTGGCAGGGGACCGGGCCTGCAACGCACCTCCGGCGCGTGGGGTGGGGGAGGGGTCCCTATTCGGGCGCCAATTATGTGGTAAATTTAAATTACCTATACTTAATTTATGCGGTAAAGTTCAATAAGAATAACTCAGAAAAAATAAGAGGCAGAATCCGTGATATTTGAGGTTTTAAAAGGGGTTTTATTCCTTAAAAAAGGAATTGGTTAGAACCTGGCAATCGGATTCCGTCACCACGAAGGTTCGGGAAGGGATAGACAATACTTTATTGACAGATTATCATATATATAGTCAATGCATTACAGTAAAAGCAGATGCAGAAGGCGTAACAGCTGAGAGGAGAGATAAGAATACACATACGTAATGAAAAAAGGCGTTACAATAGGCGTGCATAAGGGCGTGTACTAGAAACGTCATTATAAGATGTCACAGGTAGGTGGATCCATAAGAGAATCCTGCAATGTCAGCAGAAATACATGGCAGAGATGCGCGCGCAGCAGCATGACGTGTAATTGACGTGTGACTGGAGGGTGAAGGGGACTTGACATTTAGCCTTACATGAGGAGACAGAAGTCTGGGATGTCAGAACAACCTAACCCCAAATCGTATCTAATATCTTGTGTTTAAGGAACTGTATTATCTGGAAGGAAAGGTCTCTCGGGCAGAGGCTATTCTATACTGACTTCTAGTGCGTGTATAAGCGTCTATTTGTCTACATGAGATGCGAGGGGGCATGGGCCTACCATGGTAACAGGAGCTATGAATTACTTGCACGGAGACAGAAAGGCCGGGCCCTTTGCTCTGCAGCTGGAGGGATGTTTACCGAAACTACTAGACAGGAATGTATTTTTCGAGGAGCGGAGCAGATAACTTGAAGGCTGAATACAGTCTTGGCAGGCAACAGGCCGAGCCAGGCACCGTTAGCCGCGCAGGGAGTAAGACAAAGGTCATGGATACAGATGCAGGTCCAGGCTGGAGCATTCAGAGGCAGAAGGAAGGAAAAGGCGCGATGGCAGAATTCAGGGCCTAACTCGCCAGAGCTGAAAAACGTGAAAGGTACACCATAAAAGACGGTGGCAAGGCATACTTAGGAACGGACTATTCGACCCATTCATGGTGGATCTGAAAGAGGACATGTTAACGTTGGACGCACATGTATTTGCGTCTTCATAGCTGGAAATGGAGGGAACATACATGTACTTGTAGCACGTACATGGAGCCGTTGGGGTCTAAGATAGGGGACACAATTGATCATAAAAATTCATATTTCCTCACTACGCTGATATAATGTAGCCAAGATCCGTTATAATGCAGTGCAAGACCGTTGAAATAGAAAACCGCACAACTGATCGTTAATCAACAGCTGTGCACAGAGCTCTCTCTAAGTTCTCCTCGAGGTGCGTATTTGCTTAGAGAATGTTTATCTGCTGTGCACCTCAGGAAACAAAAAGCTAGCGACGCCAAAAAGATTACGAGAGCTGAAGGTTCATCCAGACTGCGCATTTGCAGAATTGCGAGTTTATGTGCGCTATTGTATGTGGCAGCAGGGTGACTCTCAATATGCCAATAACAGAAGTTCAGGCGTCGCAGTGAAGAAGAGTGCGCAGCTGGCAGATAAACACATGAGAAGTCTTCAAAAGTCAATGAAAACAGAAGCTAGCAGTATGCTCGTTCTCAAAACATTGTTGGCGAAGATGAAAGAAAGTCTTTACTTGTTCCTGCCTGATACAATGTATCCCATGCGCCCGAAGTCCGTCTCGCAAAGTGCAGAGCTGCTCCTCTTCACTCACATCCCCGTGAGACAGGCACAGATACAGGCGCAGCAGTTGAAGTCCTCGGCCACAGGACAGGAATTCAGCGCCGCCTCCGAAGCCATGGACAGTACAGTTCAAGAAAAAGTATGGATGAGTACGGACAATCCTGACTAGGTAAGACAAAAACGACTGTGGAACTGGACATTAGGAGAGTCAAGCTACCCTTGAGCACCGAAATGCTCGTGTTACCTCACCCACAGGCTGCGGGTGCATAGATGCCAAGTCGTGTTGGGTTCCGGCGTTGAAGTCTATGGAGCCTGGAAGAAAAGATGCTGCAGGCAATCAGGAGGAAGATGTCCGGTTTGATCCAAGGGTGGATCAGTGAAGAGGAGAACCTGAAAGCAGAGGGGACAATGTTCAAAGTCACTAGCCAGTGACTGGAGTGGAACCAGATGTCGTCGTCGCAATCAGGTGACGGTGGACGCTTGTCTCTGCAGCCACGTGGACCAGGTGGTGTCTTCGACGACCATGATGGAGGCACGAGCTGTCCCTCGTAGGCTCTCGCTGTCGGCGGTGTCGGATCCGGGTTTGGAGTCAACAGGCCTTGGCAAAGGCAACCCACGCGGTGAGTGGAAACGGCGTCTGGAGTGGACCAGGAGGGTCCGGGGTGCTCCTCTTTTGGAAGGGAGCAAGGGCCAGTCTGGAGCAACCAGACCAGTAGTGAAGATTTTGAAGTTAGTCGTCTAGGAGCTCACTAGCCAGCTGGCAAGTGACCAGACAACGCGTCGAGCAGCAAACAGGCAGAAGGGCCCCACGCAGATCTCATGGATGCTGGAGGGCTGGTCTTTGGTGCAGGAGCTGCTCAGGGTCCGGGCTTCTCAGTCCCCAAAGCACTTGGACGAGGTTACCTCAGAGGTCGTGCTGGAGCCAAGTGCTGCTTCTTTCAAGATGGCCGTTCCTACGTGTCTCGTCGCACCCACGGATCTCAGCTGTGCTGCAGATGTAGGTAGAGGTCGGAGAGGTCTGGGAATCCGGGTCTCATCGGGCTCTGAAGTCTGGATCCTCAAGAGAAGACGACAAAGGGAAGCCGCTGGACGCTGATGGTGCCTGCTTGTGTAGGGTGGACACTCCTTGCCCACAAGGGAGATTTCTTCAGTCTTCTGTGGAGCAGAACGTCGAAGTCCAGAGTTTCTTCTTGTAAAGTTGTTCAGGATAATCTAATTTGGAATGGGACCAGCTCCTACCATTATCCTGCTAAAGGGGGCTGTACTATCACTAGGTCCCTCCTCTGGGTGGGACCAGGAAGGGGGGTGGTTACACCCCCTATCCTTTTTCCGGTCTTGCGCCAGAGCTGGGGCTGGAGTGCCCCAGGAACTGGTTTAGACCGGTGTATGCACAGGGACACCTTGTGTGCCCCAGGCATGTCTCATTCCTTTCAGCCCTGTCCTACCTAATACACAAAATCCTGTCTAGGGTGCTGCTAGCACCTCCGAAGGCAGGAAACCCTTTGTCCAAGCCTCCCTCGCTGGAAAGACTCCCAGCAGCAGGAGGTCAGACTTGTGTCTGTGGTGGCAGCATCCGTTTTGTGATGCTGAGGCTCGAGTTAACTTTAACCGGGGTTCACAGTTACATACATGTTGTGTCCCTCTAGAAGGGTGGAATGCTACCCCCGTCGCCAGAATTGGCGAGGGGGTAGTATTCCAATTCGTATGACACCTTACTCGACATGTTTTGATAATGCTATACCAAAGATGGCAATAACCGCGAGGATTATAATGCACTTAAGAGTATATGGTATAGCGTTATCATGGAAACAGGTAAAGGACTTGGTTCCGAAAGCTGCAGACAGGCTCAGCACATGCTAGAGCACCATCTCACATAATTCTAAGCACTCTGCCTTCAGGATTGATAAGGCCTGCCATAGGAGTGACTGATAGGAGTATATGTGTCCATTTTAGGGTTAGATATAGGGATACTATATCTAAAGCAAAGGGTGCTTAAACCACCTTGCCCCAGCTGATTGATCAGCCAGTTGTGTCAGATTTGGATGGCCAGCCAGGGGTGGCATAATACATGCTGCAGCCACTGGTAGGCCCTGGGTGCACCTATGCCCTGGGTACCTAAGGTACACTGTACAGGGGCTGATAAGGTGACTCAGTATCCAATTAGATATGTACCTATAGTACATGGAATCCATTTTACAGAGAGAGCAGTGGGCCTGGGGTCCTGAATAGCAGGGCCCCAGGTTAACTAAGTCGAAAAACCAGCAAAACACCAGGCAAAAAGTTGGGGGCAACCATAGTCAGATATCCACCTTCCTACACCTGACAGATGTCATGCAAGGGAACTCCCCGTCCTAAAGCAGTAGTGGCTGCCGTCCCCCTGGTAGAATGGGCACGCAGCCCCACCAAAGGCTCCTTTTTAGCCAAAGAATAACAAGCCTTTATGCACATAACAACCCACTGAGAGATGGTCCGCTAGTGCACGGCCCGACCTTTCTTGGTGCCCACGTAGCCAACAAAGAGCTGGCCATCCACCCGGAACTTTTGTGCACGATTTATGTAGTATGACAGCGCACGTTTTGGGTCCAGACGGTGGAGCCTCTCTTCCTCTTTTGAGGGATGCGGAGGCAGAAAGAAGGTGGGCGAAGTGATGGTCTGCCTGATGTGAAAGGCAGTGACAACCTTTGGCAGAAAAGATGGACAAGTCCTCAGAACAACTTTGTCCGGATGGACAGAGAGAAAAGGAGGTTTAGAAGAAAGAGCCTGGAGCTCACTCACTCACTCTTCTGGCAGAGGTGATGGCAACCAAGAAAGCAGTCTTTAGAGTGAGAAGACGAAGAGGACAGCAGTGAAGTGGCTCAAAAGGAGCACACATCAGATAAGTCAGAACTAGATTTAAGTCCACACTGAGGCATCACGAAAGGGACAGGGGGTAACATATGCATGATGCCTTTCAAGAATCTATATACAACAGGGGACTTGAAAAGAGAAGGCGGATCTGGAAGCCGTAAAAAAGCTGAAATGGCCGAGAGATAGCCCTTGATAGTACCCAGAGCAGAGCCCTGGTGGGCCAAAGATAGAAGAAAAACAAGGACCCCTGAAAGAGGGGCAGAAAGGGGATCCACAGCCTTTGCTGTGCACCATGCCACAAATGTATTCCACCTGCAGGCGCATACCGTTTTAGTGAGGGGATGTCTGGCTGCCAAGGTAATCTCACAAACTTTGAGAGGCAGGTCAAAAGACGTCAACTGCCGCAGCTCAATCTCCACGCAAGGAGGTGGAGGCTGGACAGGTTCAGGTGGAGGACCCTCCCCTGCTGCTGCGACAGAAGATCTTCCCGAAGAGGCAGACGGAGTGGGGGATCGATTGCCATACTGAGTACCTCGGGATACCATACTCTTGGAGCCTAGTCCGGAGCCACAAGGATAACTTGGACCCGGTCGCGCTTGGTCTTCTTCAGCACTCTGGGCAGAAGTGAAATAGGCGGAAAGGCGTATAGTAGACCGTAACTCCACTCGCGACAAAAGGATTCACCTAGCGAGTGCCACCTTGAAAATTCCAACGCGCAGAACTAATGACATTACGCGTTCTCTTGGGTGGCGAATAGATCTAACCAAGGCTCTCCCCACTGCTGAAAGAGACCTTGCGCCACATCGAGTGCAGACACCATTCGTGATCCATCGTGCACCGATGGCTGAGTAAGTCTGCCCTGGTGTTCAGAGAACCTGCCAGGTGTTAAACCTCCAGAGACATGCCCTGATGTTCCGGTCAAGTCCAGTGGGTCAGAACCTCCTGACATAGGGTCTATGACCCCACCCGCCCTGTTTGTTGCAGTACCACATGGCGGCAATGTTGTCTGTGAACAGAGGGAAGGAATGCCTTCAGTGCAAGTCGGATCGCCCGAAGCTCCAGAAGGTTGATATGGAGCTGGGACTCCGCCGGAGACAGAGGTCTCTGATCTCCACCTCTTCCATGTGGCCGTCCCATCCAAGGAGGGACGCGTCCGTCACCACTGTGTGCTCCGGTTGGGGAAGGGAGAGGGATCTGCCATTGACCCACTCGCGATTCGTGGGCCACCACTGCAATTGCTGTGCAGTGCCCTCAGATCTGGACGTGATCGGACAGGGTTTTCCTGATGCGGTGCCCACTGGAACTTCAAGTCCCACTGCAGAGCCCGCATATGCCATCTGGACTGATCCACTAGCAGGATGCAGGAGGCCATCAGGCCCAGTAGCTGAAGAGTCATCCTGACCAAAACCCGGACAGAGGCTGAAAGATCGGAATAGTAGCCTGAATATCCTGGACTCGCTGTTCGGGAGGATAACCCTGAAACTGTGCTGAGTCCAGAACTGCTCTGCTGAAGAGGAGCTTCTGCAAGGGAATCAGGTGCAACTTTGGCATGTTGATGGAAAACCCCAGCAAGTGCTGGAAGTCGGCTGCAGTCTGGAGGTCGGGAGACGACTGCCTGGGGCCAGCACGTCTTCAACGACCAGTCGTCGAGATAGGGGAATACTGAAACCACAGATCTGCGCAGATGAGCTGCGACCACCGCCATCAACTTTGTGAACACCCGAGGGGTGCTGGTAAGGCCAAAGGGAAGCACAGTGAACTGAAAGTGCTACTGGACTACCGTGAACCGCAGGTAAAGCCGGTGGGCTGGCAGGACAGGGTTGTGAAAATAGGCGTCCTGCAAGTCCAACGCTACCATCCAGTCTAGCGGGTCTGGGGCAGAGAAGACCTGAGCAATTGTGAGCATCTTGAACTTCTCCTTCTAGGAGGAAGCAATTGACTTTCCGAAGGTCTATGATAGGACGTAGGACCTTGTCCTTCTTTGGATCCAGAAAGTAGTGGGAATAACAACCACGACCTACTTCTGGCGTCGGAACGCGCTCAAAGGCCTCTTTTGCCAAGAGGGCCGCAACTATCTGCTGGAGAAGTGGCAAGTGATCCCTGACATGCGGTGGTACTGAGGTGGCATGGCTGGAGGGGTTGTATCGAAAGGGAGGGAGTAGCCCCTTTGGACAATTTGCAGCACCCACTTGTCCGATGTGATGTTGCGCCAGTGGGAGAGATGATGGCGAAGTCTGCCACCCACTGGCGTTTGATGGGCCTGAAAGTTCGAACTAGGAAGGCTTAGCAGTGGATACTGCGGGGTGGAGGTGGACTGACCCGCCTGCTGGCCCCGTGAACCACCTTGATGGTTCCCATGTCCGCAGCCACGCTGAAGTTGTTGCTGCTGTGGCCTGTGGCCCTGCGAACGTGGTGGGGCACCCCTTCGGTGGCCACAAATGGAGCGAAAAGCAGAAGGCGAAGGAGGCTGAGTGGCCGGCTGGCCCAAGGTCTTGTCCGTAGCCCAGTGATTCCTTAAAGCGCTCCAACGCACTGTCTGCTTTATTGCCAAAAAAGGCGAATGCCATGAAAGGGCATGTCCATCAGAGTGTTTTGGACAGCCCCTGAGAAACCAGTTCACATCAACCAGGCGGGGCGCCTAAGCGCCACCGTCGTGGATATTGATCTTCCAAGTGAGTCGGCGGTGCCCAGCCCACAACGTATGGTGAACTTCGCTGCGTCTCTCCCAGCCGCAATAGCCTGGGAGATGACTGCCTGGGCCTCCTCCAGGCAGTTAGGCAGCACCTGCGCAACCGTGTCCCACAGAGAGTGGGAATAACGGCCCAAGAGGCATGCAGTGTTCACCGACCGCAGCCCTAAGCTGGCCGGGGAAAACCGCTTCTTGCCAAGCTACTCCAGCTTTTTGGATTCCCTCTCCGGAAGTGCGGAAGGGAACACACTCTGGGAAGTAGACAACCAAGCTCTCAGGGGTGGGGTGTTGAAAGAGGGGGTCACCGGGAGCCGGGCGATGGCATCTGGTCATGCTTCTGTCCACAGGAGCCCCTGTGTTGGGCCTGGACCAGGTGCCCAAAAAGAACATCAGACAGTGCTTCATTAAAGGGCAGCAAGGGCTCCGAAGAGGTTGCCGCCAGCTGGAGCACTTCTGTCAGGAGGTTAGTCCTGATGGCCACTGTAGGGAATTCAAAGGCCTCGACTGCCATACGCAACACCACTGCGTAACTGGCTCCCTCCTCCGTACCCACGGTAGGAGGAGACAGCATGCCAAGGTTAGGAGAGGTGTCAAGACCACTGGCTTCCCCCAATCCAGGTCATAAGCACAATCCTGTGCTATAGAGTTCTAAGACCCCGCCCAGTCCTCCCCTTCCTCCGAAGTCTGTGGAACAGGCTGAAAATAAGGAGGAGGGACATAGGGCAAAAAGGGCCCCCCATCGGC
Organism: Lissotriton vulgaris; assembly: GCF_964263255.1. NCBI lineage: Eukaryota > Metazoa > Chordata > Amphibia > Caudata > Salamandridae > Lissotriton > Lissotriton vulgaris. Next base: position 220,719,058 of record NC_141691.1, on the reverse strand, counting down.
ATCGGTATCGGCGCCAGATCCGGCACTGTGTCTGGGTTGGGGCTGAACTTGGGGACTACGTCATCCCGAGGAGTGGACAACGTCGGTGGTGGTGCCGGGGAGGACAGTGGGGGAGGAGGTTTTATTAGGTCAATCGGCATCGACCGGGGTCCGATGCCGGATCCCAGGAGGTCTTGCGGCATTGGGGCAAGAGCCCCCGCGACACTGGGGTCGGCGCCGCCGGTGATGGAAGGACAGGACCCCCAGTCGGGCCCGTGGAGCCAGCAGGCGCACTGGCGCAGTCAGATGGCTCAAAGAGTCGGGCCATGGCAGCAAGAAACTCTTGCCCCCGAGGAGGCATCGCCGCTGCACCCGGAAAATGGGGGTAGACTGGCGGCGACGTCGAGGGCTCCGATGGAGCCGTGGGGGTGGCACCAATCGAACCCTCAGCCGTGTCACGCGGCGGGCGAGGGTAAGTCGAAGTGCGACAATGCTTCTACAACTTTTTTTTGGAATGCTTCGACTTACCTGACCCTGAGTGCGAAGACTTAGATCCAGAAGAATGAAGGTGACGGCTCCGCGACCGGTCCCTCGACCTCCCACAGGACCTTGAGAGGCTCGGAGCCGACTGCTGGACTTCCAGCAACTTTCAGGACCGCTCCCGCAAAGTTGTCGGCGCCATGGCCCGGCAGTCGGGGCATGACTTGGAGTCGTTGTCATGCCCCAAGCAGAAGAGACACACGCGGTGTGGGTCCGTCACCGACATCATGGGGTGACAGTCCCCACAGTTCTTGAAGCCGGGCATTCCTTCGACACCAGGACTCAATCGACTCGAAAAGATGAGACAAAAGGCCTCGAAAAACTCGGTCAAAAAGTGACTGGGGGTACTAGCTCTTCCCGGATCTGCGCTTGTTGGCGCAGAAAGAGAAAGATCTGATGTCGCCGACGCACGCGGAGCCGCACGACAACGCCTACCGACACGCAGGGGTAGTGCGGACGAAAACTTTCCGGATCCGGTCTGACTTCTGGGGGTAATTCTAAGGTAAGGAATCTATCACTACATGTTTCTTTCATATAACTGGTACTCTGAATAGAGAGAAGTTTTGTAAGTATGCAGCTATTGCAGCTATATGTAAGTGGATGGATGTGTAGGCTAGTCCAGATTGTTGTAAGTGTAACAGATTATGTTCTGTGTGGAAATATCTAATGGGTCGATATTGTTATTATTACAGTATATAACACATTGTTTCCATTTAGCTGCATAATCTGCTCTTGTAGTAAATTTTCGGGCTTTTTTCAGGACATTCATACCGTTTGGTGGAAGATTTAAATAACCAAACTATGACTTCAGGAGCCAGATCGCCAGGTTGAGTTGTTTAGGGTCTGGGTGTCTGATTTCTCCATGGCTGTGTGAGGAGTCTTGAAGTGAGATGCAGCTTTTGGTGTGGAACTACTGAGAGCTCCGATAGGGTTGTGAACCAGGGTTGACGGGCCCATGTAGGAGCTATTATGATTAGTGTGAGGGATGTTTGCCTGAGCTTCTGAACTTCTTGTGGAATGAGTGGGAAAGCGGGAAAAGCGCAAGCAAATATCTCTGACCAGTTTATCCATAGGGCATTGCCCTTGAATAGTGGGTGTGGGAACCTGAATGCGAAGTCTTGGCATTTTGCGTTTCCTCCTGTTGCAAATAGGTCTATGTGAGGAAATCCCACTGTCGGAAGTACAGTAGGAGAACCTGGGGATGAAGTTCCCACTCATGGATTTGCAGTCTCTGTATGCTTAGATTGGCAATCTGATTGTTTACTTCTGGAAGGTAAACGGCTAAGAGAAACTTTGTGGTGTATTGTACATTTCCAAACGTTTTGTGCCAGTTGCAACAGTTGGAGAGAATGTGCCCCACCCGTTTTTGTATGCAATACATTACTGTCATGTTGTCTGTGCGAACTAGGACAGCTTTGCTCAATAGGTAAATTTGGAAGGCTTTGAGCGCTAGAAAGACTGATAGAAGCTCAAATTGGTTTATGTGGAGATGTTTCTGCTGTTGAATCCACAAGCCTTGTATTGTGTAATGTTGTATGTGAGCACCCCAGTCAGTCATTGATGCGTCTGCTAGTACTGTCTGTGGAACTGGGTCGACAAAAGGCCGCCCTTTGGACAGATTGTGTGGGTTCCACCACTGCAGAGAACAATGAGTGCGGCCGTCCATCAACACTAGATAGGTTAGATGATCCTGCAATTGTTTCCACTGACTTGCTAAACATTGTTAAAGGCTAAGCATGTGTAGCCTTCCTTGCATGAGGTACAATTGCTATGCAAGACGCCATCATTCCTAGCAGTTGCATGAAAACTCTGGCTGGTCATGTGGTTGGTCTGAAACGGAGTGAGAAGAGACTGAATGTTGCGAATTCTGGCTGTATTGGGAGATGCTAGAGCTTTGTGAGCGTCTATAGTGGCTCACAGATAGGATGGAGTGGTTGAAGATGAGATTTTAACACATTCACCGTAAACCCCAGTTGATGGATCAGGCGAATTGTAGCTTGAGTGTGCTGGAGACACTTCTGGTAACAGTTGGCTTTGATGAGCCACTCGTCCAGATAGGGAAAGACATGGATTTGCTGTCTTCTCAGATGGGCTGGGACTCTTGCCAAGCATTTGGTAAATACTCTGGGAGCAGTGGTGACTACAAAGGGAAGTACTTTGAATTGGTAGTGCTGTCCCGCTATCACAAACCTGAGATACTTGCGATGAGCGGGGTGAATTGGAATATGGAAATATGCGTCCTACAAGTCTAGAGTAGACAAACACCTTGTTGTAGAAGTGTGAGAACTTGCTGAAGTGTCACCATGTGGAAATGATATGATAGTATGCACTGGTTGAGTTCTCGGAGGTCTAGGATAGGCTTCAAGGAACCGTCCTTCTTGGGAATGAGAAAATACAGAGAGTAAACCCCTGACCCTTGATGTTTTAGTGGGACTGGTTGTATAGCTCCTTTGAGCAGAAGAGATTGTACTTCTTGTTTGAGAAGTTGATTGCCTTCTGATGATATTTTGTGAACACAAGGTGGAATGTTTGGAGGATTCTTGATAAGCTCCAGGCAATAACCATTTTAAATAATTCCTAGCACCCATTTGTCTGTTATTGACTGCCAAATGGGAAGGAACTGTTGAAGTCGTCCCCTGACAGCTGTTGAATGATAGGGGGTTGATGAGTAAGTCACTGTTCATTGGGCGAGGGGGAGATATGTGGAGGGGAACCTCTGCCTTTACCGTTATTTCCTCTAAATCCACCTTTAAAGAAACCTCTTGTGGAGGAGGATTGATTGCCTCCTTTATAGGAGGAAGTATTGGCTTCCAAAGATGTATTTTTGGAGGCACCATGGTAAAAAGAGCAACAAAAGGAGCCACGGTTAGAAGGAGATTGTAATGCTCCCATAGATTTGGCTACCTTCGTATCGTTTTTAATTTTTTCCAACGCCTGATTTACTTCAGGCCCAAAAAGGTGTTGCTTATCAAATGGAGTATTTAGAATAAACTGTTGAACTTCTGGTTAGAAACCAGAAATTCTTAACCAAGCATGTCTCCTAAGTAACACACTGGTATTAATTTCTCTGGCTGCAGTGTCAGCCGCATCTAAAGCACATCTGGTTGAAGAATTAGAGCTTCCTTTCTTGCACTAAATCTTGTGCTTTAGCCTTGTGTTCATCTAGGAGATTTTGGAGCAGTTGCTCCATTTAGTCCCACTGAGCTCTGTCATATCTGGCTAAAAGGGCTTGGGTGTTAGCAATACGCCAATGTCAGTCAAAAAGATTGTTTATTTGGACCATAGGTCCTTAAACATACATAAACATACAAACAAACCAGTCTACCATTAAAAACTCATCTCAAGATGTAATCTATATAACAACCGTACACTTGTATAAAATTCCAAATCAATTAAAAAACATCTAAAAATTCAATCTATAAAAAAAAAAAAACTTTTTTAAAGTTTCAAATACTATTTATAAAAACAAGTATAAATTTCCTCGAAGCAATACCGGTACTAAAACGTCAGCTCTACATATTTTAAAAAACTTTAACTTCAAGCATAAAATTCCCTATTGCACATGCTACATCTAATGAGTGCATTTCAGTTAACAAATCTGCTGCCTGTACACCAATTATTTGCAGCCTGGGCAGCTACTCTTTTACCAGAAGCATCTTGAAGCTTAGAGTCTTTGTCTGGAGGGGGAACATCTCCAGAGGTTTGTGAATTATCCCTTTTATGAGAGGGAGAAGAGAAAGCCCTGAAATTGTGGCTGGCACAGTCAGCTAAAGTCCACAATTTAGCTGATCTTGCTTGAATGGTTACTCGAACCTGAACAGGAAAGGAAACTTATGTAAGAGGTTATGACTTCGAAAACAAGTGGATGGAAATTTCAGAGCCAAGTACTACACTTGATATGTGGTTCTCCATCAAACAGCTTGCGGTGCCGAGTGAGACCTCCAAAAACTGGATCTGCATTTTGGCAGAGTAAACACTGTGTTACATCGAGACGTCAATGAAACAAGTGCTAAGAAACTGTTCAAGTTCACTGTGATTTCAGTTTGCGGCGAGTGTCCTATACAGTCATTGCTGTTATTTGATGTACGTCTGTTTCAGTTACTAGTGACAAGTGTATAGTGAACTGGAGTGGTGGTGCTGTACAAAGGAAAGGTTTCTTTTCTTTTAACAAAATCTCTTCGTAATGCAGCAAAATGTTCAGCAGTGATCAGCGGTGGCTGCCATAAACAAAGGGAGGTCGGGTGGGGATGTGCGCCTGGGGCTGGGAGGAGGAGGTTAATACAATATAAAATAATATATATATAAATCTTACCTTTGTGGCCAGCAGCTTCCAGCGTCGCATTAGCCGCCTCTTACATTCCTGGGTCCCAGCAGACCCTGGGATCCAGACTCCCTTCAAATCCTCATGCAGCAGAGCAGGGCAGGGATTGGTCTGAGCAGGCAGGGAAGACGCTCTGCTCAGACCAAGGAGTCCGTGGGGTTTCTCTAGTCGGGTTGCTCAATGCAGCTGGGCTGCAGAAAACCTATGTGGGCATGTGTGTTTTGGTCGGCCTAAGACGACCGGCCAAAACACATTATGAACACTTTGGGAGTGGAGTGCATGAAGCACTCCTCCTCTGCCCTCCCATGCCTAAGCTCCGCACCTCCCAACACTCTGGCAGAGCTGGCAAATGTAAAATAAAACGATGCAAGAGCACTGTTTTATTTTACATTTCTTAGGTCTGAGCCAGGCAGTGTGGCAACGCTCTGCCATTGCGGGGGAGCCAACACTGGCAGCACTGTAGAGTTCGAAAAATGACCAACACAGAAAGGTACTTTCTGATTTTTGAGTAGCAAACACCCTCCCACAAAAGTGCTACATTTAAAGATATCACAGTTGAGTTAAGATATCAAGAGGAAGTGGGTGCGATGGAAGGTCATCATCAAAGACACTAAACCAGACTCATTGTGTATGCGTCTTCCAAAATATTCCAACTCAATCAGCTAGTCCGGTCTTTTCTTTGCCATTTCTACATCAAAACCTTTCATTGGAATGTAATTGAAACAAAGCACCATCCTACGTATGCCTCCTGGGAAGCTAGAACACTCTAGAGATAATGTCTCACCGTTACTTAATTGCTACATCTGTAAAGAAGATAGAGTTATTTTCCCTCAGTGAAACTCTTGAAGAACCCTATGGTATAGGATACCCAAAGCTATCAATAGCTTCAGAGAGAGAAATTACATTGTTCATTCCAGGAGATGTGTAGAACTAGATTTAGAGTTAACTGTAATGATTATTCAAGTGTACCCACAATACAACACACGTTTTACGACAACAATGTAACACAAAACTGTTTTAATATTTATTAAATGACACAAAATACCTAGATAACAGACTCTCTCACTCTTTGAAGGGACATATATTTACATTATTTACCATCTTAGAAAGATTCTGTACCCATTTCATATTTACTATGAAACATTAAAAAGGTTTGTTGCAGCGGATGCAAATGCTGTCACATGCCCTTTTTGCTGGTCAGCATATCGATTAAGTTTTGATATAGCGAACAAGCACAATTTCTCATATTCAATTGCCTGAAGTGTAAAGCTTCTCTAAAGTAACAGGATTAGTTTGCCACTCCAGACACAGGCCCAAAGAATGTTTACAAAAGTATATTACATTTGTGAATGCTGCTGTACTCTGAAAAAACATTAGTGTATATTTTCAAAGAAAATACCCTAGAACTAAGTGGAATGATTTAACCATCATTTCACACAAGTTTGTATATACAAATAAAAAAGCAATGTTAACACTCGCCTTTGGGACATTGACTGAACTTTCATCAAATGAATGTTATGCCATAATAAATGCTATTAATAACTGATTAGATGCTAGATTAAAATCTGAACCTGAACTATTTAACTTACTTTTTACAGTATTAACTTTGGCACCTTCTGTTAACTAAGGAGTGAAACTATTTGCAGTCAAAGGAAAAAGTGCTTTGAACTTTTAAGTCGAACGCTTAACCACTGATGTGAAGTTAAAAACTAAAATTACATTTATACATCCAGTACACTGCAGTTTGATGTACTGCATGGAAAAGTCAACAGGAGCACAATATAATAATAATAATAAAAAAGTCCCTATTAAAAAGATTTTTTCCACAAGGCACATTCAAGAGGAAAAATCCCAAAGGAACAAAACCAGGAGAGCAAAAAAATAGCGAGGGACTGCTCATTGTTGGTACCATACATACTAATTTATCCACAACTTTTGAAAATGTTTAGCAAATCAAACATTTCTTATGCAGGCAGTTTAAGATACATTTGAAGAAAAAAAACATCTGTAACAATGGAAGTCTAGTGCAGATTAGACATTTGCAAGAGACTTGGACTGTAAACTGGTTAAGTGAATGTTTTTCTGGGCCATGGTTTTCACAAATGCTTTAACATTGTGCACCAAAAACAAAAGGCAACAATGGCAACTCAGTATATTTTAGCATTTGTTCAAGTAAGGAAACATTGTGGACTACTGAGACCAGAACATTGAGCGTCTGGAGCAAATGGACAAGAGACATTTTCAGGCAGTTAACCCAAACCATAACAAGCAAGCCCCAATACATTCTAATTTTCAGTTATTCAGCACTGTGCTTTCTGAAAAACAAATCATTCAGTTGAGGTCACTTTAGAAGAGATGTTGGCATCTGGACTGTGGTACCCAGGCAGAGAGCAGAAAAGAGGTAGAGCAATTTAGCTGCAACGTTGACACAGGTAAGGTCTAAGAGCCCATCTTCCAAACTCAGATTATTAACTTACTTTAAACACATTCATGCCCTAAAGAAGCTTCAGCATTCCAATGGAAATAATAGTTTTAAAATGTAAAATATAATGTGTTTATAGAGGGTTGAGAAGTGGTTTAATATCACACTACTTTTTTTATAACCCTTATTTGCTACTTTGCTTGTTGGGGGTTTTGAGGAATGATAGACAGGCCAACATCTCTTGTCCGCAGATTTAGTTTTACAAACATTGTAAATAATTAAAAATTAAACATCAGTAGAAGCCAAAAACAGTCCATTTGTACTCAAACACTACAGTAGATGCATCGAAGATTCATGAATTCACACTACGAAGAACCTTCACTAGAAACACATTTATCCTCATACATTTTACTTGGTTAGCACCTCAGAAGGTATGTTCTGGGCTAATAATGTTATTAGCACAATCCAGACTAAGTATCTGCACAAAATGTTGGCATGCAATCTTCATCATGGCTGAAAGGCTACTCTAAGAGCCTATGGTCACAACAGCCAATGTGAAAAATACTTGTTATATTTCTAGAATATTGTTCTTCAGTCCCAGAGACAAGTGAAGCCACAAAGTAAAGGTACTTTCGAAGATTTTTCTGCATATCAAAACAACATGCAGTGAGTTCAACAGCATTCTTTGTAAATGTAAATAGTACTTTTAAATGGGCATTGGTTTGACTAAAAAAGTCAACAATACTCTTTCGCCATTGCACAGCTTTCATTCAGTCATCGGTGGTATAAAAACTCAGATAATGGGATCAATAGACGAGTTCATCCACTGGTATTTGAGGAGGACACCAAGTGCTCAGAAAAACAAAGGCCAATACTCTAAGCAACATAGTTGTACTGGTTTGGATTCTCTTTGTCCCTTTCCATGTAGTCTCTGTCGATTAGGGACTCTATTCGCTTCTTAAGATCGGCAGGCTGAAAAATAATAAGTTTCAATATTCAGTGTTACAGTTTAAAATGTTTAAAGGCTGTTTTTTTTAAGACCATACAATTTTAAAACCACACATAATTAGCTATACTTGAATATCTAAACACAATACATATCTAATACAATTACTACTTGTAATCCTTTGAATTGTAGACATTATGACTGCATGTGTTGGATATGCACATCATTATTGAGAATCAATTTTTCTGAGACGCATATCTAACAAAAGATTCTCCCCCACCCCTACTCAATATCAAATCAATAAATCTCAAAAAGTTCACACTGAAAAAATCCTATTACAATTCTGTCTAAATACCAAAAAGGGAGGGTGCAGATGAACATGTAACATGCCTTTGGTAATGCCTTTTCTGGTACAGACTATCTAACAGCAGAATCCTCACCCTGTGAATTTCCCTATGCACCAGACTGGATCTGGAACCTTTGGTTAGTATTGAATTGAAAAATTGAATTGAATTGAAAAATAATTTATAATGCGCAGAACAATAACCCGCAGGTATCAAGGCGCCTAACAGAAGATCAGAGAATGATCAAGAAAACTTAGGACCCTAGACATAGGCTTGCTTGAAGAGAAGGGTTTTTAAGGCAGTGCGGAAGTTCTGAAGGGACGGGAGAGATCTCAAGTCCAAAGGGAGTTCGTTCCACCATTTAGGAGCAAGGGTGGAGAAGGCTCTGCCTCCCCACTTGGCCCAAGTAACTTCCCCAAGCATCGGTAGTGGGCTTTGTTTGGTTCACTGTCAGATCTGTCCTGCCCCTGATGTGATGTCAGGATATATATATATATCCTGACGTCACATCAGGGGCAGGACAGATCTGACAGTGAACCGGACCTATTTTCCATACGAAATCCGCAACATTCTATTTGCAATAACTTTGGCGCCGGTTGATGAATCTTCGCGAAATTTTCAGAACGTACGGCCAGCTCCGGTCCGCTCCTATCCTGAAGGTTTAGGGGTGATTCGTCCAGCAGGGGCTGAGAAAAAAAGGGTGGCCCCAAAATACGCTTTCCCCATGTTAGTTTCCATAGGAAATTTTAGATACTGCTACAGGCCAAACTGCTTATCGGAATTACACCAAATTTTGCAAAAAGGTAGCTCTTGGTTCAGAAAGCGCCTTTTTTAAAATGGTGTAAATCCGTTCAGTAGTTCCTGAGAAATTTAAAAAAATAGTGGTGAAAAAATCATTTTCGCATAGGAAACTTATAGCAAAAACTGCTGAACGGAATTACAGCAAATTTGGTAAAAAGGTAATACTTGGCTCAGAAAGCTACCTTTTTAGAAATGGTGTAAATCGGTTTAGTAGTTGTAAGAAAGTGGCTCTATATATACTGGACCAAAGTAAGGTACAGTGTGTATAGAGTCCCCTATCTCCAGAGGTATAACAGAGGTTAAAGTCAGATCTGACCTTACTCTCTAAAGTGGTAGATTAGTCGAGCAGTAAGGCAGTATCAAAGGACAGTGTAAAGCATTTGTTGTACACACTCAAGTCAGCAAAAGGTTTCACACAATCAAGAACTGAACTCTAGGCCAATTTTTTTTATATCAAAAGATCGAGTTGTTTTATTTTAGAACCAACAGGTATCACAATATACTTTTCTCAATATGAGTGACGATGGGTAATTACTTTGCAGAAAAGCAATTGACTTGTTAAGTACAATAGTTACTGGGGTTGCAATAGCAACACAATTCTAAATACAATTTAACATTGAGCTCAAAGGGTTTTTCTACATAAATGCAGTTGATTACTTTCAGGATTACTTTTCTAAACACAGGACAGGATCCTGGATTCAGTTCCAGGACCTAAGCTGTAAACAGTTAAGTAAAAGCGTTTTGGTTACAGTTGTAATTTTTAACCCTTTTGATGCTCATGACGAGCTCAGCTCGTCATGATGCACAGTTGAGCTGTGCTTATGACGAGCTGAGCTCGTCATGAAGAATGGCAATTCAAAAATTTCAGCACCCGGGAAGAATTGCCTTAGCAGCCAAGGTGTTAAACAATATAAATGTATTTTCAAAGTTGACACTTAGCAACTTTTCAGTGAAAAACGAGCAATGTTATCCTAGGGAAGGAAATTCAAGTCACAGGTAAAGTAGGTTCTCGTTACTTTTGTAATCCAGTACTGGACTCCTAGGTACAGCACTGGGACCTCTACCTAAGAAAGGCAAGTATTTACGTTTCAGTAGTTGGTACGATTTTAAAAGAATATTTGTAATTTGCAAAAATCGACACTTAAAAGAAATTTCAGAGAAAAACAGTCAATGGTTTCCTATAGGAGAAAATGCAGGTAACTGGTAAGTACAGTTAGGATTACTTTTGCAGTTCAGAACTGAGCTAGAAAGTACAGCACTGGCTTCTCTCCTGATCCCAGGTGAGTATTTCAGAAATCGTTATTCGGCTGATTTTAGATGAATATTTTAAAGTTTCAAAACTCCACACTTAGAAGAAATTGCAGTGAAAACCAGTCAATGTAAGCCTATGGAAGGAAAGTGAGTTATCGGCTTTCAGGTGAGTACTCCACTGGTGAGGTTAAGTTTCTGGGCATAGACTCGGGGGTCTCCCAGGGTCGGAAAGGTACAGTTATTACACCCTCAGCGGCACAGGGGCAGCCGGGTGCAGAGAGAGTACGCCCAATGCAATCCAATGGAGTGTAGGGGGCCTTTGGTTGGTGGCTGCAAGCAGGCAGGCCACGCCGCTGTGGGAGCTGAGCTCCTGGTCACTTACTCAGGGCAATTGGAGAAGTAGGGTAGTAGTTTCACTTCCAGCGGCACTCGTGCGGCTGGGTGCAGGGTGCTTTTGAGCAGTCGGGCGCTCAATGTTATCCAATGGGAAAGTTATAAAGTGAACAAAGGCTGCAGGCTCGGGGACGGAGATTCTTCAGGTGTGACCACCACTTCGAGAGGTAAGTTGGGATCTTGGAGAAGAGGTAAGTACCCCAAAGGAAGGCACAGGGGGCCGTGGGGCGCCGGGTACAGGGGTGTCTTTTGGTGTTGGGAAATCTTACCCTCAGCTGGTCGCGGTTGGTGGGGTCCCTGGTTCTGAGGCTGCAGGCGTCATCTGGGTCGTCGAAGAGGGTCTTTGGGCACTGAACTTCGGGTCCCAGTCGCCGGGGGGACATCCTCGTGGTGTTGGTTCACTCAGGCACAGGCCGGGCTCGGGGTGCAGAGTGGGCTAGATTCACGGTTCCTGGCTGGCACCAGGGGTATTGCTGTTTGAGCAGAACCACTGCTCATGGTAGTCCCAGTCTTTTAGATGAGCAAGGCAGGCAGGTCCTCCGGGGTTTTCAAGGTTGCTGTCCGCAGGAGACGCCGAGGTTTAGCAGGAGCAGGTTCAAGGATCAACAGGCCTGTAGGGTTCTGGGGCCAAGTCAGTTGGTGTCGTCCTTTTGTTCGCAGCAGGTCTTCCTGTTCTTCTTGTTTTCAAATCGGGATCCGAGGAAGGGAGGTTCAGGGTGCCCCCAAATACTACATTTAGGGGCGTTACAGGTAGGTCAAGGGCAGGGACGAATAGGCCCCTGTCCAGGGGTGAGTACACCCCTATCCTGCTCCTCTCCTGTGGGAGGGGGCAGGGGACTAGCTCTGATTGGGCAGGGCTCCCCATCCTCAAGATGGTGGTAGCCCAGAGTTGTGCTTTTCCTCGCCTCTCCCACCTGAGGGGTGGAGTTGGCACAGGCTGGGACACCCCCTTTCCTCACCTAGGGTTTCCCACCTGTCTTACCGCCCGAGTGGGGGTCAGAACCGGTGGAGGCCAGTTGCTGAGTACAGCAATTGCCTGGGGAAGCTCACAAAAGGCAGCATGCCTTTGAAGCTTCCTCTGCCCATACTGCGGGAGTAGGCGTGGCACCTCGTCCGGGATGTGCATTGTTTCAGGACCCCGAGAGGCTGCAAGCTCTCGACCCAGGGGTCCAGAAACATGTCTGGTGGTGGCAGCCTCGGTAGCCAAGCAGTCAGGACACTGTGAGTTGGTTAGTTTTCAGGAGACATCTCTAAGATGCCCTCTGTAGAGCATTTGGCATTAAATCCCACACTGGCAAGAGTGTGGGTTTAATGTGCTAGAGAAGTTTGATATCAAACTTCTCAGTCTTCAGTGTAGCCATCATGGTGCTGTGGAGTTCGTAATGACAACCTCCCAGCACCATGTACTCTTAAGGGCATCACTGCACTTAGAGTGCCCAGGAATGGCCCTGGGTACTGTAGGGGCTCATGCATCTGTGCCCACACCACTGGCATAGTGCACCCAGCTAGAGGGCTGACTGATGTATGCCAGGGCAGTGTGTTTGTGGGCATGGGACACAGAGATGTGTGCCATGTCGACTCTGTTTAGTTCTGCACCAGGACACTCAGCCTGCAAAGGCAGTGTGTGTGTGTCAAGGTACAGGGCCCATAAGTGCTGCAGCCCTTAGAGGTCTTCTCTGGTCACAATGCCCTGGGTACCTAGGGTACCATTTACCAGGGGCTGACATGTGGCCAGAGATGCCAATTGGTTTTAGTTTCAACAGTTTTAGGGAAGGAACACAGGCCCTGGGCACCTGATTGGCAGGAGCCCAGGGCACACACAGTCAAAGCACATCAGCAATTCAGAATAAAGTTGGGGCATACCATGCAGGAAAGATGGCACTTTCTCATACCTGGCAAGCCGGACACCCATATAAGAACTTGTAGCACAAGCAGACCAGGTCAATGGCCACGGAGACCACATGAAGGAACGTTGCCAGCAAAATACTACTGTGTAAGAGCACAGCAGACATCAAAAAATGAAGCGTAACAACAATAGACTAGGGCATGCGAAAAGTACCAACAGACATGAGGAAGCCGAACCGGACAGGACAATGTCCAGGCCCAGAAGCGACATACGCCCCTCGCCCGGGAGGAACCACGGTCCCCCGCAAGACAGAGGAGGAGATGGAGCTAGGCAGGATGGTGGAAACAGTCAGGACCAATCTCAAGGTCCCGGGACCCAAGAAGCAAGTATCCTGAAGAGAACACTCCCCTTGAGAGTGTTATAGAATGAACCCGAAGCAGAAGCGTGGAAAACACCTGCGCAGGAGCAGCGGGAATGTGGAAAAACTGCTTTTAGGAAAGTGGCCAGGAAACGAGGCCATAAGACAGTGTACAGCAGAGACGGGCATGGCAAATCTGCTACCTTGAAAGACAAACCCAGTAAGGGCTGTGTATCCAGGTTTGCGCCATTAGTAATAAGTGTGCCACAAAGCAGCTTTTGTCCCTGGCGCAAAGCGAAGACAGGGCGTCAGATGTGAAAGAACTGCACCTGAAGTGAAGGGAACAAGGGCCCGAAAGATCGTGGCTGTCAAAAGAAGAGCAGCCACTATAGACCAGAGGATCACTGCAATGCTGAAAGGACCTCATCAAGGCACAGCAAGTGAGGCCAGACGGCAAGGAACCCACGCCTAGGCCTAGAAGCACAACAAACAACTGGAACCATTTGCAACCAAAGTGCAATACAGTGCTGCTAACGGGAGTATTGCAGCAGAAAAATAGGACAGCCTGACCCCCCGAAAGATGTCCGTGAGGAAGACTTCATAGGAGCGTACCATGGCTAAGGCACTCACCCCATAGCCAGCAAATACCCCACATAGGGTAAAACACACATTCAGAGCGGAAGGATGACAAAACCAGCTATCCGGTTTACTGAACAAATACTGAAATGGTGGAACAACCGTTTACACTATCCAGGCACTAGGCACCTGGGTCTGTGTCCTTTTTGGTTTTTAACTGAAAAAAAATCAAACCAACAATCAACATTGCCTATGCCAAAGAAAAACATAGGGCAGGAAGTCGCGCCACAAGATTTACGGTAGCCCAGACAAGAGGCGGGAGACCGCCGAATCCCCGTGGCAGTCAAAAAGGTCCTTGCCATTGAAGTAAGAGTTACTTACCTTCGGTAACGATGTATCTGGTAGAGACGATTCTAGGCGCAGATTCCTTAACGTAGAATTATACCCAGGCGTAAGACTGGATCCGGAAATTTTTCTTTGCCACACCATCTCTGCGTGCCCTGGGTGGTACCACGTGACTCCGCCCTGACGTCGTCCGCGGGCGTGACGTCAGCAAGGTCACGCAAGGTCACGTAAGCCCCACCTGGCACGCCAACGTTCGTTTTCTTCGGAGAACTTTTCCACGCCACAACGCGGAGGCATCTCAAACAGAAACTGTGAGAATATGGGAACAGTGTGTGAAAAAAATCAGATAAACAAACAGGAAAGAAACGAATGGTGAGGAACAGCACCATCCGGGAGAGTGCCAGGCATTGTGGCACCAAAAGTCATAGATGGGAAGAGCAGAGCATAGCTACTGCAAGGCAACCTTGCAAGTAGATACATCATCATCCCTGGGGGCCGAATAGCATGTGAAGTTGGTCACAGCAGACGAAAGGGGCCTGCAACCCCAGTTTATAAACAATGAGGGACAAAAAGGTCAGAACGGAAGAGTAACGACAATTCACCCCAAGACAACACCAGCAAGGAGATGTGCATTTACTGTAAAGAGCGGAGGTTGAGGCACAGTCAAGAGACCCCAACTCAGAGGACTGCTGAGGAGTCAGAAATTTCAAGCAAAGAAAAAGGGAGAAGAGCATGAGTAGGCCCCACACTGGAAGACCAGGGTGCAGGGACGAAGAAGTACCCATTCACCCACCAGGGGCGTAGCTAGAGCTTGTGGCGCCCGGGGCTATCCCTCAGAATGCCGCCCCTGGAAGGGGGGGGGGGTGTACTTGGGAAGAAAACCGACGAGCACTTGAAAGCGGTCCGAGAGACATGTAGTATCGCCGCTAATAGTTACCTCGATCATGCAAGTTAAATGCACATACATGACACGGTCCAAGGGTTCACAGTTTAATACACCGGTGACAGGCAGTACAAAAGAGAACACACAGACTGCATGATCTATCTGGCGACTCAGAAAAACCGCATGTGACATCCATCAGAGAGCTGCGTGAACAATTAATTGCTGAGAGGAACTGGCAGCTGGCTGGGAAACTCAGGACTTCGTTTTCGAAGAGTAGCGGGCTACTCTGCAATATCATGACCTGATTGATCACCATTAAGGCCCCCAGGTAACTGTTCGGTCTCGTGCTCCTTAAAACCACTAGAATAGAGTCAGCTGCCTGGCAAGTGGTTTGGAATGTGCCTGCTGATGAGCATTCTGAAAATTAAAAGCATTTTTGTTTTCACTGGCACATTAAAGCATTGTGTCAGCTGAATTTATAATTCTGCTATATAAGTTGCAGAGAGATGGAGGAAGGGAGACACTGGCATAGTAAAGAGTGGGCAGAAATAAAGGTTTGGAAAGAGGAGAGAAAGGCAAGAGGAAGGAGGGGGAATAGAAGAGGGAGAAAGGAAAGAGACGTAAGTGGTGAAAGGAAACAGACTGAGGCAAGAAAAAGAAAGTAGAGAGAAAGAGGATGTGTGCCCCTAAAAAGACCAGATGTAAAAATTATTAGGGACAAGAGGGGAAGAGGACGAAAAAGATGAGAGAGAGAGAGAGAGAATGGAGAGGCTTGATGAAAACCAGTGTTTCATTCAAGTTTTCAACCTATGATGCCAGCTCTGTCCCAACTACCAGTGATAAATGAGCTGAGGATGGAACCGCCTTCCCCCCCACAGTGAAATTATCTTTTAATAATTTTATCATATCATAAATCGCCTTCTTCGAGCTGCTGCCTCTCTCTTAAAGGGGCATCATCTGAAGAAAAAGCAACAGGCCTCTCCTGCACCACTAAAGGGCACCACCAGTAAGCATTCCAGAATGCTGTTTATTAGATGACTGCGACGTCTGCTTGGATATTGATACCTATTGTGACTTCATTCACTAGATGGCCCTTTAATGAACGGTATTGGGTAGCATACACAGTATGATTCAGACAGTCTTGTTGCACAAATGGGTGCAATGTCTGATATTTATATGTTTCCCTCAGCTTCGTTCCTTGATTTTGCTCGCCAGAAGGAGTGCAGAAAGCATTGGACAAGTTTGGGGAGGGGGTGATGGGATGGAGCAACAAGGAGTTAGTGTGAATGAAGCAGTGTTTAGGAGGGAAGCAGCATACATGGGAGTGAGCTAAAAAATGTGCATTCTAATGGAGTCCTGAAAGGAAAAGTTTAAAAGTTCCCTGAATGGGAACATTGGAAGGATACGAGTGAGCCAATCAAAATGATGATAAAGACATATGCCCCCTGGGAGGGCCAAACACAAGAAGAAGAAGAAAAGCCATAGAGTAAGAAGCAAGCGACCGTGAGTGGTCATGTGGCTCAGTGGACTAATGCACCCACTGCTGAGGCCTGTGTTCGACCTCATGGTCACAGGTTCAAATCCCAGCAGGTCCACTAAACCTTTCATCCATCTGAGGTCGATAAAATGAGTACCATTGAGTTGGGTAACAATAAACATCTGATATTCAGCGCCAAGATGCCTAATGTCTGTGTGCTTATCCCGTGTTCTTTTTTTGCCTTAGAGCTTCTCCCCCACCCCCAAGTTGTGCCCTCTTTTGTTGGTTTCTTCTCCCATCGTTATTTTCTCTCTCCGGTAGGCCTCCTTTTTTCCGTACCCACTCATCCCGTTACTTCCTCCTCTCTGTGTTGCCCCCTGATCCTTGCTTCTTCTTCCCCCTGTATTGCTTCACCTAACAGCACTACTGGTTACTTACCCCTCCCCCTCACAGTGTTTCTTCACCCAACCAGCTTATCCCATAAGGTAGCTGCCAAAGATCAGTCAGTCAGTCAGTTACATAATAGGGTCAGGTCTTAATAGGGAAGCACAGTTTTCTCTCACACTCCCTCTGCCACCAGATACTAACTGCTAAACAGTGTTTAATTAAGATGCAAAAAGCATATTTGCTAATATATTGCCACTCAATCAGTGAAATAAATAAAATATACATGTTGACACAGAAGCAGCCAAGGAGTTCACTACGCGTGCCTTCAAAATCTGTTCCACCAGCAGGCAACTGGTTTGAATCCTGGGGGGGCCGCCCAGTTCATCATGCTTGTGATGTCGATAAATTTGTACATTTGAGTGGGGGGTGTTCTTTTTATAGTAGTCTGCATCTGTTGCAGTCTGTTAATATTGATAAATATATGTATGTATAATAAAACGTGCAATGTCTGATATTTATAAGTTTCCCTCAGCTTCGTTCATTGATTTTGCTCGCCAGAAAGTGTCACTCATTGCCATAGAAATGTCACTCATAATTACACTGAAAAAAATTATTAAAATGTCATTCATTAGAATCTGAAACCTTGGCAGTTATGCATGATGAGCCACTCAGCCGCCCACCCCTCTGAAAACGCTTAGGTAGCTGAGCTACTGTTGCTCACCTCTTACCTCACTCTCTCCAGGGTCTCTACTTTATGGCAGGCAGGGGTGGTTGGTTCGAACTTTAAGTTCGAACTTCATTCACCTAGTCACTTCAAGTTCTGCTGCTCTCTGACTGCAGCAGCCAAACTCCAGAGCCAACAAATCGTCCAGCCACTAATCACCCAGCCACTTACTGCATAGCTGCCAAGGTTTCAGATTGCTATGTGTGACATTTTCATACTTCCTGTGTAATTGTGAGTGACATTTCAACGATTATGAGTGACACTTTCTCAAGAGCAAAATCACGGAAAGAAGACGAGGTAAACATTTAAATATCAGAAATTACACCCATTTGAGCAACAAGAAACTGAGAAGATCTGAAAACTGCTGCACAGCACCAGAAATGAAAGGGTGACTGCAGTTCTCAGTAACAGATGGCATAAACTGCAGCTGCTCAGAAGATATTATTAATCTGATCATTCATGACCACACAGTATCCTATGACCACACAGTATCCGAAAAAGCACATTTTATAGCATAGCAAGTGCAGCTAAGCGATTATACTGTCTCTCCGTCTCAAGCACGTAAACTGGCAGGTTTTCTGACTTCTTATGTGTCACATTTTCATGATTTCATTGTACATATGAGTGACATTCAATGGCAACATAACACAACATATGTAACACATACAGTGACACTTCCACAAGTCAAATCAAGCAATGAAGTGCATTAAAATAGAGATCCGAAATTACACACTTTCAAGTAATGAGAAGTTTCAAAAAGACGAAACGACTATAAAATACCTGAAAAGGAAGTTCACTCACCTACTGCCCCTTTCTAAGATGATCGTACTGTCATCTGTCAGGGGTTCAGTGCTGCAGAGAGTGTGGCCTCTAAATGCGGCCTCAATAGGTACTCACTTAGGATTGCCACTTTTTGCAGAAAAAATACAAGCCACCATTCCTTTAACAGTTTGCTTAGGCCTTGACTTAATTTTTAAGGGAACTTTATATGAAATTGTCCGTATTTATTTTTGAAATACACTTTCTGTCTTTGTTTAAATTATCAGTCAGGTGTTCTTAGGGCAGCTTGGGAACACAATAATGTTTTTATATCATATGCACGGTTTAAAGTATGTACAAATATGGGTAAAATACCTTTTGTATTTGTCAAGATATTAAAACGCTTACTGTACTGGTGTCGGTTTTCTAATGCAGTTTTCTCTGATAATTTAGCTGAATGTTGTTGGTCCTGGCATGATAGTAGACAGGCTGAAGCAGTGGTTATCCTTAGTGGGGCTCAGTACTGCAGCGTGTTCTGGCATTCATTACACTGGACTGCTTTCGTCTTAGGCATCGTGCAGGTGCACACTACACCAGACGCTGAGGCAGGAAATTGACAATCAGACACATGCACTAGTTGGGCATATGTCTTGCTGGGCCGGCGGACCAATAATTATATCATGATGCCATGTTTGTAGCCAGCGTATGCCGACAGGGCCCCTTGGCTCCTACCCTGGCATTTGCATTCCGGGGTGACGGTGACTCCACAGCGGCCGAGGCCACTCAGGCGTCATGCTGATGAGTGATGCTGCACGCGTCCAACACGACACCAGTAAATGTGCCCAGCACCGTCCACACACACTGAGTGAGTTCATGCGCCAGGACGAGGACAGGACAGTTACTCGGTCTGCCCCCGGCACGCAGCAATCCATCTCCGGTCGAGTTCCCGCTTAAGTTCCTACCAATCCCAACCTCACTTCCTACATCCAGGATGTGAGGTCACATCCCTCCCCCTCCCCGGCGGCACCAGTAGGCAACCACTGCTGAGGGCAGGCCCCGCCCGCCGCGAGTTACAGTGTCGGAATAAGCAAAGAGGCCTGCACTGTACATAACTGGGCCGCGCGCGCAAATAAATTATAAATGCGGCCGCGGCCGCAACGGGCCACCAGTGCCACCCCCAAAACAGTGCCGCCTGGGGCGGACCGCCCCCCCCGCCCCCCCCTAGCTACGCGGTTGTCACCCACCAACCAATCACCAGAAAGGAAGGAGTGGATCAAACAGAACGAGCATCCCACTAGGGAGGAAGTGAAAGAAGGCACTCGCCGAAGACAAAAACCACCCGGAGACAGGCGAGTGCAGAAGACCAAGCTGAAGGTCCTTGCAGAATGGGGAGGAAGGGCGGGTTGTGAAGGAATCTGCAGCTAGAATCGCAGATACATCGTTACCGAAGGTAAGTAACTCGTACATCTGATAGAGACTACTAGCCGCAGATTCCTTAACATAGAATAGATACCCTCGCCATACCCAGACGGGAGGAGGTATTGCGAGAGAGCCTCCCAGCAGGAAGAAACACAGTGCCCCAGCAGGGTATGTGTACAGGGGACAAGAAGGATGGTCCAGCCCCCACCAAGCAGAAGGAAGCAGGGACGAGGCGAAGGGTGGCCAGGATACCCCCAAGCCCATACAACGTACCAGGGACATCCGCAAAAAGCGGGGCAGACAACAGCAGAGGAGTACAGAGGAAGAATAGAATCATCCCAACTCCAAGGAGAAGAGGTAGAAATAGAGGCAAAGCCCTCCACAGGAGAACACACCTAGTGAAGGGGACAGCTGAATCGGCCTGAGGCTCGAGTCAGCAGACAAGGCAGGAACGTCTCCAGCCGAGAGCATCAGCAACATCCAAGGCCGCACAGAGAATAAACGCGGCCAACGCTCGACCATCCAACACATGGTGTCGTATATCAGCGCGGGAACCCTCATGGGAGACATGAGAAAGAAGGGACTCCACAGAATCCTACAGGCTGGAGGTAGCCCTGGCCAACACACAAAGAGTGTCTAGCACCGGCAATGCAGCACTGGATGAAGCGAAGATGTTACGCCCCCAGGAACCCAACCACCGGGCCTCCAGTGACGGAGGAAACACCACAGGCAAGGACGGAAAAGCAGTCCGCAGAAGAGAGCCCGGAGTAGAAGGGTGGAAGGAAAGACAAACTGGGTCGTGCAGAGCAGGAGAGTGGTGATGCAGCAGAGGCTGAGGGACCGGATCACCCGTGGCAGGACGCCCTCAAGTCCCCAGAAGAGAGTAGTGGAGTGACGCTTCGAAAGGAAGGAACAGTTCCCGTCCACCAGAGCCCTGGTGGAGAACTTCCAAGAGGTTATCTGTAGGGGATGGGGTTACCCATTTGCAAAATACCAGCAGCCGTGAAATTAGACCTAACAAAGGCAACACTGGCCTCCGTAGGGCGCCGCGGGGGAGAAAGCAATTCCTCTGTGGGCGACGGCTGCAAACTGAGCCGTCCGTCCCAAAGTCCAGCTGGAGGGGGAAGCGGCCAGCCCCTGAATGGTGGGGGATGCACAGACGAGTGTGGAACCTGAGGGACCCCCGGGTAAGGCAGAGAAGCTGGTAGAGGAACCAACCGCGAGATGCGGAAAAGGAGGTCTGAGGATTGAGGCTGCGGGGACGGCAAGGAGCCATCCCTGGAAGACGCGGGTGAAAAAGCAACGATGCGGCGTCATGTCTCCGGAGAGGAAGCGACGAGGAGATGACAAACCTCCGGAGATTAATCAAGGACCAGACGCCTGCATGGCGCCGTGGAGTCAGCTACAGGCGCCGGCTCAATGTCGATCAGCACCGGAGTGGACATTGGCGTCGCCGAGTCCACCTACATCACCACGTGCTCCCTGGGAGAATGGGGCGGAGCCGGATCTGGTTCAGCTAAGGAACAGAGCCCAGAAGGCGCCGGCTCGACCTCACACGGGGCAGCCGCCCACGTAGAGGACTTGGGGATATTCTAAGTTAAGAAATCTGCGGCTAGATGTCTGTCAGATAACATCTATAACCTGATAGGATTAAAACATAAATTCGCGTCAGCTTACCATTACCAAAGCAATGGCACTGTATAAAAGCACAATGGGTTATTAAAAAAGAAAATAGTAACATTTGTGCCACCCTCAAGAAGAAATGGTTACACGGTTTACCCCTGGTCTTATTTGCACTGAAGCACAAGTTAGTACTTGTGTAACAATATGTCGAGCCATGGCCCCGAAGGCCTTGCGGGAGCGGCGCCGGAAGTTGCTGGAGGTCAAGCACTCCTCTCACCGCAGCTTCGGGTCTATCACCGTTCACGAGACTGCTCGCGGGACCGGAACCATCGCTCTTCGGGCGCTAAGTCTTTGCCTTCGGATTCCGGTAAGCGACGCAAGAAAAAGAAGTCAAAGAAGCGTGTTCGGTCTCCGACGTCCCCCCGTCACTTCCTGGAGGCGGACGAGGGGGACAGGGGCACTTCCCCTGCTGTTCCTCTGGAGCCAGTGTGTTCCGCAACCTACCCGCTATACCTGGGTTGGTCGGCGACTCCTGAACAGATGCAAGAGTTTCACTGGCGCCGTACGCGCAGAGATGACGTCACAAAGACTACTTAGGCGCCACCCATGCGCGCTGACGTCCGTTCTGTACACGACTTTCCGCGTTGAAACACAGAGCCATGCATTAAACTGACCATTGGGGCATAAAACTAGGGCCCTAACAGCGGATGACCTTAACCCTAGTAATCAATTCGCAGAACGGGGAGGATGGGCGGGGCGGTAAGGAATCTATCACTAACTAATATCTCTTATAGATATATAGTTACACAAGTAGTAACTTGTGCATCTGAAAGAGACGTTAGTGATAGATTCCTTACCTTCGAATAGATACCCCAGCAATACCAACCCCGGTGGTGGGTCTGCGAACAAGATTACACCAAGAAGTCACGGAGCACAGATTGGCCAAAGAAGCCATCTCTCGGAACTTGTCTGTCAAGGCAGTAGCGCTTGGTAAACGTGTGCAGCGAGGCCCACATAGCTGCCTGACAAATGTCCTGCAAGGGAACGCCGCGTCCCAAGGCAGTAGTGGCTGCAGTTGCCCTGGTGGAATGGGCACGCATGTCCACAGAAGGCTCCTTTTCGGCCAAGGAGTAACATGTTTTGATGCACAGAATGACCCACAGGGATATGGTCCATTTATGCACAGCCCGACCTTTTTTGGCGCCCACGTAGCCAACAAAGATCTGATCATCCATCGGGAACTGGTGCATACGCTGCAGATAGAATGATAGCGCACATTTAGGGTCCAGAAGCCTCTCCTCTTCCCTGGAAGGATGCGGAAAAAAGGTGGGCAAAGTTATGGTCTGCCTGATGTGAAAGGGCGTAACAACCTTTGGCAATAAAGAAGGGCGGGCCCTTAACACCACCTTCTCCGGATGAAGAGAAAGGAAAGGAGGTTTGGAAGAAAGAGCGTGGAGCTCACTCACTCTTCTGGCAGAGGCAATAGCTACCAGGAAAGCCGTTTTCAAGGTGAGAAGACGTAAAGGTCAGTTATGAAGGGGCTCAAAAGGAGCACACATCAGAAAAGTCAAGACAAGATTCAAGTCCCACTGAGGCATTATGAAGGGCACAGGTGGGAACGTATGCGTAATGCCTTTAAGGAAACAGTTAACAACCGGGGACTTGAAAAGAGAAGGCTGATCTAGAAGCAGTAGGAAGGCGGGGATGGTTGAAAGATAACCTTTGATAGTGCCCAGAGCAGAGCCCTGCTGGGCCAAAGAGAGAAGGAACAGAAGAACCTCAGAAAGAGGGGCAGAAAGGGGATCCACAGCCTTTGCTGTGCACCATGCCACAAATCTGTTCCACCTGCAGGCTTATACCGTTTTGGTGGAGGGATGCCTGGCTGCCAGAATGAAATCACAGACTTCGGGAGGAAGATCGAAAGGTGTCAACTGTCGCCGCTCAATCTCCATGCATGGAGATGGAGGCTGGACAGGTTCGGGTGCAGGACCGACCCCTGCTGCCGCGACAGAAGATCCTGCCGAAGAGGCAGACGGATCGGGGGATCGACGCTCATACTGAGTAGCTCGGGATACCATACTCTTCGAGCCCAGTCCAGAGCCACAAGAATGACTTGGGCCCGGTCGCGCCTAATCTTCTTCAGCACTCTGGGCAGAAGTGGTATAGGCGGAAAGGGGTACAATAGACGGCAGCTCCACTCATGACTCAAAGCACCTCTGAGCGAGTGCCGCCTTGGAAATTCCAACACGCAGAACTGATGACATTGCGTGTTCTCTTTGGTGGCGAATAGATCTAACCAAGGCTATCCCCACTGCAGAAAGAGACCTTGCGCCTCGTCCGAGTTCAGACTCCATTCGTTATCCACCATGCACCGGCGGCTGAGTTTGTCCGCCCTGGCGTTCAGAGAACCTGCCAGGTGTTGAACCACCAAGGTAATGCCTTGATGTTCCAGCCATGTCCAGAGGCGCAGAGCCTCCTGACATAGGGCCAACGACCCCACCTACCATGGCAGTGGTGTTGTCCATGCACACCTGCACTACACTTCCCTGGACAAAGGGAAGGAATGCCTTCAGTGCAAGCTGGATCATACATAGCTCCAGAAGGTTGATATGGAGCCGTGGATCCGCTGGAGACCAGAGGCCTCCGATCTCCGCCTCTCCCATGTGGCCTGCCCATCCCAGAAGGGACGCATCCGTCACCACTGTGTGCTCCGGTTGGGGAAGGGAGAGGGATCTGCCACTGACCTAATCGCAATTCGTGAGCCACCACTGCAACTGTAGTGCAGCGCCCTCCGAGACGTGATCGGACAGGTTGTCCTGATGCTGTGCCCACTGGAACTTTAGGTCCCGCATATGACATCTGGCATGCGTCACCAGCAGGATGCAGGAGGCCATCAGGCCCAGAAGCCGGAGGGTCATCCTGACTGAAACCCTGGATAGAGACTGAAAGAGCAGAATCAAAGCCTTAATATCCCGGACTCGCTGATCGGGAGGATAAACCCGAAACAGCGTTGAATCCAGAACTGCTTCAATGAGCTTCTGAGAGGGACTCAGGTACGACTTCGGCACACTGATTGAGAACCCCAGCAAATGTAGGAGGTCGGCCATAGCCTGGAGGTGTGTGACGACTGCCTGGGGCGAGAATCCTTCAACAGCCAGTCGTCGAGGTAGAGGAAGACTGACACCCCTGACCTGCGCAGATGAGCTGTGACCACCGCCATCCCCTTCGTGAACACTCAAGGGGCACTGGTTAGGCCACCGTGAACCGCAGGTAGCGCCGATGGGCCGGCAGGACGGGAATGTGAAAATAAGCGTCCTGCAAGTCCAACGATATCATCCAGTCTCCAGGGTCCAGGGCAGCCAGGACCTGAGCCAGAGTCATCATCTTGAACTTTTTCCGAAGAAAGCGATTGACGTCCCAGAGGTCCAAGATGGGGCGCAGGCCCCCCTTGTCCTTCTTGGGGACCAGAAAGTAGAGGGAATAACAACATCTCCCTACTTCCTGACCGGGAACGCTATCGATGGCCCCCTTGGGAAGGAGGGCCGTGCCTTCCTGACGGAGAAGAGCCAAATGATCCCCTGACATGCAGTGGTACCGAGGTGGCATGGCTGGAGGAGAGGACAGAAAGGGGAGCGAGTAGTCTTGGCAGATTATCCGCAGCACCCACTTGTCCGATGTAATTTCGCGCCAGTGGTGGAGGTGGTGGCGGCGGACCCTGCCACCCACCAGCGGGGTTGGAGGTGGACTGACCCGCACGCTGGTTACCAGACCCGCCCCTGCGGAATCCACGGCCACGGCGAGGCTGGTTCTGCACAGGCTTGTTGGAGGAGCATGCTTGGGCGCCCTTGCCCTGGCCATTAAAGGAACGAAATGCAGGTGTGGCAGGGGTCTTTGTGGAAAGACCCAAAGACTTGGCCATGGCCAGAGTCTCTTAAAAGCGCTCCAGGGCACTGTCGGCCTTATCAACAAAAAGGCGGGAGCCATCAAAGGTCATGTCCATGAGCGAGCCCTGGACATCGGGTGAGAACCCAGTGGAACGCAACCAGGCGTGGCGCTGCAACGCCAGTCATGGAAATCGCTCTGCCCAATTAATCAGCGGTGTCCAAACCACACCTTATGGCAAACTTCGCCCCAACCTTGCCTTCCGCAATCGCTTGGGAAAGGACAGCCTGGACATCCTCAGAACACTGAGGCAAGACCTCGGCTACCGAATCCCACGCGGTGTGGGAGTAATGGCCCAAAAAGCAGGCGATGTTAACCGACCGCAACCCCAAGCAGGCTGAGAAGAAAAACCTCTTGCAAAATTGGTCCAGCCTTTTAGAGTCCTTATCAGGCGGAGCCGTGGGAAAGGCACTCTGCGATGTCAGGGCATGAATGACCAGGCTCTCTGGCGTGGGGTGAGTGGTCGAGAAGTTAGACACCGGGCGGTGACGCCTAGCGAGGTTTTTATCCACTGGTGCCCCCGAGGCCGGTCGCAATCAAGTGCCCAGGAGGACTTCGGTGAGAGCCTCATTGAAAGGGAGCAGCAGCTCCGACGACGTAGATACCGTCTGAAGCACCTCCATAAGGAGGTTGGTCTTAAGGGCCACCGTAGGGAGGTCGAGATGGAGAGCCTCCGCAGCCGGGTGTAGGAAGCGCCCTCCTCCATAGTAGGTGGAGAGGCAAACCCCGGGTCAGAAGACACCAAGCTCGCTCGCATCATGAAGGTCGTCCACCCAATCCTGTTCGGAGTCACACTGCAGGGCAAGAGGGTCATCGGAGCTGTCACAGTCCTTGTCCGGCTCCGTAGTAGAGGGAGCCGGCGGCGGCAGTAGGCCCGGAGCCAGAGAGGGGGCAAGCGGCGTCGGGAACGGGGCCAAAAACGGAGCCAGTCGGAGCCGAGCCGGCGCCATATCCCAATGCGGATCCCAGGCCGGAACGAAATGGTCAGAGGGCAGGGGTGGGATAAACGGCACCCAGTGCGGTGCCAGGGGCAAGGGTGGCGCTGGGGCCAGCGGCGCTGCACCTTCTGGCGCCGGAGGATCCTGTGGACTGGGGCTGGGGCTGGTGCCTGTGGCGGTGTTGCCGGGCCAACAAGATCTGGACATGGGACCGTGGGGCCCGAAGCCGCGCCGGCGGGAGCCCAGGGCCTAAAAAGGCGGTCCATGGCAGCAAGAAACTCTTGCATCTGTTCGGGAGTCGCCGACAGACCAGGGTATAGCAGGTAGGCTGCGGGACTCCCCAAGAGGCACCGCAGGGGTGGAGCCCCCCTCTTCCGCCTCTGGGGAGCGACGGGGGGATGTCTGAGTGCGAACACGCTTCTTCAACTTCTTTTTATGGCGTCCCTTACCGGAATCCAAAGGAGAAGACTTAGAGCCAGAGGAGCGACGGCTCCGGTCCCGCGAGCGGTCTCGTGAACAGCCCCTAGATCTGGAGCGGCGGTGAGAGGAGTGCCGGACCTCTAGCAACTTCCGGCGCCGCTCCCGCAAGGCCTTCGGGCCATGGCTCAACTCCCGACAGTCCCGGGAGTCATGGTCAGTCTACAAGCAGTAGAGGCACACATCGTGGGGGTCCCCCACCGACATGTTACGGCAGCACGACTCACAAGACTTAAATCCTGGTATCCCTACGTGCACCAGGAGACAAGAGGGGGAGACAAAAGTCTAAAAAAAGTAGTCAAAAATTGACTGAGGTACGTGCTCAATCTGGATCTGCACTTTTGGCGCGGAAAAAGATTGAACTGACGTCAGCGCGCATGGGTGGCGCCTAAGTAGTCTCTGAGACGCCATCTCGGCGCATACGACGCCAGCGACGTCCGCGCAAGGGTACTGCTAACCAAAACTTTCCAGAGCCAGTCTGACGCCTGGGGATATTCTAAGGTAAAGAATCTACCACTAACGTGTCTCTTTCAGATAAACACACCTAGCAGCGATTACCATCTCAGACCACACCAGATTGCGACTGGTAGACTCATAGGGATGCCCATCCCACCAATTGGGGCTAGGTTAATGTGGAGGCTAGCTCCAAAGCTTTGGGTGATGAGCTGCATGTATACTTATCAGAATTAACAAAGACTGCTAGGTTGATGTCCAAAAATGTCAGCCACAGAAAATCTAAGAGCACCAACGTCAAACTGCCATATCCAACACCTCAGCCTGAATAAGATGTGTAGGTTTGAAACTTTGTAAGAAAGCGGCTAGGTTTGAGCGGCCATAGCGGGCGGTTTTTCAACACCAATAGTCCTCTAGCTGGAGGTAAAAAGTATGTGGATCCACCTCTCCAATAAGTGGTTGAACACCCTCCCAACGCAGCCTCCATGAACTAAAAACTGCTAATATTTTTGAACTGGTCAGAAAGAAAACCACCACCGGAACACAGATGACTCCCAGGGGACACATACCTCGAACTGCAGTATCACGACAAAAGTTATGTATACTTGTATGGTTATGTATGATCTGCTTACTAGGGATAGTCTCACACTTAAGTACTACAGAGAAACTGTTGACTCAAAAGAGATTCATTAATGGGCAGCTACAGTGCCAGCGTAGGGACCTCTCGTTCGCCACCTACCATTACACAAAACATAACACCAGTATCCCCCACATGCACTGCACAGCACCCTTTTACATAACATGTTTTCAGCACATGATCACAGTCTGCTCCCAAGCATCAGCCAGGTAGGCGCAGACAGGCTGAACTTGTCCCAAGAAGTAGCCCCTGAGAAAGGAAAATGCCTTATACACCTCTGCCTATACATAATAAGGGCCAAGACACAACCCAACATGAAAACACCACTCAGGGTTGTTGTAAACCTAACATGATACAACACCAACCCAACAGCACTATATATCTTCACTGAACCCATGGCTATCCAAACTCTGCTAGACAGGATGCGTAAGAAGGGTACCACAGGGGAGGGTATCACTTGGCCCAGAGAGTTACGGGAGAAGAGATTTTTGGAGGTAGACAAACCCTCAACTCTGGGCACATACACGTCTGCTTCTGCGTCCATCTGAGGACCAACAGTGGCGCTTAGTGTATCCGGGGTAGTCTTCTTTAACAAGTAGTCGCCCGAAATGGAGTTCCTATGTATGGCCGTCCGGCTCGGGGAATACGTCGCAAGGGGGAGGGTTTAATGAAAGTATGACTAACCAATGTCAGGAAATCTGGGACAATGAAGTGGGTGTTACTATATACTATATATTCCAGATAAGCAATAGGGCACTTCCACGCTTATGGATTTTTATTGGCAGTGTGGCGTGCATGCCTATACTCAGCTGGCTCCTGGATAGAGAGGACTTGATTCACTGGTCATGCTGCACACACTTAGCCTCGTCATTCCTGGAGAAGACACAGTTGTGCAAAGCTCCAGCAGAACAAGAGGCAGGAGCACAAGGGTACTGCCAAGGCGCACGGCAGTGGACCAGAAAGAGCAGGCGTGTGCAGCCGGCAGCTGGCAAATCCCATGAAGCAGTGCACCCAGAACAACCCAAGCGCGAGACAAAGGCAAAGGCCAGAGAAATCCAGAACAACCCACAAAGGAAGACCGTTCCAGACACAAACTAACCCACGAAAAGAAGTGGGACCAGCCATAAGAGAAAGAGGAGAAATAAGTAGGACGAACCCAAGCAGTCGACCAGAACACAGGAAAATACTAGGAAAATCGTAGCCCCGCTAAAGCACAAGACAGAGGACCAGGCCGAAACGCTGGACAAAAAGGCGGAAACACCACAACACACCATAGACAGCATAGACAGCATGCCAAAGCCGGTCTAGCCATGTAGTGGATACTGAGAATGACAGAACCTGGAGCAGCGCAAGCGGTGCAAAGACAAAGACAAAAGAGACCGCAGCCAACGGTATACAGGGATGCCAGGAAAGGCGAGGAACCCGAAAAAATGGGTCCACACCCTCCCAGCTTAGGACAGAGCATTACAATATCTACAAGTACCCTACTTAGGGTATGACACGTTCCAAAGAAAACACGGGAACGCATATTAGGGAAAAAATCCAGCAGCAGAGAACAAGAACATAAAGGACTTGTAGGTAGCACTACAGATGGCTTACCGATCAGCCAACAAATACACAAAGGCCAAAGGGGCTGTATCAGCAGCCAACAGTACAGAGGGGCCAACCTAAGGACCCAGAAGGCACGTCAAACCACACAGAACACACATACTGGCCAACCGAAACACTAGTCTCCAGAAAAAAGGTGGGATAAAGCCTCCCATAAGCACCGGAGGACCAACAAGCCAAGCTTACGGAGCGGGAGAAGGACAGAGCCCCGCAAGGAGCCGTTGAATGGCAGAGTCCGCGTGGGTGTTAAATAAAAGAACCCCATCAAAAGGCAGGTCAACCAGACGCTCCCTAATATTCTCTGGAAAAACGCCATCCCGCAACTATGCATGGCGTTGGAGAGCCACAGAACTTGCCATAGCTCGGCCGAGAGCGTCAGCAACATCCAAGGCAGAACGGAGAATAAACGCGGCCAACTCCCGGCCAACCAATAGATGGTGCGGCAGATCAGCGCGGACTCCTTCGTGGGAGACACGAGACAGAAAGGACTCCACAGAATCCCACAGGCTGGAGGTAGCCCTGGCCAACACACAAAGTGTGTAGAGCGTTCGCAAAGCAGCACTAGAGGAAGCGAAGATGTTACGCCCCCATGAATCCAACCACCGGGCCTCCCGTGACGGATTAAACAACACTGAAGGCAAGGAAGGAAAAGCAGTCTGCAGGAGAGGGCCCTGGGTAGAAGGGTGGAAAGAAATGCAAACTGGATCGTGCGCAGCAGGACGGTGGCGGTGTAGGAGTGGCTGAGGCACCGGATCACCCGTGGCAGGACGCCCCCAGAAGAGAATTGTGGAGCGGAGCTTTAAATGGAAGCAGCCGCTCCCATCCACCAGAGCTCTGGTGGAGAAGTTCTAACCAATGATCCCTAGGGAATGGGGTCACCCATTCGCAAAATGCCAGCGGCCGTGGAAATGGCCCGGACAAAAGCTAAACTCGCCTCTGTAGGGCGTCGCGGGGGGTGTAGGGAAGCATATCCTCCATGGGCGACGGCTCTAAACTAAGCCGTCCATCCCAGAGTCCAGCAGGAGGAAGAAACAGCGAGGCCCTGAGTAGTTGAAGATCCACAGACGAGTGGGGGGCCTGAGGGGCCTCCGGGGAAGGTGGAGAAGCCTGCGGAGCAACCAACAGCGAGTTACGGAAGAGAGTCCGAGAGTTGTGGTAGCGGAGACGGCAAAGAGCCCTCTCTGGGAGATGACAAACCTCCGGAGAGGAGGGAACCTCTGGAGACAAGTCGATGACCCGATGCCGGCACGGCGCCATGGAGTCCGCCACAGATGCTGGTGCGACGTCGATCGGCGCGGTCGCCGGAGCGGTCACCGAGTCGACCTCCACCACTACTTGCATCCTAGGAGAGTGGGGAGGGGTCGGAGCCGGGGTAGCTAAACAACTGCGCCGAAAAGGCGCCGACTCGAACTCCAACGAGGCAGCCGCCTTCGTACAGGGCCGAGAGGCACCCAGGGAGGCACCCCGGACCCTAGCCACCACCTGCGGTGCTGCCAGGGTTGGGGAGGAAAGCCGTCGATCCCGGGTAGGAGTCGGCTCGGCCTCTGGTAAGGCATCCGCCTGGTGGCTCAGGGATGAACCGTGAGTCCAGGCGACCTCTTGCAACACCACAGGGACCCCATCGGCTATTTGCGGTGAGGCAGAGATGCCATGGGTCGAAGAGGGTAACCTTGACAACACCACACCCCAACACCTGAAGCCCAAATCATCGGCACCTCCATTTGGGCCCTAGTCGCCCCGACGCCAGGAAACGGCAGGTAGGGTGGCGATGAGCGAGGCCGCATGTCCCGAGGGGAACCCGCGCCCTCTGCACGATGGGGACCAGGCCTCGGTGACAAGCTATAAGACTTACCGATGGGCAAGCGACGCCCATGGGGCCTCCGCGAAGGACAATGCCATAGTCGGAATCGGTGGTTTCTGGACCCTTCCGAGGTAGGTGACGGACGCAGTGACAAGACCGATCTGGACAAGCGGGCCAAAAGTCGTTTCATCCAGCGCTCCCGTCGGAACTTCGCTTCAGATGCTGGCAAGCGTCACAGTCCGTAGAATCATGGTGCTTGCCCAAACACCACATACAAATCGGGTGAGGGTCCGTCGCCGACATCGGATGCGTACTAGAAGTACACGTCTTGAAGCCCGAAGCATTCGCACACTCTTCCTCAACGTAAAAGTGTGAAAAGAAGGCCGGAAAATAAGTCAGGGACACGATCCGGATCCGCGTTGCACCTGGAAAAGAAGGAAACTGACGTCAGCGCCGGGGTGGGGCTTTTGTGACCTCGCTGACATCAAACCAGCGGACGCCAGGGCGGAGTCACGTGGTACTACCCCCGGAGCGCAGAGATGCTGTGGCAAAGGAGATTTTGCCACAGCATCACTGCGCGCCGGGGGGACGGAATCACACAACTCCACCCTGGCGTAGTCCGGGTCCTTGACGTCAGCGAGGCCACAAGTCCCACCCAGGCGTGCCTACGTCAGTTTTTTTTGGAGAACTTTTCCGCGCACAACGCGGAGCTATCAGACAAAACTGTGGGAGTATTAGTAACAGTGTGCGAAAGAGCAGAAAAATTGAAAAAAGGAATGGTGACGAAAAGCACCATAAGGAGCAGTGTCAACACTGCAGCACCCAAAGGCAGGGAAAGAAAAACGAACAGAGCACAGCCTGAGTGGTCACCCTGCCAGTACGTAGGCAGCCCCCCCTAGAGACAAGGAACACATGTAAAAATGCCATGACCACATGTAGCAGGACTACAACCCCAACCAGGAACAATGAAGGGGAAACAGTCCAAGACAAACAAGGAACGACAAACCTCAATGACAACCCCATCACAGAGTGTGACAACCCCTCAAGGAACAAAGGGCAGAGGCACAGCTAGATGACCCCAACCTAGAAGGTAGCAGAGGGGCCAGAACCCGTAGTAATAAAAGGGAGAGGAAGGGGAGGGAAGAGACTGGAGGGAAGAGACTGAAGGGAAGCCCCAATCATGGAGCAACCAGAGCAGAAAGGCACAGAAGTACCTATAAACCCATCCCCAAATTGTGCCAAAAGAGGAGGAAAGGAACAAAGGACAGGACGAATCATCCCGTCAAAAAGAGAAAAAGAATGCACTCACAGAAGACATATCCACCCACTGGTAGATGAGTGCAGAAGACCAAGGCAAAGGTCCTCGCAGAACGGGGAGGAAGGGCGGGCCATGAAGGAATCTGCTGCTAGAATCATCTTTACTAGATACATAGTTACTAAACGTAAGTAACTCGTACAGATTCCTTAACGTAGAATAGATACCCTAGCCATACCAACAGGGAAGGAGGGTCTGCGAGAGGACCCCACCAGCCTGGACGTAACAGAGGGTCCCACAGGGGACAAGTCCAACGGACAGGGCAAGGAGCCCTGTCCCCCAGGGAAGGGGAACTCCTACAGTCAGAACACCACCGACCCCCAGGTGGATGCGGTAAGAAGAAAAGAAGAGGAAGCCTGTTCACACGCAAGGGCAAGGAAAGAGGAGGCCAAAGCACCCCACGCCTATACAGGGCAACAGAACCTCCATCCAAGGCCAAGCCAAGAAATAGGAAGAAGATCAACCTAGAGACTCCAAGGAGACGAGGTAGAAAGAAGGCAAGCCCCCCCACCGGGAACACACCCCTGCGAAGAGAGTAGCAGAGCCTACGACTGCCCCAAGTCAATAAACCAGACAGAACGGCAGCGACAGCAATAAGGCAGGCGGAAGAAGAAACAGTAGCCCAGGGCACCCAGGAAGACCGGGCAGGCTCACACAACTGGGGCGACCCGCCCCAACAAAGAACAACACCCAAAAGCCAGATCAACGCACAGGTCATGGAGGAGGAGGAAGAGTGGGAAAAGGAAAAGTGGGAGAAGGAAGAGTGGGAGATGGAAGAGTGGGAGAAGGAAGAGTGGGAGAAGGAAGAGTGGGAGGAGGAGGGTGAGGGTGAGGAGGGGGAGGAGGGGGAGGGGGAGGAGGGGGAGGAGGGGGAGGAGGGGGAGGAGGAGGCCGAAGCCCTGCCAAGAACCTCTGGATGGCCTAGTCTGCTGGGGCGGAGAACAAAAGAGTGCCATCGAAGGGAAGATCTACCAGCTGCTCCTGAACATTTTCCGGGAACACTCTGTCCCGAAGCCAAGCATGGCAGTGAAGGGCAACAGAAGAAGCCAATGGCACAACCAAGCACCTCCGAGATGTCCAGAGCGGAGCGAAGAATAAACGCCGCCAGCACCCGGCCATCTAACGCATGGTGCCGCAAATCAACACCAGCACCCGCCTGAGAAGCTGCAGATCCAAGGTACTCCGCAGAGTCCCACAAGCAGGAGGTGGCCCTAGCCAACACACAAAATGTTGAGGGTCAGCAGAGCCGCACTGGTCGAAGCAAACATATTGCGCCCCCAAGAGTTCAACCAGCGGGCCTCCCGTGATGGTGCAGACAAGAGCGATGGAAGGGAGGGAAAGGCGGTCCGCAAAAGGGGGCTACTAGCAGAGGGGTGGAGGGAAAGAAAAACCGGGTCATGCGGTGCAGGAAGGTGCAGAAGGTGTTGTGGCACCGGATCCCCTGGGGCGGGGCGCCCCCACCAGAGAAGAATGGAGCGAACTCTGAGGGGAGCAGCAGCTCCCTCCCACCAGAGCCCTGTTGGATAACTTCCAGAAAATGATCCGCAGGGAAATGGGCAGCCGGATCACCAATGCACAAAATTCCCAAAGCCGTGAAAACAGCGCGAGCGAAGGCCGCAAACGCGTCTCTAGAGCCCCACGGTGGGGAAACTAGCTCCTCTGTGGGCGACGGTTGCAAGCTAAGGCGGCCATCCCCTCAGCCAATTGGAGTGAGGAAGGGCCAGGTCCGGAAAGGAGGAAGAGTCCCGAGGAGTGGGGGACCTGTGGTTCCTCCGGTGAAAACCGCAGCAACGGCGAGGAGCCGTCCTTTGATGACGTCGGGGGGAAAAAGCCACGACGCGGCGGCCCGTCTCCAGTGAGGACAACACCAGCAGGCGCCCAACCTCCGGGGAAGAGGGGGCATCAGAAGACGAGTCCACGACCTGACACCTGTCCGGTGCCGTAGAGTCCGCAACCTGAGGCAGGACGTCGTCGTCGTCCATCACCAAAGGAGACGCCGGACAGGCCTCGGCCACATCACACGGCGCAGGAGACCAGGGCTGGGCCGGAGCCGAGGCGGCTAAGGGACGGCAGCGGAACGGCACCGAATCGACCTCTGGCGAGGCAGCCACCTGCGTGGAGGGACGAGAGGGACCAAGGGAGTGACAAGGAGTCCCCCGCCAGCCTCAACCCAGGAGGGGACGAGAGGGGCTCGCCGACCCCCATGGTGCCGCCAAGGCTGACTCAGCCGCCGGCGTGGAGGAACGAGAGGGGCCCGGGGTGGGACGAGGGGTCCCCCGCCAGCCTCAACCCATGATGGGACGAGAGTGGTCCACCGACCCCTGAGGCGCAGCCAGGGCCAGCAGCTGCCGGCGCCGTACCGGCGTCACCTCGGCCTTAGACAAGATCGCCGCCTGTTCATAGGGCCGAGAGGGGCTCGGGGATGCGACTCGAGCCCCAGCGGCCTCCCGCAACACCACAAGGACTCTGCCAGGAGTTTGCGGCGAAGCAGGGGCGCCGTGGTCCGAAGGAGGGACCCCCAAAGGGCCGCACCCCAGTGGCACCACACCCTCCGAGCCAGACGTCGCCAGCGTCGCCGCGGAGGGCCCTGCACAATGCAAGGGATCCGCTGACGTCCCAGGAGGAGAAGGAGAAGCCAGCGAGGCCTGCAAAGCCGCTGCATAGGTCTCCATCTGGGTTCTCGACGCCCCCTCACCGGGAAACAGTGGATAGGGGGACGATATGCAGGCCGCATCACCCGGGGAGAGCCCACGCCCCCAACAGGCCAGAAACCAGCCCTCTGGGACAAACTTCAACACTCACCAACAGGTGAGCGATGCTCTTGCGGCTTAGGAGAGGGATGAGGACGACGGCGGCTTCGAAAACCTTCCTCAGAAACTGATCGAGGTGATGAAACCGATCTGGACATGCGAGCCGAGAGAAGTTTCATCCGGTGCTCCCGCCGTGACTTCAGCTTCAACTGCTGGCACGCCTCGCAATCAGAGCAGTCGTGATGTTCCCCCAGGCACCACATGCAAATGTGGTGAGGGTCAATTGCCGACATCAGGCGTCCACAAGAAGAGCACGTCTTAAAGCCCGAAGGCATCCGTACACTGTTCCCACAAACACACGCAATAGCAAAAGGGAAAGACCTAAACAGGCCTGGAGTACAAACCTGATCCGCGTTGCATGTGGAAAAGGAAAAAACTGACGTAGGCGCGCCGGGGTGGGACTTATGTGACCTTGCTGACGTCACGTACGCAGACTACGCTTGGGTGGAGTCGCGTGATGCCGTCCCCCCGGCAAGCAGGTATGCTGTGGCAAAAAATATTCAGAGTCCAGTCTCACGCCTGGGGATAATTCTACGTTAAGGATTCTGCGTCTAGTAATCTATCAGACAATGTCACAAACATCTATCAATGTCTCAACCTGCGTGGACTTCTTATTTAAACGAATGATACTAAAGGTCAAACTTCTTCTCTGCCTATCATTTGCTGTCCAATCAATTAAAAGTAACAAAAATAAAATATCAACCAATCAAGGGACAAGGTCCTCATTCTGCTTAACATTTGGTCTGTACTTCTGTCCACAAAGCTTAGTAGGAGTTGGGGTGGGATTGGCACAAAGGTACAGAGCTCATTGGAGAAAGTGAGTCTCAAGGAGGAAAAGGCTGTCCTGGAGTCACACAATACATAGAGTGTCCACAAGCTTAATGAGCACAACAGTAACAAATTGTTCACTAAGTGTGGGCTCAGATTTCTTTTTCCTTTGGAGTGTGAGAAGGTCAGAATTTACATTACATTTGGAGTACTACAAGGAGAAGAAACTAAGAGCCTCACCATCCCTTCCAGTAAAACAGTAGGACAATAAAATGTGAAACAAAAAAGCAAATAATTCAAATTCTGATTCTTCAGCCTTTACATCTTTCATAGATTCAAAGTTTGAAATGCTTAGTGTGCTCAGGAAGGCTAAAAAAACACCGCAATATTTTGCTCATTCCTTCATTTTATGTTAACGTTTCTCAACAAATGGTAAGCCCTTAAACGATATGCGAGTCTTGCCATTCTGGTCATTCAAATTAAGTACTTTACAAAATAAGACGGCCAAAGCCCTCAATGTATAATTAAACACTTTTACTCAGAAGCTGATGCATGCTGGAGAGTTTGACCTAAGGATGTGCATTATCAAACATTTAATTATGAAAAAAGTTCTTAAAAAAAATAAAAAAATCAAGAAAACAATCAACATACCTTCACTGGAAATTTAAGCTGGTTATACACCTCTGATACAAGAAGATTGTGGCTAAGGGTTTTCCTCATTTTCATGATTCGAACAATTGCAGCATCAATTTGATATTGCCGATCCTGGAATACTCTTTCCGTAGTGCTAGCCTGTTCTTCCACCTAGTGAAGCAGCAAAATACCAAAGTAAGATCAAATATATCAATGTGTCATCAACATTATGTATGATCATACTCAAAACATCCAACTCTGGATTTTTAGGTTCAAAGAACTCATTTTGGTGGAGAGAATGTTTGCTTATGGCACTCAATGACCTCGAGCAAGGACAACACCACATACTATTGAATCGATCTGGCTAAGAAACAAAGACCGATGCAACGATTGTAGTTGGCTTAAATATAAACACACTAGTTATGTGCAATGATTCAAGTAGCAAGTTAGTAGCCAGTTATAAAAGTGTCACTAACCAGCATTTATGAAAATCACAATAATGTCGGACAAGACAATATATATATTTTTCCTTATTTTTCTAGGAATTGTCTAGATAGTGCATGCACTGTCTTGAAGAGGCATGTTGTGTTTAATCTGTGGGCTTCAGTCCGCCAAGAGGCTTCCCATTTGCTCGCTCAATCACGTCTCATTCTTTGTCAACATTTGTCCCTGGCATGCATAGTCATACCTCTTCTTGTTTTTAACCCTCCCCTCAGAGCATGGACCGGGTACTTGTAAACATCCACTGCTTACGTTTTTACAACAATTTTTGGACCTACTTTTTCTTTCTTTTCCAAGACTCTACACAGTGCACATGCTTTTATCAGCCCTGTCTCCTCCCACCCGCCTTCATGCCCCATCCACGGCTCACCCCCCCACCCTAGTCCCTGCTTTTACCTTCATTACTGCTTTCTGTTTCCCCCAACTTCTCTCTCCCGTCTCTGCTAGCTCCCTTGCACTTCCCGGTACTTACCCCTTCCACAAATCACCCCCTCCCCGTCACAGCTTTAAGTCCCCATTGTAGTCTGTTTTGTTCTAGTGAATGGTGGAGTTATGCCTTTTAATGCCCTGTTAGTGTATAGCTGATGCGCTGATTGAAGCATGGCTATTACTTAGCTCACGTGTAGTCTGTGTATTTTCCATGCGTGCGGGTGGGTATTAGGTGTATGAGCATGTTTACACCATATATGGTCGTTCTGCAATGGTGTTTATAGCTGCAAAATCACACCTCAAGTGAATCAGGTATGCTTCATTGTTGGAGGCTGGCTCAGTATATGGTGAACACCTATTGGTGATCCACCCTGAACTGAGTCTAGGAAACACTTAGTGATAGTTTAAGTGGTTCCTGATAACCAAGGCTCTCAAGGGGTAGCTGTGGAGAGCAGGAAAGGATTATCAAGGAAGGTGCACAACAGGTGCATGTATCACACGTCAGTCACAGAAAAGAAGCAAACCAGTGTTTAAAAAAAAAAGAGAGTAGCATTTGTTACACACCAACACTAGACTACTTTGGTAAATCTCTATCCAGAGATATGAATTACACAATAGAAATATAAGTAAAACAGGTAGGTAAACACATAAAAATGCAAAAGCGTGTGTGTGTGTGTGTGTGTGTGTGTGTGTGTGTGTGTGTGGGGGGGGGGGTGGGTGTGTGTGTGTGGGGATGGGGTGGAGGGGGGGGGGGGGGAGATAAACCATATACTAAGTAAATGGAATGCGAAAGGGGTACTGAACCAAGACTACCACCCAAGGATCTGTAGGTCAAGGGAAGCACTGAACCACCAAAGTTAACTAATTAGGAGTCCCAAAGTGCCCGGGTCAGTTTTCATAGGATAACATGTGGAATTCGCGGTTAGGAATTTCAGGATTTAGGAACCTTACCAGAGGACCCGAGTAAACCTTTTGGAACCAGGGAGGTTGAAAAGAACCCCCACCCGTGGATATCCCAAGAAGCAGGATACCTACACCAGGAAGCCCGAGTGCATAGGTGTAAAGTGGTGTCGGAACTGCCCATTGAAGTCAATGTGGATCTTCGGAATTCCAGCTGCTACTGTGACTCATAGACCAGTTCGGGGAAACCCAGGAGTGGATTCCTGATGAGGAACACCTGTGGCGAGAGGAGATAGAGTCCAAACCACTCAGAGTTGCCTAGTAGGAGCACAATGCCCACTCATCTGGGGGTACTTCACTGTAGGATGGAGGTCTTGGAGTTGTAGCTGTGGAGACCAGGCGACTATGTTGTAACAGAAGCTGTCCATTTCGATGTCCCACGACAGTTAACAAATTGCAGAAGGGTCAGTAGCCCACAGGACTACAAACAAACCTTGGCAAATGCAGCAGACGCTTTGCAGGTAGAGTTGCAGAAAGGAGGACCAGCAAGGTCCAGGGAACTTATCCAGCAGAGGTAAGTTAGGGCTAGCCCTCAGCAAGTAGGAAAGCAGCACGGATCCATGGAAAACCCCGTAGGGATCCTCTAGCTGTAAGCAAAGGGAGTCGCAGGAAAGCCTCAGCACCAACACACAGATGGAGGATCAAGTTGCGGGGGTGCGGTGAGGACTTGCCTTTGCGACAGGATGAGGCTTCTTGGAGCTAGAAGATCTTGGAACTGGATAGTTAACAACCCTAGGCAACGGCTGACAGAGACCCAATTCCAGTAGGTCAACAAGGGATTGCAGTCTTCCAAATTACACAGAAGACTGGTCAGTCGTCAGGAGAACTACCAAAACACCAACTGTATGATGGAGCGTTGAAGAGTCCATAGGACAGGAGGATCCACAGATCAGTCGTCGACGTTGGGGTGCCTACGGCTGGAGGTGGGTGACTCCTTCACTACCAGGGAGATTCCTTCTAGCTGTCCATGATGCACACAGTCCTTGTGAATATAGAGGCTGCAAGGCCACAGATGTTACAGGATGGGTGCAAAGCACAGAGACGAAGTTGCAGAAGGAGCCTTCCTACCAGAAGCAGTCTTGTCTTGAGTTCGGCACAGCCCAACAGCAGAGTCCAGTGTCCAGGAAAAGAAGAGTCTTGTGGAGGATCCTGAGGATGAGACTTGCAGCGGTATCCTTGTTCAGATGAATTTAGGGTCCCACCCTCAGAGGAGCCGCCAAGTTACTCAGGAAGGGGGTTGGACAGCTTCTGTTGTGGTCCACCTATCGGGGATGGATGCTACTCTAGTGGACTGACCGGTCAGATGCTCCCAGGGGCATCTGCTTATCTTGCTTTCAGGCTGGCAGAATCAAGCAGTCACCTGGTAGAGCTCTGGGCACCTACCTGGGGAGGTGCTGGACAGGGGGGCACTAGCCTGTCCTTTGTGTGGTTTTGCTCCAGAACGGGAGCCAAAGGCTCCTCACTGGAGTGAACCAGTTTATGCAAAGAGAGCACCAGATTTGCCCTTCAAAGCAGTCCGGTGGCACTTGCAAGTCCCCCCCCCCCGCCCCCACCCTCCCCCACTAGTCCAGAGACATAAGAGTTACTTACCTTCGGTAACGATGTATCGGGTAGAGATGATTCTAGCCGCCGATTCGTTAACGTAGAATTATCCCCAGGTGTGAGACTGGATCTGAAAAATGTTCTTTGCCCCAGCATCTGCGCGCTGGGGGCAATACCGTGTAACTCTGCCCTGACTTCGTCGCGGACGTGACGTCAGCGAGGTCACATAAGCCCCACCCCGGAGCGCTGGCGTCAGTTTTCTTTGGAGAACTTTTCCGTGCCACAATGCGGTGCCATCACAGACAAAACTGTTATAATATGGAAACTGTTAGAACTGGCTATTTCTGGTTGGCTAAGGCTGACGCCAAAGCTAGGCAGAAACCACCATTCTAGTCAGGGCAAGGGAGTCACACACCAAGATAGCCCCTGCTCACCCCATTAGTAGCTTGGCACGAGCAGACAGGCTTATCCCGGAGGCAATGTGTAAAGCATTTGCGCCAGCACACAACAGCAACAACATCCTAGGCACACCACAAAAGGAACTCCAGACAAGGTTATATAAAAATAACTTCTGTATTGTAAAAACACATCAGATAGAATCACACATGTACATTGTGCCAACTGGCACGGGCAATATTCACAAGGGATTATTTACACAGGACAGGGCCACGTGGGCGCCTGTCAGAATCAGCACTTAGTAGAAAATAGAATATAGGATATAAAATCACTGTAGCACAAATTAGCAAATAGAAATCACAACCAGTAACTACTGGTAACAGGTAAGTACCACCTACGCAACCCTAAACACCTTAGGAGAATGCCACGCAGGGAACCAGGACCTCACTAGGACCACCTGTACTAGTAAGAACAACCGCCTAAGTATCACAATACAATTAGGGGTATAAGCAAGAACACATTACACATGATGCATCACAACATTCAGAGGTGTAGGGAAGGAAAACGCATGATGCATAAAACATACATTCAGCGGTGTAAGAACATGGCACATGATGCATCACAAACACATTCAGAGGTACCGGAGAAACACATTATGCCTAAAAACATTCAGAGGTGTAAGATCAAGGTGCGTAATCATATTAAATGCATTACATTTTCTAGCACCACATCACATTGCGCAAAACTCACATTAGGCAATTACCATCCTAAACATAGCAGGTAACCACATTGCGCAAACTTACATAAGCCACCACCTGTGGCAGTCCCTAGGCCAACTGGCCTTGTTGAGGCTAGGACGCCCTGTGTCCAAAAGTCAGGGGCCTAAACGGTGCAGCTGCCCACTAATTGCTGGGCAGCTGGGACATCAATAAAACTATGGCATGGGCTCTCATTAGCCCTCGAACAGAACTGCGCCAAAAGGTAGGAGCCACACAGGCTCTTGAACAAATATGCCCCCATGAGCCTCTCTGGCTCTTAAAACAATGGCACCTCGAGCCTCGCTGGGCTCGTAAATCAAATGTGTGTGTCCCGGCACCCCTCCCATCTCCTCTGCGGCCCCACTCACCGGCTTCCTACAGCGGGGGCTCCTCTGGGCAGCGGACGAGGCTTATCTCTCAGCGCAGGGCTCCTCTTCAGGAACGAAGCCCCGCAGGTACCTCCAGCCGCCTCTCCCTCTTCACCGGCAGCTTCAGGCTTCCTCTTCCTGGTTGCACGTCAGTTCCCGGGGCCAGCAGTCAATCAGAGCGTGGCCCGGGAATGACGTCACGGAGGTGTCCCGCAGTACCTCCCGAGCCTGCCTTACTTCCTGGTCACGGGCCGGGCGGTGCTTCTCGAGGAGGCAAACGAGGGGTGGGCTCCCTCCAGGAAATGCATATAAAGCGAGGTGGGCTCTCGCTATGGCGGCCAGGTCCCTGGCAAGGTGGGCACTCGCCAAAGGACTTCAAAATCGGCAAATCAAGCGGGCACGCGCCGGGTGGGCACCGGCTGAAAAACAACAGCGCTCCCAAGCGCTAGGACATGAATCAAGCGCTCCCAGTGCTATGGATAAGAATAAAGCACTCCCAGCGCTATAAATCCAGTTCAGGGACAAGAGAGGTGGAGCACAGCAGCTCCCATCAAAGAAATGTCCTCCAGCTCCCCCGGGAAAGTCCATCAGGTGTCCAAGGGCTGGGCAGTGCTCAGGGAGGCAAGGCTTCCCCTGAGCCCAAGCAGCAGCACGCCCCTGGCAGGATTCAAGTCAGAAACAAGAACCTTTTGGAAGGGGACACAGCCCCTTTTTATACAGAGAAATCCTTTGTCTAGCAGGGTGCAGGCAGTGTGAGAACCAACTAGAACTGGTTATAGGGAATTACTTTCACTGGCCAGGCTAGGGACATCAGACGCAACCCAGGGGGTGGAGCCAGCATTGTGTGGGGAAAACCCAGCCTCATTCAGGACCCTCAAACCAGACGGTCAATCCACAATCAGGCCCAGGCTCACTCCTCCCCTCACATCAGCATGCTAAACACTCCATCCACCACCGGGGCAGACCCTCCCAGACTCTTGGAGCCAGGCTCACCAGCGAATCACACGCCAGACACAAATTACACAAATATGCCAACTTCTAAAAGAGGCACTTCTACACTAGACACATTCATGCCGCATATACCATTGCGCAGCATTCAATCTCACGAGTTCGCACATACCAAACTCGACCCTGCACTCCCCACACATCAGGAACTACCATGGGCATACATATTCCCCATTCATTCCTATGGGAGGGCAGGTCACTCACCACACATATACAGAGAGCTCACGCACTTTACACTGTACCACAGTGAAAAAGTGCACAGAGGCCTAAAATCACCACCACCAGGTTCCAGAAACAGGCTAGGAAAAAGCAAAAAAGTCTCGGGTGAACCTGCCAAAAGGGCCGGGTCCAACAGAAACAGTGTGCGAAAAAACAGAAACAGAAAGGAAAGAAGCAAACCTGTGGCACCGAAATTCAAAGAAGGGGAGAGCAGAGCACAGTTACTGCAAGTCAACCTTACAAGGAAATACAACATTCTCCCCGGAGATAGAAACAACATGTGAAAAAATGTTGCAGCAGACGAAAAAAGCCTGCAACCACAGTCCATTAAAAGTGAAGGACAAGAAGTCCAGAACAGAAGAATAACGACAAATACCCTACGACAACCTCATCAAGGAGAGTCGCATTACCTGAAAAGAACTAAGGCCAATGCCCAGCCAAGAGACCCCAACTCAAAGGACTGTACATGAGTCCGAAATTTCTAGAAATAAAAAAGGAAGAAAAGTACGAGGGAGGAAGGGCGGGTCGTGAAGGAATCAACGGCTAGAATCGTCTCTACCAGATACATTGTTACCGAAGGTAACTCATACATCTGGTAGAGACTACTAGCCGCAGATTCCTTAGCGTAGAATAGACGCCCTAGCCATACCCAAAAGGGAGGAGGAGGGCCTGCGAGAGAGCCCCCCCAGTAGGAACAACACAGAGCCCCAGCAAGGGATGTAGAAAGGGGACAGGAAGGGCGGCCCAGCACCCACCAAGCAGACGGAAGCAAGGATGAGGCGAAGGGAGGCCCGGACACCCCAAGCTCAGCCAAGATACCAGGGACACCTGCCAGAGAGCCCCGAAGGTACAGACAATGGCAGAGGAGTACCGAGGAATAAAGAATCACCCTAAGACTCCAAGGAGAAGCGGTAGAAACTGAGGCAAAGCCCTCTACTGGAACACACACACACACACACACACACAGTGAAGGGGACAGCTGAACTGGCCACAGCCTTGAGACAACGGACAAGGCCCCAAAGCCAAGAAAGGCAGCCGCGAGAAGAAAGACGAAGTTGTGCAAGGCTTCAGCAGAACAAGAGGTAGGAGCACAAGGACCCACGCCAGGACCCCCAGCTGAAGACCAGAAAGAGCAGGCGGGTGCAGCCGGCAGTTGGCAAGCACCACGAAGCCGAGCACCCAGACCAATCCGAGCTCAAGACGAAAGCAAGACCAGGGAAATCCAGAACGAGCCCAAGGAGACCGTTCCGGACAGAAACC
Organism: Lissotriton vulgaris; assembly: GCF_964263255.1. Lineage (NCBI taxonomy): Eukaryota > Metazoa > Chordata > Amphibia > Caudata > Salamandridae > Lissotriton > Lissotriton vulgaris. Next base: position 220,674,844 of record NC_141691.1, on the reverse strand, counting down.
GCACCAGGTAAGAAGCGGGACCAGTTCGAAAAGAAGAAGAGAAAGATGGAGGACGAACCAAGCTGTCAACCAGAACACAGGAAAATACCCTCCCTGGAACACTAGACAGAGGACCATGCCGAACCGCCGGACAAAAAAAGGGGTGGAAACACCATAGCACAACGCCGCAGACTGCATGTCAAAGCAGGTCTAGCAATGCAGTGGACACTGAGAATGACAGAACTTGGAGCAACGCAAGCTACGCCCATACAAGATCAAAGAAACCGCACCAGCGGAATACACCGACGCCAGGAGAGGTGAGTGTAGGAGAGTAGGGTCTGCAATCCTATGATCACCCCAGATTTTTGCTTCACTGGTTTACGACTTCTCTGGCTGTGGGCCTGCTAATCAGACCCACAGCCTTGCTGTTCTCTCACTAAATTGACACGTGTACCTCAGGTGCATTTACCAATTGGTACTGGGCCACCTTATCAGACCCTGTAACTCAGGGCATAGGTGTACCCAGGGCCTACCAGGGGCTGCAGCATGTATTATGCCACCCCTGGCTGGCCATCTGAATCTGACACAACTGGCTGCACGACAGCTGGGGCAAGGTGGTGTAATCACCCTTTGCTTTAGATATAGTATACCTATATCTAACCCTAAAATGGACACCCGTATTCCTATCAGTCACTCCTATGGCAGGCCTTGACAATCCTGAAGGCAGAGTGCTTGGAATCGTGTGAGATGGTGCTCTGGCATGAGCTGAGCCCGTTTGCAGCTTGCGGAACCAAGTCCTAATAGCTGTTCCATGATAACGCATACCATATACTCTTAAGTGCATTATAATCCTCGCTTTATATGCTAACTCTGGTATCGCTTTATCAAAACATGTCAAGTAAGGTGTCATACGAATTGGAATACTAACCCCTCGCCAATTCTGGCGACGGGGTTAGCATTCCACCCTTCTAGAGGGACACAACATGTATGTAACTGTGAACCCCGGTTAAAGTTAACTCAAGCCTCAGCATCACAAAATGGATGCTGCCACCACAGACACAAGTCTGACCTCCTGCTGCTGGGAGTCCTTCCAGCGAGGGAGGCTTGGACAAAGGGTTTCCTGTCAGGGGCGGTGCTAGCACCATCCCAGACAGGGTTTTGTGTATCCTGGGTAGGCAGGGCTTTAGAGGAAGGTGACTGCAAGTGGCACCCCGGTGCTCACTATGCATCTGCCGGCTAGAACCAGTTCCAGGGGCACACCAGCCCCTGAGCTGGGGAAAGTCCGGCATGGGAGAGGGGTGTAACCACCCCCCTTCCTGGTCCCACCCATGGGCAGGACCTAGTCGCGTGCCAGCCCCTTTTCCTAGTATAAAGATAGGAGCGGGCCCCCTTCCAAATTAGATCATCTTTGAGTCCTGAAACTACTTTCTACGAAAGGAACTCTCGACTTCTTCTCAAGATTTCTCCCTTGTGACTAAGGAGTAGTCACCCTGCATCCGCAGGCACCATCCAAGCATCGCGGTCTGCTGTAAGTCTCTCCTCCGGATCAAGACTGCCCAGCTCGACGAGAACCGGCTTCCCTGGCACCTCTGACCTCAACCTGCATCATCAGCCCAGCTGAGATTCGTGGGTGTGACGAGACCTCGAGGGACCGGCCATCTTCAGGACTGCACGACGCTTGCCCAGCACGACCGCCGAGGGATCCTCGAATGAGTACTTTGGGGTGAGAGAAGCCCCAACCCCGAGCAGCTCCAGCACCGAAGTTCAGCCTCCAAGCCTCCACGAGATCTGCGTGGGGCTCTTCTGCTCTTTGCTGCTCTCCGCGTTGTCTAGCTACTAGCCGGCTGGCTTGTGGCCTTCCCGACGACGAACGACGACATCAACACCGCTGGTCTGGGTGCTCCAGACTGGCCCTTGCTCCCCTCCAACAGAGGAGCCCCCCCCCGGACCCTCCTGGTCCACTCCAGACGCCATTTTGAGTCCACCGCGTGGGCTTGCATTTGCCAAGACTTGTTGCCCCAATCCTGGGTCCAGCGACGTCGACAGCAGATACCATCGTGGGACAGCTCGCACCTCCATCCTGGTCGCCGACAACGCCTCCTGGTCCGTGAGACTGCAGAGCCCAGCGTCGCCCACTCACCTGGTCGAGGTGACTCCATCCGGTGCCCATCTAATCACTGGCTAGTGATTCAGAACTTGGTCCCCTCTGCTTACAGGTGTCTTCCATCTTCGATCCAGGCTTGGATCCATCTGAATCTCTTCACTGGTCGCCTGCCAGCAACTTCTTCTTTCAGGCTCCATAGACTGCAACGAGGATTCCCGACGTCAAGTCAAGTCAAGTCATAACATTTATATAGCGCACTACATACCCGGGGGGTTTCAAGGCGCTTAGGAAGGGGAGGAGGATTATTTGTCAAATATCCACGTTTTAAGTTGCTTTCTGAACGCTAGGTGATTCTGGGTGAGGCGAAGGTAAGCGGGGAGAGAGTTCCATGTTTTGGCAGCCAGCCGCAGCCCCTGGGCTAGGTAACTTCGGCATTTCGGTGCCCCAGCATAGCCTCACTATCCAAGGGTCCAGATCCTTTTTCGTTTTCAGCTTAACTAGTCGGATTCGTCCGATAACACTAACTTTGTAATTCCTAGCAACCATAGACTTTGTTCGGCATCCCGTGTGAGAGTGCACACTCTGCACCCGATCTCCCTAGGCCTCCTGCTAGTAATCTGAAGGTTCAGTAGTCAAGTCCTAGCGATCCCAAAGCCTATTAGCGTAGTACTTACCTGCTAGTAATTTCGCATTCCACTTTTAGAGTATATGGTTTTTCGTGCCCCTCGGGCATTTGTGTAAATTGTGCAACTTTGCGTATTTTCCTAAGAGCTTTGTATTGTGCTTAGCGCCCTGTCCTCATAAAGAGTCCAGGGCTGTTGTGTTCTAAATAAATATACTTTTATTTTCATAACAACTTGTGTGGTGTCCTTTCACTGGTGTTCAAGGGGTATATGTGATGGTATAACAGCTGGCTTAACACGCCCTCTAGAGTCTAGCCTAAAGACTGCTCTTGTCCATGCTACTAGGATAGCTGGTCTATCGGTTGACTTACAACCAATCATCAATAAGGGTTGTTTGGACTGATACATAGTGATCACTAGAATAGTGAGCACTGCATATCAGGCCAACTTCTCACAGTGAGGAACCCGCAAAATGGAGTCCACACCCAAACAGCATAGGACAGAGCTATACAATAGCTACAAGTACCCCACGTAGGGTATGACACGTCCCAAAGAAAACATGGGAACCACTCTTAGGGAAAAAATCCTGCATTAGAGAACAAGAACATAAGACCTGCGGCAGGAACTACAGACGGCTTAGCAATCAGCCAAAATATACACACTTGGCAAAAGGGGGCCGAACCAGCAGCCAACAGAAGAGAGGGGCCAATCAAGGGACCCAAAAGGCACATCAAGCCACACAGAATATATAACAGCCCACTCAAAAACATCAGAGCCTAGGAGCGGACGGAGTCCCGCAAGGAGACGCTGAATGGCAGAGTCTGCATGAGTGTTAAACAAAAGGACCCCATCAAAGGTCAGGTCAACCAGAAGCTCCCTAATATTCTCGGGAAAAACAGCATCCCATAGCCAAGCATGGCGACGAAGATCCACAGAAGTGGCCATAGCACGGCAGAGAGCATCGGCAACATCCAAGGCTGCACAGAGAATAAATGCGGCCAGCTCTCGATCATCAAACACATGGTGCCATAGATCAGCGAAGACACCCTCATGGGAGACATGAGAAAGAAGGGACTCCGCAGAATCCCACAGGCTTGAGGTAGCTCTAGCCAGCACACAAAGAGAGTTGAGCGCCCGCAGGCAGCACTGAAGGAAGCAAAGATGTTATGCCCCCAAGGAATCCAACCACCGGGCCTCCCGATACGGAGGAAACCCTACCACAGGCAAGGACGGAAAGGCAGTCTGGAGAAGAGAGCCTTGAGTAGAAGGGTGGAAGGAAAGGCAAACCGGGTCATGCGGAGCAGGACGGTGGAGATGCAGGAGTGGCTGAGGCACCGGATCACCCGTGGCAGGGCACCACCAAACCCCAGAAGCAAATTATGGAGTGACACTTCAAAAGGAAAAACAGCTCCCGTCCACCAGAGCCCTGGTGGAGAACTTCTAGGAGATTATCTGTAGGGAATGGGGTGACAGGTTCACCCATCCGCAAAATGCCAGCGGCCGTGGAAACAGCCAGAACAAAGGCAACACTGGCCTCTGTAGGGCGCTGTAGGGGAGAAAGCAATTCCTCTTTAGGTGACGGCTGCAAGCTGAACCGTCCGTCCCAAAGTCCAGCCATAGGGGGAAGTGGCCAGTCCCGGAATGGTGGGGGCATCCACGGATGAGTGGGGAACCTGAGGGGCCCCCCGGGAGGGCAGAGAAGCTGGTGGAGGACCCAACCGCGAACTGCAGAAAAGAGGGTCCGAGGACTTAGGCCACGGGGACAGCAAGGAACCCTCCCTGGAAGATGCTGGTGAAAAGACAATAATTCGGCACCCTGTCTCCGGAGAGGAAGAAACCAGCAGCTGACAAACCTCCGGAGAGCAGGGAATTTCCTCAGGAGACGACTCAAGGACCCGCCACCGGCACAGCGCCGTGGAATCCGTCACAGGCGGTGGCTTGACGTCGAGCGATGCCGGGGTGGAAATTGGCGGCGCCGAGACGACCTCCACCGCCACTGGCTCCCTACACGGGATCGGAGCCGGGTCGGCTAATGAGCGGTGCCGAAAGGGCGCCGGCTCGACCACACACAGGGCATCTGCCCGCGTGGAGGACCGAGAGGGGCTCGGGAAAGCATCTCAGGCCCCAGCATTCACTCGCGGCACCGCCGGGGCCGTGGAGGAAAGCCTACGGTGCTGAAACAGCACCGACTCGGCCTCTGGAGAGACAGCCACCTGCTCACAGGGCCGAGGGGAACTTGGGGACTAAACCGGAGTCCCGCGACCTCCTGTGACGCCACAGGGAGCCCCGTAGGAATTTGCGGTGCGGCACGGACGCCAAGTGTCGAAGAGTGGAGCTCCGAAGGACTGCCCCACGACGACACCACCCTCTTACAACCTGAAGCCGAAACCTTCGGCGCCGGGGTCGAAGCAGCCGTCGACTCCGTGGAAGGCCGCGCGGGAGGCAAGGGATCTCAGGAGGAGGGGACAAAGAAGCCTGCAGAGCCGCAGCGTAGGCTGTCATTTGGGCCCTATTCGGCCCAACGCCCGGAAAAGGTGGATAGGGTGGCGTCAGGAGAGGGCGCACGTCCCAGGTGGAACCTGCGTCCTTAGCCAAAGGCGGACAAGACCTCGGAGACAAGCTGCAAGACCTACCAGTCGGCGAGTGGTGCCCTTTAAGTCTTGGCGAGGGGCGATGTCGCAGCCGAAACCGGCGGCTCCTGGCTTCCGAGGTGGGGGACGGACGCTGGGACGACACCGACCTGGACAAGCAGGCCGACAGCAATTTCATCCGGCGCTCACGCCATGACACTGTTCCCAAATCGCAAAGCGTGAAAGAGAAGGCCTGAAAGGCCAGGACACAAACCGGATCCGCGTTGCACGTGGAAAAGAGAAAAACTGACGTCAGCGTGCCGGGGTGGGGCTTATGTGACCTAGCGCCCACAGACGACGACATGGCGGAGTCACGCGGTAACGCCCCAGCGCGCAGAGATGCTGGGCCAAAGAAAATTTTCGTGGTTCCAGTCTCATGCCTGGGGAAAGTTCTACGTTAAGGAATCTGCGGCTAGTAGTCTCTACCAGATACCTAATTCTAAAGGAGGTGTGGCTACACCTCTCCTCTACAGGAAATCCTTTGTTCTGCCTTTCCCTCCCTGAGTTAGGCTCACCAGCAGGAGGGCAGAACAGTTTCTGGGGTCAGCTGCAGCACTGGCTTGCACGCAGACCCTGCAAGGCTACACAGGTAGACATGGGGGTGGGAGGGAGGGACCCTAAGGAGCTCCCCACAGTACATGTTATCATGCAACTCACACTGGAACGGGTATAACTGCATGATTTCAACAGGTTTGATACCAAACGTGACCAGGTTCAGTAAAGCCATTATGTAGTTGGACATCTAGAGTTTGCCAGTGTCATCTACATACCTTAAAATGGGTTCCCGGGGGCGTGGCCAAGATGGCGGCCTTAGTGGACGTGTTTGGCAGTGGCTTGCCGTCCCAAACACCCATAATCACACATAATCTGCTTCTCGACCCCCATGTGCGCTGCAATATTCGTCGGATACCCGTGGGACAGCTGCCCGGGTCCGACTGAGGCCGACTTTGCCTGTTTCGGGAGCGATTCGAGGAGCTGCCTGAAGCGCGGCTGCTGGCCGTGGCAGGTTTTGGCACAGGAGGCCGCCGAGAGTGGTCGGCGAACGGAGGCTCCAGAGACAAGCCCGCAGCAGGGGCGAGGCATGACTGGCCCTCCGCCGGTGCCGGGCTGGGGGCGTGACGTCGGAGCCCCGCCCTTGCCCGGCCGAGGGCGATCACTCGACCGGGGCGCAGCAGAGCAGGCGAGGTGCGGCACTCGAGGCCCTGGCTTGGGCCTAAGCGACTGGCTCCGGGGCACCCCCCTCCCCCGGGGGTGAGTCCAGAGGCGAGGTGCAGACCAAAGGACATCCAAGCGGCGACGAAGCAGCTAGACCCGACTCTCCCCCCCCTCTCCCCCGCGAGCACAGGACCGGGGGCTGAGGCGCCTGAGGCCCGCCGATGTCCAACTGAAGACGATCCCGGAGCCGAGGCGCAGCGGAGCGGAGCGGACAGGAGGCGCCACTTGAGGCCCCGGCTTGGGCCTAGACAGACGGTGCCGGGAGCGGGACCAGAGGTGAGAGGCGGTTGGGGAGGCGACCCGAATCGGGACTCGGGGGGCAAGCAATCGCGCCCCCGGTGGAATCCACAAGCGAGCAGGAGCACGGAGGCGCGACGGGGCCTGGGGCCGCCACGGATGTGGAGGGCCTACATGGGCCGCCGGCACCAGTAACCATACGCTGGGTCCCTGGGGTGGGCCTAGCGGGCACGACACACGGAGACCGGGCTGGCAGGGACCCTTTCAGGGGGGGGGGGGGGGGAGGGTGCAAACATCGAGCCCCAGGGGGGGGGGGGGGGGGGGGGGGGAGGGTGCAAACATCGAGCCCCCATTGCTTGCCAAGCATTGGTGGCCTCAGAAACCGCCCGCCGAAGGTGAGGGGCGCTGACACGGGTTATGCACATTGACGCTGTCCCCCCGTATATAGCGAACGGCGGACTGGGCCACGTGGGGCCCGAGGGGAGACTACAGCATTGGTCCCAGCCACAGCCTGGGACCCCGACGGAGGCCAACATAGCGAAAGAGAGGAGTGGGCAGGCGGGGCGCTTATCAGTCGCGCACACAGGAGGTCCCCCACTGAAGGAAGGTCGGCGATATCGAGGGACGGGCACAGAACTCCTGGAGTCCGGCAGGGGAAACAAGAGGGGTGGAGGGTGTGGGGGGGGGGCATCATCGAGCCCCCGGGGCAGGGCCCGACTGAACTTGAAGGCGGCGCGGAGGAAGCGGAGGAGGGACCACACGCTATCTGGTGGCGCCTGATGCACTCAACTGACCGGGAGGAGGCTCTGGCGGGCTCTCTGTAGAGGGTGGTCAACCCTCTCCGAACAGACCTGAACCTTGCACTATGAGAATCGTTCCCGAAGGAACAACATCCGAGTCCGGAATGTGCCAATGAAAGCGGAGGGGAATAGCGTCACCTGCTACCTCCAGGACCTCTTCAAAGACATTCTTGGGAAACCACTTGACTTCGTCATCCGCATTGATCGTGTACATAGAGTGGGCCTGGCGAGACGTGCACCAGCACCGCCACCAGACATTCTAGCATTCCTCCCTGAAGGAGCGGATCCTACAGATGGCCCGCCAGAAGCAGCCTTTGCAGTTTAGGGGCGACTCCATCGCCCTATTCCAGGACTTATCAGCAATCACGCTGCAGAAGAGGCGAGACTTCAAAGTGGTCACGACGTTCCTGCGCGACAAGGGAGTGCCATTCGCATGGGGCCACCCATTTCGCATCATCTTTAAATGGGAAGGGAAACTGCATCAGCTCTGTTCTCTCAGCGACACGTGTGCTCTGCTGAAAATCGATCCACCAGATGACAGGAAATCAGGAGGGGCCTCACCGAATGACCGCAAGATGGTCCTACACAGCGCTCCAGGGACGAATGGCAGAGGGTTCGGTGACGTCGCCGATCAAAGGGGCGCCTCAATTCGGACACGGCAAAAATAGCCCAGGAAAGAGCAGCGGCCGTCCAGGAGGTGGCTAGAGATGCTACGGATCCGTCCTGTGAAGACCTACAAGGGGGAGAGACCCATCACAGCTCGCTTTATCGGGTGGGGGGGGTGGGGGGGGGGGGCGGGGGGCCAGAACGGTTGCCACTGCCACGACTCCCACTACGTTAACTTTCTACAGACCTGAACTCTGTTTCGACAGGCCCGAGACTATGGTTTGCATTTGGGGTTTTCAAGTTGGGGAGAGGGTGGGGGGAGGGGAGCTTGGGGTCCTGCACTGTGTTTCGACAAGCCCGGGACTTGGTTTGCAATTGGGGGTTTCTTGATGGGGGGGACACGGGGGAAGGGACAAGTTGGGGATGGGGGGGATGGTTAAGAGCTTTGAGGTTGGGGGCGGGGGAGGGGGGGGGGGGGGATCCGAGGATATAATAACGCCACATACTGACAGTATCTTTCCACAGTTTGCGGAAATTACAGAAAACGAGATCCAGGATATCATCAAATCCATTAAGTCCGGCTCAGCATTGGATCCTTGTCCCTTGAAAACTCTCCGCCCATTAATGGACACCGTGGTTCCAGTCATTACCCAAATTTGCAACCTAATGTTCCGCACAGGAATCTTCCCTACCCCTTTAAAAAAGACCTTACTGAAGCCACTCCTGAAAAAATCTGGCCTAGATAAAACGGAGTTAAAAAACTACAGGCCTATAGCCAACCTCCCGTTGCTAGCCAAAATAGCAGAAAAAGCCATGAATACTCAACTTGCGGAATTTATCGAGCAACACCATCTGCTCGATGAAACCCAATTTGGATTCCGCAAGTTTCATGAAACAGAAACGGCGCTTATCAAAGCGGCGGATTACATCCGATTAATCCGAGATCAAGGAGGCTCAGCACTGTTGGTGCTTCTAGACTTATCGGCCGCCTTCGACACGGTCGACCACAAGATCTTGGTCGACCGTGTTGAAAATATGGGCGTGCAAGGCCTAGCTAAGAAACTACTGGCATCTTTCCTGACGGATAGATCCCAGGCAGTCACCCTAGGACAATTCGAGTCAGCAGAGCTGTCCTTGCCATGTGGGGTACCTCAAGGTTCATCCCTTAGTCCGACACCATTTAACATCTATGTGTCGGACCTCGCTAAAACAATCAAAGCGCATGGGATGAACATTACCTCATATGCGGATGACACCCAGTTGATTCTGGCCGTCAGAGATGATGGGGAAACAGTAGCGGAGAGTTTTAAAGCAGGCATGCTGGCCATCGGACAGTGGATGTCAGCAAACTGTTTAAAACCGAACTCCGACAAAACCGAGGTGGTAACCTTTGGTCATCTTAGCCCTAACTGGTCCTCTGTATTGAGGAAAATTAAATTTTGGCCATGTTGTGTTCCCTAGCGCGTACCCCACCGACTCCATGTACCAGTTTGAAGTGCATGTAACTTCCCTCCTGTGCCAGCTATGAAGACGCAAATACATTTGCGTCCACCGTTGACTTGTCCTCTTTCAGATCCACCATGAATGGATTATGTAGTCCGTTCCTAAGTATGCTATGCCACCGTCTTTTTGTAATACACTCTACATGTTTTTTCCTGCTCTAGCAAGAGTAGGCCCTGAATTCCTGCCATCTGAACCTCTTTTGTGGCTCCTGACTCTGCCCAGGCTACCTCTGTACCCATGAACTCTGTCCTACTTTCAGCGCGGCCCCTCGCGCTCAGCTCAAGCCTGCTTTCTGCCAAGACTGACTATAACCTTCGAGTTATCTGTTCCGCTCCTCGAGAATGCATTCCTGCCTACTAGATCCTGTAAACATCCTCTCCAGCTGCAGAGCCAAAGGGCCGACCTGTCTTAATGCAAGTAATTCATAGCCTCTGTTGCCATGCTTCCATGGAAGGCCCCGTGCCCCACGCTTCACATGTAGACACTCAGGCGCTCATACACGCATCCACAGTTAGCATAGAATAGCTTCTGCCCTAGAGACCTTTCCGCCCAGATAGTATAGTTCCTAAACATCAGATATCAGATATGATAGAAGTACAAGTTGATCTGACATGCCAGACTTCTGTCTCTTTCCGTCAGTGTAAATGTCAAGTCCCCTGCACCCCGTCAATCACACGTCATGCAGCTGCGCGCGCATCCAAGCTTCCGATTTCTGCTGACATTGCAACATCCTGTTAGCACCACCCCTTGGTGCCACCCACTTGCGTCACCTATCAGTGACGTTTCTAGCACACACCTCTGGTTCACGCCTAGTTTACGCCTCTTGATGATGTACTAGTATCACGTGTATCATGTTATCTTGTCTTCTCTCAGCTGTTACGCCTCTTACATTATTCTTTATGGTATAAATCAAGTATATAAGCTATGTATTGTCAATAAAATTCAGCGCTCTATCCCTTCTGACACCCCTGTGGTGGTCAGAACATGATATCCTGATTCCTTTATGAGGAATAAAACCCTTAGAAACTCTAACACCACGGACTCTGTCTTTTTTCATTCTGATTGAGTTATTATTGATTAAGTACTTACCTGCATAGAAATTAAGAGAGTAAATTAATTATTTACGTCATTTTGGCGCCCGAATAGGGACCCCTCCCCCACCTCACGCGCCGGTTGGTGCGTTGCAATCAATGTCCCCTGCCATCAGTTAGATGGAACACACGTGTACTGGCAGGATTTCCTGCATCTCCCTCTGACCCACGGAGGTGACGAAGACTGCGATCAGTGCCCAGACGAGGCGGTGAGGAGTGCGGAGGATCCCGACCAGAGCCTAGCCGAAAAGAAGCAAGGTCCGAGGTGTGAAGAGGCCCACCAGTTTTCCGAAGTTTTCCGAAGTTTTCCGAAGTTTTCCGAAGTACCGAGTCGAGTCCAGTCGAGTTTTCCGAGGCCTTCTGTTTCCGTGCTTCCCGGTGAGTACCATTGCTGGGTCGTATCTAGACGGGTTTGGGTACGCAAGTCCGGTCTGCACTGTTTTTAGGCAGTGTATCTGTACTGTTTAGCAGTATATCAAGTATTCCGAATTCCTGCACTGTTACACCAGTGTATCCGTACTGTTGAGCAGTACATCCAGTATAAGGGGGTAGTCATCTATGTCTTCAATGTTTTTATGTGATTAATGTTGTGGTATGAATGTGACTGTTTAAACGTGTATTATTGTATTTCTCGTATAACCTAGCTGTCAAGAGTATTAAGGAATAAAGATCTAGCGTTCAGTAATAAGTAAGCAAGATGCCGTTTTTCAACAAGTTAAAACAGATAGGAACTAGGAAAGGGTTACTGGAGGAAGAAATTCCTATTCCCCCTAGGGACACTCCAGGCAATTTTATGTATCAGAAACATGGCATAGATGCCATATTATATCTAGATTTATGGGCCGATTACACCAAACACCTAGACGAAAGACACAGATGGCCTGTCACCGGAACATGGGATGCCGAATGCATCATGAGGGTGGAAGAAGCATTATGGAAAAAGAAAGCTAGACAATCTCAGAAGGACGCCATAGAATTTTGGCGTAAGGAATCACGTAAGCGTGCTGACAAAGCACTCCGTAGAGAAGACAGACTTAAAGAATCAGAAAAAGACCAAGAAAACGAATTAGTTACTGAAGGGATTCGAGTAAAAACAGAACAAATAGACCGTGCCCGAAATAATCTTGTAAACGGTATGTATCTCGCAGCAGATGGCACATCTGAAGCCCAATCAGAGTCACCGAAAAACTTACCGACACCATTGGTTCCAACTAAAGTAATGCATAAAACTACTAAAGACATATTCCTAAACTCATATTTAGAGGATGTAGCACCTGCTTACACCAATCTGCCTGTTCGTGCCCTGCCTACAGACAGGGATGGGGGTGGCGCTGCGCCCCCAGATAATGTCCCGCCGGTACCGCGACAGACCTCCCCTGTTCCGCCAGCTCCGCCACTTCCCGCACTCAAGACTGACCTACCGAAACCAGTCCTACCTGATTCTACTAAACGACAAATTCAAGTGCAAATACAGACTCCGCGGAGAGATAATGCCCAAGCATCCGCCTCAAGAGGTGCGACTGCGGGTCTTCAGACCCCGCCACCGACACACAGACTCAATTTAAGAGACACGCAGAATCCTTTCCAGTCTCCCCACTCGTCGCGTCTTGACGCATTTAAAGAGAAAATGTCAGTTTGCAGATATGATCCAGTCCCCGGAAGAACCGATCTAATGATATTAGCATCACTACGATTAAGATCTGCCACCGATAGCTTGCTATGCTATGTAGGAATGAAGGAACTTCTCGACAGACTATATAAGTTTATACAGACAGGGAAAGACCCCGACAGTGTCAAAGACGCCATGCATAAACAGAAAGTTGACACTCAAGCACAGATATTACGATTTTTCATAAATTGTGTAATAAGAGAACGAGACAGGCCCGGGACAGATCAAAGTGAATTAGACGCATTAAACAAGTGGGGTCAAAATATAGCCGATGGAAAACATGATAAGGGGACTTGCATAGCCAGTATGTCCCAGAAAATTAGAAAGGCAGTATTGACTGCACACCAGGAAGAGAATGATAAAGCTTCCTCCGAGGAGGAAGAAGAACATGAAACACCAGGAAGGTCTACAGATACTATAGCATATGTAGGTAGGGGAGCCTACCTTAGGAAAGGTATCCGTCCAGAAAGCAAGAGAGTTTATCTCTCTGAGTTAACAAATCCGAACTCTTCTGAACATCAGTTCCAGGAAACTGATAAAAGGCTTCGAGACCGAATGGGGTACCATGTACTCAATTCTATGGATGAACAGGAATTAGCCCGGTCAGCCGTGTTATGGGCCGAAAACCCAGACATGTATAATGATGACACGTTAGTGCAGACATTCCTGAACCTTTCCCCAGAAGAACAGAAAATAGCAGGTGTATATATGATTCAGCACCTCCTCATCAAGTTCAGAAACCATCATTCTGATCCAGGTCCCTTACACGAAACATTAGAAGCACTACTCATGGATAGATGGAGAGGTTTTAGTACCAAGTTAATACAAATAATTCTAGAACAACGATGTAAGTATAACACCTTTATAAGCTCTGAATATGTTCCCGCCCCGCCTCCAGAAAGAAAGACGTACCACATGCAATGCGGTAGTGGCATTGAAAGTCAGAATCCCTTACGAGAAGTACACCCAGTTATGGGTACGGATCAACGCTTGAAGCGTGTGTATGTTCACACACCACTGACTAAGTTAGAACTGTTAGAAATGAAGAAATTAGTTCCGTGTCATGATAAAGACCCTGCAGGTTTTCACAGAGAGCTCAAAGACATGTTACTGATGGGAGATTACACGTATGATGATATTATGAAAATGTTAAAAGTACTGTTGCCCACGGGCATTTACGAGAAATTAAAGGAAAAAGATTGGGAGGTGGGAGAGTCAAAGATAGCATGGACAGAAATAGAAGACGAAGAAAGCAAACGAGTCCCAGGGTTAGGCCTTGGGGACAAGACTAAAGCATTACCAGGTTTAATAGTACAGGTTTTGCCCAGATTATTGACAACTAGAAAGGAAGATTGGGACGCAATCTCGTCCTGTAAACAGAAACAAGATGAAGATACTAGTGACTTTTATTCAAGATTCGAGAAATGTTTCATTATCAATAGTGGTTTAAAACCTAGTAGCGAGTCATATCCACACCTTTTTGTAACAAAACTAGTCGAGAATGCCCTACCATTAGTCAAAAATAGAGTGTACAAGGTTGAAAGTACTTGGCAAGCAAACACGCCATCCCAGATGTTACAAATGTTACAATATCACCAGAACAGAATTAGGGAAGAACAAGATCAGGAACAGAAACGTATGAAAGACACGAAGATGAAAATGTTAGTAGCTCAGACAGTCCCAGCCGACGGTCATAGAAAAGGTGGGGCCCAGACCAATCATTCTGCCGCTCCCGTTAAAGGGACATGTAATTATTGCAAGCAGCCAGGTCACTACGTACATGAATGTCCAGTCCTGAAACACAACATCGCGACAGGTAAAACTAAAGAAAGACCGCATCCGCCTAGACATGAGCAGGGTCATCAACAGACCTCACAGAACGAACAGCCAATGCAGAATACACAACCTATGCATGATCAGTCCCACACCGTACAGACAGTAGCAGTACCACAGCCACAGCATGCCCAGACACAGCCCATTGCCGCAACTCGGCAAGTATCACAACAGATGTACCAGTATGCCCAATCAGCATATCCAGATTATCCCTGATACACATGAAACAGTCTAGAGAGGGAAAGTGATTTGCCTCTTATTGAAATTCCTGTAGATCAAGAAGGTCCTTATGTACACAGTCACGTATTAGGAAAAGACAGAAAATTTTTAATTGACACAGGGGCAAGTCGCACTACAATCAGTCACAATGAAGTCCCAGGGGCACCCCTCTCAGGCTCGCAGAATGTTTCCCTTGGTTTTTCAGGACAGCCTATTGTAAATGAAGTATCGGAACCAGTACCATTAGCTGTAGGTCCATTATCTCGAGTTACAGATTTGTTACTTACGAAATCATGTCCAGAAAATCTGTTAGGAATTAAAACACTGAAGGCTCTAGGAGCTATAATATGCTGTTCCCCGGAGGGAGTTAGACTCTTTCTACGAGATTTCAAGGGTCATTATGTTTTACGTGATTTTGATGTCAGATTGAAAAATGTACCAGATCACTTATGGGCAAAAGGCCCAGCTGATGTAGGTTGTATGCATATCACTCCATATCGTGTAACACTCAAGACAGGAGTTGTTCTACCCAGAATCAGACAATACAAGTTACCACCCGATGCTGTAGTGGCTTTACTGAAAATAATTGAAGAGCTTATTGCCCAGGGAGTGGTCGTAGAGACCGACTCCAATATCTGTAATTCACCCATCATTCCGATTCTTAAACGTACAGACCGCAATGCACCGCCAGTATATCGGCTGGTGATTGATCTTCGAGAACTGAACAAATGCATTGTACCACAGTACCCTGTGGTCCCCGATATCTCTTCCTTATTGACTGCTATTGATTCAGAAGCAACGTTCTTTACTGTAATCGATCTCAAGAACGCTTTCTTCAGTGTACCTATTGACCCGGAGAGCCAATATCTCTTCGGATTCAGTTTAAATGGACGAAGTTTCAAATTTTCCCGCGCACCTCAAGGATTTACAGAAAGCCCCAGCATCTATAGTCAAGCACTGAAAAGACAACTAGATTGTATCCAAATGCCAGTTAATACCGCTTTACTGCAATACGTCGATGATCTACTGATCACCGCACGAAGTGAGCCCGAATGTGAACAAGCATCTCTGACAGTTTTGCATTTTCTGGCCGACAAGGGACACAAGGTGTCTCCTTCGAAGCTACAATTCTGTGTTCAGCAAGTTGTGTACTTGGGCCACTTGCTGTCCAAAGTGGGGAGACAGCTCACTCCTGATCGCATTCAGTTAATTGTAAACATGCCGCGACCCCAGACACAAAAGGAAGTGCGGGCCTTCATAGGCCTCACCTCGTACTGCAGACAATGGATTCCTCAATATGCATTTCTAGCTAAACCACTCATCCAGTTAACAACACAGGAGGCAGCGACTTCGATTGCCCTCCCTTGGACTCAAGAACACACACAAGCCTTTGAGGAATTAAAGAAAGCATTATGCCAAGCACCAGTTTTAGCAACACCATGTTACAGCAAACCGTTTACACTTTTTGTTACAGAACGTGATGGTACAGCATTGTCTGTCCTCACTCAAGATCAAGCAGGTTCACATAAGCCTTGCGCTTATTTTTCAAGTACATTGGATTCAGTAGCCCAAGCACTCCCTGCATGCTTAAAGTCAGTAGCAGCAACAGCGTTAGCAATCAGACAAAGCGACTCAATTGTTCTAGGTCACCAGTTAACAGTACAAGTTCCACATTCTGTAGAGGTTCTGTTAAACAGAACCCAGACTCAACACTTGACTATAGCACGACTTACAGGTTACGAATTGACACTATTCCAGCCACACATAGAAATCAGACGCTGCAGTATCTTGAACCCAGCAACATTGTTACCTACAGTTATGACAGATCCAGCTCCACATGATTGCATAGAGATCATTAATGCAGTAACAAAGCCCCGACGAGATTTAACAGATGTTCCATTGACAAATCCAGACCTGACACTTTATGTGGATGGTTCATGTATGAGAACAAGTACAGGAGAGTTAGTGGCCGCGTATGCAGTGACCACTGAAACTGAAGTTAAAGAAACACATCGTATTGATACACTGTCTGCTCAAGCGGCAGAGCTCATTGCTCTGACCCGAGCCTGTATTCTAGCCAAGAACAGAAATGTTAACATATACACTGATTCCCGTTATGCGTTCGGAGTCGTACACGACTTCGGCATGCTCTGGCAGGAACGAGGTTTTCTGACCTCTCATGGCACAAAGATACAACATGGTCCTCTCATTCAAGCACTGTTAGAAGCAATACATCTGCCTTCAGCCATATCCGTCATGAAGTGTAAAGCACATACTAAAGTCACAGATTCTGTTTCCCAGGGTAACGACCTGGCAGATCAGACAGCAAAACATACAGCACTGACTCACACTCAGACAACTGACACGACAAAGACAACAGATCCGACAAACTGTATGACAGTCAGAGATCCCACACTAGACGTTATTGACATTCAGACACATGCTACTCCAGAAGAAATAAAGAAATGGATCGAACTAGGAGGGATCCAGACAGATCAAGGTTGGATGACGAAGGGAAAATCTACATGGTTTCTCCCTGACTCTATGGTTCAAGTCATGATAAATACAGCACATAGTCCTGCCCATCTAGGAGAGAAAGCAATGCTAGACAGTTTGCAAAATCTCTGGAACAATAAACACTTACGAGCAGCAGCAAAACAGAAAGTGCGTACTTGCATGATCTGTTGTCAGTTCAATCCAGGTAAAAGCGTCCCTGTAGAGCAAGGTGGATTTCATCCTCCCGATCACCCTTTTGAAGTCCTCCAGATGGATTATATCCAGATGGACCGTTGTCGAGGATTTAAATATGTTCTCGTAGTTGTCTGTGCTCTGTCCCGCTGGACCGAAGCATACCCAGTCCCAGATTACACTGCTCCGACCACTGCCAAACAGTTGGTTCGTGAATTTTTCCCACGATACGGCCTGCCTCGTGTCGTGTACTCAGATAACGGTCAGCCATTCTCGTCTGCCTTAATGAAAGAAGTTTCCTTGTTACTGGGATACCAGTGGAAGTTCCATTGTGTCCGACATCCAGAAGCCGCAGGCCTTGTTGAAAGGCATAACCAGACATTAAAGATCCGCCTTGCCAAAATATGTCAGGAAAAAGGGGTCGACTGGATAGTCGCCCTGCCAGTGGCACTATTCTATATGAGAATGGTCGCCCACTCGAGATCACTGCTATCTCCGTACGAGGTGGTCTTTGGAAGACCACCGAATATGTGGGGGACGCCCATTCCTAAAAAGATTACTGATGTTAATTCTAATATGTTGACAGATTACCTTGCCTCCTTGATGTCTGCACTCCAATCATGTCGTTCACAGGTTGCCGCAGCCTTCCCTGACAACACTGATGTAAAGCCACATGACGTCCGTCCCGGGGATACTGTCCTCGTCCGCAATTTCGACAGAAAAAGTCCGTTGGAGCCCCGCTGGAAGTCTCCGAAGACCGTTCTTCTAACAACAAGGACGGCGGTGAAAATCGAGGGAAGAAAGGGGTGGGTACACACGAGTCACATAAAAAAGTTTGCTGGACTGAAACCTGACCTAGACTCGTCCACCCCCACCAAAGACTGTATTAACAAAGACTTTACCGAATCGAAACGAGAAAAGACTCCTCAAGAACAATATCGTATGAAATTGCGATCTAGCAAGTCAGACAGTTTAATTGTTTAAGTCCTCCCCTAGGTGAATCGGTTAAATAGTTTCTGACATGTATCCCCTAGATCGAGTTAGAGAGAGAGAAGCAAAGAAACGTACATATTGCAAATCACTTCGTAGTCACTGCATAGTGACACTAATAATCATGTTTATTCTCAGTATTTTAATTATTGTTGCTAGCATCCTATTGCCTATCTACTATCCTATTTTCAGGCGTGAACAATCTGCTTACAATGTATCTGCTGAACACACTTTTAGTGAGTTACCTCCTCACGAGCTTTCCTACAGATTTGCGCTGCGCAACAATACATTCATTAGTATGTTACATCATTCTCATCAAACTAACAATGCTACAAATTGCTGGATATGTGGCCGACTCCCTCCCTACCAGAATTACAAGGGAGCTCTGCCTCTCTTTCCGTACCCGTTCACTCACAATGGCTCCTGTGGAGCATGGTTTAAAATAATTAATTCTTTAGATCCCGACATTGCTGTTTTCAATGGGGGTTGGGTTTGGGGAAACCTGAACTTAGTCCTACTAGACGTCTGTCACCCAGATAAAGAGGGACTCCCCACTAGAATAGGAACCGATCTAGAAAATGAAGTGTATGGATTAGGTAATTATACAATTAACCTTATGATTCTTACTGTCGAATCCGAAGCCACACCAGTTCTACCTATTATGTCAGTACTGCCAGTCACTGGCGAATTATGTATCAAGAAGAAAGGTTCAGTACACTTAGGTCATAGTAAATGCACTACTGTGGTCGAATTCGGTGATGATGGAAAATCATCTTTCAAAGCTATCAGTCATTCTTACTTTGTTTGTGGTCATACCGCATACATACGTCTACCTCCAGATTGGGATGGTACCTGTTACATTGCATTCCTCCTGCCACCTGTTTTTCTAGCTCCTCCTGATTACCATAGAAATAGCAATCTAGTAAAGAATAGACTCAGAAGAGATGTCCCACTTGTCGACTACACAGAAACGGCATGGGAACAGTACACTGATTTTAATAAAGGATTCTTTTTCTTTTTAGGACCTGTCCAGAATAGTAAATTAATACGCAGATTAACTAGAACACTTGAAGCCGTAGTAAATGAAACTGCCTCCGCCTTAGGTAACTTAACAGAAGAGCAGTCCGCTATGCGGGTTGTTGTCCTTCAGAATCGTCTTGTAATTGACGTCATCTTGGCAGATAGAGGTGGAGCCTGTAAGGTCATCGGGTCAAGTTGCTGTGTTTTCATTCCACAAAACGCACCATCTGTATATCAAGCTATCACCCGTCTCCATAAAATTGCAAATCAGATACATCAGAATCCAGGCACCTGGACTTGGTCCGGTTGGTTCTGGACAACGTTAACAGCTTGGGGATGGAAGATCCTATCCTTCCTAGGCATTGGCCTAGTCCTAGTATTCAGTTGTTGCCTGTGCCTACAGTGTGGGCCAGCGATTTGTGGACTGTGTGCCACTTCTTGTATTGAACACTCCAGTTTTCTCTCTAAACGTAACCGAAAGAAAGAAGAACAAATGATGTTACAAGAACAGACTGATCGATTCATGAGGATCGATATTTCATGAAGGGTCCGTAGGGAACAAGGAGGGAATGAGGAAAATTAAATTTTGGCCATGTTGTGTTCCCTAGCGCGTACCCCACCGACTCCATGTACCAGTTTGAAGTGCATGTAACTTCCCTCCTGTGCCAGCTATGAAGACGCAAATACATTTGCGTCCACCGTTGACTTGTCCTCTTTCAGATCCACCATGAATGGATTATGTAGTCCGTTCCTAAGTATGCTATGCCACCGTCTTTTTGTAATACACTCTACATGTTTTTTCCTGCTCTAGCAAGAGTAGGCCCTGAATTCCTGCCATCTGAACCTCTTTTGTGGCTCCTGACTCTGCCCAGGCTACCTCTGTACCCATGAACTCTGTCCTACTTTCAGCGCGGCCCCTCGCGCTCAGCTCAAGCCTGCTTTCTGCCAAGACTGACTATAACCTTCGAGTTATCTGTTCCGCTCCTCGAGAATGCATTCCTGCCTACTAGATCCTGTAAACATCCTCTCCAGCTGCAGAGCCAAAGGGCCGACCTGTCTTAATGCAAGTAATTCATAGCCTCTGTTGCCATGCTTCCATGGAAGGCCCCGTGCCCCACGCTTCACATGTAGACACTCAGGCGCTCATACACGCATCCACAGTTAGCATAGAATAGCTTCTGCCCTAGAGACCTTTCCGCCCAGATAGTATAGTTCCTAAACATCAGATATCAGATATGATAGAAGTACAAGTTGATCTGACATGCCAGACTTCTGTCTCTTTCCGTCAGTGTAAATGTCAAGTCCCCTGCACCCCGTCAATCACACGTCATGCAGCTGCGCGCGCATCCAAGCTTCCGATTTCTGCTGACATTGCAACATCCTGTTAGCACCACCCCTTGGTGCCACCCACTTGCGTCACCTATCAGTGACGTTTCTAGCACACACCTCTGGTTCACGCCTAGTTTACGCCTCTTGATGATGTACTAGTATCACGTGTATCATGTTATCTTGTCTTCTCTCAGCTGTTACGCCTCTTACATTATTCTTTATGGTATAAATCAAGTATATAAGCTATGTATTGTCAATAAAATTCAGCGCTCTATCCCTTCTGACACCCCTGTGGTGGTCAGAACATGATATCCTGATTCCTTTATGAGGAATAAAACCCTTAGAAACTCTAACACCACGGACTCTGTCTTTTTTCATTCTGATTGAGTTATTATTGATTAAGTACTTACCTGCATAGAAATTAAGAGAGTAAATTAATTATTTACGTCAGTATGGTGGCCGTCATCCTTTGGAGCCTTGCCCAAACCAACCACGAAGGTGAGAAACTTGTGCGTTATTTTTGACGACAACCTGAACTTTATGGCTCATGCCAACCAGACGGCCTCCACAGCGTTTTACAAACTACGCCTGGTAAAAAAGATCCTTCCATTTCTCCCCAAAAGTGTAGGCAAGACATTAGTTAGCGCCCTTGTCCTGTCTGCATTAGATTACTGCAATGGCCTGTTTGCCAATGCCCAAATCAGGGTCATCAAGAAAATGCAGACAGTACAGAACGCAGCGGCCAGACTTCTCTCGGATATCCCCAAATTTAAACCTATAACTGATACCTTGAGAAGCTTTCATTGGCTCCCTATCAGGAATAGAATCAAATTCAAAACATTGTGTATTGTTTATAAATCGCTACACCAACAAGCCCCTCAATTCCTGAGAGACCACCTTATTCCATATATTCCTCCTCGGCAACTCCGTTCAGCCAAGCTGAACGATCTGGTAGTACCACGGACTAAATTAGTCAACTGGGGAGACAGACGTTTCCTGGTTGCCGCCCCAAAACTATGGAACACACTTCCCCAATCCATTAGATCCAGCCCAAATCTCCTGTCATTCAGAAAGAAACTGAAAACATGGTTGTTTAACCTGTAAGAGCCAGAAGCCAAGCATAGGAGAGTTCACAATAGTACAGCGCCGAGACGCCTGCAGGCATTTGTTCGCGCTTTAAGAAATGTTAAAAAATAAATAAATCCGGGAGGGGAGGGACCTCCTTGTCCAAGGTCTTTTTCTTTTGAAGTTCTACGTACTGCCACACAGGAGCGCCACGTAGCACGGGCCCGACTACCCGCTTAAGATGTCCCGTCCACTGAAAATTCTTTCCCTCAATGTGAGAGGGCTCAACAACCGAATTAAGCGCAGGGCGATACTCTCCCTCCTGAAACATACCACAGCTGATATATGCCTCCTACAGGAGACGCATTTGCTGCCAAAGGACAATCACCGCCTTAAATCTTGGACCTTCCCCCTGCAATTTTTCTCCTCGGCAACTAAGAAGGTGGCAGGAGTAGCGATCTTAGTATCCAAATCCTTTCAGGTACAGGCCCTACAGAAGGAGGCAGAGCTTAAAGGCAGGCTGCTGGTACACCGCTTTATGGTTGGGGGACACACATTATTAGTGGGTTCCATTTACGCACCTAATGAGGGGCAGGAGAAATTCCTTCACACAGCACTAGAGACAGCCACAGCTAACACACACCCACACTTGCTCCTGGGAGGAGTTCTCAACATAGTGTTCCACAACACAGCAGATCGCAATAACCAACGATATGGGCAAGTAGGGGCACTTTCTAGGGCAGGTCATACTCATCTCTCAGACCTGGGCCTGGCTGACCTATGGAGACCCCTTCATCCACAAGCCACAGCGTACACCCACTACTCGGCAGCACATAAGTCATACGCGAGGCTTGATTATTTTCTAGGCTCCCCGCAGCTAGTCCTCCGCGCACGAGACATGGACATCCTCCCGACCTCCCTGTCGGATCACTCCCCGATGCTGGCATCTTTCCTCTTCCCGAGTATGCC
The DNA here is from genome assembly GCF_964263255.1 of Lissotriton vulgaris. Taxonomy (NCBI): domain Eukaryota; kingdom Metazoa; phylum Chordata; class Amphibia; order Caudata; family Salamandridae; genus Lissotriton; species Lissotriton vulgaris. Next base: position 220,652,274 of record NC_141691.1, on the reverse strand, counting down.
CGGTCCGCAACTGCATTGGCGCTTACGAGACACTCTGCTCCAGAGCCCTACTATAGTGGAGCGGATTGGGACAGCCATCACTCAATTTCTCACTCAACGCCAATACGGATACTACTAAGGCCACCCAATGGGCCGCACTCAAGGCAGTCCTCCGGGGAGAATTCATCTCTATAGCTTCGGCTAATAACAGAGAACGCGCTCAGAAAAGAGCAAAAATAGGCCAACGTGTCACAGAGCTAGAGCAGATGCACCAGCGCACGGGAGCGGCATGGGCGTGGCGCCAACTCTGCACAGAGAGGAAAAGGCTGGCAGCCCTAGACCAAGACGTGGCAGAATACGCCACCATACGTCTCCGGCATGACTACTATACCGGGGGAGATCGGTGCGGGAAGCTTTTGGTGATAAACTACGTGAGCAATGCCAAAGGCAGGGCATTCGCACTATTAGGTCCAGTAGTGGTGAGCAGATCACGGATGATGCGGCCATTGCCGCGACATTCGGAGACTTCTACATCAACCTATAAGCAGCGGACACACTTGACATGCTAGCAAGCCAGGCATATTTGGAGAGTGCGCCCCTCCCGTCCCTAAACGAGGCGCAAGCAGAGTTCCTCGATCGGCCTATTGGGCTGGATGAGGTGATATCGGCGATATCCCGCCTCAAACTAGGGAAATCGCCAGGCCCTAATGGCTACTCAGCTGCCTTCTACAAAACCTTCTGCCACCAGGTGGCCCCGATTCTACGAGACCTCTTCAACACCTTTGACCAACCAGGTGCAATCCCTGCAGATCTGTTGGAAGTGGCGATATCGGTTATACCTAAACCAAGCCGTGACCACACCCGGTGTAGCTCCTACAGACCGATCTCCCTTCTAAATATTGATCTTAAGCTCTATACTGGAATTCTGGCGAACAGATTGGCATTGTACATGCAGCAGTTAGTGGAACCTGACCAGGCGGGCTTCATCTCCCAAAGACAGACCAGTGACAACACAAAACGGGTCGTTCATCTCATAGAGGCAGGGTCTCGGACGAGGCCAGGCTGCATGTTGCTCACCATCGATGCCGAGAAGGCCTTTAATAGGGTACACAGGCCCTATCTAGAACTCGTGCTGCGGCGATTCGGTATAGGGGAGACTTTCTGCAACCGCATATTGAATTGCAATCGCCAGCCTAACGCTACGGTTCGGGTTAACGGGCACACCTCCCCGCGTTTTCCAGTAGGCAGGGGCCCCAGACAAGGGTGTCCTCTTTCCCCAATCTTGTTTGCGCTCTACATGGAGCCTTTAGCGCAGCGGATCAGGCAGCATGACCTCATCAAAGGGATCAAATTCGGAGGAGACATACACAAGATTAGCCTGTATGCAGATGACATTCTGCTCTCCCTGACAGAACGGATGCAATCCCTTAGGGCCCTCTTTATTGAGCTCCATACCTTCGCGACAGCATCCGGGTTTAAAATTAATATAGAGAAATCAGAGGCCCTGAACCTATCTTTGTCAGCGGAGGTGCTCGCCGAAGCCAAGGGTGAGTTTGATCTGAAATGGTCCAATTCCACGATCCCAAACCTGGGAGTCCTATAAGCCCCGACCTTGCAGGCTACTGCAGACGCCAACTACACCAGGCTCCGCTCCCGCCTCAACAAGGACCTCAGGAGATGGAAGCGGCACTCGCTCTCCTGGCTGGGGCGGATTGCTGCCGTCAAGATGACCCTGCTGCCGCAATTCCTTTACGTGTTCCAGACCCTCCCGCTACGCCCCCCAATGGGTTGGCTCCAACGAGCGCAGTCTGATTTGGCACGTTTCATCTGGAACGGTTGCCGTCCGCGCTTCAAGCATGCGATCGCAATACTACCCCTGAACACGGCGGGGTAGGGGTACCTGATCTTACTTTATATTACCAAGCAACGCAGCTATGCACTCTGGAGGAATGGCACCAACTAGAGTCAGGTAAAAATTGGCTCTTTCAGGACCAGGCAGTGGTTGCCAGACCCCTCCAGGGAATCCCGTTCTTGCCTCGTTGCCATAGGCCCCCCTTGCTATACGTGTCACAAATCACAAGCACAGTCCTGGAGGTGTGGGACAAGGTGGCGGTCAAACATGACCGTACTTCGTTCCCCTCCCCGATGACCCCGCTCTTCGATAACCCCGATCTTTTCCCCAGGTCTGGACCCCAAGGCATTTGCAGCCTGGAGGCGCACGCCCTGCAGAGACCTGGGCCACCTGTTCGACCTAAACGGGGTCCTTCCATTTCAGAAAGTGAAGGAGGACTATGGCATATCAGAAGCGGATGGCCTGCCCTACCTGCAAGTGCCAAAAGAACAGAAAGAATTGCCAGTGCTGATATGGATACTATTTAAACAACTAATGTCCAAGCCTGAACTCAAAAAATGTATGAACGGGGTGCACTATTTAATAGTTTTTTTATTTTAAACAAAATTTAAACCAAGCAGAAAATTTTTCATATTTTCATTTACACAGGACGTAACCTGCAAGTGCAACACTGGGCCTTACAGCCAACAATCAGACCAGGCGCACAACGCTTTCTCACCCCATACGAAAAGTGGTTATTGACGCGCACCTCAGATAAGAAACTGATTTCAGATCTATACCAACAACTCCTCCTCACCAATAAATACACATACAACGCAGGGAGGGTCAGGTGGGAGAGAGACTTGGGGAGACAACTTACACATAAAGAATGGGGAGGCATATACCACAGGGCCAGGCACTCGGCCTATCACACCGGTCTCACCGAGACCTTGACCAAGGTGGCCACCTACTGGTACCACACACCAGAACGCTTACACCACTGGGACGCCCGCATCAGTGACCGTTGCTGGAGGGGCTGTGGAGAACTTGGCACGTTAGAACACTTGTTATGGAGTTGTGACCGCATGCAACCCTACTGGAATTCCATCCTGGATGAGATAGACTCCCATTTAGACACTCAACTTCCCCGATTCCCAGCCTATGTTCTACTCCGGCTTCCCAACACACTAATGTACCCCTTAAGACTTATAGCGATAGCACTAGGGGCAGCTGTCCAGAACATTGTGGCGCACTGGAGAACCACGCAGCCCCCCCCCCATACTCCGGCTGGTTACACAGATTGTGGATGATACTAGGGATAAAGAAGTTATCACTGGCAAAGGCGGGACGAGGAGAAGAGTTTGCTGCACTTTGGCGGCCATTTCTGACCCTACTCACGGGAGAATTCAGGGAACTAAGCTGTCCCCGGTATCTGCGCTTACTGCGTCTAGCAGACACACCCCAATTGAAGAACCCAAAGCTCAGCCGCGCAAGCGAAAGACCAAAACTGAGATTTAACATGCATCCTCACATCTGGGACCGAGGGTTGTCTTACCACACTTTATTTTTCTTTCTTCTTGCTTTGCTTAAATGGACAAGGAGGGTGGGACAGGGAGGGAGAGGAGGAGAATTCAAACCCTATATTTCCCGCTGCTGGAACCCTGTCCAATAGACACTGATCATATTTCTACTGCCTTACACTTGATGGGGGTTCCTTGCAAGGGGCTCAGCACTGATGTACCGAATGACGAATGTGGTTTCTTTGTTTTTCCTGTTTTGGTGAAAATAATAAAAGATTTAAACCATAAAATGGGTTCCCCACACTTACAAAGCCCAGAGATTGGAGTCTGAGGTTTGTACGGGTGTCTTTGCTCATGCAGGGCAACCCTCACACTTAAAACTATGCACCCAGACCTTGCCTGAAGGGCCTACCTTAGGGGTGACATAGGTTTTAAGTGCATTGACCGGGATAAAAGGTAAACCTTATATCTTGAGTAAAAGGTGCAAGCATAATTTCATGCAGGGTGCAATGGCAGACCTGCAGAAACAGTTTGCATTGGTTCCCATGGATGGCATAATACATGCTTCAGCCCTATGGGAGACCCCTGGTGTACCAATGCCCTGGGTATCTTAGAACCATATACAAGGGACTTACAAGGGTACACCAAAATGCCAATTGTGGGGTGTAAAAAGTACTTAGCAGCCAATTTATAGGAGAGAGCACCAACACTGGGTGTGAGAAGTTGGCTGATGAACAAGTTAATTACCTTCGGTAACGATATATCTGTAAGAAACATTAGTTAGTGTTAGATTCCTTACCTTAGAATATCCCCAGGCGTCAGTCTGGATCCGGAAACTTTTGCGTAGCAGTACCCCTGCGCGTCGGTAGGCGTCGTCTGCAGGCGTCCCCTGCGGCTCCGCGTCCGTCGTTGGCGTCGTGCGCCGTGATGACGTCGCTGGAGTATATAGATGCCGCCTCCGCGCGCTGACGTCAGTTCTTTGCACACAGCTTTTCCGCGCCAGGAGACGCAGAGCCATGAGAGAACCAACACTGGTGCCATGTAAAACTAGGGCCCTGAAAGGGATGTCCTTAACCCTAGGTATCAGTTCGCAGAACGGGGAGGATGGGTGGGTTCGGTAAGGAATCTAACACTAACTAATGTTTCTTACAGATATATTGTTACCGAAGGTAAGTAACTTGTTCATCTGAAAGAAACACGTTAGTGTTAGATTCCTTACCTTAGAATACATACCCCAGCAATACCAACCCCGGTGGTGGGTCTGCGAACCAATACAATACTACACCAGAAAGTCCTGGAGGACAGAACGGCCAAAGAAGCCATCCCTCCGGAATTGACTGTCCAGGCAGTAGTGCCTCGCAAAGGTGTGCAGCGAGGCCCACGTAGCCGCTTGGCAAATGTCCTGCAAGGGGACTCCCCGGCCCAGGGCAGTGGTAGCCGCCGTGGCCCGAGTGGAATGAACCTCAGCCCAACAGGAGGCTCCTTCCGAGCCAAAGAGTAGCACGCTTTGATGCAGAGAACGACCCATCGAGAGATGGTCCGTTTACAGACCGCCCGTCCCTTCTTCGCACCCACGTAGCCAACAAACAGTTGGTCATCCACCCGGAACTGGCGTGTGCGATCCATGTAAAATGAAAGCGCACGTTTTGGGTCCAGACGATGGAGCCGCTCTTCATCCTTTGAAGGATGCGGAGGCGGGAAGAAGGAAGGGAGGGTGATGGACTGCCCGATGTGAAAGGTCGAAACAACCTTGGGCAGGAAAGAAGGTCTAGTCCTCAGAACCACCTTGTCAGGATGAATGGACAGGAAAGGAGGTTGGACAGAAAGAGCCTGGAGCTCACTCACTCTCCTGGCAGAGGTGATGGCAACCAGGAAAGCCGTCTTTAAAGTCAGGAGACGGAGAGGGCAAGAATGAAGGGGCTCAAAGGGAGCACACATCAGAAAGGTTAGAACCAGGTTCAAATCCCACTGGGGCATCACAAACGGAACAGGTGGAAACATGTGAGTGATGCCCTTCAAGAATCGAGTTACAATCGGGGATTTGAACAAAGAAGGCTGATCAGGAAGCCTCAAAAAGGCTGAAAGGGCAGAAAGGTAGCCCTTGATAAAGCCCAGAGCAGAGCCCTGCTGGGCAAGAGAAAGAAGAAACAGAAGAACCTCCGAAAGAGGGGCAGAAAGAGGATCCACAGCCTTTGCTGTGCACCATGCCACAAATCTGTTCCACCGACAGGCGTATACCGACTTAGTGGAGGGACGCCTGGCTGCCAGAATTACATCACAGACTTCAGGAGGCAAGTCAAATGGCCTCAACTGCCGCCGCTCAATCTCCAAGCATGGAGGTGGAGACTGGACAGGTTCGGGTGGAGGACCGTCCCCTGCTGCTGCGACAGAAGGTCCTCCTGAAGGGGCAGGCGGATCGGGGGACCGACTGACATGCTGAGTAGCTCGGGATACCAGTACCTTCGAGCCCAGTCCGGAGCCACAAGGATAACTTGGGCCCGGTCGCGCCTGATCTTCTTCAGCACTCTGGGCAGAAGTGGTATAGGCGGAAAGGCGTATAACAGACCGCAACTCCACTCGCGCCGAAAGGCGTCGCCGTGCGAGTGCCGTCTTGGAAACTCCAACGCGCAGAACTGATGACATTGCGCGTTCTCTTCTGTGGCGAATAGATCTAACCAAGGCTCTCCCCATTGCAGAAAGATGCCTTGCGCCACGTCCGAGTTCAGACGCCATTCGTGATCCATCGAGCACCGACGGCTGAGTTCGTCCGCCCTGGCGTTCAGGGAACCTGCCAGGTGTTGAACCGTCAGAGTCACGCCCTGACGTTCCAGCCATAGCCAGAGGCGCAGAGCCTCCTGGCAAAGGGTCCACGACCCCACCCCGCCCTGTTTGTTGCAGTACCACATGGCGGTGGTGTTGTCGGTGAACACCTGCACTACACTCCCGTTGACAAAGGGGAGGAATGCCTTCAGTGCCAGACGAATCGCCCGCAGCTCCAACAGGTTGATATGGAGCCGGGACTCCGCCGGAGACCAGATGCCTCTGATCTCTGCCTCTCCCAAGTGGCCACCCCAGCCCTGGAGTGACGCGTCCGTCACGACAACGTGCTCCGGTTGGGGAAGGGAGAGGGATCTGCCTCTGACCCAATCGCGGTCCGTAAGCCACCACTGCAGTTGTCTCGCAGTGCCCTCCGAGATCAAGACGTGGTCGGACAAGTTGCCCTGATGCTGGGCCCACTGAAACTTCAGGTCCCACTGCAGAGCCCGCATCCGCCACCGGGCGTGATGCACCAGAAGGATGCAGGAAGCCATCAGTCCCAGCAGCCGCAGCGTCAACCTGACCGAAACCCGGGATAGCGGCTGAAAGATGGGAATCAAAGCCTGAATATCCCGGACCCGCCGTTCCGGAGGATAAACCCGAAACTGCGCCGAGTCCAGAACCGCTCCGATGAAAAGGAGCTTCTGAGAGGGACACAGGTGTGATTTCGGTACATTGATGGAGAACCCCAGGTCGTGCAAGAGGTCTGCCGTCATCTGAAGGTGGTGGACGACTGTCTGGGGCGAGCCCGCCTTCAACAACCAGTCGTCTAGGTAGGGGAAGACTGAAACCCCCAACCTGCGCAGATGGGCTGCGACCACCGCCATCACCTTTGTGAACACCCGTGGGGCGCTGGTAAGGCCGAAGGGAAGCACGATAAACTGAAAGTGCTCCTGGCCTACCGTGAACCGCAGGTAACGCCGGTGGGCCGGCAGGACGGGGATGTGAAAATAGGCATCCTGCAAGTCCAACGCTACCATCCAGTCTTGTGGGTCTAGAGCAGCCAAGACCTGAGCTAACGTCAACATCTTGAACTTCTCCTTCCGGAGGAAGCCGTTGACGTTCCTTAGATCCAAGATAGGACGTAGGCCCCCCTTGTCCTTCTTGGGTACCAGAAAGTAGTGGGAATAGCAACCACGCCCTACTTCTGGCCCAGGAACGCGCTCGATGGCCCCCTTGGCCAAGAGGGCCGTAACTTCCTCCTGCAGAAGTGTCAAGTGGTCCCCCGACACACGGTGGTTCTGCGGTGGCATGGCTGGAGGAGTGGTCCCGAAGGGGAGGGAGTAGCCCCTTCGGACGATTTGCAGCACCCACCTGTCCGAAGTGATCGTGCGCCAGTGAGCGTGGTGATGGCGAACCCTGCCACCCACTGGCGTCACATGGGGCCGAAAGCACGGACTAGGAGGATTTTGAGGCAGATGCTGCGGGGGGAGGTGTGGTCTGACCCCGTCGTTGTCCCCGACCGCCGCCACGGCGGTTTCCACGGCCGCCACCGCGTTGAAAGGATTGTTGCGGTGCGTGGCTGGCAGCACGTGTGGGGGCGCCCCTTCCTTGGCCACGAAAGGGACGAAACGAACCCGTTTGCTGACGCTGGGTCGAGAGACCCAAGGACTTGGCCGTGACCCTAGAGTCCTTGAAGCGTTCCAGCGCGTGGTCCGCCTTGTCACCGAACAGGTGACAGCCATCGAACGGCATGTCCATCAATGTATTCTGGACATCAGCCGAAAAGTTGGCGGATCTCAGCCAGGCGTGGCGACGAATCGCCACTGTCGTTGACATAGCTCTGCCCAGCGAGTCGGTCGTATCAAGACCACACCGTATCGAATATTCCGCTGCATCTCGGCCCTCAGCCACAGCCTGACCGAGTTTTGCCCGCACCTCCATGGGGCATTCTGGGAGCAGTTCCGCGACCGTATCCCACACAGAGTGGGTGTAGCGGCCCAAGAGGCAAGCGGTGTTGCAAGACCGCAGGCCCAAACTAATGGACGAGAAGACCTTCTTGCCAAACTGGTCATACCTCTTGGATTCCCGGTCGGGCGGGGCCGACGGGAATGCGGACTGGGAGGTCGAGGCCTGGATCACCAGACTCTCAGGAGTGGGGTGGGTAGACAGGAACTTGGGGTCGTCCGGACAAGGACGGTGGCGCCTGGCCACGTTCCGATCAACAGGCGCACCTGAAGCGGGCCTGGACCACGTGCCCAACAGAACGTCTGATAAGGCTTCATTAAACGGCAGCAGTGGCTCCTGTGGGCATGACTGCGGTTTGAAGACCTCAGTGAGGATGTTAGGCCTCACGGCCGCGACGGGGAGCTCAAGGTGTAAGGCCTTGGCAGCCCTCATCAGCACCACTGAATATGTAGCTCCCTCCACCGATGCCACGGTTGGAGGAGAGATCAAACCAGGGTTAGGAGAGTCGTCCAAACCACTGGCATCCCCCAAGTCACCTGTCCAGTCCGGGTCATACTGGCACTCGCGTGACAGAGGGTCCTCGGACCCCTCCCAACCTTCACCGAACTCTTCATCCTCTCCGTATTCGGAGTCAACGATGTAGACCGGCTCCTCGGGGTTCATGGGCCCCATCGGCGCCGGGACCGGCGTCGAGCGACGCCGGTCCGGCTCCGCGTCCGGGAAGGTATGGGAACCCCGCCGCCGGCCGGAGCCGGCACCGGAAAACCGGCGCCGCGCGGGGGCGGCGTCGGGGGTAACCCCGATGGCAACGGCGCCGGGGAGGCCGGAAGACCAGCCGGCGCCGATCCCGAAGGCCCTTGCGGCGCCGGGGTCGGAGCCGTCGGCGGCGCCGGGGCCGGAGCACCCGACGGCGCCGAGGCAGGGACACCCGAACCACCAGGGCCCCCAGACGGTAGCACTGGGCCCGAAGGCGCCGTAGGCCCCGTCGGAGAAGCGAGCGCCCTCATGGCCATGAGGAACGCCTCGATCTCCTCAGGCGTCGCGCCGTGCCCAGGGACCGGAGGGTATGAGGCAGGCCGTGCCGGCGACTCTCGCGGAGCCGCGGGGTTGGGGTCACCCGAGCCCCCGACCGCATCGCGCGAGCGTCGGGGGTACGATGACGACGCCCCGACTTGTGCTTCTTACCTGATGAGCCTGACGAGTGGTGTCGACTTCCAGAACGCTCGGCGCGGCTCCGCGACCGCTCCCTCGAACGCTCTCTCGACCTCCGGCCGGACCGGGACCGCTCCCGGTCCCGACGTGGGGCCGACACCCGGAGCTCCAGTAGCTTGCGGGACCGCTCCCGCCTAGCCTTGTTGGTGAGGGCCCGGCAGTCGACACAGGAGTCCACGTCGTGGTCGGGGCCCAGACACCGGAGACAGAGGCGGTGATGGTCTGTGACCGACATCGTGCGCTCACAGTCATCATAGTGCTTGAACCCAGGCATCCTATCAGGCACAAAGAGAGAAAACTATCGAAAAACTTGGTCAAAAGACCGGAGTACTGCTCTTCAGATCTGCGTCCACTGGCGCGGAAAAAAGAAGAACTGACGTCAGCGCGCGGAGGCGGCGTCTATATACTCCAGCGACGTCATCACGGCGCACGACGCCAACGACGGACGCGGAGCCGCAGGGGACGCCTGCAGACGACGCCTACCGACGCGCAGGGGTACTGCTACGCAAACGTTTCCGGATCCAGACTGACGCCTGGGGATATTCTAAGGTAAGGAATCTAACACTAACGTGTTTCTTTCAGATATATGATGTTCACTAGTTCTAGTGATCACCTTGTATCAGTCCAAACGACCCTTATGGTGATTGGTTGTAAGTCAACCTTAAAGACCAGCTATCCTAGTAGCGTGGGCAAAAGCAGTCTTTAGGCTAAACTCTTTATGGCATGTGAAGCCAGCTGTTTTACCACATATAACCTTTGAATACCAAATGAAAAGGACACCACACAGGTTGTTATGAAAATAAACAGATATTTATTAACTAACATACACCTCTGAACTCTTTATGAGGTCAGAGGGCTAAGCACATGACAATACTAAAAAGGAAATACGAGTTCGCACAATATTTACAAGTGCGCCTTAGGGGCACGACAAACCATATACTCAGAATAATGGAATGCGAGGAAAGAAAGTACTGTAAGGAGATCCAGAGGCTGGAGGATCGCTGGGACTACGCTACGAACTAGGTAAGCAAGGAGCAGGAGGCCCACGGGACTCACGTGCAGAGTGGGAACTCTCATGCGGGATGCGTACCAACGTCTATGGATACTACAGTTTAGAAAGTTACGGATTACGGACGAACCCGGCTGGATGGAGGGAAAACAACAGTGGACCTGGACACTAGGATAGTGTACACAGACTTCAGCACCTAGAAGCTTTAGTTACCGAACCCACAGGTTATGCGGGTGCATAGGGCTGAAGTTGCGTCGGGTTTGCTGCGTTGATCCCGGTGATGCCTGAAACAAGGAGTTGCTGGCAGGCAGCCAGATGGAGGAATCCGGTGGTTCCAAGAATGGAACTGGAAGGAAGAAGTCCTGAAAGGAAAGGGGACAGAGTCTCAGTCACTAGCCTGTGACGGTGCTGGAACCAGATGCTGTCGCCGAAGTCAGGTGAAGGAAGGGTCGCTTCTCTCTGTAGCTGCGCGGACCAGGAGCTGCTCTTCACGACCAGGCTGGAGGCACGAGCTGTCCCACGTAGTCTGTTGGCGGTGTCGGATCGTCGATCTGGAAAACAGGCCTTGGCTAATGCAAGCCACGCGGAGGAACAAAGATGGCGTCTGGTGCGGACCAGGAGGGTCCGGGGTGCTTCTCCTTCACAGGGAAGCAAGGGCCAGTCTGGGGGACCAGACCAGCAGTGTTGAAATCTTCGGGTCGTCGTCTCAGAGGTCACAGGCCAGCCGGCGAGTGACCAGACAACAGGAAGAGCAGCAACCAGGCAAAAGGGCCCCACGCAGATCTCGTGGATGCTGGGGGGGCTGGTCTTTGGTGCAGGAGCTGCGTCGGTGGGGGCTTCTCAAACCCCAGTGCACTCACTCGAGGATCCCTCAGCGGTCGTGCTGGAAGCGCTGTGCAGGTTTTCTCAAGATGGCCGTCTTCACGTTGCTCGTCGCACCCACGGGTCCCAGCTGTGCTGTGGATGTGGGTAGAGGTCAGAGAGGTCTGGAGGTCCGGGTCTTGTCGAGCTGGGTCGTCGGATTCCGGGATGGAAGGACTTGCAGCAAACCGCACCGCACAGGAGCTTGATGGTGCCTGCGAAGCAGGATGGTCACTCCCTGACCATAGGGGAGATTCTTTAGTCTTCTGGAAATCAGGAGGTCGAAGGTCAAGAGTTTCTTCGTGGAAGTTGTCAAGATTAATCTAATCTGGAATGGGACCAGCTCCTACCTTTTTTCAGCTAAACGGGGCTGCACTACGACTAGGTCCCTCCTCTGGGTGGGACCAGGAAGGGGGGTGGTTACACCCCCTTTCCTTTGTCCGGTCTTGCGCCAGCTCTGGGGCTGGAGTGCCCCAGGAACTGGTTCTGACCGGTGTATGCACAGGACACCTTGTGTGCTCCAGGCATGTCTCATTCCTTTCAGCCCTGGCCTACCTAATACACAAAATCCTGTCTGGGGTGGTGCTAGCACCTCCCAAGGCAGGAAACCCTTTATCAGAGCCTCCCTCGCTGGAAGGACTCCCAGCAGCAGGAGGTCAGACTTGTGTCTGTGGTGGTAGCATCCATTTTGTGATGCTGAGGCTCGAGTTAACTTTGACCGGGGTTCACAGTTACATACATGTCGTGTCCCTCTAGAAGGGTGGAATGCTACCCCCGTCTCCAGAATTGGTGAGGGGGTAGTATTCCAATTCGTATGACACCTTACTCGACATGTTTTGATAATGCTATACCAAAGTTAGCATTTGACCGCGAGGATCATAATGCACTTAAGAGTATATGGTATAGCGTTATCATGGAACAGCTATTAGGACTTGGTTCCGCAAGCTGCAAACGGGCTCAGCTCATGCCAGAGCACCATCTCACATAATTCCAAGCACTCTGTCTTCAGGATTGTTAAGGCCTGCCATAGGAGTGACTGATAGGAATATATGTGTCCATTTTAGGGTTAGATATAGGGATACTATATCTAAACCAAAGGGTGATTACACCACCTTGCCCCAGCTGTCGTGCAGCCAGTTGTGTCAGATTTGGATGGCCAGCCAGGGGTGGCATAATACATGCTGCAGCCCCTGGTAGGCCCTGGGTACACCTATGCCCTGGATACCTAAGGTATGCTGCACAGGGACTGATAAGGTGGCCCAGTACCAATTGGTAAATGCACCTAAGGTACATGCTTGTCAATTTAGAGCGAGAACAGCTAGGCTGTGGGTCTGATTAGCAGGCCCACAGCCAGGGGAAGTCGTAAACCAGTGAAGCAAAAAGCAAAAATCGGGGGTGACCATAGGATTGCAGACCCTACTCTCCTACACTGGGGTCCTGGTAAGCAGGATCCCAGAGAACTACAGTCTTGGCACAGTAACACCAGGCAAAAATTGGTGGCAAACATGTCAGAAAGATCCTACTTTCCTACATTTATCCCAGGGCATGTCAGAGCTTCTAAATGTCCAGACAATAATGTCTTGCAAACGTGTGCAGCGAGGCCCACGTAGCTGCCTGGCAAATGTCCTGCAAGGGCACACCTCGGCCCAAAGCAGTTGTAGTCGCTGTGGCTCAAGTGGAATGAGCCCTCAGCCCCACAGGGGGTTCCTTCTTAGCCAAGGAGTAACACGCCTGGATACACAAGATAATCAACCGCGAGATGGTCCGCTTATGCACCGCTTTCCCTTTCTTAGCGCCCACGTAACCAACGAAGAGTTGGTCATCCACCCAGAACTGGCGTGTGCGATCCAAATAAAATGAGAGCGCACGTTTTGGGTCCAGACGGTGGAGCCTCTCTTCCTCTCTCGAGGGATGCGGAGAAGGAAAGAAGGTGGGCAAGGTGATAGATTGCCCAATGTGGAAGGCCGTGACTACCTTGGGTAGGAAGGAGGGCCTTGTCCGTAACACAATCTTGTCCGGATGGACTGAAAGGAAGGGAGGTTTACAGGATAGAGCCTGGAGCTCACTCACTCTCCTGGCAGAGGTGAAGGCTACCAGGAAGGCAGTCTTCAAAGTGAGAAGGCGAAGAGGGCAGTTGTGAAGTGGTTCAAAGGGAGCGCACATCAGAAATGTAAGAACCAGGTTCAAGTCCCACTGAGGCATCAAGAAGGGAACAGGAGGGAATGTATGTGTGATGCCTTTCAGGAATCGATTAACGATAGGTGACTTGAACAAAGAAGGTTGATCAGGCAGCCTCAGAAAGGCTGAAAGAGCAGAAAGGTAGCCCTTGATAGTGCCCAGAGCAGAGCCCTGCTGGGCAAGAGAAAGAAGAAAGAGGGGCATTAAGGGGATCCACAGCCTTTGCTGTGCACCATGCCACAAATCTGTTCCACCTTCAGGCGTATTCCGACTTTGTGGAGGGACGCCTGGCTGCCAGAATGATGTTGCAAACTTGAGGAGTCAAGTCAAATGGCCTCAACTGTCGCCGCTCAATCTCCAAGCATGGAGGTGGAGACTGGACAGGTTGCTGCTGCGACCGAAGGACCCCCTGAAGAGGCAGACGAACCGGGGGATCGACTGACATACTCAGTAGCTCGGGATACCAGTACCTTCGTGCCCAGTCCGGAGCCACAAGGATGACTTGTGCCCAGTCGCGCCTGATCTTCTTAGGCACTCTGGGCATAAGTGGTATAGGCGGAAAGGCGTACAACAGACCGCAACTCCACTCGCGACGAAAAGCGTCTCCGAGCGAGTGCCGCCTTGGAAATTCCAACGCGCAGAATTGATGACATTGCGCGTTCTCTTCGGTGGCGAATAGATCTAACCAAGGCTCTCCCCACCGCAGAAAGAGACCTTGCGCCACGTCCGAGTTCAGACGCCATTCGTGATCCATCATGCACCGGCGGCTGAGTTAGTCCGCCCTGGCGTTCAGAGAACCGGCCAGGTGTTGAACCACCAGAGTCACGCCCTGTTGTTCCAGCCATTGCCAGAGGCGCAGAGCCTCCTGGCAGAGGTTCCACGACCCCACCCCGCCCTGTTTGTTGCAGTACCACATGGCGGTGGTGTTGTCCGTGAACACCTGAACTACACTCCCCCGGACAGAGGGGAGGAATGCCTTCAGTGCTAGACGAATCGCCCGCAGCTCCAGAAGGTTGATATGGAGCCGGGACTCCGCCGGAGACCAGAGGCCTCTGATCTCCGCCTCTCCCAGGTGGCCTCCCCAGCCCTGGAGGGACGCGTCCGTCACAACTACGTGCTCCGGTTGGGGAAGGGAGAGGGATCTGCCGCTGACCCAATCGCTGTCCGTGAGCCACCACTGCAGCTGTCTCGCAGTGCCCTCCGAGATCAGGACATGGTCGGACAGGTTGCCCTGATGCCGGGCCCACTGAAACTTCAGGTCCCACTGCAGAGCCTGCATCCGCCACCGGGCATGATGCACCAGAAGGATGCAGGAAGCCATCAGCCCCAGAAGCCGCAGCGTCAACCTGACTGAAACCCGGGATAAAGGCTGGAAGATTGGAATCAGCGCCTGTATATCCCGAACCTGCTGTTCGGGTGGGTAAACCTGAAACTGCGCCGAGTCGAGAACTGCTCCGATGAAAAGGAGCTTCTGAGAGGGACACAGTTGTGACTTCGGCACATTGATGGAGAACCCCAGCTGGTGCAGGAGATCCGCCGTAGTCTGGAGGTGGCTGACGACTGTGTGGGGCGAGCCCGCCTTCAACAACTGTAGCAGGGTTTCCGTTCTCCCACAGAACTGTGCACAGAGATCTAGAACCTGGGTAAGTTAGGGTGACCCAAAACTCACCTTAGTATCAGAAATCCCCTTACCGAGCTAGCTACAGTGTCTCATTGGTTCTACTAAACTCCCAATGACTTAGACAATCCAGAACATGAACTTAGGGTACCTCCGGTATCATGGAACACATGAACACTCTTTCGTTATATAATCATTGCAAACCAAAACTGGGAGTCAAAGAACACACGTGCAAGTTTGAAATGTTTATTTTCAATGCAAGGTTCTCAAACGCAGCATCTTATATAATACCAACATACATATTATAAAAATCAGAGTTATCAGCATAGTCACTAATCCATAGTAAGCAAAAGGTGATAGCATATTATAATGCAAAATTCTATAGAAATCTGTATCACCTATATTTCGCGCACCCTATTTAGCATACTATATTATATCTAAGAAGGTCTCATTTGGGTTTTTAGCAGGGCGGGCCCATACCTCTAAATGTCAGTAGTAGAAGATCACATCAACAGCTACCAGCTCTCTGCATGCGAAGCATCAAGTGTGTTGATTCATTCCCTGTAACTCTATCTTAAACCCGCATAGAGCCCAATGTTGGCAGCAACATTATTTGTGTTATGTCTAATGTGGTGCGAGGATCAGGCCTTCAGCAACCTTGTGTTAGGTTATTCTTAGAGGGTGCAGTTCTCAGTGTGCAGACAGTTGTACCAAACGTACCAAGCACAACTGATATCAGAGCAATAACATATTATTCTCAAATAAATCACATCTTTCGTCTAGGTTGAAAGCTACAATAACAATTAGGTGTCGTGTGCAAACTGAAGCCGAAGAAAAATATGTTGTTTAAACATTTAATAAACTCATGCTAACTTAACACAATATATAGAAACGCAGTAACCATATGACACCCCCCCAATGATCCGAGGACGGTCAAAAAAGGAAAAAACAAGCCAATACTATAAGAAAGGCAAAACATGAAAGCAGAGTTTAACAATACTGAGCCACACTAAATGTATGTAAATAAAAATCAATAATACAAAATATGTATGAATGCCTATAGTGGCCACACAAAAATATAAAAAAAACTTGAACTTGAGGCCAATTATAAAATAATAGGCCCAGAACATATAAAAGTTGAATGTTCGTAACAGAAAAGACACCATTCAGAATTACTAAAAAGTCACGTGCCATAATAGTGAAAGTCTCCAAAGCCACTCATGGGTGGATAGAATATGCAAAATAGGTAGCCACAGCCTCCAACATGAAATCACTGTCATCATCCGAAAACAGTTCAGCCATCCAATTAAGCAATGGGAAAGAACATACGTGCTCCTCCAGCACCGAATCCTCTAGCAACATCAGAGGACAACTCAGTGGGTTCTCAAGAACGCTATGTGCCAGAAAGTCATGTGCCGCTGCGGGTATGTCCCACTGACCCATTAGTCCATGCATCGCTGCCACGGCCATAACCCTTTCGCCAGAACAAACCAACTCGTGAGCAACTACGGGGCTCATCAGCTGATCAAAATCGACGTCAGGAGAAGTCGTCAAGCAGAGACACAAATCAATGGCCCAGTCGATATCACAGCTCAGGCAATGAAACACAGGCTGGACACATGTGAAATAGGAAAATCAAAATGATAATCCAAAAGCTGTGCTTAAAGTCGCAAGCGGCAAGGTGCCATAGTAATCAAGCATCCGGTTGCGAAACAGTGTCAGAAGGGGCTAAGCGTTTTCTTGCGCAGGATGGGCATCCATGTTTTATAAAGCAAAATATCACCAAAACGCCTGCAGCCAAAGCCAGCAAAACAGGGAATCCGCCAAACAAACTTGCGAATATAGAATGAAAGAACGCAGGGATAATACCAAATACTTTTTCAAACGTAGTGACGAGACCACTGCTAACAAATTTAAAAAAATGTGCGAGTCCAGACGTGGAGGAGGCATTAAAGATTTGATGAACCAGCTCGCAGAAATGAAACGGCAAGTCAGTATTTAAAAGTGCCTGCACCTCTGTGCGTGTGTTAGCTATGTGAAGGACATAAGTTTCACGGGCCGAGCTCAGGGCCACTTCTTTTTGAGACAAAAGGGCTCTTATTCGGCTCAAACCGTTGAACTCCGCTCTCAAAGTTGGGATGCGCGGCCAGATGGAAACATCTGAATTCCCATGCGTGGGTGGATATAACACGTTCTTGCAACACACCACACGTTCTGATACAGTAACCACATAGGCGATACCGACCATTAACCCACAACACTCCTTGTTATTTAAAAGTAAATAACTACCCAACCTAACCTTCTCTCATTCCGCAGAGCACTTAAAACATGGCTTTTCCCATAAAGCATTTCTCACCAGGTTCTTGTCGATCAGCGCTGGGACGCCCATGGGCAACCATGCGCTCTATAAATCTGTAAAATAAATAATAAATAAATACCGTTAGTCAATAAAGTGAATGTGGGAACTATTGCAGGAACCGGTGTGCCTTTTAAAACACAGGCTAAATTAGGCCGGTCCTGATTACAAGAACCATGCAACTGGATGTGTCTGCATATCAGTGAACGGTCAGGTGACTGTGTGCATTCTTCACCATTCAGATTCACTTTCTTCCCTTCCTTCAGACATCTGTATGTGTATGGTAAAGACCATGTCTCATGTAGGAAAGCACTGCCTAGTGGTTCATATCGCCCTATAGCAATATATTGCATACAATTTGTAAATTTATACAGAGCAAATGGTAAAGTAATAATACCATGGATAAGCCATGTAGCAGCAGCTGCCTCAGCAACAGAAAAGGGCAAAGATTCTAATTTTTCAATGTGTAACATAGAAAATGATGCATCTCGCATGGAAAGCATGCGCTGCTTGTCAGTCAAATTAAATGGGGCAAATAGTGATGAGACGTTCATGTAACTCCAAGGCACTCGACCAGCTTTCAGAGTCTGTAGTGTCCAAGCAAACTGCATAACAGAACGCAATTGATTTTGACCATGATATAACCCGGACACTTCATCATGCACAATGTCAACAACAGAAGAGACAATATTGTTCAACGTGTAAATTCGGGAAGAAAGCATGTTAATACTGTGATCGACAACTGCAAGTACTTTTTCCAAATTTGCTTGGTCAATTGCCCTTAGGCGCTTAGCAGCCTCAATTTGAGAAACTTTCCAAATTTCATTGTAAACTGCATAAATCCACCGTTTAGATCTACCCTTAGCCGGGCCTTTTATAAAATCATTTAAATCCACATTTTCAGTTAACTTAGACAGATGTAATTTAACTGCAGCTAATGTGGAATGTTGTAACCAATTCTGACACAGTTTCCCCACAGAGTAAGTGGTGACAGTATAATCAGTTTCAAAACGGGGATCTGGTCTTACTTGTGTGAACCATTCAGCCAACCCCAGAAAGCGACGTTGGCAAGAATCAGCACTCCTTTGACACAACAGCCAACCCTTTGGATCCAAACTGGATACATTAAAGGACGAATTGTGTATTAGAGACTGTATCTCACGAACAGACAAATCAGAAAAATTACCCCAACCTGAATATTCTTCTAATTCGGGGATAATTGGTGTATTTAATTTTTTAGAAGTAGCCAATCCAAAGCGTGTTGTTTGGGAAATAGTAGAATTTAGAAACAACATGTGATTCGGGATGAGACATGCACGGTGCAAAGCATCAGTGCCTTGTACCTGCCAAACTTTGGTACCCCAACCGATTTAAGGTCAATTATTCCCTTCCAGAACCCGTAGCCATCTACAGCCAACTTGTCTAGAAAGGACTTCGAATACAGCAACTTTGTATCGGTAAGTCTAACTTTGGACATGGACTTTTCTGTCATTCTGAAGTAAAATGACTCAGGATTTGATTGATTAAAATCTGTAAAATAACTGTATTTTTTCAGAAATGTACTGGAGCTTCCTATTAAAGGAGCTGGGCAGTGCTCCCACTGCGTGTAATTCACAGCAACCCTCCTGGAATTCGTCTTATGGAGAAAATGATTACCATAATGTTGGAAGCAAAACAAATCACCATAATTAACAGAATCTAAATATAAGTCTTCAGTATCAAAAGCCGCATAATATTTTAAATCAGAGAATAATGCTTCTACAGCCTGAATATCCCAATCATCAGAGCGTATATTTTGTTTAATCACATCCCCCATGTTTACTCTAAGCACATTCGGAACATTAATCACTTCAGTGGGGCCATGTATTTGAAATCTAACCGCATCCCACACAATCCCATCAAGGACAGGCCAAGCAGTAATGTTGACTGTATTCAATTCTCGTTTCAGTCTGTGTGCTGAATGTGAGGAGGAAAGAGGGGCCAATGTTCCATTAAGGTACCGAATTCCTGTTCTTTCTTTGACATAATGACCATCGATCAGGCGGAAAAAATAAAACACAAAAACAATTGACATAAAAAGATAAAATGAAAATAGAATCAACCAAATGTATGTCCAAGGGGGAATTAAAAAATGTTTTTTAAACAACGTGGCATATTTCGCAATAGTTGAGGGTTTCTTTGAAAGTTCCGAAACAGAGTCAAAAGATAATCTGGACTGTTCTGCCAAACGAGTCTGCAAATCAGGCATTGATAAATCAGCAGGATAGGTGTAGTTCAGCTCATCAATGTTAGTAACAGGAATAGTATTTAATAAAGGACTGGAAATTGCAGGCATCTCGAGGGACACCTCCGGTTCTGCACCAGAAGTAATAGCCAGCACAGAATGCCTCACCATGGAAGGACAGGATACAGCCGGTGTCATGCTATGAAGAATCGGCCACCCTGTGTGCCTTGACATTGTCAATTGAGATAAATCTGTTTTCCTTACGACCTGGAAGTGGTGGTAAAATGACTGTTCTTGTGCCCTTCACTCCAAGAACTCGAACCGGTGCATGATATGAGGGACCAAACTCTTTGTTATCGATCTCCTCTCGAACCAGTTCTCCAACTTGGGGTAGCCAGCCAACTACCGGGATCTGCAACGCATCATCCGATGTGGAGGGCAAATGTTCCTTAGCTAGACTGTCTCTGGTCTTTTGTAGATCCTGTAAAACACTGCAATGTTCATCTACGTCAAAGGCCGCGGCCTGGGCCTTGCAGTCTAGACCGTCGAGGTCAGGTACATACATCTTGATACCAAAGAGCATTTCGTACGGGGTCCGCCCACCCAGAGACCTTCTAGGGAGATTATTAAGCGCACGCTGCACGCCAGTGAGGTGGGCCAACCAATTTCTGCCAGTGCCTATAACTCGGGCTGTCAAAGATTGCTTTAAGTCACGGTTCATTCGTTCCACTACACTATTACCCTTGGGTCTGTACGGACTCGAAAACTTGACTTGGACCCCCAACGAACCCATAGCATCCTTATATGCCTTAGAGGCGAAAGCCGGACCCTGATCCGAATGGAAGGTACCACAGGCAAAAATCCCTATAAAGACTTGCAAATCCTTGATGACAGTCTGTGAATCAGCGCTCCGATGTGGCCATACCCACACAAAGCGTGTGCATGAATCAACTGCTACCAAGATGTACTTGTATGCAGTATCAGAAGAAAATGGACCGCAGTGATCCAAATAAACGCATCCAAGCGGTTTATTAGAGATGTACAACTGTGTCTGAGGAGGACGCGCAGCAGTTGAAGGTTTAATCTGCTGGCAAATGTCACATTGAAGGAAATAATCGCGCGTCTGTTTGTACATTCCCCGCCACCAGAACCTTTGTTGTAGCTGAGTTACAGTGGCTGAGACGCCCGCATGCGCAGACGCCACACCTTCATGAGCCGCTGTAATCAAAGCAGCCCTGCGATCCGAGTTGGGAACTAGACGTTCGCCAACATCAGGAATTTTCACATAAGGAACCTCATCGGGACTTAAGTGGTATGTGTATTTAGAAGGGAACCCCGCAGGATATTTACCTCCCTTCTCGGTGGCAGCAACAGCTGCCAAGATATCATCTATCTTGCTTTTGGACCTCGTGACTGCTGCAACTAAGTATTTTGATAACGCTGACTTCGCTGCTTCATCAGCAAGCAAATTACCAACAGCGTGGACCCCCACGCGCTGATGGCCGAGAGTAGGAATCACAAACACGAGTGGCAACTTCTCTTTAAGTTCCACCACTCGGACCCAGATCATTTTATGTTTTATTGTGCTACCTTTGGAATCACGAAATTCATTCTGAATCCAAAGGAACAAGTTTTCATTGTAAGACTGGACACAGTAGTAAGAGTCACTTACGATCAAAGTCGTCACACTAGGATCTGCGTACTCCAATGCAAGCATCAGAGCACGAAGCTCTGCTAATTGTGCAGTGCAGTCCCCACGCGTCTGCGTGTGCACGACACTGGACTTGAACTCATCGTTCACCATGGCACCGACCACAATGGCGCATGCGGAAACGTAGGCATGTTTAGAGCCATGCGCAACCTGCGCCGAACCATCAGTGTAAATGATGCAATGGTAATCCTCCAACGGCCGCATTGCTAAAGGAGCAGGATGAACAAATTCATACTGTAAATACTCCTGCGTCCGTAAAGTGGCGTCAAAAATAAACGTGACATCCTGGGATGTCAAGGATGCAGCCCACTGAATCCACCTAGGGTGCAAAGCTTTGGAATTAGGTACACTGGCTTTCGTAACTGCCTCCAAGGCAGGACACGGGGTAACAACCAACATGCGTTTTCCTTGTGACAGGGCACGTTACTTAAGAATTGCCATCTGTACAGCCGTTAAAACTTTCTCCACAGTGGAAAAACGCAGTTCAGCCGAAGTGTACAAGTGTGACTTGTATGCAATAGGTACTGTATCTCCTTCGTGAAACCCACCGCCCCAGGGATAATTCTTATCACCAGGTTGGTCTAGTTATCACGAGTCTGTAAGTATTCAGAAGCGAGATAATCAGCCTGCAAAGACTGCAGAATGGCTGAATACTCAGGCAGCCAGCATGATTTGGAAAAAGATGGTTGTATCAAAGCATACAAAGGCTTGATACGCTGGGCATATTCCGGAATGTAAGTTCTCCCGAAATTCAAAAAGCCCAGTAAAGATTGTAATTTTTTCAGTGTTGTCGGAGAACGCAACTGTGCGCATTTCTCCAGGAAGTGAGGTGCCAACCCCTTTCCCTCGTTGTTACGCTCGTAGCCGAGAAACAACACTGTGTACTCTGCAATGTGCGATTTTGCAAAGTTAAACTTGTAACCTATGTCTGCAAAGTTACAAATTATGCTATTAACTTGACACAGATGCTCCCAAAGATCGTCGTCTGTGAGATAAATGTCATCCACATACGAACAAGCAACTGGGTCGATACCCTCCAAAAGAGAGACTATGCGGGCGGAGAATACTCCAGGACTATTCTTATAGCCCATTGGGAGACGCCGAAACATTTTTTGCACACCGCCGCAAGTAAAGCTGGTCCATTGGGAACTTAGACCATCTAATCTATGGGCATAAAAACCATTGGAAATGTCAAGCGTGGTTTTGAACCGTTTACGCTCAAGACTATTCACTAAAGCAGAGCCATGAGTATTCGGTACTGCGCAGTTATGGCAATGCGAGTTTAAATGCCTATAATCAAAAACCAAACGATATGAGCCGTCCGGCTTGTTCACAGTAAAAAGGGGGTTATTCATTGGTGACACACACGTTTCAATTACACCTTGATATTCCAATTGTTCAAGGATAGCCGCGACTGAAGCTTTGGCTTCACGCCGTATGGGATATTGAGGTTGAGGCTGCGGCTGAGACCGTAAAGGAATCTCGTGGCTTGGAGACAATTTATCCCAGCCACACTGATTGCGGTACACAGCCGGCGCAAGCGCCAGAGCCCACTCTTCTGCAAAATGCAGCGCTTCCACTCTCGATACAGTGTGCGCGAAACTGGGGAGGATCACCTCCTCCCCTCGCGGAGCTGCGAGAACAAAAGGTGGGGGCCAGTCAGCCTCCGAAAGCAAAATGTCATACGTAGACAAAAGATTTTCCCAAAATACCCCTTTTACAGTTCGCTGCATGTCACCTTCTATTAACAGGACAATTTCAAAAAGACGTTCAGGGGGAGCAATATGCGTATCAGCAGTTTCAATTACAACATAAGTGTCAGTCGCTGTCACCTTCAACAGTGGACGGAGGGCCTCTCTCACTATGGTAATCTCCGCCGCGCTGTCCAGCAAGGTCAGAGCCCACATCAGATTCCGAAGCCGCGTTCTCACTATCTGGGGCATATCGATGCGCTGTCAGGGCGGCAACTTTCTTCGTGGCAAACTGTGGTCTCTTGGGCATAGCGCCTTCCTGCTGATCTCCACCGTTACGCGGGCGGGGCTCACCACGTCCTTGCTGGCCACCCCGGCCCCTGCCGCCCCCTCCACCACCGGTTGACGGAGCCGATGAGTCCTGAAAGGAACGAGGAGAGCGTTGGTCAGAAGCCTGAAACCTTTCAGGAGATTTAATCATCGCGCAATCGCGCAAATCATAAACTCGATCCGACTACGCAGGCAACGGAGACGCAGGAGCAGAAACCTGTGTTTGTTGTTGTTGTTGCTTACCCTGATTCTGCTTTTTAGGCCAATTCTGTTTCTTGGACTTAGGTTGACCACTAGTTTCCGTAGATTGACCCTGGGGCTGCTTTTTCTCTTTATCAGAAAAAGTCTTAAGACCCTTTGCATTGCGGCCAACCGTTTTATAAGCCGCCACAATTATCCTTGCTAACTGACGGGGTTTTTCGGCCTCGGGAATTAACGCTAAAGCGTTAGCAACCTGAAAGTTCACTGCATCCCCCTTGACATTTGCAAGGATCAGATCGCAAACTATATCAAAGGTGCCACACAGGCGCATACCCAACTCAACCGCCGACTCCGGTCCGTGATCATCTTGAACATGTTTAAGGACCGCACCCAGATTGGTCACAGACGGGGTGCCATAGCACCTCGAATAGACCGCTGCAAAAGTCTTACCCCAGGTCTCACAGTCAACAAGTTCAGGGGCCAAATCTTTCAGTAAACTAAGCGTAAGAATCCGGTGTTTGTCACCAGGATTCGTATTAGGAAACACAGCTTCCAGCTGGCCGAATTTCTCCACAAGCCAGAAAGGAAAATCATCCTTATCCTGGGGCTTCTTGCCCATTACGGAATTCACCATGACAGGATTGATTTTTAAACCAGCCTGCTCTGCTCGAAGCTGCGCACCCCTAGGGGCTGCGTCCTGAACATTACGGCTTGTGTAATGAACAAGCGCTCTAATCACAGACACTGCGACCTCATGAAGTCGCCGCAGATCAACCACGTTACAAGTGGCGCGATTAGGGTGAGGAGTGAATCCAGCCAAAGCGGGCCAATTAGTGCCCGGAATGGACAAAGGACCTAACCTCGGAGCGGTTAAAGCGTGTGGTAGGGCGCCACCAAACTCCATGCTGCCAAGCATCAATAGGAACCTCCAGTGCCCTGTACGGAGCATACGCAACCGGTACAGCTGAAGCAGTGTATGAATGGAACACTCCAGAATTAGCGTCCACCGCCGGAAATGTCACCCACGAATAAAACCGTTCGTACGGGTAAGCATGTTCCGCACTCACCACCAGAACCACAGCCAAGCCTTCCACAGGAACATTAAACGCCCACAAGTGGTCACGCACCGCAATGCGACTATGCTGCGGGATGTCCACGGCTTGTGCCATGGTAGCACAGGAACTCGAAAAAACAAAGAATACTTTGTAGCACAACTGGGTAGTAATTCAAAGAAACCGTTTTAGATAAATTCAAGCTTGAAAAAGACCTATGTCAAAAATAGGTAGGTTGTCCGACACCACCGTTTTCCGGAAACGGGAATGAAGGTGTTAAGGTTTGAATGATATACTACTCTAGTGTCATGATATAAGGCTAACAACGTATGGGCGCCATGTAGCGAGGTTTCCGTTCTCCCACAGAATTGTGCACAGAGATCTAGAACCTGGGTGAGTTAGGGTGACTCAAAACTCACCTTAGTATCAGAAATCCCCTTACCGAGCTAGCTACAGTGTCTCATTGGTTCTACTAAACTCCCAATGACTTAGACAATCCAGAACTTGAACTTAGGGTACCTCAGGTATCGTGGAACACATGAACACTCTTTCGTTATATAATCATTGCAAACCAAAACTGGGAGTCAAAGAACACACGTGCAAGTTTGAAATGTTTATTTTTCAATGCAAGGTTCTCAAACGCAGTATCTTATATAATACCAACATACATATTATAAAAATCAGAGTTATCAGCATAGTCACTAATCCATAGTAAGCAAAAGGTGATAGCATATTATAATGCAAAATTCTATAGAAATCTGTATCACCTATATTTCGCGCACCCTATTTAGCATACTATATTATATCTAAGAAGGTCTCATTTGGGTTTTTAGCAGGGCGGGCCCATACCTCTAAATGTCAGTAGTAGAAGATCACATCAACAGCTACCAGCTCTCTGCATGCGAAGCATCAAGTGTGTTGATTCATTCCCTGTAACTATCTTAAACCCGCATAGAGCCCAATGTTGGCAGCAACATTATTTGTGCTATGTCTAACGTGGTGCGAGGATCAGGCCTTCAGCAACCTTGTGTTAGGTTATTCTTAGAGGGTGAAGTTCTCAGTGTGCAGACAGTTGTACCAAACGTACCAAGCACAACTGATATCAGAGCAATAACATATTATTCTCAAATAAATCACATCTTTCGTCTAGGTTGAAAGCTACAATAACAATTAGGTGTCATGTGCAAAATGAAGCCGAAGGAAAATATGTTGTTTAAACATTTAATAAACTCATGCTAACTTAACACAATATATAGAAACGCAGTAACCATATGACACAACCAGTCATCGAGGTAGGGGAAGACTGAGACCCCTAACCTGCGCAGATGAGCTGCGACCACCGCCATCACCTTCGTGAACACCCGTGGGGCGCTGGTAAGGCCGAAGGGGAGCACGGTAAACTGAAAGGGCTCGTGGCCTACTGTGAACCGCAGGTAACGCCGGTGGGCCGGCAGGACGGGGATGTGGAAATACGCGTCCTGCAAGTCCAACGCTACCATCCAGTCTCCTGGGTCTAGGGCAGCTAAGACCTGAGCCAGAGTCAGCATTTTGAACTTCTCTTTCCGGAGGAAGCCGTTGACGTTCTGTAGATCCAAGCTAGGGCGTAGGCCCCCTTTGCCCTTCTTGGGTACCAGAAAGTAGTGGGAGTAGCAACCACGTCCTAATTCTGGCCCAGGAACGCGCTCGATGGCCCCCTTGGCCAAGAGGGCCGAAACTTACTCCTGCAGGAGCCGCAAGTGATTTCCCCGATACGCGGTGGTGTTGCTGTGGCATGGCTTGAGGAGTCGTCTCGAAGGGGAGGGAGTAGACCCTCTGGACGAACTGCAGCATCCACCTGTCCGAAGTGACAGTGCGCCAGTGAGAGTGGTGATGGCGAACCCTGCCCCCCACTGGCGTCACATGGGCCGAAAAGCACAGGCTAGGAGGGTTTAGAGGCGGATGCTGCGGGGGAAGGTGTGGACTGACCTCGCCGTTGTCCCCGACCGCCTCCACTGCGGTTTCCACGGCCGCCGCCGCTCTGGATGTTAGTGTGGCTTGCGGCACGTGTGGGGACGCCCCTTCCTTGGCCACGAAAGGAGCGAAAAGCAGCCGTTTTCTGGCGCGGGCCGAGAGGCCCAAGGACTTGGCCGTAGCCCTGGAGTCCTTAAAGCGCTCAAGTGCATGGTCTGCCTTGTTGCCAAAAAGGCGACGGCCATCGAACGGCATGTCCATCAGAGTGTTCTGGACATCTGCCGAAAAATTGGCAGACCTCAGCCAGGCGTGGCGTCTCACCGCCACCGTCGTTGCCATTGCTCTGCCCAGCGAGTCGGTGGTATCCAGCCCACACCGGATAGAATACTTGGCTGCATCTTAGCCCTCCACAAGGGCTTGGCCGAGTTTGGCCCATACCTCCAATGGGCACTCTGGCAGCACCTCCGCCACCTTCTCCCACAGAGAGTGGGTGTAGCGGCCCAAGAGGCATGCGGTTTTGGAAGACCGCAGTCCCAAACTAAGGGAGGAGAATATTTTCTTTCCATAATTCTCATACCTCTTGGATTCCCTGTCCGGCGGAGCCGACCTGAATGCGGTCTGGGAATTGGAGGCCTGGATGACCAGACTCTCGGGGTGGGGTGGGTGGACAGGAAACATGGGTCGCCCGGGGCCGGGCGGTGGCGTCTGGCCACATTCCTATCTACGGGCGAACCCGTAGCGGGCTTGGACCAGGTGCCCAAAAGAACGTCGGTCAAGGCCTCATTAAAGGGCAGCAGAGGCTCGGCCGAGCTTGACTGCGGTTTAAGGACCTCAGTGAGGAGGTTAGTCCTCACGGCCACGACGAGGAGCTCAAGGCCCAAGGCCTTGGCAGCCCTCGTCAACACCACACTATAGGTTGCCCCCTCCTCCGAAGCCACGGTAGGAGGAGAGGAAAACCAGTGTCTGGAGAGGTGTCCAGGCCCCTGGCCTCCCAAGGTCTCCTGCCCAGTCCTCCTGAGACTGACACTCCCTGGTCAGAGGGCCTTCTGACCCCTCCCAATCCTCCTCATCACCCATCTCCTGATACTCAGGGTTGTCAATCAATGGGGCCGGTTCGTTGAAGTGGAAATCTCCAAACGGCGTCGGATGCGGCGCCCAGCGGCGCCGCTCCGACATCGGAACCGGAACAAAGGAGGAATCGGGGGCGGCGCCGCCCAAGGACGGCGCCGGAGGAGACACCTGACGGACCGACGCCGGGGGGGTCGTAAGGTCCACCGGTGACGATCCAGAGCCCGAGGAAGGTCCAGCTGTGTCCCGCGGCACCGGGCCCGAAGGCGCCGGGGCCGCTTGACCTTGCGGCGCCGGGCCCGAAGGCGCCAGCGGTGTCGGGATCGTGGGGCCCTAAGGCGCCGGCGGCCGAAGCACCCGACGGCGTCGGGGCTGAAGCCCCAGACCCGCTAGGGGCCCCAGACGGGTCCGCTGGGCTCGGAGGCGCAGCGGAGCCCGCCGGAGGAGAAAGGGTCCTCATGGCCATGAGGAGGCGCTCAATCTCCTCCGGCGTCGCGTCTCTCCCAGGGACCGGAGGGTGTGGGGCGGAAAGTGACGCCCGCGACTCCGAAGGATATTTACAACAAGGGGTGGTGAAGGACAGAGTCTCTGAATTAAGCAGAAAGCTCTCACCCAGTCAAGAGATCAGGGCTAGATCCAACACCGTTTTTTAGCTCACTGCACCATCCCAGTTTCAGAACCTGGCTGTATGCAAATTAGTCTGTTCCTGTCCCAGTGCATGATGGGAACAGGGCAAACCAAACTACAAAAGCCAATTCTTACACTGGGAAGGAAACAAGCTGCCGGGGACCGGTTTCTGGCATTACAGCCGTCTTCGGCCCGGTTTGCTTGAATCCTGATGGTGCAATGAGCAAGGGTCTCACATCTGAGAATACCCTTCCACGCTTAGGGTGGACAAAAATATTTACAACAAGGGGTGGTGAAGGACAGAGTCTCTGAATAAAGCAGAAAGCTCTCACCCAGTCAAGAGATCAGGGCTAGATCCAACACCGTTTTTTAGCTCACTGCACCATCCCAGTTTCAGAACCTGGCTGTATGCAAATTAGTCTGTTCCTGTCCCAGTGCATGATGGGAACAGGGCAAACCAAACTACAAAAGCCAATTCTTACACTGGGAAGGAAACAAGCTCCCGGGGACCGGTTTCTGGCATTACAGCCGTCTTCGGCCCGGTTTGCTTGAATCCTGATGGTGCAATGAGCAAGGGTCTCACATCTGAGAATACCCTTCCACGCTTAGGGTGGACAAAAATATTTACAACAAGGGGTGGTGAAGGACAGAGTCTCTGAATTAAGCAGAAAGCTCTCACCCAGTCAAGAGATCAGGGCTAGATCCAACACCGTTTTTTAGCTCACTGCACCATCCCAGTTTCAGAACCTGGCTGTATGCAAATTAGTCTGTTCCTGTCCCAGTGCATGATGGGAACAGGGCAAACCAAACTACAAAAGCCAATTCTTACACTGGGAAGGAAACAAGCTCCCGGGGACCGGTTTCTGGCATTACAGCCGTCTTCGGCCCGGTTTGCTTGAATCCTGATGGTGCAATGAGCAAGGGTCTCACATCTGAGAATACCCTTCCACGCTTAGGGTGGACAAAAATATTTACAACAAGGGGTGGTGAAGGACAGAGTCTCTGAATTAAGCAGAAAGCTCTCACCCAGTCAAGAGATCAGGGCTAGATCCAACACCGTTTTTTAGCTCACTGCACCATCCCAGTTTCAGAACCTGGCTGTATGCAAATTAGTCTGTTCCTGTCCCAGTGCATGATGGGAACAGGGCAAACCAAACTACAAAAGCCAATTCTTACACTGGGAAGGAAACAAGCTCCCGGGGACCGGTTTCTGGCATTACAGCCGTCTTCGGCCCGGTTTGCTTGAATCCTGATGGTGCAATGAGCAAGGGTCTCACATCTGAGAATACCCTTCCACGCTTAGGGTGGACAAAAATATTTACAACAAGGGGTGGTGAAGGACAGAGTCTCTGAATAAAGCAGAAAGCTCTCACCCAGTCAAGAGATCAGGGCTAGATCCAACACCGTTTTTTAGCTCACTGCACCATCCCAGTTTCAGAACCTGGCTGTATGCAAATTAGTCTGTTCCTGTCCCAGTGCATGATGGGAACAGGGCAAACCAAACTACAAAAGCCAATTCTTACACTGGGAAGGAAACAAGCTCCCGGGGACCGGTTTCTGGCATTACAGCCGTCTTCGGCCCGGTTTGCTTGAATCCTGATGGTGCAATGAGCAAGGGTCTCACATCTGAGAATACCCTTCCACGCTTAGGGTGGACAAAAATATTTACAACAAGGGGTGGTGAAGGACAGAGTCTCTGAATTAAGCAGAAAGCTCTCACCCAGTCAAGAGATCAGGGCTAGATCCAACACCGTTTTTTAGCTCACTGCACCATCCCAGTTTCAGAACCTGGCTGTATGCAAATTAGTCTGTTCCTGTCCCAGTGCATGATGGGAACAGGGCAAACCAAACTACAAAAGCCAATTCTTACACTGGGAAGGAAACAAGCTCCCGGGGACCGGTTTCTGGCATTACAGCCGTCTTCGGCCCGGTTTGCTTGAATCCTGATGGTGCAATGAGCAAGGGTCTCACATCTGAGAATACCCTTCCACGCTTAGGGTGGACAAAAATATTTACAACAAGGGGTGGTGAAGGACAGAGTCTCTGAATTAAGCAGAAAGCTCTCACCCAGTCAAGAGATCAGGGCTAGATCCAACACCGTTTTTTAGCTCACTGCACCATCCCAGTTTCAGAACCTGGCTGTATGCAAATTAGTCTGTTCCTGTCCCAGTGCATGATGGGAACAGGGCAAACCAAACTACAAAAGCCAATTCTTACACTGGGAAGGAAACAAGCTCCCGGGGACCGGTTTCTGGCATTACAGCCGTCTTCGGCCCGGTTTGCTTGAATCCTGATGGTGCAATGAGCAAGGGTCTCACATCTGAGAATACCCTTCCACGCTTAGGGTGGACAAAAATATTTACAACAAGGGGTGGTGAAGGACAGAAGGAGTCGCGTGGGCGGTGTCACCTGAACCACCGGCCACGTCGCGCGAGCGTCGGGGGGAGTCAGAAGAGCGATGACGACTCTTCGCTTCTTGTGCTTCTTACCTGACGACGACTTCGACCCGGAGGAGTGGTGCCGACTCCCGGAGCTTTGGTGGCTCCGTGCCCTCAACCTCCCGTGGGACCAGGACCTCACGCGGCGCGGGGCCGACTGCCGGAGTTCGAGTCGCCTGCGGGACCGCTCCTGCCTGGCTTTCGAAGAGAAGGCCCGGCAGTCGGAGCAGGCCTTGTCGTCGTGGTCGACGCCTAGACAAGTTAGGCACAGGTGGTGAGGATCCTTGACCGACATCGTGCGGTCGCAATCTTCACAGTGCTTGAAACCAGGCATCCCTACGGCACCGATCGGAGTCGCAAGACTTCGAGAAGGATCAAAAATGATCTCAAAAAAGTTAGTCAAAAATTGACTGGGTTACTGCTTTTTCCAGATCTGCGCTGGCTGGCGCGGAAAAAAGAAGAACTGACGTCAGCATGCGGAGGCGGAGTCCAAGTACTCTGACGACATCATCACGGCGCCCACGACGCCGACGACGGACGCGGAGCCGCAGACGACGCCTACCGACGCGCAAGGGTACTGCTACGCAAAAGTTTCCGGATCCAGTCTGAAGCCTGGGGATATTCTAAGGTAAGGAATCTATCACTAACGTGTCTCTTTCAGATATACCTGTGTCTTCTGCTATAATTGCATAGCCATGTTTCTCCTGGGCAAAATGATTCAACTGTGTGTGTGTGTTTTACCTTATTGCTTCTCATTTCACAGGGTGGTATTTTTTCAAATTTCTCCCATTCGGATACTTTACTTTTCCCGCATTCCCCAGTGAAGTGTTTTCATGTGCCATTGTTGATTGACTTGAATTCTCTTCATAAGAAGCAAGGCTGAGTCTTGATGTCATTAAGGTCTTGCCTGTCCCTCAGTGTCCATGGCAAAAGTAGTTTTTAATGTAATTGCCGATTCGATGCATTTCCTCATGTTTACTACTGTAAACTAACACAGATTCTTTCTGGGTTTCTTTTGTGAAGTTTTATATTAAGCCAACACCACCAAAAGGTATTGGAGCACTTTATATTAGCACCAGTTCATTTAGACAAGGACACATTCATTTTTGTAGGCACAGGTATATTAAACGATTGGCTAGCAGATAAAGCTACTCCATTATATTAAATATTTTATGTCTCTGTTTCTATGTTCAGTTTATGTCTTTGTTCCACACATTCTCCTGTACTCATTAGTCCTACCTCTCTACTTGGACTATTTGTCAGCCCTCCCTCTTTTTCCTTAGTGTCTCACATTAACACTTACTCCCATTGTCTGATTCGGTCTTGCTTCACCCACTTGTTATTCTGCATTGGTCTCTCTTCCATTGCCGCATTTCTCCTGCCTGTCACCTCGTCTGTTGCGCTATACACCTTCTGGGTATCTCCATACAGAGAACAATTTAAAAAAAAACAAAATTATGTAAAAATAACCAGTTACTTACCTCAGTATAGCTCTTTCTGGTGGATACTCTACCTGTACATTCCTCACCTTTAGAATATACCTTGGGCACCAGACTGGATACAGAGATTTAATTCAGCAATGATCCTGAGCGCCGACGGATTTTATCAACCCGCTCCATGTTGACTTCATACTGCCCTGGAAGTGACACAGCAGAGGTGCATACAGGTGCCACTCCTGGGAGATGTTGTCAGTTTCTTAACTTTTCTCTTCCTGTGCCCTCAGATATAAAGTGCAACTTGGAACATTTTAGATGTCAAGTAGAGGCAATTTCACAGAACGGGGAGGTGGAAGAGCAGTGAGGACGGAGGAGTCTGCAGTTAGAGAACGCATCCACCAGAAACGTTACTGAAGGTAAGTAACTTGTCCTTCTGATGGATATTTCTAACCAATAGATATCAAAACAGTACATCCCAAAGGTGGGAGGATCGGTGGAATGGATTCAGATCAAAAAGTCCTGCAGGACTGAATGAGTTAAGGGACCTGCTAGTCTGACCTGGCTTTCAAGGCAGCAGTCCTTCATGAAATATATGCACTGCACCAATGCTAAATTTGCAGCCTGAAAGATGTGTAGGCACTCCTTGTGCCAGTGCTGTTGCAGTAGTCTTGGCACTGGTGGATTGGACTATTACACACTTCAGGAGCGGTTTCGGAACCAGTACGTAGCAGATCTTGATGCAGATGGTTCACGACTACTGGCTCAGAGTCTTCACAGTCTAACTCAACAAAGAATTGATCCTCCACTGGATGGGCCTAGGCATGATCAATATAAAAACTCAAAGCCGATTTGGGAGTCCCATCGAAGCAGCCTTTCTTCTTTCAAAGGGTAAAGAGAATCTAAGAATGCTGGTAGAGTGATCAACTGTCAAACATGAAAGGGAATCACAACCTTAGGTAGCACGCATTAGCAAAGCAAATAGGTCTCACCTTTGGCACATAATGCCTTTGCCAATGGTTTTAATCCATGATGCAAAGAAGATGACAGAGACAGCTAGAAAACACAATTACTCTTGTGGAGTGTTTACACAAAAAAAAGTAGCACTTCAAAAATGAGCAGTGGAAGACACAAGTAATTTGTTCATGCTCCAGGAGAGGGACAAACACAAAAAGAGGACAGACACCCTTCACACACTAATGAATAAGAAGTTACCAAATGGGAATGTTAATGAACCAACCAATGATAAGCAATGGGCTGACTCCAAGTTCTATGCAAGTTAACAATACGCCTCGCAAAAGAAATGTGCTGTCTTACGTGAGGCTTAAAAGGCTGGTCGAGTCCTCAGAAATTTGTATGGTAAGAAGGTGGTGTATTGCGGTTGCACTGAAGGACAAGTTACTTACCTTCTATAAAGCCTTATCTGGTAGAGTTAAAGTCTAGCCGCAGATTCCTTACCTTAAAATTCTGCCCAGGCTCCAGACTGGATCTGCAAAAAATTTCCAGCAGAACCTCTGTGCGTCGGTTGAGGTGGTCGTGCGACTTCGTAGTTACATCGTCCACCGGATGTGACGTCGATAAAGTCTATCTAAGCCCTTCCCCGACTCGATGACGTCAGTTTCTTCTGTGACTAATTTCTGTGCCAAAACATGGAGCCACCACAGAAACTGGTTATGGAACAGTGTGAGAAAAAGATAGCTACCTCTTGAATTAACCACTAAAAGTGGTAACTTACTATAGGAAGAATCAACCACCACAAGTGGTATTGCACTATAAAATAATTTCAAGAAACGCATCTTGTAGGTAAGAAGAAAACAGTTCGTAGAACGGGGAGGGTGGGTGGGTCAGTAAGGAATCTGCAGCTAAACTATGTCTCAACCAGATAAGGTGTTAGAGAAGGTAAGTAACGTGTCCATATGATAAGAGACATCTAGCCGCAGAAACCTTACCTTAGAATTAGATACCATAGCAACACCACTCCTGGAGATGGGTCTGCGAACTGACCTTACCAAAAATCTGTACATATATTATATCCATCACTCAAATTACTTTTATATTTTCACAATACTAATTCATCACTAATCCTTTATGGGCTCCGTAATAGCGTGCTACCAGCCAAAAAAGCGCTTCAACACCTCTTCAGGGGCAGTAAGCAATATATAAATGCAATTACAATACAATACAATAAGCAACAGGTCTACTGAAAGACAAGTCGACCAGTTTAGTGAGAATATCAGGTGAGAAGGTGAGAAGGACAATACACTTCACCATAATCAATGAGGAAGATTCACAGACAATAACATTAATGACAGCTGGGGAAGCGTGGGTAAGTAGAATACATGGCAATGGAAAAACAATGTGTCGAAAGACACTAACCAATATGATTTGACATACTACTAAGACCCACGGTTGGAATTGGAACCATGAATAGCTGAAACCCGAAAGTTCAGGGTTACAGGAAGCATAACAGAACAAAGCTCTGGTAGCAACAGCAATTAAGACTACCTGAGCTGTAACACCAAGAAGAAGGGGGTGGAGCATGGCCGGGCTGTGTAATGGCCGCTGTAGGAAAGTAGGATCTGCTTTCATGGTCACCCCCACTTTTTGCTGGTGCCATTCTGTTTTATGACTAGTCTTACTGGGATCCTACTGATCAGGTCCCCAGTCACTGTGCTCGCACCCTAAATTGGACTTGGTAAGTACTTTTGGTACATTCCCAATTGGCTACTAGTGCACCCTTTAAGTCACTAGTATACGGCACTATGCTACCCATGGCATAGGCTGGAATTTGGCTTCTGCAACCAGCAAATTGCAAGGATGGGTCAATATGTAAAGATATGGAATCAAATTAAACCCAATATTTATAATCCAATATTCTGTTTTCTTTGGCAAGAGTTGCAAAAGAATCAAACTTCCGGCCTTCATAAATATCTTCACATGGCATTGAAAGAATTGTCAATTCACGAGATCTGGGAAATGTTGCTAACACCGCAAGCTTTTAAGAAAATAATTAATAAATCAACAAGGCATTTATCCCTTCTGAAAGATAAAGAATTGTGTATTAAGCGAACGCATGCCTGGCTGATAGTGAACAAATATACGATTCTTAAAGTTCAACCATATCTAGAAATACCTTGGACAGTACAAACGAAATAAATATTTATGAAAGCAAGATTTGGCAACCTGCCAGGCATAAGGTATGCAATGCCTTGGCTGAGACCAACTATGCCGATTCCCTGCAGACTATGCAATCAGTGGGAAGAAAATATTATTCATTTGGTCTGCATATGTGCATTAATGAAGGTTAAAAGAATGAGATATTTGAAGAATTGTTTTATTGACAGAGGTGTTCGAACATGTAGACAAGCCGTGGTAGTTGGTTTTAAACCAATGGACATTATAACGAACGCTAACTTTACCAAATTTCTGATACTTGCAAAAAATAAACTGGTTGCCAGTGATTAGAGTATAGTAAATTCAGAAGTTTTTAATAGCTAGGGATGAACTCTGTATTTGCACATGCAAATTTGCACATAAGTAATGAATTTATAACTGCTAATCATTTATATTAAGTTTTGCCTAGTTGTCTTGCAAAAATGACTGACTAAATTAATGTACATAATGTACTCCGTAGTATGAGCTGTGGAAATTGGCTAATAATGGTTATGAATTTTATATTTATTTAAATGTTTTAGTGGGTGTGTATTGAAGATGGTTCTAATTGTAAGATTTTAATTAATCATGCAATACAAATTATTATTATTATTAAAAAGACTCTCCCATGGGATGCAGCATGTATTTTGTGACCCATGAGAGACCACTCAAACTGTGACTACAGGCCTGTCATTGCAGCCTGTGTGAGCTGGTGCTAGCAGCACTCACAACAGATATGTTCCTGTATAATTGAGGTCACTACACTTAAAACCTATAAGTCTCCACTAAGGTAGGCCTTTCAATCCTGAAGGCAGGGTGTTTGGTTATATGTGTGTAAGGTGGCCCCGCACGAGCGGGACACCCCCTACAAACCTAGTATTCAATGCGGTCACCCATTTTAGACAATTAGTGGACATCACGTCAATTATGAGATGTCTAACTATAAATTGGCTGCACCAAAACCAGTCATGTTTGGTATCAAACATGTTGGAATCCTAATAAACAGTAATCCATGGGGGCGCACACTGCTCCACCCACCAGCGGGTTCGCCCCGGCCATTCCCTGGACACGTGTTTCTGGGTCGTTACCCTTCATCAGCCGGTTGAGCTGACGAGCTCGGGATCACGCACCTGCGTGCCGTGGAGTGGTACCAGACCTGAGAACACTTGTGACAGCCTACACAGCAACCCCAGATGTACGCCTAATCCCTGCTGACTAAGGGTAACGACCCAGAAACACGTGTCCAGGGATGGCCGGGGCGAACCCGCTGGTGGGTGGAGCAGTGTGCGACCCCATGTATTACTGTTTAATAAGGCTCCCTTGAGCCGGTTGAGCTGACGAGCTCGGGATCACGCCCCTGCGCGCCGTGGAGAGGTACTAGACCTGAGAACACTTTTGGTAGCCTACACAGCAACCCCCGATGTACGCCTATTCCCTGCTGACGAAGGATAACGACCCAGAAACACGTGTCCAGGGATGGCCGGGGCGAACCCGCTGGTGGGTGGAGCAGTGTGGGACCCCATGGATTAATGTTGGAATCCTACCCCAAGTACTGGGGTGCTCCCTTAGGGAGCCCCCCTGTAAAACCCGGTACAAGCCTTTCAGGGTCTAACAGAAGCTAGTGCTGCTGCTGACAACAGACAATTCTGCCCTCCTGCTGCTGAGCCAGGTTCGAGCAGGGAAAGGTAGAATAGGTTTCACGTCACAGGGAGGTGTAACCACCTCCCAGACTGGACTTATTTAATTGGGCTGGGGTGGGGTGGGGGCGCTCGTAAGCACCACCAGACTGCTTTGAAGGGCACATTTGGTGACCTCTTTGCATACTCCAGTTAAAACCAGTTCATGGAGCCGTTGGCTCCTGCTCTAGTGTGCAACTGGACAAAAGACATGGGGGTATCCTCCTATCTGCCCAGCCCCTCCTCTGGGAGGGATCCCTGAATCGTCCCAACCCTTTCCCTAGGGTACTTAAGGACTTACATGTGGGTGGCTCTTCGGATTCATTGTGGAACACGATTCAGATCCGAAACCACTATCTACAACCTTCTGGACACTTTGGACTTTGTTGGACTTCGCTTTATGCACAGACTGCATCTGGTAAGACTACTGCTACACCTAGTTTCGTCGCTCTGCAAGTCTTCGGAGTCATCTGTGCCTGTGCTCCATACAGTTTCTTCTCCAGACCTGTGGATATCCAAGACATGCAAGGGAATCTCCCTTGGAGTGAAGGCGTCACTCCCCTGCATGCGCCAAAACCCAGATGACCTGTCTGCTGCTCCTGACGTCTCACAGACTACGAAAGGCTCAGCAACATAGGCTGTGGTTCTGCATCTCCCTCGAGGCCTGAACTGTCTTCTCAACAAGTTTGAAGTCCGTATCCCTCGACGGAACCGCTGTGCACCGGGTCGACTAGCTGGTGCCAAGGCTTGGACTCTTCTTCAGAGTTCTTTGGGCTCTAAGAAGCCCCAACCTCAATAATCTCCTGCTACCAAGATCTACATCCTCACTGCATCCTCTGCACAGTGGGCCTGCATTCGTAGTGAGCTGCTCGAGGTCCTCTTGCGACTCCTGTGCCTTCGGCCTGTGGGCACTGGAGCGCAGATGGTAATCAGCACTGGGGAGTGGCACATATTGTGACGAATAGTGTGTGTATCCCCCTTGTGATGGGTGTTTAGCCCTCCAGACGTTATGCAATCCCAGCCGGGTCATTTCTGTGTCTAGGGCGCGGGCGGGGGCAGAAGGTCGCCTACTAGGCCCGTCTGAGCGTTCCAGAGCCGGGAGTCTCGTCAAGTTTAGGTCACCTCCCCACAGGATCTGGCCTTCTCCTAGAGTTCTAATTTTACGTGCAAGCGACATATAGAATGAGGGGCAATCAAAGTTGGGACTATACGGGTTTACAACGTGGACTGTCATACCCTTACCAGTGCACCTCGTGATCACATAGCGTCCCTCGGAATCAGTGTCTACAGGTGTGAATGTCAGAAAGGACCTCGGGTTTATCCAAGTAAGCACTCCCCGCGCACTCAATGTGAATCCAGCGGCGTGGATGTGATTGTATAGCCCCCTATATGGTAGTGTTGGACTGTCAGTGCTCAAATGGGTCTCTTGTAGTACTGCAATGTCGATTGTGTGTCTCGAAAGGTATTGAAGTACCCGCCGAACCTTTCGGTGGTCGTTCAGGCCCCTTACATTCCAGGTCAATAAAGTAATCTAGTCAGTGTCTTGTGGTTGTTGTGTCATGGTAGGGGTCGGGGGCATGGAGAGTTAACCTCATCTCTGCTCCTGTGTCGAGCCATCTATGGGGCAATGTAGTAACATGTCAATAAGCTCCTCGTCCTCTGTTGGAGAACAACGTGCGCACCTGTCAGCGTCCCTGTGAGAAGTTGGCCTGATATATGATGCTCACTAGTTCTAGTGATCACCTTGTATCAGTCCAAACTACCCTTATGGTGATTGGTTGTAAAGTCAACCTTATAGACTAGCTATCCTAATGGTAGCATGGACAAAGCAGTCTTAGGATAAACTCTTGGCATGTGAAGCCAGCTGTTTTACCACATATAACCCTTTGAATACCAGATGAAAGGACACCACACAGGTTGTTATGAAAATAAACAATATATTTACTAATAACAAACACCTCTGAACTCTTTATGAGATCAGAGGGCTAAGCACATAAAAAAACTCTTAGGAAAAATACAGTAAGTTGCACAAATTACAATGGTGCCCTAGGGGCACGACAAACCATATACTAAGTAAATGGTATAAGTAGAACGATAGAAGAAATGAAGATGCCCAGAGGCTGTAGGATCGCTGGGACTACACTACCCTAACCTTAGGTAAGGAGCAGGAGGCCCACGGGATGCGTGTGCAGA
The DNA here is from genome assembly GCF_964263255.1 of Lissotriton vulgaris. Classification (NCBI taxonomy): domain Eukaryota; kingdom Metazoa; phylum Chordata; class Amphibia; order Caudata; family Salamandridae; genus Lissotriton; species Lissotriton vulgaris. Next base: position 220,613,238 of record NC_141691.1, on the reverse strand, counting down.
GTGTGAACTCACACTCGAGATGCGGTACAAAGTCAATGGACACGAACAAGTTACAAAATAGGTGAATAAGGACAGGTCCGACTGGTTACGACTAAAACTACGGTATACCTGGACACTAGGAGAGTTAATCTACCTATGAGCACCGAAATGCTCTCGTTACCTCACCCACGGGCTGCGGGTGCATAGGTATGAAAGTGTGTCAGGTTTCCTCGTCAAAGTCAATGGAGCTTTGGAGGAAAATGCTGCAGGCGACCAGGAGGAAGATGTCCGGAGTGATCCAAGGGTGGATCAAGGAAGATGGAGACCTGAAAGCAGGGGAGACAGTGTTCAAAGTCACTAGCCAGTGACCGGAGTGGAAGCAGGAAGAAACCAGATGCTGTCATCGCGATCAGGTGAAGAGTGGACGCTTGTCTCTGCAGCCACGTGGACCAGGAGGTGTCTTCGACGACCAGGATGGAGGCACAAGCTGTCCCACGCAGGCTCTCGCTGTCGGCGATGTCTGTTCCGTAATCGGAGTCAACAGGCCTTGGCAAATGCAACCCACGCAGTGAGTGAAGATGGCGTCTGGTGCGGACCAGGAGGGTCCGGGGTGCTTCTCTTTTGGAAGGAAGCAAGGGCCAGTCTGGAGCAACCAGACCAGCAGTGTAGATTTCAAGGATCGTTGTCTAGGAGGCCACTAGCCAGTCGGCAAGTGACCAGACAACGCGTCGAGCAGCAATCAAGCTAAAGGGCCCCACGCCGATCTCGTGGATGCTGGAGGGCTGGTCTTTGGTGCAGGAGCTGCTCGGGCTGGGGCTTCTCAATCCCCAAAGCACTTACTCGAGGATGCCTCAGAAGTCGTGCTGGAAGCGAAGTGCAGTTTCTCCAAGATGGCCGGTCCCACGTGTCTCGGCGCACCCACGGATCTCAGCTGTGCTGTAGATGTAGGTAGAGGTCGGAGAGGTCTGGAAGTCCGGGTCTCGTCAGGCTCTGAAGTCTGGTTCCACCAGGAAGGACGACAAAGTGAACCGCTAGGACGCCTGATGGTGCCTGCTTGTGCAGGGTGGTCACTCCTTGGCCACAAGGGAGATTTTCTTCAGTCTTCTGTGGAGCAGAACGTCGAAGTCCAGAGTTTCTTCTTTGTAGTTTCAATTCAGGATAATCTAATTTGGAATGGGACCAGCTTCTACCTTTATTCTCCTAAAGGGGGCTGTACTATGACTAGGTCCCTCCTATGGGTGGGACCAGGAAGGGGGGTGGTTACACCCCCTATCCTTTGTCCGGTTTTGCGCCAGAGCTGGGGCTGGAGTGCCCCAGCAACTGGTTTGAACCGGTGTATGCACAGGGCACCTTGTGTGCCCCAGGCATGTCTCATTCCTTTCAGGCCTGTCCTAGCTAATACACAAAATCCTGTCTGGGGTGGTGCTAGCACCTCCCAAGGCAGGAAACCCTTTGTCCAAACCTCCCTCGCTGGAAGGACTTCCAGCAGCAGGAGGTCAGACTTGTGTCTGTGGTGGCAGCATCCATTTTGTGATGCTGAGGCTCGAGTTAACTTTAACCGGGGTTCACAGTTACATACATGTCGTGTCCCTCTAAAAGGGTGGAATGCTACCCCCGTCGCCAAAACTGGCGAGGGGGTAGTATTCCAATTCGTATGACACCTTACTCGACATGTTTTGATAATGCTATGCCAAAGTTAGAAATAACCGCGAGGTTATAATGCACTTAAGAGTATATGGTATAGCGTTATCATGGAAACAGCTAAAGGACTTGGTTCTGAAAGCTGCAGACAGGCTCAGCTCATGCCAGAGCACTATCTCACATAATTCCAAGCACTCTGCCTCCAGGATTGTTAAGGCCTGCCATAGGAGTGACTTATAGGAGTATATGTGTCCATTTTAGGTTTAGATACATGTATACTATATCTAAAGCAAAGGGTGATTACACCACCTTGCCCCAGCTGATTGATCAGCCAGTTGTGTCAGATATGGATGGCCAGCCAGGGGTGGCATATTACATGCTGCAGCCCCTGGTAGGCCTTGGGTTCACTTATGCCCTGGGTACCTATGGTACACTGTACAAGGACTTACAAGAGTGACCCAATACCAATTGGTAAATGCACCTAAAGTACATGGATGTCAATTTAGAGAGAGAACAGCTAGGCTGTGGGTCTGATTAGCAGGCCCACACCAGGGAAAGTCGTAAACCAGTGAAGCAAAAAGCAGAAATCTGAGGTGACCATAGGATTGCAGACCCTACTCTCCTACAGTCCCTGCCAATAAAACTCTTCAGCATATCAAACACCAATTTCCAAACAACCATGTGCATAGACAATTACGAAAACGAACCCTGTTGCTGTGCCCAACCCCCCACCAACGCATGCCTAACCTCAACCTGGCCACGACCCACATCCCCACCCTTCCTGTCCAACCCCCATTCCTCCAAAGAACCCTCAACTGTCACTGTCTGGTCCCCCCCCCAGTCGGGTTCTTCACTCACCCCCCGCCCCCCATCTCCCCCCTCAATCATCCCAATCATCCAAAACAAAACAATCAACACATAGCATAAACTACTAAATAAGGAAATGTGGTACACACACCAGGGCGCAGGTAGCCTGCTCATAGTGAGTCTATATCAGCGTCTATTCAATGTGCCTGCCACCTCGCCCTGCTCCTCCGCCTCTATAAAGGAAAAGATGGGTAATAGCCAGTGCCCTCTAAAAAAATACAAACAGTGTCCGGTGACAACATGAGGTAAGAATAACTAGTTTTGAATTACATATTCTCTTCATCTTCCACGTCGTGGCGCAGGACCTTGTATGGCACATCTAAGATAAACTTTACAGATAAACTTTACAGTAGTAGTGCAGTAACAAAGCTGAGAAACATGTAATGTCACCATATGATCGCTGGCACACAGGTGCTATGCAAAAACAGAGTTCAATATCAAGGGTCAGCAAGGGGTACAGTGTAGCAGAGTATCTCGTGGAATTACACTCCTTCCCATAGCTACACCGCACACATTAATGCCCTCCGTACGGGCCCAATATCTCCAGCCAAAGTCAATCCCTGGGCGAACCCCCCTCCCGCATTTTGACCAGCTCTAACCGCAGATAGTCTCTCTCCACTGCACAGATTGAGAAGCACAAATACCTTACATTTTCAAATGGCTCCGCCTCAGTCCTGCTCTTCCATGGGTCCCCCAGCAGCTTCTCCGAGTTCACCAAGTTGTCTGCGCCGCGTGTTTCCTTTCGCCAAGTCTTCATAGCCTTCTGAGGCGCTCTCGGGTCTGTAAAAATAGTGGATCTGCTCTGTCTATTAACCCTCAATTTGGCAGGGTACAGCATCGTATAATCAATCCCTAGGTCGCGTAGCTGACGTTTCATGGGAACGAACTGGCGTCTTGCTTCCTGAACTTAAGTGGTAAAGTCCGGTCACAAGCACAGCGTGCTGCCCTCGTAGTTTATTGGTTGCTTTTCACGGGCCAGATGCAATGCAGTATCGCGATCCCGGTAGTTGAGTAACTTGGCCGCAATGGGCCTTGGTGGGGCTCCGGGCTTTGGTCTCGGGCCAAGAGTACGATGAGCACGTTCTATAACAAACATACCCGAAAAAGCTGTGCCTCCAAACAGTTTTTAAAGCAACGATTCCACAAATAGTTCCATGTTTCCTGTGTGGGTGGTCTCCGGAAGGCCTGAGATGCGTATGTTGCATCTACGTGACCGCGCCTCTAAGTCTTCGGCTTTATCCTGCAGAAGCTGGGTCGCCTTACCCAACTGTTTGTGTTCCGAGTCCAGTGTCGTTTGCGCCTCCTCTACCTCCCCAATTCGGCGTTCCGACATGTCTAGGCGTTCGGCGTGTGTGTCAAGTCGCTGCGCCATCCGATCCATGCAATATATGAGGGCGTCCATTTTGGGTCCTAGGTAGGCGATTCCACCCTGCAGGTTCTTTTCCATGCCATTAGAATGCAGCGTATGTCAGGTTCTGCTGCAGCATCTATATTCGATCTCCCAGCCTCCTCTGTCGTTTCAGTTTTTTCACTTGGCAGCGGATATGTGGTTTTGGATTTTTTTTGCTGACGTTATCGAACGGCAGTTTAGGTTGCGTGCGATCCGGACGCCCCATGTTTGCTCCACTTCCTCAGGCGCCAGCTAGTCTGATGTACCGGTCGCTATTATGGCCTCAGCTGCGCAGAGCACGAGGCCTCCTGCGGACACAAACTTGGGCTAGGGGTGGCAGGAATCTTTCAGTAAATGCTCTAGTGTGGGACGCCCGCGCAGGTAGATGTGTCCTGGGGTAAAGGAGAGGAGCAGCGCACAAACACCTCGCACTCGGGCTCCCTCCTTGTCGTAGTGTGGTACGTGGTCTTCCTCCCCTTAGTGCCTATCCAGCGCAACTACAAGTTATGCTCAAGGCGAGGGGTGCAGGAGCGCAGGCGCGCCACGGCAAGCACAGGCGGAGCAGGGAAGCGAGACCATGCGGAGTCCCTCTAGCGCCGCAACCCCCCTCGACCTCCACGTGGATCAGTAGGCCGCAGCGTAGGGCCTGTATTTGACGCAGTCTTTACCGTCTCTCAGAAGGGGGCACACGGCCCCAACAGAGAGGGGGGTTGGTTCCGTAGCCCGGAGCGCGTCCAATTCTAGCACCCTGTCAGAGCCAGAGCGCGCGATGCAAAGCCCCAGGGTCAAGACAAGGTCCAAAGCGGAATCTGGGGGGCAATAGCACACCAGCGCCTGAAGTTACTTGGCCCCTCCATGCTGTGCCCTCAGCAGCTGCCCAGCTCCAAACTCAAACCTGTGCCACTGTCCACCGGTATCAACGCAGTGCCGATGTATCCAGGCACTATTGCACTCCCCCTGGGTGTGTGTGTGTGAAGCCCACACACCCAGGGGGAGTGCAATAGCGTTGCCCCCGGTCCGCGGGGGCACAGAAGGCCAAGCTGAACCCGGGGGTTCAATTAGAGCGCGACGCCCGTCACAGTCCCCTGGGCCGCGCAGCACTCGCGGTCCCCCCCCCCCCACCCGCCACTCCTCACTGGAGACACCTATCACTTATTCCAGGCTGCTGAGCAGAAGTCTCTTCGTGCAATCGTTCCCGTGCACTTTCCGATTCGGAGCCCCGCTGTGCAGTTCTGTACCGCCACGTCGTGCCTGGGGAGTCGCGTAACTGACCGTCCCGCCTGGAAGCGCAGTCCGGTCCTCGACAGCACTTTTCACTCGTCAGGCTTGGATGTGGATTTCGGGTTACATGCCCCTCACCTTCCGACACTTGTGGGCAGCTTTGTGGATCGGTATGGGCTCTGGCAAGGTAGGATATTTAGCAGAATATTTAATCCGGCGGAGGAGCCGACGGCTTAAGCGGCCATCTTCTCTGCTGGCTAGATCCGCCCACCGATCCCCTTCAAACTTCAAAACAATGTTATGGACACGACGTTCCTTCTCTCCTCCAACACTCCAGACGCCATTATGGGTCTCGATCTACTGAAGCATTTCCGTGCGACTATCAGACATTCGCCAGACGGAGTACGAGTCATCTTATATGACAATCACCAACACCCGAGAGATAATCAATCCCAACACATGTATCCCATTTCTGAGACAGACAATTCCCTACTAGACACTTTACCCTCGCATCTATGGGCTAGGGCTGATTCAGACGTAGGACTAATGATGAATGACCCAGTACACGTGACAATACGACAAGACGCAACCTTACCGAAAATATCCCAGTCACTGTTAGTACCCCATGCAGTCGACACACTACTGAACCAGACCAAAACCCAACACTTAACCAGAGCACGACTGACAGGATACGAGTTGACCCTGCTAGCACCACACATCACCCTGAAGCGATGCACCACTCTCAATCCAGCCACATTGTTACCTCTACCCGAACCTGACACTGGTGTGACTCCCCTGCACAACTGTGTGACCCTCACTGACTAACACATCAAACTCCCCGATGGCACCACCTCAGCCGCATATGCTGTCACCACAGACCGAACAATTCTAGAGACAGCATGCATTGCCCAACGATCCGCCCAAGCAGCAGAGCTCATTGCCCTCACACGAGCATGTATTTTAGCATCTGGTACGACAGTAAACATATACACTGATAGCCAGTACGCCTTCGGGTGGTTAACCATTTTGGGCTCCTGTGGAGAGAAAGAGGGTTCCTGACTTCACACGGCACACCAACCCAACATGGAGATTTAGTCTCCGCATTGACAGAAGCAGTCCTCGCCAAGCAGCTGGCAGTGATTAAATGCCAGGCACATAAGAAAGTGACCAACCTCATTGGACAGGGAAACGCATTAGCCGACATCACTGCCCGAACCACAGCCAAGGACAGAACCACGACACGAATGTACGTGACCAGGTCACAAGCAGAATAATGGACTGACGCTAGAACGACTGTAAGGGACATACAAACGACAGGCACACAGGACGAACTGACTGAATGGGCTCGGTTGGGACTGAAAGACGAGGAAGGCTGCTGGAGGACAAAAGACGGAAACAAATGGTTGGTACCTAATGCCTATCTGATCCCCATATTGACCATGGCACATTTACCAGCACACATAGGATCTGCCCCCATGACCGAACTGATTACCAGAGTATGGCATAACAGCAAGATAGCAGAATCAGCAAAACGCCTAGTACAGCAATGCATAGTATGCCTGCAACACAACCCGGGGAAAGGGACCGTAGTACCACGGGGAGGGTTTGGAGTCCCTGATCACCCTTTCTAAGTCCTCCAGATGGATTACATCCAGCTAGGGAGGTGACATGGTCTAAAATACGTGCTAGTGATCGTGTGCGCCTTTAGCAAATGGGTGGAGGCCTACCCCGCCCGTGACAACAAAGCCTTTGCTACTGCGAAGGTATTACTGAAAGAGTTCTTCCCCCGATAAGGCTTTTGTAGAATTTTACGGAGCGACAATGGCCCCCACTTCGTAGCAGAAGTTATAGAAAACATACTGAAAGGGTTGGGGGTAAACGAATATGCTACTTACCAGTATGCATCTGTTCTTGGCATGTAGGGCTGCTGACATTCATATCTGTGCATAGATCGCCGCCTAGTGTTGGGTCCGGATGATTGCACATTGTTGTCCTGGAAGAGTCTTCGAAGTATCACGAGATAGGTGCTCCTCCCCTGGACTACAGTGCGCATGGGCATCGACTCCATCCTCAGATTGTTTTTAGCCATTGTGACCAAGATGGAGTGAAACTAAGTGAATGATGACCATGCCAGAAGTATGTGTGAATTCTGCAGCTGCTACAGGCGCCGGGGAGGAGTGCGGCCGATATGAATGTCAGCAGCCCTACATGCCAAGAACAGATGCATACTGGTAAGTAGCATATTCGGTTCGAGGCATGTGGGCTGCTGAATTCATATCTGTGCATAGAATACATAGCAGTCCCTCCATTAACGGCGGCCGCTCGTGCCAGCTGCAGCAGTTTGGAAAAGTGTTTTTAGAACAGCCTGCCCTACAGCTGCTTGCTGTTTGGAGTGCACATCAACACAATAATGCTTTGTAAATGTGTGTGTGGTAGACCATGTGGCTGCTCTACATTTGTCTTCCAAAGGGATATTTCCAAGGAAAGCCATGGAGGCCCCCAACTTTCTGGTGGAGTGGGCAAGGGTTGTGGAATGGTGAGAGTACGTTTGGCTTTCGGATAGCAGATCTGAATACATTTAACTATCCACCTAGCTATACCAGCTTTGGAAATGGGGTTACCTTTGTGTTGTGGCGCAAAGGCAACAAAGAGTTGTTTAGTTTTCCTAAAATCCTTGGTCCTATCAATGTAATACATCAAGGCCCTTTTGACGTCAAGGGTGTGGAGCATTCTCTCTGCCAATGACTCAGGGTTTTGGAAGAACACAGGTCATTCAATAGTTTGGTTAATATGGAATTGAGACACTACTTTAGGAAGGAATTTAGGGTTAGTGCGAAGCACCACCCTGTTGGAATGAATTTGAATAAATGGCTCTTTTATAGTTAGTACCTGGAGCTCACTAACTCGTCGCAGCGATGTAATCGCTATAAGGAAAGCCACTTTCCATGTCAAGAATTGAATCTCGCAGGAATGCAGCGGTTCAAAAGGGGGACCCATCAGCCTGGTGAGGACCACATTGAGGTTCCACTCCGGAGCTGGTGGGGTCCGTGGAGGAATAACTCGCTTGAGCCCTTCTAGAAAGGCTTTAATAGCAGGCACCCTGAAAAGTGAGAGGTGCTGCCTGTTTTGGAGATAAGCAGCCATCGCAGATAGATGTATGCAAATGGAAGCATAGGCCAAATTACATTTGTACAGATGGAAAAGATAACAAATGATTTTCTGAATAGATGCATCTAGCGGGTTAGTGTTGTGGTCTGCACAACAAATGACAAACCGCTTCCACTTCGCCGCGTAGCATGCTCTAGTGGTGAGCTTCCTTGCCTCCCGGATGATGTCCATGCAGTCTGGAGGCAAGTTTAGGTAGCCAAACTCTAAGACCTCAGGAGCCAGATCGCCAGGTTGAGCTGTTGTGGATCTGGATGCTGAATGTCGCCATGGCTCTGTGTCAGAAGGCTGGGTGTGAGGCGTAGCCTCTGATGCGGTACCACGGACAGTTCTAGAAACGTGGTGTACCATGGTTGGCGAGCCCACGTTGGAGCAACCAGGATGAAAGTCATCGAGTGCTGCCTGAGTTTGCGTGCCACCAGCGGTATCAGAGGTGCTGGGGGAAAAGCGTACGCAAATCTGCCGGACCAGTTCATCCATATCGCATTGCCCTGCGACTGTGGGTGTGGAAACCTGGCGGCGAAGCTTTGGCATTTTGCGTTCTCCCTTGTGGCGAACAGGTCTATCTCTGGATGACCCCACTTTTGGTAGTACGGGTGGAGTACTGATGGATGCAACTCCCACTCGTGCATTTGGTGGCTGTACCTGCTAAGCAGATCCGCCATCTGATTGTCCTTGCCCGGGAGGTGTTCTGCCATGAGGAAGATGTTCCTCTGAAGGGCCCACTTCCACATGCTCTTAGCCAGATGAGACAGCTGCGGAGAGTGGGTACCTCCCTGTTTCTGAATGTAGTACATGGCTGTCATGTTGTCCATCCGGATCAAGACGACCTTGTTGCACAGATTTACTTTGAAAGCTTTTAGTGCCATGAAGATTGCCATCAGTTCCAGAACATTGATGTGCATCTTCCGTTGCTGTTGCGTCCACAGTCCCTGCACAGTGTAATGGAGTAAATGAGCTCCCCATCCCTGGAGAGAAGCGTCCGTTGTCAGGATGATCTGTGGCACAGGCTCTTGGAACGGTCGTCCCTTGCAAAGGTTTCGTGGATTCCACCAATGCAGAGAGTTGTATGCCCGACCGCTCACCAACACTAGGTCTTTCAACTGCCCGTGAGCCTGAGTCCACTGACGTGCAAGGCACTCCTGAAGCGGACGCATATGTAGTCTCGCATGCGGGACTATGGAAATGCAGGAGGCCATCATGCCTATCAACTGCATGAACACTCTCGCAGGAAGCGAGCGTTGTGGTCTGAATCGTTGTTTCAGCGATTGAATGCTGCTGACCCTCACTGAATTCGGCTGTGCTGTCCTGTTGACGCAGTGTGTCGAGAACCTTCGGGTCACTGAGTCCTTTCTGCGGGTCACCGAGAGCTTTCTTCGGGTCGCCGAGCCCTTTGCTGGTGTCGACCGTCTTCGGCGCCGACGTACTCGGCTCAACCACCTTGACTTTAGTCTTCGGCGCGGCAGACTTCGTCTCGACGCCCTTGACTTGAGCCTTCGGCTCGTCAACACCCTTCTGCTTCTTGGGCGCCGAGGGCTCCGAGGCCTTGGATCCGACCAAAGTGACTCACACTTTCGGTTTCGAGGACGGCACCTGCGCAGTTTCTTGTGTCGAGACCGTAGGTTTCACTTTCGGTTTCGATTTGCCAGGGTGCGGCTCAGCAGCAATGTCCGTGGCCGAGCCCAAAGGCGGGGGCCGTAGAACCCATTGTAAGATCTTGGTGAGGCCTAGTGGCGATCCCTCGACATGAGCCTTATGAATCGGTACGGCCCCAGTGTCAGTTTGAGGAAGCTCTTCGTCCGAGCTATCCTCCATGGACCCTAGGGCCCGTCGTCGTCTCCTACCTCATCGACGACTTCTTCAGCCTCAAACATTTTGGCATCCGCGTCGTAGTCGTAGTCGACGTCCGAAGCGGGGTTCGACTCACTGATGTCCCTGGTAGATTCTTCCTCGACATCCCCTGCATCGAATATGTCCACAGGCGCTGGTGCAGCTTGCTGGGCCTCCTGGCGCGCAGCTCGTCGAAGCTGAAGCGTCTTCTTGGACCTGAAGCGGGAACAAGCCATGCACTTGGCTTCATCATGGTCCGGCGACAGACACTTGTTGCACACCGGGTGGACGTCGATGTGGGGATACTTCGAGTTGCAGACGGGACATCTCTTAAATGGACTACGGTCCATGATGAACAGTTGATAGGGTCTGAAGCGTCGACTGGGCCTTCCGCGCCGAAAGCACGCAGGTGTATGGAATCCGGCTCGGCACCGAGCTGGAAGAACTAAGACCGAACGCAAGACTGTAAATGTAAATGTACAGGAATTTATATAGCGCAAATCACCGAGCGGTTTCTAAGCGCTTGCTTAGGGAACCCGTCCTGGTATTCCCCTGTGAGATAACCCCGGCAGGGTATCCGCAAGGTGAAAGCCAGGCATCCCGCCGCGAGGGGCCGTTGTGGAGATTAAGCAAGCTATTGCCCAGAGTCGCAGAGTGTGAACCCGTGAATCGAGTAGGCACCGGAGCGAGAATTGTCGAGTCCATGGACATTTTAGGACTCAAGACCCCGCCGAGCCGGGAATTGAACCCTGGTCCTGGGCTGACCTCTGCTTCCAGGTCTGCCTCCTCTAACCAGTGAGCCACACTTCTCACCTTAAGAAAGTTTTTTTATCGATTCCGACTAGAGGGAACCCAAAGACATCCGAACCCAATGGCGGAAAAAAACAATCTGAGGATGGAGTCGATGCCCATGCGCACTGTAGTCCAGGGGAGGAGCCACCTACATCGTGATACTGCGAAGATTCTTCCAGGACAACAATGTGCAATCATCCGGACCCAACACTAGGCGGCGATCTATGCACAGATATGAATTCAGCAGCCCACATGCCTCGAACGCAAAGGTTCCATGCTGTTTTCCACCCCAAATCAGCGGGCATGGTAAAGATACCTGCTAAAACTGAAGCTATCAAAAAAAGTTGCCACAACTGGGGTGAAATGGCCCGACGCCCTCCCACTGGCATTGCTGTCAATGCGCTCCACCCCAACCAAACACCGACTGACCCCTTATGAAGTAGTCTTCGGCAGGCCTTGAACATTTGGGCGGCACCAAAGCCAACCTTCATTAATGATGTCCCGGACATACTAATGTCCGACTATTAGTACAAATTAACGATCGAACTAACACTTATCTGCCAACAGGTGCAGCAAGCCATACCAGGCGTGTCCAGGGGCCCAGGACACGATATCAAGCCTGGTGACTTGGTGCTGACATGAAATTTTCAGAGGTCGAAGAGTCTGAAACCCAGGTGGACGGGCCCCTGGCAAGTCTTGATCACCACCGAACTGCCCTGCGAGTGGAAGGAAAAAGAAACTGGCGTCATGCGCACCACTGTAAGAAGATATCTCCGACACGGACGGCCCCCGAAGAAGTGAACAGCCAAGAAGAGCTCCTGACAAAAGACCGACCAGCCCTGAGTGGCTACCCACAGACAGAGACACTTGAACTGGCAGAGTTTCCCGACCCCACGGTACCATCCAAGAAAGGGTACAAATTGAGATCGACGAAAGGAGAGTGCTCCGACAAGCAGGCCACTAATTGAGTCAAAAGTCTCAGAACTGTAGCTAACTCTACAAATGCTACCAGGAGAAACGCTAGACGAAAGTATGTGGTCCTGATAGTCGTCGAGCCTCTTGAAGGTGATGGAAGAACCCGGACGACCGAAGAACTACCGCGACGACTCCAAACTTGCCAAATTGCACAGTACAAAGACAATAACCCTTGTGGCAGCGTCTCTCACCTGCCTCTTGCTGATGGTCACAGTCTGGATTGTTGAAGAGAGTGCTCCCGCTTACAGGACAATGTACCATGCAACCCACCACCAAGAAAGAACACTATCTGGTGTCACTGTCACCACGCCTCAGAGAACGAAGCAAATAATTCTGGAATAATTCTTTCGTACAATTATTGCACCAGCACAATCTTGCCGCAAATGCCACGAACTGTTGGATCTGTGGGTTGCTCCCTCATGCCACTGAACATTCCATTCCTTTCATCCCTTCACCCTTTTCTGTTCATGGATCTTGCCTCGCCTGGTTAATGCTCCTGCAAGAGAGCTACAAAGACAATGCCACATCCGATAGGACAATCAAACAATTTTACAATGAGTTCTGGCTGAACAAAACGGAAAGAATATCCGCCCCCTTCTGCCCTCTGACTTCGAATGCAACCTTTCCAATGAACATTCCCGCCAAAGAACGAGTTGAAATGCAAGTGTACAACAACCCAGCCAGACCTACCTTTTCCTATCTAAAGAAACGAACTGCTGCAACTATGACAGTGGCCCTATCTGTGGTGAACGTCTCAGGCCTTGTCTGCATCGAAGGCCATGGAACTAAGACCATGGGTCACAGCTCTTGCCAAATAACGAAGACTCTGAACAGTGCCGACCCCCCTTCATTTGTTGCATCACCAAACATGTACTTCATCTGTGGTACCAAAGCCTATACCTGGCTCCCAAAAGGCGGGAGGGTGGGGGGGCACATGCTACATCGCTTTTGTTCTGCCTCCAACCTACACAGTACCTGCAGACCATCACAGAGAAAGGTGTTCCAAAGACACAGAACAAGCAGACTCTGCCACATCACAGTTCCTCGACGCGGCAAAAGGACTCGTCCCGCTATAGGGTCCAATGGCAAAGGGCCAAGCCATCCAACACCTAACTCAAGCAGTTGAAACAGCCTTGAACGTCACTGCTGGCATCCTCACCAATAACACAGCTGACCTTCAGGCGGTCCGCCTGGTGGCTTTAGAGAACCGCATTGTTCTAGATGTGGTACTAGCGGATCGTGGAGGAGCATGCCACATCATCGGCCCAGTTGCTGTACTTACGTCCCTGACAACTCACCCTCTGTTTTCAAGGCAATTGAACACCTCCACAGGCTGGCGTCAGAAATCCTTCAGGAGTCAGAAACTTGGACACTTGGAAGCTGGTTTTGGGGCCTTTTCAAAGAATGGGGCTGGAAAATAATGATGATCCTCTTGGTTCCAATATTAATAATATGTGGTTGTTGTTTGGGGATACATTGTATGCCACTTTTGTGTTCTATTTGCCTGAACTCCTTGCACCCTAAGACTATGGACACTGAGCTCACGAAGATGAGAGTAATAAACGATAGAGAGATAAAGGACATTATGGACATTGAGATAGACTAGCAAGCTGGCTGAACTATGTTCAAAGGGAGGACTGTAGAAAATAAAACGACAAATATGAACATTGCCGGCGCCATCTTGCTTAGTGAGGGCCTTTACGTGCACGTAAGCAGCAACCATTTTAGACATCACAGCCATTTCATACTCTGCTGGTCACCTGTGAATCACCCCGACATCGCTATCATCCCCCCGCGCTCTGACCAAGCCTGACTCATGTACCAGGGTCGTAAAACCTTGTCAGCATGACATTGCCCCGGAGTCACTTCCCTGCACCTGGCCACTCAATCCGGTCCCAGGCACTAACCAACCCCTGTGGACACAGTTTATTACCCGCACACTGCAGGGCTTGTTTCACCAACAAAGGGGCCTGATCTAATCAAAGACACGAACCCTTAGATCTGACCGATCCCACATAATTTTAAATCCTGTCGGAATGTCCAGCCGCAAGATAGCGTTTATCTGTTAGATCTGGGTGGAGGGACGATTGCTGCTGGGTCTGTGTGGGAACTTGCTTGAGGCGGGGATTCCAAGGATGTTTGACTATGCAATAAACGGACGAAAAAGCATATAAAAGGCCATGCCACAGAGATGCAGTTAGAGCACCTCCTGACGATAGCCCCGGTGTCTGATGTGATGTACTCTCCTTTAGAGAAATAAACCTGTTCTTCGTCTTCTGGTTTCCAGCGCCTGCCTCGTTATTTTGATCACTAAATCTTAAGGTGAATTAGAGGTGGTTTGTACCAAGCGGCATCGAAAGTCTTGGGAGTCACGCTGCTTTTCATCACAGCCAAGGCTTGTTGGTGCTCCCACCGGACACCAACCCCCTGGCTCTTGGCTTCCGACATGGGACAGCTCATGAACGGCTCCTGGTCTTCCCCAGTGTCGCCTGGTCCACATAAGCTGCAGCAACAAGGGCACCATCAACTCCTGCATTTTCCATCATCGGTGGTCGGTGGTCAGTGGTCATCCGTGGTTCCTGGTCACTCCTGAGTGACAAACTCTGTCCCCTCTGCTTGGACGAACTCCTTGTCAAGAATCCGCCCTGGGGTTCCACCAGACTATTTCACCACCTTCACCATCTTCACTGAAGTCCTCCATTGTGGTCTACGGCGGTTTCCGAAGTCACTGCACATCTATGCACCTGGCTTCCCTGGAATAGGTATCCTGGTTCCTGTGGTATGCATGGGTGGGGTGAATCTCCAACCATCCATCTTCCACACGGTTTCTTCAGGGTACTCTGGGAAGGGTCCTCCTTCTTGAAAACTGCTACTGTGACATCCCCATTGATTTGTATTGATCACGCGGTGTGTTTCCACTCTGCACGCGGTCTCTGCGGGTTTGCTAAGTACTTACCTTGAGTGGACCTTGGGTCCCTGGCTCTTCTAAGTCTTCTGGGTTCAGTCTCAACTTCAGTTGTGGTGCGCATTCCACTTTCTTGGTATATGGTTTGGTCTCTCCCTGGAGATTTTTGTGCTACTTACCTGTTCTATTGTTGCCGTATTGAGTGTATTGTGATTAGATCAACGGGTAGGAGATATTGTGATGTGTTAGTGTTTAAAGTAAATACATCTTTTTATAACGACACTGTGTGGTTCTTTTCCACTTAACCTACACTATATGGTTAATACTGGTAAAACAAGTTGCTTTACACTCCTTCTGGACGAAGCCTGAAGGCTGCTCTACACAGCTACCACTTCCAGAGCTTTCTATGGTTGTCTAAGACCACTAAAATCAAGAAAAGGGTTCTCTGGATAGTACAGGGTGCTTCACTCAAGTGTGCACCATATTCTAATGTAGCCTCATACAGCCGCTCTTTAGAGAGGCTCCGCTCAGCCCATAATTTGCATATAAGCGAGCTATAACGGGCTGCATACCTGTTCGTTGTTGGTGTCTGGAATCCAGGTTCTCGTGCCTACTCAACAGGCGTCCTGGAGGCCAAGGGGCGGTCCAGTGGGTAGGGTGCTGACCGCCGTGAACACGTACCTGTGGCTGGCGTGGTTGGGCCTGCAAGGCTAATCTGGCCCCGGCCTTGTGTAGCTTGGGACGGGTTAAGGGTGTACTCCTAACTGGATCGCGGAGGTGGCTGTATCAGGAGGCTGATCTCTGCCTGCTCGGACTCACTGTAGGCGTGACAGGCCCATGTGGCCTGACTGCTGCTAGAGGGCAGAACTTGCTGCTGTGTGCTTTGGGCCCTGGGGGAGCTGCACCTGCCAGCAGTCTGGGGTAACGAACAGCCTGGAGGCGGAGGCCGGAGCCCCGCTGTTTCTGCTGCTGGGAGGTCCGGGGCAGTGTCGGCTTGCCGTGGGTCTCGCTCGTTGGGGGTGGCAGCGCACGGGCTGCCCGGGCATCTGGTTGCTAGTGTGATGGCTTGGGTATCCCTCACATCTGGAAGGTTGCTGTGACGGTGCTTGGCAGGAGCTGTGGGGGCTATTAGGATTGTGTACACTGCCAATACTCCAGCAGAGACTGGTTAGTGCCTTCGGCCCCAATCCAAGGCGCCCCTTGGGATCTATGTCGCTTGTTGTGGCTCGGCATCTGGGACATGCTCCTAGGAGGCCTGGTTAAGGAGCTGTGTCGCTGTTGGCGGTTTGGAGGCACCAGGGAAACCTAACAGCATCTAGCTTGCCTCATCTGCGACACTACTACAGCGGTGTCTGGCGAGTCCATTGAGAAGACTCTTTGCTGGGATCTCTCCTTTAGGTGGGGGTAGCTTGTTCTCACTTTGGATTTCGTGTGCACTGCTGGGCGCACTGTTCATGCCCAGAGGTGGTGTGAATGGTTTTGGGGCAGTGTTTTCTCGTCTCTTGCCTGCTCGGTTTGGTCAATCTTGATTACTGTGGTTGTTCCTTGGATCTGCTCCACATATACACGCTTTGCTCTCCCTACACATCAGTTTATACAACCACAGCTATATGAGATGGGGATTCATAAGCAGTCTAAACTCCAGTTCAACAGCAGACACCTCACCAGACAGCGGGAGTCTAGGTTGTGTTCTGAGTCTTCCTGGAGCACCTTGAGGAGCATTCAACACAAGACATTGACATCAAGGAGCTCCTGGTGGAGATGAGCTCTAGCCTGAGAGCAACTGATACAAAGTTGGATGTGCTCACTAGCCAAAGGGATCACTTTAAAGAGAGCATGTAGGGTGGCTGGGCCAACTGGAGCAGTGTGTTTGAGAGGCAGACTAATCCACAGGAGGATTGAGGCAGAAATGTTTGAAGAGGGACAAAGTGCCAGCAGTCATACAGGTTAAAAATAAGAACCTTGAGGAGCACTCCTGGTGCAACAATCTCAGAATTATGCCAGAATCCACAATCAGCAAAATGGAGGACTATGTAGAGAAGATGTTGCAGGGTCAGTTTGGAGATGGTCTGTTAATTATCTTTATTATGGAACGTGCACACAACTCGCTTGGTCCCAGACCTCCTCCCGGTACTCCAGACCGTCAGATTGTGATGTCATTTTGCTGCACATTGACTTTATCTGGTCAGGGGTGCTCATCTTGCTGTGGTCCATTTTTATATTGCCACTTTGCCTTTTTTGCAGCTGTCCGTTATGCCCAGGTAAATAGGTCCACTTTTGTAATTGCCCTGGTTTCCACTTTTGCTTGGTGTAAGAATGATGATCTTCTTATTGATGGCCCGGCTGCCCTGCCACGCACAGTAGGGTTAGTTTGCCCAGTCAGCTCTCTGCCTCCAGGGATGTTTCCTACTTTTGCTGCTATGTTGGGGATGTGTTGAGAGGGAGAGTCACGGGATGGGAATTCTCCAGCAAGTTTTTAGGTTGGTGTGGGTGGGTGGTTGTGGTTTATTCTCTTTATTTACTGCAAATGTACGTTCTTTTTGTATGAGTGATTCAGTCACAGGACACTAACTCTACCTTACTTGCTTGCATTGTATATATCACAATAAAGAGACCGATTACGTTTCAAGTCATCAATCCAGAATAACTGCGTCACTTGGAATATTCGAGGGCTTAACGACTGCAGGAAGGCATCCTTATTCCAAGCCTACCACGTCAGACACAAAGTAGAAATCTTCTTCCTACAAGAAAAACACCCAGTTAGCGCATCACATCTAGGCTTCGCTCCTGTTGGTGAGAGGAAGTATACACTTCAACATATTCCAACTATGCCAGGGGCATTGCAGTTCTGCTCCGGAAGGGGCTTCCATGGCAGCTATCTCACTCCCACATTGAAAAGGAGGGGCATTATATAATTTTACCAGGACAATTATATGTGCACCCAGTGGTTCGTGCAGCCATTTATGGCCCCAATGCGGACGTCCTCTTGTTTTTCTCTGAAATTGGGAGATTGATCTCTAGCTTTGGGTCTCGGGCATTATTCTGGTTCGGGAATTTCAAGTTTTCCCTCAATAACGCGCTTGATCTATCTGGCACCTCCAGGCGCCGCATCCTAATGCTGCACATATACTCAACACTAATATTACAGATAATTGTTTAAGTGATATTTAGAGACAATCGAATGGGGATGCCAAAGAGGGCACCTGTGTCTCTATGCAACTTAATGCCTGGTCCAGGATTGATTATTGGTTAATAACTAGAGATGACATGACATCGACCACCAAGGTAGCTCATCCGCCTCGCACCTTGTCAGACCACGCACTTGTTCTGTTGTTGATGAGACCTCCCCAGGTTCTGTCTCGCTTGCTTACCTGGCACTTGCTTTAGGGGGCACTATGCGATGCAATGTTTTGTGAAGAAATCAGAGAAGCCATTGGGACTACTTTGCTGATAACGTTGGCTCTGTGGATTCCCCTTTTGGAGGCTTTTAAAGTGGTTATCGGGGGCAGAGGGGTTCTGTATTTCCAAGCAATCTGGAGTCGTGAGGGCTATACGTGGCCGACCAACCCTGTCACATCCCCATTAGATTTACTTAAAACAATGACTTCCTTTTACACTTACTTATACAAGGCCACAGCGGTGCTAGAACAAGGTGACCTTACTGCCTATCTTGACACTGTACAGTTACTCTGCCTAGATCAAGCTCATTGGTCGTATTTAGATTCCCCTATTACAGTGGAAGACATACTGTAGACTATGGGTTCAATGCCGGGAGGTAAGGCACCTGGCTTGGATGGCTGGACCACAGCATTTTACAAAGAATATGCCACTTTGTTGGCCCCACATCTCCTGGCAATGTTTCAGGAATCACTAGACGTTGGATATCTACCACCTTGCCACCGCCTGCAACCCCTCCTGCCTTTGACTTTTTCGGCCTGATCGGTCGAGGCTCTTCCCCGGTCCGTCTACTGCACACAATCTGCGCACCATTTTCGTGCTAATGCATCACTTCAACCCCAGCTACAGCAGCCCTTTTGGATGCCACTAAGGCATTTGAGTCTTTAAAATGGACCTACCTTTTTCCCTTGTTGAAGCGCCTTGGCTTAAGTCCACAATTGGCCAAGCAGACACAGCTTCCCTACAATCTGTCCACTGCTAGGGTTTGGCTAAACCGTTTAATATCAGAACCATCACCTATCACTTGAGGCACAAGGCAAAGTTGCCTGCTATCGCTGCTACTTTTTGCAATAGCAATGGAGACACTGGCAGCATGGCTCCGACAGCATCATGCGAAAACAGGAATTGGTTTCACCACCAGGCGGCTGGCTGTATCGATGTATGCTGATGATATGCCGTATATGCAGAATCTGATAGTAAACCTGTCTTCCCATCACACGGGCAGCAGTGCGTTTTGGCAGATACTCGGGCATACATATTAACTGGGCAACATCGGTGATGTTTCCCTTACTGAAGGGAGGGTGCCCGTTGCAAAGGAGTACCCCCTCATGTAAGCATCCAAGCCGGTTTGTTATCTTGGTGTGTGACTGACCATTATCAAGTGGAACTATGGTGTTCTAATTACGGTCACGCGTTGCAGTGGCTGCAGGACAGGGTACCGGTCTGGTCTGTCACGCCCCTATCCCTCACAGATGATTGTTCTACACAAATTCTTATACCTATTCATAAACGTGCCTCTACTGCTAACCGCACAGTTTTTCCAACGTGTTAAATCAAGTCTTATTACACTCATATGGGCTAATAAAAAACCCAGTGCATCTTGGGATCTTCTCACTCTCTCACTCTGCCTCTTGGACAGAGGGGCCCAGGGAACCGGACAGAAGGCTGTATGCCGTATGGGCCCAGGCACAGTTTCTACACTATTGGCTTCACCCAACTGCTTTATATGCGCCATATAAAGTGGCTAGAGCTGAAGCGGACACAGTGGCCTGTGTGCGCAGGGCCTGGGAGGGGTTGCATAGGAAGGGCGGGTTTGTCGCATTTGTATGCCCCATCCGCCTTTATTGCACATAATCTTCTAATTCCACAGCTCCAAGAAGGGGCCGCCGCGCTGCGCGCACAAGGAACCTGCAGACTTTCAGGCCTGTATCCTGAAGGTAGATTTTTTGCCCCATTCCATGTAGATTCTACACCTACCCCTCTGGATACTCTACTGTATCATCAGCTTAAAACAACCTGTTGCACTATACATGGTACGTTGCCCGCTCCTCATCTCCCTCTGCCAGGGCTGGAGCTCATTCATGCCTCCCCCTCCCTGTGCAAGCTTATCACTCATTTATATAATAGCATACAGACTACCGCACCGATAACTGTTCCACAGCGCAAGAAGGCTAGGATACTGATTTGGACTCCCTCTGATGGATAAGCAGTGGGAGTTCTGTTATGAACAGCTGGAACATCTCTCCCCCAATTACAAGTTCAGACTTATACATTTCAAGTTCTTGCATAGATTATAGAGTACCCCACTACAGTTATTTAAAATTGGGTTGGCCCGAAGCCCAGGGTGTCTGCGGTGTGGATATCCTTGTGCCGACTATATCCACTTGGCATGGCTATGCCATTGCTGGCTATCAGCTACTGCTTTCCCCACTGGTGGGGCTAGTGGGTTGTGTCGCTGGCGTGCCCACACCCCATTGACGCCTCATTGCTATGCTGCTCCTGCTTGCTAAGAGGCGCATGACCATGCACTGAGAGCGTAAACCTGGTCTCTTCCTCAAGATATGGTTACTAGATGTTACATATTGCCGGGAGCAATTGTCAAGCTACTGGAAGCTTATGCCCCTGCCGACCTGTACCAAAGTCATTTATCTTCTCAGGTGCAGAATGTAGGGTGATGACTGCTGTGATGAAGCACTGTGTTTATTTCGGTTAACAACGTTTACCCCAAAACTTTTCCCCGGAGGGAATCACAACGCGTTCGTTACAACGACTGAATTGTGACAGCGCATACCATTACCCCGCAAGTCGGAACAACGACTTGCGGAAGGGTTGGGGGGGGTTGATTTAAAATCTAACACCTTCCCTAGTGTCCGCACAGACTGGAGTTGGAATAGTAAATTGTACTATTCCAACATCCAGCGCCCCCTTCTACAAGTCGTTGTTCCGACTTCCAGAGTAATGGTATGCAGAATCACAACCGCGTTGTGATTCCCTGCAGGGAAAAAAGCTGCGGGATAACCACAGATTTGTTTATTTCTGATGCAGACTTGTTGGATCTGTTAGTATGACTTTTGGGTAATGATCAATCTGCATGGAGTTAAATAGCTATAGTGGGACAGTGGGGCTCACTTGAGATACTATGTTATAATAATTATGTATACTGCACACGCAATGCTAATAAGTATTTCAAACCTCAGTTGGTTGTCTGTGACTGCAGTCCTTTGTTGTTGTATGTTTTTTCAAATGCTAATAAATATATATATTTTTTAAAGCACAGAGAAGAAATCTTTAACGCATATACAGCAGAGCAAGCATGAGGCATGCTTTCAGTACAAGTCTTGCCCTGGGAGAAGTCTAGACAAAGGAACACCACCAGAAACACCAAAGGGAGAACCACAGAGAGGTGGAGAAGAAAAGCAATGCATACACAACTATTTAGAAAACTATCTCAAAAAGGTGAAACTGAGGCCGTAGATATATAAATATCGAGATACAGGTGGCAATAACAGATTCCTCAATGCTATACTGGACCTTATAGCACAACCAAACAGAACCATCTGTGGAAGAACAACCAACCTTACAGGAAAGGAAGTCCAAGCAACAAGTAGTAAAGATTTATACACAGATAAGGAGCATGGCGAGAAAAGACAAATGTAAACACCCTGATGCCATGCAGAATAGAGACAGCAAGGAAAACTATGTCGCCTATATGCAACAACTGTACTCATGACTGGACAGAAATAGTCAGAACAAGGGCACAGGGCTGGTTGTAAAAGACCTGTGCATGACGACAAAAAGAAAGAATGTGGAATAGACCAGCAGTAAAAGAGATCAGCAGGACAAAAAAGGAATAGAGGGAGTAACACTTTGCAACCTACTAAAGTAAGGCGAGAAAGGTCAACAAAAGAAAATGGGGACACGAGAAAAAAACTGTCCCAATGGAAATCACTGGTTAGACCCAGAATTTGGGTTTCCAAGTAGAGACCCTAAGAGAAATTCCACTGCTCCAGTGGAAAATCATTTAACAACGAGAGCTCCTTAGAGAGATGAACAATGCTCGGGTAGTGGCATCTCACCAAACTGTACACAACCTTTCCCAAGTGGAAAAGCCACAGGATTCCATAAGGGAAGGCAAACTAGTAAATAGATGGCAATATGCCTACTGCAAGTGCCCCTAGGAGCAGGGAACACAGGTAATTGATCTCCTTCAAGAAAGAAATACCATTGAAAAAAGATTTCTTGAGCGAGGAGCCCTTTAGCAGAGATAAGAGAAAACCTTATTCAATAGGTAGTAGACCCACATAAGGTCACAAAGAAAGACAACCTGTCGCCGACAGTGTAAATACAAAGAAGAATAAGCCCTACAAAATCAGGAACACCACTCTGGGTGACATGCTATACGGAGCCGACCTACATAGGGGCCCTTAAAAAGGCATAACATAACACAGACAGGAGTCAGTGACAACACAGAATAACAAGCTGAAAATTACCAACTCAGCTGAAGAATAACAATGAAGGTTGAGAGCAGGGAAATCGAGCTATGGCAATCATTTTCTGCACAAAGCAAACTCATTTAGAAATGTGGTTAATTACACACAATGGGAAAATTGTCCCGCTCCCGTTGAGGGGAGCTCAAACTCTTTTGAAAAAGTTTACTTATATTACTGATTTTAATCAGTCCA
The DNA here is from genome assembly GCF_964263255.1 of Lissotriton vulgaris. Taxonomy (NCBI): domain Eukaryota; kingdom Metazoa; phylum Chordata; class Amphibia; order Caudata; family Salamandridae; genus Lissotriton; species Lissotriton vulgaris. The sequence goes on along the minus strand of NC_141691.1, from coordinate 220,590,614 downwards.
ATCCTAACACATTTTATTTTAGGATGACTGGCAAGTCCTCTTCCAAAGTTAGACTTACCCACACTAAATTATTGTATTCAAAGTCCCGTATCGACCAATTGGATATATGGGGCTATGAGCTGTGGAAAGATACTATTGATCTTAAATCTGTTTGGGGTTCTAAAAGTTGACAAGTGCACGGCTCTGAGGTTTTGCATCGTGCATGTCTCATCCCAAACCATATGTTGTTTTTTAATTCAACTATTTCACAAACCCCCTGCTTTGGATTGGCTACGTCTGAAAAATTAAATGCTCCTTCTCTTCCTCATTTGGGAGAATACCCCACCTGGTACAATTGCACCAGTAAGTCCCTTAGTAATTTACAGTCTCTGTTATTAAATTTGTCCTTTATTGTTTCTAAGTGGATCCCAAAGGTTGGTTATTATGGCACAAAAGTTCAAATTCATGCTAACATCGTTTTTAGGGTAGATCTCCGTTTTGAAAGTGGACATTCGGTCACTACCTATTCAGTAGGAAAGCTATGTCAGAACTGGCTTTAACATTCCACTTTAGCGTCGGTTAAGCTTCATTTGTCTAAATTGACTGACGATATTGATTTGAATGACTTTGTGAAAGGTCCTGCAACAGGCAGATCAAAAAGATGGATTTACACTATTTACAACGAGGTTTTGCAAACTATTGCAAATTGAAGCTGCTTCTTCTAAGTTAAGGGCAATTGATCAGGCTAATTTAGAAAAGGTGCTTGCAGTTGAAGATAACAGCATTAACACACTTTCTTCCCGAATTTACACCTTAGACAATATTGTTTCTTCTGTCGTTGATATTGTGCAGGATGATGTCTGTTTTGTACCCTGGTCAGAATCAATTCCATTCCATTATGCAGTTTGCATGGACATTACAAACGTAGAAGGCTGGTAAAGTTCCTTGGGACTACATGAACACTTCTCTATTTTTATCATTTAATTTGACTGTGACCATGAAAGATGCTACATATTTGCTTCTGCATATTGAAAAGTTGGAACCGTTAACATTTACTGTGGCCGAAACTAATTCAGCGATTTGGCTTATCCATGGGTTAATAGCTCTACCTTTCCCATTGTTTAAATTTGAAGCCTGTATGAAACACTATGCCATAGGCAGATATGAACCTTTAGGTAGTGCTTATCTCCATGAAGTTTGGTCCCTACCATTTACCTATAGGTGCCTAAAGGATGGTAAAGAAGTTTATTTAAAAAGCGAAGATTGCACTTCGACAGCTAACCACTCATTGGTCTGTAGGAATATACAATTGCACGTCTCTTGTAATTCAGACGCTCCTAATTTGGCCTGCATTTTAAAAGGTAAACCAGCTCTGGCTATAACACGACTTTCAAGTTGCTAGCAAACGGTAGTTATTTCCTTTTAAATAATGAAGATTGCTGTGGTATGCTGGCAGGGATACTGTACATTGTGACTGTTTCACAACGTGTAGTCAGTTGTAAAAACATGCTGTTCCCTCCTCAGCATGGGAAGCTCGATGTATCTATCTGGCCTTCCATTCCGACCTTGAAAGCAGAGTTCAACAAGATGAGTCGAATAAGGGATCTTTTGTCTCAAAAAGAAGTCGCCCTTACATCCGCGTGTGAAACATTTGTCCTTCACGTGGCAAACACTCGCACAGAGGTGCATGCCCTTTTGAATACTGATCTCCCCCCTGCATTTTGGGGCTTTGATTCACAGTATATTCAATGCCTTGTTGACCACAGGCTTGGCGCACTTTTTAAAGTAATAAGTTCTAGCCTTGTGACCTCATTCCAAACTATATTTGGTGTGATACCGGCATTTCTTTCCCCAATTTTTTCCAGCCTCTTCGGTGCTTTACTATTAATTCTCGCCTTGGCTGCCGGTGTACTGCTGTTACTTTGCTTACTCAAAAATGGTTGCAAATTCTGTGCCCCACGACAACCTGCCCCGGCTGCTCCTACTTCATGACTGGATGCTTGAATACTATGGATCGCTACCTCTGGTTACATTGAGTGTGGCGTATGGATTATCTTTCCGGTTTTTGTACTTTACGTGCGTGCAGCCTGCCTTCCATTGCCTGGATTGCAGTTTTAAATGGGCTCTGGATTTGTGTCTCTGCAATACGGTGTCGCCTAACCCGGGTTATGATCTACTAATGAGTCCCTCAGTTGCTCATGAACTAGACTGTTCTGGTGTCGGGATTATGGCCTGTGCAGCGGCTAATGGAGTCCTAGGCAATTGGAATATATGGACTGCATCCCATGACTTTCTGGCACGCAGTTATTTCGAAGAAGACCCGAGTTGTCCTCTGATGGTCCGGCTGTTGAAGAACATGTGTGTTCTTCTCAATTACTAAATTGGATGGCTGAAATGTTCACTGACGATAACAACAACTTCCTATTGGAGGCGGTTGCAACGTACTGTGCCTATACGCTGTTGAATTGAAGTGACTTTTTTTCTGCTTCATAGACACATACTGGACTCATGATTTTTTCTTTACTTTTTCTTTCTACGCATTACATGTATTCGACACTATGCACCCCTGTTGGGTTTTGAACTTTTTGTGGTTACTAATTCCGAATTTACCAATTATCCAGTTTGTCAAAATTTTGAACTTGGTTCTATCTCATTCGAACTTGAACTCTGCGTTCTAAAATTGCCCCCCTTCTTGTGTTTTCTCCTATCAAGGGAGGTTGTAGTGAAGGCAGACCTCTCTTGCGCACATTGCTATGTTAGCATAAACTTATTAGAAGTTTAAACGCCATTTTGCCCTTTTGCACACGACACTACAGGTAGCTGTTGCAAGTTTGACTGCATGAATATCTTCAGATGAGAATGGCTTGTTTTCAACATCCCTTGACTTACACCGCGACCTTATTCTGCACAGTGAGTGCTAAAGCCTCCAAGGTTATCATAACAAATGTTAGCTGTTGTTCGGACAGATCGGCTCACGCTTAGACACAACATACACGCAGCTGCAGTTAACTGAAATTCTGGCGCCTTTAATATGGCACTGCATACATGATTTTGAGCATGTGGAAGAATTCCATTTCCAGAGAGCTTTTGCAGATGCTGATGTGAATCACTCCTGCTGATCTTAGAGGTATGGGGTCCCCCACACAAGCCTAAGAGACATTCTATATTTTATAAAACATAATTCCTAGCTAGGAGGGGTGGCATACAAGGCACTATAGGACCTGTTCCCACCATCATTATAATATGATTTCCCCTTTTGTGTTTTATGGAATTGTAACAATGCTGCTTGTATTATTTTTAATCATATTCCTGCTTATGTTCGTAAAAATACTGCATTTTAGAGCAATTATGTAGTAATCCACGCAAATAAACCATCAGCAAACCCACAAAGTACTGGTTTACATTAGAACATTCACTGTGATGCAATTCCACTGCATCATGACTGCATCATATAATTCTAAACATTACCACAACGTTGTTAAAAATAAACATTTTAAACTTTACTGTGTCTCTTTGTTACCCATGTTGTGGACTGGTATGAGAATAACAAACGAAAGAGTGTTCTTGATGCCCACCATTCCTGAGAGTAACCTAAGTTGCATGTTCTGGGTTGTCTAGTCATTGGTTACTTTCCTATAGGACAGAGAGCTAATGTGACACTGATGCTAGTCGGTTAGGGTTTCTAGGTACTGAGGTGAGTTTTTTGGTCCACCCCAATTCACTGATGTCCTGGGTCTCTGTGCACAGTTCTGTGTCTGAGCAGAATCCCTGCAACAGTCGGAGCACAACTTTGAGTCGTGGTCGCTCTCAAGATATCATAAGCAGACAAGGTGCGACTCGGTAACTGACATGGCGTGGTGATAGGAGCCACGCGGTCTACCTTCCTAAATGACATTCGACACACAAGAAAAAATATTTGACAAAATGCCCCAAAAAGTCAATCAAAAAGAGACAAAAGGGTAGCTCTTCTCCAGATCAGCATTAACTGGCACAGAAAGAAAATAACTGATGTCCCAACAACTGAGTGGTGCCTTTATAGGTGACCACAATGTCACTTCCGGCACCAATGACACTGCATGGAATTAAAAGAAGCCTCCCGACGGCGTGTAGGGGCACTACTCTCGTAAAAGTTTCCAGATCCAGTCGTATGCCTGGGAAATTCAAAAGGTAAGGAATCTGCAGCCAGAAGTCAGATTTTAAAAAAACTATTACATTGAAAATCATTATCATAAATATAATTGTGACTACTATTTTCAATATTAATGTTGCTGTTAATATTATTGGCAGTAATTAATACCAACTAACCCTATTGAAATGTTGCCTAGGAAAGCCATTGAAGCTGGCGTTTTACATGTAGAAAGCAGCCTTGGCAGAGTAGGGAGTGGTCTTTTGGCTTTGGCATACCAGGTGTGAATGCACCTGACTAGCCAGCGAGCTATTCCGGTTTTTGAAATGGCCCTTCCCATGTGCAGTTTTGAAAAGGCTACAAATAAGTGTTGGGTTTTACAAACCTGTTTTGTCCCACCTAGGTCGTACATGAGGGCCTTCTTTATGTCTAGCTAGCAGCCCGCCTTGGCGTTGCCCGGGGCAGAAGTGGGCTGGAGGCAGCATTGCAGCAGGAGAGGCGCAGCAGAGCGGCCGGGAGCAGCAGAGCGTACTTACAGTGTTTCTTTGCTCCGGTTTTGTTGGTCCTGGCCGCTTCTGCCCACGCTCGTGTCCGCTGTTTCCCCCAACGACCCGACTTTGAGGAAAAGGCTTCCGAGCACTCATGGCCCCCGCCCGTCCCTCAGTGCGCACCCGCGGCTGCTTCACTTACCTCAGCTCCTCCCCGCGCTGCTGAGTTTACCGTTCCACTGCTCCTCCGCTTCTCCCCGCTCCTCACCGCCTGTCCTTAGCTCTTCCCCGCGCTCATGTCCGCCGCTCTTCCTCTTGCTCCTGAACGCCGCTCCTCCCCGCGCTACCGATGTCATCACGCACGTCGCGGCCGGCTCTACTTCCAAGGGACTACTTTTTTTTTATTCCTAAATTTTTTAAAGAACGTATATATTTTTTTTTTATATAGCCTATGTCCTTCTGCTTGCCCTGAGGTTTGCAAAGATGTCTTGGGTGTTTGGATTGGTGGTGTACTTTTTGAGTTTACCTGGCTCAAAGGACAGAGTTCTCTCTTTATAATAGTAGTATAGATGTGTGAAGTACCCTATCTGCTACCAAGTTTTGACGCGGGAAGAACACTGGTAATTTGATTGTCTGCTTACGGAATAAATAAAATATCACCTTGGGTAGAGACTTTGGAATAAATCTAAGGACTACTGTCAACAATATCTTTAAAAAAGGCTCCTTTAACCTAAACGCTTGGATCTCGCTAACATGTCTGAGGGAAGTGATTGCAAATGAGAAAGCCACCTTCCAGGCCCCAAATTGTAGAACTCAAACAATAATGGAGCTTAGAGGGAATACGGAAAGGGTCGCCCTCCACTCACAGTCAATAATATACAATGAGACCCAATCCAAATAGCGAGCAAATCTATCAGTGACATATGGGGGGTCAAATACATCCCACTCCCCACTACTCTCTTATCCACATTATAATGAGATAATGCACTGTGCTCTGCCTTGTTTAAAATATCTGTTCTCCAAGACAACCCAACAGAGCGAAGCTCTCAGAGTGACCCCAATCTTAGTGGTTCACAACAGTCCACACCACACATTGGACCTTACTCTAAATAGAGGAAAAATGTGCGAGAAGCAAGTGACCCCTCACGGAAACACCACCAAGCGGGGTAACTGGTATGCAATTTCCAGACAGGCCCCTGTCTCATCATCGGTGGTCACTCGCTCCTCGGGGAAATAAAGGTGATAGAAAAGAAGACGAGTCCAAAACAAACAACGTATAAAGTGCTACAGTGAAGTGCAGAAAACTCTGCTAGTGACAAACACACACAAACATAATGATAGAGTGCCTAAAACCACACACAACACACCAATCCCTTATTCACTTTTATTCGTAGGGTGGTGATTGCGTGCTCTTGAGTATTAAAAAGGCTGGTAGCTAGTCATGCATACCATTACCTACAGTGCCGACATGTTTCACTGCTGTATAGCGTAGAGCAGTTTCATCAGGGCTGCACTCAAGTGCTGCCACTTCACTCTTTTTGGACACTCAGTTCTGTAACGTGCTGTCAATGGAGAACAGGTACGTAGTTAAAAACATGTAGACTCAGGCTGGCCAGAGGTATACTATGAAGGTATGTACAAAGTGGTAGTGTGAGGAATATTTACCCAGGAGCAGCAAAGCTTTGCATACCAGCCACTCCGGTATCAAACGGGGACCCTAGATACTCGAAACGTGAGTGTGCCCCTTGATTTGTAATAAAAATATTATATCTGCAAAATGGAAGAAACAAATACACAGTTGTAGTTTCCCTTGTGCTGTTATGCCACGTAGCACCTCATGTATATTACACCTATACTCGAGACTGAGCAACAAGTGACATACACGCTTAACGCTGATATCACAAACTACTGACAAGGGTTGTTCAACCTAGTGAAGGTCCACCACTAGGGTGCTGGTTGTAAATACCATGATGCAGCGCACCAACCTCAGCGACCCACACGTCAACAATAATGCAGCCAGAGCGAACTGAGAGTTAACAGTCACGATCGTGACCCACTTCAATCTGAGCATGTGAGGCTACGCGGAGCCGGCGGGCTCAAACATATTACATTTAGCCCAAGGAGCGAAAATCGAAAGCATACTTCCCTGGCGCTTGATTCAAAATCCGTCTCACCGTGACGAACTGGGAAGACGCCTTTCCTCAGCCGTGTCGGTCGCCCACACCAGAAGCACTGAAGAACGCAGCGCCGGTGAAGCCACGCCCATCGCGTCACATCACGTGATCGTGACTCCATGCGTGGCGGCCATCTTAGCCTAGTCAATGGGCTTCAATCACTACAGCGGTATACACTGACACAGCCCTATCTAGGGGGTAAGGTGCTATACTACTGCAACGATGCCCTGGCAAGGATACTAGGTAATAAAACAAGGCTTGGAGGACAGGGAACATAATGCTCCAGTATGTCTGAAATTCAACCTCATATATAAAAAGTGAAGAAAGACACACTAATTACTTCAATTAGTCACTAAGCAAGGGAATGATGAGCTGGATATGGACCTGTCCAAATAGATCATATTGTATGCAATTCACCCCCCTGAGCATACTGAAAATAGTGTAATGAGATCCAAAGTAACTCCAGAGTATCACAGAGCCTGGGAGTGCGTGCTGGATAGGAACTAACCCTCAAGGGGCATCTAATATGGAGAGTCTAGATTCTGGGCACAGAATGAGCAAATGTACACGGAACCGCTCCTTGATTAGCCTGGGAGATAGTGAACCCAAATTTGGCCGAGAGGCATGACCCAAATGCATAGAGGGGGTCCCAGTGTGGGGCAACATAAGACCCAGGTTCACAGTTTATTCCTGTTCCATTCAATGATTTAGTTGAGCCCAACTCTATCAGTTTTCTCATTATAGATCCAGCGCGATTCTTTAGCCAACAAGATCTCATCAATGTTCTGGGGGGAGCCTGTGATCTTCTCAAGCACTGTCCACTGAAAGGTGTGTTTTTCAGTAGAACAGTGCTGAACAAGCTTTGTTGTTAATTTACCTGCTCTTATTGTGCTAAGATGTTCCTGTATGCGCACTTTGATCTTGCGCGAAGTCAGACCTATATACTGCAATCCACACTGGCACGTTAACCTGTATACCACTTGTGTGGAATTAAAGTTACTAAACTGATTTTGGAACCACTCCTTCCCTGATGTGAGACTCACACTTTTGCTTTTCTTAGTGAGTGGACATACAGAGCATGTCCCACACGGAAAGTGGCCTTTGGGTACAGTGGAATTATGATCGGTTAGTGCCTGGGGGGCCCTTGAGTGTACAAGTTTATCCTTCAAATTGGTCGCCCTCTTAAATGCAAATCTCGGGGGTGGCATACGGAACTCGCTGTTAGACAGGATGGACCAATGCTTGCGGATGGACTGGCGGATTTTGGTGGCCATAGGATCAAACGTCATGACCACAGGTATACAGTTGTCCCTCTTCTTGATAGCCTTTTCTAGAAGAGCACTCCTAGGGGTGTTGAGAGCTCTCTTTTTGGCTTGTTTTACTACCTTCATAGGGTAGTTCCTATTGGTCAACTTAGATGTCAATACTTCAGATTGTTCCAGGAAGGTGCTGGTGTTGGAACAGTTGCGTCTATACCTCAGGAACTGCCCTACGGGCAAGTTGTCCCTCAAAGCTCTTGGGTGAAAGGAATCGTACGAGAGCAAGGAATTCCTGTCTGTAGGTTTTTGATGTACACAGGTGTTAATGGTGCCCATGCTGTATTCAATATCGAGGTCAAGGTACACTGCTTTGTTTCTGTCATATATCCAAGTGAACTTAAGGTTCTCATCTTGTGCATTCAGCCAGTTAAGGAATTCCAACAGGAGTTCCTCCGTTCCTGACCAGATGCAAAACACGTCATCTATATATCTCTTCCAGATTGTAGAAGGCAAGAATGGGAGGGATAACCATCTTGAGCCCTTCCATGGAAGCTTTAATAACAGATAAGAGTGGTCCCTGTTCTGTAAGAATGCTGCCACTGCAGCTAAATGTAAACAAGTTGATGTGTCAGCTAGGTCTGAGCATTGCAAATGCAACCGCTAGTAAACAATGTATTTCACTTTTCTTTTTAGTGGGTCACTTTGTTTGGGTAGACAGTAGTGGATGAACCTCTTCGACTTTGTGGCATAGCAGGCTCGAGTATTGGGGCGGCGGGCCTCCCAGGAGAATGACCAGGATTGCGAACCAAGGTTACCTGACCCACTTGGAAGCCACTATAATTAGTGTAAGCAAGATTTGCCAAAGCTCTAGAATCACAAACTGAAGGAATGGGAGAGGCAGAAAAGCCTAGGCACATATCCCTGACCAGTTCCATTGTGCACGGCCCATGGACTGTGGAAATCTGGAGGTGAAGCTTGAGCATTTGGATATTTCGGCAGTTGCAAACAAGTCTATGTCGGGAAACTTCGAATGCAGAAAATAGGGGAGCAGGACTTCTGGGTGGAGTTCCCACTCGTGAACTTTTTACTGCGGCCTGCTGAGCAGGTTTGCAAAGTCACTGTGTGCTCCTGGAAGGTTCTCAGCTAGGAGGTTACATTTGTGGTGGATCGCCTAGCACCAAATGTCCTTTACCAATCCCTACAGCTGGGAGTAGTGCGTGCCCCCGTTTCTGTAGGTAGTGCATGGCAGTCATTATGTCCGTCTTGATCAGGACTGTCTTGATACTAACAAGGCAGAATAAGGACTTCAGTGCCAAGTGAATGGGCAACAACTCCAGATAGTTTCTGTGAAAGGCCTGTTGGAAAAGAGTCCACAAATCCTGATCAATGATGACCTGTAGATGTGGCCCCCCTCAACCCATGAGAGAGGCGTGGTGATGGTCAATTGGAGTTTACTGGGTTAGGAAAGGCCTGCCCTGCAACAACTGCAGCGAGCGATGGGTGCTTGTGTTTATAAACACTAGATCTTCCCGTAGACCGGATATGTGCAGTCAGGCATGGGGAATAATGGTGTTACAGGAAGTCATCATGCCAGCACATCACTGTCGACCTGGCTGAAAAGGAGGCAGCAAGGACTGAAAGGCTTGCACTCAAGCAGGACTGGGGCAAGTCTTTCCAGTGACTGAATCCAGTACTGCCCTTAGAAGGGTTGTACCTGTAGTGTCTGAAGGTGAGACTTGCTCACATTGATGGTGAAGCCCAGATTGTGAAGAAGGTCTAAAGTGAACTGTGAAGTAGACACTGTGTTTTGCTGTACTCAATATCAGCCAGTTGTCGAGATACATTAAGATGTAGACATTGCTTCTCCAGAGAGGAGCGGCAACCATTGCCAGGCATTTGATGAAAACCCTGGGTGTGGAGTTGACAGTGAAGGGCAGAACCTTGAATTGAAAGTGCTGTCGACTTAAAATGATTCTGAGGTAGTGACTATGTGCAGGGTGGATCAGGATGGGTAAATAAATGTCCAAGTCGAGGGCGGTCATAAATTCTCCTTGCCGCATTAGTGGTAAGATGTCCAGGAGCATTATCAAGTGGAAATGCTCCGACAGGATGTACTTGTTGAGGGGTCCAAGGTCGAGGATGAGCCTGAGGGACCAGTCTTTCTTGGGGATTAGGAAGTACAGGCAGTACATCCCTTTGCCGCGTTGTTGAGGCGGCACTGGTTCTATGGCTCCCTTGAGAAAAAAGGGCATCCACCTTCTCTAGAGAAGCTGCTAGTGTTGTGGGTAAGGGAGTGTTTGTGTGGTGGGATGTCTGGTGGTGGGGTAGTGAGCTCCAGGCAGTAACTGCTTTAAAATGGCCAGGACTGACTGGTTGGGAGGTGATGTTTTGCCATTGTGGAAGGAACTCCTGCAGAAGTCCCTTGACAGGCGTAGTGTGGTTGAGAGGAAGTCACTGCTTGGTAGGGGCGCCTCCCTTAGCCGTTTCATCTCCACCCCTGCCCTTGGTATTATTTCCCATGTATGTGCCCTTGGACTATCCTTGGCATGCTTGGGTTTGCAGCTTTCTCTGATAGAAGGAAGCCTCGGGGTAGGTAACCTTCGCGCTGCCACGAGACTGTGTGTGGTGAGAGTGGAGCAAGGCTATGAGGATAGGAGAGCTCCCATCCCTTTGTGTGTATTGGTGTCCTTTATGTTATCCAAAATCTGATCAATTAGTAGGCCAAAGAGGTGCTCCCCATCAAACGGCATGTTGATCAGCAGCTGTTGGAATTCAGACTTAAAACCAGAGACACGAAGCAAAGCATGCCCGCGGATAAGGACACTGTACTTGAAGCTAAGATCTGCAAGACAACAATCTACGGAAACTAATATTTCTGGTAGACATTTTCAGGCAGAGGTTTGGAAGACCAAGTGACCCATAATAGGGATAACAATGAATATAGGACCTGAAAGTGAATGGATTAAACAAGATTGCAATTAAACCAGTTACAACTCAATAACTGTTTGTAGCCAAGACTGCTCAGAATAATATTTTGAACTTGAAGAATTTCGTCACCCAAAGTAGAATTATTTAAGACCCAACCAGTTCTTTAGACAATAGTTCAGATTTCATATAAGTAGACAATCATCTGTGATAACATTATTTGTACAGAAAATTTGAAAACATGTATAGATGATGCAACAGGGCCAACAAATATGCATATCTGTTTCATAAAAAGGTGTCATTGATTAACAAATTGAAAACAAACCGTTTCTTTCATCTGGATTTGATTGATCTTTATCCTGAAGAGCTTATGTTTGAAATCGTCATTGCAGGTGAATTTATCTCCATCTTCAATATCCTTACTTTTGGGAGTTTTCAATAACACTCTGGCTTTGCCACATGCTAAAGATTGCAGTGTTCTTCTTAGTTCTCCATCCTCTGCAGGGGAAACATGCATTAGCATTTCAATTGTTAACGTACATATGGAACAACTGCATCTGATACACACCTATTCCTGTAGCCAGTTTTATCTCCTCCAAAGTGAACTCCTCTCCTTCGTTAAACATAAGCAGCACCAATGTTTGGAACAAAGAAACCTGAAGCTCTTTTTTCCCCTGTGGGAACAACAAATTGAGAAAGTAAATGAATATATTGCTTTTCAAACCGAAATACCACTTTCTTTTAAAGTAACTCTGTTCATTAAAATCTTTCAGACGTACTCCAAACTTGTGGTAAACCATGTACTTCACTAAAAACAATTTTTTAAATTTGGTTAGGTTTGAGCAGGGGCAATAATATACACAGATTTAGGTAAAAGGGTAAACAGTTTACAGTGTTGAATACATTCTGGGTGAGGTACAACTCCAATTGTTTGTAAAATGAGTATGATCTGAATTTATAACGTAATTATGGAGATTCTGTTTCAGAAGTTAGACCAACCAATATGTGTTTAACACCCTAAAGACGCGCAGGCCTGGGGTTTTATCAAGGCTGTATATGAATTCATATAGTTGGTTGGAACAACAGTACAAATAAAACATACATTACAATAAAATTCATTAGTGATAAATAACAATAGAAAGATATGAACAAAGAAAAAAAACTAAGACAACTAATGGAATAAATAAGTTATTCCTATTCGTTATGATTCTGAAAGCAAAAAATATAGTTCCTGACTTCGTCAATAACACACTGCATAACGCCACCCAATCTATACCAGAAATTTAGTGATAAAGGTTTTTAATAACAACGTTCTAGCCTCAATATAGATCGCTTTTGAGTATGCACTCCTGTGCAAGTGTAGTGATTGACGGCTATAGATGCCCACAGTCCAAAGGTTCGAAATTTGCTAACAGTTCTGTACCACGCAAATGTTTGTAATTAGGAGACTGGAAAATCTGGTATTACAGGTAGGTTCCCAAATGCCTTCCGGTCTTTCAAAACCAGTCATTAAGAAAGTTGCTATGATTGCTTTTCATACCTAATGTTCAATGGAAAGGTTTTCCTCATATAGCTGTCAATTTGCTATAGGTAATGCTAAAGGGTTCCAAGGTTAGTGGCGACACTTTAATTAGGTCAGAACAAGTAATGCCATTGACTAAAGAAACAAGGAGATTTAAGTAGGCTCTAAGAAAACAATAATGGAAAAAATATTCAGAATGCGGACATCCCTCAGTTACTAAAAATAGAACGATTTAAAGCACTCGGGCAAAGTACATATTGATTAAGGTTTCTTATGTTGCAATATGGTAATATTGCAGCACCCATTTGAGTGACAAAAAATATTGGGTTACGTTTATCAGTCTTCCGAGGCGAGGGATCTTGCCATTTGAAGAGCGCCCTTGAGCTTGTTGCAGCACTAACAAAAATCTATCCGTCATGTAGAGGGAAGCAAGACAGTCAATACTAAGAGAAAGAAGTCCGGGTTTTATGTAGTGCAAGAGAGAGTCAAAGGTCAGAAGTCAAAGAAGAGATCATATTGGAATGGAGGTCAAAAAAAAAGTGAAACAAAAAAACGTTTTGCTACTACGTTACATTACTAAAGCACAAGTTACTTACCTTCGGTAACAATATATCTGTAAGAAACAGTAGTGAGATTCCATACCTTAGAATTACTCCCAGTGGTCAGACTGGATCCGGAAAGTTTGTGTCAACAGTACACCTGCGCGTCGGTAGGCGTAGTCATGCGGCTCCGCGTGCATCGTTGTTGCCGAGATGATGTCGCTGGAGCTACTTAAGACGTGCCCACTTGTGCTGACGTCAGTTCTGTACACGACTTTCCGCACCAGAAACGCAGAGCCATGCAAGAAACTGACCACTGGTGCCTTGAAACTAGGGAGGACCCTAGAAATCAGTTCACAGAACGGGGGTGATGGGTGGGGTGGTAAGGAATCTATCACTACTAATGTTTCTTACAGATATATCGTTACCAAAGGTAAGTAACTTGTGCATCTGAAATAATCAAGTAGTGATCGATTCCTTGCCTTAGAATAGATACCCCAGCATTACAAACCCCGGTGGTGGGTCTGAGAACCAAGATCACACCAGAAAGTCCTGGAGAACAGAACGGCCAAAGAAGCCTTCTCTCCGGACTTGGCTGTCCAGGCAGTAATGCTTGGTAAGCGTGTGCAGCGAGGCACACATAGCTGCCTGACAGATGCCATGCTAGGAAACTCCCCGTCCCAAAGTAATAGTGGCTGCTGTTGCCCTGGTAGAATGGGCACACAGCCCCACCAGAGGCTCCTTTTTAGCCAAAGAATAAGAAATCTTTATGCACAGAACAACCCACCGAGAGATGGTCCGCTTGTGCACGGCCCGACCTTTCTTGGCACCCACGTAGCCAACAAAGAGCTGGTCATCCACCCGGAACTGTTGTGTGCGATTCAGGTAGTATGAGGGCGCATGTTTTGTGTCCAGACGGTGGAGCCTCTCTTCCTCTTTTGGGGGATGTGGAGGCAGAAAGAAGGTAGGAAAAGTGAGGGTGCGCCCGATGTGAAAGGCAGTGACAACCTTTGGCAGAAAAGATGGACGAGTCCTTAAAACAACTTTGTCCGGATGGACAGAGAGAAAAGGAGGTTTAGAAGAAAGAGCCTGGAGCTCACTCACGCTTCTGGCAGAGGTGATGGCACCCAGGAAAGCAGTCTTTAGAGTGAGAAGATGAAGAGGACAGCTGTGAAGTGGCTCAAAAGGAGCACACCTCAGATAAGTCAGAACTAGATTCAAGTCCCACTGAGGCGTCACGATAGGGACACGAGGAAACATGTGCATGATGCCTTTCAAGAATCTATTTACAACAGGGGACTTGAAAAGAGAAGGCTGATCTGGAAGCTGTAAAAAGGCTGAAATGGCAGAGAGATAGCCCTCGATAGTGCCCAGAGCAGAGCCCTGCTGGGCCAAAGATAGAAGAAAAACAAAGACCTCTGAAAGAGGGGCAGAAAGGGGATCCACAGCCTTTGCTGTGCACCATGCCACAAATGTATTCCACCTGCAGGCGTATACCGTTTTAGTGGAGGGATGTCTGGCAGCCAAGACAACATCACAGACTTCGAGGGGCAGGCCAAAAGACGTCAACTGCTGCAGCTCAATCTCCACGCAAGGAGGTGGAGGCAGGACAGGTTCAGGTGGAGGACCCTCCCCTGCTGCTGCAAAGGATAACCTTAACCCTAGAAATCACTTTGCAGAGCGGGGAGGATGGGTGGGGCAGTAAGGAATCTATCACTACTAATGTTTCTTATAGATATATTGTTACCGAAGGTAAGTAACTTGTGCATCTGAAAGAAACACGTAGTGATAGATTTCTTACCTTAGAATAGATACCCTAGCATTACCAACCCCGGTGGTGGGTCTGCGAAACAAGATCACACCAGAAAGTCCTGGAGAACAGAACGGCCAAAGAAGCCGTCTCTCCGGACTTGGCTATCCAGGCAGTAATGCTTGGTAAACGTGTGCAGCGAGGCCCAGGTATTTGCCTGACAGATGTCATGCAAGGGAACTCCCCGTCCCAAAGCAGTAGTGGCTGCCATGGCCCGGGTAGAATGGGTGTGTATCCCCACTGGAGGCTCCTTTTTATCCAAAGAATAACAAGCCTTAATGCACAGAACGACCCATCAAGAGATGGTCCGTTTGTGCATGGCCCGCCCTTTCTTGGTGCAGACGTAGCCAACAAAGAGTTGGTCATCCACCCGGAACTGTTGTGTGCTGTTGAGGTAAAATGAGAGCGCACGTTTTGGGTCCAGACAGTGGAGCCTCTCTTCCTCTTTTGAAGGATGCAGAGGCGGAAAGAAAGTGGGCAAAGTGATGGTCTTCCTTATGTGAAAGGCAGTGACAACCTTTGGCAAAAAAGATGGACGAGTCCTTATAACAAATGTATTCCACCTACAGGCGTATACCATCTTAGTGGAGAGAAGCCTGGCTGGCAAGATTATATCACAAACTTCAGGAGGCAGGTCAAAAGACGTCAACTGCTGCCGCTCAATCTCCACGAACGTAGGTGGAGGGTGGACAACTTCGGGTGGAGGACCATCCCCTGCTGCTGCGACAGAATATTCTCCCGAAGAGGCAGTCGGATCGGGGAATCGATAGCCATGCTGGGTAGCTTGAGCTACCATACTCTTCAAGCCCAATCTGGAGCCACAAGAATGACTTGGGCCCGGTCGCTCTCTATCTTCTTTAGCACTCTGGGTAGAAGTGGTATAGGTGGAAAGGCGTATAGTAGATCACAACTCCGCTTGCGGCGAAAAGCGTCTCCTAGTGAGTGCCGCCTTGGAAATTCCAACTCGCAGAACTGATGACTTTGCGCGTTCTCTTAGGTGGCGAATAGATCTAACTAAGGCTCTCCCCACAGCTGAAAGAGACCTTGCACAACGTCAGAGTTCAGACGCCATTCGTGATTCATCATGCACCGGCGACTGAGTTCGTCCGCCCTGGCGTTCAGAGAACCTGGTAGGTGTTGAACCATTACGGGAAATGCCCCGTTGTTCCAGCCATGTCCAGAGGTGCAGAGCCTCCTGACATAGGGTCCACAACCCCACTCCGCCCTGTTTGTTGCAGTACCACATGGCGGTGGTGTTGTCCATGAACACCTGCACTACTCTTCCCCTGACAGAGGGAAACAATGCCTTCAGTGCAAGCCGGATCGCTCGAAGCACCAAAAGGTTGATGTGGAGCCCGGACTCCGCCGGAGACCAGAGGCCTCTGATCTCCCCCCTCTCCCATGTGGCCGCCCGATCCCAGAAGTGACGCGGTCACAACTGTGTTCTCTGGTTGGGGAAGGGGGAGGGATCTGCCATTGACCCAATCGCGATTCGTAAGCCACCGCTGCAATTGTCGTGCGGTGCCCTCCAAGATGTTGACGTGATTGGACAGGTTTCCCTGTTGCTGTGCCCACTGGAACTTCAGGTCCCACTGCAGAGCCTGCATATGCCATTGGAATGATCCACTAGCAGGATGCAGGAGGCCATCAAGCCCAGCAGCTGAAGGGTCACCCTGACCAAAACCCGGGATAGAGGCTGAAAGATAGGAATCATAGCCTGAATATCCCGGACTCGCTGCTCGGGAGGATAAACCCGAGCTGCGCCGAGTCCAGAACTGCTCCGATGAAGAGGAGCTTTGGAGAGGGAATCAGGTGAGACTTCGGCACGTTGATGGAGGACCCCAGCAAATGCAGGATGTCGGCCGTAGTCTGGAGTTGGTAGACAACTGTCTGGGGCGAACCAGCCTTCAACAACCAGTTGTCGAGATAGGGGAAGACTGGAACCCCTGAACTGCACAGATGAGCTGTGACCACCGCCGTCACTTTCGTGAACACCCGAGGGGCACTGGTAAGGACGAAGGGAGCACGGTAAACAAAGTGCTCATGGCCTACCGTGAACCGAAGGTAACGCCGGTGGGTGGGCAGGACGGGGATGTGGAAAAAAGTGTCCTGAAAGTCCAAAGCTACCATCCAGTCTCCAGAGTTGAGAGCAGAGAAGACCTGAGCTAGCGTCAACATCTTAAACTTCTCCTTACGGAGGAATTGGTTGATGTTCTAGAGGTTCCAGATAGGATGCAGGCCTTTGTCCTTCTTTGGGACCAGAAAGTACTGCTTCTCGCCCAGGAACGCCCTCGATGGCCCCCTTGAAGAAGCGGAAGATGGCCCCCTGACATGCAGTGGTACTGAGGTGGCATGGCTGGTGGGGTAGTCTTGAATGGGAGGGAGTAGCCCCTTCGGCCAATTTGCAGCACCCACTTGTCCGAACGGATGTTGCGCCAGTGGGAGAGATGATGGCGAATTCTCCCGCCCACTGGCATTTTATGGGCCTGAAAGCTCGGACTAGGAAGGCTTTGCAGTGGATGCTGCGGGGTGAAGGTGGACTGACCCGCCCGCTGGCCCCCAGAACCGCCTCGACGGTTCCCAGGGCCACGCTGAGGATGTTGCTGCGCAGGCCTGTGGCTCTGAAACGAACGTGTTGGGGCACACCTTCCGTGGCCTCGAAAGGAGCGAAAAGCAGAATGCGGAGGAGGGCGAGTGGCCAATAGGTTTAAGGACTTGGCCGTAGCCCGCAAGTCCTAAAAGCGCTCCAACGCACTATCTGCTTTATTGCCAAAGAGGCGAATGCCATCAAAGGGCATGCCCATCAGAGTGTTCTGGACATCCCCTGAGAAGCCAGTTGTCCTCAGCCAATCGTGGCGCCGAAGCACCACTATCGTGGAAATCGCCCTGCCCAGCGAGTCGGCGGTATCAAGTGCACAACGAATAGTGAACTTAACTGCGTCTCTCCCAGCTACTATAGCTTGGGAGAGCACTGTCAGTGCCTCCTTCGGATGGTTGGGCAGCACCAGCCCAACTGTATCCCACACAGACTGGGAATAACGGCCCAGGAGGCATGCAGTGTTTACCGACTGCAGCCCTTAGCTGGCAGATGAAAACAGCTTCTTGGATTCCCTATCGGGAGCTGTGAAAGGAAACGCGCTCTGGGAAGCAGAGGCTTGGACAACCAAGCTCTCGTGAGTGGGGTGTAGTTGGGAGAGAAAGAGGGGGTCGCCCGGAGCAGGCCGATGGCATTGGGCCACATTCCTGTCCATAGGAGCCCTAGTGTAGGGCCTGGACCAAGTGCCCAAAATAACGTCCGAAAGTGCATCATTAAAAGGAAGCAAGGGCTCCGAAGAGGTTGCTGCCGGCTGAAGCACTTCTGTTAGGAGGTTTGTCCTGACCGGGACTGTAGGGAGTTCGAGGTGGAGGGCCTCGGCCGCCCAATGCAACACCACTGCTTAACTGGCTCCCTCCTCCATAGCCACGTTAGGAGGAGACAGCATGCCAAGGTCAGGTGAGGTGTCAATACCACTGTCATCCCCGAAATCCTCTGCCCAGTCCGGATCATAATCACACTGTTGTGTGAGAGTCCTCAGACCCTTCCCAGTCCTTCTCTTCCAAAGTCTGTGAAATAAGGAGGACGAACATAGGGGGTAAAAAGGCCCCCTCGGCGTTGGACTCCGCGTCCAGCGATGCCGATCCGGCACTGTGTCTGGGTTGAAACTGAAGCAGATGTCGGCGGTGGCACCGGACGACGTTGGAGGTGGTGCCAGAGGAGGAGTCGACACCGGTGGAGGCTTTATGAGGTCAACCGGTGTTGTCCGGGATCAAAGCACGGATCCAAGGGGGTCCTATGGTGTCCGGGCGAAGCTGACGTCGGGGCCTGAGCTGCCAGCGATGGAAGGGCAGGATCCCCAGTTGGGCCCGTAGGCGCACCAGCGGGGCCAGATGGCCCAAAGAGTCTGGCAATGGCAGCAAGTAACTCTTGCACCTGAGCAGGCGTCGCCGACGGACCCGGAAAGGGCGGATAGGCTGGCCGCGACGTCCCAGGCCCCTTCGGAGCCGCAGGGGTGGCACCACCTGCACACTCAGCCGCTACGGGCGAGGGGAAGTTGAAGAGCGTCAACGCTTCTTCGACTTTTTTTTGGAAAGCTTCGACTTACCTGACCATGAGGGCGAAGACTTGGATCCAGAGGAACGACTGGGACCGCTCCGCGACCGGTCCCTCGACCTCCCACGGGACCATGAGCAGCGCGGAGCCGACTGCCGGACTTCCAACAACTTTCAGGACCACTCCGGCAAAGGCTTTTTTGCCATGGCCTGGCAGTCTGGGCACGACTGGGAGCTGTGGTCGCACCCCAGGCAGTAGTGACACACGCAGTGTGGGTCCGTCACTGACATCATGCGGTGACAGTCCCCACAGTTCCTAAAGTCGGGCATCCCTACGACACCAGAAGTCGATCAACTCAAAAGAATTGAGACAAAAGGCCTCGATAAAACTCAGTCAAAAAGTGACTGGGGGTACTTGCTCTTCCTGGATCTGCGCTTGCTGGCATGGAAAAAGAAAGAACTGACGTCAGCGCAGTTTGGCATGTCTAAGTAGCTCCAGCCACGTCATCTCGCAGCCAACAGCGCACGCCGAGCCTCACGACGACGCCCACCAACGCCCAGGGGTACTGCTGACGAAAACTTTCCGGATGCAGTCTGACGGCTGGGGGTAATTCTAAGGTAAGGAATCTATCACTACGTGTTTCTTTTAGATTCTATATAGAAAAAATACATACATTTCAATAGTGGCTCTGTGGAGAGTGGGGACCTCCAATAAGGTAAATTTAAGTAATCTTGGATGTCCAAGAGATTACTAGTGTGAACCGGAGCCCAGCGGCCATTTTGGAATAGGGCACAACATTTTTTATTACTTCGAGACATTACTGAATCTACCCATGCCTGCTCCTTTGATCTACAATGCACCACCATTGTTCAATAATACCATGTAAAGAAGCAAGGTTATGGAATTCAAGCAAGGGAGACATGGTAGGACCTTAAAATACATCTGGAACATGCGTATAACCTAAAGACCTGTATAAAAACAGGAACATTGTCATCTAAACAAACAAAATCTGACTAGGTTTGGATCCTCACATGGTCTCTGAAAAATGTGTGGTCAGAGATATAGGAGTTAACGCCAAAAGAGCCATCATATCCTATTTTGGAATTTTTCATTTGAAATTCTTCTTTTGCAATTATAGCTAATGTAACATAAGCACGGATACATTACCTACTATGCAGTGCTGTGCAGAGACTTAACTCTCCGCCTCTTAACCACCAGGTATTGTGTGGCTTTAGAGGAAAACATGGTGTGAACCTTTTGGAAAAGTTACTTACCTTCAGTAACAATTTATCTGGTAGAGACATAGTCTAACCACAGATTCCTTAACTTTTGATTTCTCCTCAGGCATCAGACTGGATCCGGAGATTTTTCAGCAGTACCTCAGCGCTGGGGGATGGTGTAGTATGCCCCAGTAATGACCGACACTGGTTGCGACGTCAGTGGAGCCATATAAGTCCCCTCCGGCACGCAGACCTCAGTTTCTTCTGCAGAGCGCAGAGCCACTATAGAAAATGGCTGTGGAAACAGTGTGCCAAAAAGATTAAAAATCGATGAAACAATAATTAGAAACTAGCAATAAATGGTGTGTCAAAACCAGTCAATGACTAAGGAAAAGACCACATGAATCACCGGACCACAAACTACGTGAAACCCGGAGCACTTGTGTATAAACCAGCCTTGCAAAGTAAAACACCTCTCACTCGACCAGTCACTTACAAATCAAAATGAATGGTATGGTCATATCAGAATAAGACCTATGAGGCAAGACTATGTGGTTTGTTGAATCATACGACTACACGAAGCAGTGATCACTGGAGTATGAAACCAGTACCGAATCGGGGAATAACCCTATATTTATATGTTATTCGCAGAGCGGGGACGATGGGCAGGGCGTTAAGGAATCTGCAGCTAGACTATGTCTCTACTAGATACATTGTTACCAAAGGTAAGTAACTTTTCCATCTGAGAGACGTCTCGCCGCAGGTTCCTTAACCTTTGAATTAAGTACCATACATATACCCAACTAGGAGGTGAGCCTGTGAACCAATCCTACAAAAGTTAAGAAAGATAACTAACTGGTCAAAATTAGCCACAGAATAAACATATGTAGAAATTAGATGAAAGAGAGCATGGCTCCTTATGAAAATCATGGCAATATCCAGACAATATAAATAAGAAACCAAGCAGGCATGGAAAAAGCCAAAGCCTCAAGGAAAACAGGACAAAATCCTGCAAGAAGATGCCAAGTTCTACAAAATGTCTAAGAGAGGACCAGCTGTTCTTAACTTAAAAGAGACCAGACACATATAGGAAAGACTGTTTATATGAACCAAGGCAAAGACCACAGGAAAGTAAAGTGAAACCTCCTGTAGTCACAGCAATATGTGACTCCATAGAAGGAGAATGAACTTCTTACACAACCTTCAGTTGTACCAATAATTACCGGACCCCAATTTGTACATCCACCCTGTCAGACATCAATGTGAGACATGGCTTTGAAATGATATCCTACGCATATGACGACACACGGTTGATCGTCACCTTGTCCCATAATTGAGCCGCAGCTGCTATGGCTTTGAGGGCCTGCTTTTATGAGGCTTCCCACTGGATGGACCTAAACTGCCTAAAGTTAAAAGCAGGTAAGGCAGAGGTCCTGGTCCTTGGCATGCAGCCCTCGATCTGGTCCTCAGCCTGCACTTCCCAACCTCCCCTTTTAAACTTAAGAGTGATAAGTGAAATGTGCTCTCAAAAGAGGAACACTAAAAGGAAAATGCTACTTACCAGTATGCATCTGTTCTTGGCATGTAGAGCTGTAGATTCCCACACTGTGCATTAGATCGCAACCTGGTGTTGGGCTCGGATGATTGCATGTGGTTGTCGTCTTGGAAGAAGTCTTTGTAGTCACGAGATAGGTGACTCCTCCCTTGGACGATAGTGCGCATGGGCATCGACTCCATCCTTAGATTGTTTTTCGCCATGATGGGAAATGATGGAGTTAGTAGAAGTAGAAAAAGGGATGTCCATGTGTGTGTATCTAATTATGATAGAACTGGAACAGATACAGGCCCCTGGGGAGGCGGGTGGGCGTGTGAGAATCTGCAGCTCTACATGCCAAGAACAGATGCATACTGGTAAGTAGCATTTTCCGTTCGAGGCATATGAGCTGCAGATCTCACACTGTGCACTGATGGTACAGCAGTGTCTCCCCTAGCGGTGGTCACCTGTATCTGTTGAAGTAGTTTGAAAGAGTTTTGAGGACAGCTTGGCATACCGCAGCTTGCTGCTTGGCTTGTACATCAACACAATAATGTTTAGTGAATGTGTGTGTTGTAGACCATGTTGCTGCCTTACAGATGTCTTCTAGGGGAACGTTCCCTAAGAAAGCCATGGAGGCTCCTATTTTGCGTGTGGAGTGCGCTCTAGGAGGAACAGTTAATGTACGTTTTGCTTTGTGATAGCATATTTGTATATATTTTACAATCCACCTTGCAATTCCAGCTTTAGAGATGGGGTTGCCTTTATGTGGTGGAGAGAAAGCTACAAACAGTTGCTTTGTTTTGCGAAAGGATTTGGTCATATCAATGTAATAGAGAAGAGCTCTTTTCACATCTAGTGTGTGTAGAGCTCTTTCTGCCACAGAGTCTGGGTTTTGAAAAAACACTGGCAACTCTACTGATTTAGATGAAAAGGAGTAATTACTTTAGGAAGGCATTTGGGATTAGTCCGTAGAACCACCTTGTTATGGTGTAATTGTAAAAATGGTTGCTGTATAGTGAAAGCTTGAATCTCACTAACTCTTCCAAGAGAGGTAATAGCAATAAGGAAAACTGTTTTCCATGTAAGGAATTGCAGTTCACACTTATGTAAAGGTTCAAAGGGGGGCCCCATGAGCCTGGTGAGAACAATGTTTAGGTTCCACACTGGAGAGGGTGGTAACCTAGGAGGAATGATTCGTTTGAATCCTTCCATAAAAGCTTTGATTGCAGGTATTCTAAACAACGACCTATGTTGTCTATTTTGTAGATATGCTGCAATTGCTGCAAGATGTAAACCTATAGATGAATATGCTAGATTACATCTTTGTAAATGGAGAAGGTAACAGATGATATTCTGGATGGAAGCATCTAGAGGATCAATTTGATTATTAGTGCAGTAAATGGTAAATCTCTTCCATTTTGCAGCATAGAAAGATCTAGTAGTAGGTCTTCTGGCTTCTTTAACGATATTCATACAGTCTGGTGGCAGGTTAAGGTAACCAAACTCTAAGACTTCAGGAGCCAGATCGCCAGATTCAGTTGACATGGATCTGAATGTTTGATGTCTCCATTGTTCTGCGTTAGCATGGATGGTGTCAGACACAGTCTTTGGTGTGGAACTAGAGAGAGTTCTAGCAGTGTGATGAACCATGGTTGGCGTGCCCATGTGAGAGCTACGAGGATTAATTTGAGAGATTGTTGTCTCAGCTTGCGTACTACTAGTGGTATTAGTGGGATTGGCAGAAAAGCGTACACAAATCTGCCTGACCAGTTCATCCATATCGCATTGCCCTTGGACAGCGGGTGTGAAAACCTGGCGGTGAAGGTTGGGCATTTTGCGTTTTCGTGTGAGGCAAACAGATCAATGTCTGGCTGACCCCACTTGTGAAAGAATGGTAGAAGAACTTACAGATGTAGTTCCCATTCGTGAATCTGTTGTGTCTGTCGACTTAACAGATCTGCTATCTGATTGTGTACTCCTGGAAGGTGTTCTGCTAGCAGATATATCTTTTGTGGAATGGCCCATCTCCAAATGTTCTGTGCGAGCTGGGGCAGTTGTAGGGAATGTGTGCCTCCTTGTTTTTGAATATAGTACATGGCTGTCATGTTGCCCGTCCGGATCAAGACAGCTTTGTTCTGTACATATACTTGGAAGGATTTTAGTGCTAGGAATATTGCTAGCAGCTCTAGGAGATTGATGTGAAGCACCTTTTGTTGAGTGGTCCATTTTCCCTGATTTGTATGTTGGAGCAGATGGGCTCCCCATCTTGTGAGGATGCGTCTGTTGTCAGTACTATCTGTGGCACAGGTTGGCGGGACAGTCGCCTTTTGGTGTTCCACCACTGCAGAGAGCGATGTGTGCAGCTGTCCACCAACACCAGTTCTGTAAGTTGTCCTTGAGCCTGATTCCACTGATGTGCTAGACATTCCTGCAATGGGCGCATTTGCTCTCTTGCATATGGTACAATAAAAATGCAAGATGCCATCATGCCTATTAGTTGCATGAACACTCTGGCTAGGAGAGAGTGTTGGTTTTGAAACTTTGTGACTAAGGCTTGAATGCTCTGTATCCTGGCTGTACTGGGATAAGCTAGAGCTGTATCAGTGTTTATGGTAGCCCCTAGGTATTGATGTACATGAGAGGGCTGGAGATGTGATTTGGTGTAGTTGATTGTAAACCCCAAGTCGTGCAGTGTTTGAATTGTTTGAGATGTGTGTTGGACACACTGATCGAATGACTTGGCTTTTATGAGCCAATCGTCTAAGTATGGGAAGACGTGGATATGTTGTATTCCGAGATGTGCTGCTACTACTGCTAGGTACTTTGTAAACACTTGTGGTGCAGTTGTGACCCCGAATGGAAGGACTTTGAAGTGATAGTGTTGTCCTTCTAGTACAAATCTGAGATACTTCCTGTGAGAAGGATGTATGGGAATGTGGAAGTAGGCGTCCTTGAGGTCTAGTGTGGTTAATAAATCGCCTTGTTGCAACAATGGGAGCACTAGTTGTAAAGTTATCATGGGAAAATGATTTGAGTGGATATACAGATTGAGAGGCCTTAGGTCTAGAATTGGTCATAGTGTTCCGTCCTTTTTGGGTATTAGGAAATAGAGTGAGTAAACCCCTGTTTCTTGATGTTGCAACGGAACTAGCCCTATTGCATCTTTTTGCAGCAATTAGAGAACCTCTTGTTGGAGCAGCATTGGACGCTGTCTGGGTGGTATATGTGGAGGGGTAGCCATAAGCTCTAGGCAGTAACCATACTGGATAATTTGTCTTACCCACTTGCCTATTGTGTTGGAATTCCAGACAGGTAGGAACTGTGTTAGTCTGCCCCCTACATGAGTGGAATGCTGTTGGGGAAGCAGAAGGAAGTCACTGTTTTGTGTTGGGAGAGGTTCGATTATTGTTATTTCCTCTACCTCTTCCCTTGTTGTTGTTGCCTTTGTAGCTTCCTCTAAAGTATCCTCTTTTGGAGGATGTTTGTGTATTTGTTTTAAAGGAAGCTGAATTGCCTGCTCCAGCTTGTTTGGAGCCTACTCTGTAGAAGGAGCCATGAAAGGAGCCTCGTGCTTGGGTGGACTGCAGAGCTCCCATAGACTTCGCTGTGTCAGTGTCTTTCTTCATTTTTTCAAGTGCTGTGTCTACCTCTGGGCCAAACAATTGTTGTTGGTTGAATGGTTGATTTAAGATTATAGTTTGCACTTCTTGCTTAAATCCTGAAATGCGTAGCCACACGTTACGTCCAAGGAGGACACTGGTGTTTATTGCTCTGGATGCAATGTCTGCTACATCAAGTGCGCATTTAATGGAGCCATTTGATATAAGCTTACCCTCTTGTATGAGGTCATTTGCTTGTGCCTTATATTGGGTCAGGTAGATGTTATAAGAGCTTCTCTAACTGATCATAGTGAGCCCTATCATATCTTGCGAGGAGGGCCTGTGTGTTAGCGATGTACCATGTATTGCTAGCTTGGGCAGCTAATCTGTTCCCTGAAGCGTCTATGATCTTTGATTCTTTATCAGGAGGTGGTGCTTCACCTGATGTTTGGGAATTTGCTCTTTTCCTAGCGTTCGAAACTACTGGGGAGTCTAAGGGTAGCTGTCCTTTAATGTAGGCAGGGTCCCCAGGAGCCGCTCTGTACTTTTTCTCTATCATTGGGTTTATGATTCTAGCTCGTACAGGATCTTTAAACACTTTTGGTGCATGCTTAATGACTCCTTTAATCATTGGCAGTATTTGCACAGATTTTTGGGAGTGTTCAAAGGTGTCTAATAAAAAGTCTTCCTCTGCCTCATCTGAATGCATGGTGACATTGTGATAGATGGCAGCCCTATTAATTAGGTGTCCAAACCCAATATTGTCTTCTGGAGGAAAAGGTTTATATGGATATTGTTGCAAAGTCATCCTGTGCCCTGGGCACCCCCCAACTTTTTGCTGACTGGAACTGGTGGTAACTGACTGACTGGCCCTGGGCTCTGTTTAACCAGGCCCAGGGCCACTGCCAAGCCAAAAGGAACACATTAGAACACAGTTAAGACACCCAACCTACGCTAGGGTACACTTTAGTATGGTGGGGTACCCCTGTAGTTGGCATGACCTACCACCTACGCCCCTAGTATGTAATAGGGCAAGGGATTGAAACTACCTAGAAGTCTCCAGTATCCTGGGGCATGGCAGTTTAGAGGCCATCAGATTCTCTGCACCAGCATGTGTGCAGTGCTGAAGCCTGAGGTCAGTTTAAAAGCTGCACTGGTGGCCAGGACAGTTTTTGAACCTTAAATTGTGCCCAAACTCGACTTTGGGGGTAGGGGCCCTTAAAAATTAAACACCTACCATGTTTTTGCATATTAGGGACCCCCAGGGTCACCCCTAGGTATTCCAGGGGTGGGGGGTCAGTTATCTATAAGCAACACCCTTATAAAATGAGTTTTTAGAAGCCTGGGTAAAGTGAAATTTTACATTTCACTCCCCACATTGTCTTAAAGAGGTGCTCAAATTCGACTTTGATGCTGGAAGAATTGGGTAAGGGTGATCTGCAATATTTCTGCAGATTCAGAACCCCTGAAGTCTCCCCTAGTTGCACAGGCGGTGGGGGTCCGGTAGAAATTAGGAAAATACTTATAAAATATGGTTTTATAAGCCCTGGTGCTACAAAAGTGGCGCAAGTCATTTTCCCCATTGCAAACCCCATGGCCCATAGGTTAACATGGTAGTAAGTGATTGATTAATAAATATTGATAGGAGAGGACTAGCCGGATCATTCAAAGACTTCCCAGAATGGTCGTATTAAATCCAACGATATTATATTGTTGAATTTCTCCTAAAGTGTACATACAAGAAGTTATGAGACTTTCTTGTTTGTAAGTCCAAATTCAGCCTTTCAGTGGTCTGCCCTGATTGGTCAGAGTTAAGTGGATTAGCCAGGCTGCTGGGAGGGCAGTGATCTGTTCTATAGGAATTCCAGGCCAGGAGGTGGCGTCGTAAACTACGCTCTTCAAAGGCAAGAGGGGAGGCCTGGGTTTTAGTCCACTTTGACAGTAGTGACCCAGAGTCAGGACTAGGCTTAAGAAAGGAATTTGCAGATGTTACTGGGATGATCCATAGAAATGAGATATCCCAGGGGGTGTGTTTAGCCAGCTCTAACCTCCTTGCTGGAAAATCAGCCATTATGGATTTGGAAGGATGATGCACTCTGGGACTAACTAAATGCCACACTCCACCGGATGTGGTCATAACTAGGAGGAGTTGCCCTGCTCTCATTGGTCAGCAGTGAGCTGGTGCTTGACCCAGAGAATTTTGAATAAGTATCTGAGAGGGGCAGAGCCCTCCAGATCTGCTGCTTGAAACTGAATGAAGCAAGAAGTGCCCTGCTGAAGGTTTTGCTGTGTGCAAGGAACTCTAAGGCATGACCTATGAAGACTGCACCCTCTGAAACTACAGCCCTGTGGATTACCTTGCTGCCAAAAGACTCAAGAGTGGAAACTCCCTGCAAGCTACAGGTTAACAGAGCTCACCTGAACAGCCCCACAAAGAATTCAAAGCCTGGAGTACCAGTGTGGATTTGTAAGGGTTTTGTTCAACTGGATTGCGGAATTGAGGTTTCACACTTTCAAGGACCCTCTTGGAGATTCCAGAACCTTGGATTGTGTGTTGGATACTTTGGTACATGCAAGCAGAACACCAGGAAGGTGTTCTAACTGGACCCCGCTTGCTGAAGAAGGCGGCCCACTACAGTGGTGAGAATTCTTCAGAACAATTTATCAAGGTGTGTCCCTGACAGAGAAAACGAAATGACTTAAAGGGGCACTGTAGGTTTCTAAGCACTAGAAAGTGACTAATCTTTAAAAATTCATATCTCTAGTTCCCTACAGTGGATTATTTTCGTTTTGGTGTCATTTAAAAGATAAAAATATTACCTATTTTTATAAATTGGAGTTGGATTTTTATTTTGTGTGGTGTCTTAATTATTTACTGAAATGGTGTTTTTAAATGCTTTACATACCTGTCTTTGAAGTTAAGCCTGTCTGCTCGCAGCCACGTTACCAAGGGTTGAGCAAAGGAATACTTTTCTAAGAAGGAGCCATGAAAGGAGCCTCGTGCTTGGGTGGACTGCAGAGCTCCCATAGACTTCGCTGTGTCAGTGTCTTTCTTCATTCTTTCAAGTGCTGTGTCTACCTCTGGGCCAAACAATTGTTGTTGGTTGAATGGTTGATTTAAGATTATAGTTTGCACTTCTTGCTTAAATCCTGAAATGCGTAGCCACACGTTAAGTCCAAGGAGGACACTGGTGTTTATTGCTCTGGATGCAATGTCTGCTACATCAAGTGCGCATTTAATGGAGCCATTTGATATAAGCTTACCCTCTTGTATGAGGTCATTTGCTTGTGCCTTATATTGGTCAGGTAGATGTTATAAGAGCTTCTCTAACTGATCATAGTGAGCCCTATCATATTTTGCGAGGAGGGCCTGTGTGTTAGCGATGTGCCATGTATTGCTAGCTTGGGCAGCTAATCTGTTCCCTGAAGCGTCTATGATCTTTGATTCTTTATCAGAAGGTGGTGCTTCACCTGATGTTTGGGAATTTGCTCTTTTCCTAGCGTTCGAAACTACTGGGGAGTCTAAGGGTAGCTGTCCTTTAATGTAGGCAGGGTCCCCAGGAGCCGCTCTGTACTTTTTCTCTATCCTTGGGTTTATTATTCTAGCTCGTACAGGATCTTTAAACACTTCTGGTGCATGCTTAATGACTCCTTTAATCATTGGCAGTATTTGCACAGATTTTTGGGAGTGTTCAAAGGTGTCTAATAAAAAGTCTTCCTCTGCCTCATCTGAATGCATGGTGACATTGTGATAGATGGCAGCCCTATTTATTAAGTGTCCAAACCCAATATTGTCTTCTGGAGGAGAAGGTTTATATGGATATGTATGTGGGTCAGGAATATCTGGTACACCCTGTGGGTTTGGATAATCCCAGTCTGGTGAACCTGTTGGGTTGTGAAAAGGGTCATCTGGGTCTCTCCCTCCCCCCATGCTATACTCATCATCATCAACATCTTGAGGAGGTGTATGTGATAGAGAATGTGAATTTTTGAGGTGAAATGTTTAAAGGAAGAGGAGGAGAAGGAGATACAGCAGAAGAAGGGTGCATAGGAGATGTGGTAGAATCCTTCTTGACAGGCACTGGAGGTGTAGGTGCTGTATCGGACTTCCTCTTCCTGTGTGGTGTAGTGGAAACATGTCCTGTTTCTGGATCAATGTAGATCCTTTTGGTTCTGGTTGGAAAAGCTCCTCTTCTTGAGGCACAGCCTTCGGCGCCGATTTTTTCGGTTCCGAACCTGTTTGTTGCTTGTCATTATCCTTAAGAGCTGATGTTGAGTCCTTTAGCGTAGATTTGGGCACTGAAGAAAATATCTTTGGAGTCGAAGACTGTGTTATGGACTTGGAAGCAGGCTTTGTGTGTTTCGGCATCGAGGGTATCGGCTTCGGAGTGGAAGCTGTTTTCGGGGCATCGGAAAC
Source organism: Lissotriton vulgaris (assembly GCF_964263255.1). Lineage (NCBI taxonomy): Eukaryota > Metazoa > Chordata > Amphibia > Caudata > Salamandridae > Lissotriton > Lissotriton vulgaris. The sequence goes on along the minus strand of NC_141691.1, from coordinate 220,560,929 downwards.
AGGCTTCGTTGTTTTCGGAGCCGCTTTGTCTCTCGGAGTCGACGGTTTCGGAGTGTCTTTCGGAACTGGGACTTACTTTTGTTTCGGTGCCGAGGAAGCAGTGGTATCAGCACATGCGGTCTGCTTGGTATAGAGCTACCGGAAGGCTTCATTATTTTCTTCGGAGCCGGACTCGACGGCGGGGCTTTTGAAGTGTTTTTTCTGTCTCGACTGGGCGCCGCAGGCGGAGTGTAGACCTTTGCCTTCGATTTTGGTGTTTGGGCTGGGGTAGGGGCAGTGGTACTCACGTGTTGACCCGATGGTATGGAGGCATCTGCCTCGGGTACGATCTGGAGATCATCGAAATCTTCTTCTGGGATGCATGGACCTTTGTCGAAGATATACACCGGTTCCGGAGCTGTTCTCTGCATACAGCGTCGACGGGCCCTCCGATCTCGAATGGTCTTTTTGGATCGTAAAGATGCACAGGCTGTGCAGCTGGATTTGTCGTGTTCTGGCGATAAGCACAGGTTACAGACCTCGTGATGGTCACTGTGTGGAAATTTTGCTCCACACTAGGGGCATCTTTTGAATGGCGTCCTTTCCATGAGGTGTAGGCCTTACGGCGTGGGTAGGCCCAACAGCCCGAGTCGACGACTGGAATCGAGCTGATGAAGTAGAGTCCATGTTTATCTATTGAAAGTTGTTTGTTGAAGTTTAAAGAAAATTTTTACACGTCAAAGTAGTTGAAAAGTAGATTTCGAACCGGATCAGAAAAGTTTTATCCGAACTCTGTGGTGTAAAAAAACAATCTAAGGATGGAGTCGATGCCCATGCGCACTATCGTCCAAGGGAGGAGTCACCTATCTCGTGACTACAAAGACTTCTTCCAAGACAACAACAACATGGAATCATCCGAGTCCAACACCAGGTGGCGATCTAATGCACAGCGAGAGATCTGCAGCTCATATGCCTCGAACAAGATGTTTGTCAAAGAAAATCATGTAAATGAAACACAAACCACTCGGGTGTAAGAGAAAATCAAGAATCCACATAGATGGATACATCCTTTATTATACTGAAGGAGCATGGTAAACCTGCAGGAATAAAAATACATTGATGCCATACAATGTTAGGTAACAAAAATAAACACGTCGCAATATGCGATTGACGAATACACCCTAGAAACAAGCAGAGGTAAAAACACTCAAAAAGGAGGGACTTTAAAGCTGTGTACCATCACACTTAAGGGATTCAACTTGCTGAAATAAGGCAATTAGTTACCGAAAGAAAACCAAGATCCAAGAAAGGAAAGTTGCAATTAAATACCAGGTCAGGCCCTGCACCAACAGAGAACCATGCTTAGTGAAAAGAAAAGAAAGGAAATAAGCCTACAGCAAATGCTTCTGTAGAAACAAATCTCTCGGGTGAGGATCTCGTCAGCAGAGAACCCAAAAACCTACCACGGGTAGGTAAAAAAAAAAAAATGTAGGTCCTCAAAGAAAAACAACCGGTCACTGACAGAAAAAACACCTTAAGAACTAAGGCCTGCAAAGGTAGGAACACCACATCTGGTGACGTTACACTGCAAAAAGCACACCATAATGTAGTTTTGAGCCAAATTACAGACCATGAAGAGTCTTCTGCAAAGGAACATCTCCCTTAAAATACAGCAGAAGTTGAAAAAAGGGAACAGGGCTAAGGGTCTGAGCTACCCAGACGGTCCCTAAACCTACGCAAAGCAGAATCTGCATGGACACCAAACAAATGATCGCCATCAAATGGCATGTCAATTAAAACTGAGTGTACTGCCTCTGAAAATCCAGTAGAACGAACCCAAGCTCGCTGGTGTAACGCCACAGAAGCCGTCATGGCTCGACCAATCAAATCAGTGGTGTCCATTCCACACCAAATGATTAACCTACACGCCTGTTGCCTATCCGAAATCCACTGACTCCGTTTGTTCCTATTAACCTCTGGAAACAAAGTCAATAACTGCCAGAACAAATCCCATAAGGCATGAGAAAAAACATCCACGGAAGTAAGTTGTGTTAATGGAACTTAACGTCGCACTGATGGAAGAGAACATACATTTTCCATAAGAGTATTGCTTTTGGGAAACGTTGCCAATCGGAGTAGGAAGAACACTATCCACATAGTAGGAACCTGCAGATGTCTGAACCACACAACTGTGACAAATAAGGAAAGCAGGATCATCGGGGCAGGGTGGTGCTTATGGGCAATAGTACTGTCCAGGGGTGCACCATTATAAGGTCTAGCCCATGCCCCCCATTAAATATCATATAATGCCTCACAAAGGGTAGCACTGGCTCAATCCTTGAATGACCCGGATAAACAACCTCAATGAGGGGGGTCTGTAGATTTCAGCCACCATTTTTAACGCACAAGTTACTACTTGTGTAACAATATATCTGTAAGAGACATTAGTTAGTGATGGTTACTCCTTGGCCTAGAAGGAGCCTCCTGTGGGGCTGCATGCCCATTCAACCGGGGCAACTGTAGCCAATACTGCCTTGGACGCGGCGTTCGCTTGCTGGACATTTGTCAGGCAGCTACGTGGGCCTCGCTACACACGTTTACCAAGCTCTAACCAAGGCTCTCCCCCACTGCGGAAAGAGACCTTGCGCCACGTCCGAGTACAGACGCCATTCGTGATCCACCATGCACCAACAGCTGAGTTTGTCCACCCTGGCGTTCACTGAACACGCCAGGTGTTGAACCAAGGTAATGCCTTGATATTCCAGTCATGTCCAGAGGCGCAGAGCCTCCTGACATAGGGTCCACGACCCCACCCCACCCTGTTTGCTGCAATTCCACATGGCGGTGGTGTCGTCTGAACACCTAAACTACACTTCCCCGGACAGACGGAAGGAATGACTTCAGTGCAAGTCGGATCGCCCGAAGTTCCAAAAGGTTGATATGGAGCCGGGACTCTGCCGGAGACCAGAGGCCTCTGATCTCCACCTCTCCCATGTGGCCTCCCCATCCCAGGAGGAACGCATCCGTCACCGTCACCACTGTGTGCTCCAATTGGGGAAGGGAGAGGGATCTGCCACTAACCCAATCGTGATTCGTGAGCCACCACTGCAACTGTCGTGCAACGTCCTCCGAGATCTGGACGCTGTAGTACAGGTTGCCCTGATGCTGTGCCCACTGGAACTTCAGGTGCCACTGCAGAGCCAGCATATGGCACCTTGCATGTGTCACCAGCAGGATGCAGGAGGCCATCAGGCCCAGAAGCCGGAGGGTCATCCTGACAAACCCGGGATAGAGGCTTAAAGAGTGGAATTATAGCCTGAATATCCCAGAGTCGCTGCTCGGGAAGATAAATCCGAAACAGCGTCGAATCCAGAACAGCTCCGATAAAGGGGAGCTTCTGAGAGGGACTGAGGTGCGACTTCGGCACCTTGATGGAGAACGCCAGCAAATGCAGGAGGTCGGCCGTAGTCTGGAAGAGGGTGACGACCTTCAACAGCCAGTCGTCAAGGTAGGGGAAGACTGACACCCCTGACCTGCGCAGATGAGCTGCGACCACTGCCATCACCTTGCTGAACACCCGAGGGGCACTGGTAAGGCCGAAGGGGAGCACGGCAAAACTGAAAATCCTCCCGGCCCAGCGCCGATGGGCTGGCAGGACGGGAATGTGGAAATAAGCGTCCTACAAGTCCAACGCTACCATCCAGTGTCCAGGGCAGCCAGGAACTGAGCCAGAGTTAGCATCTTGAACTTCTCCTTCCGAAGGAAGCGATTGACGTCCCGGAGGTCCAAGATGGAGCGCAGGCCCCCCATGTCCTTTATGGGCACCTGAAAGTAGTGGGAATAACAACCACTCCCGACTTCCTGACCGGGAACATACTTGATGGTCACCTTGGCCAGGAGGGCCGTGACTTCCTGACGGAGAAGAGCCAAATGATCTCCCAACAGTCGGTGGTACCGAGGTGACATGGCTGGAGGGGACGACAGAAAGGGGAGCGAGTCACCTTGGCAGATTATCTGCAGCACCCACTTGTCCGATGTAATTTTGCGCCAGTGGTGGAGGTGGTGACGGCCCCTGCCACCGGCGTAGGGTGCTCCCTGAAGCTCGGATCAGGAAGGCTTAGAGGCGGAAGCAGCGAGGGTGAAGGTGGACAGACCCGCTCGCTGGTTACCAGACCCGCTCCTGCCGAATCCACGTCCGCGGCCAAGCTGAGGCTGCTTCTGCACAGGCTTTGTGGAGGAGCGTGCTTGGGTGCCTTTGCCCTGGCCATGAAAGGAACGATACCCAGGGGTGGCAGAATTCTTTGTAGAAAGACCCAAAGGCTTGGCTGTGGCCCGCGTGTCTTTAAAGTGCTCCAGAGCATTGTCAGCCTTGTCGCCAAAGAGGCGGGAGCCATCAAAGTACATGTCCATGAGCGAGCCCTGGACATCGGGCGAGTACCCGGTAGACCGCAACAAGGCATGGCGCCGCAACGCCAGTCGTGGAAATTGCCCTGCCCAACAAATCAGCGGTGTCCGAACCACACCCAATGGCAAATTTCGCCACATCCTTGCCTTCCATAATCGCTTGGGAAAGGACAGCCTGGACCTCCTTAGCACACCGAGGTAAGACCTCAGCTACCGAATACCACACCACTTGGGAGTAACGGCCCAATAAGCAGGCGGTGTTAACCGACCGCAACCCCAAGCTGGCTGAGAACAACCTCTTGCCAAATTGGTCTAGCCTCTTAGAGTCCTTATCCTGTGGAGCCATGGGAAAGACACTCTGCGACATCGAGGCCTGAATGACCAGGCTCTCAGATGTGGGGTGAGTGGTCAGGGAGGCAGGATCACCAGGCGCCGGGCGATGACACCTAGCGACCTTCTTATCCACCGGTGCCCCAGAGGCCGGCCGCAACCAAGTGCTCAAGAGTACTTCGGTAAGGGCCTCATTGAAGGGGAGCAGCGGCTTAGACGACGTAGAAGCCATCTGGAGCACCTTCATAAGGAGGTTGGTCTTGAGGGCCACCGTAGGGAGGTAGAGAGGCCTCCGCCGCCCGACGCAGCACCATAGTGCAGGAAGCGCCCTCCTCCATGGTAGGTGGAGGGGAGGCAAACCAAGTCAGAAGACCCATCAAGTTCGCCTGCATCTTGAAGGTTGTCTACCCAATCCTGCTCGAGTCACACTGCTGTGCGAGGGGGTCCTCGGAGCCGCCCTAGTCCTTGTCCGGCTCCGGAGTAGAGGGAGCCGGACAGGGAGCAAGCGGCGCCGGCCGGGGCCAAGCCGGATCCCAATGCAGATCTCAGGTCGGAACAAAATGGTCCGAGAACCGCGGCAGGGGTGGGATAAACGGCACGAAGTGCGGACACTGTGGCGGAGCTAGGGGCGGCTCTGGGGTCAGAGTCTAGGGCAGAGCCGAAGCAGGAGCCAGCGGCACTGCAATTTGTGGTGCCGGGGCTGGCGCCGGAGACGGTACCGCCGGGCCAACAGAATCTGGACACAGGACTGCCGGGACCGCAGGTGCGCCGGCGGAAGTCCAAGGCCTAAAAAGGCGGTCCAGGGCAGCAAGAAACTCTTGCATCTGCTCGGGAGTCGCCAAAGAACCCGTGTATGGCAGGTAGGCCGCGGGACTCCCAGCCTCTGGAGGAGCCGCAGGGGTGGAGCCCCTGTCCCCCTCCGAGGAGCGACGGGGGGACGTCTGAGAGCGAACACGCTTTTTCAACATCTTTTTATGGCGTCGCTTTCCGGAATCTAAAGGTGAAGACTTAGAGCCCGAGGAGCGATCGCTCCGGTCCCGCGAGCGGCCCCTAGGCCCGGAGGATTGCTGAACCTCCAGTAACTTACGATGCCGCTCCCGCAAGGCCTTCGGGGCCACGGCGTGACAGTCTCGACAGTCCGGTGAGTCATGGTCGGTCTCCGGGCTGTAGAGGCAGACATCGTGGGGGTTTGCCACCGACATGTTACGGCGGCACGACCCACAAGACTTGAAGCCGGTCATCCCTACGTGCACCGGGAGACAAGGGAAGGAGACAACGGTCTCAAAAAGTAGTAAAAAAATAACTGAGGTACGTGCTCAATCCGGAGCTGCGCTTTCGGCTTGGAAAAAGAAAGAACGGACGTCAACGCGCATGGGTGGCACCTAAGTAATCTCTGTGACGTCATCCCGGTGCTTACGACGCCAGTGATGGACGCGGAGCCGCATGACGCCACCTACCGACGCGCAGAGGTACTGCTAAGCAAAAAACTTTACGGATCCAGTATCATGCCTGGGGATTATTCTAAGGTAATGAATCTATCACTAATGTGTCTCTTTCAGATACATCCACCAGGGAAGAGCTGGCTTCCCAGCCCAGGAGATAATAACCCACTTGCTTTGCCTAACTCAGAAATCTAGCTATTTAATATAAGAGGATCTGTAGGCACTCGTTGCACAAAGTTCCTTCCACACACTGTTCCTGTGAAGCCTCCACAGAAGCATGAATTATCTGCTCCAGAAACTACACTGATTGACACCGACATGGTGCCGTTATCGACCTCGGGAGGAGAAAGTGGAAGGGCGACGCTGACAAAACGAGGTCAAGTTGAAGGGATGGCGACGCCTCAAGCCTCTCAGCGGGGTCTTGCACCAACTATGGTTCAGAGTCTTCTAGCGACATCGAAACATATCCTGGAGGAACACCAACGTCGCTCCTGAGTCAGTTGGCGCCACAGGTGTGAACCCTAAAGGGCTGTGCCCCGTGTGTCTATGGGCCTAATTGCAGCACAGTATAAACAAATCAGCAAGGATGCAGTAAGTGCACCCATTACCTCCTAGGGGCTAGAATATGAAGAGCATCATAATACTCTTTCATCTCGCCCGAACCACGAAATTGACATCCGCTCCGCCAGGAGCTTCATTCGTCGCTCCCCCAGCACCTTTGGTTTCAGCCCTTGGCAGGTGTTGCACTCTTCGGCGTAGTGGTGTTTGCCTAAGCACCCATGCATATGGAATGAGGATTGGTACCAGACATCTGTCGAGCACAAGCTACACAGGATTTAAACTCAGAAGACACAGACAGCTGGCACATTATTTCAGATGAAAAGTAGTCACAGCAGGCCGAAAAAACTAACAGAAATAGGCTTCTCTGGATCCGCGTAACAGCGGGGAAAAGAAGAAACTGAAGTCCGAGTGCCGGAGGGGACTTAGATGGCTACATTGACGTCACAACCCCAGTCAACATCATCACGGAGCCGTACAACACCATCCCCCAGCATGCAGAGGTACTGTTGCAAAACAAAATTGCAGATCTAGTCTGCAGCCTGGGGAGAATTCAAAAGTTAAGGAATCTGCGGCTAGATGTCGCTATCAGGTAAATCACATTGTAGAGTATCACCTGCGGTTGATCACGTTTAATACATATATGTATAGAAGAGGGTCACTAAACATCTCTTGTAAACAAAACCAGGAACATCATTTGAAGAGGATCCTCGCACTGGTAGATTAACTCAAAGAGAATCTTAATTTCATATGGCAGATTGAGGAGGTGACAGAACAATTGAAATGCTGCTAGAGACGGACAAATACTAACAATCAATGTCCACAAGTTTATTTATTTTTTGTGTTTATTAAAACATCAATTACAGCTCATAAGTTGACCAGTACCACAACTATAGCATTTGATTTTGACACAATGCTTCGCAATCATATAACAAAAGTAAATACCCAGTTGGCACATCTTGATCAGTAAGTCGCTCATACAAACATGCACTAATGCAGTTGCAGTACAATCACTGCAGTGCACTTTGTGTCGGTCTTTGTACGTTTGGAGAAGGGCAAACCCCCCCGCCCCCCCCCCGGGGGGGGAGGAGTATCCTATTTAATGTGTCAGTTTGTGTGTTGCATCAGATAAGTCTGTGTGCCAGTCTACGATCTTCGGAGTCAGACCCTTCCCCCACCTCATAGCCACCTGCTGTTTAGCTAGCAGTAAACCGAGAGCCATTAGAGGTCGGATAGTTTTCTTGATACCTAGGTCATTGCCTAACAGTACATTCTTCAGGCAGGCTCGATTTCTTCACTGTTATAGCTCCCAGTTCCCTAAAGATATTACACCAATATTCATATATTCCTGGGCAGTGCCAGGCTGTGCGCATGAACGCTGCATCGTCCTCCCCACATCTCCAGCATTTTTAATCCTCCTGCAGCCCGTATCTCCACTGTTGTTCAGGGGTGTAATAAACCCTAGGCAGGAACTTGAAATGTATGAGCCCGTGACGTCCATTTGGAGAAATGGTTTTAGTCATGGTGCAGCAGTATTGCCAGTCCTTGTCGCTAATGAGCCCACCCAGATCCCTCTGCCAGTAAAGCCTTACCGTCAAAATTGCTGGCTTACGCTCCTCCTGCGTGCTAGTATAACATTTCATACTTAGTTTGAATGGTGTTTCTGTCTGTATTAATGTTGCAATGTCCACAAGTTATTTGCAATAGTGTGGAGTATGTTTTTTAACACCAGACTCCTTGTTTATGTGAGATCCAACAAGAGTTGCCACAACTACTCCAGGGGAGAGTGTTTCTAAACAGTCAGTAAAATGGGTAGTCCCAAATCGAACAATTATCATCACTTATGATTCAACATAATTTATCAACTGTGAACTTGTAGCATTAGAAAAGCAACTTACAGAAATGCTCACTTCACAACCTGCTAAAGACAGAAGCCATTACAGAGGATTATGGCTGGTACATGTGCACAGAACACTTATGACTACCCATCACTAACAGCCAATTCTGTCCCTAAGTGGGAACCCCAAAACCTGTGTGAGTATGCCCTATGGCAAGTGTAGGAAGCTGGATCTTTATAGGATATACCAAAAAATGGTATATCGTACAAAGAGTACAGATATTCCTGTATGAGGAGACAGGGGTTTTCTCTAGCAATACCAATGTGCTCTTTTAAGCGGTAGTGTGGCCGAACAGCCTTAGGCTCATCAGAGAGGAGTGTTAGACATCTGGAAAATACACACACAGTCAATACATGATACACATGACCCAATAAGGAGATCCACACTGTAGGAAAGTGCTCTTTCTGCATGGTTGCCCCTAAAGTTGTTGTCAGATACCTGATGGAATTTGACTGAGTGTGCCCTATGTTCCTGCCAATCAGATTCTGAAGGCCTGTGTTCTTTCGTTAAACTGTTCCATTGTTTCTACAATTGGCACAACTCTGGCTTACTTATAAGTCCCATGTAAGGGGTAGCTAGGGTACCAAGGACATGGTAGCCAGGGAAATGCCTCTGAGGGCTACAGCATGTATTAAGCCACTCTCAGAGAGCCCTCATCATAAACATGTACCACTGCTATTGCAGCCTGTGTGTTGTGGTGCAGCTAAAAGTGACATGGCACACATCCCTGTGTGCCATGCCTGCCCAGCACTGCATGAGGCCTAGGCAAGTCACCCTTAAGACAGGGTGCACTATGTCTCATGCGAGGGCCTATCTGCATGAGCAGACAGGCCCCTATAATAGCCAAGGCCCTTCTTAGATATTATAAATGCTCAGTGAAAGAGATCCTGAGTACATAATCTGGAAACTGGTGATTACGAGTTTACTAGCCCCAAAGAACAAGTTACTTACCTTCGGTAACAAGATATCTGTAAGTTAGGGATTCCTCACTTTGAATTACCCCCAGGCGTCAGACTGGATCTGGAGAATTTTTCTTCAGCAGTTCCAGTGCGTGTCGGTAGGTGGCGTTGGTCGACTCTGCGTTCTTCGTTGGCATCGTGATCGGCGGAATGACATCACAGCATATGCTTAGACAAGGACCCTGCGCGCTGACGTCACTTCTTTACACAACATTCCACGGCAGAAGCGTAGAGCTATGCAAGACACTGACCACTTGTACACATAACTAGGGCCCTGAAAGGGAGTCCCTTACTCTAGAAGTCAGTTCGCAGAACGAGGAGGATGAGTGGTACGTTGAGGAATCCATGACTAATATAGGTCTCATACAGATATATTGTTACCGAAGGTAAATAACTTGTTCATCTGAAAGAGGCCATCAGTTGTGGATTCCTCGACTTACAATAGATACCCCAGCAATACCAACTCCAGAGGTGGGTCTGCAAACTAAGTTCACACCAGAATGTCCTGGAGAACTGAACGGCCAAAAAAGCCATCTCTCCAGACTGGAATGTCCAAGCAGTAGTGTATAGTAAACGTGTGCACTGAAACATATGTAGCTGCCTGGTAGATATCATGAAGGGGAACTCCATGTCCCAAAGCAGTAAGAGCTGCCGTCACCCTGGTGGATTGGGCGCGCAACCCCACTGGAGGTTCCTTTTTCGCTAAGGAATAGCAGATTTTGATGCAAAGAACGACCCATCGGGAGATGGTTCGTTTCTGTACAGCCCGACCTTTCTTGGCGCCCACATAGGCAACAAAGAGCTGGTCATGCACCAGGAATTGTTTTGTGTGATCCAGATAGAATAATAGCGCACGTTCTGGGTCCATACGGTGGAGCCTCTCTTCCTCTGTAAAAGGATGCGGGGGTGGGAAGAAGGTGTGGAAAGAGGTAACCACTTTGGGAAGGAAAAGAAGGCCTAGTGTGAAGGACACGTTTGTCCAGATGAATAGCCAGAAAAGGAGGTTTGGAAGAAAGAGCCTGAAGCTCACTCAAACTGCGAGCAGAGGTGATGGCAACCAAAAAGGCAGTTTTAAGTGTCAGAAGTCTGAGAGGACAGTTATGTAGCAGCTCGAAAGGAGCACACACAAGATAGGTCAGAACTATGTTCAAGTCTCACTATGGCATTACGAAAGGAATTAGAGGAAACAAGCGAGTAATGCCCTTAAGGAAGCGATTTACAATAGGGGACTTAAAAAGAGAAGGCTTGGTCAGGAAGCCTAAGGATGGCCGAAACGGCCGAAAGACAGCCTTTCAGAGTGCCCAGAGCAGAACCCTGCTGGGCCAAAGAAAGGAGGAAGAATGACTTGGGCCCAGTCATGTTTAATCTTCTGCAGCACTCTGTGTAGAATTGGTATAGGCGGAAAGGCGTATAGAAGACCGCAACTCCACTTCCGACGAAAAGCACTGCAGAGCAGGTGCCACCTTGGAAATTCCAACACGCAGAACTGCGGACATTGCGTGTTCTCTTCAGTGGCGAATGAATCTAACCAAGGCTCTCCCCACTGCTGAAAGAGACCTAGCACCACCACCGAGTGAAGACGCACTTCCGTATTCTTCTAGAGGCAGGATTTCAATTGGCAGAGGACATTCATATTCATATTGTAAAAATTCCTGTGTCTTTAAGTTAGGATCAAATTCGTAAACTACGTCTGTTGCAGCAAGAGAATTAACCTACTGGATCCATCTCGGATGCAAAGCTTTAGCATTAGGAATGCTTGCTTTAGTTACCGCTTCTAAAGCCGGTATAGGTGTAACGATTATTATTCGTTAACCTTGTGCTAGGGCCCTTTCTTTTGCTACAGCCGTCTGAACCGCAGTTAGAATTTTCTCAGTTGAACTGAATTTTATTTCAGCCTTTGTGTACAAATGTGATTTGTAAGCAATTGGTACCTTTTCTCCCTCATTAGAGGTCAGGTACGTGAATCTAATTTTGTTTTTGCTAACATGTCTGTTTGCAGTGATCTCAAAATTTCTGTGTGTTTTTGAGTCCAAGTGGTTGGTTTAAAATCAGGTTTAATTAGTTCGTAGAGAGGTTTAACCCTCTCTGCGTAATTTAGGATGTAAGTCCTACCGAAATTCAGGAAACCTAGAATCGATTGTAAGTTCTTCAGCGTTTTTGGTGCTTGGAGCACAGCGCACTTCCCGAAGAAGTTGTCCGCTAGGCTTTTTCCTTCACTTGATAATTCGTATCCTAAAAACAATACTGTCAGATGGGCAATTCGGGACTTTTTAAAGTTGAATTTGTAACCCTCTGCTGCGAACCCAAGTATAATGGTGTTCACTCTTTTCAAGTGAGTCTCCAAGTCGTCGTCTGTAAGATAGATATCATCTACGTAAGATAATGCCTCATCATCATACATTTGTAGTAACTCTGTTACTCTGGCTGAGAATAGTCCTGGCTGTTCTTGAATCCCTGTGGGTATCTGCTTTCTGGTGCAATGTTTTGACAAAAGAAACCATTTGATATGTTCTAATGTCGTTTTATATTTTTTCCTAACTATGTTATTCATTAGTGCAGCACTATGCGAATTTTGTACTGCAAATGATTTGCAACATGCATTAAGGTGTCTGTAGTCCAAAACTAGACGATATGAACTGTCTGGCTTGGAGACCGGAAACAAAGGATTGTTCATTTGAGAGGTGCATGTTTCAATCACCCCCTGGTATTCAAGTTGATCTAAAATCTCCCTGACTTGTTTTTTAGCTTCTTGCTTAATGGGATACTGCCTTAGGGCAGTCGGTTGACTTTCTTAACTGGATTTTGTGAGGAGGAGAGTCCTCATCCCATCCTACATGATTTTTATATGATGCTGGTGCCTGGGCTACTGCCCATTTCCTTGCATATGTATATTTTTTGTGAATCGGAATGTGATTCGAGAAGGCAGGCATAATCATTTCTTCGCCACGAGGGCACTCCCTGACAAACTCTGGGGGGCAATCCTTTTCAGCTAACAGAATATCATAGCCTTTTGAGAGTTTATCCCAAAATAGACCCCTTATTTTCCTAGTCTCATCACCCTCTATACGCAGTGTTATTTTGTATATCTTATGGGGCTTGCTAAGTCTGGTGTCGGCAGTTTCAACCTGAATGTATTCATTCGTGTCCACTGTCTCCAGATGACTCATCAGGATCTTGCGGGCTATAGTGATTTCTGCTGCACTGTCTAGCATTGTCTGTGCCCACTCCCCGTTTTTCAACTGTGTCCTCAGTATTCTCGGCATGTTCAATTACTCTAATACTGGCTACCTTCTTTTTTGGAAATTGAGATTTTTTACTTTGAGCAGGTTCCTTGTCTTTGGACTTGGTGTGCTCTCCTGGGTCTGACCATCCTCTTCTTTCCGATTTCTGCGAAAAAGATCGAGAGGGACGTGTACCAATACTTAGATATCTATCAGGCTTCTTCAAATTATCCCCATTTCTAAGGTTATATCTTTTCTCAGAGGGCTCCCTCTGGGGAGACTGGTGTTCTCGAGTCGGAGTTCTTTCCCTCCGTCGAGGAGACCTTCCTCTGGACTGGAAAACTTTTTCTTTGGGAGTGGATTTTTTATTTCCATCCAAGCTCTTTTTAGGAGTGTTTGACTTATTTTTAATAAATAATTATTCAGGATTTACGAGCAGTTGGGCCTTACTGGTTTTCCACCCAAGCTGTCTCTACCTAGTTCTTCATAAAATATTTCTATAATTCTGGCAAGCTCAATTGGTTGATCTGTTATATCTGTTTCCTTTAACTTCTGGCGGATCGCCACAGATGCTGCTTCTCCTTTTATATTGGCTAATAATATAGCCGAGACCTGCTTGAAGTCTTTCAGTAATTTCATACCAAGAGTTAAGGCAGGTTCTGGACCGTATTCATTTTGAATCTGTTTTAGCACTTCTGGTATTACCGCCATTGACGGAACACCATGTGTTTTTGTGTAAATGGAAGCAAAGACTGTACCCCAAGTGTCACAGTCCTCCACGTGTGGTGCGACCCCCATAGGAAGGCAGATGGTCAGGATCCTATGTTTCTCAATAGGGGTAGTATTCGGAAATACTGCCTCTATTTGAGTGATTTTCTGCGCTAACCAGGAAGGAATTTGTTCCCGTTTTATGGGTGTTTTACCAAGACATGACTGTATGTTCTGTGGTGTAATTTTATTGGTGTTCCCCTGATGAGGGGTCAGCTGTGGTACATTAACAGCAGATTGGACTGTAGCAGTCCGCATTACATATTGGACTAGTTGCCTATGTATTTTAATTAATGTTTTTAGCTGTGCTAAAAGTTCTTCTCTAGACATTTTTGCAATGTCCGGATGTGGTGTGTAGCTGGCTAGAATCGGCCACGTTGCTCCTGGTCTACCTAGTGGACCGAGCCTGGTAATATGATCATTATGTTTTAGGGCGCCTTTAAACCAGAGCAAATGCACTTGGAATTTTAATGGGATTTCAGTCTCCTCGAAAGGAGCGTACTCTTCCGGTGGATCCCCTACTATACAGTAGTGGAACTCATGTGTTGCAGCGTTTGCCGCTGGAAATTTTATCCATGAATAGAATACCTCTGTCTGACGATATTAGTGTGCCTCTATCACGAAGACGACTGTGCCACCTTGTGTGGTCAGTCCATTTTCCATAAGTTTTGACGTTATAGATTTTCTTAAATGTGCCAGGATGATTATTGCACCCGGTTCAGTAGTGCCGGCGTCCTGTTGATTTGCATCTACTGCGGTTTCAACGGTCCCGTTTTCAGTGTCTGACATTTCACTGTCAGAAAGGTTTTGCAGAGCAGGTCTCCAAGGAGACAAAGATTAGGTGCACACTATTTTGGAACACTGTATCCTTTAACGTTGAATAAACCAGAGCTTTACATAGGAATCTCTTCCTACTAAGGTCGGACGGATTTTAACCTTTCACCCACTCCAGACGTCTATTGGAGTATTTACGGGAGAAAGGGGTCTGTGTGAAAAATGCACGACTATGTTACTCTAACGTCTTGCGTTAGTTTAATCGCCTTACCAAACGTTGGGCGCCATGTAGTGTAGTTCCTATTTTCCCAATAGGCCCTGCGCATTGGAATAACAAACAGTAGTATGGACGTAGAAGTGCGGATCTTCCAGGTCTCCACTGACTATGCTAAACTTAATTGGGTTTGTTACCAACTAGCTCAGTGGTCACTGGAAACTTTCTTGACTGATACAGACAAGAAGGGATTCAGTTTTCCAAAAACCGCATAAACATGACAACTTTGCTCCGTAGAATAAGAGTCAATCTCTAGAGTCGTGTGAAACAATAGACAGTTATTTTACTCAGTCAGTTTTGTGCAGATTACTTTCACCAATATGCAGAGAATAGAGAGACGGGCGTTTTCAATAAAAAGGTATTATTTATTGAACACTCTTTCTTCTCGTACAAGAGAAATGAATTGCCACAATTGCAAGACTTGTTATTATAAAAAGTGCGTACAGTAAAATGAGTATTGCGAAATAATACTGTAAAAGCATTGATATGGTTTCTTAGCCATACAATGGTTTAAAATGAATAAAACATATATACATTCATATATACATTAGGCTAACGTACTCAACTGGTGCTTCTAACTACGCCTACCCCAGTGTACCTGACCTAAGCCTAATACTTGGGAGGGAGTAAGTAGCAGTTTTAGTTAAGTTGGTTTTGCCAAGGTTTGCTTCAAGAATTCTCTCTAAGGGTTTAGTCAACACCATACCTCTGGAATAGAATGTTGGAGGTCTTGCATCTCCTTCCAGGACTCGATATCCCAGTCACTCGCAAGAGTAGGCTGGAAACGCCGGAGCTGGATTTCTCAGCAGGAGAAAAGACAGCGTCTCTCTCAGCGAGTCGAGGAGGAGGAGGGGCAGCGTCCGTGGGCAGCTTGTATCTGCTGGGCTCTGAAGGGGGACAGCTGTTCTGCTCCTATGTTCACCACACCATCGCTATCATCGATGTCGTTGAGGCAGCGATAGCATCAGCATCAGCGTTTGCTTAAGGCAACTTTGGTAATATTTATACCTGAAAGGTGCCTGGTTTGACGTACGTTTTTGGACATAAGACGTCAATTAAGATGTCACTAGGAAGTGATCGTCTCTCAGTGCTCATTAGAGTTCTATTACTAATCAAAACATAGCAAGCAGGGCTTTCCCAGGTTGCTGAGTTTTTATCTTGTTGAAGAACTCTGAGTGTAATCTAGGAATCTTAGATAGTGGCTTCTGCTGTGTCATTTGCTCTAATGAGCTGCAGAGGAAGCTGCAGAGGAAGAGATTCTGAAATGTGGCTCTGATCGTGTGAGGCCAGAGACGAGTTTCTGAATATTGCTCTTGATCGTTTATGCCATTATAGGGGAATAAATGGATTATAGCCGTATAGGGGCATAAGGTCACAGTATTGATCGGGGTCCTAGATTAGAACGCGACAAAACTGATGCAGAGGCTGTTGCAGGGAGTGCACTGTGGCCTTTAAAGTACCCCAGGGCTGAAAGTGCTCTTTCCCCAAAAAGGTGACAGCCACTGAATCGCATGTCCATAAGACGCACCTTGTTTCCCAAAGATCTTTATTCACTTTTAGAGGCGGGGTGGGGTGCGGAGAGGGTGTGGAGCACGGTGCAAATTTGGCAGAACTTGGCTGGGCAAAACCTGTACTGCGAGGCACTTGTGAATAGGGCATCTGGCAGGAAGCCTGGATCGCCAGAGCAGGGCAATGTCTCCTGACAAAGTGCAGATTAACCAGGGGGGCCTTAACAGGGTTTGGCCCAGGTCCCCAAAAGAGTATCCGTGAGTGCCTCGTTAAAAGGCAAAAGGAACTCACAACTGGTTTGGCCAGGTTGAAGCACCTCAGTAAAACATTGTTCTTCCTGGGTAGGATGCAGACGATCCAGACCTTCTGCAGCTCTCTGTACAACCATGGCGAAGGAGGAGCTTTCCTCTGTGGATGGGCTTGGAGGCGACACCAATCCAGTGCCTGGAGAGGTATGCAGAGCTCTGGCAATATTGAGGTTCTCATACCATGTATCCTCCTGATACTGCTAGGCAAAATCTTCTCCAGCATCATAGCTGCCACCGTCCGAGATGAGTATAAAATTGAGCCTTTTTTGGATGAGATTGTCCCCAGCCAAGCAAGGAAACTATGTCCAATTCAGGCATGGCACACTACCCCTCAGGGCTTTCTCGCATAAATGGTTGGATAACAAATCACTATAATGTCCAGCTTGTGGAGCAAAGGAGGTGTCTGTGCCCCATGATTTCTTTTTTGTCCATCTTATAAGAATATCAGACATTGATGGCTTATTCAATTATGTAGAAATTTGGGGCTTAAGCAATACCATCAGGCACTCAGGATTTTAAAATGTGACACTTCCCAACCAGTTGTATTTTCTGTTTCTTGTTACTTACATGTCACGTGGAGAAGGCGCTGGTTATTTATCAAGAGCTAGTACTGTGTCCAATGTTTTGCCTAGTCCTGTACGCTGTGCAACATCTCCGTCCTGATCATGTAATAATTTTAACTTGTATATATCCTTTTTATCTTTTTTTAACTTCCTTTTTAGTCTCTATGAAATGTAATCTGTGTCTTTTTTCAAATTAATGGAGTTATTTATACTTGCCACAATGCTTTTTATTGAGTGTTCCATGTATTTTTGCATCTTTTAAGGTCTTTGACCGAAATAAAGATTACTTGACTGACTGTATAGGTGGAAAGGCGTACAACAGACCGCATCTCAACTCGCAATGAAAAGCGTCACCTAGCGAGTGCCGCCTTGGAAATTCCAACACGCAGAATTGCAGACATTACGCATTCTCTTGGGTGGCGTATAGATCTAACCAAGGCTCTTCCCACTGTCGAAAGAGACCTTGTGCCACATCAGAGTGAAGACGCCATTCGCGATCCATCATGCACCTGCGGCTGAGTTCGTCCGCCCTGGCGTTCAGTGACATGCAGTGTTCACAGCCCGCAGCCCTGAACTGGCGGAAGAAAAAATCTTCTTTCCAAACTGTTCCACTCTCTTGGATTCCCTGCCCGGGGATGCGATAGGGAAGGCGCTCTAAGACGTGGAGGCTTCGACAACCAAGCTCTCAGGGGTGGGGTGTTGGGAGAGGAAAAGGAGGTCACCCGGGGCCGGCGATGGTGTCGGGCCACGTTCCTATCCATAGGAGCCAGTGTTGGCCCTGGACCAGGTGCCCAAAAGAACGTCAGAAAGTGCCTCATTAAAAGGCAGCAGTTGCTCTGCTCAGGTAGCTGCCGGCTGAAGCACTTCTGTCAGGAGGCTAGTCCTGACGGCCACTGTAGGTAGGTGGAGGGCCTCGGCCTCCCTACGTAACACCACTGCGTAACTTGCACCCTCCGTCGTAGCCACGGTAGGAGGAGTGAGCATACCAAGGTCAGGAGAGGGTTCCAGACCACTTGCATGCCCCAGTTCCTCTGCCCAGTCTGGGTCATACTCACACTGAGCTGCGAGTGGGTCCTCAGATCCCTCCCTAAAATAAGGAGGCTGGACATAGGAAAAGAAAGGTTCCATTCCATCGTCGACGCCATTCCTGCTCCGTGTCCACACCGGAGCTGAAACCGGGGACGATGTTGTCCGGTGCTACAGGCGACATCGGAGGGGGTGCCGGTGGGGTCGACGTCTGTGGAAGTGTCAGGAGGTCAACCGGCGTCGACCGGGATCCAGGCCTGGATCCTTGGGGCCCTGCAGTGCCGGAGCCGACAGCGAGGCTGGAGCCGCCAACAGTGAAGGGTGAGGACCCTCAGTCAGGCCGGAGGGGCCCAAAGGCGCGCGGGCGGGGCCCGACGGCCCAAAGAGGCGGGCCATGGCTGACAGAAATTCCTGCAGCTGGCCCAGAGTCGCCGACGGACCCTGGAAGGGCGGGTAGGCTGACGGCGACACCGTAGGCTGCGCCGGAGCCGCAGGGGAGGCTTTAACTGCACCCTCAGCTGCGACGGGCAAGGGGAAGCCGGTGAGCGATGGCACTTCGACTTCTTGTGATGCTTCGTCTGACCTGACCCCGAGTGCGAAGACTTCGATCCCGACGAACAATGGTGATGGCTCTGCGACCGGTTCCTCGACCTTGAGCGGCGCGGAGCAGACGGCCAGACTTCAAGCAACTTTCGGGACCGCTCGTGCAAAGTGTTCGGCGCCATGGCCCGGCAGTCGGGCACAACTTGGGGTCATGGTCGTTCCCCAGGCGGTAGAGACACACGCGGTGCGGGTCAGTCACCAACATCATACGATGACAGTCTCTGCAAGACTTGAAGCCGGGCATTCCTATGGCACCAGTAGTCGATCGGCTCGAAAAATTGAGACAAAAAGGCCTCGGAAAACCGAGACAAAAAATGACTGGGGGTACCGCTCTCCGGATCTGCACTTGCTGGCGCAGAAAAAGAAAGAACTGACGTCACTGCGCGAGGGTGGGGTCTAAGTAGCTACTGCGACGTCATCTCGGCGACCACAACGCCAACGACGAGCGAGGAGCCACACAACGCCACCTTCCAACACACATGGGTACTGCTGACGAAAACTTTCCAGATCCAGTCCGACGCCTGGGGGTACTTCTAAGGTAAGGAATCTATCACTACGTGTTTCTTTCAGATATGGTTTTTTCACATTACCTAGAGGAAAATAAAGTCTTAGAGCATACCCTATATAGTTTTAGGAAAAAACATTGCACAGAATAGGATCTGGTGGAGGTCACGGAGGAGACCAGATCCATTATGGACTTTGTAGGGAAAGATGCAGTGATCCTTTTGGACATATCCACAGCATTCAACATAGTAAATCATTCTGTTCTCTTAGAGGAAATAGGGATTTGTGGAACAGCGCTGTATCTCTTCCAATCTTTTTTAACTCACAGGAATCAGTCTGTTGCCCTGGGAGTGATCAGGTTTCAATTGTTCTCAGTGCCCTGTGGGATACCTCAGGGGTTGTCATTGAGCCCCATGTTGTCCAATGTGTATGTTGCGCCCTTAGCAAGGTTTATCCGCTCTTTTGTTTTTTTTACCACTTCAGAGGCTGACGATACCCAAATTGTAGTGTTGATTTCCAGTGATGTCGAAGATGTCTTGTGACACTTCAACAGATGTATGAGCGAAATTAAACTTGGTTAAAACAGAGGTCCTCTTCTTTGGTAAAAACGTTCACTTTTGGAATTCTACCTGGTGGATGCAATACTTGTGTCCCCTTCCTGGTTTGAAAGTTAAGAATTTGAGAGCGATTTTTGACTCTAAACTTACTTTGTCTGATCAGATCAATAAGCTCTATTCCTCCTGTTTTATCCTTTTAAGAATGTTGAGGTCACAGCGTTGATATTTTACAGGTTGGATCATCGTAATACCCTTTATCTGGGCATTCAGCAATGCTTTTCAAATAGATTAAAATGTTTGCACAATACAGCTTCTAGTCTTCTTTTGAGAGTACCAAAGTTTAAGTCAGTCTCTCACAAGTTAGCGAAGCTCCATTTGCTGCTGATCAAACAAGCATTGGAAATGCAATAGGTCTCGCATTAGAAAAGTTTGAGTTATTGGTCTTGTAAATGTAATAATTATTTAATTTATGTTTGTTTTTATAATTTCAAATGTATTAATTTTATTATAAATGGGATTTTTTTTTAGAAATTGCAAATGTGACACCTATAGCATTATTAAATGTACATGCTTAGTATTTCCCTGACGTACATGTATTGATATGACAAATTGTAATGGCTTATATTTTTTATAAATAATTAATATTTCCATAATATTTCCAGTAATGTATAATGGCACTACCTTATTTTGTTTTGTGATAATGTGTAACGTATTATAACATTTGTAAAAATGAAGATTAAAAGTGTAACAACATTTTTCTTTCTACTTTTTGTAATAAAGCTTTAAACATTGATACATTTAATTTTTGCTGAGAACTGGGACTTGAAGAAGGAAGTGCTGGAATAGAGTTTCATATTATGACGGGTGAAGAGATGTAAGCATGTAATTATAGAAGGCGTTAAGAGTGAGTGAGTGTTGTAGAGTTAGTGATGTTGGTATAGTGTTAGAGAGAGGGCGGTGTTGTAGTGTTGTGTGTCTGTGCATGGCGATATATTGAGTGAGCGTAGATTTTGAGCCTGTAGTTTGAGATTTTATTTGTAGTGTGAATTTGGAGTGGTGAAAAAGATGGATGTTTTTGATGCTTTTTTAGGAGTGCTGATTTCAGAGTGTTGCTGTGGTGGTGCTGAGTTGTGCTGTGGTTTTCGTTACTGCTGCTGTGTTTGTTTTGAGTTGTGCATGCTTCGTGGTGTTGTGGTGGTGCTTAGTGATGCTGTTGTGGCGCAAAGTGGTGCTGTGGTGTTGGTGAGTGTTGCTGTGGTGGTGCCGAGTCATTCTGTTGTTGCGCTTAGTGTTGATGGTGTTTGCTTTGAGTGATGGTGTTGTGGTGCTGAGTTATGTTGTTGTGGTGTAGAGTGGTGGTGCTGGTGTTGCGCTTAGTGTTAATGTTGTGCTGCCTATTGATAATGTGGTGAAGGTGAGCAGTGCTGGTGTGGTGCTGAGTGATGCTGGTGTTGTGCTAATGTTGATTTATGGGTGGTGCTGAGTGATGCTGGTGTTGCGCTGAGTGATGTTTGGGTGTTATTTATTTATTTTGGTGTTGCGCTGAGTGATGCTGGTGTGGTGCTGATTGCTGCTGTGCTGTTTTTGAGTGGTGCTGTGGTGGTGTACAGTGATGCTGGTGTGTCCCTTTTTGATGCTGGTGTGGTGCTGAGTGGTGCTGTGGTGGTGCTGAGTGGTGCTGTTATTGTGCTGACTAATGCTGGGCTGGTGCTGAGTAATGTAATGGTGTTGTTGAGTGATGCTGTTGGAGTGCCTAGCGTTGTTTTTGGGGTGCTGAGTGGTGCTGTGTTTTTGCTTTTGTGGTGTTGAGTGATGCTGTGGTGGTGCTGAGTGGTGTTGTGGTGGAGTTGAGTTGTTGTGTGGTGGTGCTCTTGTTGCGCTCAGTGTTAATGTTGTGCTGCTGAGTGATAATGTGGTGGTGCTGAGCGTTCCTGGTGTGTTGCTGAGTGATTCTGATTTGGCGTTGAGTGTTGTTCTGGTGGTGTAAAGTGATGCTGTTGTGGCGTTTAGTGATGCTGGCCTTTTGCTTAGTGGTGCTGTGGTGGAGTTAAGTGGTGCTGTTGTTGTGCTGTGTTTGTGCTGTGTAATGCTGTGCTGGTGCTGAGTGGTGCTTTGGTGGTTCTGAGTGTATCTATGGCGGTGCCGAGTGTTGATTTGGTGGTGCAGAGTTGTGCTGGTGTGATGCTGTGGTGGTGTGTATTAGTGCTGTGTTATTGAAGAGTGAAGCTGTCCTTTAACATTAGGAGTGTCTTGTATGTTGTGGCGTTCTGCTTAGTGTGTGATGTTTGTATGTTATTTAGCAGATGTGATGGTGTGTGAGTGTGTTTTGCATGTTTTATTTGTATGTTTTATGTTAATGTGTGTGTGTATGTATGTATCGTTTTTTTAATTTTATGTGTGTGATGCAATTTTGTTGTAACTTTATTGTCCTTTTTTTTCAATTTAAAAATGGCGGATGCTAGGTTTGTCCTTTACGTTCTGTACGTAATTGTGTTTAGCATTCTAGTTTTTTTGTACCTTTGATTTTGTTAATGGTGTGACGTAATTTCCAGCCAATGGCAGCGATACGTTTTGTGACGTAGCTTTGCGTCAACCGGGAAATTCCCATATCGCCATGAATTTCCGCATGGGAAAGGCGTGTTCTTCTTCCGGTCTTGTGGCTGCGTCGTTTGACAGGTAAGAATAAAGTTTTATATTATTTACTACATTATGATCAATGTATTATTGCTTGTGTGTATATTTTTCACTAAATTTAGTAGTGTTTTGTATTTAATTCCGACGTTTGTGTATCACGACTTTTTTTAGCGTATGTACTTACTATAGATTTCTGTAAGTTTATAAACTGTGGACGTGCTATGTTTTAATTTATCGATATTTAATGTATAGCAATGTATTGTTTGTATGTGACATTTTCCTGACTTAAATTTATTTTGCTTATGCACTTTGTGATTAGCTATAGAACTTTCTTGATTTTTTGATGTGCTACGTATTTATTACGATCTTTATTAATATCTTGACATGTTTACTTAGTTTGGTGTGTACATTTGATGTTTATTTTTTAGCTTATGTACAGTATTGATATGTCATTATTGTTCTATTTGCGTTGTGGTTTGATGCAAAGCTTTTGCGAAAGTTTTTTATTAGGTTGTAATATTTGATCCATTTGGAGGTTGTTATTTGGTCTTTATTTTTCTTAGCGTTTTAGTGTTCGTAATGTATATTGAAGGAAATAGTTCTACTTTCCGGACATATTGTTATTAGTAATGTCGTCTTCTTAATGCAATTTAATTTTTTGTTAAAACTTTTGCTTGGAGTGTAACTGTATATTTTTTTTAGGTAGTATATCTTTTCAGTTTGCTCTTTCTGGGGTGGTGCTGAGTGATGGTGTAGTGTTGTTGAGTGGTGCTGTGGAGTGATAATGTGGTGGTGCAGAGTAATGCTGTAGTGGTAAGTTGTGTTTGGATGGATGGATTGTTGTGGGTGGATGGATGGATGGATTTTTGTAGTTGGGGGGATAGATGGATGCATGTAGTGGGGCGATTAACGGATGGATGGATTGAGTGGGGTTGATGGATGGATGGAGTGGGGTTGATGGATGGATGGAGTTGGGGTGATGGATGGATGGAGTGGGGGGATGGATGGATGGATGTATCGAGTGGGGGAATGGATGAATGGAGTGGTGGGGATGGATGGATGGATAGAAGAATTGTGGGTGATGGGAGAGGTTGTGTGTTTCGTCTTTTTGTAAAACAAAGTTTTTTTTATAAACGCAAAACAAGTTATAACATTTAACGCGCAAGTTTGGGGGCAAATCTTTAACAATGTAAAGCAAACGTTATTTTAGGCATGCAAACAAATTAATAAAATGTTACGTGTAAGTTTGTAGGCTGAATGTAAATTAATCACATTAAACGTGTGCGCGCTGGAGAGGGAGGGGTGAGTAGACAGCTTACTGGACGAGAAGCTGTGGTCTTTTTGTTTTCAAACGCTACTTATTATTATTAAAGAAATCTAAGTAATAATATTTAAGGTGCAGTTCAGGGTAAGAATGTCAAATTAAAAAAAGCAAGCTTGTGTTGAAGATGCACTAGTGGGGATGTCTTTGGGCTGATTGTTTGCTGTAGATGTATAGTGGTGAAGTATTGCCTTTATGGCAATGTTGTGTGTACGCCAAGTGTAAACTTTTTTTCCCCCATATAATGTTTTTCAAAAACACGTATTTTCAGTAACGAAGACAAATTTATAACATTTGACATGCAAATCTGGGGGCTGAGTGTTTCAAAAACAAATGGAGAGCAATGCACGTGCTAGAGAGAGAGGGGGTGGTCTGAGTAGCCAGCTGATTGGGAGATAAGATGTGCCCTTTGTGTTTTTAAATTAAATGTATTTATCATAACGAAACGTAAGTAATAACATTTAAGGTGCAGCTCTAGGTGCAGAATGTAAACTATTGAAAAATGTTTTTTTGTATTTACTAACACAAACTAATAACATTTGCTGTGCATGTTATTTTGTGACAAGGGAATTTGTGTTGTAGCCCACCTTTCAGCAGTAGTTTTTTTTTTGGTTTAACAAGAGCTTCGCATCCTGCTGTTCAAATTAGCATTTCACAGATGCTGCCTGACAACAGATTAGAATCTTTACGACGGTGCTTAAAGCACTCCAGTATCCTGTTGTAGTTTAGTTTCTAAAAGTCTGTGGCCTGTGTGTTTATGTTAATGAAATTGTAGAGCGGGGCGCGCGGTAGAGACGGAGTGGGGGGGGGGGGGGGGGTGAGGGCGGGGAGGGGGGGGGGGGGGGGGGAAGGAATTAGTCAGGTGGATGGCCTAGTCTCCATGGCATTTTTAAATGCCTTTTATGTACATTTTAACTTATGTGCGCAACAACACCCATTCAGTGTGCCTGGGTAACTGGGCAACAAACACGGCAAGATGGGCTTCACCGCAGTCCTAGGCCTTAATTGCGATGTTACGACTGTTGTCCCATAGGAGCTGTGGTACTAGATCACACATGCAGTATGCGATCTGTGTGCACTGGGAACACTCACTGCCAATGATGTGGAGAGTAGCAATGAATATGGGCATTGTAACAACAGTAACACATGAAGGTGAATGACTGCAGGAAGTTGTAGTAGGGGAAGGGCTAGCCTGCAACCGGGAGGTAGACGCTCTGGGCAGCAGGGGAGTGAGTACAAAGGGCGATATAGAAGCAAGGAGTAACGAGAGCTTGTATTACTGTGAGAAAGGAAAATACCATGTGTAAAAGGCACCCCGTGGTACATTGCAGGCGAACGAAGCCGAACGTGCACTGAGAGGTGATGAGCCGCTAAGAACTGGGGCAACAGGAGACGCACTGCTGGAACATATGGGCTTAACTACTCTTTGTTTGTGGGGGCATACATAGAGCGTTCACGGGAGAGCTGGGGCTGTAATTTGTGTTTAAAGAAGAAACAGATAACATTTTCACTTTTATTGACTAAAAAAGGCAAATACCATGTGTAACAGGCAGCACGTGGTACTTGAAGGAAACCGAACGTGCACTACCAAGTATAACGACTTGTTGTGGGGGCAATGGAACGTATTTCTTTTATGTACGCAGAGAAAGTACTTTAAATTGGAGAGCGAGTTGCTCGCTGGAGAGGGAAGGGGTGGTCTGAGTAGCCAGCAAAATGGGAGAATGGCTGTGGGAAGGAGGCGAAATTGGAGATCGAGTTGCGCGCTAGATAGTGAGAGGGTGGTCTGAGTAGGCAGCAAAATTGGAGAATGGCTGTACGCAAACAATTGAATAACATTTTACATGAAAGTCTGGAGCCTGTGCGTGTCAGTATGCGATCTGTGTGCACTGGGAACACTCACTGCCAATGATGTGAAGAGTAGCGATGAATATGGGCATTGTAACAACAGTAACACTTGAAGGTGAATGAAGGGGAATGATTGCAGGAAGTTGTAATAGGGGAAGGGCTAGCCTGCAACCGGGAGGTAGACACACTGGGCAGCAGGGGAGTGAGTGCAAAGGGCGATATAGAAGCAAGGAGTACAGAGAGCTTGTATTACTATGAGAAAGGAAAATACCTTGTGTAACAGGCACCCTATGGTACATGGCAGGCGAACAAAGCCAAACGTGCACTGAGGTGATGAGCCGCTAAGAACTGGGACAACAGGAGCCGCACTCCTGGAACATATGGGCTTAACTACTCTTTGTTTGTTTGGGCATACATAGAGCGTTCACGGGAGAGCTGGGGCTGTAATTTGTGTTTAAAGAAGAAACAGATAACATTTTCACTTTTATTGACTAAAAAAGGCAAATACCATGTGTAACAGGCAGCACGTGGTACTTGAAGGAAACCGAACGTGCACTACCAAGTATAATGATTTGTTGTGGGGGCAATGGGACGTATTTTTCTTATGTACGCAGAGAAAGTACTTTAAATTGGAGAGCAAGTTGCACGCTGGAGAGGGTGGGGGTGGTAAAAGTTGTGTGAGGTAGGCAGCAAAATTGGGGAAAGGCTGCGAGCTTCGTGTTGTTGGCGTGCACAAAGTAAAGGGCCAATGAATGGAGAGTCTGTGGGAGGGAGGGGGTGGTATGAGCGAGAGGCGCACGCAGGACAGGGAGAGGCTGTGAAAAGTGGTCAGCTGAATGCAGCGTGCAGAAAGTGAAGAGCCAATGGGAGAGAGGCTGTGGGATGCGTGAGAGCGTGCTGGAGAGAAAGGGGGTGTGATCAGCGCAAGGCGCGCGAGTCAGCTGAAAAGAGCGTGCACTAAGTGAAGAGCCAATGGGAGAAAGGCTGTGGCATGAGTGTTAGCGTGCTAGAGAGAAGGGGGGTGTGATAAGCGTGAGGACTTAAAGTGAAGAGGCAATGAAAGAACTTTAAAAAAGTGCATGCGGCGAGAATGCGCGTCCTTGTGTTCACGTGAACTGCATGAAATCGCCGGATGATTAAGCTCTGGTTAAGCCCCAATATCTCTCGCCAGCAATGCGCAAGCGAATTAGCAGGCGAGACCTAAAAAAAGAGTAGCTTATAAGGCACTCTGCTTGTCCCATAAATCTTTGATGGCCCAGAATATTTGAGGAAGTCCTTTTCCTGGTATACGAGTAGGAGAGCCCCTCATTCCATGGCAATTAAAACTGTGACGATCCCCAAATGGAACAAAGCCTTACAGGGGGGCAGAGGGTTTGTCTTTCTAACATGCAGTCTTTAGAATAAACTTCCCATTCTGTTAAAATACAATCAACATCATTTGACATGTTTCAGGAAACAATTGAAATCTTGGCTTTTTGCACTTTAGTTTAGTTCCAGTCTGCACTGAAATTATTGATCTTTGTTATTTATACCCCGTCTTTGTCGCTTACCTTGTATGCTCGCGCCAACACGCACTTGGGCATTTGTTGCGCTTTATAAATATCAATGTCACATCTGTGCTAGTAGGAGGGCCTGGTTCCATCCAACCACTAGAAGGGATGCCATGGTAATGTCATTAAAGGCATTTAGCACCCACCTCGGAGTACGGTCAGTTGCCCAACTTTTTTCCCTTCTGTCTTTTAGAACAGGAAGGTGGGTAGGACTGGTGTGGAAAGTGCAGCTAGATAACAGTATGCACTAGAAGGATAATGTTACTTAAAGAGTAAGCATCTGTTCTTGGCATGTAGAGCTGTAGATTCACATGCTTTGCATACTCCTTCCATCTAGTGTTGGGTCTGGATGTTTGCAAGTTGTTTTTGTTTAAAGAAGTCTTTCCAGTCACGTGGTAGGTGACTCCTCCTTTCAGTGATAGTGTGCATGGGCATCAACTCCATTGTTATTTTTCTTTCCACAGAGGGTGAGAAATAGAGTTAGGATATGTAGAATAGAGATTTCCATGCGTGTGAATGTGAATTAGGAACTACAACAACTACAGGAGACCGGAAGTTGTGGGTGGGCGCATGTGAATCTACAGCTCTACATGCCAAGAAGAGATGCTTAATGGGTGAGTAACATTATCTGTTAGAGGTATGTGAGCTGTAGATTACATGCTTTGCATAGACTATATAGCAATAAGCTCCCAAAGCCGTGGCTAACCTGCAGCTGTTACAGTTGTTTGAAATAGTCGTAGTACTGCTTGGCCTACGTTTGCCTGTTGTCTTACTTACACATCTACACAATAGTGTTTGGTGAATGTGTGCTGTCTTACAAATATCAGCTAAGGAGATATTTACCAAGAAGGCTATAGTAGAGGCTATTTTACGAGTAGATTGCGCTCTAGGGGGTACTAACAAAGTTCTCTTTGCTTTACCATAACATGTTCGGATACATTTTCAATACATATTGCAATACCTGACTTAGAAATAGGATTGCCCTTGTGAGGTAGAGAAAAGCAGCAAATAGCTGCTTTGTTTTCCTAAAATCTTTGGTTCTTTCCATGTAGTAAAGTATATCACGTCTAACATCAAGTGTGTGTAGGGCTCGTTCTGATACAGAATCAGGTTGAGGAAAGAACACAGGTAACTCAACTGGTTGAGTTATATGAAAAGCAGAAACAACTTTAGGGAGAAATTTAGGATTGGTGTGAAGAACCACTCTATTTTTGTGAAGTTGAAAGAAAGGCTTTTGTATAGTTAATGCCTGAAGTTCACCAACTCTCCTTAGTGAGGTTATCGCTATGAAGAAAGCAAATTTCCATTATAGTAATTGTAACTTACATTTGTGCATTGGTTCAAAAGGTGGACACATTAGCCTTGTAAGGACTATGTTCAAATTCCACTCTGGAGAAGGGGGAATTCTTGGTGGTATCACCCTTTTTATTTGTTCCATGAAGGCTTTAGTCATTGGCACTTTGAACAGAGATAAGTGTAGTCAATTTTGCAAGAATGCATCTACGGCTACTAGATGTAAACAATAGGATGTGTAAGCTAGTCCACATTGCTGTAAATCTAATAGATAACAAATAATGTTCTGTACATAAGCATCAAGTGGATTGATATTATTGTTGTTACAATAGACAACAAATTCAATTTTGCTGCAGAACATGCTCTAGTAGTAGGTCTTCTGGCCTCTGAGATTATTCATACTGTCTGGTGGTAGTTAGGACGGACTTCAGGAGCCAAATCGCTAGGTTGAGTTCTTTGAGATTTGGATGTCTGATTTCTCCATGGCTCTGAGGGAGGATCAGGATGCGAGATGCAGCTTTTTATGTGGAACAACTGAGAGCTCAAACAGGGTAGTGTACCAAGGTTGATTAGCTCATGTGGGGGTTACTAAGATCAGTGTGAGGGACGTTTGCCTGAGTTTCCGAACCTGAAATGGAATTAGAGGGAGAGGCGGCAAAGCGTAAGCATATATCCCTGATCAATTCATCCATAAAGTATTGCCCTTGGATGCTGGGTGTGGGAACCTGGATGCGCAGCTTGGGCATTTTGCGTTATGTGCTGTAGCAAACAGATCTGTGGAAAACCCCACTTTTGAAAGTAGGGAAGAAGAACCTGGGGGTGAAGTTCCCACTTATGTACTTGCTGCCTGTGTCTGCTGAGCAGGTCTGCAATCGGATTGTCTACTCCTGGTAAGTGTTCTGCTAGGAGATAGATTTTGTGGTGAATCGCCCAATTCCAAATGCTTTGTGCAAGGCACGACAGTTGGAGAGAGCGAGTCCCTACCTGTTTCTGTGGGTAGTACATTGCTGTCATTTTCTTTTTGCAGAGTTTTATATAGCGCGAACTAGACCCGAACTGAACCGGGTATCAGAGCGCTTTACATAGCACCAGTTACGTTACATGAGGACACATATTCATTTTAGGCACGGGGAGATTACGTGAAGAGGTTTTTGGCATCGTTACCGAGATTCGAACCCAGATCCCCAGGTCCTAGGTCGAGCGCCTTAGCCGTTAGGCCAACTTGTCTGTGCGAAGACAGTCTTGCCTACAAGTTGGTTGAGAAAGGCTTTGAGCACTGCTAGAAGTGCCAGGTAGTTGACGTGGAGATGTTTGTGATTGATCGACTACAGTCCCTGTACTGTGTCAAGTTTAAGATGGGCACCCCAACCTGTTAACGATGCGTCTGATGGCAGTATAGTCTGTGGAATCAGGTCTATGAAAGCCCCCCTTTTGCTACGCTTTGAAAGTTCCACCACTGCAGAGAGCAATGAGTGCGGCTGTCTACCAACACTAGATTGGTAAATGGATCATGTGACTGATTCCACTGACTCGCTAGACATTCTGGCAGAGGACGCATGTGAAGCCTTGCATGAGGTACGATTGCAATGCAGGATGCCATCATTCCCAGCAGCTGCATGAAGATTTTGGCTGGTAATGATTGGTTGGGCTGGAATTGTAACAGTGTGGCCTGAATATTGTGCATTCTGGCTACATTGGGAGTGGCTAGAGCTTTGATTGTGTTGAGGGAAGCTCCCAGATAAGATTGCACTTGTGCCAGACACAGGTGAGACTTTTGTGCAATTATTGTAAAACCTAACTGGTGAAGTAGGTGCACAGTCATCTGAGTGTATAGAATACAGTTCTGGTAAGTGCCCGCTTTGATAAGCCAGTTGTCCAGGTGTTGCATGGATTCAGCACATATACATACCTATGCGCAGAAATACCGGATCTCGGTGTATAGGGGCTATGCCTGCCTATCGCCTCAGTACCCACAATCTCAGGACCGACTAAGTATAGTGTCTCACTCGCTCTCCTAAACAATCACGAAGATGCAAATGCTTAGACACACCAGAACACATAACTCCCGAATCTCTCAGGAGTCGCATTAAGAAGAAACACCTTTTCACTCACTCACTTGTACATGCCCACAATAAGAATTGAACGAGACACGAATATAGTCTAAAATGTTTTTTTTAACTATTGTGCTCTAAAACGCAGGATTAAGAGCCACAACCAGCAACAAAATGCATAATATCAATACAGTTAGTATTGCAGCAAGGCCAAATATCATAAAGGGAGATGTCATCATATAAAGACAGTGGCTAAAGTACTATAAGGCCTAACCACTCTACCCTTGACAAGAAGAACTATTATTATATAATAGAAGATCGTTGGGCTTTGTCAGCAGATCCCATACCTTAGTTCCTAGATGGTATATCTACATCATAGGAGCTGCATGGCTCTTCTCCCTGTAAAGATCCCTCTCCAAGTGTGTGTTATCCAAACATGCATCGCCATAATATCAAAGCATGCGTTTCCAGCAGCAGCAGCAGGTGTGTTAGCATGTTTTGTTTAGGTGCTAGGGACTGACAAGAACAGAACAACAAGTGGCATTGTTTATCGACCTTGCTTACAGTGTTCAGACTAAACTCCAGGAATCAGCAGAGAACGCACCAATTAGACGGTTCTCATGTGAAGGGCATAAAAAGAATCTTGCAAAAATAAAGTCACGTAGTAAGGTGCGCAAAAGCAGCATCATGGCAGCTGGGCTCATGCTAACTTAGCAATGTCAGCAATGTCTCTATCAGCCACAATACACAGGTAAGGGAAGACATGTATACATTGTCTTCTGAGATAAGCAGCTACTACTGCGAGACATTTGGTGAACACTCTGGGGGCTGTGGTGATGGCAAATGGAAGTACCTTGAACTGGTAATGTTTGCCTGCTATCACAAACCTGAGGTATTTGCGATGAGCGGGATGAATTGGAATATCTAGAGTAGACAAAGTCACCCTGCTGCAAGAGAGGAAGTACTTGTTGAAGAGTTACCGCGTGAAAGTGCTCTGACAATATGTATTTGTTTAACTCTCGGAGATCTAGAATTGGTCTCAAGGAGGCGTCCTTTTTGGTAATCAGAAAGTAAAGGGAATAAACCCCTGGCCCTTGGTACTGACATAAGACTGGTTCTATCACCCCTTTGATTAATAAAGATTGCACTTCTTGTTGAAGCAAGTGCTGGTAGTCTGGGGATATTTTGTGAGATCGAGGTGGAATGTTTGGAGGATTGTTGATAAGCTCAAGGAAATAACCATGTTGGATAATTCCAAGCACCCATTTGTCTGTTATTGATTTAAAAATGGGGAGAAACTCGAAGTCTTCCTCCGACCGGTGTGGAATAGTCGGAGGGAAGTGTTGGGATAACACTGTTTGCTTGAGGAAGGGGAAGTGCGAGGTGCCTTGTTTTTACCTCTACCCCTGGGACTGTTTCCCCTATAACCTCCTCTGAACAATCCTTTTTTAAAAGAGGATTGGTAAGTGCCTATGTAGGAGGAAGTGTTCTGGTCAGTGCCTGTGGACTTGGACCCTCCCGTATAAAAAGAGCGCTGAAAGGAACCTCTATTGGAGGGAGATTGAAGGACTCCCATTGATTTTGCTACATCTGTGTCCTTTCTCACTTTTTCAAGCACTAGATCGATTTCAGGGCCAAAAAGATTTTTTTTATCAAAGGGTATAGCCAGGATGGATTGTTGGACTTAAGGTCTGAACTCTGATATCCGCAACCATGTGTGTCTTCGAAGTAAGATGCTAGTATGTACTTCTCTAGCAGCGGTGTCAGCTGCATCTAGAGCGCATCTGATAGAGGCATTAGAAATTAGTTGGCCTTCCTGGACTAAATCCTGAGCTTTCACCCTATGCGCCTCCGTGAGAAACTGAAGTAGTTGTTCCATTGGGTTCCAGTGGGTCCTATCATATCGTGCTAGTAAGCCCTGCGTATTAGCAATACGCCATTGTTTGGCTGCTTGCACAGCCACCTGTTTACCCGAAGCCTCAATAAGCTTCGATTCTTTATCTGGGGGAGGGGCATCGCCAGATGCTTGAGAGTTAGGCCTCTTTCTAGTATATGATACCACTAAAGAATCAAGTGGTAACTGATCCTTAATAGAAATAGAATCTGTGGGCGAACATTTATATTTTTATCAACCCCAGGAGTAAGGATTCTGGCACGGACAGGATCTTAAAAAATATTGTCTGTGTGCCTTAACATACACTTGGCAAACACAAGGAGATGGATGGAGCGCTGAAAGTTTTCAGACAATCAGCCCCAGTCACAGATCTGGGTTGAATCCATCATCATTCTTTAGCTCACTTCGCCACCTCAGTTCAGACACAGCTATATGCAAATCAGTCTTGGCCCTGTGCCTCATGGGAACAGTCCAGCCCGAACTGCCAAGCCAGGTCTTTGAATCATTTAACATACACTTGAGCATAGACAGTGTCTGACTGGCCTTATGGGATCCTAGAGTGTCAAAAGAGAAAACCTTCATCTTGACTCTTTATGCAGCTCTACCCCGTGGTACTCTGCTGCTCTAGCAATAAGCTGTTGGTAAGACAGATTGTCATCAGGTGGAGATGGCCTGGCAGGATAAAGATCTGAGTCTGTGTCCTGAGGAGGATCAGTTGTGTAGTCCGTCCTAGGACCTGGTGTACATCGTCAGTGTCACCTGTGTGAAAATGAAGTAGAGCAGTCTGACTCAGTGTAATCTTTAAAGGATCAAGCTGTTATGAAGGAGGAGGGGATGGAAGTGTATGGAAAGGACTTGTGCCTACACTTTTTTTCTTGAGAGTAATTTTGCATGGGCTATCACCCTCAGAAAGTTTGTGCTTGGATGGAGTTTTGGCATGGATATGCCCTGTGTAAGGGTAAATGTACAGCTTTTTCTGATTTGGATCCAGTTCAGGAACTACAGTGTCTATGTTTGGAACCGGTTGTGTTGTAGGCAAGTCTTTGCTTTTCGGCAACAAATCTTTCGGAGTCGAGCCGGAACTGCCTTTCAGTGCCGAGGGTTTTAACTCGGAGGAATGTTCCTTAATTTTCGGTGTCGAAGGTTTCGGTTCCGAAGGTTTCAGTTCAGAACCCATCTTGGATTTCGAGCTGGAAGATTTCGACTCGAAGTGGGATTTGGCCGACTCGGACCCCAACCTGAAGGCTCTTCAGAGAGCCATGAGGCGGAGCATTGGAAATCTCTTCTCAGTGCTGACCTTGGCCTTCAGGCAGAGGTGGTGCCGAAGCCTTAGATTTCTTAGGGACAGTGGGAGTGGGGGCAGGGGGTGGGGGAAGGTGTCTTCGGTACTCCACGTCCCCTTGTCCCTGCGACACATGAATGTCCTCGAGGTTGATCTGTAAGTCTGATTCGGAGTCAGATTCAGATGAAGCCATCTCCTCTTCTGCCGCTGATACCTCTTTTTGTTCTGAGTTTTCGCCAAGGAGATCCGGTGTGACATCCAACCGCTGCATTTCTCGAGCGCGATTATCACAGAGAGTTTTCTTTGAACTGTAGGATCGGCACGTGTCACAGTCTTACACACCGGATGAGAGTCCGTATGCAGATATTTCAAGGCAAAGGGGACAGAATTTAAAAGGAGTCCGTTTCATAGACGAGGAGCCGAACGGACATGGATGGGCCGGAAGGCCGCCAAAAGATCTTACAGCTAAAAAGTCAAAGTTTCTTAAAATTCGAATCTAACTGCGGAAAGAGAAAATGCGTTCGAAAAAATACCGTCAAGGTAGAGAGAGTATGCACCGAGGGGGAACCCGAGGAAAGATTCCAAAGTGGAGCGCAGCAATACCCGTCCGAACCTGATGGCAGTAAAAAAACAATCTAACAATGGAGTCGATCCCCATGCGCACTATCACCGAAAGGAGTCACCACCTACCTCGTGACTGGAAAGCCTTCTTCGAACAAAAACAACTTGCGAACATCCGGACCCAAAACTAGATGGCAGGAGTATGCAAAGCATGTGATCTACAGCTCACATGCTTCGAACAGATGGTTACTGAAGGCAAGCAACTTTCTTCTGATGGATACTTGTACCTGTAGATTTCTCACCAGCTAAATAGAATCCAAGGAGTCTGAAGGATGGTCAGACAAGGAAATCCTGGAGCACCAAATGCATAAAATGAATATCCCTTCTCACATCTGAATCCATGTAATAAGGATTGGTGAAGGTGCTTCATATAGGAGAGTCCTCAAGAGATACATGTTGTGTTCAGTACATCAAGCCACAATTTCACCTTCAGAGCAGAATGTCTTAGTCAAAGAACAATAAACGTCAGCTGATCTGAAAGGATGAAGGTCTAGGCTTTGGCTTTGGATGCAGGGGTGCAGACACTGCTCCTCACAACTAGGAGAGGCAGCCTGCCCTGAAATGTAGAAAGAGATATGGTGCTTTGTAGGTCTGTGTAACACCCTTCTCAGAATGTTCAGGTTGATGAAAATGGTTCAGGTCCAGTCCTGAAGATCTTCCTCAGAACCAAAGGAATCAACGGTAGGGAAGGAAAGGTAGTGGAAAGTTCCACTTGATCAAAATGTGTCCCCCCAAGTATCCCTGTAGCGTATAAAGGAGGGCACAGACCTGTGGACAAAAGACACTGCTGTGAGAGGCAAAGAGGTTCACCTGAGAAGTACCACAGAGGGCAAAGATGTGCAGTACCATCTCCTGATAGAGACCACATTGGTCAGCACGATGACACTAACTGTGGCTGTCAGCTCTGGTGTTCAGAAAGCAAGCCAGATGGTTGGTGACTAGCCAGATCACATGCTGGTGCACTCATGGCCATTACCTGAATGCTTCATGACAGGCACCCATCTCCTCCCTATTTGTTGCAGTACCACAAAGCAGTCACATTGTTAAGTCTAGATCTGGACAGACTGACTGTGAAGGGAAGAGAGCAAAGCCTTGAGTATTTGCCAAACTGCCTACAGTTTGAGTAAACTGATGTGCATTACCTGCTACTCTGGAGAATACAGATGAGCACCCCACCCGAGGGTGAATCCGACAACAATGTGGTCACAGCTAGAGGATGGTAAGGGGACATTGCTTGAGCAAGGTGTTCCTCAACTGCCACCACATCAGGGATGCTGCAATGTCTCAAGAGATCAAAATGGTATCTGCCAGATCTCCACCATGACAGAACCATTACCTGTAGAGGCACCACTGGGGAGTCCTCCTGTGCCAGCATACGTACATGAATGAATGAATGAACATTTAACTTTTAGAGCGCCTTTTTAAACTTGGGTACTGTTAGCAGATTTTTATCTGAGGACCGGAGGTGTCTGGTGGGAATATATCGATGGAGAATTGCCTTAATCCCATATGGGCCAGAGCCATAGTAGGCATCATGAGTCAGGCACAGTGTTTTGAAAAGGATCCTTCGGTCCAAAGGGAGCCAGTGCAGCGTCCTAATGGAGACTGTGACTGAATGATATTTCGATAAGTTCATCACCAGCCGGCCACAGCATTCTGTACCAGCTGCAGACGTCGCACCCACCCAAAATAAATGTGCCCACTCAATCATACAAAATTAGATATCGTTCAGTATTCCTATATTCCCTATCTTTAAAAACTAAGTTAATTTCTGAAATAAAGTATGGTTCTTAACTGGATATGATTTGTGTAGACCAGTAAATCAGAGCAATGAATCTTCAGGATCAACTTAACAAAATGTTGCTAAGGTAGTTGGAAATCAGGAAATTAGGTGAAACTTCTTGAACATCAAGGAAATAGATTACACACTGGCTTCAAATCACAATTATTACCAAATAACTTGCCTCTTTAAACTCTGCTTTCAATACACAGTGTCCTAATGTTGACTGCCACTGGAGCTTTCTACCACTGTGCTTTCCTAGATAGAAGGTCTTAAAAATTTCCTGGAGTTTTACCATCTAAAAGAAAGAATACAAAAATTGTGATAATTTGTTGCTTAAACTATTTTTTTATTGTTTCAAAGGTACTTGCATTCTATTTTGTGTTTCCGCATTTAAAACATTCCATGCAATTCATCCAGAAGGCATGTACATACAGAACATAAGTGCATAAGTATGACAATCTTCACCATATATTCAGACTACAAGTTTTAAAAAAAATCCCCACAACTTACATCTTTGCTACACTTTCTTAGCCACTCTTATGCATAATAAACTTCACTACATGCTCTGTCTTGGTAGGGCCAAGTTTGGAGAAAGAAGAGATGAATGAAAAGCATGGAAAAAAGAACAGAGTAGGTGGTGGTGAAAGTAAACAGCTTCATTACTCATTCTAAAATACATATTCTGCCTTACACTTCTTTGTTGGTAATATGCATCACTGAGAAAGAGCATTACCAAAAGGTAAGTAACATTCTTCTAATGGACACTTCTTTTTTTCGCAAATCATTTTTATTACATTTTCAAGAAATTAACAAATAATAATGGTGACAGTAAGAATGCGAAAATGAGATTGCTGACAAATCATAAGAAATACAAAGTAAATAGAAACAAATAAAAAAACAACAAAATAGAAAACAGCAAGAAACAACAAGTTACTCAAGTGCCTTGCCATATTGAGCGCAGTGAAGCTGTAGGGGACATCCAAACAGTCATCGCATGGATAGTAATAAGACTACTACACAGTCCAGGTATATCAAGCAATACAGATTTCATAGTTGCAATGAAGGAAAATACAATACAGTACAGGGCTGTCATTGTGAATATAGCCTTCTACAAGTAATATATTATGAGGAATTAAGTCAACTTTCACGGAGGGTCATATGAGAAAGAAAAGGCGTCTAGGGACTTCCACAATTTCCTGTATGATTTACGCCAGGGAGAGGCGTGGAGGGCGACGTTTTCTGCTCCTCTAAGGAAGGATAACCATTCTTGCCACACCCTAAATGAGACTTCTTTGAAGTTCTTCCACTTGTTCAGAATAATTTTAGAAGGCTAAAGTGAGCATAAGATTTAACAAGTATCGATCATCCACATCTGCTATCTTAGGATCCAGAGCACCTAGTAGGACATAGGAAAATGGAAAATTATCTGGGGGCGGGGCTATGTTGAAGGTATTGCCTATATATTTGTAAACTTAACCCAATATGTTTTTAGATTAGGGCAATGAAAGAGCATGTGGGCAAGATTACCAACGTGAGATGTGCAATTCCAGCACCTGGGGCTCTCACTGAGATGGAGTTTAAAATCCTCTCAGGTGTCCGGTATGTCCTATTTATTAGCATCAGATTGGTTTGCGATAACAGAGATTTTACTCGAGAAGGGGGAGATATGTATCTTCTCCCAATCGAATTGGATATTGCTAGAGTTAGCTTCGGATTCCCATTTTTCTTCACACTTCATGCAAGATTTGCGAGGCTTAGGGGATAGTTTATATATTTTAAAGACGGTGTGTCCTGACTTTAGTAGCTGTAGCATCTTTGATAGTATCGACGGATTGGAAGGTTTACTAGAGCGTATCGTGAGGAGGGATTTTAGCTTTAGGAATTCATAAAAATCTATTGTGTTTAGCCCGTGACAAGACTGAAGCACGGAAAAGGGCAAGGCGAGGGTTCCTGTAAAAAAGGTCTTTGACTAGATTTATGCCATTTGAAGACCAATGTTCCCAATGGAGCATACCTCCATCAACCTTCAGGTCCGGATTATACCAGAGAGAGGACAAGTTGGATATGTTAATTTTTAATGTTCCAGTTGTAGTAGGGCTGTTTTAGTAATAAGCAAGATATTTTTCTAGTGGGGTAAGGAGGATATATCCATGGTGAGGAGAGCAGGCAAAGGCATTTTGTTGATGATTGACCTTTCTATGTCCGTCCAGACTGGGTTGTTAGCCTGAGGGAGTAGCCAGTTAGAACCCGGTTTACAAAGATATGCGGTTTGATAGTTCCTAAAGTTCGAAAGGCCCAGAACACCTTTTTTTGGGGTAATTGAAGTTTTTTCATAGATATTATTATTATTATTATTATTATGTTTCTTATATAGCGCCAGAATCGACCCCCGAAGGGGTATCTCTGCGCTTGCCTTGGGAACCCGTCCTGGCTTTTTCCTGTGAGATAGCCCCTACAGGGCATCCCCAAGGTGAAAGCCAGGCATCCCGCCGCGGGGGGGCCGTTGTGGAGATTAAGCAAGCTTAATGCCCAGAGTTGCAGAGTGTGAACCCATGATTAGGTCAGGCACCGAAGCGAGAATTATCGAGTCCATGGACATTTGAGCTCAAGACCCTGCCGCGTCGGGAATTGAACCCGGAACTACGGCCGTAGTTCCGGCTTTCTGCACGCGGAATCCATTGAGTGGCCGTTGAAATGAATAGGCGCCCACAGGCGATGAATTGGTGAAAATTTCACACAACCAGTCGGGCCATTAAGTGGCCAGCTGAATGGTTTGAT
The DNA here is from genome assembly GCF_964263255.1 of Lissotriton vulgaris. Classification (NCBI taxonomy): domain Eukaryota; kingdom Metazoa; phylum Chordata; class Amphibia; order Caudata; family Salamandridae; genus Lissotriton; species Lissotriton vulgaris. Next base: position 220,522,200 of record NC_141691.1, on the reverse strand, counting down.
GATTTCCACTTTTGAGTGACTACACTCTACTTTGAATTTACCCGCTTTTTTTGCGTTACGGATTAATAATTCTGGAGGACCTTAAATTATAAACTGGTTTATCCTCCCAACCTTCTTAAGCTAAAGATCTCTTGCTCAAGAACAATTTTGAGTCCTGAAGATGACCGCTAAATAATATATCGGTCGAAACGCCGTCGACGCTTCTCTGTGGCTTTAAAATTTTGTACACTGACATAGTATTTATGTTTATGGTGTTCCTCCTTTTTTGTGATTTATATTGTTGTTGCCACCTGTCTGGTTTATATGTATTGTTTTTTTGTACACCAGCGTTTTTCTTGCTTGAGATTATTAATATGTTCAAAACAAACTCTCTGAAATGTTGAAATAAATGAATAATTTTGATACTATTAGGCTGTTGTGAAGGGCTTCTTTAACTCTCACATTGGATATCTTTCCAATTTTTAATATTTCTTTCCCCCTGAGCCTTTTGTTTGATATAATAAGTACTTTGTCCCTCGTTCGTAGTTTGTGGACAGCCCCTGTGGTTGTTAATTAGCTTTACAAATATCAGCAATATGAATATTCCCTAAAAACCCCATAGAAGCCCCTATTTTATGAGTAGATTAAACTTTAGGGGGAGCAGGTTGAAGTCTTTTGGCTTTAGCATAAAAAGCTTGGACATATTTTACTATCCATCTTGCAATTCCAGATTTAAAAATAGCATTTCCAATTTCGGGAGGTGCAAAAGCAATGAATAATTGCTTAATCTTTCTGAAAGTTTTAGTTCTGTAAATATAATACATTAAAGCACTTCTAACATCTAAAGCATGTAAAACCCTCTCTGCAACTGAGTCAGGTTGTGAAAAGAAGACAGGCATTTCTATTGATTGATTAATATGAAAAGGTGAAATTACTTTTGGAAAGCATTCTGGGTTTCTTCTGAGCACTACTTTGTCTCTATGAAGCTAGAAAAAGGATTCTGTTACTTACCCAGTAAGCATTGCATTGCCCTTGGATGCTTGGTGTGGGAACGTGGATGTGAACTTTGGGGATTTTGCGTTGTACGCTGTGGCGGACACATCTATTTGTGCCTGACACAGGTGAGATTTATGTGCATTATTGTGAACCCCAACTGATTAAGTAGATGTACTGTGGTCTGAGTGTGTAGTATACAGTTCTGGTGAGGGCTTACTTTGATAAGCCAGTCATGCAGGTAAGGGAAGACATGTATACATTGTCTTCTGAGATGAGCGGCTACTACAGCAAGACCTTTGGTGAACACTCTGAGGGCTGTGGTGACACCAAATTGAAGTACCTTGAATTGGAAATGTTTGCCTGCTATCACAAATCTGAGGTATTTGCAATGAGCGGGATGGATTGGAATATTAAAGTAGGCATCTTTTAGATCTAGCATAGACATGAATTCGTTCTGCTGCAACAGGTGAAGCACTTGTTGAAGAGTGACCATGTGAAAGTGTGCTGACAATATGTATTTGTTTAACTCCCTGATATTGAGAATATGTCCCAGAGATCCGTCCTTTTTGGGGATCAGAAAGTAAACCCTTGGTACTGTAGCGGGACTGGTTCTATAGCCCTTTTTGTAATACAGAAAGCACCTCTTGCTGTAGATGGTCTGGTGATATTTTGTGGGATCGAAGAGGAATGCTTGGAGGATTGTTGGTAAGCACTTGGCAGTAGCCATGTTGGATAATTCTAGGCACCCATTTGTTGGATGTTATTGGATTGCCTAACAGGGAGAAAGTTTTGAAGTCTCCCAAGGATAGGTGTGGAATACTCTGTGGGAAGTGTTGGGAAGTCACTGCTGGTTAGAGGAAGGGGAAATGCGGGTTTGGTGATTTTACCTCTGCCCCTAGGACTATTTCCTCTATAACCCCCTCTGTAAAATCCTTTTGTAAAGGAGGATTGAGAATTGCCTTTGAAGGAAGAAGTGCTCTGGTTTGTATTAATAGACTTGGACCCTCCTATATAAAAATAGAACCGAAAGAAACTTCTGTGTGAGGGAGATTGAAGTTTGCCACATCAGTATCCTTTTTCTTTTTATCGAGTTCTAAATCAACATAGGGGCCAAAAAGATGTTTTTGATCAAATTGTATATTTAAGATGGATTGTTGGACTTCAGCCTTGAATCCTGAAATCCATAACCAAGCATTGCGTCTTAACAAGATGCTAGTGTTTATTTCTCTAGCTGTGGTGTCAGCTGCATCTAGACCGCATCTGATAGAAGCATTGGAAATGAACTTCCCTTCTTGGCCTAAGTCATGAGCTTTAGCCTTATGCTTGTCTAGGAGAAACTGAAGCAATTGCTCCATTTCATCCCAATGTGCCCTATCATACCTTGCTAGTAGGCCCTGCGTATCGGCAATACGCCAGTGATTCGCGGCTTGTGCTGCTACACGTTTGCCTGAAGCATCAATACGTTTTGATTCTTTAGCTGGGGGAGGGGCATACCCTGATGCTTGAGAATTGACATTGGATAAAAATAGGATCTGTGGGGGAAGGTTTATATTTTTGTCCACTCTGGAAGTAAGAATTCTAGCATGGACAGGATCTTTAAAAATATTGTCTGTATGCCTAAACATACCCTTGAGCGTAGGGAGAGTTTGGTTAGATGTATGTGCAGCTAAAGTGTCAAACAGAAACTCTGCTTCTAGAGACTCTTTATGTAGCTCCTCCCCATGGCATTTTGCTGCCCTGGCAAGAAGTAGTTGGTATGACATTGTCATCAGGTGTAGATGGCCTAGCATGATAAAGATCAGGGTCTGTAACCTGTGGAAGATGAGTATTGTAATCCTTCCAAGGATCTAGTACATGTATATCATCATCGTCAGTGTCACCTGTATCAAGTTGAGATGGAGGGGAGAGGCTAGGTGTAATATTCAATGAATAAGCTGTGGTGAAGAGGGTGGAGGTGGAGGTGGAAAAGTATGGAAAAGGCTAGTGCCTACACTTTTCCTTTTCAAAGGAATTTTGTATGGGCTGTCCTCATCAGAAAGCTTGTGCTTTACAGTTTGTTCTGTTTTGGATCCGATGCAGGCGGTAGTGTCTTTATTTGGATCCGGCTGTGTTGCAGGCAAGTCTTTGGATTCGGCACCGAAGCTTTCAGAGCCGAGCTGGAAAGTCATTTTGGTGCTGAGGCTTTCGACTTCAAAGGTTTTTTAGGTTTGAAGATTTCGGTTCCCAAGATTTCGGTGGGGAACCAATCTTGGATTTGGAGACCGAAGGTTTCGGCTCAAAAGTGGGCATTGGCTGGCTCGGTCCCGAGCCGGAAGGCTTTTCGGAGTGTTTCAGTGCCGAGCCATGAGGCGGGGTGTGAGAAACCTCTTCTCGCGGCGACCTTGGCCTTGAGGCGGAGGTGGTACCGAAGCCTTAGATTTCTTTAGGGACGGAGGAGGGGGTTGGAGGGGGGAGGGGGGCGGGGGGGGGGGGGGGACAGCAGGAAGGTAGCTTCAGTAGTCACGTCCCCTTGTCCCTGCGGAACATCGTCGTCTTCGAGGTCGATCTGTAGGTCAGACCCGGTGTCAGATGGAGCCGAAGCTATCTCTTCTTCTGCCGCCGATACCTCTTCCTGCTCAGATTCTTCGCTGAAGAGGTCTGGTGTGACATCCAACTGCTGCATCTCTCGATGTCTAGCAGACTAATTCGGAGAGTTTACTTCGACCTGAAAGAGCGGCACGTTTTCGCAAACTTGTTCCTTGTGCTCGTGGGACAAGCACAAATTACACACCTGTTGAGTGTGCATGGATATTTGGCGTGGTACAGAGGGCAGAATTTAAATGGTCCGTTCCATTGACGAGGAGCCGAATTGATGCAGATGGTGTGTTGATAGTCATAGCGGGCGATTAGGGAGAATTAGGGTGTACTTTACCAATGTCCATTTTAGCTTTTATTTCAAGCGCTCACAAGAATTTATTGTGGAAATGCTTTGACTATGGTCCATCAACTTGACTCTGTTAGTTAGTCTGCAAGACTGGGAGGTAGTCTAATGTGGCCTCCGTATTGGAAAAGATTTAGGAGATACACTGGTTGCTCCTCAGTTTCTATTATGAAGCGGTCACGTGATTGGCGTCGTGGGAATCACGTCTCCATTTAAACAAGCTTCGATGAGTTTTTTGTTGAACCCGGTATCGGAGGAAGGGACTTTTTGCTGCGGGATACGCTGCCCAGCAGGTGAGCAATTAGGAGAGTTTGTCAGGAGGCTGTTTGCCTTATCCAGTGTTAGGAATATGGATATCGTGCTATGGAGAACTCATACAAGGTTTTTTGCTGTGTTTGTTTTCCCAGGTTACTGCTTACAATGGTGGGACCTGGGTAAAAAGTAAATAATAGCGGAGCATTGGGGAAATTGGTGCTTCTCACTTGTGACGGCTTCTTAACAAGTGTGGCCAGCCATTTACTCTGGGCAGTAGCTCCTGCAGGAAGTGCTATAGTTTAGTTTAAGTTATGAACTACATAGGGCATCCAGTTTTTCCATTTGTCGTTTTTTTCCCGTTATTGGTGTAGATTAATTTTACTGATTGGACTAGAAGGAAAGGAGCGAGAACTATCGCCTGTAGAACGGTCGGCGATTGTGAATTGATTGTTTTGGAAACTCATTACTGCCAACTATCTTTTAAAACTAATTTGTTCAACACCGATAGCAATGAGATTGTTCTTTTGATGAGTGTGTTTGCGCTTGCACTTGCACGTATGGATATACTCACGATTGGATGTGGTAACAGTAGGTATGTAAAATCCTTGGCTAGATTTGTGAACCATGCTGTTCACAACTCATTTTATGACTGTATTTCTATAACTTTGACCTAGTCTAGCCTGTTGTGCTATCTGACAGATCTGTTTTTACAGGATCATCCACTCTGACACCAGTTATTATTGGATTTTCCACCCTGACACCTTGGCCGTTTTTGGACTGTGAATATTAATATGCTTGATTCTCCTTTAGGGCATGAGAGACCACAGTTACATGGTAGTGATCTCTATAATTTCTATTGTAGGTGTGACCAGGCTTGGTCCCTACAAGGTTCCTGATCTCTTTAGTATGTTACATGGTCCTGACTTTTGTGATATGTACTAGTTATATGGTGGGTTACATTCTTTTTTATATATTCTTATTACTATCATGGGTGTTAGCATCCCTTTTTGGCTATTTGGGTGTATTCTATCACCTTTCTGCTTCCTCTGCTGATTATATTTTCCTCTCTATCTACTCCCTCTTACAAGTATAGACATGATTGGCAACATTTCTTCTATTCAACATAATTGTGTCTTCGTCATACACCATGGTATAGTAATAACTATGTCCATTCTTGAGTGAAATTGTGACATCGTTAGATGTGTTGTTTTGTGGTTTATTTTGTATTATATATGTCTGTATATAATCAAATATTATTCAATATTCATAATGTGTATCAACAATTTTACGTGTACATATGTAGATATTTATGTTGTCTTGTGTAAACGTATATATATGTGTATAGTGTATTTATTTGTGTATATTTTGATATTTCCAGCCTTGAAAAAGTCTTTTGTAATATGAAACACGTGTCAGCAAGTCGTGTGCTGGGAGGTTTTTTATGGAGAAACTGATTTTGCAATAAAAACAAATGAACAGCAAGCTGACTACTTGTTCTGGATTTTCTGTTTTGGAAAAGTATTGTTGAGAATGTCCCTATAGCTGAATTAATGGGATTGTACAAACAGACGGTGATAATACAAGTGTATAGAACTTAATAATTGATACTAGGTGTGCTGATAAAGCCCTACAATTTTTCCTTGCCCTGTCATACCTAGCTAGTAGGCCTTGCGTGTTGGCAATGCGCCAGTGGTTAACGGTATGAGCAGGCACACTTTAACCAGATGCATTAATTAATTTAGACTCCTTACCTGGGGCCTGAGCCTTGGTCTTCTACAGGCACGAGCTCTATGGCCCCTTTTTGCAGCATGCTGACGACCTCCTGCTGCAATAAGTTTAAGTGCTCTGCGGACATAGGACGGTGTCTTGGTGGTATGTTGGGTGGAGTGGATGTTAATTCCAGACAATACCCGTACTGGACAATGTCTCTCACCCACCTGTCTGTGGTGATGGATTACCAGACCGGCAGGAACTGTTGTAGTCTCCCCCGACAGGTGTTAAGTGGTCGGGGGGCAGTGACAGGGCGTCACGGTTTGTTATTGGCAGAGGATATGGAACTGTTGTTTCCTCTTCCTCTGCCCTTGATGTTGTTTCCACGATATCCACCCCTGTTGTTTTTATTGTAGGTGGATTGTGTACCTCCTTTATTGTACTGTGTCTGCTGTGTGGATTGGCCTCTTGAAGGTCCTCTAGTATTGGAGCGACGAAAAGAGCCACCCCGAAACTGCTGGGACTGCAGAGCCCCCATAGACTTTGCAGTCTCGGTGTCTTTCTTAATTTTTTCAAGGGTGGTGTCAACCTCAGGTCCAAATATGTAGTCCGGGTTAACTGGCTGATTGAGGATAGAAGCTTATATTTCTGGCTTGAATCCCGAGATTCTTAACCAGGCATGTCTCTTTGACGCTAGTGTTAATGGCCCTGGCTGCAGTGTCAGCTGCGTCTAGCGCGCACTTGATGGAAGCATTGGTTATAAGCTTCCCTTCTTGGATTAGTAGTTCTGCACCCTCCTTGTACTGATCTGGTAGGTGTTGCAAACGTGTCTTAAGGGTATCATAATGGGACCTGTCATATCTGGCTAAGAGTGCCTGAGTGTTGGCAATGCGCCAGATGTTGGCTGCCTGCGCTGCCACCCTTTTTCCTGAAGTTTACAGTACTTTCGACTCCTTGTCATGATTAGGAGCATCACCTGTAGTCTGGGAGTTTGCCCTCTTACGTGCATTAGAAACAACTAATGAGTCCAATGGAAACTGTCCTCTTATATAAGTAGGGTCCACAGGTGACGGTCTATATTTCTATTCAATTCTTGGGTTTAACCCCTTCGCTGCTCATGACGAGCTCAGCTCGTCATGAGGCACGGTTGAGCTGTGCTCATGATGAGCTGAGCTCGTCATGAACAATGGGAATTCAGGGAATGCAGCACAGGAGGGGAATCTCTCAAGCACCTAAGGTGTTAATACCCTGACCCTGGTGGTCTCCTTAAAAATGTCACCAGCATGCTTAAGGACCCCTTTTAGCATGGTCAGGGTCTTGACTGTTCTTTCCGAAGTGGAAAAGGTGTCTACCAGAAAGTCTTCCTCCACAGGGTCCGCATGTAGTTGTACGTCATGGTTACTTGCCGCCCTTTCAATAAGGGCGTTAAAGGCAGTAGTATCCTCAGTGGGAGATGTTTTTACACTGTATACCTGTGTGTCAGGGGCAGTGTGCGGATCTTTTGGGTCAGCTTGGTCTGCCCATGGTTGGTTTTGATCATCGGGATCAGTGTCCACATGATAAGTGTCATCCTCATTTTCATCATCCCCTGCATCCACATCTGAGTATGTGGGTGAAAAAGTCTGAGGTTCTTGACCATAGGATTGGAGAGGTTCCACAAGAACTGGCGATGTTGTTGAATCCCTCTTCTTCTTTAAGGGAATCCTATATGACTCCATGGGTGTTTCTGGTATGATCTTCCTTTTATATAGGGACAGTCTACCAGTTTCCGAGTCGATTAACTGCCTCGACTCCTGTTCTTCAGGTTCCTCTGTAGCCTCCACATCCATCGACACTTTTTTGAGGGCTCCGAAACCTTTCTTCGGTTCGAACATCTTCGGACGCACCGTCGGTGGCAACCCGAATTTGATTGGTGTCGATGCGGGCTGAACGTTCCCGACCAGCTTTGGTGTTGGGGCCTTCTTCGGCCCGACTGCTGTAGCCTTATTTTTGATGCGTTGGAGTGACTCCGACACCTCTTTGGCTATGAATGGGCTCGGTTGCGTCGACTCGACAGGGTCCTTGGAGCCAGTCTTCGTCTTGTCCGCAGGCCTTGACCGAGGATCGAACCCTTCTTTAGGTTCAGTCTTTTGTGTGTGTCGACTCCCTTTGTTGTTGGCTTTGTTGGTTCGACAGCTTTGACTTTGGCCTTCGGTGCCCCAACCTTCGGCTCGACGACCTTCTTGAGCTTCTCGGTATCGACGGCCATTTTGTGTTTTTTCGGCTCCGAGGGGTTTGAGGCCTTGGAGCCGACCAGAGTTAGCTTCACTTTCAGTTTCGGTTTTGGCAGTGATGCTTTTGGTTTCAATGTCTTCGTATCGACCGATGGCGGTTTCGAAACCGATGGCTCTTTATATATGTTCGAAGCCTGGCCTTTATGCGGGGCTGTTGAACTAGTCTGTAGATCTCGGGTAAGGCCTTGTGGCGATCCCTCGACCTGAGCCTTAGTGAGCGCTTCATCGTCGGCCCCCGTATAACCGGTTGGGCCTAGCTCCTCGCCTGAGCTATCTTCTACGGCCCCAGGGGCCTCTGCGTCGTCTCCTACCTCCTTGACAACGTTTTCGTCTTCTTCTAAGACCTCTTCATCTTCAGCGTCATACTCGGAGTCATGGCCCGAAGCCGGATCAGAGTGTTCATCTTGATCCTCCAGATCAACGACCTCTTCGTCTTCGGTCCCGAAGATGTTTTCTGGAACAGGCGCTTATCTCTGCGACTCCCAATCGAGCCGCGCGTCGAATCCGAAGAGTTTCCTTCAACATGAACCCGGCACAGGCCATACAGTTGGCTTCGTTGTGATCCGGGGACAGGCACTTGTTGCACACCGGGTGGACATCGATGTGCGGGTATTTAGCATTACAAAGTTGACACCTTTTAAATGGGCTTCTTTCCATCGTTGATCGAAGATCGGGTCGAAGTGGAAGAAAAACACGTCTGATTCCTCGATGTCCTCTCGAAGCAAAGGTACCGGTACCGAACGAAAACAATACCGACGCTGTTGAAAGCCTTTTGGCTTTGTAGAAAGTTTTCCTAACTTGAGCTAAGATAGTAACATCCGAACCCAATGGCGGAAAAAACAATCTGAGGATGGAGGGGATGCCCATGCACACTGTAGTCCAGGGGAGGAGCCACCTATCTCGAGATACTTCGAAGACTCTTCCAGGACAACAATGTGCAATCATCCGGACCCAACACTAGGCGGCGATCTATGCACAGATATGAATTCAGCAGCCCACATGCCTCGAACGTAGGATTCCTTTAGCCTGAGGCAGCCATGAAGTCACCCTCTTGTAATAATTGAATCACTTCTTGGCAAGTGACCAAGTGAAATTGTCCCAATAGGATGATTGAGTGGTCCGAGGTTTAGAATGTGTCCAGAAGGGGTTGCAGTGTCCCATACTTTTTGGGAATTAGGAAGTATAATTAATATAACACTGTTCTTTGATACTGTTTTCGGACTGGTTCTATGAGTAATAGAGCTGCAATTTCCTGCTGTTAGAGAGTTTGGTGCTGTATTGATAATTTGTGTTTGTGGGATGGAGGAGTTGTAATGAGCTCCATTCAGTATATCCAACACCCATTGATCTGTTGTGACTGATTGCCATGTTGAGAGAAAGTATTGAAGACTACCCCTGACAGGTGTTAAATGGTCGGGGGAATGGTAAGGAAGTCTTTGTTTGTTATTTGTGTTACAAGTATTATTTTAGCGACCCCTTACTTTTAAAGGATTTCTTCAGTATGCACACCTGTAAAAGGTTTTAGCAGTAGAAGATTGTCCCCGATTTTGATAGGTTGACCCTCTGTTGTCTTTGCTACCTAAGTGTCTTTTTCTCAAATGCTGTGTGTAAGAAGTTGGCTCTGTATATACTATACCAAAGTAAGGTATCGTGTGCACAGAGTCAAGTGGATCCCCAGAGGCTTACAGAGGCTTATGTACATAACACTGAACGCTCTATTTTGTGGCAATGTGGTCGAGCAGTTAGGCTTATCAGATGGCTGTGTTAAGCATTTGTTATACACAATCAAGCAAGAAATGATTACTCCCACTCAAGGACTGAATCCAATACCAATTGTTTTGTATATCAAGTTATTACTTTGTTATTTTATTTTTTAGAACCAAGAGGAACTCAGTTGAAGGTAACAGATTTCAAGAGTAGAAATTCTATTCAAATACAGTGTGTATTGTTTTTGACAGGCAATAGAATTACTTTACAGGAGTATAGAAATACTTTCAGCATGTCAATCCACAATAGCAAAGGTTAGCATTGGCAATAGATAGACTTTCAGTGCAATAGGATGAGAATGCAATGCAATCCTATGGGAGGAAAACATTTATATGCATCAACAGGTAAGTACACAACTTACTTTTCCAGTCTTCATTGTTTTAGACAAACACGGGGCAAGGTTTAGTTTAAGGTAGATACTGCACCAGCAGCAGCACTGGGGCAGCCGGGTGCAGGCGTCATTGAGCATAATGTTAGTCAATGGAGACTGAGGGCACAGAACAAAGTGCAGATTGCAGGAAGATTCCCCTGGTTTCAGGGCACATGCCCCAGGGGCTAAATCAAGCACAGGGGGGCCCAAGGCAACACCAAGGCAACACCACCAGAGGCACTGGGGTGGCAATTTAACTTCGGGTGCCCGATGCAAACGAATAGAGGATCTCGGTCGCACAAAGAGGCTGAAGGCCAGGAGTTTGGATGAAGGTGACCACCGGCCGGAAAGGTAAGTTAGGATGTTGGGGAAGGTCTGGGCACCGTTGGCACGGTTCCCCAAGGTTTGGGGCTGGGGACGCACAGGTGCCTTTTTGCATCACATTTTCTTCATCGGAGACTGTCATAGTCAGGGGGACCCTTTGAGTTGAGGCTGCAGGCGACGCGTGGAGTCCAGGAGAGATCCAAATCGCTGGGAAGACTTAAATGGGCAGCTGAGCCGCTCATACTCGGGACGTGGGTGTCGGGCTAAGAGTTCGGGGATCCGCAAGAATCCGAATTCCTTGAAGTTGGGGTTTTCTGGACACGGCCGTAGTCTTCTGGAGATCTGATCTATAATTAAGTGTGGTAGTTTCCTGGGGTTCTTGGAAGTCACTGGCCACAGGACAGAGCAGGAGTTGTCTTCTTCACAGGCTCTTCAAGTTGGAGATAGGCCGGGGCTGGGGCCAAGCCAGTTGTCGTCTTCAAGCTTTGCTGCACAGCGTCTTCTTCAACCTCCTCTTTAGGTTGCAGGGATCTGAGCATCAAGGTTGACGGGTGCCCATAAATACTGAATGTAGGGGTGTTTCATGTACTGGCATTTGATAGCCAATGGGCTACTTGACTTTTAGGGTGACTACACCCTTTGAATGTCCCCTCCATTTGGGGAGGGGGCATCCCCTAACCTGATTGGGCAGAATCTCTCTAGTCAAGATGGAGGATTTCCTAAGGAGGGGGGCACCTTAGAAGTGGTCCTAGAAGAGAGCGGACACACCTCTACTGACTACTAATTTTCTCAAAAACCTTACTGCCAAAAGTAGGGCTTGGTTAAAGGGAGGGAGGGGTATCTCCACTAGCTTGAGAGGCCCTGGCCAACATTAAAAAAAGTAAGGAAGCCTTTGAGGCGCACTGTCCTAAATGCTGTTCCTTATTGTGCGCAGGCGAGAAGCAACACTACCCATGCAGGCTTTTGTACCTGACGCACAAGAGCACAAGGGCTCCCACCTCAGGGGGTCAGAAACATGTATGTGTGGCAGAATAGTGCAGACTGGTCAGCTAGACACGAGGGAGGTGGTTGTTTTCAGAGGGTATCCTTAAGATGCCCCGAGTGCATTTTACAATGCATCCATCAGTGCGGGTTTATTGTGCTGAGATGTATGATAACAAACTTCTTTGTGTTTAGTAAAACCATCAGGGAGCTGTGGAGTTCATAATAATAAACTCCCAGCCCATGTACTCAATACAGCTTCACTGCACTTACAATGTCCAAGAATGGCTTATGTATAAAAGAACAAGGGTCACCCTACTCACATGGAACCAGGGTATCAATTATATAACAGGGAACCATATACAACAAGACAATTTATGTATATTCGCTGTTAATGTAAATGCTTAGTCAAGTTGATCAAGAAAAGTGCATGTGTCCCAAGTGAACATAGAACCTACATATCAATTTAGTGACAATTTGTGACATAAAAATATATTTCAAGAATACAAAAAACGACTATAATATAAATGTTCAATAGTTATTCAGAGCCTTCTAGTACATTGGTAGGGGCTGGGGAATGGTTCGTTTTAGTGTGTTGTCGATGGAGGTTCGACCCCACCATCAATAGGGGGTCTCTTCAGGACCTAACAAGGAGGGACACCTGAAAAAATGATATCCAAGTAATCAATAAGTTGGCCCAAAAAGAGAGAATTTACAAGAAAAGCGGTAGTCAATTGAATGATGATCATACCTGAGCAAAGTAATTAAACTGTCAAGGTGTGAGGTGCACACCACGAGGGAGTGTATACTGGGGAAAAAAAGGAGGTACTCACATGGGGCCCAGCCGGGCACTAATTGAGAAAGGGAAAATTGGAATAAGTGAGCCTTAATGTGGTCTGAGGAGAAATAATAGATTAAAATTACATGTAAAAAATTATAACCCGAAGATCTCTAGAGTGCAGAGTCAACAACCTTTGGAAACGGTGCACAAGGGTTCGGTCCCAGCGGTTCAGACAAGAGATACTGGCCTTGCAGAGAGGACAGGTCAGGCCTGGAAAGAGTTGCAGAACCACAACCTGTGTTGCGGAGCCTTTCGAAGTCTGTGGGACGTCAGAAGCAAAGCAGCAGAAAGGTCAGCTTTTTTGCAGTGTTTGAGGATGCAGGGAAGTGACTCTGTTGCCCAAGTTACTTACCTTCGGTAACGATATATCTGTAAGAAACAGTAGTTAATGTTAGATTCCTTACCTTAGAATATCCCCAGGCGTCAGACTGGATCCGGAAAGTTTTGCGTAGCAGTACCCCTTTGCGTCGGTAGGCGTCGTCTGCAGCTCCGCGTCTGTCGTCGGCGTCGTGGTCGCCGGGATGACGAACTTAGACGCCGCCCTTGCGCTTTGACGTGAGTTCTTGTACATAGCTTTCCGCGCCAGGAACACAGAGACAGACACTGGTGCCATGAAACTAGAGTCCTGAAAGGGAATGACCTTAACCCTAGATATCGGTTCGCAGAACGGGGAGGATGGGTGGGGCGGTAAGGAATCTAATACTAACCACTGTTTCTTACAGATCTATCGTTACCCAAGGTAAGTAACTTGTGCATCTGAAAGAAACAGGTTAGTGTTAGATTTCTTACCTTAGAAGAGATACCCCAGCAATACCAACCCCGGTGGTGGGACTGCGAACCAATGATCACACCAGAAACTTCTGGAGAACGGAACGTCCGAAAAAGCTACCTCTCCGGACTTGGCTGTCCAGGCAGTAGTGTCTTGCGAACGTGTGCAGCGAGGCCCACGTAGCTGCATGGCAGATGTCCTGTAAGGGGACTCCTCGACCCAGGGTAGTAGTAGCGACCGTGGCCCGAGTGGATTGGGCACGTACCCCCACAAGAGGCTCCTTTTTAGCCAAAGAATAACAAGCCTTGATGCACAAGACGACCCATCGGGAAATGGTCCGTTTGTGCAACCCCTGTCCCTTCTTAGCGCCCATGTAACCAACAAAGAGTTGGTCATTCACCCGGAACTGGCATGTGCAATCCAGATAGTAGGAGAGCGCACGTTTTGGGTCCAGACGGTGGAGCCTCTCTTCCTCTTTCAAGGGATGCGGAGGCGGAAAGAAGGTGGGCAAGGTGAAGGACTGCCCGATGTGGAAGGCTGTGACTACCTTGGGCAGGAAAGAGGGTCGCATCCGCAACACAACTTTGTCCGGATGGACAGAAAGGAAAGTAGGTTTAGAAGAAAGAGCCTGGAGCTCACTCACTCTTCTGGCAGAGGTGATGGCAACCAGGAATGCAGTCTTGAAAGTAAGGAGACGAAGAGGGCAGTTATGAAGTGGCTCGAAAGGAGCGCACATCAGATAAGTCAGAACAAGGTTCAAGTCCCACTGAGGCATCATGAAAGGAACAGGAGGAAACATATGAGTGATGCCCTTCAAGAACCTATTTACAACTGGGGACTTGAACAAAGAGGGCTGATCAGGGAGCCTGAAGAAGGCGGAAATGGCAGGGAGGTAGCCCTTTAGAGTGCCCAGACCAGAGCCCTGCTGGCAAGAGACAGAAGAAAGAGGAGAACCTCAGAAAGAGGGGCAGAGAGTGGATCCACAGCCTTTGCTGTGCACCATGCCACAAATTTGTTCCACCTGCAGGCGTATACCGATTTTGTGGAGGGACGCCTGGCTGCCAGAATCGCATCACAGACTTCAGGAGGCAAGTCAAATGGCCTCAACTGTCGCCGCTCAATCTCCACGCATGGAGGTGGAGGCTGGACAGGTTAGGGTGGAGGACCATCCCCTGCTGCTGCGACAGAAGGTCCTCTTGAAGAGGCAGACGAATAGGGAGATCGACTGACATGCTGAGTAGCTCGGGATACCAGTATCTTCGTGCCCAGTCCGGAGTCACAAGGATGACCTGGGCCCGGTCACGCCTGATCTTCAGCACTCTGGGCAGAAGTGGTATAGGCGGAAAGGCGTACAACAGACCGCAACTCCACTCGTGACGAAAGGCGTCTTCGAGCGAGTGCCGCCTTGGAAATTCCAACGGGCAGAACTGATGACATTGCACGTTCTCTTCTGTGGCGAATAGATCTAATCAAGGCTCTCCCCACTGCTGAAAGATACCTTGCGCCACATCCGAGTTCAGACGCCATTCGTGATTCATCATGCACCGACGGCTGAGTTCATCCGCCCTGGCGTTCAGGGAACTTGCCAGGTGTTAAACCACCAGGGTCACGCCCTGATGTTCCGGCCACTGCCAGAGGCGCAGAGCCTCCTGGCATAGGGTCCACGACCCCACCCGCCCTGTTTTTTGGATTACCACATGGCGGTGGTGTTGTCTGTGAACACCAGCACTACACTCCCCCGGACAGAGGGGAGGAATGCCTTCAGCGCATGCCGGATAGCCCGCAGCTCCAGAAGGTTGATGTGGAGCCGGGACTACGCCAGAGACTAGAGGCCTCTGATCTCTGCCTCTCCCATGTGACCCCCCCAGCCCTGGAGGGACGCGTCCGTCACAACTACATGCTCTGGTCGGGAGAGGGATCTGCCGCTGACCCAATCGCGGTCCGTGAGCCATCACTGCAACTGTCTTGCAGTGCCCTCTGAGATCTAGACATGGTCGGACAAGTCGCCCTGATGCTGGGCCCACTGAAACTTCAGGTCCTACTGCAGAGCCCGCATCCGCCACCTGGCGTGATGCACCAGAAGGATGCAGGAGGCCATCTACCCCAGCAGCCGCAGCGTCAACCTGACCGAGACTCGGGATAACGGCTGAAAGATGGGAATCAGAGCCTGAATACCCGAACCCGCTGTACGGGAGGATTAACCCGAAACAGCGCCGAGTCTAGAACAGCTCCGATGAAGAGGAGCTTCTGAGACGGACACAGGTGCGACTTCGGCACATTGATGGAGAACCCAAGCAGGTGCAGGAGGTCGGCGTTGTTTGGAGGTGGCTGACGACTGTCTGGGGCGAGCCCGCCTTCAACAACCAGTCGTCGAGGTAGGGGAAGACTAAAACCCCTAACCTGCGCAGATGAGCTGTGACCACTGCCATCACTTTCGTGAACACCCGTGGGGCGCTGGTAAGGCCGAAGGGGAGCACAGTAAACAGAAGGTGCTCGTGGCCTACCGTGAACCGCAGGTAACGCCGGTGGGCCTGCAGGACGGGGATGAAATGCGTTACTTACCTGTAACAGCAGTTATCCAGTATTGGTGTCTTTCATAGATTCACATGCCTGAATCATTCCCCGTCGCTGAGACGGGAGCCTCCGGTACATAAAAAAGTAATGTCCTAAGGACATACATAGAGAATATAGGCCTAAGGGCCTCCCCTTTTGGGGCCTTTCCACGTCCTTATGTAAAAGGACCGAACTCTCATCGTTAGCCAATCAGCTCCGACCTCCTTCTAGAACCTTCCCGGGAGGAGCCTCCGTCCCTCAGATTTTCGTACGCACCCAGCTAGGGTGTCGCAATGTAGACATAGAGGTACGTGAGTCCTTACCGGGGAGGCGGGAGGGTTGCATGTGAATCTATGAAAGACACCAATACTGGATAACTGCTGTTACAGGTAAGTAACGCATTTCTTATCCAGTATTTGGGTGTCTTTCATAGATTCACATGCCTGAATCAGAGTAGCCAGCAGTTATACATGCATAGTGGTAAAGCACATTCTCACATCTAGCAGGCCTGCATAGATTACAGACAACATGAGAGAAACATGGTAATATACAGTCATGCATATAGCAGAGAAAACCATGAAGAATGTGCATACCTGGATGGCGGGACGAGGTAAGGCTCACCTTATTGGAAGAGATGGCGCAGCACCGCTTGTCCCACTGCAGCGTCCTTCTGCAGTTCGATGTCCAGGCAGTAGTGCTTGGAAAAGGTATGCGGGGACTTCCATGTCGCCGCTCGGCAGATGTCCAGGATCGTCACTCCAGCGAAGAGCGCTGTTGACGTTGACATCGCTCTGGTCGAGTGGGCAGCCACTCGGCCTGTCAAAGGTCGTCCGGCCTGATCATGGCAGAAAGCAATTGCTGAAGAAATCCAGCGTGAGATGCTCTGTTTTGTCAAGGGCAGCCCCATTCTCGGGTTGCTGTAGGCTACAAAGAGTTGAGAAGACTTCCTGACGTCTTTGGTCCTGTCCAAGTAGAATTTGAGACACCTTTTAATGTCCAGGGAATGCAGCGCCCTTTCCGCTGCCGTGGAAGGGTCCGGAAAGAATGACTTGAGGACAATTGGTTCGTTCAGATGAAAGTCTGACGGCACTTTAGGAATGAATTTAGGGTTGGGCCTGAGTACCACTCGGTCGTGCCTGAATTGGAGATACGGTTCCTGAATGGACAGCGCCTGAAGTTCGCTGACCCTTCTGGCCGACGTCAGGGCTAGCAGGAGAGCCGTTTTCCAGGAAAGATGCTTGAGCGATGCCCGGTGTATGGGCTCGAATGGGTGTTTCATCAATTGGTTTAGCACCAAGTTCAACTGCCAGGTTGGAGGAACTTTCCGAGGCCTCGGAAAGGATCTGTAAAGTCCTTTTAGAAATTGTTTCACCAGTCGACTGGACCAGAGGGAGGGTCCCGATGGGGTCCTGGTGAACCTAGAAATCGCAGCCAGATGAACCTTAATGGAGGCGTGAGCCAGCCCCGATTGAGCCAGGTGCAGTAGGTATGGTAGCAGCTGTACTGGGGTGACCCGGAGCGGGTGTAAGTCGTGTTCCGAACACCACACGCAGAACCTCTTCCACTTCAGCGAGTAGGTCTTGGTCGTGCTGCTCGCTCTCGCCTTGGCCAGTACTGCCCTGCAGTCCTGCGGTATGTCTAGCTCCCCGAACTCAAGGTGCTCAGGAGCCAAGCCGACAAGTTGAGCGAACGGAGGTTCGGGTGGTGTACCTGGCCTCCGGACATTGTCAAGAGGTTCGGGAGTTGTCGCAGGTGAATCGGGGGCCTGGTGGATAGGCGAAGAAGATCCGAGAACCAATGTTGTCTCGGCCAGTACGGAGCAATCAGTATCAGCGTGCACGGTTCCGTCCTCATCTTCCGGAGGAGCCTCGGTATCATCGGGAACGGCGGAAAAGCGTACGCAAACACGCTGGACCAGCCGATGGAAAAAGCATTTCCCAGCGACCCCCGTTGGGGATGCCAGCTTGCGTAGCTTCGGCATTTGGTGTTCTCTTCCGTCGCGAAGAGATCGATCCTCGGGGTGCCCCATTGTGAGAAGACGTGGGCCACCGTGTCGCCGTTAAGCTCCCATTCGTGGGAGAGAGAGGTCTGCCTGCTGAGGGCGTCCGCGATAGTGTTCTCCTTCCCTGGAACGTACTCCACCTTGAGGGAGAGGCCGTGCGCCACCAACCAGTTCCAGATTTTTTGCGATTCTCGTGAGAGAGAGAGAGATCGCGTTCCCCCTTGTTTGTTCAGGTAGTGCATCGTCGTGGTGTTGTCTGTTTTGACGAGCACAGGGGAAGAGCCGATGCGTGGCAGGAAGGCCTGTAGAGCCAGGTACACTGCCCTCAGTTCCAGGAGGTTGATGTGTAGTTGTGTTTCCTGGGTGTCCCACTTGCCGCTGACTCGAAGGTCTAACAGTACTGCGCCCCAGCCTTCCAGTGAGGCATCGGTCGTGATGACCAGTGGTGCCGGCGGCAGGAGGAACGGCAATCCGGCCGTCAGGTGAGTCCTGTTTCTCCACCACAGCAGGGCCTTTATGATGGCCGGCGTGATTGTGAGAATGTCGTCGAATGAGCCTGAACACTGTTTCCATTGTCTCGCCAACGCTTCCTGTAGGGGGCGCATGCGGAGCCTGCAGTGCGGTACGAGGAGAATGCATGAAGACATCATCCCTAGCAAGGAGGTGAACGTCCGGACCTTGATGCGAGGCTTCTCGGCCACCGCCGCGGCCAGAGACAGTACTTTGCAGATCCTGTCCTCTGAGGGGAAAGCCTTCGCATGCTCCGTGTCCAGGGTTGCCCCTAGGAAGGTGATCCTCGTTGACGGAGTAGTGCATGATTTTTTGAGGTTGATCGTCAGACCCAGCTGTTGGAAAAGAGCGCTGCAGGCGTTGAAGGAAGCCAGCGCGTCCTCCGGGGAAGGAGCCTTCACCAGCCAGTCGTCCAGGTAGGGGAACACCTGGTGACCCCTTTGTCGCAGGAAGGCAGCCACGGGCGCCAAGCACTTTGTGAAGATACGTGGGGCAGATTTGAGGCCAAACGGCAAGACCTTGAACTGGTAATGTCTGCCCGCTATTTCGAACCTTAGGTATTTCCTGTGCCTGACGAGGATGGGGACATGGTAGTAGGCGTCCTGTAAGTCTAGGGAGACCATCGAGTCGCCTCTTTCCAGTGCACCCAGGATCTCCTGGATTGTGACCATCCGGAAGGATTGACTCCGTAGGAAGGCGTTGAGCGCCCGGAGGTCTAAGATCGGCCTCCACTTGTCCCCTTTCTGTTGGACCAGGAAGAAGTGGGAATAAAAACCCTTCCCTTTCTGGGAGTCCGGGACCTTTTCGATGGCTCCTTTGACCAACATGGCAGCGACTTCCTGGAGAAGGAGGTGCAGGTGTCTGTGAGTACGCTTCAGTGGAGGGGTGTTGGGGGGGGTGTTGACCAGTTCGAGGGAATGTCCAAATTGAATTATTTGTAGTACCCACCGATCCGTAGTGATTTTTCGCCAATTGTGGAGGAAGTGGGTCAGTTTTCCCCCAATTCGAAAGGATTGAGACGGTGGTGGGACTGGCCGGAGTAAGTGGTCACTGGCGGCCGCCAGCGCCCTTCTTGGCGGGTTTGCCTCTGAAGGACGATTTCCCGTAGGATGACTGTCGGGACTGTTGTTTCTGTTGGGGTTGGTTCCTGTTGCCATAGGAATAGGACGACCGATTTTGGTAGGAGCCTCTGTAGGAGTACTGACCTCTGGAGCGGCCTCCCCGAAAGGATTGGTTCCGGGACTGGAGGGAGCCCAGAGCCCTCGCCGTGTCGGTGTCTTTTTTGATGGCCTGGAGTGCCTCGTCTATCTTCTCCCCAAAGAGGAATTGCCCATCGAACGGCATATCCAGTACCTTAGATTGGACCTCCTGCCGAAAAGACGTCGCCTTGAGCCAGCCCTGGCGGCGGAGCACGGCAGCCCCTGCCAACTGGCGGAATCCCGTCATGGCTGCGTCGATGGCGCAGTCGATAATTTCAGCCGCGGAGTTTTGTCCTTCCGCCAGAAGAGCTTTCACCTCGTCCTGGACCGTGGCCGGCAGGCCTTGCAGGTAGGGAGCTATGTCTTCCCATAGCTGGCGGTTGTATCGGCCCAGGAGGGCGATGGAGTTTGCCACCTTGATGGACATGGCGGATGTGGTGGAGAACCTCTTGCCTATGGTGTCCAGCTTCCTTCCTTCCTTGTCCGGGGGCGCGGACAGCGGCGAGGAGGGGTTTCGGGATTGTTTTTGGGCCGCCTGAGTGACAACCGAGTCCGGTTTGGGGTGGCCGGTCAGGCAGGCAGGTGCGGAGTTCGGGGCCTTATATTTTTTGTCTAGGCGCGGAACCACCGCCGGCACCGAGGCAGGCGTGAGCATCAGCTTCTTGCCCTGTTCCCATAGAAAGTCTATCAGAGGAATAGACTTGGTCGATTTCTGTGTGTGCTCCTTGAAATCATGGAGGAAGCATTCCGTTTCCGCGGATTCCACCGCCATGTGGAACCTCCTTGCAGCTCTGTCCACCAGTTTGTGGAAACCTCCCACGTCCGCTGCTTCAGAGTGGCGTGGTCTCGGGGATGCCGGGGTAGACGAATGGTGTGATGACGCAGCATCGGCATCGTCGTCTCTGTGGTCCGAGGCGACGTCTTGCACCTCGCCTTCCTCTAAGTCCGTGTCATCCTCCTCGCTTTCCGATGAATCCTCCGCCTGTGTTTGCGGTCGGAGTTGGCTCCGAGGACGGGCCGGGGGAGCGGAAGGGTGCGAGGCCGACGGTTGCGCTTGGGTGACCGGAACCTGGGCACCGCTGTCTGCGTCCGGGAACCTTCGTTTATAGTCCTGCACCAGGGATTTCAAATCGTTGACCAGAGACAGTGGCAAACAGATCATCGGGGTTTTCACCGTGTCTACGGTCAGGGAGCTGCCTTGATACGACACTCCGTCCCGGATCTCTTGGACGTCCTGGTGTTCTTCGTGAACCTCCTGTTCTTCGTCCGACTCCTCACTCTGTAGTGTGTCCTGTTCTTCCTCGGGTGCCAACTCCACCGTTGGGAGAACCGAGGGCGTTGGACTCGAGTGAATAGAGACTTCGACCAATCTCGATTCTTTCCAAGATGGCGCCGGGGTCTCTTCCGACGACGTGCGTGAAGATGGCGCTCCCGCCAAGCGTGCCGGTGATTTGGGCACCTCCGTCAGGGTTAATGGTACCAAGTTTTGCGGGGATAAGGGTTTCGCCGCCTTACTGATGTTAGGGTCGTGGACCTGGGCTATCTTTGTCGAAGGTGTGGTTCTTGAACTTGACTTCGACTGTTTAGGAGACGAACTTGACTTCGATGGCTTGGGTGACGAGCCTTCGGTATGAGGTGTTTTCGGTGAAGGCGTACCTGAAGATTTAGACCTCTTAGGTGACGAAGAGGCGGCCCTCGTATTGGATGAAGGTTTCAGAGGAATGGTCGAGGAGACCGGTGCGCCTGAGGACGCAGTGGTGGTCGTCGTGGTCGCCGTGGAGGGCGATGAGGCCGTAGTAGTCGACACAGTGGTCGTAATTGAGGTGGTCCGCTTAGTAGATGGAGCGGGCTTCTTGAACCTCTGGCCATCCTTAACAGACACGGAGGAGGTGGTGGAGCGTGCCTCCGAAGGCTTCCTGTGCGCCTTCTTAGGAGGAGTGTCTGTCTCTCCAGGGGACTGCACCCTGGGTCTCTTCTTGGAGACTTTGGAGGTCGCGGAGACACTACCCTCGGAAGATTCCAGAGTGTCTCGGACCTTAAGCCTGTCGAGCCATTCGCGAAGGCGAGTTTCCCTTTCCTTAACCGTCTTCTTTGGGAAGGCTCTACACACCCTACACTTGTCAGTGACGTGGTCAGGGTACAGGCAATATAAGCACAGGTCGTGCTTGTCCTCCGCTTGAATCCGCTGCTTGCCGCAGGAGGAGCAGGCCCTCAGGGCTTTCTTCTGTGAGTCCGCCATGGACGAAGTTTTCTTATTAGATTCCGACATGTAGTCGATGCTAGGATGAAATCCTTTTCGTACAAAGTGAACTTCGGTGAAGTTTGAGACTTCGAATTTTGGAAACCTGAAGAGCTCAGGTTGGAGACTCCCTAGCACAACGTGCGGTAGAAAAATCTGAGGGACGGAGGCTCCTCCCGGGAAGGTTCTAGAAGGAGGTCGGAGCTGATTGGCTAACGATGAGAGTTCGGTCCTTTTACATAAGGACGTGGAAAGGCCCCAAAAGGGGAGGCCCTTAGGCCTATATTCTCTATGTATGTCCTTAGGACATTACTTTTTTATGTACCGGAGGCTCCCGTCTCAGCGACGGGGAATGATTCAGGCATGTGAATCTATGAAAGACACCCAAATACTGGATAAGTGAAAATATGCGTCCTGCAAGTCCAACGCTACCATTCAGTCTAAGGCATCTTGAACTTCTCCTTCCGGAGGAAGCCGTTGACGTTCCCTAGGTCCAAGATAGGGCGTAAGCCCCCTTTGCCCTTCTTGGGAACCAGAAAGTAGTGGGAGTAACAACCACACCCTACTTCTGGCCCAGGAACGCGCTTGATGGCCCACTTGGCCAAGAGGGCCGTAACGTCCTCTTGCAGAAGTTGCAAGTGATCCCCCGACACGCGGTGGTACTGCGGCGGCATGGTTGGAGGGGTCGCCTCGATGGGGAGGGAGTAGCCCCTTCGGACGATTTGCAGCACCCACCTGTCCGATGTGATGGATAACCAGTGGAGGAGGTGATGGCAAATCCTGCCCCCCACTGGCGTCGAATGGGCCTGAAAGCTTGGACTAGGAAGGCTTTGAGGCGGATGCTGCGGGGGTGGATGTGGACTGGTAGCGCCGTTTTCTCCTGTTACCGCCGCAACGGTAGCCACGCCAGCCGCCGCGCTGAATGGTAGTCTGCGGCCCCTGGCTGGCAGGATGTGTGGGGGCGCCCCTCCCGTGGCCATGAAAGGAGCGCTGGGCAGAAGTTTGCTGATGCGGGCCGACAGGCCCAAGGACTTGGCCGTAGCCCTGGAGTACTTAAAGCGTTCCAGCGCACTATCTGCCTTGCCACCGAAGAGGTGGCTGCCATCAAACGGCATGTCCATAAGGGTGTTTTGGACATCGGCCGAGAAGTTGGCGGACCTCAGCCAGGCGAGGCGGCGAACCGCCACAGACGTGGAAATCGCTCCTCCCAGCGAGTCCATGGTATCCAGTCCACACCGTATTGAATACCGTGCTGCGTCTCTTCCCTCCGCGAGGGCTTGAGCGAGCTTCGCCGGGGCCCCCTTCGGGCACTCAGGCAGCACTTCCGCGACCGTATCACACAGAGAGTGGGTGTAACGGCCCAAGAGGCACTCTGTGATGACTGACCGCAATCCCAAACTAAGGGAGGAAAACATCTTCTTTCCGAATTGCTCATACCTCTTGGATTCCTGATCCGGTGGTGCAGTCTGGAATGTGGATTGGGAAGTAGAGGCATGGATAACCAGGCTCTCAGGGGTGGGATGGGTGGACAAGAAACTAGGGTCGCCCGGAGCTGGGCGGTGGCGCCTAGCGACGTTCCAATCTACAGGGGGACCTTTAGCTGGCCTGGACCAGGTGCCCAACAAGACAGCCTCATTAAACGGCAGCTGAGGCTCTGGAGAGATTACCTGCGGTTTAAGGACCTCTGTGAGGATGTTAGACCTCACCTTTGTGACGGGGAGCTCAAGAGCCAAGGCATTGGCTGCCCTCATCAGCACCACACTATAAGCTGCCCCCTGCTCCGTAGCCACAGTAGGAGGGGAGACAAAACCAGTGTCTGGGGAGGTATCCAGGCCACTGGCTTCCCCTAGTTTCTATGTCCAGTCCTAAAATGACTGGCACTCATGTCTTCCACGTCCTGAAAATCAGGTGTAGATGATGGACCCAGATCGAAGAACTCTGCTTCGGCCGGCGCCGAATGCGGCGTCTAGCAACGTCGCGCCGACGCCGGATCCGAAGCGAGGAGTGGACCAGGGACACCCTAGGGGCCGATGCCGGCGGGGTCGTAAGGTCAACCAGCGGCGACCTAGATCCAGAACCGGATCCAGCGGGACCTTGCGACGTCAGGACCGAAGTCGTCGCCGGGGCCGAAGCACCCGGCCCGCTTGGACTCCCAGTCGGGGCCGCTTGGCCTGAAGGCGCCACGGAACCCGACTGAGGAGAGAGCGACCTCATGGCCATAAGGAAGGCATTGATCTCCGGCGTCGCGTTCTGCCCAGGGACCGCTGGGTATGAAGCAGGGCGTGACGCTTGGAGCCGCTTGGGCGGTGTCCCCCGAACCCCCCGCCGCATCGGCGAGCGTTTGGGGGGTGGGGGTGGGGGGGGGGTTTCAGAAGTGCGATGTTGCCTCTTCGACTTCTTGTGCCTCTTACCTGAGGACTTGGAGCCCGACGAGTGGTATCGACTCGCCGAGCTGTGACGACTCAGGCCCCGCGACCGGTCCCTCGACCTACTTCCGGAACGGGACCTCGAACGGCGCGGGCGGGGCTGACTGCCGGAGCTCGAGGCGCTTAATGGACCGCTCCCGCCTAGCCTTCGACGTCAAGGCCCGACAGTTGGGCCACAACTTGTCATCGTGGTCGGACCCCAGGCAATGTAGGCACAGGCAATGGGGGTCAGTAACCAACATCAGTCGGTTGCAGTCGGCACAGGGCTTGAACCCGGGCATCCCTACCGGCACAGATGGGAGTCATGCGACTCAAAACGGATCCAAAAAGCTTAGTCAAAAAGTGACTGAAGGGAACCACTTTCTCTGGACCTGCTGGCATGGAAAAAAGAAGAACGGACGTCAGCTCGCGAGGGTGGCGTCTAAGTACTCCACCAACGTCAGCCCGGCACCGACGACGGACGCGGAGCCACAGACGACTCCTACCGACGCGCAGGGGTACTGCTATGCAAAATTTTAAGGATCCAGTCTGCCGCCTGCGGATATTCTAAGGTAAGGAATCTAATACGAACATGTTTCTTTCAGATAGACAGATTCCCCTCATGCTGCGCCCACTGAACTTCATGTCCTACCACTGATGCCATCTGGCATGCATTATTATTATTATTATTTATTTTTATAAAGCGCGTAGTCACCCGGAGGTATCCCAGCGCTAAAAAATCCTATCTCCTAAGTACAGTGGGACAAGGGAGGGAGAGAAGGAAAAAAAGGACGGGGGGCGGAACGGAAGAGCAGGGTAAGGGCCAAGAGTGATTCACTGTGGAAAGAGGTGGGTTTTGAGCTGTTTCCTAAAGCGGAGGTATTGAGGTTCGAGGCGCAGAACTCGGGGTAGTGTGTTCCAGAGTCGTGCAGTCTGGACTGAGAAACGCCTTCCTCCAGATCGGGCTCTCTCCTGTCAGATGTAGGAGGTTAGAGGCTAAAGAACAAGTTACTTACCTTCGATAAGGAAAATGCTACTTACCAGTATGCATCTGTTCTTGGCATGTAGAGCTGCAGATTCGTACACTTTTGCAATAGATCGCCACCTGGTGTTGGGCTTGGACGATTGCAGGTTGTTTGTCTTTTTTTTAATTTCTGTAATTTTTTATTGAAAAAAAAGATATATTTACATGGAGCACAAAATATACATGGGAGGAAGAGAAGAAAACGAGGGGGGAAAAAAGGAGAAAAAAAAGAAACGCCTGGGGGGGTGGGGGGTGGTTCCACCTCGCTTTCAGCTTTTCAGTCTTATTGGTGTTAGTCCGGCCGCAAGTCGTTCGAACTCGGCCTTGTCGCTTGGGTCCTCCTTCCCCTTGTCCTGAATCGATTGTCACTCTTAAACCCTCCCCCCGACCGTGGACAGGAAAGATAGAGAGAGAAAGGAGCGGCACAGGTTTTCGGTGTTTGCACTATCAAGTGGGCTGGATATTTGGCACCTGTCGGCTTGGGTGTCTGGCTGTACTGCCTATGGGGGTTTGTGCGATGATAGGTAGTTGTCTAGGGACTCCCACATATTTGACTGCCTGTGTGTTTTTGGTGAGTGTATCGCTGTAATGGTGTCCGCCCCTCTTAGGAATGTGACCCAGTTGAGCCATGCTCTGGGCGTGGCTTTCCCTGTGTCTTTCCAGTTATTCAGAACTGTTTTGACTGCCGCTGTCAGCAGTAAGTCAATGAGGTCTCGGTCTTCTTTGGTTGTGATTGAGGGAGGCGTGAACCCCAGTGCTAGGCTGTGAAAGTCTAGTTGTATGGCGTCCCCTGTGATGACGTTTATCAGTGTTTCGATTATGTTCCAGAACTTTCTAACCTTGGTGCAATGAAAGAGTAGGTGTGCGAGATACCCCCTTTGTTTGTTGCAGTTCCAGCAGGAATCACTGTCGCGGATTCCCACGGAGGCTAGGCGGGCGGGGGTGAAGCAGGTTGTTGTCTTCTTGGAAGAAGTCTTTGTAGTCACAAGATCAGTGACTCCTCCCTTGGACAATACTGCGCATGGTCATCGACTTCATCCTCAAGATTGTTTTTCGCCATGATGGGAAATGATGGAGTTAGTAGAAGTAAAGAAAAAGGATGTCCATGCGTGTGCATCTAAGTAAGATGAGTACTGGAACGGATACAAGTCCCAGGGAGGCAGGAGGGCGTGAACGAATCTGCAGCTCTACATGCCAAGAACAGATGCATACTGGTAAGTAGCATTTTCCGTTTGAGGCAAATGAGCTGCAGATCGTACTCTTTTGCAACGATTGTGCAGCAGTGTCTCCCCTAGCGGTGGCCGCTTGTATCCGCTGCAGCATTCTGAAACAGTGTTCTAAGGACAGCTTGGCCTACTGCAGCTTGCTGCTTGGTTTGCACATTAACACAATAGTGTTTAGTGAAGGTGTGTATTGTAGACCATGTTGCTGCCTTGCATATGTCCTCTAGTGGTATATTTCCTAAAAAAGCCATAGAGGCTCCTAGTTTGCGAGTGGAGTGCGCTCTAGGAGGCACCGTTAGTGTACGTTTAGCTTTTTTGATAGCATATTTGTATACACTTTACAATCCATCTGGCAATTCCTCCCTTAGAGATGGGGTTGCATTTGTGTGTGTGTGTGTGTGTGTGTGTGGGGGTGGGGGGGAGAGAAAGATACAAATAGTTGTTTTGTCTTTCTGAAGGATTTCGTCCTGTCTGTGTAGTATAACATGGCTCTTCTAACATCTAAGGTGTGTAAAGCCCTTTCTGCAATAGAATCCGGGTTATGCAAAAACACAGGTAGCTCTACTGATTGGTTAAGGTGAAAAGGAGTAATAACTTTTGGCAGGAATTTTGGATTAGGCCTAAGAACCACTTTGTTAGGATGTATCTGAAAAAATGGTTCTTGTATTGTGAATGCTTGTATTTCACTAACTCTTCTGAGAGAGGTGATGGCAACAAGGAAAGCAGTTTTCCATGTTAGGAATTGCAATTCACACTTGTGTAAAGGCTCGAAAGGGGGTCCCATAAGTCTTGTAAGGACTACGTTTAGGTTCCATACTGGAGCAGGTGGTAACCTAGGTGGGATTATTCGTTTTAATCCTCCATAAATGTTTTGATTGCAGGTACTCTGAAGAGAGATAGAAGTTGTCTATTCTGTAAATAGGCTGCAATTGCTGCCAGATACAGGCGTATGGAAGAATAAGCTAAATTGGACCTTTGTAGGTGTCGAAGGTAGCAAATAATATTTTGGATGAAAACATCCAGGGGATCAATGTGATTATTGTTACAATATATTGCAAATCTTTTCCACTTAGCAGCATAACATGCTCTGGTAGTGGGTCTTCTAGCTTCTTTAATTATTTTCATACAGTCTGGTGGTAGGTTTAAGTAACCAAACTCTAAGACTTCAGGAGCCAGATTGCCAAATTCATTTGGCTTGGTTCTGGGCGTCTTATTTCTCCATGGTTCTGTGTTAACAGGGAGGGCGTGAGCCGTAATTTATGATGTGGAACCAGTGAGAGATCTAGTAGTGTGGTGAACCACGGCTGACGTGCCCATGTGGAAGCTACTAGTATTAGTTTGAGAGATTGTTGTCTGAGTTTGTGCACTACTAGTGGAATGAGTGGGAGAGGCGGAAGAGCGTACGCAAATCTGCCTGACCAGTTCATCCATATCGCATTCCCCTCCGACTGTGGGTGTGGAAACCTGGCGGCGAAGGTTGGGCTTTTTCGTGGCTGGCAAACATCTATCTGTGGATGCCCCCGCATTTGGAAGAATGGTTGAAGAACTTGTGGATGTATCTCCCATTCGTGAATCTGTTGTGACTGTCGACTCAACAGATCTGCTATCGGATTGTGAATTCCTGGAAGGTGTTCTACTGTCAGGTGTATGTTTCGAGGAATGGCCAATCTCCAAATGTTCTGCGCAAGCTGGTAGTTATGGATTCCTTACCTTAGAATTACCCCCAGGCATCAGACTGGATCCGGAGAATATTTTTTAAGAAGTACCCCTGTGCGTCGGTAGGTGGCGTTGGTCGACTCTGCGTTTGTCATTGCCGTCGAGATCGCTGGAATGATATTCACTTAGACACCGCCCCTGCGTGACGTCAGTTCTTTACACAACATTCCACGCCGGAAGCGAAGAGCCATGCAAGACACTGACCACTGGTGCACAGAACTAGGGCCCTGAAAGGAAGTCCTTAACCCTAGAAGTCAGTTCGCAGAACGGGGAGGACGGGTGGGGCGGTAAGGAATCTACAACTAATTTGTGTTTCTTACAGATATATCGTTACCAAAGGTAAGTAACTTGTTCATCTGAAAGAAACAGTTAGGTATCGATTCCTTACCTTAGAATAGATACCCCAGCAAAACCAACTCCGGAGGTGGGTCTGTGAACCAAGTTCACACTAGAAAGTCCTGGAGACAAGGGACTTGGCTGTCCAGGCAGTAGTGTTTGTTGAACTTGTGCAGCGATGCCCACATAGCTGCCTGACAGATGTCATTTAGGGGGACTCCCAGTCCCAAAGCAATAGTAGCTGCCATTGCCCTGGTTGAATGGGCGCACAGTCCCACTAGAGGCTCCTTCTTGGCCAAAGAATAGCAGGCTTTGATGCACAGAACGACCCAACTGGAGATGGTCCGCTTGTGCACGTCTCGACTTTTCTTAGCACCCACATAATCAACAAAGAGCTGGTCGTCCACCCAGAATTTTTTGGTGCAATCCAAATAGAAAGAAAGCGCTTGTTTTGGATCCAGACGGTGGAGCCTCTCTTCCTCTTTTGAAGGATGCGGAGGTGGAAAGAAGCTGGGCAAAGTGATGAGTTGGCAAATGTGGAAAGAAGTAACCACCTTGGGAAGAAATGAAGGCCTAGTTCTGAGGACGACCTGGTCCGGATGGACAGCCCGAAAGGGAGGCTTGGAAGAAAGAGCTATGTCAGAAGCAAGCTCAATTCCCACTGGGGCATTACGAAGGTAACAGGAGGAAAAAGAAGAGTAATGCCCTGAAGATATCTATTTACAACAGGGGAATTGAAAAGAGAAGGCTGATCAGGGAGCCTGAGGAAGGCTGAAATGGCAGAGAAGTAGCCATTAAGAGTGCCCAGAGCACTGCTGGGGCAAAGACAGGAGGAACAAGAGAACCTCAGAAAGAGGGGCAGAAAGGTGATCCACAGCTTTTGCTATGCACCATGCCATAAGTACGAGTTACTTACCTTCGGTACGATGTATCTGGTAGGGACTATTCTAGCAGCAGATTCATTAACGTAGGATTATCCCCTGGCGTAAGACTGGATCCGTAAAATGTTCTTTGTCACAGCATCTCTTCCTGCCGAGGGCTGTACCAAGTGACTTCCCACTGACGTCGTCCGCAGGCGTGACGTCAGCAAGGTCACATAAGCCGCACCCCGGCGCGCAGACGTCAGTTTTCTTGGGAGAATTTTATGCGCCACAACACGGAGCCATCACAAACAAAAACTGTGAGAATATGGGAACAGTGTGCGAAAAAAATCAGATAAACAGAAAGGGAAGAAACAAATGGTGAGGACCAGCACCAACCGGGGGACTGCCAGGCACTCTAGCACCAAAAGCCATAGAAGGGAAGAGCAGAGCACAGCTACTGCGAATCAACCCTGCAAGCAAATACAACAGCCTCCCTGGACAGAAAGCATGTGAAAAATGTCAACACACGAAAGAGGCCTGCAACCCCAGCCCATAAACAGTGAGGGACAACAAGGCCAGAATAAAAAAGCAATGACAATTTAACCCCAAAGCAAAACCAGCAAGGAGAGGCGCATCCTGTGCAAGGAGCTATGGGCTGGGCACAGCCAAGAGACCCCAACTCAGAGGACTGCAGAGGAGTCAGAAATTTCAAGCAATGAAAAAGGAGAAGAGCATGAGTAGGCCCCACACTGGAAGACCAGGGAACACTGAAGCACTCATGAACCCACCAACCAATCACCAGATAGGAAGGAGTGGATCAAATAAACAGAACTAGCATCCCACTAGGGAGAAAGAGAAAGAGGGTGCTCGCAGAAGACAAAACCACCTAGAGGCAGGCGAGTGCATAAGACCAAGCTGAAGGTCCTTGCAGAACGGGGGGGGGGGGGGGGGGGAAGGGCGGGTTGTGAAGGAATCTGCGGCTAGAATCTTCTCTACCAGATACATCGTTACTGAAGGTAAGTAACTTGTACATCTGATGGAGACTACTAGCTGCAGATTCCTTAACGTAGAAGAAATGCGTTACTTACCTGTAACAGCAGTTATCCAGTATTGGTGTCTTTCATAGATTCACATGCCTGAATCATTCCCCGTCGTCGAGGCGGGAGCCTCCGGTAAATAAAAAAGTAATGTCCATAGACATACATAGAGAGAAAGGGTCCAAGGGTCTCCCCTTAGCAGCCTTTCCTTGTCCTTATGTAAAAAGGACCAAACTGACCTAGTCAGCCAATCAGCTCCGACCTCCCTCTAGAACCTTCCTGGGAGGAGCCTCAGTCCCTCAGATTTTCGTACGCACCCAGCTAGGTTTGGCGTAATATAGTTCCGAGAGGGAGGTGAGTCCTTCCCGGGGAGGCGGGAGGGTTGCATGTGAATCTATGAAAGACACCAATACTGGATAACTGCTGTTACAGGTAAGTAACGCATTTCTTATCCAGTATTAGGGGTGTCTTTCATAGATTCACATGCCTGAATCAGAGTAGCTAGCAATCACAGTAGCACATTTGTAAAACAGAGTTGCTCTGCCGTCATAGTAGATAATGCATATAATATCATACAATAAAGAGACAGCTTAGATATAATATCATCAGAGCAATAATGTGCATACCTGGAAGGCGGGATGTAGGAAGGCTCACCTTACTGAAAGAGATGGCGAAGCACCGCCTGGCCCACTGCCGCATCCTTCTGGAGTTCGATATCCAGGCAGTAGTGTCTGGAGAAAGTATGCGGTGACTTCCAGGTCGCCGCCCTGCAGATGTCCAGGATTGGCACTCCTGCAAACAGCGCCGCTGACGTGGACATCGCCCTGGTGGAATGAGCGGTAACATGATCATTCAGAGGCCGGCCGGCCTGTTCGTGGCAGAAGGAAATCGCCGAGGAGATCCATCTGGATATGCTTTGCTTCGTGAGTGGTAGGCCCATTCTTGGCCTGCTGTATGCCACGAACAGCTGTGAGGATTTCCTTAGATCCTTAGTCTTCTCCAGGTAGAACTTCAGGCACCTCATAAGGTCCAAAGAATGCAGTGACCTTTCCGCTGCTGTGGAAGGGTTGGCGAAGAAAGACCTAAGGACCAAAGGTTCGTTGAGATGGAAGTCCGACGGTACCTTTGGAATGAACTTAGGGTTTGGTCGCAGTATCACCCTATCATGTCTGAATTGTAGATAAGGTTCTTGAATGGACAAGGCTTGCAGCTCGCTAACCCTTCTGGCCGAAGTTAGAGCGAGCAAGAGTGCAGTTTTCCAAGAAAGGTGTTGAAGCGATGCCCTGTGAATGGGTTCAAACGGGTGTCGCATGAGCTGGTTGAGTACCAGGTTAAGCTGCCAGGTGGGGGGTACCTTCCGAGGCCTCGGGAAGGATCTGTATAGTCCTTTGAGGAATTGTTTGACTAGCCGACTAGACCACAGAGAAGGTCCTGTGATCGTTCTGGTGAACCTCGAGATTGCTGCCAGGTGGACTTTGATGGACGCATGCGCCAGTCCCGACTGGGCCAAATGCAGGAGGTATGGTAGTATTTGTTCTGGTGTGATGGTGAGTGGCCGTAAGCCCTGTTCCGAGCACCATATGCAGAACTTCTTCCATTTGAGACAGTAGGTCTTGTTCGTACTGTCCGCTCTTGCTTTGGCTAGCACATCCCTGCAGTCTTGTGGGATATTCAGGCCCCCGAATTCTCTGTGCTCAGGAGCCAGGCTGATAATTTGAGCGATTGGAGGTTCGGGTGTTGCACTTGCCCGTTGGACATCGTCAGTAGGGCTGGGTGTTGGTTCAGTCGGATCGGTGATTTGATGGATAGTCGAAGCAGAACCGAGAACCAGTGTTGCCTCGGCCAGGACGGGGCGATCAGGATCAGGGTGCATGGTTCCGCTTTCATTTTCCTCAGGAGCCGTGGAATCATCGGGAATGGAGGAAAGGCGTATGCAAAGACGCTGTACCATCCGATGGAGAACGCATTTCCTAGTGATCCTGGTTGGGGATGCCAACTTGCGTAGCACGGGCATTTTGCGTTCCTCCTGGTGGCAAAGAGGTCGATGTTTGGGACTCCCCAAAGAGAGAAGATGTGAGTGAGGGCGCTGTCCGATAGTTCCCACTCGTGGGAGAGGGATTTTTGCCTGCTCAGGGCGTCCGCGATGGTATTGTCCCTTCCCGGCACGTATTCCGCTTTGAGTTGGATGTCGTGTAGTACCAGCCAGTTCCAGATCGTCTGTGATTCGCGTGAGAGCGAGAGTGAACGCGTTCCCCCTTGTTTGTTCAAATAGTGCATCGTCGTGGTGTTGTCCGTCCTGACGAGCACTGGGGATTTCTGGATGCGGGGTAGGAAGGCTTGTAGAACCAGAAACACTGCTCTCAGCTCCAAGAGGTTGATATGGAGCAATTGCTCGTGAGAGTCCCATTTGCCGCTGATCTGTAGGTCCTGGAGCACCGCGCCCCATCCCTCTAGGGAGGCGTCTGTTATCACCAGCGGTGATGCTGGGAGGAGAAACGGTAAGCCCACCATCAGATTGTGACGACCTGTCCACCATTGTAGAGCTTTTGAAATCTTCGGTGTGATCCGAAGGATGTCTTCGAATGAGCCAGTGCTTTGGGTCCATTGGCTCGCGAGTGCCTCCTGCAAGGGCCGCATTCTGAGCCTGCAGTGCGGTATGAGGAGTATGCAGGAAGACATCATCCCCAGGAGGGAGGAGTAAGTCCGAACTTTCAGGTGCTTTTTCTTTGCCACAGCCGTGGCCAGAGATAAGATCCTGTCTGCTCTTTCTTTTGAGGGGAAGGCCTTCGTGCAGCCTGTGTCTAACATGGCCCCTAGGAAGGTAATTTTTGTTGCGGGCACCATGCATGATTTCTTGATATTGAGCGTCAATCCCAGATTTTGAAAGAGATTGGTGCAGGCGTTGGAGGACGTGACCGCGTCCCCAGGTGAGGGTGCTTTCACCAGCCAGTCGTCTAGGTAGGGGAAGACTTGGTGGCCCATTTGGCGCAGGAATGCCGCCACAGGCGCAAGGCATTTCGTGAATATGCGCGGTGCGGACTTGAGGCCGAACGGCAGTACTTTGAACTGATAGTGACGGTCCGCCACCTCGAATCTTAGGAACTTCCGGTGAGTTTTGAGGATAGGGATGTGGTAGTATGCATCCTGGAGATCCAGTGACACCATAAAATCTCCTTTCTCTAGAATGCCCAGGATTTCCTGAATTGTCACCATCCTGAATGATTGGTTTCGTAGGAAGGTGTTGAGCCCCCGGAGATCCAGGATGGGTCTCCACTTGTTTTCTTTTTGTTGTACAAGAAAGAAGTGGGAGTAAAATCCTTTCCCCTTCGAGGATGCCGGAACCCTTTCGATTGCTCCTTTTTGTAGCATTGTCGAAAGTTCCTTTAGAAGCAGGCGTGGATGTTTGTGTGTCCGTCTGCGTGGAGGGGTATTGGGAGGGATGGAGGTGAACTCGAGAGAGTGGCCAAATCGAATAATTTGAAGAACCCACCGGTCCGTGGTGATGTACTGCCAATTGTGAAGGAAATGGGTCAGCTTTCCTCCAATTTGAAAGGACGGAGATGGTGTTCGGACTGGCTGGAGTAGGTGGTCACTGGCGGCCGCCAGCGCCCCTCTTGGTGTTTTTACCTCTGTAGGACGATCTTCCGAATGAAGACTGTCTGCCCTGTTGTTGCTTGTTTTGGTACTGGCCTTTTTGATTGTACGAGAATGAGGACGAGGACCTGTTTTGATATGAGCCTCGATAGGAGGATTGACCCCTGGGCTTGTTGCCCCGAAAGGACTGGTTTCTGAACTGTAGAGATCCCAGGGCCCTTGCCGTGTCTGTGTCCTTTTTAATGGCCTGTAGGGCCTCGTCGACCTGTACTCCAAACAGGTGCTGGCCGTCGAAGGGCATGTCTAGAACCTTTGCCTGAACTTCTTGGCGGAATGAAGTGGCTTTGAGCCATCCCTGTCGTCTCAGTACAGCCGCTCCCGCAAGTTGACGGAAGCCTGTCATGGCTGCGTCGATAGCACAGTCTATGAGCTCCGCTGCAGAAGATTGACCCTCCACGAGGAGCGCTTTCACCTCACCCTGGACGTCATCAGGTAGTTCCTTTATGTAAGGGGCAATGTCCTCCCATAATTGTCGATTGTAACGCCCTAGCAAGGCAATGGAGTTGGCCACCTTGATGGACATGGCCGATGTGGAAGTGAAGCGCTTGCCTATCGTGTCCAGTTTCCTGCCCTCTTTGTCCGGGGGAGCTGACAGTGGTGATGAAGGGTTGCAAGAGTTTTTCTGGGCCGCCTGCGTCACTACCGAGTCCGGTTTGGGGTGACCATTTAGGCAAGCCGCTGCAGTGAGTGGTGCCCTGTATTTTTTATCAAGGCGTGGGACCACCGCTGGCACAGAAGCAGGAGTGAGCATTAGCTTCTTTCCCTGTTCCCACAAAAAGTCTATGATTGGAACAGCTTTTGCAGATTTTTGAGGCTGTTCCTTGAAGTCGTGGAGGAAACAGTCCGTTTCCGTGGATTCCACCACCATGTGGAATCTCTTCGCCGCTCTCTCCACCAGCTTGTGGAAACCCGCAATGTCCACCGGTGGGGAGTCCGCTTGGCGTGGTTGTGGTGAAGCTGGGGATGATGTAATATATTCGTCCTCATCAGCCTGGTCCGAGTGGTCTGAGTGAACCTCCTGGACCTCTCCTTCCTCCAGTTCTTCCTCTTCCTCTTCTTCGTCCGAAGAGACCACCACTTGAGGATGAACTTCCTGGTGGGGTTGATGGTGAGGATGAGGGCGTTCCGGTGCGGACACCTGAAGATGCACTGGAGGTGTCTGATCTTCTTTGTCCCCTGGTGCGGGACTCTCAGGTGCTTGACCGCCTTTGCTAGGCTCCGGAAAGCGCCGCTTGTAGTCTTGCACAAGAAGTTTCAAGTCATCCACCAGGGTCGCCGGCAGGCATATCATGGGGGTGACTTCGGTGTGGACACTGGCTTGGACCGAGTGTTCCTGATATGTGAATTCGTCCTGTTCCTCATCAGTGCTTTGGCATTTTATGTGAAGGTCTGTGAGTGAAGTAGCGGGATTCAGATGGTCATCCTCTTCGGATTCCTCGCTTTGGAAAATTTCTTGAGGTGGTTGTTTTTCCACCTTGCTAGGAGACGTCGTTTCCGGGGTAATTATTGACTTGCCCTGTTTGGTAGACTGAATGGTAGAGCTTGTAGTCGTCGAGGGGGCCGTCGACGGTGGTAGCATCATGTACGGCGTCTCCACCAGCTTTGATTTTTTCCATGTTTCGTTCGTCGTCGAATCGCCCGTCGACGGTGTCGTCGTCGAGCCCGTCGTCGACGGTGTCTTCGTCGACGGTGTCTTCGTCGACGGTGTCTTCGTCGACGGTGTCTTCGTCGACGGGCTCGTCGCCGACGAGCCGGGCGTCGACGAGGTCTTCGTCGACGGAGGGGTGGACGAAGGGATCTTGGTCGTCGACGACTGCGCAGCCGTCGTCATCGACGGTGCCTTCGTAGACGATTGTCTCGTCGACGAGTCTCTCGTCGACACTCTCGTCAACGACGGTTTTAACGACGATGTGCTCGTCGCTGTTGACGGCGTCGTCGACGGTGTAGTCTTCGTGGTCGACATGGTCAGGGGAATAATTGAAGAAACAGGCCTACCTGTAGATGAAGAGGAAGTAGTCATCGTCGTTGAAGCTGAGGGCGACGATGCCGATGTGGTAGACACCGTGGTTTTTACTGAAGTAGTCCTCTGGCTTTGTCTGGAGGACGGAGCAGGCATTTTGAAGGTTTTATCTTCCTTCGCCGACACTGAGGATGACGCCGATCTCGCCTCAGAAGACTTTTTGTGAGTCTTCGCAGGAGGAGTGTCTGAGTGGCCCGGGGAAGCGTCCCTTGGCCTCTTGCTCGAGACAGCAGAAGTTCTGGAAACGCTGCTCACAGAGGACTCTGGATTGTCCCTGTTCTTAAGCCTGTCCAGCCAGATCAGAAGGCGACCTTCTCTGTCTCTCACGGTCTTTTTGGGAAAAGACCGACAGATTGCGCATTTTTCCGAATTATGATCCGGGTAAAGGCAATACAGGCACAGGTCGTGTTTATCATCCACATGAATCCTTTTCTTGCTGCAGGAAGAGCAGGCCCTGAACAGGGCTTTCTTCCCCGAGTCAGACATGAAAAAGGCAGTATAAACACACACTTACTTCAGGGGTAGTGTATTGAGGAAGTCCTTGAAGAGTTTTTAGGTTCAGAGAAACTTCCAAGAGAGTTTGTTGATTTTTAGAATAATCCTGAGGAGAGCTCAGGCTGGAGACTCCCTAGCACAACGTGCGGTAGAAAATCTGAGGGACTGAGGCTCCTCCCAGGAAGGTTCTAGAGGGAGGTCGGAGCTGATTGGCTGACTAGGTCAGTTTGGTCCTTTTTACATAAGGACAAGGAAAGGCTGCTAAGGGGAGACCCTTGGACCCTTTCTCTCTATGTAGGTCTATGGACATTACTTTTTTATTTACCGGAGGCTCCCGTCTCGACGACGGGGAATGATTCAGGCATGTGAATCTATGAAAGACACCCCTAATACTGGATAATAGATACCCTAGCCATACCCATGAGGTAAGAGGGCCTGCAAGAGAGCCTCCCAGCAGGAAGAAACACAGGGCCCTAGCAGGGGATGTGTAATGGGGACAAAAAGGGCGGCTCAGCCCCCACCAAGCAGAAGGGAGCAAGGACGAGGCAAAGGGAGGGCAGGATACCCCAAGCCCAACCCAGGTACCAGGGACACCCGCCAGAAAGCCGCAGAGGGACAGACAACAGCAGAGGAGTACTGAGGAAGAAACTAATCACCCCAAACCCCAAGGAGAAGAGGTAGAAATGGAGGCAAAGTCCTCCACAGGAGAGCACACAGTGAAGGGGACAGCTGAACCGGCCTCAGCCGCAAGTCAGCGGACAAGGCAGGAACGGCTCCACAGCCAAGAAAGGCAAGCCTGAGAAGAAAGACGTAGTCTCGCAAGTCTCCAGCAGAAAAAGAGGTAGGAGCACAAGTCCCTGGCTGTGAACCAGAAAGAGCAGGCATGCGCAGCTGGCAAGTACCATGAAACCGGGCGCCCAGACCAAAACGAGCGTAGGACGAAGGCAAGGGCCAG
Source organism: Lissotriton vulgaris (assembly GCF_964263255.1). NCBI lineage: Eukaryota > Metazoa > Chordata > Amphibia > Caudata > Salamandridae > Lissotriton > Lissotriton vulgaris. The sequence goes on along the minus strand of NC_141691.1, from coordinate 220,484,784 downwards.
GGAAATCCAGAACAACCCCTAAAGGGAGACCGTTCCAGACATAAACCGACCCACGAAAAGAAGTGGGACCAGCCAGAAGAGAAGAGGAGAAATAAGTAGGACGGACTAAAGCCCTTAACCACAACACAGGAAAATAACAGGAAATCCTATCCCCCCTGGAACACCAGGCAGAGGACCAGGTCAAAAAGCTGGACAAAAAAGGGTGGAAACACCACAGCACTACGCCGCAGACGGCATGCCAAAGCTGGTCCAGCGATGCAGAGGATACTGAGAATGACAGAACCTGAAGCAGAGCAAGCTACACCCAGACAAAGTTCAAAGAACAGCACCAACGGTATACAGCGACGCCAGGAAAGGCAAGGAACCCACAAAAGGGAGTCCACACCCTCCCAGCATAGGACAGAGCTATACAAGAGCTACAAGAGCTACAAGAGCTACAAGTACCCCACTTAGGGTATGACACGTCTCAAAGAAAACAAGGGAAAACAAGGGAACCATTCTTAGGTAAAAAAAATCCTGCATCAGAGAACAAGAACATAAGACCTGCGGTAGGAACCACAGACGGCTTAGCAATCAGCCAAAAATTACACACTTGCCAAAAGGGCTGAATGCAAATGCTACTTACCAGTATGCATCTGTTCTTGGCATGTAGGGCTGCTGACATTCATATCTGTGCATAGATCGCCGCCTAGTGTTGGGTCCGGATGATTGCACATTGTTGTCCTGGAAGAGTCTTCGAAGTATCACGAGATAGGTGGCTCCTCCCCTGGACTACAGTGCGCATGGGCATCGCCTCCATCCCCAGATTGTTTTTAGCCATTGGCAGAGATGGAGTGAAGTATGTGAGTGATGACCATGCTATGAGCATATATATATATGAATACTGCAGCTGCTACAGGCGCCGGGGAGGAGGGTGGGCGATATGAATGTCAGCCGCCCTACATGAACAGATGCATACTGGTAAGTAGCATTTGCAGTTCGAGGCATGTGGGCTGCTGAATTCATATCTGTGCATAGAATACATAGCAGTCCCTCCATTAGCGGCGGCCGCCTGTGCCAGCTGCAGCAGTCTGAAAAAGTGTTTTGAGAACAGCCTGACCAACAGCTGCCTGTTGTTTGGAGTGCACGTCTACACAGTAATGTTTAGTGAAAGTATGTGTGGTAGACCATGTGGCTGCTCTACAAATATCTTCTAAGGGAATGTTACCTAGGAAGGCCATAGAGGCCCCCAACTTCCTGGTGGAGTGGGCTCTTGGTGGGATAGTGAGAGTGCGTTTAGCTTTAGCGTAACAGATTTGAATGCATTTCACGATCCACCTAGCGATCCCAGCTTTGGAGATAGCGTTTCCCTTGTGGTGTGTGGCAAAAGCAACGAAAAGCTGCTTGGTTTTGCGAAAATCTTTTGTCCTGTCCACGTAGTACATCAAGGCTCTCTTAACGTCAAGGGTGTGGAGCATCCGCTCCGCCAGCGTCTCTGGGTTTTGAAAAAACACCGGCAACTCAATTGTTTGGTTTATATGGAATTGAGATACAACCTTGGGTAAGAATTTAGGGTTAGTGCGGAGCACAACCCTGTTAGCATGCACTTGGAAAAAAGGTTCCTGGATGGTGAGCGCCTGCAGCTCGCTAACCCTCCGTAGCGATGTAATTGCTACTAAGAACGCAACCTTCCAAGTCAGAAACTGAAGCTCACAAGAGTGCAGTGGCTCGAAGGGAGGACCCATCAGTCTTGTAAGAACCACATTGAGGTTCCATTCTGGAGCTGGTGGGGTCCTTGGTGGAATGACTCTTTTGAGTCCTTCCAGGAAGGCCTTGATAGCAGGGACCTTAAAAAGTGACAGGTGTTGCCTATTCTGGAGGTATGCTGCCATAGCAGACAGGTGAATGCGGATGGAAGAGTACGCCAAATTGCATTGATTCAGATGGAACAGGTAACAAATGATGTTTTGAATGGAAGCATCTAGCGGGTCAATATCGTGGTTAACACAGTAAATGACAAACCTCTTCCATTTAGCCGCATAACAAGCTCTAGTAGTGGGCTTCCTTGCCTCCCGAATGATGTTCATGCAATCGGGAGGAAGATTGAGGTAGCCAAACTCTAGGACTTCAGGAGCCAGATCGCCAGGTTGAGCTGTTGCGGATCTGGGTGCTGAATGTCGCCATGGTTCTGCGTCAGAAGGCTGGGAGTGAGATGAAGCCTTTGATGCGGTACCACGGAGAGTTCCAGAAACGTGGTATACCACGGTTGGCGAGCCCACGTTGGAGCAACCAGGATGAGAGTCATCGAGTGCTGCCTGAGCTTGCGTGCCACCAGCGGTATCAGAGGTGCTGGGGAAAAAGCGTACGCAAATCTGCCTGACCAGTTCATCCACATCGCATTGCCCTGTGATTGCGGGTGTGGGAACCTGGCGGCGAAGCTTTGGCATTTTGCGTTCTCCTTGGTGGCGAACAGGTCTATCTCTGGATGACCCCACCTTTGGAAGTACGGTTGGAGTACTGATGGATGTATCTCCCACTCGTGCATCTGATGGCTGTGCCTGCTGAGCAGGTCCGCCATCTGGTTGTCCTTGCCCGGGAGATGCTCTGCCATGAGGAAGATGTTCCTCTGAATGGCCCACTTCCACATGCTCTGAGCCAGATGAGACAGCTGCGGAGAGTGTGTGCCTCCCTGCTTCTGAATGTAGTACATGGCCGTCATGTTGTCAGTCCGGATCAACACGATTTTGTTGCACAGATGTACTTTGAACGCCTTTAAGGCCATGAAGATTGCAATCAGTTCCAACACATTGATGTGCATCTTCCTCTGCTGTAGTGTCCATAGTCCCTGCACTGTGTAGTGGAGTACATGCGCTCCCCATCCCCGGAGAGAAGCGTCTGTCGTCAGGATAATCTGTGGCACAGGCTCTTGGAATGGTCGGCCCTTGCAAAGGTTTTGTGGATTCCACCAATGCAGAGAGTTGTATGCCCGACCGCTCACCAACACTAGGTCTGTCAGTTGCCCATGAGCCTGAGTCCACTGACGTGCTAGGCACTCCTGAAGCGGACGCATATGTAGTCTCGCGTGCGGGACAATGGAGATGCAGGAGGCCATCATGCCTATCAACTGCATGAACACTTTAGCTGGAAGCGAGTGTTGGGGTCTGGATCGTTGGATCAGCGTTTGGATACTGGCGATTCTCATTGAATTTGGCTGCGCAGTGGCTGCCAGAGTGTTTATTGTCGCGCCCAGATACTGTCGCACATGGGTGGGCTGGAGATGGGACTTCGGGTAGTTCAGAGAGAATCCCAGATCGTGCAGGAGATGAATGGTGCGGGACACGTGGTCGACACACTGCTGTTCTGTTCTTGCTTGAATGAGCCAGTCGTCCAGGTAAGGGTAGACGTGGACGTTTTGGCGTCGGAGATGCGCCGCCACAGTCGCCAGGCACTTTGTAAATACCCTTGGCGCCGTGGTGACCCCGAACGGCAGAACCCTGAACTGGTAATGCTGGTCTTGAATCGTAAATCTGAGATACTTCCTGTGGGAAGGATGCAGGGGGATATGAAAATATGCATCTTTCAGATCCAGCGTAGCCAGGAAGTCCCCCTGTTGAAGCAGAGGGAGTACTTGCTGTAACGTGAGCATATGGAAGTGCTCCGAGAGAATGTACCAGTTGAGGGGCCTGAGGTCCAGGATGGGCCTGAGGGATCCGTCCTTTTTGGGGATTAGAAAATACAGGGAGTAAACCCCTGTTCCCCTTTCTTGCAATGGAACGAGCTCTATTGCCCCTTTTTGCAGCATGACGAACTTCCTGCTGCAACCAGTGCAAGTGCTCGCCGGACATAGGACGGCCCCTTGGGGGTATGTTTGGTGGAGAGGAAGTAAGTTCCAGACAGTAACCGTACTGGATAAGAGACTTGACCCACCTGTCCGTGGTGATGGATTTCCACGCGGGCAGGAACTGCTGGAGTCTCCCCCCGACCGGTGTTGTATGGTCGGGGGGCAGCGACAAGACGTCACTGCTTGTTGGCGGTGGTGGACCTGGAGCTGTTGTTTCCACATCCCCTGCCCTTGACGTTGTTGCCTCTGTAGCCACCTCTACCTTTGTTGGTGTATGAGGTTTGGGTGTTAATTTTATAATACTGTGTGGACTGCGATGCCTGACCCCTTGAGGTGCCTCTGGAATTGGAGCGGCGAAAGGAACCACTCCGAAACTGCTGAGACTGGAGGGCCCCCATAGACTTGGCAGTGTCTGTATCTTTTTTCATTTTTTCCAGTGTCGCATCCACCTCTGGGCCGAACAGGTGGTTAGGATTAACTGTTTGGTTCAGGATTGTCGTTTGTATATCCGGTTTGAACCCTGATATCCTAAGCCAAGCATGCCTTCTAAGCAACACGCTAGTGTTGATGGCCCTGGAGGCCGTATCAGCCACGTCCAGCGCACATTTGATGGAAGCGTTTGTGATGAGCTTTCCTTCCTGAATTAACATTTCACCTGCCTCCTTGTACTGGTCAGGCAAGTGTTGCAGTAGTGATTCTAAGGTGTCATAATGAGCCCTATCATAGCGTGCAAGTAGGGCCTGTGTGTTTGAGATTCGCCAAATATTAGCTGCCTGTGCAGCAATCCGTTTCCCTGAGGCCTCAAATATTTTAGACTCTTTGTCTGGGGGAGGAGCGTCACCAGTGGTCTGCGGGTTCGCCCTCTTCCGAGCGTTGGATACAACCAACGAGTCCAGTGGCAAGTGTCCCTTGATGTATGTTGGATCCGAGGGCGCTGCCTTATATTTCTTATCAATGCGAGGGTTAATGACACGCGCCCGGGTGGGCTCTTTGAAGACCTCCGTTGCGTGCTTCAGCACTCCCTTAAGCATTGGCAGTGTTTTGACTGACTTTTCAGCCACTGAGAAAGTGTCAAACAAAAAGTCCACATCCACAGGGTCTGAGTGCAGCTCGACATCATGGTTAGCTGCAGCTCTCTCAATCAAAGCGTTGAAGGCTGCCGAGTCCTCCGTCGGTGAAGTCTTGGCCGCAAAAAGCTGCAGTTCCTGGCCCGACTGCGGGTCCTCTGGGTCGCCTCCGGCAGACCAAGGTTCATGCTCCTCCTCCGGATCCGAGTACGCCGGATAGTTGTACTCGACGTCCTCATCGTCAGCATCCCCTGCATTGGAACGCGTTGGCGAGTGTTCTAAGGCTTGTGGAGACATAGGCACTATCGGGGCCGAAGTCCCTGCAGAGTCCCGCTTATTCTTGAGAGGAATCCGAAAATGTTCTAACACCGGCTCCGTGGTGATTTTCCTTTTGAGGAGAGACAGTGTCCCAGTATTGGCGTCGATGATGACCTCTCGACGCTCTTCTTCGGCAAGCGGCTGGAGCCGAGGCTTCGACACCACCAATGCCGCTTTGGGCGTTGATACCTCCTTCGAGGGCCCGCCTGCCCCATGCTTCGGAGCGAAAGCCTTCGGCGTCGACTTCGGCGGCAGGGTAAAGCGGATAGGCGTTTGCGCCTTCGCAGGCTTAGGCGTGTGCTTCGGCGCCACGTTTCCTGGTTCGGGAACCATAGCGTCCTTCCGAATCTGCTGCAGGGATTCTGCGACCTTTTTGGTTTAGGCTGGAGAGGGCTTGACTGGCTCAAGCGATCTTCCTGAGTCGGGAGTCGGTTCGATGAAAGGCACCTTCTTCGGAGCCGACACCTCACGTTCCTTGTCCCCGAGGGCCGGCGCCGGCTGAGCCTGGACCGCTGCGTCGCCCTGCCGCTTCTTCGGGTCATCGACCACGACCATCTTCGGCGCCGACGCAGCCGCGTCGGTCGACTTCGCCTTCGGCGTCGACCCCGAGGGCTTCGGGTCGGCCATTTTGGCGTGGCTCTTCAAGTCGGCCATTTTGAATTGTTTGGAAGTTGACGCCTCCAGAGCCTTCTGCACCAGCGCAACTTTCACTTTCGGTTTCGAAACCGGGGGAGTGGATCCCGATGGCTTCACTTTCGTTTTCTTTAACGGGAGTGGCGCCTCAGAAATGTCCGTGACCGGGCCCGGAGGCGGGGCTGTTGGACTAGTAACGAGGTCTTGGGTAAGGCCCGAAGGCGATCCCTCGACCTGGGCCGCATGAAGGGGGTTGACCCCTGAGTCTGTTTGGGGATGCTCTTCCTCCGAGCTATCCCCCACGGTGGCAATGGCCCTATCGTCGTCCCCTACCTCGTCGCCGGCTTCGTCAAAGTCCTCATCACCCGCGTCGTAGGCATCCCCCTCGGACGCGGGACTAGAGTCCGAAACTTGTATGGCGTCGTTGTCTTCAACAAATTTTTCGAAGATGTTGTCTGGTGGGGGCGCCAGGGTAGCCGATAACTGGGCCTGGAGTCTAGCGGCCCGACGAATCTTGAGAGTTTTCTTGAAACGGAACTTCGAACATGCCATACATCTGTCTTCGTCATGGTCCGGTGACAAACATTTGTTGCACACAGGGTGCACGTCGAGGTGTGAATACTTGGAGGTATACACCGGGCACCTCTTGAACGGAGTTCGTTCCATAGCTGGAGCGTAGAGTAGGCCCGTCCGTGCCGAGAGCACGCGGATGGGTAGCAACAGTTCGGAGCTGAGAGACAGACAAGAAACACGAACGAAACGATACCGACGCTCAGCCTAAAGACCTTTTGGTCTCGAGTAGAAAGTTTAACAACTATCGATTCCGACAGAGGGAACCGAAACACATCCAAACCCAATGGCGGAAAAAAACAATCTGGGGATGGAGGCGATGCCCATACGCACTGTAGTCCAGGGGAGGAGCCACCTATCTCGTGATACTTCGAAGACTCTTCCAGGACAACAATGTGCAATCATCCGGACCCAACACTAGGCGGCGATCTATGCACAGATATGAATTCAGCAGCCCACATGCCTCGAACCCAGCAGCCAACAGAAGTGAGGGGCCACCCAAGGGACCCCGAAAGCACGCCAAACCACACAGAACATATAAACGGGTTGCTCAAAACACCAGATTCCAGGAAGCAGGTGGAGTAACGCCTCCCATCAAGCCCCGGAGGATCAACAAGTCAGCCTACGGAGGGGGAGGAGGACAGAGCCCCGCAAGGAGCTGCTGAATGGCGGAGTCTGCATGAGTGTTAAACAAAAAGACCCCAAAGGGCAGGTCAACCAAACTCTCCCTAATTTTCTCAGGAAAAACAGCATACCCAAGCCAAGCGTGGCAACGGAGGGCTACAGAAGTGGCCATAGCACGGCCAAGAACATTAGCGACATCCAAAGCCGTACGAAGAATAAACGCGGCCAACTCACGACCATCCAACACATGGTTTTGTAGATCAGCATGGGTATCCTCATGGGGGACATGAGAAATAAGGGACTCCACAGAATCCCCCAGGCTGGTGGTAGCCCTGGCCAACACACAGGGTGTTGAGAACCCGCAAAGCTGCACTGGACGAGGCTAAGATGTTACGCCCCATGAATCCAACCAATGGGCCTCCTTAGAGGGAGAGAACACCACCATAGGCAAGAACGGAAAAGCATTCCGCAAAAGAGAGCCCTGAGTAGAAGGGTGGAAGGAAAGGCAGACTGGGTCATGCGGAGCAGGACGGTGGCGATGCAGGAGCGGCTGAGGCACCAGATCACCCGTGGCAGGATGCCCCCAAGCCCCTTGAAGTGAATTGTGGAGCGACGCTTCGAAAGGAAGGAACAGCTCCCGTCCACCAGAGGCGTGGTGTAGAACTTCCAAGAGATTATACGTAGAGAATGGGGTGACGTGGTCACCCATTTGCAAAATGCCAGAGGCCGTGGAAATAGCTCAAACAAAGGCAACACTGACCTCCGTAGGGCGTCGTGGGGGAGAAAGCAATTCCTCAGTAGGTCCAAAGTCCAGCTAGAGGGGGAAGCGGCCAGCCCCTGAATGGTGGGGGATCCACTGACGAGTGGGGGACCTGAGGAATCATCGGGGAAGGCGGAGAAGCCGGTGGAGGAACCAACCGCGAGCTGCGGAAAAGAGGGTCCGAGGAGTGAGGCTGCGGGGGCGGCGAGGAAACCTCCCTGGAAGATGCAGGTGAAAAAGCAACAATGCGGCGTCCTGCCTGCGGAGAAGAAGAGACCAGGGGATGACAAACATCTGGAGACGAATCAAGGACTCGACGCCGGTATGGCGCCGTGGAGTCCACCACAGGCGCCGTCTCGACGTCGATCGGCGCCGGAGTGAACACAGGCGGCGCCGAGTCAACCTTCACCACCACGTGCTCCGTAGGAGAACGGGTTGAGGTCGGCGCCGGTTCGGCGCCGACTCAACCTCACACAGGCAGCCGCCCGCGTAGAGGACTGAGAGGGACTCGGGAAAGCACCCCAGGCCCCGGCTCGACCTGTGGCACCGCCAGGGCAGGAGAGGAAAGCCTTCAGTGCTGAATCGGCGCCAGCCCGGCCTCTGGTGAGGCACCCGCCAGCTCAGAGGGCTGAGGGGAACTCAGGGACAAGTCCTGAGTCCTGGTGACCACCTGTAACGCCACAGGGAGCCCCGTAGGGATTTGAGGCGAGGCAGGGGCGCCATGTGTCAAAGAAGGGAGCCCTGAAGGACTGCACCTCGACTACACCACCCTCCTACAACCTGAAGCCGAAACCGTCGGGCCGAAGCCGCCGGCGACTCAGCGGAAGGCCCGTGCGAGGCAAGGGATCTGTGAAAATCTCAGAAGGTGGAGGAGGGGCCAAAGAAGCCGGCAGAGCCGCAGCGTAGGCCGTCATTTGGGCCCTAGTCACCCAACGCAGGAAACGGCGGGTAGGATGGCGACAGGCGAGGGTGCACGTCCGAAGGGGATCCCGCACCCTCAGCCTAACAAGGACAGGGCCTCGGTGACCCCAGACCTACCAGTCGGTGAGCGACACCCTTGGGGCCGTGATGAAGGGTGATATCGCAGGCGGAATTGGCAGCTCCTGGCTTCTGAGCTAGGGGGCGGACACCGTGACTTCGGTTTGAGGTGCGGACAGGCGTCGCAGTCCGTCGAGTCACGGTGCTCGCTAAAACACCACATACAAATCAGGTGAGGGTCCGTCGCCGACATCGGACGTGCAAAAGAGATACACGTCTTTAAGCCCGAAGGCATTCGCACACTGTTCCTCTGCGCAAAGCGTAAAAAAGGCCTGAGAACAGGCCAAGACACCATCCAGAGCCGCGTTTCATGTGGAAAAGAGGAAAACTGACGTGGGCGCGCAGGGGTGGGGTATATGTGACCTTGCTGATGTCACGCTGACGTCAAGCCCGCGGACGATGTTAGGGCGGAGTCACGTGGTACCGCCCCCCGGCGCACAGAGCTGCTGCGGCAAAGAAAATTTTCCGGATCCAGTCTTACGCCTGGAGATAATTCTACGTTAAGAAATCTGCGGCCAGTAGTCGATCAGATATTTATTTCATCTGCAGGCGTATACAGTCTTAGTGGAGAATGCCTGGCTGCCAAGATTACACCACAGACTTAGGGAGGCAGGTCAAAAGACCTCAACTGCCACCGCTCAATCTCCACGCAAGGAGGTGGAGGCCGGACAGGTTCGGGTGGAAGACCGTCCCCTGTTGCTGCGTCAGAAGATCCTCCAGAAGAGGCAGTCGGATCGGAGGATCAATAGCCATGTTGAGCAGCTCGGGATACCAGACTCTTTGTGCCCAATCCGGAGCCACAATAATGACTTGGGCCCGGTCGCGCTTGATATTCTTCAGCACTCTGGGTAGATGTAGTATAGGCGGAGAGGCATAGAGAAGACCGTAACTCCATTCATGACAAAAAGCGTTGACAAGAGAGTGCCGCTTTGGAATTTCCAATGCACAGAACTGCTGACATTGTACGTTCTCTTCGGTGGCGAATAGATCTAACAAAGGCTCTCTCCACTGCTGAAAGAGACCTTGTACCACTGCTGAGTGAAGATACCAGCCGTGATCCATCATGCACCTGAGGATGAGTTAGTCCGCCCTGGCATTCAGTGAACCTGCCAGGTGTTGAACCACCAAGGACATGCCTTGTTGTTCCGGCCACATCCAGAGACTAAGGGCATCCTGACAGAGGATCCAGGACTCCACTCTGCCCTGTTTGTTATAATACCACATGGTGGTGGTGTTGTGCGTGAACACCTGCACTACTCTCCCTTTTACAGAAGGAAGGAATGCCTTCAGTGCAAGACAAATCGCCCGGAGCTCCAGAAGGTTGATGTGAAGCCAGGACACCACCGGAGACCAGAGGCCTCCGATCTCCCCCTCCTCCATGTGGCAACCCCAAACCAGAAGTGATGCATCTGTCACCACTGTAAACTCTGGTTGGGGAAGGGAGAGGGATCTACCGTTGACCAAATCCTGGTTCGTTAGCCACCATTGGTGTGCAGTGTCCCTCCAAATCTGGATGCAATATGAAAGATTCCCCAGAGGCTGTGCCCACTGGAACTTCAGGTCCCACTGCAGAGCCTGCATATGCCAGCAGGATGCTGGAGGCCATGAGGCCCAGCAGCCTCAGGATCATTCTGACCGAAACCTGGGACAGAGACTGAAAGATTGGAATCATACCCTGAATATCCCGGACTCGCTGTTCGGGAGGATAAGCCAGAAACTGCACTGTTTCTAGAGCCACCTTGATGAAAAGGAGCTTCTGAGAAGGAATCAGCTGTGACTTCGGCACGTTGATAGTGAACCCCAGTGAATGCAGAGGATCCGCCGTAGTCTGGAGGTGGGAGAAGACATCCTGGGGAGAACTCGCCTTCAACAGCCAGTCGTCGAGATACTACCATCCAGTCTACAGGGTGGAGGGCAGACCCAACCTGAGCCAATGTCAACATTTTGAATTTCTCCTTCCGGAGGAAGCCGTTGATGTCTTTGAGATCCAAAATAGGACACAAGCCTTTGTCCTTCTTGAGTACCAGGAAGTAGTAGGAATAACAACCACAACCTACTTAAGGCTCAGGGACTCACTCGATAGCTCCCTTGGCCAAGAGAGATGTAACCTCCTGTCAGAGAAGGGCCAAATGATCCTACGACATGCGATGGAGTGTGGGTGGCATGGAGGGAAGGGTAATCTCGAAGGGGAGGGAGTAGCTCCTTCGGACTATCTGCAAAACCAACCTGTCCGATGTGATGTGCCAGTGGGGGAAGGTGATGGTGAATCCTGCCGCCCATTGGCAAACTGGTGGCCCTGAAAATTTGCACTAAGAGGCTTGCAGGCCCCAGAACCACGCTGCTGGGTCCTACGTCCCTGGCCGTGCAGCGGCTGGGCAGCTTGTGCAGGCCTGTGGCTCTGGGTGGAACATGGTGGGACAACCCCTTGAAAAGCAGACTGCGCAGGGCGAGAGGTGGTAGCGAGGCTAAAGGATCTGACGGTAGCCCAGAATTCTTAAAGCGCTCGAGCGCGTTGTCTGCTTTGTCGCCAAACAAGCGTAGCCCATTAAAGGGCAATTCCAAAGAGTCAATTGGACATAGCCCGAGAAGCCAGTGGACCTTAGCCAGGAGTAGCGTCTCAGGGATACTGACGTTGAAATCGTCCTGCCTAGTGAGTCGGCGGTGTCCAGTCCACATCATATTGTGAAAACAGGAGTAAAACCCATAGACCAGGTTGAGATCTGTGTAGGTACATGAAAAGAAGCAACAATATCTCAACTGGTATCATGAAGGGAGTCAATTAAACAAGTATGTGCAATACATTACAAGGAAAGAAAAATGGAGACTCATGATACGTTTTTAAAATGTGCACATGGCATCATATAATTAAAGTAAAAATTAAATAAAACGGTTCAGTTGTAGCAGCACTGTAGGCATAGAATGCATAGGCAGCCCAAATTGGACTTGGTGCACAAATGTGCTTGTGAGAAATAAAAGTGGCGACGCAAGTGGCAATGTGAAATCAGCGAAAGACGCAAGGTGACAAAATGTGAAATATGTACAGAGGACTTTGTGGTTCAGCAGGAACGATTTACAATGATTGGATATATAATGACTGAGCGATTTAATTGAACCACAAGAGGTTCAATTATCCTCAGCGTCTCAGCGCCGTAAGTTGCGCTGAGACGACATTTCTTTCCTAGAGATTCAGGATCATCTTCAGGACCGGGTTGCCGAATAGGCAGTGCTGTACAGGGAGGGAAATGAGCATGGTTAGAATGTGAAAGGGAAAGGCAGGAAGGTGCGCGTTGGCGAGATCAGCGCAGGCGGACAAACCTACCTGAGGTCAGGCTAGGTAGAATGAAATGTGTTGAGGGGAGGTACAGAGGTGGCGCAGCGGACAACATCTGCGTGAGGGCAGGCCGGAGGCTGGAAGAACCAGGAATTGGAAAGCTGATTAGGAAGCTGCGGCACGTGAAGAGTGGTGAGTGCATGGCGTGGACATGAGGGGGAGAGTCTACCTGAGAGGGACAGGGTCCGGTGTCCACGGTATAGTGAAATGAATCAATCGAGACGGGATGGCAGCAGATGGGCCCAAGTAATTCAGGAACCTCTGTGGGGGAGAGAGGGAGTGTGAGACTGAGGAGGAAGACTCTTGTGAGGTGCTCAAGGTGATGGCTTACCTTGGGGAAGAAGAACAATTGCCACAGGGTCGGCGCTGCGAACCTCTGGGCTAGAAAGTCGTAAATGAGGATCGACTTGAAGGGCAAAGGATCTGGAGGCATGTGACTCAGGAGCCTCTGTGTGGCCAAAAATTGGTGCGGGAAGGGGAGGATCTAAAGCGGGAGATATAGTTGGGAGTTCAGTAAAGGAACTGAACAAAAAAACGGGCAGTGCTGGAAGGAAGCATTCAATGAGGCTTACCGTTTCGTCTTGAGTGGATCAGCCAGGGACAGGGACGCTTCGATCAGCGTCGAACCGCCACAGTAGTGTGTCGTTGTGGAAGGGAAACAGCAGTGGCTGTTGAAATAGATATTTCTGGCGTTTCCGTGTTGTGGAACGTCAGGTGGTCATGTGACCGGGGTGAAGGGGGCGTGTCTAGGGTGACGCTGCGATGGCAGGGGTGGAGGGATGGGAGGAAAGGAATGAGACCAAGGGGTAGGAAAACAACATGGGATAGGAAAACAAAAACCGGCACATACTGACCCCTAGCAGAGAGTGTGATGCCATGGAGTACAACCATAACACGTATTTGAATTAGATAGGCTCCATTGATTCAGCGAGTGGCTCTCTGCAACACAATTGAAGGGAAGAAGCAAACAATTGAAAAAGCACTGGTACAATTATGCAGGAGAGTGTGAGCACAGGGGAAGGGCGCTGGGCTCAATAAGGTGTGGTGGAGTTAAAAGGAGCAAAGCAGATGCCAGGGGACGGGACAAGTCATTCCATGGGGAGGACAGAGGCTGGGCTCAGAGAAAAGAGAGAAGGAAAGGGAGAAGGAACAAAAACAGTTTACAATGGAAAATGCACAGACGTGGAGAATTACAGCAGAATTGTGCAATCCCATTCATTAATGGTATTCAGGCCAAGGTTGACTAAATTGCAAATGCTGATCCTTTTGTTCAGAAGTGCTTTGATGTTCCCAGCCCTGATGGACAGTGTAGGTTGGTCGCTCACCTGCCAGGTGATATCTGTTTTGCTGTGCTTCTTCTCAATATAGTGAGCTACCAAGGGGGCAGTCAAAACTTTGCAGTTAATCCTGCTTTTGTGTTGGATTATTCTCGGTTTAACCATCTGAATAGTTTGGTTAATGTATAGGAGGTCGCAGGGACAGCGGAAGGCATTAATGACATTCTGTGACCAACAATTGGTAACAGTATTGAGTTTGTAAGATTTGTTATTGGCTTTGAACTCTCTTGTGTTAGATGGGAGATCACATACTACACATGCCTGGCATTTGTAATGTCCAATGACTGGAGGCAAGCGCCAGGTGGCAGTAATGGCGTTCTGTTGTGTGGGTTTGGTAGGTCATGTGATGGCATGAACCAGGTGAGCGGATAGGTTGTCACCTTGTTGGTACGAGAAGAGGGTGGGTTCTCTAAATGCTTCATGTGTGCGCAGTAGAGACCAATTCAACTTAATGATCTTGCTCACTTGGTTACTGCAGAGACTGAATTTGGAGACAAAAGGAATGCGTGTCATAGCTTTCTTGGGTTAGGGTGTTAGGAGATGGTCACAATGGCAGTACCAAGCTCTCTTGCGGGCTCGGGAAATCAAGCATTTGGGGTATTTTTTTCTTTTCAGCCTACATCGTATGGCGTACTTCTCTGCATCTCTACCCTCAGCAAGTGCACGGGAGAGAACGGCACAGGCCTTCTCCAGTCACTGTGGCAGCACCTGCACAACGTGTCCAACACAGAGTGGGTGAAATGGCTCAAGAGACATGCGGTGTTCACAGACCACAGTCCTAAGCTGTCAGAAGAAAAAAATGTCTTCCCAAAATGATCCAGCTTCTTCGATTCCCTATCTGGGGGAGCAGTTTGGAACGCGCCTTTGGATGTTGAGGCTTAGACCACCAAGCTTTCATGGGTAGGGTATTGATAGAGGAAAGTGGAATCGCCCAGGGCCGGGTGGTGGTCATCCTATCCACAGGAGCCCCGGTGCTGGGCTTGGACCAGGTGCCCAGAAGGATGTCTGTGAGGGCCTCATTGAAGTGCAGCAGGGGCTCCGAAGAGGCTGCTGCTGGTACAAGCACCTCAGTCAGAGGTTAGTCCTGACTGCCTCCGTAGGTAGCTCAAGGCCCAATGCCTCAGCCACCCACCAAAGCGTAGCAGGTTCCCTCCCCCATAGACACGGTAGGGGGAGAAAGCATATCAAGGTCTGGGGATGTATTCAGACCACTAGTCTCACCCAGTTCTTCTCTCCAGCAAATGGTCTGCTAGAGGGTCAATAGACCCCTTCCAGTCCTCCTCACACTCCTCTGGTTGCCAATCAGGGCAATAAGGAACACCAGGATAGAACAGAGGTACAAAAGTAGCGGTCAGCGCTTGTACTGGCGTCGGTCCGGCTCTGTGTCAATGTCGAGGGGGAGGCCGGGGTCGAAGACGGATGGGGACACACCCAGCGTCGGAAGGGGCAGATGTGTCGCTAATGGATTTAGCGCCGGAGGAGGTGTCGCAAGGTCGACTGGTGCCGATCCGGACACAGGCCTGGATCCCTGGGGGCCCTGCGGTGCCGGGGCTAAAGCTGCCGGCATTGAAGGCCTATAAATCCCCAGGCGAGAACTCAGGAACCGAAGGCATGCCGGCATAGTCTGGCTGCCCAAAGATGGAGTGGAGGGCTTCGTAAAAGCTATGAAGTTGGGTCAGGGGTCGGCCAGGCTGCCAGAAAGGGAGGGAAGCTCGAGCCGACCTAACAAGATACGTGTGCGCGTTGCATCGGCCGACAGACGGAGAGAAGGCGAAGAGCGACGGTGCTTCTTTGCCTTCTTTTTGTGCTTCGACTTACCCAAAGATGAAAACTTCGAGGAGTGATGTTGGTGACTCCGCGGCAGGTCCCGCGTCCTCCCTCTCGACCGGGAACTCAAGCAGCGCGGAGCCGACTGCCGTTCCTTGAGAACCTTTTGGGACCGCTCTAGCAAAGACTTCGGGTTCATGGCCCGGCAGTCGGAGCACGACTTTGGGTCGTGGTTAAGCTCCAAGCACCAGAGGCACACGAGATGTAGGTCCGTGACCGACAAACTCGGGTGACAGGAGTCACAAGATTTGAAGCCGGTCTGTCGATGTAACCTCTCTTGCACCGGGAGTCAAATGACTCGAAAAAAGTCTAATAAAAGTCGAAAAAACTCTAGTCAAAAAAAGACTAAGAGTACTGCTTTCTCCGGATCTGCACTGGCTGGTGCGGAAAAAGAAAGAACTGACGTCAGTGTGCAGGGTTACAGCTTCTAAATAGATACAGAGACATCATGACGGCGATCACAACGCCAACGACGAACACGGCATCGACCGACACCAGCTACTGACGCGCAGGGGTACTGCTGAAGAAAAAATCTCCGGACCCAGTCTGACGCATGGGGGTAATTCTAAGGTAAGGAATCCAGAACGAATAGTCTATTTTAGATACATCGGTAGCAAAGTCTGAATATTTTGGACTCGCCGCTCGAGAGGATAAGCGAGAAACTGTACTGTGTCCAAAACAGCTCTGATGAAAGAGCGTCTGAGATGGAGTCGGGTGCGACTTCGGCATGCCGACAGTGCACCCAAACGAATGCACAACGCTCACCATAGCCTCAGCAGCCAATCGTCGAGATAGGGGAAAACTGGCCCCCCTAACCTATGCAGATAAGCTGCGACCACCGCCCTCCCCTTGGTGAACACCTGAGGAGTGCTGATAAGGCCAAAAGTGAGCACTGTAAACTGAAAATGCTTGTGGCCTACCGCAAACTGCAGGTAGAGCTAATGGGCAGACATGAGGCTGATGTGAAAGCCGGCATCCTGCAAGTCCAACGCTACCATCCAGTCTCCTGGGTCCAGGGCAGAGAAGACCGGAGGCATTATGAGCTTCTTATTTTTAGGAAGTAGCTGGGGGCTCAATGATCTAGGATAGTACAAAGAACTTGTCCTTTTTGGGACCAGAGAGTAGCAGGAATACCAACCACAGCCTACTTCTGGCACAGAAATTCTCTCAATGGCTCCTTTGGCAAAGAGCCGCAAGTTCCTCGGCGAGCAGGGAAAAATTATCCTCCGCAAGCTGGTTGTAAGATGGAGGGAGGGGTAGTCTCGAACGGGGGAGAGTAGCCCCTTTAGACAACCTGAAGAACCCACTGGTCCGATGTTATGGACTGTGGAGGTGATGGCGGATCCTGCCACCAACTGGGCTAGTTGTACAGGAGTAGGGGTTAACACGAGGAGACTCCCGGTTGCAGCATCTCTGTCAAGATGTTTGTATTGACTGCCACCAAGGGTAACTGAACCGCTCCACCACTGCGTATGTAGCTCCCTCCTCTGTTGGCACGCTAGAGGGAGAAAGCAGGCCGCTATCCAGAGAAGCAGCAAGTCTGCTGGTGTCACCCACGTCTTGATTGTAAGGCTGATATTCTAAAGGGTCAAGCGACCCATCCCTTTCCTCCCCAAGGATAAGTGTTTCAGAATAGGGCTCAGGCTCAGATATAGGACACAGGGTCCCATTGGCACCGGAATCAACGCAGGCTGCCGCAGCTCTGTATCGAATTTGGTGATCACAATGGGGTTGGGGCCGCCGGTGGGCTCCAGCGGCACTGGGAGCATCGGGGGACAGTCAGGGTGGCACGACCAGTGCCAGTCTGGATCCATGGGGACCTGTTGGAACCGGGGCTGTAGCCACTGGTGCAGAAACAAATGGGGACCCCTCTGGCCCCACAGGGCCCGAAAGCACACCAGAGGGGTCGGGCCCCAAAAAAAGGAGATGCATGGCCTCATAGAACCCTTCAATTTGAGCGGGGTTACTGTGGCTTCCGGAAAATTTGGGCTGCGCAGAGTCAGCCCAGAGGAACCAAGCCTTGAATGCCAGAGTTCCTTCGTAGCGTCAGCCGACGGACGAGGAGAAGTCGAAGCATGCCGAGTGCCCCAAAGATTTTGAAGAGGACTTCGGACTCCTGGAACGGTCTTGAGTCCTTCCTCTGGAGCCAGACCATGACTTCCGCAGAGTCGCACGCTGAGCAGCTTCAGGGGCAGCTCCCTCAAATCCGTCAGTGTCATGACCCGGCAGCTGGAGACTTGCAGTCAGGGTCAAGCTCATGACACCACAACTTGGTCCGTCACTGAAATTGCGAGGTGACAGGCACCACAGGGTTTAAAGCCGGTTTTCCTCAATGACTTCCCGGCACACCAGGGGGAAAAAAACTCAAAAACATTTTGCAAAAATAATGTCAAAAACTGACAGAGTGGTAACTCTTCTCTCAGATTAGCCCTGGCTGGCAAGGTAAGAAAAAAACTACGTTCGTGTGCCGCGGAGGCAATTATATAGGTGATGCGGATATCATTTGCGAAGCGGACGACGCAGATGCACGGATCTGGTTGACCCCACCTACCAGTGCGCAGGGGTACTGTTCAAATAAATCTTCCTGGTCCAGTCTGATGCCTGTAGAAATTCAAAGGTAACTAATCTGCAGCTAGAAGTCTATATGGGGTGGTTAAATTCACGTAAGGGTGATGGATTAGATGGGTTGCTGGTAAATTGTACAACTAAAAGCAGTGTTTTTAGCACTTGGGTGTGCATCTCTTACAAAACAAATAATCAGCTTTCACTGAACCTCACTTTTTATATCCGCAATCTCAGGTTAATCTCTTAATAATCATATAGAATAGATTAAGTCATAAAATTCTTACCTCTGCAGGTAGATGGACTTCCATAGGCACATAGGTTGGCCAATAACCCATAGTAAGAATATTTACTGTTAGCTCAATGTTACCTGGAACATTCTGGTTTTGCATATACTGGGGAAAAAAGCAGAGAATATCATAAATGCATTTGTAGCTTATCTGCCAATATTCAGGCACAATAGAGCAGGGCCAGAATACTCTCTCAAATGATAATACGTTCTAAAAATGTGCATAAGATATGGTCATTACTTTTACATTTCAATATTTCAGATGATTACAGACACACATTAATACTCTAACATGTAGGCTGAAAGATATTCATACAGGTGAACAAACACCTATCTTTCACTAACTAAACACTTTCCAGAGCTTTGGCAGGGCAGGTTTAAACCAACTTTGAAACAGAAATTCAAATTGATTCTCATCTGCTCATTATTTTACCAATCGATCAGCCAAAGAAACACAAAAACAATCATTGTAAACTTCCTGTAAGAACTATTTGAACAAATAAGAATTTTCCATTAGAAATTTCAGCCAAAAGCTACAAGCTACAAGACTGACGGAAAAATTACTTACCTTAATAGTTTTGTTTTTTAAGGTAATCTATCTTCACCTTGGAATATCCCATAAACAAGACTGCATCGGGAACATTTATACAATATCGCTACGGCACTAGCAGGTGGCATAGACGCTGTCTTTAAGTCAGACATGTAGTCATGATGAAGTAATAAGAGTCGTATTACAACTGGCTCCATAACAACAATTCTACTGCTTTATCCTGTTCACAGGCAATGTAACAAATAAAGAGCTCATCTTATCATATGTTAAGTGTGGTTGATGAAAAAGTTCACTGCTATCTAGGCTCTTGTCTGTGTAGCATTTCTTCTTTCAAATGAGGCAGAGGTGGCTAGAAAGTCGGTAATGTGATGGATTTACATCAACAAGCACAGACACTTCCACAAACCCACCTCTCAGCTCAACTGGACTCCCAGCCGTGCATATGCAGAACCAGATTTAGAGGTTTGTCTTTGCTCTGGATTGACCCACCCCTACATATCAGAGCCAGCTACTCAGTTGTTGAATTCTGCAAGAAACTGAAGACCAGGCTCTTCACCTAGCCCTAACCCTGGCTTGGCCTACCAAGCTCCTGCTTCAGTGCGGGGATACCCTCCAGGGTGAAACATATATTATATAAAAGAACATATAACATATCAAAAACCATTTCAAACTTATCAAACACAACACCAATTACAACACACAATACAAAACATAAGATAGGATAACATTAGACAGTATGTTGAGGCAACCATCACTACCATGGCTGAAGAGGGGACATGAGTCTCCGTTAAGCCAGGTTGTTCTCTCTTCGACCAGCTCAACTCTACTGAGGCCCTGAAGATCACAAAGTGTTCCATCAAGTTGGAAGGAATATGCTACTTACCAGTATGGATCTGTTCTTGGCATGTAGGGCTGCTGACATTCATATCTATGCATAGATCGCCGCCTAGTGTTGGCTCCGGATGATTGCACATTGTTGTCATGGAAGAGTCTTCGAAGTATCACGAGATAGGTTGCCCCTCCCCCGGACTACAGTGCGCATGGGCATCCTCTCCATCCTCAGATTGTTTTTCGCCATTGTGGCAGGGATGGAGTATGATACAGTAAGTGATGTCCATGCAAAGAATAAATCTGAGTGCTACAGCTGCAACAGGTACCGGGGAGGAGGGAGGGCGATATGAATGTCAGCAGCCCTACATGCCAAGAACAGATGCATACTGGTAAGTAGCATATTCCGTTCGAGGCATGTGGGCTGCTGAATTCATATCTGTGCATAGAATGTATAGCAGTGTCCCACTTTAGCGGTGGTTGCCTGTGCCAGCTGCAGCAGCCTGAAAGAGAGACCCGAGTACAGCCTGTCCTACAGCTGATTGCTGTTTGGAGTGTACATCTACGCAGTAGTGTTTGGTAAATGTATGTATGGTAGTCCATGTGGCTGCTCTACATAGGTCTTCTAGAGGAATGTTTCCCAGGAAAGCCAGGGATGCCCCTAACTTGCGTGTGGAATGCGCTCTTGGGGGAACTGTTAATGTGCGTTTAGCTTTCTGATAACAAATTTGAATGCACTTAACAATCCATCTGGCTATACCGGATTTGGAAATGGGGTTGCCTTTGTGCTGTGGTGAAAAGGCAACAAACAGTTGCTTAGTTTTCCTGAAATGTTTTGTTCTGTCTATATAGTACAGGAGAGCTCTTTTAACGTCCAGGGTATGTAGAGCTCTTGCTGCCACTGAATCTGGATTAGGGAAGAAGACTGGCAGTTCGATAGTTTGATTGATGTGAAATTGGGATACCACCTTTGGCATAAATGTTGGGTTTGTACGCAGTACTACTCTATTTGCTTGAATTTGTATGAATGGCTCTAGAATAGTTAGGGCTTGTAGCTCACTAACCCTTCTAAGTTATGTAATTGCCACTAGGAAAGCCACTTTCCACATTAGGAACTGTATCTCACACGAGTGTAGAGGTTCAAAAGGTGGTCCCATTAGTCTGGTTAGAACCACGTTCAAGTTCCAGACAGGTGAAGGTGGGTGTCTTGGAGGAGTCACACGTTTGAGTCGCTCCATAAAAGGTTTAACAGCAGGCACTCTTAAGAGTGAGAGGTGTTGCCTGTTCTGAAGATAAGCTGCCACCGCAGCTAAGTGTATACGTATGGATTTATAGGCTAGATTGCATCTATGTAAATGTAACAGGTAACATATGATGTTTTGAGTAGATGCATCTAGTGGATTTATGTCATTATTGGTACAGTAGATGACAAATCGTTTCCACTTCGCCGCATAGCAAGCTCTGGTGGTAGGTCTTCTTGCCTCTTTGATAATGTTCATACAGTCAGGAGGCAAGTTCAGGTAACCAAACACTATGACTTCAGGAGCCAGATCGCAAGGTTCAACTGTTGCGGATCTGGGTGCTGAATGTCTCCATGGCTCTGCGTTAAAAGACTGGGTGTTAATCGCAGCCTTTGATGAGGCACCACGGAAAGTTCTAGGAACGTGGTGTACCACGGTTGCCTCAGCCACGTTGGAGCAACTGGGATGAGTGTCATGGAGTGTTGCCGCAGTTCGCGTGCCACTAATGGTATGAGCGGGGCTGGGGGAAAAGCGTACGCAAACCTGCCTGACCAGTTCATCCATATTGCATTGCCCTGAGACTGCGGATGTGGAAACCTGGCGGCGAAGCTTTGGCATTTTGCGTTTTCCCTTGTGGTGAACAGGTCTATCTCTGGGTGGGGTGACCCCACCGCTGGAAGTACGATTGCAGCACTGAGGGATGTATCTCCCACTCTTGCATCTGGTGGCTGTGTCTGATGAGCAGATCCGCCATCTGGTTGTCTTTGCCAGGGAGGTGTTCAGCCATGAGGAATATGTTCCTTTGAATGGCCCACTTCCACATGCTTGGCGCTAGGTGTGACAACCGTGGAGAGTGTGTCCCTCCCTGCTTCTGTTTGTAGTACATGGCAGTCATGTTGTCGTCCGGATCAACACGACTTTGTTGCACAGATGTACTTTGAAGGCCTTCATTGCCATGAAGATCGCCATCAGTTCCAACAGGTTGATATGCATCTTCCTTTGCTGTATATTCCATAGTCCCTGCACTGTGTAATTGAGGACATGCGCTCCCCAGCCCAGGAGAGATGCGTCCGTTGTTAGCACTATTTGTGGTACAGGCTCTTGGAACAGTCGTCCCCTGCAAAGGTTTTGTGGGTTCCACCAATGCCGAGAGTGGTATGCACGACCGGTCACCAACACTAGGTCTTTCAACTGTCCTTGAGCCTGGTTCCACTGCCGTGCTAAGCATTCTTGAAGCGGACGCATGTGTAGCCTCGCATGAGGGACTATGAAGATGCAGGAGGCCATCATGCCTATCAACTGCATAAACACCCGTGCTGGAAGCGAGTGTTGGGGTCTGAATTTCTTAATCAGCGACTGAATACCGCTGATTCTTGCTGAGTTTGGCTGTGGTTTTGCCACCAGAGTGTCTATCGTCGCTCCTAGGTACTGTTGTACGTGAGCGGGTTGGAGATGAGACTTTGCGTAGTTTAATGAGAATCCGAGGCTGTGCAGGAGGTGAATAGTGCGTGACATGTGGCTGGCACATTGCTGGACCGACTTTGCTTGGATGAGCCAGTCGTCCAGATAGGGGTAGATGTGGACATGGTGTCTCCTCAGGTGTGCCGCCACTGAAGCTAAGCACTTGGTAAACACTCTGGGGGTTGTTGTCACCCCGAAAGGTAGGACCTTGAATTGATAGTGCTGGTTGTGAATTGTGAACCTGAGATACTTCCTGTGTGCAGGATGTATTGGTATGTGGAAGTACGCGTCTTTTAGGTCTAGCGTTGCGAGGAAATCTCCCTGACTGAGCAATGGTAGAACCTGCTGTAAAGTGAGCATGTGAAAATGTTCTGACAAGATGCATTGGTTTAGGGGCCTGAGGTCTAGTATTACACTAGTCTTAGTGATAACATCCTCAGCTTCAGACACTCTCTGAAGACCTGGCTCTTCTCCCAGGCGCATCACTAAGCTGCCTTACCTCCACCTACCGATGGGCACGCCTGTTCCTTCCTACAGCGCCATGAGGCCTCCGGGCGTACGAGCGCTTAACAAATGTCAAATAACATTAACATTAACATTGGCCTGAGAGACCCGTCCTTTTTAAGGAATAAGAAGTACAGCGAGTATACCCCTGTACCTTGTTCCTGTATAGGGACGAGTTCTATAGCCTCTTTTTGCAGCATGCTGATAACTTCTTGCTGCAATAAGTCTATGTGCTCTGCTGACATAGGACGGTGTCTTGGGGGTATGTGGGTGGAGTGGAGGTTAGCTCTAGACAATAGCCGTACTGTGTAGGAAGGTGGATATCTGACTATGGTTGCACCCAACTTTTTTGCCTGGTGTTTAGCTGGTTTTTCGACTTAGTTGACCTGGGGCCCTGCTATTCAGGGCCCCAGGCCACTGCTCTCTCTGTAAAATGGAATCCATGTACCTTAGATGCATTTACCAATTGGTATTGGGTCACTCTTGTAAGTCCTTGTACAGTGTACCATAGGTACCCAGGGCATAAGTGAACCCAAGGCCTACCAGGGGCTGCAGCATGGCTGGCTGGCCCCCCAAATCTGACACAACTGGCTGATCAATCAGCTGGGGCAATGTGGTGTAATCACCCTTTGCTTTAGATGTAGTATACCTATATCTAAACCTAAAATGGACACATATACTCCTATAAGTCACTCCTATGGCAGGCCTTAACAATCCTGGAGGCAGAGTGCTTGGAATTATGTGAGATAGTGCTCTGGCATGAGCGGAGCCTGTCTGCAGTTTTGGGAACCAAGTGCTTTAGCTGTTTCCATGATAACGCTATACCATATACTCTTAAGTGCATTATAATCCTCGCGGTTATTGCTAACTTTGGCATAGCATTATCAAAACATGTCGAGTAAGGTGTCATACGAATTGGAATACTACCCCCTCGCCAGTTCTGGCGACGGGGGTAGTATTCTACCCTTCTAGAGGGACACGACATGTATGTAACTGTGAACCCTGGTTAAAGTTAACTCGAGCCTCAGCATCACAAAATGGATGCTGCCACCACAGACACAAGTCTGACCTCCTGCTGCTGGGAGTCCTTCCAGCGAGGGAGGCTTGGACAAAGGGTTTCCTGCCTTGGGAGGTGCTAGCACCACCCCAGACAGGATTTTGTGTATTAGTTTGGACAGGCCTGAAAAGAATGCGACATGCCTGGGGCACACAAGGTGCCCTGTGCATACACCGGTTCAAACCAGTTGCTGGGGCACTCCAGCCCCAGCTCTGGCTCGAAACCGGACAAACGATAGGGGGTGTAACCACCCCCTTTCCGTGTCCCACTCATAGGAGGGACCTAGTCATAGTACAGCCCCCTTTAGGAGAATAAAGGTAGGAGCTGGTCCCATTCCAAATTTGATTAATCCTGATTTGAAACTCTACAAGAAGAAACTCTGGACTTCGACGTTCTGCTCCCCAGAAGACTGAAGAAATCTCCCTTGTGGGCAAGGAGTGTCCACCCTGCACAAGCAGGCACCATCAAGCGTTCCAGCGGTTCACTTTGTCGTCTTCCCGAGTGGATCCAGAGTTCAGAGCCAGACGAGACCCGGACTTCCAGACCTCTCCGACCTCTACCTACATCTGCAGCACAGCTGAGATCCGTGGGTGCGACGAGACACGTGGGACCGGCCATCTTGGAGAAACTGCACTTCGCTTCCAGCACGACTTCAGAGGCATCCTTGACAAAGTGCTTTGGGGATTGAGAAGCCCCAGCCCCGAGCAGCTCCTGCACAGAAGATCAGCCCTCCAGCATCCACGAGATTTGCGTGGGGCCCTTTTGCTTGATTGCATCTCGACGCGTTGTCTGGCCACTTGCGGGCTGGCTAGTGGCCTCCTAGACGACGATCCTTGAAATCCACACCGCTGGTCTGGTTGCTCCAGACTGGCCCCTGCTTCCCTGCAAAGTAGAAGCACCCCGGACCCTCCTGGTCCGCACCAGACGCCTTTTCCACTCACCGCGTGGGTTGCCTTTTCCAAGGCCTGTTGACGCCGAATCCAACACCGCCGACAGCAAGAGCCTGCGTGGGACAGCTCATGCTTCCATCATGGTCGTCGAAGACACCACCTGGTCCACGTGGCTGCAGAGTCCAGCGTCCACTCTTCACCTGATCGCGACAATAGCATTTGGTTCCTTCCTGGTTCCACTCCAGTCACTGGCTAGTGACTGTGAACATTGTCCCTTCTGCTTTCAGGTCTTCATCTTCCTTGATCCACCCTTGGATCACTCCGGACATATTCCATCTGGCCGCCTGCAGCATCTTTTCTTCCAGGCTCCATAGACTTCAACGCGGAAACCAGACACACTTTGACACCTATGCAACCGCAGCCCGTGGGTAAGGTAACAAGATCATTTTGGTGCTCAAGAGTAGATTGACTCTCTTAGTGTCCAGATTTCCAGTCGTTTTAGTCCGAGCTAGTCGGAACTGTCTGATTCTTACCTTTTCGTAATTTGTACTGTCCATTGACTCTGTTACGCATCTCGCGTGTGAGATCACACTCTGCACACACGTCCCGTGGGCCTCCTATTACTCACCTCAGGTCAGGATAGTGTAGTCCCAGCGATCCTACAGCCTCTGGACAGCTCCATTCCTTCTATCGATTTCCTTTTACCATTTACTTAGTATATGGTTTGTCGTGCCGCTAGGGCACCATTGTAATTTGTGCAACTTACTGTATTTTTCCTAAGATTGTCATGTGCTTAGCCTGTTCTCTTTTGCAGTTCGCTTTCCACTTTCTTTATATATGGGTTGGTCTCCCCCTGAAGACCAGTGTATATTTGTGCTACTTACCTTATTATTGCAAAGTATTCTTGAGTATTGCCTTTATATCTCTGGGTAGAAGATATACCAATGTGTTAGTGATAGTGTGTGTAATAAGACCAATTTTTATAAACACTGTAGTTTCTCTTCATCTAACCTACACTACAGAATAAAGTTGGTAAAACAAGCTCCTTAACACTCCTTCACGATAAGCTTTAAGGCTTCTCTCCACAGCTACCACTTTGAGAGCTTTCAAAGTGTATCAAAGACCACTAAAATCACCATAAGAGTTGTCTGAATTAGTGCAAGGTGCATAGCTTAAATAAGCGTACACCATATACTAAGCCAGCCTCCTACAGTCTCTAAGTGCTGCGCATGTATTATGTCACCCTCAGAATACTGTGCTATCCTTACGAAAAGTGACTAAACCCAAGAGAAATACTCTGTTTCTTGCATAGGAGAAACATCATGTGTTCTAAAATAATCCTCACCCACCAAAAGGTCCCTTGGTGGCATGATTCATCATCGGGTTCTTCCCTGCCCGCTGCGCGACGGGTGTGCTATGACCTAAGGAGTTGTGGGAGCACTTACAAGTGAAGTGAAATTATGTGTTTGATGTGAGAGTGGAAGGGTCAAGAGATAAGTGAGATAAAAAATACCTTGCTGCGTGGACAACTAAACTTTAATACTACCTATAGATGGTATTAATAAAAGTGGGGAAAAATACCAGGAAAAAGTGCTGTAATGGGCAGTTTCCTCGCGGTCTAAATGTTTCAAAGCCTACCCCTAACCTTCTCTTCAGGATCAAGGATATTGATCCCTTGTGCCACTCTAAATGTTCCCTAGTGTGGTAAGCCTGATCAATCTCAAAGGCTAATAAGCATCTAGGTCAACATACATTCATCAAAATACCTACTCTGTATTCTCCTTAAAAACGATCTGGAAGGATAGAGGAACATAGTTATTGACCACAGTATATATATTTTAATATACTAGAGACATCACTTCACCACACTTGTGAAAGGTCAAGTAGTGATATATTTTTCATTCCATGCACAATACTTCATTGTCATTCTCACGTGTCTCTTGTGCTGCCCTTTATATTGTTCTGTTCAAGACGTACAAGACAATACAATACATATAACAAGAAACACACACTCTAAGTGAGTTTTCATATGCCAGAGATCGGTGCTGTTTTTCAATCCCCAAGTGCTGTGTACCAATAGTTATCTATGTAGGAGAGAAAACAGGATGTGACAACTTCCCAACATATAAAAGATTAATAGGTAACATACACGAAGGTTGCCTAAGTTAGGGCCCCACGAGCTTCAACATGAGAGGGGAGGAGCACTTACTTGTAGTCTAACACTGTGGGTAAAGGAAGGATTCAGTCAAGTTAAACAATATATATATGGAAACTGGTAATGTGTCTGGATATGCTGCCTGGGGTATCGACTATGCTGCACTCACTTTGTCAAAGCTGCTCTCTCACCCAAAACACTGCCTGCCCGGGGCTCCGATGAACGGAGAGTGTTTTCCGAACGCTGGTTTTTGCATCCTGGTAATTCTGAAATCAGCATGTGTGTGGATTCAAACGCTAGACTGATAACCCCAATGATGAACGCCTACACCTTAGGGATGACTAACTTCCTGGTCTGGGAGTATGGCTAGAATGCTAAAATTCACAAAATAGAGGCCTCGTAATGGCAACATTTCCTGGTTGGTTTATTACAAATAGGAGTTCGCTGATGCATTTATACAGGTCGGGGATGACCACCTAAGTGGGAATTTAAAAAATAAAATATAAAGCAAAATTGTAGCACTTGAGCATTCCTACATTATGAAACGAGTGCCATGTAGAGTCATTTAGCGTTGCGGAAAGGACATAACTAGTTGTGTACTGACTAATATTGACAGACTTTCAATATTGAAAAAGCCAGAGAAACTGGGCTGAGCAGCTAGAACTCGGATTTCACAAAATGGCCGCCTTGTTATTGTAGAGCTTCCTGGTTGGTTTTTGATTAAAGTATGTGTTCGTGGATGCACTTGGATAAATCTGCTCATGACCAAACAGGTGCAAAGTATGAATAGAGAAATAGAAGGACAGTTTCTAAGAACACCATTGACCGTGAAAGCATGAGGCCAGGATTCTAATCAGTGAATGGATTACGTATGGAGCCTTTTCATATTCGTAAAAATAGAATGCATTATAGTAATGCTTTTGACTCAATTACTAAATGGAAAGAAGTGCACATAAACTACTTGATTTGCCCCCATGGAATATCATCATTGAGGCCTCTAGTGTGTGTGTGTGCCAAGGCGGAAAACCCAACGTTGTCCCTTTCCGGACAAAGTGGCTTCTGAGTCCAGTTGTTCGATGACTGCCCAATTCAGGTCTAGTGTTGTGTGGTTGGTTTCTAGGTAGTGTGTTGACATTCTTTTTTATGGTTTTTTTGCATTTCACATTTCTCATGTGGTCGCAGATGCGGACTTTCACAGGGCACGTGGTCATTCTACTGTAATGTAGACCGTACGGGCAGGTGATCATGTAGATCACATTTATGCTATTGCATGTGGTGAATCTACGTTGTTCCCATTTGGTGTCATTGTTAAAGGTAATGCTCTTACTCATTCTGGTTAGAGGGCATACGCTACATTGACCACAGGGGTGGTGACCTTTTATTTGCGGAATTAGAGTGTTGGACACTGCACTATCTGTCAATTTCCACGGTCTTCTATGTACAACTAAATCACGTACACTTTTCCCTTTTCTGTGCGAGTACATCGGCTTGGGGAAGTTCAGATGCCCACAGTGGAGTGTGCGACAGTGCTTGTTTCTTATTTTGGTTACTTGATTGGGACAAGTAATGAACGTTGTGATGCAGAGCGGTCTGTCTTCCATGACTTTCTGCGGTGTGGGTTCAAGCAGGGCGTCATTGTTGTTCTTCTCGCGTTTTAGGCCGCTCTTCACCACTTTGGTTGGATAGTTCCTTGTTAGTTACCAATCTCTTCCGCAGTTCTTCAGCTTGGGTTTTGAAATCCTTAATGTCAGAACAGTTCCTCCTCAGTTGTAAGAACTAACCGTAAGGGAGTTTATCCCGCAAGTGTTGGGGTTAAAAGCTGCCAGAGAGTACAAGGCAGTTTTTAGCATCTGCTTTGAAATGTTTGGCAGTTATTAAGCCCCCATCCTTAGGGAAGATGTTGAGGTCCAGAAATACAAGTTCCTTGTTCGAGATGGTGTGGTGAACTTAAGGAACTGATTCAGACGATTTAACCAAATCATGAATCTGTTGACCGTTTCTTCATCGCCATTCCAGATGACGAGAACGTCATCAATGTAAAGTTTCAATACCCTGATGTGTTGTTGGAAAGGGTTATTAGGGTTGAGAATTGTATGTGACTCAAGGTGCTGGACATATAGACTAGGGGCGAATGTACTGCCCATGCTGGTCCAGTGATTCTGGAGGTAGAGTGTTTCTATATCGAAAAAAGTTTTCGGTAACAGCCATTTTACAGCAGTCCATTACTATGTTGCATGGGGTCTGGTACTCCCAATCAATCTCAAAGAGAACATCTTTTATGATGCGCAAAGTCTCATCATGCGGTCGGCTAGTGTAGAGGTTCTCTACATCCAGGTACAGTAGCAATTCCTTTGTAGGGTCAAAGTTCATGTCATGTAAGAGCCTCAGGGCGCAGACTACAGGGGTTAAGATCAGCCCGGGGGCCACAAGGCAGCACCAAAGCTACATCACCAGCGGCACAGGGGCGGCCAGATGCAGGGTGCAAATTCAGCATCAGGCATGCAATGCGTTTCAATAGGGAATCTTGGTCAAACAAAGAGGCTGCAGGCTCAAGGCTTGGTGAAGGTGACTTTCAGCTGGGCAGGTAAGTGGGAGAGTTGAGGGACACCTGGGCACTATCGGCTGGGCTGCTCAAAGTGGGGAGGAAGGGGGGTGGGGGTTGCAGGGGTGCCTTTTGGTGTCAGGTTTTCGTTACCAGAGCAGGTCGCGGGGGAGAGGACAGGGGGGACCTTCGTGTTGAGGCTGCAGGCGACTTCATGGAGTCTAGAAGAGGTCAGCCACTGATGGAGACTTGGTTAGGATGGCTGAGGAGACTTCACAGGAGAAGTGAGCCATTCTGGTCTTGGGCGTGGGCGTCAAGTGCAGAGTGGGCAGGGGTCGCGATCTGCCTGGATCTGGTATCCTTGGTATAGTTTGTACCTTTAGTGTCCTTGAGATAGGTATTGGTTTGTTGTACCAGTGGGCGCAGGAACGCATCAGCAAACTTAGATAATGGTTCTAAGATAGACCCAATGCATGATACAATGGGCCATACTTGAGGATGGGATAGGTTCTTGTGTATTTTGGGTATTGTGTAAAAATAAGGAATAGTTGGTAACTTAGCAATGAGAAATTCCCCTTCTTTAGTAGATACCCAATTGTGGGAGATGGCTTCCTGCACCATGCTCGCGATTTGGATCCGAATCGACTCTGCTGGGTCCTCTGTCAGGATCTCGTAGTTTCTTTGGTCCTATAAGAGGTGTTCACATACCTGGTCACTTTTTTTGGGAATTAAGAGTGGACTCTCGTTTTTTCATAACTTGTAGAGGAGGCTGATTCCACGACTTATTGTACCTCTTCACTCTCTTCTTTGTTTTTTTGGCACCCTCAGAATACCCCTCACCGAACACATACACCACCCTGCCATTGCAGACTGTGTGTTTTGGTGCAGACAAAACTTCAGAGCTGACATTTCACACATCTCTGTGTGCCATGCCAACCAACCATTGCCTGTGGCATAGGTAAGTCAGGGTGCACTATTCCACAGGCGAAGGCACAGCGGCATGAGTAAAGTGCCCCTACAGTATCTGTGCTATTCACAGACATTGTAAGTGCAGTGTAGCCATATTGAGTACATGGCCTGGGAGTTCATCATTATGAACTTCACAGCTACATGATGGCTTCACTGAATGCTAAGGAGTTTGGTATCAAACTCCTCAGCATAATAAACCCACACGGATGCCAGGGTCAGATTTATTACAAAATGCACTCATGGCATCTTAGAGATGCACCCTGAAAAACGACCAACTTCCTCATGTTCAGCTGACTGATCTGCACCAGCCTGCTCTACACAGACCTGTTTCAGACCCCAGAGGTGCTCTTGTTGTTCAGGGACAAAGCCTGCTTGGGGTGGAGGTGCTTCACACCTACTCCCAAGCAGGAAAAGCAATCAGGGCAGTGAGCCTCAAAGGTTTCCTGCCCTCTGATATGCTAGTCAGGGCCTCTCCAGCTAGTGGAGATGCTAGCTCCTTTGACCAGGCCCCACTTTTGGCAGCAAGGTTGGCGGGAAAACTAGTAGTCAGGAGAGGTGTCCCCCTCTCTGACAGGACTACCCCTAAGTTGCCCTGGACTGAGGCCACCCCTTCCTTTGGAAATTCTCCATCTTGAATGGAAGGATTCAATGCAATCAGGCTAGGAGGTATGACCCTCTCCCAAAGGGAGGGGACATTCTAAGGGTGCAGTCATCCTAAAGGCAAGTAGCCCATCTGCCAGTCCTTGTAATGCCCCTAAATGTAGTACTTAGGGCCACCTCTGAACCCTAATTCTCAGATTCCTGTGACCCAAAAAGAAAAGGACGAAGACGACGCAATGTAGCTGAGCCTGAAAGAAGACTATGGATTTGGCCCCAGTCTCCAGTCTCCTGCTCAAAGGCCCTGCGAAGATTATGCTGCTCATTCCATGCTGTAAAAACACGGGTTAACCCAATGAGTCACTGGGACCTGGGTGAATAATTGATACAAAAAAGTGGTCCCAGATACTAGAACGAATAAACTATAGCTAAACCACTAAAATAAATTCAAAGAAAATATAACAACATTGTTTTTATTCACAACGTGTACCATACAAATTATTCATAAAATACATCCATAATTGATCACATTTAATGCCCCTAAAGAAATGGGAGGGGGAGGGTAGTGTTGGGATAGTGAAGGTACTAAATGAGTAATAGAACAGTGGTCACTATGACCTCAGTAAACCAGAAATAATGATTGATTAACAAACTGAAAGTCACAATTCATACATTAATTGAAACAAAATCATGCCTCAGAAGAACAGAAATCACAAATGATAAATCAAGTTAGAGGCTGAAGATGGGAAGGAGTGTTGACGTTTCGACCCAAACTGATGCAGGCAAAGAGTTTAGTTCTGACTCGTTCAAAAACGCTGAACTTTAATGAGGGGATCTGAATTGGAGGTTAGTTGGGGTCTGGGGTGGTGGCAGCCGTCGAGAGGTATCCAGCTTCTTTAAAAAGGATCTCAGGCTGTCTCAAGGATCTAAAGTATTGTAGTGAGAGGGCCCCTCACGTAGGTTTGGAAATCTACTGGAGAGAAAATCACGGGCCAATACAGGGGTTCAGTTCATCTACATCATTACATGGGCAGCAACTTTCAAGAACCCCGGAAGACTACCACTCTTCAGCCAAGATCAGATTTCCTGAGGAGAGTGGCCCTGTCCAAAAGAAACTATACCAAGGATACCAGATCCAGGCAGATCGCGACCCCTGCCCACTCTGCACTTGACGCCCACGCCCACGACCAGAATGGCTCACTTCTCCTGTGAAGTCTCCTCAGCCATCCTAACCAAGTCTCCATCAGTGGCTGACCTCTTCTAGACTCCATGAAGTCGCCTGCAGCTTCAACACGAAGGTCCCCCCTGTCCTCTCCCCCGCGACCTGCTCTGGTAACGAAAACCTGACACCAAAAGGCACCCCTGCAACCCCCACCCCCCTTCCCCCCCACTTTGAGCACCCCAGCCGATAGTGCCCAGGTGTCC
The DNA here is from genome assembly GCF_964263255.1 of Lissotriton vulgaris. Taxonomy (NCBI): domain Eukaryota; kingdom Metazoa; phylum Chordata; class Amphibia; order Caudata; family Salamandridae; genus Lissotriton; species Lissotriton vulgaris. The sequence goes on along the minus strand of NC_141691.1, from coordinate 220,452,389 downwards.
CTCAACTCTCCCACTTACCTGCCCAGCTGAAAGTCACCTTCACCAAGCCTTGAGCCTGCAGCCTCTTTGTTCGACCAAGATTCCCTATTGAAACGCATTGCATGCCTGATGCTGAATTTGCACCCTGCATCTGGCCGCCCCTGTGCCGCTGGTGATGTAGCTTTGGTGCTGCCTTGTGGCCCCCGGGCTGATCTTAACCCCTGTAGTCTGCGCCCTTAAACTGAAGGAACCTACCTGCAGCCGTGACTCTTCGAGGTACCCCCAAGTCTCAATCGACTAACACTGGGCCCACTGAACTCTGCACCCGGCTGCCAGTGCAGAACCTACCTTTAACTGATACTTGCTCAGTGTTAGTCCAAACCCCTGAAGACTGGGATTACCAGCTAATGCTCATTACTGTTTCCTTTCCACAGGATTGCATTGAATTTAAAAACCTATTGCATACAAAAGTCTATTGAAAAGTTTTACTGTTCTAAATCGATATCCCTTAAGTATTTCCATTACTGTAAAGCAGTGTTTACTGCCTCGCAAAACAATTCCAACTGCATTTGAAAAGTATTGCTACTTCTAAAACGTTACTTACCTGCATCAGAGTTCCTCTTGGTTCTAAGAATAATCTAACAAAGTAATAACTTTTTTCTTTTAGTAAAACAGTTGGTCAGGATTCGGTCTTAGAGAGAGTGCAATAATTTCTTGCCTGATTGTGCACAATAAATGTGGTACACTGCTCTCTGATTAGCCTAACTGCTAGACCACACTGCCAAAAAAAGAGATTTTATAATTATCTATGTAAGCCTTTGGGAATTCACTGCACTCTGAGCACACTATACCTTACTTTGTTATGGTATATAAAAAACAAGCTTTTTACAGCCCATCCTTAAGAAATTGGAATAATCAATATGTTCAGATGACCTTGGCGAATGAGATACCCCTAACCCATTAAATCATAATTCAGAAGAAGAGACAAGGACAGAGCTGAATTATTATAAGGTATGTTGATATAGTTCCAATAAATAAAACAAATCCACTGTCCTGGAGTAGTGCATCAGGTTTCTTCATTTTGTTTGCCTGTGTCCTTAATTCAATGAACCTCTTGCATTGAGAATCACAAGCTCTAAGAAAACAGCCAAAACGTTTTGCCACCTACTTGGCGCGCAGGCCTGGGATTTCTCAAGGCTGTTTGCGCGAGCATGAAGTGCGATACGTAGATGAGTCATCACATATTGATACCATAAAATTGTGTGTACCCAAAATTACCGCAGGTATATAATCATAGAATGAACATATCCACATAAAAAAGGAGAGAAAAACACCAAAGCAAAAAAAGGTACAGAAGCGTATAAGCATAGATAGCACAAGGTAAAAAATAAAATGGGTTGCATGCAAATTACAAATCCAAACCATTATATACTGTTTCATGTGCAATTGCCAAATAATGATTTCATATTGTAGTAGGCGACCCCTGTGTGAAAGTGCCCTCTTTCTGCACGGTTGCCCCCACTTTTTGCTTAACTGCTGAAGTGCTTTGACTGCGTGTGCCCGGGGCTCCTGCCAATCAAGTGCCCAGGGCCTTTGTTCTTTCCCTAAACCTGCATTAAAAACAAAACCCAATTGGCATCTTTGGCCACAGGTCAGCCCCTGGTAAATGGGACCACAGGTACCCAGAGCACTGTGACCAGGGAAGAACTCTAAGGGCCCTTAGAGGCCCTGTACCTTTACACACACACACTGCCTTTGCAGGCTGCGTGTCTTGGTGCAGAACAAAGTAAAGAGTCGACATGGCACACATCCCTGTGTGCCATGCCTAAAACCTACTGCCCTGGTATAGATCAGTCACCTCTTTAGATGGGTGTCCTACACCAGTGGTGAGGGTACATGTGCATGAGCCCTGTAACCCTACAGTGTCTAAGTCGATTCTAATACATTGTAAGTGCAGTGCTTCCATTAAGAGTATATGGTGCTGTGAGTTTGTCATTACTAACTCCAGAGCACCATAATGGCTGCAATGAAAACTGACAAGTTTGGTATCAAACTTCTCAGCACATTAAACCCACACTGATGCCAGTTTGGGATTTAATGAAAAATGCACAGAGCGGGCATCTTGGAGATGCCCCCTGAAAAACGAGCTACCATTAGTGTCCAGGCTGAGTGGATGTTTTCAGCTACCTCCACCAGACAGGTTTCTGGACCCTGGGTCAAGAGCCTGCTACTCTTGGGGGCCTGAAACCATGCACATCCTGGGACGAGGTGCCAAGCCTCCTCCCCAAGGATGGACAGGGTGCATGAAGGGGAAGCTTCAAAGGCTTGCCACCTTTGTGTGCTTCTTCAGGCAACTTGCTGCTTTCAGCAACTGGTCCCTACTGGTTCTGACCCCCACTTTGGGCGGGAGAACCAGCGGGAAAAACAAGTGAGGAAGAGAGGTGTGCCCACCTCTGTCAAATCCACCCCTCAGGTGGGGGAGGCGAGGTGAAGCACAACTCTCAGTCCCCGCATCTTGCAGATGGGAGGACGCAGCCAATCAGAAAAAGGCTTATGCCCCCCTCCCACTGGAGGGGGGCACCACTCTGCACCAGACGCCCAAGGACCGAGTTTGAGTGGCCCAACACAAAGAGGAGGTCTCCCCGGCGATCCTGACCAGAGATCCTGCGACCTCTGACCTGCCTCAAGGGTCCAGCCGACGCCTGCAGCCTCAAACCTGAAGGTCCTCCCAACGGTGACCAGGAGCTGGTAAGAAGATCCGTCCCTTAAAGGCACACCTGCACCCGATGCGCCTCAGCCTTCGGTGGCTAGACCGACGATATCTAACCAACCCCCAACATCCCAACTTACATCTCCAAGTGGTGGTCGCACCCAGAAGACCTTCGTCCACGAGCATGCAGTGCTTTTGCAAACCGGAGACTCCCCATTGAAAGCTACAGGGCACAGACATCAAAACAGCACTCTGACCTAGCCGCCCCAGTGAAGCTGAGGGTGCATTTTTTGTGCTGGCCTAAATCCCCATTTTCTGTGAGCTTAAGTCTAGGAGCTTTGCTCCCACAACTCAGTGGCCTGCTCGTCAGCAGTCACCAACCGGAGGCCCCCTACCCCCATTGGATATCATTTGCCTCAGCACTCTGCACTTGGCCGCCCTAGTGCCGCTGAGGGTGTAACAAGAGTGCATATTTGACCCTGGGGGACCCCTGAGTCTAACCCCCAGAATACCAACTCCCACAACAAAGTACTTACCTTTAAACCAACAACAGTATTTTCCTCCGTAGGATAGCATTGTTTTTCTGTGAAAAGTTTTTAAGAGTGGAGTTGGAAAACCTAAAGAAATTCTTTAAAATTGTACTAACAACAAATGCTTTTACTTACCTGTTTAAAGCAAATGTCCCAGTGCACTGTGTAAGAAAAGTAATCTTCAAAGTAACTTACCTGTAACGTTACTAAAAATCGTATACAAAGTATATTTACTGTATTCTGAAAAGCATTGCATTATCAGTAACACAAGTGTACTCTAATCAAAGTACAATTGTGGTACTGTATTCTAAAAAGCATTGCATTATCAGTAACAACTGTAATCAAATGAAAGTACATTTATAATTGCAATCCAAACTGTGTTACAACTGTATATTTACCGCAAAGTATGTATCACTTACCTGTGCCAGATTTGCTTGGTTCTAGGATAAAAATAACTAAAAGATTATTTTTATACAAAAATATTTGGTCTGAAGTTCAGTCTTTGAGTGTGTGAATTCATTTGCTGACTGAGTGTGTACAACAAATACTTAACACTGTCCTCTGATGAAGCCTTACTGCTCGACCACACTACCCCAAATAGAGAGTGAGGTGCTATCTACTTTACCTCTGTCTACCTTTTGGGTTCACCAACCAATGTAGAAAGGAGAGATTCCCTTGAACAAAAATAAAATTTGTAAAACTTTAGGGACGAAAACAATTACAAGATTCACGTATATAAAAGAAGACAACAATTTATTGATCATACAATAATTAAAAAAGTTGACGGTTAGAAGACCACTTAACACAGATTTTTAAAACAATGAAAACAATAAAAAACCTGACATTCAATATTGACCAGCAAAATTGATACATGAAGGCAGAAAACAGTAAGACATTAAACTCGTACAATACTAAGCGTATATTCAAACTCTATTTCTGGCACCAATGTTATGCACACAACAATACAGTGTATCAACAAGGATATCCGAGTCGGGAATTATACTGAAGAATGCGTCGACGCGTTTCGGTGGTTTCCCACAATTCTATCCGCCTTTGTCAAGACTAGCACTCGGAAACCGATACTCGTCGACCTTGCTATTAGGCGCAACACTGCCTCACATTCCTTGAACCTGTATATTTAACAAGTTCTGAACCGACAAAACGGCACCGGCAAACCATTTGTTGCCGCCCGTTCATATCTTAAACCACCCGATCAGGCCCGGGTTGGAATTATCACCGGTCCCCCGACACCGACATGTTGGTGAATAAAACCTTTGAAAGACTATACGCTTTGTCCGGTTTATCTCTACTATCGCTACTCTAAGACAAACCAGTCTATTTATGTGTATTGTGTGCTCTGGACGTACTGCCAGGATACTTTCATTATGTCATGTATCCACCTAATCCTGAAGAGAAATTTTTTCTTCTTTAAGGATGATCTATATCTCCAGATCAAGGGGACCAGCATGGGGGCCACATGTGCCCCCAGTCTGGCCTGTTTATATGTGGGAAATTTTGAATCAAAACATATATTTAACGAGGCCGCACCTTTTTTTGAAAATGTTTCTTGCTGGCATCGCTACATTGATGATATTAAATTCACCTGGAGCGGTGCCAGCGAGGTGCCAGCGAGGATTTACTTTGTTTTTTGGAATGGCTTAACCTTGGTGACCCCAATCTCAGGTTCACAGGACACCATAGCAATACCAGTGTGGAATTCTTGGACATTGTGATTAAAGATGAGGAATGTAGCTTAAAAGTCGAGCTTTTTAATAAACCAATTGATAAAAACTCACTTTTACATTATTCCAGCAACCATCCAAAGGCACAAAGGGACAATGTACCCTTTGGTGAATTTCTAAGATTAAGGCGAAACTGTTCTAATCTGGAAGACTTCTACCGACACTCAGATAATATGAAGAAAAAACTTAAGGAGAGAGCTTATCCCCATAAACTAATTAAACACTCCTTTAAACGAGTGAGTTTCTATGACCGTGACAGCTTACTAGACCACAACAAAACTCGCAAGAAAAAAGATTTAGATAGAATAGTATTTGTGACCCAATTCTCGCACTTGAGCAACCAGATCAAAAATATAGTCAACAGAAACTGGTGTATACTCAATTTTAACACTGAAAACCAACTTAACAAACCCCTGTTCTCATTTCGGAGAAATAAAACACTACGTAATTGTCTGGTACACACCTACAGGCCGCCTGCGGAAACCTAACGTACTTTGACTGGCATTAGGGCATCAGGTAACCACAAATGTGGAACCTGCTCTGTCTGCCCTCATTGCATTGAAGGCACGAGCCTTGAATTCAATGGAAAAACCCTGACTTTCAAAACATTCAACAACTGTAGGAGTCAGAATGTGGTATACCTGCTGGTCTGCCCCTGCAATCTGGGGTTTGTGGGGGAGACCAGCAGGGAACTCAGACTCAGAGTGTTGGAGCACAAATCAGCCATTCGCACAAACAAATGCAATGCGCCATTGACAGAGCATTTTAGACAGCATAATCATTCTTGCGATGACATACGGTGGTACATCCTGGAGAAGATTAGAACCACCAGACGAGGTGGTGACATCTATAAATTAAGAAAAACTCGGGAACAATGGTACTTTTACTTTTTAAATACCATTCTTAAAGGCTTAAACACCAGAGAGGACTGGACAAAATGTATTTAGATCAACCAATATTTGTCTCAATCTGGAGACATGTATACTCTGTTAAGCTTTCTACTCACCAGTTTTAAGTATTTCTCAAAGTGGAGGGACATAATTCCTCACGTTTATATATGAATCTCACCTATTAGGATTTATTTATTTCCTTTTATAGACAAATTTTCCCCGTCTTACGACCCTTTTTTTTATTTTGACAGCATCAGGAAGCGTGTTAGCCCGCCCCTTCTGCTCTTAACTCAATAAGGAAATTGGTAGCAAAATATTTATTTTACATATTCTTCTTTCTCGGGCTACGTATCCCCTAAACCCCTGCACTATTGCAGCTATACAACTTTAATTAGTATGGAAAGTCCGGTTGCCTTATACAAACACTTCAGTTAGTAGACCAATCACAAGTTTAGTACCCCAGCCAATGGGATTCCGGCATCACAAGCCCGTGTATGCAAATACCCCAGATCCAAATACACTCTTCTGATTGGCTCCTATTTGGACCAATGATGCGCCAGATACGGTATTTAAACACGGCGCCCCCCACTTTCTGGTAGACTCCACGCAACCAGAGAAGCAGGCAGTCCTTTGCGATTCAATAGGTAAGCGGACATGGAAACATGGGGAATGTAGAAGGCAAGCTTTAAAATTAAAACGCTTCACCTCTAACGGCCCCGCCTGCACTTTTGTCTCGATTTCTAGTGAAACAATTGTTTACTGCGCAAGGACATGACGTAAGCGCCCCTGGTTCCTTTTTAAATGGGAAGACAAGTGCCCTGCGAGGCTTAACTATTTGAAACGACTACTGTCAACGTTTAAGCGCCCTAGTAACAGGTACGCCAGTCCTCCAATAAAGCTAGATGAGGTAGTACGATACGCTGTAATTACAACTATTATGATCAGTGCCCTTCCCTGGTAAAGATATATTACTTGCCTCCTCCTAACTGCCCATTACTGTTCTGACTTGTAGGACTTTTTACTTGCAACTCGATAAAGAGACGCAACTTTAAAATGGACATATGAAGCCAGTATTTCGTTGCCTACACCATATTTTATTGTGGAAAATAATGGAAATCTGACAACATCCAAAAGTGGATTTAAAGGTAACTAAATAACAAAAAATGATCGCTATAAAAAAAGTCCAATTTGGTAATCAAAAACATGGGATGCAGGTCATAATCCCTGGTCTTTAAATCTGCCAAATATAAACAGCAACTTCAAACGCCAATTAAATCAAGCTAAATACAACTAGATGTTTTCTGCTAAATTTGTTAATAAGAGTGAGCGCTAACAGGAGTGAAATGTAATAGTTCCCTTTTTTCTAGAGGTCTATAAAAGTGAGAAAAAAAGATTCCTCCTCACATGCCAATCCAGGCCTTCGAAACTGATAGGTAAAGGGAAATTAGCAGACTGGTCAGTTCCCAGAAACATAGAAGTGTATACATTTGAAACGAATGTTGTAGCACATTAGAAAATGTATTGTGATTGTTTGTAAAGGAACTTGGTATTCAGGCTATATCGGATTGTTTTTAGATTGCCACGTGTGACCACAAACACAAATGTACGTCCAATTGTAATGTATTAGGAAGGCTTTCACTTATGCAATTATTTTTGTACTGTTATCCTATTAACTGTAGGAAATTAAAACAATTCTAACAATTTGGAATTATGACGTATCCACTCTAATCCATTGTGTATCCATTCTTTAGGGAGATTATATTGATCCCTGTACTACGACAGATACCAATTGTAGCCTAGACAAAGGTGGATAGAATTGTGGGAAACCACCGAAACGCGTCGACGCATTCTTCAGTATAATTCTCGCATAACATTGGTGTCAGAAATAGAGTTTGAATATACGCTTAGTATTGTACGAGTTTAATGTCTTACTGTTTTCTGTCTTCATGTATCAATTTTGCTGGTCAATATTGAATGTCAGATTTTTTTATTGTTTTCATTGTTTTAAAAATCTGTGTTAAGTGGTCTTCTAACCGTCCACTTTTTTAATTATTGTATGATTGTAGCAATTGCGGGGTCCAGGGGGCGGGGTACAGGTCTGCTTTGTAAATCCCGTAGGGGGTATGCGTTTGGGGATGTGTGCCGGACAGGTCGAACAAACTACACTAACCAGCATGCCAAGGGGCAAGTCAGAGGAGTCATGGGACCTAGGTCATTTAAGCACCTCCCTTCCTCTCAGAAGGTCCTTGTCAATCAATCCGGAGGCTGTAGGAATGGCGGATGGTGTTCCCCGCCGGATTTCAGCTAGAAGCCTGAAGATTACCAAGGATACGGAAGCGGGCTCGCTTTCATTGCAAACACTTGTGTTCGTGTTGTACCATAGATAGTTAGGGATATTGGTACAGTACTCTTGGCCTTACCTTGTTCATTCACAAGAGGTCTCTGTGGGCGAGCGCGTTCTGCAGTAAAGACGCGCATTGCCGCTATTCAGTGCACATCTCTCCAGAGAGGGATTCTGGGAGACGTAGTTCCGGTTGTGTTACCTAACGGAATTACCTTGCAAAAGAGACAGAGACTCTGTTCCAAGTCCGATCCTTTGTTTCTGTTTCAATTCACTTCCGTGGACAAAAGTCGTGTTCGGCTTGTGCATTAAACAGCCGTTACAGTATATATTCTTTTGTCCGCTGCCTGCAACGGTCCAGAACTCCAGAACGAAAGGGACTTTATCCATTATCCAGTTTCAGTCCTACCTGGACATTCATCAGGCTATTTGTCCTGCAAGAGTGCCGTTGCATGTTCCTTCCCAGCTTGGGTGGTGTGTGATTCTGGTGAGTGTTGTGCCTAGGATTGGGGATAGTGGAATTCATAGACACATTGAGTGTAGTGATAACTGTGTTCCTTACTCTTCCCCGACCAGGTGGGCTGTCTCCATCTATTCTACGCCACCATGTGACCAGACTCAGAGGGATCCCCAAGAATCATCACTACCCGTTTTTTATTTTATCCACTTACCCTTTCCCGGCTGGGTACGTGTTTTCAGAGTGAGTGTCCTTTTCGCTGTGTGATCCGTAGCTGGCAGGGAGTGGGGAACTTAGCGTCAGAAGTCGTTTCTGCCGGACATCCTGAGCAAAGGTTAGTGGCGATTGTATGCTTGCGCTGCTGCCAATCCACGACAATGATCAATAAATTGTGGTCTTTTTTATATACGTGAATCTTGTAATTGTTTTCGTCCCTAAAGTTTTACAAATTTTATTTTTGTTCAAGGGAATCTCTCCTTTCTACATTGGTTGGTTAACCCTACTTCCCTTGATTTTCGGTAAGGGGTACCTCTCCTATATTTCTCTCTACCTTTTGGGTTCCACTGGACGCTGTGCAAACTACACCTTACTTTGGTATAGTATATACAGAGCCATCTTCCTACACTCCGCAAGCATCTGTTCTTGGCATGTAGAGCTACAGATTAACATGCTTTGAATACTCCTGCCATCAAGCTTTGGGTCCCGATGCTTGCAAGTTGTTTTTGACTTTGAAAAAGTCTTTCCAGGCCTTTCGATTATAGTGCGCATGGTCATCGACTCCAAAAAAGAGGGTGAGAATGGAGTGCGTAAGTGTAAACTAGAGATGCCATGCATATTTAAGTAGGAAAACATGCAACTACAGGGCGCTTGTGAATCTACAGCTCTACATGCCAAGAACAGATGGTTACTGGGTAAGTAACATTATTCATTCCAGGACTGTGTGCTGTAGATACACATGCTTTACATAGACTATAAAGAATTATGCTCCCCAAGCGGTAGCTAACCTGTAGGTGTTGTAGTTGTTTGAAATAGTGTCTTAAACACTGCCTGGCCTACATTAGCTTGCTGTCTTAACACATTTACACAGTAATGATTAGTAAATGTGGGTGGTGTGGACCATGTAAGCTGCCTTACAAATGTCAGCTAAAGGAATATTGCCTAGAAAGACCATAGTAGCGCTGATCTTGCGTGTGGAATGCGCTCTAGGGGCTATGGACAAAATTCTTTTGGCTTTTGCATATAATATTTGAATGCATTTCACAATCCATCTTGAGATGCCTGATTTAGAGATGGAATTGCCTTTGTGAGGTGGTGTAAATTAAAAAAAAATGGTTTGCTTTTGTGAAAATCTTTGGTCCTTTCTATTTAACATAATAAAGCTCTTCTAATGTCTAGCATGTGTAGAGCTCTTTCTGCCACTGAATCAGGTTGATGAAAAAACACAGGCAACTGACTGGTTAATATGAAAAGCAGAAACCACTCTGCGAAGGAATTTTGGATTGGTGCGAAGAACTCTTTGTGGAGTTGAAAAAAAGCTTCTTCCAAGGTTAAAGCCTGTAGCTCACCTACTCTCCTCAATGAATTAATAGCAATGAGAAAAGCCACTTTCCATGAGAGAAACTGTAGAGGACATTTATGTAAATGTTCAAAGGGTGGACCCATTAAGTCTTGTAAGGACAATATTAACATTCCACACTGGCGCGGGTGGAACTCTTGGTGGTTTAACTCTTTACAAACATTCCATGAAAGCTTTGATTACTGGAATTCTGAAAAGAGATAATGTTATCTGTTTTGCAAATATGCAGCCACTGCTGAAAGGTGTAAACAAATAGATGTGTAAGCCAACCTGGTTTGCTATAATTGCAACAGGTAACAGATAATGTTTTGTAAAGAAGCGTCAAGAGGATGGATCTTGTTATTACATTAGATAACACATCTTTTCCACTTTGCTGCATAGCATAACTTTCTTGCTTCTTTTAAAATGGTCAGACATTTGGGTGATACATTTAAATAACCAAACTCTATGACTTCAGGACCCAAATTACTAAGTTGAGCTCCTTGGGATTTGGATGTCTGATTTCTCCAACACTCAGTGAGGAGACTGGAGGTGAGTGTAGTGTTTGATGTGGAACCACTGACAGTTCTAACATAGTGGTGTACCAAGGTTGACGAGCCCATGTGGGGGCTACTAGGATCAGTGTGAGTGATATTTGCCTGAGCTTCCAAACTAGCAATGGAAGTAATGGGAGAGGTAGAAAAGCATAGGCTAATATCCCTGACCAACTCATCCATAGGGCACTGCCGTTGGATAGAGACGGTGTGGGAACCTGGATGCGAAGTTGGGCATTTTGCGTTGTTTACTGTGGCAAACAGATCTATTTGTGGAAATTGCCAGTGTTGGAAGTAGGGAAAAAGAACTTGGGGAAGAAATTCCCACTCGTGAACTTGTGTCTTTTGACTATTGAGGAGCTCGCAAATTTTATTGTTTACTTCTGGAAAGTGTTCTGCCAGGAGAGAGATCTTGTGATGAATTGCCCATTTCAAAATGTTTTGTGACAGTTGGCGAGTGTGTGTTCCTACTTGTTTTTGGGCACAGTACATTGCTGTCATGTTGTCTGTGCAGACTAGGACAACTTTGCCTATACGGTGAGTTTGAAAAGCTTTGAGGGTAAGAAACACTGCTAGAAGTTCTAGGTAGTTGATTTGGAGACTTTTGTGATTGTCGCCCTGCAGACCTTGGATTGTGTAATGTTGGAGCTGGGCATCCAGCCAGTGAGTGATGTGTCTGTTAGCACAGTCTGTGGCATAGGATCTATAAAAGGCTAGCCTTTTTAATACATTTTGTGGGTTCCACCATTGCAGAGAGCAATGGGTGTGGCAGCTTACCAACACTACACCGGTTAATTGACCTTGTGACTGATTCCACTGACTTGCTAGACATTATTGTAGGGGACGCATTTGAAGCTTTGCATGAGGTACAATTGCGATGCAAGATGCAATCATTCCTAGTAGTTGCATGAAAACTCTGGATGGTAATGTTTGATTGGGTTTAAACTTGCAGGAAATTGGCTCTAAATATACTACAGCAAATTAATTCACACACTCAATAACTGAACTCTAGGCCAATTGTGTTTTTATAAAAATATACTGTTTATTTATCGAACAAAGCAAGCCTGGCACAGATAAGCATTAAATACTTTTCAGTAATACGTTAATGGATATATAACAGTTTGAAAATGCAATAGAAATTGCACTTTGTTTGATCTACAGGGGATGCAGTAGGCTGCAACACTTAGCAAATAAAGTGCATTGAAATGAATAGGCTTTTTCAGTAAGTTACAGGTAAGTTACTTTTTACGTAACTTTTCTAACTCAGGGCTGGATACCTAGATTCAGTACTGGGACATTTCCTGTAAACAGGTAAGTAAATACATTTTGGTTATTGGTGCGATTTTTAACGAATATTTTTAGATTTCTAAACTCAACACTTTGAAACTTTTTGGAAGAAAATTGTCAATGTTATCCTATGGAGGAAAAACAGGTTATCGGTTAACAGGTAAGTTAACGACTGTGGGAGTTAAGGTTTTGGGGTTAGCCTCAGGGGTCCCGCAGGGTCAGTGATGCACTGTTTTTGCACCGTCAGCGGCACTAGGGTGGCCGCGTGCAGAGTGTTGAGGTCCAATGTTATCCAGTGGGGTATAGGGGGCCTCCGGTTAGTGGCTGCTGGCAAGCAGGCCACTTGGTTGTGGTTATAAAAACAACAATGGTCCCATGCAACATAGGATAAAGCATACAAATGAATACAGACACAGTGGATTCTGTATTTAGCCGACTTGTCCAGCCGGACAGTGGTCAGAATGTATTTACTTACAGCAACAGATAAAAGGAGAATATCCTTCGACAATCTCACGTTGTGGGGCACAAGCCTGTACCTCATTTAAACACAGACACTTTAGTACACTCAAAGTGAAAAGAGAGGAAAAAGGGCTTTTAGGCAAAAAAGCTTAAGTTGTTCTTTAAATCATAATATGAACAAATGTTTTGAAATGCGCCATCACATCAACATAGTACACGATATACACACTGTATAAGGCACATCAATTGGTCGACGGAGTTTCAATCCCACTTTTAAATCAAAGGGATCATCATCAGGACATTAGATACATGCCTAATAGTTGCAAGCCTCTAAAACCTAAAAAAAGAAATTGGGAAAAGGAGAATTCCAAGACATTATAATCTGGGCAACTGTGAATAGGAATCAAGCCGTGGTGATGGGTGATAAGTGCTAAAAGGTGTCAATTAAAAGCAGCTCGACAACCTGGCTATAGTGATTGGCTCTATGTGCACGAGTAGCGAGAGACTCAGATAAGGCAAGGAGTAAATCGGCATTTGGCTACAGTGACTAACAATGGTTCCCGTGGGTGGAAGTCTACTGTCGTGATTACGGTTGAGGTTGCATAAAATTGTCAATTCCACGTGAGCGAGGAACTATATAGCCTTAGCAAATTCGAGAGGCCGCCCATAGCGGTATTGTAGGTTGCGGCAGCCACAAGAGCAAATTTCACGGTGATCATGCCGGGTGCTGGTAATCGACTTCCGACGGTGCTGAGCAACGAGCGAGTGATGTGTCGAGGTACGGCGCAGTGAGTGATGTGTCGAGGTACGGCGCAGTGAAGTAAAAAACGGGGCAGTGGGGAAGGAAGGTCACCATGTAATTTCAGGGCTGGGGGTTCATGAGGGATACAGTCACCTACAAACAATAATGGTGGACGAACAATAAGGATGGGGCGGAAGAATACGCTGGTGATGATCCCTTTGATTTAAAAGTGGGATCGAAACGCCGTCGACCAATTTATGTGCCTTATACAGTGTGTATTTCGTGTACTATGTTGATGTAATGGCTCATTTCAAAACATTTGTTCATATTATGATTTAAAGAACAACTTAAGCTTTTTTGCCTAAAAGCCCTTTTTCCTCTCTTTTCACTTTGAGTGTACTAAAGTGTCTGTGTTTAAATGAGGTACAGGCTTGTGCCCCACAACGTGAGATTGCAGAAGGATATTCTCCCTTTATCTGTTGCTGTAAGTAAATACATTCTGACCACTGTCCGGCTGGACAAGTCAGCTAAATACAGAATCCACTGTGTCTGTATTCATTTGTATGCTTTATCCTATGTTGCATGGGACCATTGTTGTTTTTATAATAATTGCTCCCTGAGGTCCTGTGCTGACTAACTTGGGGTCCCTTGTTGTTTTCAAATACACTTGGTTTTGGTAGCAAAGATCCTAAGGTTAATGTCAAGGCAAAGGGGGAAACAAAGTAGCACAAAAAGGTGCACCCTCAGCGCACTGGGGCGGCCGGGTGCAGAGTGCTATTTCGACGTCGGGTGCCCTGTTTTCTATTGAGAACCTCCGGTTTGCAAAAGCACTGCAGGCAGGGAGAAAAAGGACTTCTGGGTGCGACCACCACTTGAAAAGGTAAGTTGGGAAGTTAAGGGTTGGTTAGACACTGTCGGTTAGGGCACACAAGGCCGTGGGGTGTCGGATGCAGGGGTGCCTTTTGGGGTCGGATCTTTTTACCAGCTCCTGGTCGCGGTTAGGGGGGCCTTCTGGATTTAGGCTGGAGGCAGGTCAGGGGTCACCGGATCTCTGGTCAGGATCGCGGGGTGACCTCATCGTGGTGTTTTTTCCACTCAAGCGTGGGCCGGGTTCGGTGGGTGCAGAGTGGGCTGGATTTGCGGTTTCTGGCTGCTGCCAGAGGTTGCCGTTTAACAAATCCAGTGTTCACGGGAGAAGCAGTCTTTGGAAGTGAAGGCATGCAGGTCCTCTGGGGTTTTTGAGGTTGCTGGCTGCAGAACACATCGGGATTTCGCAGGACCAAGTTCGCGGGGAGACAGGCCGGTAGTGCTGGGGCTAAGTCAGTGGGCGTCTTCCTCTTGTTAGCTGGCTGCATGGCTGTTCAATCCTACTTTTCTTGTTGTCAGGCTGGATCTGAGGAAGCAAGGTCCAGGGTTCACCCTAAATACTAGATTTAGGGGTGTTACGGGTAGGTAAGTGCAGGGACCAATGGGTTCCTTCCCTGGGGTGGGTACACCCACTATCGTGCCACCCTCCAGTGTGAGGGGGGCAGGAGCCTGTCCCTGGTTGGCTAGGTCCCCACCCATCCTCAAGATGGCGGGGACTCAGTTGTGCTTCACCTCGCCTCCCCCACCTGAGGGGTGGAGTTGGCAGACGTGGGCACACCTCTTTCCCTCGCATGTTTTTCCCGCCGGCTCTGGCGCCCAAAGTGGGGGGGGGGGGGGGGGGGGGGGGGGGGTCTCGGGGGGAGGGGGTAGAAACAGTGGAGACCAGTTGCTGAAAGCAGCAAATGGTCTGGGGAGGCTCACAAAGGCCGCATGCCTTTGAAGCTTCCCCTTCGTGAACCCTGCCCATGCTGGGGGAGGAGGCTTGGCTCCTCTTCCCAGGATGTGCATTGTTTCAGGCCCCCGAGAGCAGCAGGCTCCCGACCCAGGGGTCCAGAAACATGCCTGTTGGTGGCAGCCTAATCAGCCACTCATTCAGGTCACTAGGAGTTGGTAGAGTTTCAGAGGGCATCTCTAAGATGCCCTCTGCTGTGCATTTTACATTAAATCCCACACTGGCATCAGTGTGGGTTTAATGTGCTGAGAAGTTTGATATCAAACTTCCCAGCTTTCACTGTAGCTATTATGATGCTGTGGAGTTCGTAATGTCAAACTCCCAGCACCATGTACTCTTAATGGCATCACTGCACTTACAGTGCCCAGGAATGGACTTGGGAAATGTAGGGGTACAGGGCTCATGCACCTGTACCCTCACCTACTGGCATAGGGCACCCAGCTAGAGGGGTGAATGATGTATGCCAGGACAGTGGTTTGTGGGCATGGCACATAGGGACTAAATGATAAAATGGAGATGAGCTGCTTCCTATAAACAGTAAGAAGGTCACCCAGACCAAGACACTCTAATTCGGGATACGCGACCCATAATTCCATGACTAATATTGCTACTAATTGTTATAAGTTAATAACACTCACTCATCATAACAATGGTCATGTAAAATTCAGATTGTAAATAGACACATACCAAATTTCACAAATCAGCAACATCCACACATTATAACAACGGGCAGGCAAGTTTAGATTGTAAATAGGCAGGATGATATTAATAACTTTGTGAAAATACCTTTTTTAGGCTACAGTCGACCTGATATTGTGCTATATATACCATGATTTGTGTTTTAGATTTTTCATCAACAAAAAATTTTTTTGCACTTGTAATTAAGGGAGAACGAACCACTAACTAAAATTCTTTGCATAGACTACAAAGACAGTCACCGTTAAATGGGTAATTGTTTGATAGCAAAGTTCAGTTTGTTGAAATATGTCCAGAAAATAAACAAATGCGTAGCGAATTCAGGAAGCCACTCATAACATTGCTATTTCGCCTACTTTATACCCTTTCGATATGACCACTACCTATAATACAAAAGAGATAGTCCTTTAACTATCTTGATGAACCAAATTCAAAGTAAAAATAGGCAAGGGACCGGCTATGTTCAACAACAACCTCGGCTCGACCCCGGGAAGTTGCGAGGACTCGAGATCCCGGCGGATTAAATTAGAAACACTCGGTAAGAAAAGAAACGGACGGAGTAGGGCGCCACTTCATAGGCATTAGAAAATAGCCCCGCAAAAATAAACTAAAAACCCATTCTTTTCTCTTTATAATCGGCAGCCGACCACAGCTCAGCAGATACCGCGGTCCCGAAGCACAACAGCGTAGGACCGCAGGTAATCTATTTAAAGCGTTTCTTTAAGTCTGACAATGTTTCATAGCCATTTAGCAAAACATAGTAAGGGTAATTTTCATCTCGCTGCAGGACACTGCTAGAGGCAAGGGGTTGACGAGCGTGAAGACTTTACGTTAAGCCACACAAGGTAATTGACATTTTTACTGCCTTGACGTTCATTCACTTTAAACAAAAGGGACATTATTCTAAACCATAATGTATATCTTTCATAGCACTCACTCAAATTATCAAAACGAGCGAGACTGAAGCTAGACTCAACACACCTTCAGGTAATTTATCAAATATTACAAAAGTCAGGATATATAAACGTGCTTAATTTGGATTTTTTTATTCATACTTTATTGTTCACAAAACAGGGTGAACACCATTGAAACAAACAGCACCCTATCCACAGATTCATTAACAAGCATTTACAATGCAATGGTTTTGCCTTTGTTAAAGTTAGAGCTATTGGCATTGCTCTTGACATTATTTTTCTTTATGTTTTTTTAAACATAAATAAATGTCATTGTCATTTACAATGCCAATAGCTTATTCTCTCGCAAATGACACACACAAACACCCACAGAGAGCCCCCCCACACACAGAGCCCCCCCCACACACACACCCACACAGAGCCCCCCACACACACAGCCACACAGAGCCCCCCCCACACACCCACCCAGAGCCACACACACACCCAGAGCCACACACACACCCAGATCCACACACACACACCCAGAGCCACACACACACCCACACACCCAGAGCCACACACACCCACACACCCAGAGCCACACACCCAGAGCCACACACACCCAGAGCCACACACACCCAGAGCCACACACACCCAGAGCCACACACACCCACACACCCAGAACAACCAAGGTCAGCCTCTTGTGCCAAAGAAATGGCTAGGAAGGACACAATTTCAGATTCTCGCGTTTGTAACTCATTTACAGAGGTCCCAGCACTTCTAGACATCTGCGTGCTTCGTGCCATAACTTTAAGTGGACTTCTGGTTTGAGGTGTAGGGCAACACCCGTAGTCAGACAGTTTTTACCAGTTTTATTAGACAGACCTTCCTAGCAGGCTGAAAGCCCCATTACAGATCTGTGATGGTCATGTTAGCGCTACACCTTGAACCATGAACCGAAGAACACAGATGCATGGCCTGAGGGTGGGAATACAGAGGACGCTGCCTACGACCTTCCAGATAAGGGGCTCTTGCAGAAAAAACATTGATTGGAAGGTCTGTAGGATGGAACTGTACAAATATAGCACATACTTCCCGGAGAAACAAAGGGCTGTACCATACAGTAAACTCGAGATTCCCTGATTAGACATTACTTCTAAGCTGGTGGTTAAGTAGTGTCAGACTCGTATGTATCAGGCATGGGAAAAGACATGCAGCGGGCTTCCTTGAAAGCAACACAATGTGA
The DNA here is from genome assembly GCF_964263255.1 of Lissotriton vulgaris. NCBI lineage: Eukaryota > Metazoa > Chordata > Amphibia > Caudata > Salamandridae > Lissotriton > Lissotriton vulgaris. Next base: position 220,434,489 of record NC_141691.1, on the reverse strand, counting down.
TGTCCTGCACAGTAGTGCAATCCTTTGACACTGAAAGTTATTGTTTGAACCCACCTTTCATATTAAATACGACAGACTATGCCCATTCAGTTTTTGACCTCGCAGCAGTGACCGTTCTCTCGTACTTGCACTTTCACAATAAATGTACAGTAGCCTTTTTGAACATTGCTAATAATGGGCACTGCAGTACGGAAATAAAGAGACCAGTGCGAAATGGTAGTATGCCCTTACTGAAAGTAATGATTATGTGCATTAAAACCACCGCTATTAGACCTAAACACACTGGTGCTATAATTATTTCAACCCAAAATAGAATTGGCAACACTTCTCTTATCTTCCTCCACTAACTACCAGGGTACATCATACTTACTCAGAAACATAAAGCATGGATTGGAGATGTCATGATCATACACTCCTTGGCCTCTCACACTGAGACATCTAACAAGTAATACGAACGGCAACAAAATTATAGCAGTGTACAGTGAAAGGTTGCCCAACAGCGCTGAAAGCACCACCTGCAGGCACGTGCTTGCGACCCTGACACCACCTGAAGCCACGCGGGGGCGCTTGCACCATAAATGGCAGTGCACTCATTGGAGGCAGACTGCATGACTACAGTTCTCAGTAACAGAGGGCAGGCAGGCACTGCAGCCGCTCAGAAGATGATTTCATTGATATGATCATTCAAGACTGCTCGCCAGCTTAAAAAGCACATTTTATAGCATAGCAAGTGCAACTGGGAGAATTTACTGTCACCCAGTCTCAGGCGATTACTGCTTTTGTGAGCCTGGCAAGCTGGAGCCGCAGCAACAGGCAGGCCCTGCCACACTCACCAGCCCGGCTGCAGGTTTTCATTGCAGCATAAACCTCACAGGACAATGTAGAAACTACTTAAATTAATGCAGGATTTAACAGAAAATATTGAACATTGGACAGAGAGTGTCCGCCTACACAACAACAAGAAACAACAGCCGCTACTCTTAAGATGTGCAATGAAAACCTAACAAAATACCAGATAACGTCAGCTTTATGCGTGGTCGCAATGCATCCAGGGGAAACATGTTTGTATACTTCAAATTACGCAGTGTTGCTGCGTGGAATGCGTTGAAAGTCATGCTCTGTTTGCATGACATATGTGCAGAATCTGCAGGTGCTCCTTAAAACACATTTTACTCCTTGAATGCTTCCCTTGAGCTACCTCGGCAAAGACATTGCAACCCAGTTTGAAACTCTGGTATTCAAGGCAGCATGTAGTGCCTGGAAGTGAGTCAACTAAGCTATGTATCAGGACGTTTACTGAAGCCTGAAAGTGCAACACTGCTATACAAACCTACTCACTGTACTGGGTCGCTGTGGTGTGGGCACTGTTTCAGCCTATTGCTTGGTGGTTGTGGTGCTGTTATAAATCAAAGGACAATGGAGTGACAGTTCGGTTTCACTAACTCATAGTGCTGTGTATGTAAGAGTTATATCACAGCTGTGAGAGAAGTGTTTCTCATCAAATTACAGTGAGGAGCAGGCCTGACAGTGAATCTGTGGGTGAGATGCACATTTTGCTAGTGTTTAAAACAAATCTTGCATGACACCCGTACATTGCTAGTAATTTGACAGGTGTGCATTGTATAAAATAAATTGTCTGTTTTGGTGCTAAATTGAAGTGAATATTTTTTTGTCTTTTTTACAGCGTTTTTTAGTAGGGGAAAGACACGCTGATCTACATTTTCTCCTTCCTTCATTTAGCAGTGAGTTGGTGTGCTGCTTTGCGCTGATGGGTGACTGTATGTATTTTCAACCAAGGTGCACAGTTGTTGATTAAAATGTGAACCTCATACATGTAAATGCCCCCGTCTTGTCAGTGAGCTGCTAATTGCTCTGTCAGTGCACCAGGCCCAGCTGTAACGCAGAGAGTCACCCCCTGCAGGTCGCAGCATGTGCCTCAGCGTTTTTACAAAACCGTTTACACAGGTTCAGACTAAGATTATCTGCGGTCCTGCCCTCGAACCTGGCTCAATATTTACTTATGGGGCTGGACGCCCCTACAGTCCACTCTTGCCTCGCACCCAGTTAAACTATTTGAAACTCGGGTGCAGGAAGGAACGATCGGCACTCCAAGCCAGTGTGACCTCGAGGGAGGACTTCCCCGAGAGGCAGAAACTGCGTCATTTACATCAACAGTGACCAGCGTTTCACGAGAGAAGCCAACAGGCAGGGGCTCCCATCGCTGCCTGCATCTTCGAGTGGCTTCCCGTCTGCTGGGTAGCTGGGGGGAAGAGTTATTTATTTGTGTCGTACGAGGGCAGGCATGCTAACAGCAACAAGATGCATTAGGAATCACTGTGACCAGAGTCTGGAGTCCAACCACGCAACAGGTGCAGCTGCCCAACAGGCCGTTAGTTGATTTGTTTGCGGCACGATGTTGGGCCTGACCCTCTCACTTACCCCAGGGTCAACCAATCAGGAGGAGAAACGGACATGCAGCGGTCCACAGGGTGGCTCAGTCTTCTCTCAGAGCATCGAACGAGCGAGGAGCGAGGAGGCGGAGGCGAGGAGCAGGGGAGCAAAGGCCAGCAGAGGAGCAGAGGAGCCGAGGCAAGGAGCTGAGGAGCCGAGGAGAGGTGGGGAGAGGAGGACACCATCTCACTCACCTTCGCTTTTAGTGAGAAGCGACTCAGCATCCAGCCTTTAGCCTCCAGACTCCTGCTGCCTGCCTGCGTGTATTCGGCGGCGGGGGAAGCTCCGTGCTCCGTGTTCCTGCAGCCTGCAGTCTGCAGCGGGAGAGGACACGGACGGCGGTCGGTAGCCCTTGTTTTCTTCAATACTTGCTGTGCAGGGTCAGAGCATCGAACGAGCGAGGAGCGAGGAGGCGGAGGCGAGGAGCAGGGGAGCAAAGGCCAGCAGAGGAGCAGAGGAGCCGAGGCAAGGAGCTGAGGAGCCGAGGAGAGGTGGGGAGAGGAGAACACCATCTCACTCACCTTCGCTTTTAGTGAGAAGCGACTCAGCATCCAGCCTTTAGCCTCCAGACTCCTGCTGCCTGCCTGCGTGTATTCGGCGGCGGGGGAAGCTCCGTGCTCCGTGTTCCTGCAGTCTGCAACGAGAGAGGACACGGAGGGGACACGGGGGGGTCGGGAGGGGACACGGACGGCAAAGCACTCACGCAAGCAGGAAAGGGTGCCGGCTCAATGCCGGGACAGATTCGGGGGCGTTCCCGGCGTCGCGTGACGTCGGCAAAAGCCAAAGAATCTCGGGAACGCCCCCGTGTCTGGTCCGGCATTGACGGACAGGCCCCTGGCAAGGCTCCGTTTACGGAGCCAGCCAATCAATGACGAGGGCCGACCCAAAGCCACACACACAACTCAAGAGGTTTTTTGGCACATGCGCAAAGCGCATGGCCAGTCAAAACCTAAAAAGCAAGTTGCAGAGGGAGGAGCCAAGATGGCGGCGGAGACGGACGTGTAGTCGCCCGGCTCCCCGATCCTATGTTACCTGCGGCACTATCCTGTTCTCTATCCTGGCGCAGTGTCATCGCGGGAGGAAGCAGACATCGCGCTGGTACCGGGGGTGTTCCTCCGGTGTCTCTACCAGTCTGCAATCCGATGATAGGGCATGCTGACCTGCTGAACGTATCGCGCCCTGGAATCGGACTCCGTGTCCCTGCGCGCCACCGGAGAAGGCTTCGATTCTGCTAGCTGCTGGAGCAGTGCAGTGCTGGACGCTCCCAGGCGGACTGTAGGCTGTGGGGGAACCTGTATTTGCCCTCGCTGGAAAGTGCACGCCGACCGACCGTGGGTCCATTCTGCTTTGCAGTTCTTGTGTGACACAGAGGTGAGCCGCGCTGCTCCTTTCTTCCGTGTGTGGGGCCACCTGCCATGATCTGCCGTTTCCCTCGATCCTGCCAGCAACTACACGAAGGGGTTTCTTGCTAATCGCTACCCACTGTAGACGGATCCAGCTATCCGGTGTCTACACCCCGTCTGTTTACTGATAGCTTTGCCTCCGCTATCGGCGAAACCCCTAGCTGTGCAACATGGCGGCCGTCCCCTTTGTGTTCCGAATGGGCTCTACCTCGGCTTCTGAAGAGGCTGCACTGCGTGCGCTTGGGCGGTGTGGGGGACGCGGTGTTACACACCGGACTGCGGACACGGCGACTTCCCCGCCTGCATATACCTGCGCCTCTATTATGAGCGCAATCATTGAACTGAGGGCAGATTGGTATGAGCGCTCCCGAGCGCTGGAAAAGAAACTAGACGAAGCCGCGCCTGGACTCAGGGATGTATCGCCTGGCTGCTCTCCTTTTCCCACCGATCGGCCCCCTCACGGCGAGGTGCGGGCTACATTGTTGCAGCGCGCCTGTGAACTGGGACACACTGCTGATTTTGATGCCTCAGATGCACTGCTGTCTGCCGACCCCGGCATTGGTACAATGTTTCCTATCCTGCCTACGATTTCCATTCCGACTAAGGCATCACTATCATTCCACGTGGATCAGCAGGCACAGCTTCTGTTTTTATTGAATATCTACAACCTGCACGATGCTACTCCATATCCCTATGACCTACTACTCCAGATGGACTTTGGAATGTTGTCCTTCTGGTCTGCCAAAACTGTGTGGGACTGGAAGTGGCCATTTTGTCCTGGGGGATCATCTCTTTGCCGAGTGCGGCCATCTTGTCCCTTTGTTCCACCTGAGGCGGGGCTTTTATTGGAGCTATGTTTGCGACTACGTTTGCGGTCTGGCCAGGGCTAGAAGTGCCCATACTCATGCGAACTGTGTCTGACGGATGGCTGAGACTCGGGATGGGACGCCTCCTCAGCGCGATGTTGTGCTATACGATGTCCTTCCCGATTCCTTTTGTGCTTGATAATCCTTGCTTGTTTATGATGATTAGGGGGAAGTGAATACTATGATCGGGGAAGCCCGGGAGACTTAGGAACTGGCCCTCCTCGTATCCTACTATGCACAGGGGGGGGGGGGGGGGGTTTCATGGGGAAGTATGCTCAAAGTTGCATCCACGATCGGGTCAGGGCTAGACTGTTTTTTGTTATTAACTGTTTTACTGGCTGACGGGGACGGGGTTGGAACTGATTTACGTACTTCATGAGCACGCCTCACGCTATGACTTTCTCCAACTGCATTGCAATAGCTGATTGTGTTTGTGCCGATGCTTTAGTAACGGATGTAATCTATGATGTGGGAGTCTGTTGAGGGCCGGGATCTCATGGTGACCTGATATCGAGTGGGCTCCTCCCCACCTTCTTCTCTTTGGGAGTTTAGGTTGATTTATTCTTTCTCACTCCCTATATTACAGGTGTTAACGTTATTCTTCTTCGTTTTCTTCCTTCTTCTTCCTTGTCTATATTTCGGGTTCTTTAAAGGGCGACAGGCACTCTGTGGGGGGGGGGGGTAGGCCTTAGCCTCCACAATGATGCAGGGTGGGCGGGGTAATTTGGAATTTTTTGGTTCTATGGGCCTTCTTTTTTCTATTCTCTGCGCTTTCTTAATCTGGTTCGATTCTGGGTCTGGGCCGGGGTTGGCAGGGAGGGGGCGGCGCTGATTGGGGTGCGTAAATTCTGGATGACGACTTGCCGCTGTTTTGCACCGCCATATTGTACTTGATGCTAACTTCCACTGTTGTTTTCAGCTGCAACGCCGCTTACCCATGTCGTGAAGTTATTGTGCGGACTCGAATCTTCTTAGTTCTTATTCTTCACTGACTTATCTTATGATGAAAACGCAAAAAAATCTTAAAAAATTAACCTTCAATTCTCCTCTCCCCTGGCGACATGATTCTTCCAGTGTAACGTTCATTGTTTGTTGAAATTTTAACTAATGCTGCTGGGGAACTGTAATGCTTGCACTTGTGCTGACGAAATATCGTGGCCGGCCTGACGGTTGTAGGCCCGTATTTGTTCTTTTATTCATGCACAATAAAGGTTTTCAAAAAATTTTTAAAAAAAAAAAAGCAAGTTGCAGGTAAATCCTAATAACTTTCTCTTCACTTCATTAAAATTGTCCACCAATAAAGAGTAAAAATAAATGAAAATATTTGTTTTTCTCACAGATCAGAAGTTTAATATTCTGAGATTAAACTCATGAAAACAATTAGTTTTTCCTCAAAGATTGAGGTAAGATGCATAAATAGTGATCAGTTAACAAGATGGCAACTTTGAACGCCAGGAGCATCAAGAGTAATAAGTTTCCCCTTTTTCTTTTTCAACAGACCCCCGACGAAGGGGCTCACGAGCCCCGAAATGCATTGTTTTTTTTTGTATTATTTGCATTGATTATTATTTAATCACTTTTTGGATTATGTATATGTATAATTACTCTGTGAATTATATTGTGGAAATGTAATGGTGAATTTCAACTGTATAATGAATTGATTACCAATGGTTTAAATACACTGAAATACTATAAAGGAGTATTTGTTCTTTGTAAGTAGTGCGCTCTCGAGTCCTGGCAGCCACTAGGGGCCAGGCCATATTCATTTTGATAGTGGTGTAAGTAGGCACCAATCGGAAGCAGCACACAAAACGTACAAAACGCACTATTTTGACAACAGTGTGCAGCACCCACACACATTCATTGACATAGGGATGTTTGCCATGTCGACTCTTCACTTTGTTCTGCACCAAGACGTGCAGGCTGTAAAGGCAGTGTGCGAGTGTCAGGGTACAGGGTCTCTAAGGGTGGCACAATAAGTGCTGCAGCCCTTAGAGGCCTTCTCTGGTCAGAGTGTCCTGGGTACCTGTGGTACAATTTACCAGGGGTTGACATGTGGCCAGAGATGCCAATTGGGTTTAGGCTTCAATGCAATTTTAGGGATGGACCATAGGCTCTGGGTACCGAGTACCTGATTAGCAAGAGCCTAGGGCACTTTCAGTTAAAGAACATCAGCAATTCAGCAAAAAGTGGGGGCATACCATGTAAGAAACTTCTCAAAGACTGAATCTTGTGAATTCTGGCAGCATTGGGAGAGGCTAAAGCTTTGAGAGTGTTGATAGTAGCTCCTAGATAAGAATGCATCTGTGCAAGACACAGGTGAGACTGTTGTGTATTGATGGTGAAGCCCAATTGATGAAGTAAGTGTATTGTTGTCTGAGTGTATTGCAGACAACTTTGCTAAGTGCTGGCTTTGATGAGCCGTCTAGGTATATGGAAAAACATGAATACATTGTGTTCTGAGATGAGTGGCTACTACTGCCAAACATGGAGCAGCGGTGACTCCAAACAGAAGTACTTTGAGCTGTTAATGTTTGCCTGCTATGAGAAATCTGAGGTATTTGCGATGAGCTGGATGAATTGGAATGTAAAAGTACGCGTCTTTAGTCTGGAGTGGACATAAAATCGCCTTGCTGTAAAAGAGGAAGTACTTGTTGAAGGATCACCATGTGAAAGTGCTCTAACAGAATGCATTGTTTTAACTCTCTTAGATCTAGAATAGGTCTTAATGAGCCTTCCTTTTTGGGGATGACAAAGTAAAGAAAATATGCTCCAGACCTTTGGTACTGAAGTGGAAATGGTTCTAGAGCTCCGTTCAGTAATAGAGAACACACCTTTTGTTCAAACAATATCGGGTGGTCCGGTGACAATGTGTGAAAAAGGGATGGAATATTTTCAGGATTGGTGGTAAGCTCCAGGCAATAACCGTGTTTGATAATACCAAGCACCCATTTGTTGGTTGTTATAGATTCCTAAATGGGGAGAAAGTGTTGAAGTCTTCCTCCGACTGATGTGAAATAATCGGAGGTTACCGAGGGGAAGTCACTGCGTATTAGGGGAAGGGGAGTTAGGGGGTATGGCGTTTTTACCCCTACCTTTGGAACGGTTTCCCCTATAACCACCTCTAAAAAATCCTCTTGGAGAAGGGGAATGGTTGTCACCTCTGTAGGAGAAAATGTTTTGATCTGTAGCTGTTCACTTGGACTCCCCTCAGTAAAAGGAGCACCGAACGGAACCTCTGTTTGAAGGAGACTGAAGTGCTCCGATAGATTTGGCAACTTCAGTTTCCTTTTTGTCGAGCTTTTGATCAACTTAGGGGATGAAGAGATGTTGCGTATCACAAGGTGTATTTAAAATGAATCGTTGGACTTCAGGTTTAAATCCAGAAATGCGTAACCAGGCATGCTAGTATTTGTCTCTCTAGCTAAGGTGTCAGCAGCATCTAGAGCACACCTTATGGATAGTTGGAAATTAATTTCCCTTCCTGGACTAAGACCTGAGCTTTGGTTTTATGCTCCTCTGGGAGATATTGTAGTAACTGCTCTATTTCATCCCAGTGCACTTTATCATATCTGGCTAAAAGGCCCTGCATATTAGCAATGCACCAGTGGTTGGTCGCTTGTGCCGCTAAACGTTTGCCAGAACCATCAATGAGTTTTGATTCTTTGTCTGGGGGAGGAGCATCCCAAGAAGTTTGAGAATTAGCTCACTTGCGAGCATTGGATACTACCAAAGAATCCAGTGGTAATTGCCCTTTAATAAATACTGGATCTGTGGGGAATTATTATATTTCTTGTCTTCTCAAAGAGTGAGGATTCATGCACATACAGGGTCTTTAAATATGTTGTCTGCATGCCTTATCCCAGCATAGGGAATAGCGGACTGGACCTGTGTGTGGAACCTTAAGTCTCAAATAGAGATTCTTTGTAGAGCTCCACCCCAAGGTATTGTGCAGCCCTGGCAAGGAGTTCTTGGTAAGAGAAATTGTCATCAGGTGGAGATGGCTTTGCAGGGTAAAGGTCAGAATTGTTATCCATTTGAGTGTCAATTCTATAATCAGTCCATTGATCTACTGGCAAGTGTGTGTCTCCCTCATTAGTATTGTCTCAGCCATGGTGAGATTATGGAGAGTGATGAGGTGTGATGTGTAAAGGATGTAGAGTTGGAGAGGAGGGAGGAGGAGGAGATGATGGTAGTTGGTAGAAAGGGCTAGTACCAACATTTTTCTTTATCAAAGGAATTTTATAATGACCGTCATCATCGGGAAGCTTATGCTTGGATGGCGAATTGGCTTGAATATGTCCTGTGTCAGGTTTGATATAGAGTTTCTTTTGCTTGGGGTCTAATTTGGACGGTACAATGTCTATTTTTCGGATCCAAAGGTGCTGGAGGGACTTCTTTGGTTTTCAGCACCAAAGGTTTCGGTGCCGAGATGGAAATAGTTTTCGGCGCGAACAATTTCGACTCCGAAGGTTTGTTTGCTGCTTTCCAGTGTCGAAAGTTTTGGCTCCGAACAAACTTTGTGCTTGGAACCAGAAGGTTTTGGTTCCAAAATGGTTTTGTGCTGACTCGGTCCCGAACCGGAAGGCTTGACAGTATGTTTTATGCGGAGCCGGGAGGTGGAGCATCAGAAACATCTCTGTGCTGACCTTGCCAGAAGGCTGAGGTGGTGCCGAAGTCTTAGATTTTTTAGGGATGGGTTGATGGGGCAATGGGTCTTCTGTACTCGTGTCACCCTGTCCTGCAGCACATCATTGACGTAGAGGTCTATCTCCAACTCTGATTTGGAGTCCGACACGTCAAAGACCTGTTCTTCCTCTGCTGTTGTTGGCTCGGGGTCATCTTGCTCGGAGTCTTCACCGAAGATATCCGGCATGTCATCTATCTGCTGGCACTGCATCTCCAGACTTCGAGCCCGACGATCATGGAGAGTTTTCTTTGATTGAAACGAATAGCACACGTCCCACGTCTCTGTGCTCTGGAGACAAGCTCAAGTTACACACCTGGTGCAAGTCTGTATGCGGGTACTTGGCGTGTCACCGGGGGCAGAATTTTAAAGGAGTCCGGTCCATTGACAAAGAGCCGGACCGACGCGGTTAGGCCCGAAGTCCTCCCATGACATTTTCCAATTGGAAATGGAGATTTCTTTGACCGAATCAAGATACAAAGAAGTGGGAAACATGTTCAAAACAATACCGTTGAGAGTAGAGTGGATTGTGCACCTAGGGGAACACGAGGAACGATTCCTAACAGGAGCGCAGCAATACATGTCCGAAACCGATGGCGGAATAAAAAAATCTAACAATGGAATCAATGACCATGCGCACTATCACTGAAAGGAGGAGTCACCTTACCTCGTGAGTGGAAAGACTTCTTCGAAGACTTAAACAACTTGCAAACATATGGACCCAACACTAGAAGGCAGGAGTATGCAAAGCATGTATATCTAGATCATACATGCCTTGAACATATGTAATCCTTCTCTTCTGAAATGAGCTGCTGCCACTACAAGGAATTTGGTGAAAACTCTTGGGGCTGTAGTGACCCCCTGAAGGGGAGCATCTCAAACGGATAGTGTTGCCCGTTGAGTTAACAACTTAAGTAACGGTGGTGTGCTGGATGAATGGGAATATGTAAGTATGCATTCTTGAGGTCTAATGCGGTCATGAAATCTCCATGCTGTAGCAGTGGTATCATCTCTTGCAGTAGGACCATGTGAAAGTGTTCTGAGGAGATGTAACTGTTGAGTGGCCTGAGTGGTCTTAAGGTTTTGCCCTTTTTATGAATGAGAAAATAAAGGAAGTATACTCAGTCTACGATGTTGTAAGGGTAACAATTCTATTGCCCCATTTTGAAGGAGATATAGAACCTCATTCTGTTAAAAGGTAAAATATTCTTGTGGTATATTGTGTGTTATTGGTGGTATTGTGGGTTGTATTAGTTTGAGTTCTAAACCATACAAATTTTTGATTATGCATAGTACCCATTGGTCAGTGGTTATGTTCTGCCAGTGTGGACAGAAAAGTTTTAACCTTCCCCGACTCGTTTTATGTGTGTTAGGGGGAGGTGTAGGTGGTCACTGTTTTGGAGGGGTGGGAGCTTTGGTAGTGGTTGCACAACCTCTAACTCTATTTCTATCATTTGCTTTATAAAATGATTCCCTAGTACACAGACTCTGATAGGAGCCCTGTTAATGTCCAGTGCCGGAGTAAGTGGAGATACCCCCTCTCACTGCGCCCCTATATGGACCCCTATGAAAGGAACCAGTGTTGATATGTTTGTACAGCCCGAATTGCTTTAGCAGATTATGTTGTTTTTTTTTTAAACTTTCCAAGAATTCCATCCTCCTGTGGAACAAAAATGGTAAATTGAGCAGGTGTTTTACATCTGGTTTGAAGCCGGGGACTCTGAGTCATGAGTGACATTTGATAAAGACACTAGTGTTAACCTTGCAGGTGCTTGTGTCTCTGGGGGTCTACGGCACATTCTATAGTGTATAGCATTAGATATAGCCCTGACTTCTCCCACGAACTGTGTAACACGCTGGCATTGATCAGGGAGGTGTTGCTTGCAGTAATTCCTGTATTTAATCCCAAGTGGCATGGTTATATCTGGAGGGCAGTCCCACAGAATATGAAATAGACTTGTAGTTGGTTGCTTGTGCTGCAACACGTTTACCAGCTGCATCATATTTCCCACACTCTTTATCTGTAGGAGGCGCATCCCCTGTGCCTTGTGAATTTGCCTGTTCCCTGGCTGTGTGTACCACTAATGGATCTGGTGTGATTTGGCCATTAATACAGTCAGGGTACCAATGGGCATGCTTTATATTTCTTTTCAATATGAGGGGTGACTATCCTAGATTTAACGGGCTGCTTAAATATGTTGTGTGTAGAAGAGTGTTTGGATGGGTAGATATAAGGATCTGTATCATCCAGTGGATAGGTATCCTAAATTACCCATAGGTCAGGGGCAGTATTGGGATCTCCCTGTGAGTCTATGAAATAAGGGATATTGTATTCCTCAGGTTGATGAAGAATAGGTGACTGATCTGGTGGAAAAAGTGGCTGCTCAGAAGGCAAGTGTTCCAGAGAGGGTGTCTGCACTGGCCTTGAAAGTAGAGTAGGTAAAGAAGGAATAGGAGGTGAAGGAATAGGAGGAGGAGAAGGAGGGTAACAAATTGGGCTTGTGCCTCTGTCCTCCTCCTTTGGTTAATGGGTTGATTCAGGCACAGCAATGCCCTCCTCAAATGAGCTCTTCCTTTATGTTAAACAGTTGGTGGAGGTTTGGTGCCTAGTTTCCCAGTGTCTGGGAGTACAAAAATAATCTTTTGTCCCTGGTTTAGTTCTTGGTCCCTGCAAGCGACCAAGAACGGAGTGCAACTGTTTTTATGTGGCTCTGTGCTACTCTTGGTGTTTTTCGACATCGAACATTTGGAAGTCGTCAAAGAGCTTTTTGTATCTGTTGCAGTTTTTTGAGTAAGTGCCTTCAATGCCAACCGCTAAGGTGTCGGTTTCGACGCTGAGGTCTTTGAAGATGAACCATCTTTTGGTTCGGAGGTTTTTTCGGATCCGATGTACGCTGCTTTGGTTCAGAGTTTTTCCCTGACTTCAGGTGTGCCGATGAAGTAGGCTTCAGTGCCAGGGCCAAAACTAACTTTTATGCTCAATATTTTTCAACGCTAGTCTAACAATTTCTAGGCAGAGTGAATTTGTGTTTGTGCGCCTTTTGGTGGAGACCTCCATGGCCCAAGGAAAGTAGGACTCCGAAAGCCAGTTTGGTAGGTGTTTGGGAGTCTTTCCCTGAGGTCCTCGTGTGCCCCTGTGTGGAATCAGGGTCACAGTCTGAACTGTTTCCACTGCTAGCCAGAAGTATATGCACATCTAGTGGTGTCTTCTGTGCTTACCTGTCTTATGTTTCTTGTTAGGGGTCTGGCAACAGTTCCTCGAAGATATGCAGTGCGTCTTCTGTGTGTCGCTGCATGATGGTGTTCGACCAACGATGCTCTCTTTGCTGCCGAAGTGTTTTCTTCAACCGGAGCGCAAAGCATCCCTAACAGTAAGACTCCTTGTGTTCTGGTGAGAAACAGATTGCACACTTTGTGTTGGTCTTGCCGGGAGTACTTTGCATGGCAACTGGAGCAAAAGCTGATGAGCGTGCTTACCATCCCTTGTGGACGTTGTTCTGTAGGATGGAGGTGGCAAAGTTTTAGAAGGCTGGGTCAGAGGCCGGGCAGTTGCAGTGAAATGCCCAATAACACCAGCTGATGTTGTTTGGGGGAAATGTGCTGGATTGGACAGAAAAAAGAGAGCAGCAAAGGCCTTGGTGAGGAATTAACCTTCTGTCCCGGAGCTGCAATATAGATATCCAAACAAGATGGCAGAAAAAAACCATCTGACAAAGGAGCCAAGCAACATGCACAATGCACACCGGAGGAGGGGTCACTACACCTTGTGACTTGAAGACTTCTTCAAAGAAAAACGACTTTTAATCGTCCGACCCCAACACTATATGGCAAGATAATGCTAAGCTTATGTCTCTACGGCCAAAGCATATTACAAATATACACACACACACACACACACACACTTCATCCATTCCATAGAAATAAAAGATGAGGAGGCACACCAGCTCCTTGCAAGGATTTATTGCACAAAAGAATGTCGTTTATCGGCTACACAGTAGGCCTCGTCAAGTTAGAAAACACACTTATACGCCTTCATTAAATAGTGGAAGCCATGTATGGACATACAAGACCTACTTTCTATCCAGCTTGGAAACACAACTAAACAATGCACGTGATTTCATCAATTTCATATCAAGAATTCATGAGTATTTATATATTTTCTATGTCAGTTCCCGATCACTGTTAATAGGCAAATGAATAAAAAGGTAACACCAGTGAATCACTGACATAGAAGTGAGACCGAAATCAAGCCCGTACACAAGGGGGTGTAATTCTGAAATTGGATACACCAGTCAGTAATTTGTTTAATGAATTATTTAGGAGAGCAGGTCTCAATTTACGAGTTACTTACCTTCGATAACGATGTATCTGGTAGAGATGATTCTAGCCGCAGATTCCATAATGTAGAATTATCCCCAGGCGTGAGACTGGATCCGGAAAACTTTTTGACACAGCATCACTACTCGCCGGTGGGACGGCATCGCACGACTCCACCCAGGTGTCATCTGGGCACATGACATCAGCGAGGTCACATAAGTCCCAACCCAACGCGCCTACGCCAGTTTTCTCCGGAGAACTTTTCCGCGCCACAACGCGGAGCCACCAGACAAACTGTGGGAGCATGGGACCATGGGAACAGTGTGCGAAATAGCAGAACATTTGGAAAAAGAAAAGGTGAGGAACAACACCATAAGGAGTAGTGCCAGACACCGCAGTACCGCAAGGCAGGGAAAAATAAATAAAGAATAAAGAACAGGACCCAGACCTGAACCGCCACCCTACCAGAATGTAGGCAGTACCACCCAGAGACAAAGCACACATGCAAAATGTCATGACAACCTGAGCAGGAGTATAACCCCAACCAAGAACAACGAAGGGGAACCAGTTCCAAGACAAACAGGGAATGACAATGCTCCAAGGCAATGCTAGCACAGAGTATGGCAATCCCCAAAGGAAAGAAAAGGCAAAGCACTGCCAGGTGACCCCAACCCAAAGGGTAGCAGAGGGGCTAAGACCCTAGAAACAAAGAGGGAGGAAGGGGAGGGACGAGAGCAAGGCAAGCCCTAATCGCGAAGCAACCAGGACGGGAGTACAAATAGACCCATCCTCTAAAATGCCAAAGAGTAGGAAGGAACAAGAAACAAGACAAAAACATCCTGTCAAAGAGCGAAAATGCACTCACAGAAACATAGACATCCACCGGAAGGCGAGTGCAGAAGGCCAAGCCAAAAAGGTCCTTGCTGAACGGGGAGAAAGGGCAGGCTGTGAAGGAATCTGCGGCTAGACCCGTCTCTACCAGATACATTGTTACAGAAGGTAAGTAACTCGTACATCTGATAGAGACTACTAGCTGCAAATTCCTTAACGTAGAATAGATACCCTAGCCATACCAACGGGGAAGGAGGGTCTGTGAAAGGACCCCACCATCCTGGACATAACAGAAGGTCCCACAGGTGACCAGCCCAACCGATAGGGCGAGGAGCCCCTCTCTCCAGGCAAGGGGAACCCCCCTAGAGGGGTGTGGGAGGTAGAAAGGAGAACGAAAAGCCTGTTCACACTCAACAGAGGAAACAAGGACATGGCCAGGGGAGGCCGAAGCACTCCACGCCCCTACAAGGCAATGGAACCTCCAGCCAATTCCAGGTAAGGAAGAGGAAGAAGAAAAAGAAACCTAGAGGGTCCAAGGAAACGAGGGAAAAGAAGACGAGCCCACCATTGTCGGAAACCAATAGACCAGACAGAGCGGCGCCGGCAGCAATAAGCAGCCGGAAACAGGAAGAATAGCCCGGGGGCCCAGAAAGACCAGGCAGGCTACGCCTGAAAAAGGGAAAAAACACATGAAACCATCTCAGCCTCGAGAACAGGAGCATGAAAGCGAGGAAATGCCCAGACACACTACCATGAGGGGTCCGCGCCCACGACCTAAAGTAGCATCTGCAACGTACATAAACGCCATGGAGAGCAGAGGCCCAAAGGCGACCACAACCCACTAGCACAGCGCAAGGTATATAACAGCTACCACTACCCCACAAAGGGTACGTTAAGTCCCAAGACATGGGAACCTTACATGGGAAACTTACGCAGCAGAGGAAAAACTAAAGAGCCGCGGGGAGAAAAGAAAACCTGCAGAAGGCTTGTCAAGCAGCCCAAGAGAAAAACAGAATGCCTAATCCAGGGGCCAATCTGCATAGATAACTCAAACAAAAAACACACACAGGCAACAAGGGCCGTCCAGCAGCCAACAAGCCGCAGTCTCAGCAAGGAGGACTCGAGTGGCCTCAAAACACACAGCACAACAAGGGCAACTCACCCAAAGGGAGGTCCAAGAACCAGATCAACTCACCAGTCACTAAGGAGGAGGAGGGGGAGTAGGAGGGGGAGGAGGAGGGGGTGGAGGAAGAAGCCCCTTCAAGAACCTCTGGATGGCCGAGTCTGCTGGGGCATGGAGTAACAGGGTGCTGTCGAAAGGAAGATCAACCAATCGTTCCCTAACATTCTCAGGGAACACACTGTCCCGAAGCCAAGCGTGGCGGCGAAAGGCAACCAAAGAAGTCATGGCACGACCCAGCACCTCCGATATGTCCAGAGCAGAGCGAAGAATGAACGCCGCCAGCTCCCGGCATGATGCAGCAAGTCAACCTGAACAGTCTCCTGTGAAGCGGCGGATCCCAAGGACTCGGCCGAGTCCCACAAAGAAGAGGTGGCTCTGGCCAACACACATAGGTGGTAAAGGCCCGCAGAGCGGCACTGGTCGAGGCGAACATGTTGCGCCCACAAGAGTTCAGCCAGCAGGCCTCCTGAGACGTTGGAGACCACAGTGGCGGCAGGGAGGGAAAGCAGTCCGCAAAAGTGGTCTGGAAACAGAGGGGTGGAGGGAAAGACAAGCCGGGTCACGCGGTACTGAAAGGTGCCAGTGCAGGAGGTG
The DNA here is from genome assembly GCF_964263255.1 of Lissotriton vulgaris. Taxonomy (NCBI): domain Eukaryota; kingdom Metazoa; phylum Chordata; class Amphibia; order Caudata; family Salamandridae; genus Lissotriton; species Lissotriton vulgaris. The sequence continues at coordinate 220,418,157 of NC_141691.1, read as the reverse complement.
ATGGGGCACCGAGTCCCATGTGGCGGGACGCCCCCAAGTCCCCATCAGGGAAGAAAGGGAAGCAACAGCTCCCTCCCACCAGAGCCCTGGTGGAGAACCTCCAGAAGATGATCTGCAGGAAAATGAGCAATCGGGTCAACCATGCGCAAAACTCCCACAGTCGTGAGAGAAGGCCGCACCCGCCTCCATAGGGCCTGCAGTGGAGAAAGCAGCTTCTCTGTGGGCGACAGCTGCAAACTAATGCGGCCGTCCCCGGAACCAAGCGTGGCGGGCAAAGGCCAGACCTGAAAAGTAGAAGGAGGGACCGAGGAATGGAGGACCTGTTTCTCTTTCAGTGAAAACCACGGTCTCGGTAATGGAGGGGAGCTGCCTTTTGATGACGCTGGGGAAAAAGCCACCAAGCGGCGGCCCGTCTCGGTGAGGATGACACCAGCAGGCACCCAACCTCCGAAGAAGAGGGAGCGTTCGAAGACTAGTAAGCGACTCGACGAGACTCGACGCCTGTCCAGGGCCGTAGAGTCAGCTGCCTGAGGCAGGAAGTCATCACCATCCGGCGCCAAAGGAGACGCAGGACAGGCCTCTTCCACACCAGACAGCGCTGGGGACCGGAGCCAAAGTGGCCAAGGGACGGTGCCAGGACGGCGCAGACTCTCCTCCGTCGAGGCAGCCGCCTGCGTGGAGGGACGAGGGGGACCGGAGGAGTGAGAAGAAGCCCTCCGCCAGCCTGGACCCAGACTGGGACATAGTGGGTGTGCAGACCCATTTGGCGCCGCTACAGCGAATTCAACCTCCGACTCAACCTCCGACAAGGCAGCCGCCTGCTTGGAGGGACGAGAGGGGCCCGGAGGGGGACGAGGGGTCCCATTCCAGCCTCGACTTAATGTGGGACGAGGGGGGTCCACCGACCCCTGTGGCGCTGCCCGGGCCAGCAGCTGGCGGTGCTGTAGCGGCGTTATCTCAGCCATAGACGAGGCCCCCGACTGTCCAGAGGGTCAAGAGGGGCTCCAAGCCTGGAGCCAAGCCAGTCGGCGCCGGAGCCACAGCGGAGGGCCCCGCGCAATTCAAGGGATATGCCGACGTCCCAGGAGGGAAAGGAGGAGGAGAAGAAGCCAGCGAGGCCTGGAAGGCCACCGCATACAACTATCTGGGCTTTCTACGCCCCCCACACTGGGAAACTGTGGACGGGAGACGAAACGCAGAGCCGTATCAACCGTGGAGAGCCCTCGCCCCCAATAGGCCGGAAACTAGGCCCGGGGACAAGCTGTGACACTTACCCACCAGGGAGCGACGCTCGTGCAGCACAGGCGAGGAATGAGGACGATGACGAGGGCCTCTTCGAAAACCTTCCGCAGAAGCTGATCGAGGAGATGAAGCCGACCTTGAGAGACGCGCCAGGAGTAGTTTCATCCGGCGCTCCCGCTGCGTTTTCGGCTTCAACTGTTGGCACGCCTCGCAATCAGTGGAGCCGTGATCTTCCCCCAAACACCACATGCAAATGAGGTGAGGGTCCGTGGCCAACATAAGGCGCCCACACGACATGCAAGTCTTAAAACCCGAAGGCATTCACACACTGTTCCACACAGCTAACCACAAAAGTGAAGAAAAAAGGGGCCTAAACGGCCCGGAACAGAGACCCGATCCGCGTTACACGCGGAAATGGAAAAAAACTGACGTAGGCGTGCCACGGTGGGACTTATGTGCGCGGACGACGCCTGCGCGGAGTCACGCTACGCCATCCCCCCGGCGCGCAGGGAGGCAAAAGTTTTCCGGATCCAGTCTCACACCCCAAGGGATAATTCTACATTAAGGAATCTGCGGCTAGTAGTCTCTACCAGATAGGCATATTATCAACTTGAACACCAATATGCACCAGTCCCTGTGAGCAAGATCTGACCATGCATAGTGCCATTTCTTTGTTTATGAACTACAACATTAAAGTTGTTATCTAATATTATTGAAGGTGATTTGCACTGCCATTGAATACATGCACTTATGAACTTGTAGTATATATTCCGATGCATTACTCATGGCTCCGCACTGTGGGATCAGGCTGGATTTCGGTCAAACTTATATGCCAATGACTCAGCTGTTTCCTTTTTAATCATTTTTATCCATTGACATGTTTAACAATTATCGACAACGGGCATAGAAGATATGTATATGCTCAAAGAATTCTTGATATAAAATTGATGGAATAATAATGAGCATGGTAAGTCGCTTTTCCTGGCCAGAGAGAAAGTGTGTCTTCTATGTGCATACATGACTTCTCGAATGAAGGCGACACGTGTGTTTTCTAACTTGATAAAGGCTACTGCACAGCCAAAACAAGTTGCTCTTTCGTGCAATAAATCTCTGCAAGGAGCTGGTGTACAATCTCATCTCTGATTCCGATGGAAGGGATGAAATCTTGGAACAATTAGATGGAGTGCAAGCTGTCGTTGGCACCCACGTTGTTAGGCAGAAAGGAACACTCATGCAACTCGAAGGCCGATATATATATATATATAATGTACAGGAAATGCCCTGGGGTCCCCGCGTGTGATCAGGACTATCCGCGCTTATGACTATTGTAGAGGGTCCAGTGGAAGAGAAGTTAAATTATTTTTTGCTGTAGTTTGGAATGTAAATATTTCATATATATACACATATATATATACATATACACATATATATATACATATACACATATATATATACATATACACATATATATACATATACACATATATATACACATACACATATATATACACATACACATATATATACACATACACATATATATATTTATATATATATATCTGCCCGACACTTTGAAATCAAGCATAAAAGTGACAGAAATCTCCTCCAGTACTTCTGTTTAGATCAGGTACCAGAAAATCAGAGAGGAGGTGATAGAGTACAAAGACTCAGACGGCTTGAATCTCGTAGTAGATTTACAAACTAAGGCCCCGGGGGGACTTAACAGCGGGGAGGAGCTAGCAGTACACTTAGGAACATAAACTGGTTGTAACTAAAAACAGAATTTTTTAAACAAGATGAACAGGAATTGGCTACTGTATATGGACTTTTTGGGAATTGTATCTTCACATGTTAATATTTGGATGTCTGTGGGAAAAGTGGGGTTTCTTTCTAAACTAATATGCAAATTGGATACAGTGGACTGGATTTAAACCATGTCTTTTTGAAAACATATGTTACATGACATTAACATGGATTTGTAGTTTAATCAGGGTAGGGGTTTGACTTAAAAAAGACTTTAAAATGTTTAAGTGGGGGATTAGGGCAACCAAGTTGGGTTGCCATTGCTGATCCACGGCAGGAATACATAGTACATGACGATATCGTCAATGTTTGAGTCATATACTTGGGTGGGCTGCAATCGCACAGTTAAATTATCAGTGTGCTTGGGACGCCCAGTTAAAAGTTACAATATTGTATTTACAAGATGGCGCCACGGTTTGTCAAGGTGCGCAATGTCCCTCGTTTGTTTTAGTCACCTATACCTGGTTTTAAAATGGTGCCACCAAACGCGCAATGGTTTGACACAGAAGAAGGGAGCTTTCCCGAAATGCGTCTGTCTTGGCAAATAAACCCGCTGTGTTAAGATTTCCCGTGCGTGCTGTCTATCTTTTCTAAGAATGGGAGGAGATTATCGAGCGTTCATATATATATATATATATATATATATATATATCTACATATATATTTTCACTGAAAAAAACAAAGGTTTCAGGGACGTTTTAGTTAGTTGGACATTTCACTTGTACAAAACCAAAGAAATTTGGCCATTATAGTTAGTTGATCTAACTATAACTTGCGCCTGCGCAAAGCACTGCTAATGACGTCACACATGACATCATTCATTACATGGTCAGTGACATCACTGATGACATCACCAAGTGTCTATGCGTTTCTGTAAAGTTTAAATATAATATTATAAATATATTAGACATAGATTATAAATTTATTAGACATAGGATTTTTTTCCTATGGGACTTTTGAAAATTCTAACTATATATACCTACTGGCTATCGCCAGTAGGTAATATGTAATATATATATATATATATATATATATATATATATATATATATATATGAACGCTCGATAATCTCCTCCCATTCTTAGAAAAGATAGACCGCACGCACGGGAAATCTTAACACAGCGGGTTTATTTGCCAAGACAGACGCATTTCGGGAAAGCTCCCTTCTTCGGTGTCAAACCATTGCGCGTTTGGTGGCACCATTTTAAAACCAGGTATAGGTGACTAAAACAAACGAGGGACATTGCGCACCTTGACAAACCGTGGCGCCATCTTGTAAATACAATATTGTAACTTTTAACTGGGCGTCCCAAGCACACTGATAATTTAACTGTGCGATTGCAGCCCACCCAAGTATATGACTCAAACATTGACGATATCGTCATGTACTATGTATTCCTGCCGTGGATCAGCAATATATATATATATATATATAAATATAACCTACTGGCGATAGCCAGTAGGTATATATAGTTAGGATTTTTTTCCTATATTTTTTTCATATATATATATATATATATATATATATATATATATATATATATATATATATATATATATATATATATATATATATATATATATATATATATATATATATATATATATATATATTACCTACTGGCGATAGCCAGTAGGTATATATAGTTAGGATTTTTTTCCTATGGGACTTTTGAAAATTCTATGTCTAATAACTTTGGCGTTCGTGGACGGAATTGGCTGAAATTTTCAGGAAAATGGCACATTTTGTTTCTGAGCAGCTCCTGAAAATTTGGGGGGGGGGGGGTCGTCAAGGGGGGGCCGAGAAAAAAGGGGGTCCCAAAACGCGTTTTTCCCATTCATTTTTCCATAGGGCGGTTGGACTCACTTTTAGCCCGAACGGCTGAATGGATTTCCACGAAACTTGGCAAAATTGTAGGGACTGTTAGCCCGATGTGCCTTTGCTAGGTCTCAATATATGTGCTTCAGTGGATTTTGAGAAATTAACGTTTAAATCAAGATATATATCTGTAACAGCGCTCCGGGCAGCGATCCGGTTAGCGAACTTTTCGCGTATCGGAACTTTGCGATGCGAAGCGGATTGGCCCTCCGGTGTCTGTCAACATTCTAAACAGTCCGGAGCGGCCGCCATCTTGTCTCTCGGTAGGATCGAGAGACAAGAGTAGGCCAAAACAAAGGGGGAAATGAAGGAAAGGGGGCAAGGTAGACCCCTTCTGACCCCCTAGGATTGATGAGGGGGATATTATAGAGCCACGCGGGGCCCCAAAAAAAAAAAATTCCGATTTTTTTCGCCGTAGAGACGCGTTTTGGTAAGCGAACCGGGCAGCTAACCGGGAAGCTAACCGGCAGTGTAACGGGAGTCTGAGGAGTAGCTGATTGGCTGTCAACATTGTAAACAGTCCGGAGCGGCCGCCATCTTGTCTCTCGGTAGGATCGAGAGACAAGAGGAGACCAAAACAAAGGGGGAAATGAAGGAAAGAGGGCAAGGTAGACCCCTTCTGACCCCATAGGATTGATGAGGGGGATATTATAAAGCCACGCGGGGCCAAAAAAAAAAAAAAAAAAATCCGATTTTTTCGCCGTAGAGACGCGTCTTGGTACGCGAACCGGGCAGCTAACCAGACAGCTAACCGGGAAGCTAACCGGCAGTGTAACGGGAGTCTGAGGAGTAGCTGATTGGCTGTCAACATTGTAAACAGTCCGGAGCGGCCGCCATCTTGTCTCTCGGTAGGATCGAGAGACAAGAGGTGGAAAAAAAAAAGGTGTAAATGAATGAAAGGGGTAAGGCAGACCCCTCCTGAACCCCTAGGATTGATGAGGGGGCTATTAAAGTTCCCTGCGGGGCAAAAGAAAAAAAAATTGCGATTTTTCGCGGTAAAGGTGCTTCCTGGTACGTTAACCGGGCAGCTAACCGGCAGCGTAACGGGAGTCCGACATATTGTGTTTTTTGAACGTTTGTGATATGTGCACGTGTGGATTTTGTCTAATTAAGGTTAAAAAAATATATATATAACTTTAAGAGTGTTTTGGCGCGCTTACGTTTTGGGTTTGGTTTGCGCTGCAGAGACGATACGTCACGGTTATGCGATGCATCATGAGGCGTATCACGGGCTACGTGATACGTCACTTAATAAAGAATATATTTTACAGCTATAGATATTAGCTTTTAAAAAACCAATGAAATTCACAGAAAAAACCATAGGTTATAGACCATATATAGTTAGGAATTTGCATTTACAAAACCTTGAAAATTCACTGAAAAAACCATAGGTTATAGACCATATATAGTAAGGGATTAGCATTTAAAAAACCTTATTTTATTTGCACAAAACCATTGAAATTCCATATATAGTTAGTTGCACTAACTATATATCGCGGACCCGCAACCCACTGCTAATGATGTCACATATTACATCATTCATGACATGGTCAGTGACATCACTGATGACATCACTGATGACATCTCAAATGACATCACTGATGACATCACTGATGACATCTCAAATGACATCACTGATGACATCACTGACATCTCATTTGACATTACTGATTACATCACTGATGATATCATTTATGTGATAATACATCTTCAGACTCTAATATAACCTTAGATACACTCAGTGTAAACAGGCACTCACAGACTGTCACACATCCATGGAGTTACTCACACACCTAGTCAGTCATGCAAAGAATCAATCACATCTCCATTTCCTCAACTATACAGTTATACACACCTTACTTATTCAAACATATAGTAACACATATTTACTCTCTTATACAATCCTTGATACAAGTTCACAATGATTCATACAGCCACTCACACATTCACTGGCTCTTATGTTCAGTTATTTATATATGTCAACTCTCACATGGAGTGTGTTTTACATATGTACTTACTTTGACATGTAGCACTGAGATATCCATTCACTCACCAATATACTCATGCACACAGTCAACTGTCCATACAGCTGTTTCTACATGCACTTTTGAACCCATACACCTAGGGAATCAACTGCTCACACATCTATGCACAGAGTTATACACCTCCCAACCACCCACACACATACTCAGTCTCCCTTACAAATACTTGGGCAACCATTCAATAACCCATATAGTTACTGATATAGCTACTGATTTAAACATGCAGCAGTTTACAGAACAACATAAATAATGATTGCCAAATTAAGACACTTTAATCACTAACCCATACACTCAGTGAGACACATTTAATCATTCTCTCATACAGTCAGTCATGCACCTACTAAATCCTTCATCCAGACACTTATACATCCACTCATTCTTCAATATGTAAGACATATTTTAACTTTACAGAAACATACAGTCACTGGGTGTTGTCATCAGTGATGTCATCAGTGATGTCATTTGAGATGTCATCAGTGATGTCATCAGTGATGTCACTGACCATGTCATGAATGATGTAATATGTGACATCATTAGCAGTGGATTGCGGGTCCGCGATATATAGTTAGTGCAACTAACTATATATGGAATTTCAATGGTTTTGTGCAAATAAAATAAGGTTTTTTAAATGCTAATCCCTAACTATATATGGTCTATAACCTATGGTTTTTTCAGTGAATTTTCAAGGTTTTGTAAATGCAAATTCCTAACTATATATGGTCTATAACCTATGGTTTTTTCTGTGAATATATATATATATATATATATGTATGGATGATTTAGTAGGTGCGTGACTGTGTATAAGTGAGTGATTAAACGTATCTTACTGAATTCTTGGGTTAGTGACTAAACTGTGTGAATGACTATCAGTCTGTCAGTTGGTGTGTAAGCGGCTGCATGGGTTGGTGAGTATCTACATGAGTGTCTATATGGGTTATTGATTGGTTGTCTGAGGATCTGTATGGGTGCCTGAGTGCCTGTGTGGGTGACTGAATAGATGTATGAGTGGGTAATTTACTGGGTGTATGGCTTGAAGAGTGCATCTGTAAAGGGCTGTGTGTGTATGGGTGTGTGGATGAGTGAATGGAAGTCTCAGTGGTACATGTGTGAGTAACTACATATGTGAAAGGCCGTATATGTGAGTGTTGGGGTATATAAATTACTATATGTGAAAGTGAGTGATTGTGAGTGGCTGTATGGATTAGTGTGTGTGCTTGTTATCAGTGATTGCATAAGAGTAAGTATGTGTTTGTATCATACGTGAGGTGGTGTGTGTATAACTGTAAAAATGAGTAAATGTGAGTGTGAATGATTCTTTGCATAATTGACTAGGTGTGTGAGTAACTATGGAAGAGTGGCGATGTGGGAGTGTCTGTATAGGTGTATGAGTGCAAATGATAGTGCTGTATTGATAAGTGACTGTATGTATGAGTGACTGTATGGGTGAATGAGTGGACGTGTGTGTAGACCTAGGAATCAGTGAGTGGGTATGTAGTAACTGGTATTGGTGCGTCTATGGTTTCGAAAACTGTAGTCTGTATTTTAGAGTGGGTGTATTAAAGGTTATATCAGGGTGTGAGAAGATGCATCAGATTATCAGGGATGTCATGAGTGATGTCACTGACCATGGCATGAATGATGTAATATCTGACATCATCAGCAGTGCATTGCGGGGGAGCGAGTTTTAGTTAGCTCAACTAATTAGACCGTCCCTAAAAACTATGGTTTTTTCAGTGAATTTCAAAGGTTTTTTAAAATGCAAATTTTTAACTATTCCTACAGAAATAGGATATGTGCAGAAAGAGGAAAAAATGTGCAAAAAGAGGCAAGAGGAATGCAGAAAGAGGCAACAGAAGTCTAGAAAGACAAAGAAAGGTGCAGAAAGAAGCAAGAGATATGCACAAAGAACAAACAGAGGTGCAGAAAGAGGCCTTGCTGCAAAGTCATCCTGTGCCGCCAACCTTTTGCTGACTGGTACTGGTGGTAACTGACTAACTAACCAGGCCCAGAGCCAGTGCTATCCTGAAAAAGACACTTAGAATACACCTACATACACTATGGGTTGGGGTACTCCTGTTATTGGCATGACTTCCCCTGTAAGGCCCTAGTACATAATTGGGCAGGGGGTTTAAAACTACCTCTTACTCAGAAGTGCTGAAAGAGGCAAGAGAAGTGCAGAAAAAATGAAACAGAGTTGCCGAAAGAGGCAAGAGGTGTGTAGAAACAGGCAAGAAAGGTACAGAGAGAGGGAACAGGGGTGCAGAAAGAGGCAAGAGGGATACAGAAATTTGCAACAGAGGTACAGAAAGAAGCAAGAGCAGTGCAGAAAGAAGCAAGGGAAGAGCAGAAAGAAGCAAAGGAGGTGGAGAAATAGGAAAGAGGGTTCAGAAAGAGGGAAGCGGAATACAGAAAGTTTCAAAAGTGGTGCAGAAAGAAGCAACAGAGGTGCAAAAAAAGGTAAGAGGGGGTGCCGAAAGAAGGAAGAGAAGTGCAGAAAGAGGCAAGAGAATTGCTGAAATAAGCAAGAGAAGTGCAGAAAGAGACAAGTGAGGGGCAGAAAGAAGCAGGAGCAGTGCAGCAAGGACCAACAGAGGTGCAAAAAGAGGCAAGAGGGGTGCAGAAAAAGGTAGGAGGGGTGAACAAAGCGGCAAGAGAGGTACAGAAAGAAGCAAGAGATGTGCAGAAACATGCAGGAAATGTGCAGAAAAACATGACAGGGGTGCAGAAAAAGGCAAGCGAGGTGCAGAAAGAAACAAAGCATTGGCATAGCCAATCGGTCTTGCCTTTGGGACATTATAATTGTTTAGCCATACAATAGTTTGTTGTTGCAACAAGGATATTGTGCTGCATAACTAAATACTTATAAGGCCCCAAAAGCGAAACCTATTGGCTATGTAAATGACAATGTTTATTTTTGTTTGAAGTGGATAGATCATTGTCCTTAACGCTACCAAGATCGTGAATTAGATGTTTACAAATTTATTAGTAAGCGTTTGAAAGCACATACACCGGATGTTAAATGAACAAAAGGGAGTATGCAGGTGAATGTTAATTGAACAGGCAGAATGTTATACCACTGCTCACAGAGACTGATAAAAAGTGTGAATGAGGACACTTAATAAAAACAGGTATCCAGTGAACACTAATTGAAAAGTGCTAAAACAACCATAATAGTCAAGGCGTGTAAGTAGATATGTTTAAGCAAGGAAAATATTAGGATGTGTAAATTCTAATCAGCAGACCATTGTGACTAAAGGGAAAATAATGAAGTGCTATGTATTTATGCACACTAATGTTGTGCAGGTATGCCCTTGATAACCGTCATGTCCAGGTTTAAAAGTCCAAATTGCTGCCTCATTAATCTGTGATTGCTACCACAGACCTAACATTACATCCCTGAGTGCCAAGCATTGTACACATTACTGTGCCAGAGTTCAGAAAGAAACGAGATGTTATTAAAATAAAAAAGTTATCCTTATTGTGCGTATGCATATAATGTAGGCGTAGAGTATAGATGTTTATTCAGAAGTTCAAGTTTTCCGGCATGGTAGACAAATGAATTTCCAAATGTTAGTATCATGCGTATATAGGCTAATGGTCAGGAACATTAACCAAGAACCGTGTCAAAGAACAGTCACCGCCATTGTTAAATGGTGTAATCGATACAGCATAGCGCTGCATTATAGCTCTTTAAAGTGCATTACATGAAACATTTGTATAATAAACACAATTGAGTAATAAATACAACACAGTGTGTGGGTGGTAATTGTTACAGACAAGCATGAGACAGGCTCAATAATTATGCAACAGCACAATGGAGGAGTGAGCATGGGAAGAGGGCAATGGCACACAAACAAGCTTTGATCAGACTAAAAAGGAAATGCTAACAGTAAATAAACAAAACCAAAAACTGAGTGGAGTATCCAGGCAACGTAAGAGGAACTGCACTAGCTATAGTTGAGGAGCAGAAGTTGTGAAAGTAAAGATCGCAATATTTTTACTGGAGTACAGTAAGGAAGGACAGGGTATTGGTGATGGTGCAGCAGGCAAGAGAGGCCAGAAAGCTCATCTCAGCGGGCGGCTGAGTGCCGTGAAAGCAACGGGTCTGAGCGGGAGCCCGTGCCTCTTTCTGCCTCACTCGAAGCACACTGAAAAGGAGAAGGTGGGGGAGGGCAATGCTGCGTTTGTTCGCAGAGTGTGGAGGAAGGACTCCAAATGTGGAGGGAGAATACCCAGAAATACTAGTGACATACATAAAATTAGGTGCTCTAAAATAAAGAATGTGCAGTGCACTCTGATATAAATACAGCACTGTGAATGATATCATGCATTGCACGTTAGGTTGCACAGGGCTCTGAAAGTCCACCCATCCAATGTGGAGAGATACGGAGCCCTGCTGCAGTGTGGGGGCAAACTGGGGAACGGAAATCAACCGACAACAAGGGTGCCCACGAGCGATGAGCTTAATGAGCCATGACGAGAGAGGAAAGCCAGATGGTGCCTGTGCATGTAACCGTGCGCGTAAACGCTTTAGGCCACACAAAAAGCGCGTGGTCAGCTTTTTTTTAGCCCCCTTACGAAAAGTATTGCCAGAGCACCGCATGCGCTGGCACAGCGAGACCTAAAGAGGGCTGCAGAAAGGGGCAAGAGATCAGCAGATAAAAGTAACAGAGGTGCTGAAAGAGACAAGTGAGGTGCAGAAAGAAGCAAGAGCAGTGCAGAAAGAGCAAGAGAAGTGCGGAAAGAGGCAACAGAGGTACAGAATGAGGCAAGAGAGGTGCAGAATCAGGCAGGAAAGGTGCAGGGACGAGGGTGCAGAAAAAGGCAAGAGAGGTGCAGAAAGAGAAAAGAGGGGTGCAGAAAGGGGTAATAGATCTGCAGAAAACAGGAACAGAGTTGCTAAAAGAGGCAAGTGAGGTGCAGAAAGAATCAACAGAGGCGCAGAAAGAGGCAAGAGGGGTACAGAAATAAGTGAAAGAAGGGCAGATAGAAGCAAAGAGGTGCTAAAGAAGGCAAGAGGGATGCAGGAAGAGGCAACAGCAGTGCAGACAGAACCAAGAGAAGTGCAAAAAGAAGCAACAGAGGAGCAGGAGGCACAAGGGATGCAGAAAGAAGGAAGAGAAGTGCAGAAAGAAGCAACAGAGGTACTAAAAGAGGCAGGAAAGGTGCAGAAAGAAGCAAGAGCAGTGCAGAATAAACCAAGAGGTGCAAAAAGAGTCCAGAGGAGTGCAGAAGAGGTAGGCGAGGTGCACAAAGTGGCAAGAGAGGTACAGAAAGAGGCAAGAGAATTGCTGAAAGAAGTAACAGAGGTTTAGAAAGAAGGAAGGGAAGTGCAGATTGAGGCAAGTGAGGTGCAGAAAATCTGCAAGAGCATTGCAGAACGAACCAACAGGTGCTGGAAAATGTGTGATGGATGCAGAAAGAGCAAGAGAAGTGCAGAAAGATGCAACAGATGTACAGAAAGAGGCAAAGGAGGTGCAGCCAAAAACAAGAAAGGTGCAGAAACAAGGAACAGGGTGCAGAAAGAGGCAAGAATGGTGCAGAAACAAGCACGAAAGGTGCAGAAACAGGGAACAGGGTGCAGAAAGAGGCAAGAAAGGTACAGAAAGAGAAAAGAGGGGTGCCAAAAGAGGCAAGAGATCTGCAGAAAAAGCAAAAGAGGTGCTGAAAAAGGCAAGAGAGGTGCAGCAAGAGGCAAGAGAGGTGCAGCAAGAGGCAAGAGAGGTGCAGCAAGAGGCAAGAGGTGCAGAAAGAAGCAACAGAGGTGCAGAAGGAGGCATAAGGGGTGAATAAAGAAGGAAGAGAAGTGCAGAAAGAAGCAACAGAGGTGCCGAAAGAGGCAAGAGAGGTGCAGAAAGAGGCAACAGAGGTACAGAAAGAGGCAAGAGAGGAGCAGAAAGAGGCAAGAGAGGAGCAGCAAGATGCAACAGAGGTGCAGAAATAAGCAAGAGAAGTGCAGAAATAAGCAAGAGAAGTGCAGAACGAGGCAAGAGAATTGCTGAAAGAAGCAACAGAGGTTTAGAAAGTAGAAAGAGAAGATCAGAAAGAGGCAAGTGAGGTGCAGAAAGAAGCAAGCGCAGTGCATAAAGAACCTACAGAGGTGCTGAAAGAGGCAACAAAGGTACAGAAGGAGGCACGAGGGGTGCAGAAAAAAGGAAGAGACGTACAGAAAGAAGCAGGAGAGTTGCACAAAGAGGGAAGAGGGGTGCAGAAAGAGGCAGGAGGGGTGCAGAAGGAAGAGAAGTGCAGAAAGAAGTAAGAAAATTGCTGAAAGAAGCAGCAAAGGTGTAGAAAGAAGCAAGAAAGGTGCAGAAAGAAGCAAGCAGTGCAGAAGCACAAGTTACTACTTGTGTAAAGATATATCTGTAAGAGACATTACTTAGTGATAGATTCCTTACCTTAGAATATCCCCAGGCGTCAGATTGGGTCCGCAAAGTTTTGCTAGCAGTACCCCTGCATGTCAGTAGGTGGCGTCGTAGGCCCCGAGAGGACGTCACAGAGACTACTTAGGCTCCAACCATGCGCGCTGACGCCATTTCTGTATACGACGTTCCGCGCCGAAACGCAGAGCCATGCCAGAAACTGACAACAGGTGCCATAAAACTAGGTCCGTGAAAGGGATGTCCTTAACCCTAGTAATCAGTACGTAGAACGGGGAGGATGGGTGGGGTGGTAAGGAATCTATCACTAACTAATGTCTTTTACAGATATATCGTTACCCAAGTAGTAACTTGTGCATCTGAAAGAGACACATAAGTGATAGATTCCTTGCCTTAGAATAGATACCCCAGCAATACCAACCCAGGTGGTGGTCTGCAAAAAATATTACACCAGAGAGTCACGGAGAACAGAATGGCCAAAAAAGCTGTCTCTGCGGACTTGACTGTCAAGGCAGTAATGCCCACGTAGCTGCCTGACAAATGTCCTGCAAGGGAACGCCGCGTCCCAAAATAGTAGTGGCTGCAGTCGTCCTGGCGGAATGGGCACGCAGCCCCACTGGAGGCTCTTTCTTAGCCAACGAGTAACAGGCCTTGATGCAGATAATGACCCACCGAGAGATGGTCCGTTTGTGCACGGCCCGACCATTTTTGGCACCCACGTAGGCAACAAAGCTGGTCATCCACCCGGAACTGTTGTATGCGCTTCAGATTGAAGGAGAGCGCACGTTTTGGGTCCTGACAGTGGAGCCTCTCTTCCTCTTTTGAAGGATGTGGTGGCGGAAAGAAGGTGGGCAAAGTGATGGTCTGCCCGATGTGGAAGGGCGTGACAACCTTTGGCAAAAAAGAAGGACAGGTCCTTAAAACCACCTTGTCCGGATGAACATGAAAGGAAAGGCGGTTTGGAAGAGAGGTCCTGGAGCTCACTCACTCTTCTGGCAGAGGTGATAGCTACCCGGAAAGCAGTCTTGAGAGTGAGAAGACGTAAAGGACAGTTATGAAGGGGTTTCAAAGGGAGCGCACATCAGATATGTCAAGACAGGGTTTAAGTCAGATTAAGGCATATTGAACGGCACAGGACGAAACGTGGGCGTAATGCCTTTCAGGAAACGGTTAACAACCGGAGACTAAAAAAAGAGAAGGCTGATCTGGAAGCCGTAGAAAGGCGGAAATGGCCAAAAGATAACCTTTGATGGTGCCCAGAGCAGAGCCCTGCTGGGCAAAGGATAGTAGGAACAGAAGGACCTCAGAAAGAGGGGCAGAAAGGGGATCCACAGCCTTTGCTGTGCACCATGCCACAAACTTGTTCCACCTGCAGGCGTATATCGTCTTAGTGGAGGGATGCCTGGCTGCCAGAATGACATCACAAATTTCGTCAGGAAGATCGAAAGCTGTCAACTGTCGCCGCTCAATCTCAACGCATGGAGGTGGAGGCTGGACAGGTTCGGGTAGAGGGCAGTCTCCTGCTGCTGCAACAGAAGATCCTCCTGAAGAGGCAGTCGGATCGGGGATCGATCACCATGTTGAGTAGCTCGGGATACCAGTTGTTGGTAGCCGGAGCCACAAAAATGACTTGTGCCCGCTTACGCCGAATCTTCTTCAGCACTCTGGGCAGAAGTGGAATAGGTGGAAAGGCGTACAATAGACCTCAACTCCACTCAAGACGAAAAGCGTCGCCGAGCGAGTGCCGCCTTGGAAATTCCAAAGCGCAGAACTGATGACATTGCACGTTCTCTTCGGTGGCGAAAAGATCCAACCAAGGCTCTCCCCACTGCTGAGAGAGACTTTGCGCCCCGTCCAAGTTCAGACCCCATTCGTGATCCATCAAGCAAGGGAATGCCTTGATGTTCCAGCAATGTCCAGAGGCGCAGAGCCTCCTGACATAGGGTCCAGGACCCCACTCCGCCGTGTTTGTTGCAATACTACATGGTGGTGGTGTTATCCGTGAACACCTACATCACACTTCCCCGGACATAGGGAAGGAATGCTTTCAGTGCAAGCTGGATCGCCCGGAGCTCCAAAAGGTTGACATGGAGCCGTACTCCACGGGAGACCAGAGGCCTCTGATCCCCGCCTCTCCCAAGTGGCCTCCCCATCCCAGGAGGAGAGAGATCTGCCAGTAACCCAATCTCAATTCATGAGCCACCACTGCAATTGTCGTGCAGTGCCCTCCGAGATCTGGACATGATCGGACAGGTTGCCCTGATGCTGTGCCCACTGGAACTTCAGGACCCACTGCAGAGCCCACATATGCCATCTGGCATGTTGCACTAGCGGGATGCAGGAGGCAATCAGGCCCAGGAGCCGGAGGGTAATCCTGACAAACCCGGGATAGAGGCTGAAGGAACGGAATCATAGCCTGAATATCCCGGACTAGCTCCTCGGGAGGATAAACCCGAAACCGCGTTGAATCCAGGACCGCTCCAATGAAGGGGAGCTTCTGAGAGGGACTCCGGTGCAACTTTGTCACGTTGATGGAAAAGCCCAGCAAATTGAGGTCGGCCGTAGTCTGAAGGTGGGTGACAACTGCTTGGGGCAAGCCCGCCTTCAACAACCATCGTCGAGGTAGGAATAGACTGACATCCCCAACCTGCGCAGGTGAGCTGCAACCACCGCCATCACTTTTATGAACACCCGAGGGACGCTGGTAAGGCTGAAGGGGAGCGTGGCAAAATGAAAATGCTCCAGGTCCACCATGAATCGCAGGTAACGCCGGTGGGCCGGCAGCACAGGGATGTGAAAAAATGTGTCAAGCAAGTCCAACCATACCATCCAGTCTCCAGGGTCAAGGGCAGCCAAGACCTGAGCCAGAGTCAACATCCTGAACTTCCCTTTCCGGAGGAAGCGATTGACCTTCCTGACGTCCAAGATGGGGCACAAGCCCCCCTGTCCTTCTTGGGGACCAGAAAGTAGTGAGAATAACAATCAAGTCCTAGTTCTGGCCCAGGAACGCTCTTGATGGCCCCCTTGGCCAAGAGGGCCAAAACTTCCTGCTGGAGAAGTGCAAAGTGATCCCCTGACATGCGGTGGAACTGAGGTGGCATGGCGGGGGTAGCCTCGAAGGGGAGGGAGTAACCTCCCTGGACGAGTTGCAGCACCCACTTGTCGGAAGTGACAGAACGCCAATGGGGAAGGTGATGTTGAATGTTGCCACCCACTGGCGTGGGGTGCGTCCGGAAGCTCAGACTAGTAAGGCTTTGAGGCGGTTGTCGCGGGGTGGAGGTAGACTGAGCCTCACGCCGGCCCCCGAGCACCACAGCAGCCTCCACCGCCACGGCCACTGAGTTTGGTTCTGCGCAGGGTTTTGAGTGAACGAGCGGGCAGGGGCAGCCCTCCCCTAGCCACTAAAGGACTGAACAGTAGACGTGGCCAGGCACGTGGTGGAAAGGCCCAAGGACTTGGCTGTAACTCGAAAGTCCTTAAAACGCTCCAGTGCACTGTCGGCCTTATCACCAAAGAGGCGAGTGCCATCGAAGGGCATGTCCCTAAGCGAGCTCTGAACATCCGGGGAGAACCCAGTAGATCTCAACCAGGCATGGCGACGAAGCGCCACAGTTGTGGAAATCGCCATACTGAGGGAGTCTGCAGTGTTTAAGCCACAACAAATGGTGAATTTAGCTGCGTCCTTACCCTCAGCCACAGCCTGGGACAGCACAGCCTGGACCTCTTCAGGACACTGAGGCAGCACCTGAGCAACGGTATCCCACATCGTGTGGGAATAGTGGCCCAATAGACATGCAGACTTCACCGATCGCAGCCCCAAGCTGGCAGAGGAGAACAACCGCTTGCCAAATTGCTCCAGCTTTTTAGAGTCCTTATCCGGCGGTGCCGAGGGAAAGGCATTTGGGACTTCGAACCTCGAATGACCAGGCTCTCTGGCGTAGGATGAGTGGTCAGAAAGGCAGGATCACCAGGCGCCAGGCGATGACGCCTGGTGACGTTCTTATCCACAGGCGCCCTTGTGGCCAGCCGCGACCAAGTGTTCAACAATTAGTCAGTGAGGGCGTCATTTAATGGCAGCAGTGGCTCCGATGAAGTGGACGCCGACTGGAGCACTTCAGTGAGGAGATTAGCCTTTAGGGCCACTGTAGGGAGATCGAGGTTAAGGACCTACGCTGCCCGACGGAGCACCACCGTGTACGAGGCACCTTCCTCCACAGTGGACGGGGGAGAGGCAAACCCCGGGTCAGAGGAGATGTCGAGGCTGCCGGCCTCTTCCAAGTCATCCGCCCAATCCTGCTCAGAGTCGCACTGACGAGCAAGAGGTTCCTCGGACCCCTCCCAGTCGTCCTCAACCTCTGCAGTGTGCGGCACAGACTGCTGCGGTGGGGCAGGGACCGGGGGAGGAACACACAGCATTGGGAATTGCGCCGGCTGGGGCTGAACCGACGCCATGTTCCAATTCGGATCCCAGGCGGGGACAAAACGGTCAGGGAACCTGGGCAGAGGCGGAACCAACGGCAGCCACTGCGACGATGCAGGCAGAGCCGAGGGTGGCCAGCAGCGTAGGACCTCTTAGCGCCGTGGCACATGGCGCACAATCCGGTGGGGCTGGAGCCTCTAGCGGCACCGGGGCCAGAGCCGCCGGTGGAGTCAACGGGCCATCAGGATCCTGACAGGACCGACGGACCTAAAGGCGCAACGGCGGGAGCCCGAGGCCTAAACAGGCAGTCCGTGGCAGCAAGAAACTCTTGCACGTGTGTGGGAGTCGCTAAAGGACCAGGGTAAGGCGGGAAGGCTGCGGGACTCCCAGTCCCCCTCCTCCGCATCCAAGGACATATGGGGGGGGGGGGGGGGGGGGTCTGAGAGCAACAACACTTCATCAACTTCTTTTTGTGTCGTTTCTTACTCGAATCCGAGGGTGAAGAATACGAGCCAGAGGAGCGGTGATGGTGTCCCCGCAAGCGTTCTTGAGAACGGCCCCTGGACCGCGAACGGGGCTGGGACGAGTGCCGAACCTCAAGCAACTTCCGGCACCGCTCCCTCAAAGCCTTCGTGCCATGGTCCGACAGTCCAGACAGGACCAGGAGTCGTGGTCGCGCTCCGGGCAGTAGAGACAGACGTCATGGGGGTCCACCACCGACATATTGCGACGGCAGGTTCCACAGGACTTAAAACCAGGCATCCCTACGTGCACCAGAGAAGACCAACAAGAGACAAAAGTCCCAAAAATGATAGTCAAAAAGTGATTAAGGCACTTGCTCTAACCGGATCAGAGCTCACTGGCACGGTAAAAGAAAGAACTGATGTCAGCGCTCATGGGTGGTGCCTAAGTAGTCTGTGATGTCATCTCAGCGCATACGATGCCAGCGGCGGACGCGGAGCCGCACGACGCCACCTGACGCGTAGGGGTACTGCTAGCAAAACTTTCTGGATCCAGTCTGAAACCTGAGGATATTCTAAGGTAAGGAATCTATCACTAACGTGTCTCTTTCAGATAGAACCAACAGAGAAGCAGAAAAAGGCAAGAGGTGTGCAGAAAAAGGTAGGGGGTGCACAAAGAGACAAGAGGTACAGAAAGAGGCAGAAGGGTGCAGGAAAAAGGAAGAAAAGTAGAGAAAGAAGTAACAGAGGTGCTGAAAGCTGCATGAAAGTAGCAGTAAGAGGGAAGAGAATTGCAGAAAGGCAAGTGAGGTGCAGAAAGAGGCAAGAGAGGTGCAGAAAGAGGCAAGAGAGGTGCAGAAAGAGGCAAGAGAGGTGCAGAAAGAGGCAAGAGAGGTGCAGAAAGAGGTAAGAGAAGTAGAGGAACAGGCAAGAGAAGTGCAGAAAGAAGGAAGAGAAGTGGAAAAAAGGCAAGTGAAATGCAGAAACAGGCAAGAAAGGTACATAAAGAGGGAAGACTAATGCAGAAAGAGGCAGCGGGGGGGAAGAAAGAATCAACAGAGGTGCAGAAGGAGGCAAGACAACTGTAGAAAGAGGCAAGAGAGTTGCAGAAACAGGCAAAAGAGGTACAGAAAGAGGGACCAAAGGTGCAGACAGAGGTTAGAGAGGTGCAAAACATGTAAAAGGGGTGCAGAAAGAGGCAAGAGGGGTACAGAAACGTTCAGGAGAGGTGCAGAAAGAAGAGCAGTGCAAAAGAACAAACTGAGGTGCAAAAAGAGGCAGGTGAGGTGCAAAAAGAGGCAAATTATGGTGCAGAAGGAGGCAAGAGAACTGCAGAAAAATACAAGAGAGTTTCAGAAACAGGCAACAAAAGGGGTGCAGAAAGAGTAAACCTGTGGGCAGACTGAGGCAAGAGAGGTATAGAAAGACAGAAGAGAGGGGTGCAGGAAAAGGCAAGAGGGATACAGAAATTTTGGAACAGAGGTGCAAGAAGAAGCCAGAACAGTGCAGAAAGAACCAACAGAGGTGCAGAAAGTGGTAAGAGGGGTGCTGAAAGCGGTATGTGAGGCGCAAAAAGAGGCAAATGGGGTACAGAGAGGCAGGAAGGGTGCAGAGGAAGAGAACTGCAGAAAGAAGCAACAGAGGTGTGCTGAAAAAGGCACAAAGGATGCAGAAAGAGACAAGATGGGTGAAGAAAGAAGGAACAGAGGTTCAGAAAGAGGCCAGAGTAATGCAGAAAGAGGGGCGAGAGGTGTGGAAAGATGCAAGAGAGTTGCAAAGAGGGAAGAGGGTGCAGAAACAGACAAAAGTGGTACAGAAAGAAGCAAGTGAGGTGCAGAAAGAGGCAAGAGAGGTGCAGAAATTGGCAAGAGGTGCACAAAGAGGCAAGAGAGGTGCACAAAGAGGCAAGAGAGGTGCACAAAGAGGTAGGCAAGAGAGTTACAGAAAGAAGCAAGTGAAGTGCAGAAGGAGGCACGAGAACTGCAGAAAGAGGCAGGTGAGGTGCAAAAAGAAGCAAGACCGGTGCAGAAAGAAACAAAAAAAGTGCGGAAATAAGGAATAGAGGTGCAGAAAGAGGCAAAAAAGGTGCAGAGAGGCAAAAAGGTACAGAAAGAAGCAAATGAGGTGCAGAAAGAGGCAACAGACATGCAGAAGAAAGAGGCAAGCGAGATGCAGAAAGTAGAAGAGATTTGCAGAAAGAGGCAAGAAAAGTACAGAAAAAGAAAGAAATGTGCAAAAAGAAGCAACAGAAATGCAGAAAGAGACAAGAGAGGCGCCGAAAGAAGCAAGAGTGGCTTGTGCACCATTAGTACCAATTTAATACCCGCATTTAGCAATAAGTAACAGGTGACCATTCTAGGTTTGCAAAGGGCCTTCCAAAACGCTGTAACACTGGTCGCTGCATTTTTGGTAACGTTTGAGCCATTTGAGCTAGAAACAAGGTTTTTTCTGTTCAAATCTGCAGATTAGGGAGCAGATTATGAATTATGTGGCTAATGCTGAAAATGTATATTTGTGCGAAAGTCGATGCAGCCAAACAGTCGCATCGTTCCAGTGGCCCTGCTCATACCTCTGATTAGGTCCACAAGTGCTCCTCAGTAATTCCTTTTTTTTGTCTTATTGAGTTCATAGTTGAGCTTCTAGGGAAACGAGGAAGACTAAACCTGACATTACCGCTCCACAACACAGACTACCATACCACATAATTACTATCCATATCACATAATCCCACTCTACATAATTCCTTTAAAATAAATACCACATACTTTCTATATACATAATTTCACTGCACAACTTACCACATAATACCACTACACACAACGTACATCCACTCCACTCCGAAAAACCTAACACCACTTTCACATTTTACAGAGTGCTTCTTCTGTTTTAGCGCCTGGACGCCTCAGGGCAGCTGCAACGCTCTACAAGTCACATTTTGATTTGATTGACATTGCCAAAGAGGTAATGGCAACAAGGAAAGCTGCTTTCCATGTTAGGAATTGCAGTTCACATTTATGTAGAGGCTCGAAAGGGGGCCCCATGAGTCTTGTAAGGACAAGATTCAGGTTCCACACAGGAAAAGGTGGCAATCTGGGTGGGATTATTGTTTTTAATCCTTCCATGAATGCTTTGATTGCAGGTACTCTGAAGAGACAGATGTTGCCTGTTTTGTAAATAGGCTGCAATTGCTGCAAGGTGCAGTTTATGGAAGAATATGCCAAATTAGACCTTTGTAGATGTAAAAGGTAACAAATGATATTTTGGATGGAAGCATCCAGGGGATCGATGTGATTATTATTGCAATATATTGCAAATCTTTTCCATTTAGCGGCATAACACGCTCTGGTAGTGGGTTTCCTAGCCTCTTTAATGATGTTCATACAGTTTGGTGGTAGGTTTAGATAACCAAACTCGAAGACTTCAGGAGCCAGATCGCCACATTCAGTTGGTCTGGGTGTCTGATTTCTCCATGGTTCTGTGTTAACAGGGAGGGTGTGAGCTGTAGCTTTTGATGTGGAACTAGAGAGAGATCTAGTAGTGTGGTGAACCACGGTTGGCATGCCCATGTGGGAGCTACTAGGATCAATGTGAGAGACTTTTGTCTGAGCTTGTGCAGCACTAATCGAATTAGTGGGAGAGGCGGAAAAGCGTACGCAAATCTGCCTGACCAGTTTATCCATATTGCATTGCCTTCAGACAGTGGGTGTGGAAACCTGGCGGCGAAGGCTGGGCATTTTGCATTTTTGTGGGTGGCAAACAGATCTATGTGTGGGTGCCCCAACCTTTGGAAGAATGATTGAAGAACTTGCGGATGTAGTTCCCATTCGTGAATCTGTTGTGACTGCCGACTTAACGGATCTGCTATCTGATTGTGAACTCCTGGAAGGTGTTCCGCTAACAGATGTATGTTTTGAGGAATGGCCCATCTCAAAAAGTTCTGTGCAAGCTGGGACAGTTGCAGAGAGTGTGCCCCCCCCCCCCCCCCCTGTTTTCATATATAGTACATGGCTGTCATATTGTCCGACCGGATTAGGACAGCTTTGTTTTGTACTTGAAGTTGAAAAGTCTTGAGTGCTAAGAATATTGCCAGCAGCTCTAGATGGTTGATATGGAACAGTTTTTGTTGATTGTTCCATTGACCCTGAGTTGTTTGATGCAAGAGATGGGCTCCCAATCCCGTGAGGGATGCGTCTGTTGCAAGCACTACTTGTGGAACAGGCTCGAGGAACAGCCGCCCCTTTGTCAAGTTTTTGGTGTTTCACCACTGCAGAGAGCGATGTGTGCGGCTGTCGACCACCACCAGGTCTTTTAGTTGACCTTGAGCTTGGTTCCACTGTTGTGCTAGGCACTCTTGTAGTGGACACATTTGCAATCTTGCGTGTGGTACTATGAAGATGCAAGATGCCATCATGCCTATTAGTCTCATGAACACCCTGGCTTGCAGAGACTGTTGGTGTTGAAAAGTGGCGACTAAGGCTTGAATGCTTTGTATCCTGGCTGGACTGGGATACGCTAGGGCTGTAGACGTGTTTAGTGTAGCCCCTAGATACTGATGCACATGCGAAGGCTGCAGGTGTGACTTGGTGTAGTTTATTGTAAACCCTAAGTCGTGCAACGTTTGAACTGTCTGATGTGTGTGTTGGACACACTGATTGAATGACTTGGCTTTTATGAGCCAGTCGTCTAGATAAGGGAAGACATGTATTTGTTGTCTTTTGAGATGTGCTGCTACCACTGCTAGGCACTTTGTGAATACCTGTGGTGCCGTTGTCACTCCGAATGGAAGGACTTTGAACTGATAGTGTTGTCTACTTTCTGTGAGCAGGATGTATGGGGATATGGAAGTAGGCGTCCTTTAAATCTAGTGTTGTAAGGAAGTCGCCTTGTTGCAGCAGTGGAAGCACTTGTTGTAGAGTGATCATATGAAAATGATCTGATTGTATGAAATGGTTGAGGGGCCTGAGGTCGAGAATTGACCTTAGTGTTCCGTCCTTCTTGGGAATTAGAAAGTACAGCAAGTAAACCCCTGTTCCTTGTTCTTCTAAAGGAACTATACGAATAGCATCTTTTTGTAGAAGTGATAGAACTTCCTGTTGAAGCAGAGTCAGATGGTCTGTAGACATTGGACGCTGCCTGGGAGGTATGGTTGGAGGGGTTGCTGCAAGTTCTAGGCAGTACCCATGTTGGATGATCTGTCTTACCCACTAGTCTGTTGTAATGGAGTTCCAGACAGGCAGGAACTGTGTTAATCTGCCCCCTACAGGAGTGGAATGCTTTGGGGGGAGCAGAGGGAAGTCACTGTTTTGTGGCGGAAGAGGATCGGTTGCTATTGTTACTGCGACCTCTTCCTTTGTTATTATTGCCTCTGTATCCTCCTCTAAAGTATCCCTTGTTAGAGGATGTTTGTGATTTGAAAGATGTTGTAGTGTCTGCTCCAGTTTGTTTGGAGCCTCCTCTGTAGAAGGATCGACTAAAGAAGCTTCTAGCTGGTGTGGACTGTAAAGCCCCCATAGACTTTGCGGTGTCAGTATCTTTATTAAT
The DNA here is from genome assembly GCF_964263255.1 of Lissotriton vulgaris. Classification (NCBI taxonomy): domain Eukaryota; kingdom Metazoa; phylum Chordata; class Amphibia; order Caudata; family Salamandridae; genus Lissotriton; species Lissotriton vulgaris. The sequence goes on along the minus strand of NC_141691.1, from coordinate 220,394,389 downwards.
TTTTTCCAGTGTAGTGTCTACTTCTGGGCCAAATAACTGTTTCTGATTAAATGGTTGGTTTAACATGGTGGTTTGCACTTCTTGTTTAAACCCTGAAATGTGTAACCACCCATGCCTCCTAAGTATGACACTGGTATTTACAGCTCTAGATGCTGTGTGTGCAACATCTAGCGCACATTTTATTGAGGCATTGGATATTAGCTTGCCTTCCTGTATAACGTCATTTGCTTGATCTTTGTACTGATCTGGTAGGTGTTCAAGTAGTTTTTCTAATTGATAATAATGAGCCCTATCGTAACGAGAGAGGATGGCTAGTGTATTTGCTATACGCCACATGTTTGTAGCTTGTGCAGCTATTCTTTTACCTGACGCTTCAATTACTTTTGATTCTTTGTCAGGTGGGGTTGCTTCGCCAGAAGTTTGAGAGTTTGCCCTTTTCCTAGCATTGGCCACAACTAATGAGTCTAGTGGTAGGTGTCCTTTAATGTTGACTGGATCTGTGGGTGCCGGTCTATATTTTTTCTCGATTCTAGGGTTTAATATTCTAGTGCGTACAGGGTCTTTAAATACCTCTTGAGCGTGTTTGATGACCCCCTTGATCATGGGAAGAATTTGAGCAGACCGCTGAGACTTTCAAAGGTATCTAGGAGAAAATCCTCCTCAATATCATCGGAATGCATAGGGACTCCATGGTAAACAGCAGCTCTGTTTAACAGATGACCAAAACCAATGGTATCTTCTGGAGGGGAAGGTTTTGATGGGCATGACTGCGGTTCAGGAATGTCAGGCACATTTTGTGGGTTTGTAAAGTCCCATATAGGCACATTTTTGGGGTTTGAAAAGTCCCATATACCCTCATCTATATGGTATGAATCCGGTTCTTGAATGTCCTCCCCTCCACTCAAATGGTATTCATCATCATTCTGCTGTGGGGAATGTGATGATAATGGAGAATGTACAGGAGAGATTCGAGGTGATATGTGAGGAGGAACAGGAGAAGAAGGAAGAGGAGGTATAGGAGAGGAAGGGTGCATAGGAAATGTTGCACAGTCCTTTTTCTTGGCAGGACCCACAGGTGTGGGTGGTGCATCTGCTGGTCTCTTCTTGTGAGGTGTAGCACCTACATGACCTGTCTTTGGGTCTATGTAGATTTTCTTTTGTCGAGGATCTGGTCGAAAAAGTTCCTCCTCCTCTACAACCTAATTGGGCGTCGATTTTTTCGGTACCAGGGGAGGTTGTCGTGTGTCTTTAGCCTTGGGAGGTGTTATAACGTCCTGTGGCATAGTTTTCGGTGCCGAAGGTGTTGTTTTCGGGTTTGTAGGCATGTTTGAGGATTTGGGCACCTCGGAATCAGGCTTTGTGTTTTTCTGCGCCAAAGATGTAGAAGTGGACGGCTTTGGAGCCGGTGCTTCTTTCGGTTTCGGTACCGGTACGTTTTTATGTTCGGTGCCGGTACTATTTTAGGCTTTGGTGCCGAAGGGTCTTTTGGCTTCGGCATCTTTATTTTTCGGTGCCGATGGAAGAGGCTTGCTCGGTGTCGAGGCACTAGAAGGCTTAGTTGGTTTCTTCGGAGCCGGGCTTTCGAAGCAAGTATTCGGTCTCGATTGGGCCCTTTGGGCGGAGTGCTGACCTTTGCCTTCAGTTTGGGCAGAATATGTGGTGCAGCGGCAGTAGTAATCACGCGCTTACCTTATGGAATGGAGTAATCCGAGTCGTCTGCCTCTGTTACGATCTGGAGATCAGGTGAGTCTTCTTCGGGAACGAGGGGAACCTCTTCGTCGAAGATGTCTTCCGGTGCTGGAGCTGATCTCATCATTTTGTGTCGACGGGCCCTCTGATCCCGGATGGTTTTCTTCGATCGGAAGGATGCACAAGCTGTGCAGGTCGACTCGTGTTCCGGCGATAGACAGAGGTTGCAGACCTCATGGTGGTCGCTATGTGGAAACTTTGCTCGACATACCAGGCATCTTTTAAACGGAGTTCTTTCCATGTGGTGTAGGCCGCACGGCGTCGGTAGGCCCAACGGCCCGCGTCGATGACCAAAATGGAACTGGTGGCGTCGAAAGTATTGTAGTCCATGTTGAGGGTAGTTTTTAGAAGTTTGAGGAAGTTCTGCACTTCAAAGTTGCTGATAAGTGTTTTTCTAGCCGGAGCGGAAAAACTTTCATCCGAACCCAGTGGCGGAAAAAATCAATCTAAGGATGGAGCCGATGCCCATGCGCAGTATTGTCCAAGGTAGGAGTCACCTATCTCGTTACTACAAAGACTTCTTCCAAGAAGACAACAACCTGCAATCATCAGAGCCCAACACCAGGTGGCGATCTAATGCATAGTGTACAATCTGCAGCTCATATGCCTCGAACATCTATTTACAACAAGGGACTTTAAAAGAGAAGGCTGATTAGGTAGCCTGAGGAAGGCTGAAATGGCCGAGACGTAGCCCATAAGAGTGCCAAGAACAGAGCCCTGCTGGGCCAAAGACAGGAGGAACAAAAGAAAGAGGAGCAGAAGGGGATCCACACCTTTGCTGTGCACCATGCCTCAAAATTGTTCCATCTGCAGGCGTATGCCATCTTAGTGGAGGGACGCCTGGCTGCCAAGATTACATCACAAACTTCATAGGCAAGTCAAATGACGTCAATTGCCGCCGCTCAATCTTCACGCAAGGAGGTGGAGGCTGGACAGGTTCAGGTTAAAGACTGTCCCCTGCTGCTGCGAATAAAGATCCTCCCGAAGAGGCAGTCGGATAAGAGGACTGATGGCCATGTTGAGCAGCTCGGGATACCAGACACTTCGTGCCCAATCCGGAGCCAAAAGAATGACGGTCGCGCTTGATCATCTTCAGCACTCTGGGCAGAAGTGGTATACAGAAAGCCGTATAGAAGACCGCAACTCCACTCGTGACGAAAAGCGTCACCTAGCTAGTGCCACCTTGGAAATTCCAATGCGCAGAACTGCTGACATTGCGCGTTCTCTTCGGTGGCAAATAGATGTAACCAAGGCTCTCCCCACTGCAGAAAAAGACCTTGCACCACCTCAGAGTGAAGACGGCATTCGTGATCTATCATGCACCTGCGGCTGAATTTGTCCGCTCTGGTGTTCAGTGAACCTGCCAGGTGTTGAACCACCACGGATATGCCCTGATGTTCCAGCCATGTCCAGAGGCCCAGGGCCTCCTGACATAGGGTCCACAACCCCACCTCGACCTGTTTGTTGTAGTACCACATGGCGGTGGTGGGGTCCGTGAACACCTGCACTATTCTTCCCCGGACAGAGGGAAGGAATTCTTTTTGTGAAAGATGGATAACCCGAAACTCCAGAAGGTTAATGTGGAGCTCGGACTCCGCCGGAGACCAGAGGGCTCAGATCTCAGCCTCTCCCATGTGGCCGCCCCATCTCAGAAGGGATGCGTCTTTCACCACTGTGTGATCTGGTTTGGGGAGGGAGAGGGATCTGCCGTTAACCCAATCATAGTTTGTGAGCCACCACTGCAATCGTCATGCAGTGCCCTCCGAGATCTGGACGCAATCGGACAGATTCCCCCTGATGCTGAGGCCCACGGTAGAGCCCACATATGCCAACATGGCATGATCAACCAGCAGGATGCAGGAGGCCCAGCACCCTCAGGTTCATCCTGACCGAAAGCCGGGATAGAGGCTGAAAGATCGGAATCATAGCCCGAATGTCCCGGGCTCGCTCTTCGGGAGGATAAACCCGAAACTGCGTTGTGTCCAGAACTGCTCTGGAGGTGGTAGACGACTGCCTGGGGCGAGTCCGCCATCAACAACCAATTGTCGAGATAGGGGAAGATTGGAACCCCTGATCTGCGCAGATGAGCTGCGACTACCGCCATCATTTTCGTGAACACCCGAGGAGCCCTGGTAAGGCCAAAGGGGAGCACGGTAAACAAAGAGCTCGTGGCCTACCGTGAACCGCAGGTAACGCCAGTGGGCCGGCAGGACGGGGATGTGAAAATAAGCGCCCTGCAAGTCCAACGCTACCAACCAGTCTCCAATGTCAAGGGCAGAACAGACCTGAGCGAGCATCAACATGTAGAACTTCTCCTTCCGGAGCAAGCGGTTGACGTTCCTGAGATCCAAGATAGGACGCAGGCCTTTGTCCAGAAAGTAGTGGGAATAGCAACCACAACCTACTTCTGGGTCAGGAACGTATTCGATGACCAAGAAGGGCGAAACTTCCTATTGGAGAAGGGCCAGGTGATCCTCCGACATACAATGGTAATGAGGTGACATGGAGGGAGGGATAGTCTCGAAGGGGAGGGAGCAGCCCCTTCGGACTATCTGCAGAAACCACTTGTACGATGTGATGGTACGCCAGTGGGAGACTTGATGGCTGATCCTGCTGCCCACTGGCGTTTAGTGGCCCTGGATGGTCGGACTAGGAGGGGTTTGGAGGCTGATGCAGAGGGGGACTAGCCCGCTCGCTGGCCCCCAAAACCATGCCGGTGCTTCCCACATTCCCTGCCGCGCTGGGGCTGAACAGCCTGCGCCGGCCGGTGGCTCTGGACAGGATGTAGCGGGGCACCCCTTCAGTATCATGAAAGGGGCGAAAGGCAGACTGCGCAGGGCCGGTGGTGGAGAGGCCCAAGGACCTGCAGTCGCCGAGACTCCTTAAAGCACTCCAGCGCGTTGTCTGCCTTGGTGCCGAAAAGATGACAGCCATCAAAGGGCATGTCCATAACTGTGGATTGGACATCCCCGGAAAAACCAGACTAACGCAACCAGGTGTAGCGCCGAAGGTCTACTGGCATGGCAATCGTCCTGCCAAGTGCGTTGGCGCTATCCAGTCCACAGCGGATGGTAAACTTCACTGCGTCTCTCCCCTCGGCGACTGTGCGTTGGCGGTATCCAGCCCACAGCGGATGGTAAACGTCACTGCGTCTCTCCCCTCGGCGACTGCATGCGAGAGCACGGCCAGGGTATCCTCCGGGCAATTAGGCAGCACTTGCGCCACCATATCCCACACAGAGTGGCAATAATGGCCCAACAGACATACAGTGTTTGCCGACCGCAGTCCCAAGCTGGAGGATGAAAACATCTTCCCAAGTTTATCCAGCTTGTTGGATTCCCAATCAGGTGGAGCTGTAGGGAAGGCGTCTTTGGACGTAGAAGCTTGGGCCACCAAGCTCTCGGGGGTCGGGTGTTGGGAAAGGAAAGGGGCGTCTGGCAACCATCCTATTCACAGGAGCCCCATTGTTAGGCCTGGACCAGGTGCCCAAAAGGAGGTCCGTTAGGGCTTCACTGAACAGCAGCAGGGGCTCTGAAGAGCTTGCTGCTGGCTGAAGCACCTCTCTCAGGAGTTTAGCCGGCGTCAGCTGCGAACGTGGTGCCGGTGGAATCGGCACCAGTGGAGGTGTAACTAGGTCGACCGGCGACAATCCGGATCCAGACTGAGTCCAAGGGGGCCCTGCAGCGCTGAGGCCGAAGCCGCTGGAGTCGAAGGCCTAGGGCCCCAAACCGAGTCCGCGCGGCACCAAGGCGGAGTCGGGCTGCCCAAAGATGGCATGCATCTCTTCATAAAATTTACGAAGCTGGGCAGGCCAGAGTCGACCCAGAAGGCTCCGCACATGGAGCCGCACTACCTGCACCCTGCGTCAAGTCTGCCGAGGGTACGTTTAAGAGCAACAATGCTTCTTCGACTTCTTCTTGTGCTTTGACTTACCTGACCCCGTGCTAAGACGACGAGTGGTGGTGATGGCTCTGCGATCGGTCCCGCAATGACTTCGGGGCCATGGTTCGGCAGTCGGAGCTCAACTTGGGGTCGTGGTCAAGCTTCGGGCAGTAGAGGCACACGCGGTGTGGATTAGTTACCGATGTCAATCGGGTACCAGAACCGCTGGGCTTGAAACCAGGCATCCCTAATGCACCAGGAGTCGATGAAGACTCACAAAACCAAGTTGACAAATAGTCGGAAAAACCTAGTCAAAAAAGTGACTGGGGGTACCGCTCTCTCCGAATCTACACTTGCTGGCACGGAAAAAGAAAACTGGCGTCAGCGCACGAGGGAGGCGTCTAACTTCCTCAACGTCATCCCAGCGACTACGACGACGGACGCGGAGTTGACCGACACCACCAACCGATGCGCAGGGGTTCTGCTGACAACAAACTTTCCAGAGCCAGTCTGATGCCTGGGGGGATATTCTAAGGTAAGGACTCTATAACTAACTGTTGTTTCAGATATGTACCACCAGAAAACCTGCCTGTAAATAATAGAAATATGCACTCCCAAATACAAATGAGTTGAAGCTCCCAAACAGGATATCATAACAAAACACTGAAGGGAGGGACTAAAAAGAGTTCTTCCTTCACACGACTGAGTGGCTTTAGACTGTCAGTAAATCAGATAAGGATTACTCAAAGAAGAAGGGGAAAAACCTACCTCCTCAAAAAACAGTAATTGGCAGCACTTCCCAACTTAAGAGTGATGAGGGCAACATGCTCTCCAAGGAAGAACAATTGAAAAGATATTTCTAGTAGAAGAAAACTATGAAAATTAAACTAACAACTTAGGTGTAAGAGACACCAAGAATCCACATAGATGGATACACCATTTACCCTACGGTAGTAGCATGGAGAACCTGCAGGAAAAAAAACGACAAAACTAAATATGTCGCAATTTGCAACAACTGAAGAATACACCCCCGAAACAAGCAGAGGTAAAAACACCCCAAAAGGAGGTAACTAAAAGCTGTGTACCATTACAGAAAAGGCAAGAAGTCTACTGAAAATGCTTCTACAAGCAGGTATACAGGTAATCAATTTCACATGAGAAATCTCTTGAGTGAGGATCTCCTCAGAAGAGAACCAAAAAATCTACCTCCAGGTAGGAACAAACCCATGCAGGGCCTCAAAGAAAAACAACCGGTCATCAACAGCAAAAATACTCTAAGAAATAAGGCCTGCAAAGGCAGGAACACCACATCTAGTGACATTACACTGCAAACAGCATACCAGATTGCATTTTGAGCCACATTACAAACCAAGAGGAGCCTTCTGCAAAGGAACATCTCCCTTAAAATACAGCAAAAGTTGAAAGAAGGGAAACGGGGCTAAGGGTCTGAGCCACCCAGACTGTCCTTAAACCTAGGCAAAGCGGCATCTGCATGGGCACCAAAAGAATACATGCCATCAAACGGCATGTCAATTAAAGCTGACTTGACTGCCTCTGAAAATCCAGTAGAAAGAAGTACAGCTTGCCGGCATAACACCACAGACGACACCAGTGGTGTCTATTCCACACCCAAGGATTAACCTAGCAGCTTGATGCCAATCCAAAATCAATTGACTCAGTTCGCTCCTATTAGCCTCCGGAAACAATGGCTATGAGGAGTATTACAAAGCATGAGAAAAACATCCAAGGATGCTAGTTAGGTTAATGGAAGATACGCAGCACTGGTAGAAGATGAGGGAAATGCTACTTACCAGTATGCATCTGTTCTTGGCATGTAGAGCTGCAGAGTTGTACACTTAGCATTAGACCGCCACCTGGTGTTGGGCTCGGATGATTGCATGTTGTTGTCGTCTTGGAAGAAGTCTTTCGTAGTCACGACTCCTCCCTTGGACGATAGTGCGCATGGGCATTGGCTCCATCCTTAGATTGTTTTTCGCCATGATGGGAAATGATGGAGTTAGTAGAAATAAAGAAGGGATGTTCATGTGTATATCTAATTAAGATGAAACTGGAACAGATACAGGTCCCGGGGAAGCGGGAGGGCGTGTACAACTCTGCGGCTCTACATGCCAAGAACAGATGCATACTGGTAAGTAGCATTTTTCGTTCAAGGCATATGAGCTGCAGATTGTACACTTAGCATAGATTGTGCAGCAGTGTCTCCCCAAGCGGTGGTCGCCTGTATCTGTTGCAGTTGTTTGAAAGAGAGTTTTAAGAACAGCTTGGCCTACTGCAGCTTGCTGCTTGGCTTGCACATCAATACAGTAGTGTTTAGTGAAGGTGTGTGTTGTAGACCATGTTGCTGCCTTGCAGATGTCTTCTAGGGGAATGTTCCCTAAGAAAGCAGCCATAGAGGCTCCTAGTTTGCGTGTGGTGTGCGCTCTAGGAGGAACTGTTAATGTACGTTTTGCTTTATGATAGCATATTTGAATACATTTTACAATCCACCTTGCAAATCCAGCTTTAGAGATGGGGTTACCCTTATGTGGTGGCGAGAAAGCTACAAACAATTGCTTTGTTTTGCGAAAGGATTTGGTCATATCTATATAATAGAGAAGAGCTCTTAACGTTTAGTGTGTGTAGAGTTCTTTCTGCTACAGAGTCTGGGTTTTGGAAAAACACCGGAACTCTACAAATTGGTTTAAATGAAATGGAGTAATGACTTTTGGAAGGAGTTTCGGATTTGTTCTGAGAACCACTTTATTACGGTATAACTGTAAAAATGGTTCTTGTATAGTGAAAGCTTGAATCTCACTAACTCTCCTAAGAGAGGTAATAGCTACTAGAAAAGCAGTTTTCAATGTGAGGAATTGCAGTTCACATTTGTGTAGAGGTTCAAAAGGTGGTCCCATGAGCCTTGTAAGAACAATGTTTAGGTTCCACACTGGAGAAGGTAGTAACCTGGGAGGAATGATTCTTTTTAATCCATCCATAAATGCTTTAATAGCAGGCAATCTAAATAAAGACAGATGTAGTCTATTTTGTAAATATGCTGCAATTGCTGCCACATCTAGGCGTATAGATGAATATGCCAAGTTACACCTTTGTCAATGTAGGACGTAGCAAATGATATTTTGGATAGAAGCATCTAGGGGATCAATTTGGTTATTGTTGCAGTAAATGGCAAATCTTTTCCATTTAGCAGCTTAGCAAGCCCTAGTAGTAGGTCTTCTGGCTTCTTTAATGATATTCATACAGTCTGGTGGTAGGTTAAGATAACCAAACTCTAAGACCTCAGGAGCCAGATCGCCAGATTCAGTTGGCTTGGGTCTGGATGTCTCCATGGTTCTGCATTAGCAGGGATGGTGTCAGATGTAGTTTTTGGTGTGGAACTAGGGATAGTTCTAGCAGTGTTGCATACCACGGTTGGCGTGCCCATGTGGGAGCTACTAAAATCAGTTTGAGCGACTGTTGTCGTAGCTTGTGCGGTATTAGTGGTATTGGCGGAAAAGCGTGCACAAATCTGCCTGATCATTTCATCCATATCGCATTGCCCCTGGACAGCGGGTGTGGAAACCTGGCGACGAAGGTTGGGCATTTTGCGTTTTCGTGTGTGGCGAACAGATCTATGTCTGGATGACCCCACTTGTGAAAAAACGGTAGAAGAACTTGCGGATGTAGTCGACAACAGATCTGCTATCGGATTGTGAACTCCCGAAAGGTGTTCTGCTAGCAGATGTAGGTTTTGTGGAATGGCTCATCTCCAAATGTTCTGTGCAAGCTGGGACAACTGTAGAGAGTGTGTGTCCCCCCCCCCCCCCTGTTTTTGTATATAGTACATGGCTGTCATATTGTACGTCCGGATTAAGACAGCTTTGTTTTGTACTTGTATTTCGAATGTTTTGAACGCGAAGAATATTGCTAGCAGCTCTAGGTGGTTGATATGGAACGATCTTTGTTGAATGGTCCATTGCCCTTGAGTTGTATGATGTAGGAGATGGGCTCCCCATCCTGTGAGGGATACGTCTGCTGTAAGTATTATTTGTGGAACAGGTTTGAGGAACGGCCGCCCTTTTGTCAAGTTTTTGGTGTTCCGCCACTGCAGAGAGCGATGTTTGCGGCTGTCTACCAACACCAGGTCTGTTAGTTGTCCTTGAGCCGGATTGCACTGTTATGCTAGACATTCCTGTAACGGACGCATTTGCCGTCTTGCATATGGTACAATAAAGATGCAAGATGCCATCATGCCTATTAGTCTCATGAACACTCTGGCTGGGAGAGTGTGTTGATGTTGAAACTTTGTGACTAAGGCTTGAATCCTCTGTATCCTTGCTGGACTGGGATACGCTAGAGCTGTAGACGTGTTTATTGTAGCCCCTAAATATTGATGTACATGAGAGGGCTGTAGGTGCGACTTGGTGTAGTTGATTGCGACGGCCCTTATCAAAGCCACTGAGGACATTAGAGTCATCAGAGACCAGGGAGGAAAAGCGGTGCTTGTTCTGCTGGATTTATCCGCGGCTTTCGACACGGTCGATCATTCCATTCTGATTGACCGTGTCGAAAAAATGGGCATCCAATTGGTAGCCAAGAACTTGCTTGCCTCCTTCTTATCCGGAAGAACACAGGCTGTCACCTTGGGACCATTCCAGTCGGCTGAGCTGTCCCTACCCTGTGGGGTCCCTCAAGGCTCATCCCTTAGTCCGACACTTTTTAACATCTATGTGTCGAACCTAGTAAGAGTCATCAAAGCATATGGGATGAGCCTTACCTCTTACGCCGACGACACCCAGTTGGTGCTCGCCATTAATAACGATAAAGAAGAGGTGGCGGAACGCTTTCAAGAGGGCATGCTGGCAGTTGGAGGCTGGATGGCCTCCAACTGCCTAAAACTCAACTCCGAGAAGACGGAGGTTGTCATCTTTGGAAAACTCTCCCCTGGCTGGTCCTCCGTCTGGTGGCAGTCATCTTTTGGAGCCCTGCCAACCCCCGCCCCTGCCCATGCCAATCAAATAGCTTCAACTGCATTCCATAAGCTAAAACTCATACGAAAAATAATACCGTTCCTTCCCGATAGTGCCGGAAAAACATTGGTTAGTACACTGGTATTATCCTCTTTAGATTATTGCAACGGCCTTTTTGCCAATGCACAAACTCGGGTTGTAAACAAAATGCAATCTATACAAAATGCCGCGGCAAGACTGCTCTCCGGGACCCCCAAATTCTAAACCTATTGCCCAAACAATTCGGAATTACCACTGGTTGACGATTAAATATCGTATTAAATTTAAGACTCTCTGCCTGGCATTCAAAGCCTTACATAAACAAGGTCCATAGTTTCTCAGAGATCAGCTTACAGTCTATTGTCCTACCAGACAATTGAGATCCACGACACTGCATCAACTGGTGGTACCACATACAAAGACAGTCTCCTGGGGGGACAGACGGTTCACGGTCACTGCAGCCAGACTTTGGAATACTGTTCCAATGTCGATCAGGTCAACTCAATCTCTTCTACTATTCCGTAAAAAGTTAAAGACCTAGATGTAAAATGTAAATGTAAATGTACATGTATTTATATAGCGCAAATCACTGACCGAGGTCAGTATCTAAGCGCTTGCTTAGGGAACCTGTCCTGGTATTCCCCTGTGAGATAACCCCGGCAGGGTATCCACAAGGTGAAAGCCAGGCATCCCGCCACGAGGGGCCGTTGTGGAGATTAAGCAAGCTATTGCCCAGAGTCGCAGAGTGTGAACCCGTGAGTCAAGAAGGCACCGGAGTGAGAATTAGAGTCCGTGGAATTTTTTTAACCCAAGACCCACCGAGGTGGGGAATTGAACTCTGGTCCAGGGCCGATCTCAGCTTCTGGGTCTGCCGCCTCTAACCCCTCAGCCACACTTCTCCACTAGATGTTTGACCAGTAATCCACAGCATGAACTAACAATGGACTGGCTCTGTCATCCTCCCTAGAGTCACGCACTAAGTCTATAGTGCTGAGACGCCCATGGGCATTTGTTCGCGCTCTACAAAAATTACAAATAAATAAATTGTGAACCCTAAGTCGCGCAATGTTTGAATTGTCTGATTTGCGTGTTGGAAACACCGATTGAACGACTTGGCTTTTATGTGCCAATCGTCTAGATATGGGAAGACATGTATCTGTTGTCTTCTGAGATGTGCTGCTACTACTGCTAGGCACTTTGTGAACACTCTTGGTGGAGTTTTTACCCCGAATGGAACGACTTTGAATTGATAATGTTGTACTTCCAGTACAAACCTCAGATACTTCCTGTGAGAAGGATGTATGGTAATGTGGAAGTAGGCGTCCTTTAGATCTAGTGTTGTAAGGAAGTCGCCTTGTTGCAGCAATGGGAGTACTTGTTGTAAAGTGATCATACGAAAATGATCTGAGTGTAAATATTGATTGAGAGGCCTGAGGTCGAGAATTGGTCTCAGTGTCCCGTTATTTTTGGGTATTAGAAAATACAGCGAATAAACCCCTGTTCCTTGATGTTGTTAAGGAACTATTTCTATTGCGTCCTTTTGAAGAAGTGATGGGTCTTCTTGTTTGAGCAGTATAAGATGTTCTGCAGACATTGGACGCTGCCTGGGTGGTATGTGTGGAGGGGTAGCTGTAAGTTCGAGGCAGTAGCCATACTAGATAATTTGTCTTATCCACTTGTCTGTTGTGATGGAATTCCAGACAGGTAGGAACTGTGTTAGTCTGCCCCCCACAGGAGTGGAGTGATGTTGGGGGAGCAGAGGGAAGTCACTGTTTTGTGGTGGAAAAGGTTCGATTATTGTTGTTACCACTAACTCTTCCTTTATTGTTGTTGCCTCTATAGCCTCCTCTTAAATATCCTTTACTGGAGGATGTCTGTGTATTGGATTTAATGGAAGATGTATTGGCTGCTCCAGCCTGTTTGGAGCCTCCTCTATAGAAGGAGCGACGAAAGGAGCCTCTAGCTTGTGTGGATTGCAAAGCTTCCATAGATTTGGCTGTATCAGTATCTTTCTTCATTTTCTCAAGTGCTGTGTCTACCTCTGGTCCAAACAATTGATGTTGGTTGAGTGGCTGATTTAGGATGGTAGTTTGCACTTCCTGCTTCAATCCTGAAATGCGTAGCCACGCATGACGTCTAAGTAGGACACTAGTGTTTACAGCTCTAGATGCAGTGTCTGCTACATCAAGTGTGCACTTGATTGAGACATTTGAAATTAACTTGCCTTCGTGTATAAGGTTGTTTGCTTGCGCCTTATATTGGTCAGGTAGATGTTGTAGTAATGTCTCTAACTGATCATAGTGAGCCCTGTCATATCTTGCAAGGATGGCGTGTGTGTTAGCAATACGCCTTGTATTGGTAGCTTGTTCAGCTATCCTTTTGCCTGAAGCATCTATTACCTTAGATTCTTTATCAGGGGGTGGTGCTTCATCTGATGTCTGTGAGTTTGCTCTTTTTCTAGCATTTGACACGACTAGGGAATCTAAGGGTAGCTGTCCTTTAATGTAGGCAGGATCCCCAGGAGCAGGCCTGTACTTTTTCTCAATTCTATGGTTCAGAATCCTAGCATGTACAGGATCTTTAAATACTTCTGGAGCATGTTTGATGACCCCTTTAATCATAGGAAGAATTTGAACAGACCTTTGTGATTATTCAAACGTACCTAATAAAAAGTCTTCCTCTGTGTCCTTTGGCATAGATTTCGGTACCGAAGGTATTGTTTTTGGAGTTGCAGGCTGTTTCGAGGGCTTGAGCGCATCGGAATCATGCCTTGTAGGTTTCGGTACCGAAGATAATGGCTTCGGAGTGGAAGCTGGTCTTGTCGGCCTCGAGGCATCCGACGCTGGCTTCATAGTTTTGTCTCTAGAAGCCGACAGTTTCGGAGCTGCAAATTATTTTCTTCGGAGCCGGGATCGATGGCGGGACTTTAGAAGTGTTTTTTCGGTCACGACTGGGTCCCGGAGGCAGAGTGTTGACCTTTGCCTTCGATTTGGGTGGTGGGTATGGGGCAGGGGCAGTAGTACTCACACGCTGACCCGATGGTATGGAGTCATCCGAGTCGTCTGCCTCGGATACGATTTGGAGATCATCTGAATCTTCTTCGGGAACGAGCGGAACTTCTTCATCGAAGATACCCACCGGTTCTGGAGCCAATCTCTACATGTCGTGTCAACGGGCCCTCCGATCTCGAATGGACTTCTTGGTTCGCACAGGCTGTACAGATGGATTCGTCGTGTTCTGGCGATAAGCACAGGTTACAGACCTCGTGATGGTCATTGTTTGGAAACTTTGCTCCACACATGGGGCATCTTTTGAACGGTGTCCTTTCCATGAGGTGTAGGCCTCACGGCGTGGACAGGCCCAACGGCCCACATCGACGACCGGAATCGAGCTGATGGAGTCGAGAAGACGTTTGTCGATATCGAAAGTAGTTTGGTGAAGTTTGAAAAAGTTTTTACGCGTCGAAGTACTTGAAAAGTAGATTTCAAACCGGAGCGGAAAAGTTTCATCCGAACCCAGTGGCGGAAAAAGCAATCTAAGGATGGAGTCGATACCCATGCACACTATCGTCCAAGGGAGGAGTCACCTATCTCGTGACTACAAAAGACTTCTTCCAAGACGACAAAAACAATCAATCATCCCAACACCAGGTGGCGATCTAATGCTAAGTGTACAATCTGCAGCTCATATGCCTCAAACCATATGTTTTCGCAAGAGTCTTGCTTTCGGGAATCTTTGTCAATCGGAGTATGAGGAAGACTATCCATATCGTGGGGAGCTGCAGCCTCCTGAACTAAAAAACTGTGGTGTGTCGGTTGATGAAGAAGGAAAGCAGGATCATCGAGAGCAGGGTGGTGCTTGTGAGGAATAGTACGGTCCACAGGCGGACACATATCAGTTCTAGCCCATGCACCCAGTAACATTTCATATTGCCTCACAAAAGAGTAGCACTGGCTCAATCCTGACTGACCCGGATGAAGAACTCAATGACTCTTCTTCACCGAAGGAGAGTCAAATGTAGAACATCAGCCATCCTTTTTAACAAATCTGAAAAGTAGGAGCTGGCTTCTGAGGCAAGGCCAAGTAGAGATAGAAGGCAAGAAGCTGGGGATAATTCTTAACCGCTTGCTTCGTCTCACTCAGAAATACAGCTACCCATCATAGGAAGATCTGTAGGCACTGGGTGCACAAAAATAACCTCCTTTATTTCCTTCCACAAACTGTTCATGTGAAGCCCCACAGAACAAGAATTATCGGCTGTGTAAACGATGTTGATAGATGCAGACACAGCTCCGTATCTACCTTGGGATGAAAAAAGTTGAAGTGTCGGACGACGACAAACAGTCGACGGGATGTTGACGTCGCAAGACTCAGCAGGGTTGTGCACAGACTCCGGTTTGGAGACTCCTGGCGCCATCGAAACTTATCCTGGAGGAACAACCGAAGTTGCTCCTGAGTCCATCTGCACCACAGGTGTGAACCCGAAAGGGCTGTGCACCGGCATCTCTATGCCTAAGGGCCTAACTGCAGCTGATGATAAATAGGTCGACAAGGACGCAGTCAGTGCACCCATCACCTCATTGGGGCCCGAGGTGCTCCAGGGGTAGGTGAAGACTAAAATATGATATGAAGTGAATCATACTATTCCATCTGGACCAGAGTCGCCCCGGATCCAGGAAAGGCATAGAAGCACAGGATCGATTCTTGCACAGAGTCCTGAGCAGGAGAGCATAAATTGCCACTTGAAACCACGTCATGAGTCGAAGAAGCCTTGTAAGGCAGCGACTTCGATCGCTTATGACTAAGCTTACAGTGGGACGTGGATGGGACTTGGATCCCTTCTGCTGTTTACTGGACGGAGAGCGACGCCCATCAGAACGGTCGCTGGAATGGCTCAGTTGACCAACCAAGTCCTCGTCAATCGTCACTCCTGCAGTGTCTTTGGTTTAAAACTGTTGGCAGACGTTGCACTCTTCGTCGTTGTGGTGTTGTTCACCCTTCGTTTCAGACAAATATCGTCACAGCAGGCTGAAAAAGGGCAAGAGATGCACTTCTTTGGATCCACGTAACAGCACGGAAAAGAAGAAACTGACATCCACTCGCCGGAGGGGACTTATCATGGCTCCACTGACGTCATAATAAGAGTCAATGTCATCACTGAACCGTACGAAGCAGTCCCCTTGCATGCAGAGGTACTGCTGGAAAAAAATTCTGAATCCAGTCTGACGCCTGGGAAGAATTCAAAAGTTGAGGAATTTGCAGCTAGATGTCTTTTTAGAGTTATAGCTTTGGCAATTGTCTCCACATAGATGTTCTTTTTGTGACGGGAGAAGCATGCATGTCTCACTCTATGAACTCTTCCAGTAATGTTCGGAACTGTGTTTTTTAAAACTGAGAAAAGTCTAGCACAACATTTGAATGTTAACTTCTTTTGAGAATAAATGTCTACCCCCAAGTCACCGTACAACCATACCTTGGTCATATTACCTGTTTAAACTGCACCATTATGTCTTTAGAGAGTTCCATGTCTTTAAACATCCCTTCAAGCTTGCTGGTGAAAGCAGCTCCACATTCTATTAGGAACAACAACAGTGGGGATTATTTTCTTTTGACATCAAAGTCACAGGTCAATGAAAAACTATACATTTTGGAGATTTACATACAATTGTCTAGCCCTTGTTTTCAATATTTAACTTGCAAGGATTTGTGATGATGAATAGTGCAAAAGAACAGGTTGCTTACCTTTGGTAGTGCTCTTTCTGATAGATATGTAGGTTCCTGCAGCTTTCTTATTATGCACCTTTCCGGATGGGATCCAGAAGGAAAATGTTACTTACCTTGTAAGCAACTGTTCATAGCATGTAGTACTGTAGATCTACATTCTCTGCAGACTCCTGCCATCTAGTGCTGGGCTCTGACGTTTGCAAGTTATTTTTCTTTGTAGAAAATCTTTCCAGTCTCTTAGTTCGGAATGCACATGGGCACTGCCCATGTTAGATTTTTAAAATGCAGACTTAAGCAGACTATGTTCTATTATACTGAAGGCGTGTAGAGGGACAGCAACTGAGGAACTCTCCTCGATGTAAGAGACAGAATGTGTGTAAGAGAGTATGTGTTGTGAGAGTGCAGTGAGTGTGATTGAGAGTATGTGTGAGTGTGATTGAGAGTATGTGTGAGTGTGATTGAGAGTGTGTGTGAGAGACAGAGTGTGTGTGAGAGACAGAGTGTGTGTGAGAGACAGAGTGCGTGTGAGAGACAGAGTGCGTGTGAGAGACAGAGTGCGTGTGAGAGACAGAGTGCGTGTGAGAGACAGAGTGCGTGTGAGAGACAGAGTGCGTGTGAGAGACAGAGTGCGAGACAGAGTGCGTGTGAGAGACAGAGTGCGAGACAGAGTGCGTGTGAGAGACAGAGTGCGTGTGAGAGACAGAGTGCGAGACAGAGTGAGAGTGCGAGACAGAGTGAGAGTGCGAGACAGAGTGAGAGTGCGAGACAGAGTGCGAGTGAGAGACAGAGTGCGAGTGAGAGACAGAGTGCGAGTGAGAGACAGAGTGCGAGTGAGAGACAGAGTGCGAGTGAGAGACAGAGTGCGAGTGAGAGACAGAGTGCGAGTGAGAGACAGAGTGCGAGTGAGAGACAGAGTGCGAGTGAGAGACAGAGTGCGAGTGAGAGACAGAGTGCGAGTGAGAGACAGAGTGCGAGTGAGAGACAGAGTGCGAGTGAGAGACAGAGTGCGAGTGAGAGACAGAGTGCGAGTGGGAGACAGAGTGCGAGTGGGAGACAGAGTGCGAGACAGAGTGCGAGTGAGAGAGAGAATGCGAGTGAGAGAGAGTGCCAGAGTGAGAGTGAGTGCCAGAGTGAGAGTGAGTGCCAGAGTGAGAGTGATTGCCAGAGTGAGAGTGAGTGCCAGAGTGAGAGTGAGTGCCAGAGTGAGAGTGAGTGCCAGAGTGAGAGTGAGTGCCAGAGTGAGAGTGAGTGCCAGAGTGAGAGTGAGGGCCAGAGTGAGAGTGAGGGCCAGAGTGAGAGTGAGGGCCAGAGTGAGAGCGAGTGCCAGAGTGCAAGTGCGAAAGAGTGCGTGTTTTTTAGGCCCAGTCCATTATGTGGAGAGTATCTAATCACTACCAAGGTATTTGCTCTGTCCTTTGAGTTATTATCTTATTAAGCAACTACAAGTATATGTATATTTTGCTTCTGGGTCCAGTGAATCATAACTAAAAATAGATACCCAAAATATGAGCAAGATACCTCATGGTAACAACCAGTGGAGGTGTGGTTTCCGCCAAACCGTCCCTTTCTGGAAAGAGTTCTAAATGGTCAAAGTGCTATGTGTATTGATTTAGACTAAAGCCCACTTCTGTTCAAGTTGACAACGGACAATAGGACAACACAGGGAATAGGAAATCAGCGAGTTTCAAGCCAGGTAGGGGGAGATCTATACCTGGCATAGGAAACGGCTGGCTATGTGGAACCTGCTTAGAATCAAGGGATGTGCTTTCAACCCACTGGTCTCTTGAAAACCCAAATACTAGTTGCCAACATTCTAGAGTGGGGGTAACATCACCATTGTTATCTCCAAATGCTGTTTCTCTCTGGTCAGAGCCAGATCTGAAAAGTTATTAGAAAGCTGGGAGACGGCTCTGCAGCAGAGGCATTGCCCTGTCAGAATCTTAGTGTACAGGCAATCTGTGTGTCAAGCCAGATTTGAGGTCTGACCTCAGTTGAGGCCGAGAATAATATGCTTGGAGTCTAACAGAACAATTGACAGTGCCCTTCAGTGCCATTGATGTCGAAGGTACCGGCATGGATTTTTGACAAGGAAAAGGCAGTGCAGAACCCAAAACTGGTTCAGGAGGCACAGATTCTGCCAAGAATGGATCCACAGGTTGTAGCCCAACTTGAGGCCTCTGTGAATACTTTGGGCCCGTGGCTCATCAGAGGGTTCCAAAGATACGCAACCTAGTGTCATTAAAGATATATGAACCACAAGAAGAACTAGTCATGGGAACAGCCCCAGGAATGGGTCCATGCTTCAACTTTCAGTGGGGCTTGCATCCTTTCTAACGGTGTTCTGAGAACATGAAGCAAAGCTGTACATCACAAATCTTCTTCTGATTCATGACAGCACACTCCGAGGAGGACTTGGAGTCAAGTCCGAAAGGGGAAGACCTATTCCCTTCCTCACCGATTTTCAAGAAAATATGTAGAAAAAGCTCATCAACTGATGAGTAAAAAGTGGGAATGAGCTCCAGATCCGCGAAAAGAAAAGAACAGCCATCAACGTGCAGAGGTGGCACTTATTTGATGCTTCATTTGTCACTTCTGGGGCAGAACAAATTAAGTCAGCACAGAGCAGGACAACATCACCTACCAGCCCAGAAAGGCAATAATGTTTTGAAATCTTCCGGATGCAGAATAAAACCTAGGGATATTTTAAGGGTGAGGAATCTTCAGTTAGAAGTATCCATCAGAAACCTCATATGCATACATTTGTTTCTAGGCAAAACTAACCTGCAGGAGGAAACTTTACTTGATCTAAATGCAAACTAAATTTGCCCTTTGTAGACAGCAATTTTCTTTGACATAGATCCTCTCGTCCAACAAGTTCCATTATCTTGGACTACATTTTCATCTCTGGTCCTATGTAGGGTAGCATAAGCGATGACAATGTTCTACACAGCATACTGATGACAAAACTCACTTTTGCGCCAGCAACACAACCTAACAAATATTGCTAAAGCTTTAAATCACCAAAAGGGACATCTTGGCATTGATTAACTGATGGGTATTTCTAGCCAGCTCAATTGTACTCATTTTGTCAACCTAGGAAGTATAGCAGGCAGAGAGTGTACTCTAAATGGCATTTGAATATATAACCATAACGTTAAATGCAAATTCCCAGAGTGGAAACATTAGTCTACTGAGTCACCAGACAGATCATGCAGCAACGCAACAAATAAGTACTTACTTCCTCCTGAGTAGCTGGGCTGTGGCAACCTGATGACTACAAGGTAGATTCCTTAACAGGACTCATGCATGTCATTCAGTAAGGTGGCCCATATGCAGGTCTTTCCAAGGATCAGGGTCCTTCTCATAGCAGGAATTTAAGTACTTCTACTCTCCGAAGGTCACAGCAGCAAGAATTTTGTCCTGGAGTCTTGCAGAAAACCCCCCGGTGTCGAATGGCTGAAAAGCATTTTGCCTTGCATCCTGTTCCTCAGTAATTCTTTTGAGGATAGGCAACTCAAAACGTCTGCCGTCAAAGGCTGAATGGGGGGCTTCGAATGTTGTTTCCTCAACAGCCTTGACACTGAATAAGGGTTAATGTGAGCCTGTTTAGGAGTCAAGGGGTGCCTTCCTGGGTGGCCTGCGCAGCTCAGAGGTCTTGTCTCTGTCAACCATAGCTGGCAGTGCACCACATGACTTATAATACTTGGGGCTGGATGTAAGGCTCCCTTGGGACAAGTGCTCTGCCTCAGCACTATGGAGTCTGTCTGTGTGGGTCTTCTTGATGGCGCCCAGTGCCGGGGCAGTACTGTTGGCCACCCTTGGAGGGGATTTTTTCTTCAACCCCACTTGCATCGACTTTGAAGGTGTTCCTTTGGTCTCCTTCCCTCTACAGCCAATTTGAGACATTATTTGTGGAATGAGCATGGGCTGGTGTACTGGGATCACCAAGTGCCATGCTGCTTCTGCCTCGAGGATATCTTGCTGGCTTAAAAGATTCTGCATTTCATCAGTCAACTGTTCATGCCCAATGGGTCTCTTCGGTGCTGTAGTGCAGTCTTGAACCGAAACACTGCACAGTACTCGTACAAGGCCTGGAAAGGAAGTGCATTGGGACCATGACCCTGAATATGTCGACATTCTCTAGGGGGCTGCATTTGAGAGTAAGTCTTGACTGACACCTTGATTCATCAACCTGGTCAAGATAAATTCTTCTGCATACACTACTGGAGAAGAGGGGCTGTCGCCCAGACTTGGGTGGTGATGTGTGATAACCGCCATACTTAAGATGATGCTTTACCAAAGGTAACTTATTCTACTCATAGAGACTTCTAGCTGCAGATACCTTGTTTCTGAATTAGATACCCACGACATACCATCCTGGCGGTGGGCTGAGGCCCAATATCTTAAACTAGAAATTCTTGCAGCACCGAGCGGGCAAAATGCCCATCTCTCCAGACCTGACCGTCCAGGCAATAGTGATTTGTAAACGTGTTTAACAATGCTCACTTTGCTACCTGACAGATCTCTTGGACTGGGACACCCCGAGCCAAGGCCGTAGTCGCAGCCTTTTCCCTAGTGGAATGGGACCCTTAATCTCTCAGGGGCGACTTCCTAGCCAGGGCATTGAAAATTTTAATGCAGATAATGACTCAGTGAGAAATGGACCTTTTCTGCACTACCCTTCCCTTCTTTGTTAAGACGTACCCAACAAAGTGTTGGTAGTCCACCCGGGACTTTGTGCTCTTTTTGGATCCAGACGGTGGAGACGCTCCTCTTCCTTAGAGGGAAGCAGGAGAGCAAAGAAGGTGTGCAACCTGATGGACTGACTCTGATGGAATGAGGTCACAATTTTTTGCAAAAAGGAAGCCCAGGTGTGAAGCACCACTTTGTCCGGAAAGGACATTAAATAGGGAGGCGAACAAGGTAACGCCTGCAATTCACTAACCCTACGGGCCGATATAATCGCCACTAAAAAGGCTGTTCGGATGGTCAACAGCCGGAGGGGGAACTATGAAAAGGCTCAAAGGGAGCACACATTAGGTAGATGAGGACCAAATTATGATCCCACGTGTCATAACAAAGGGCGTGAGTGGGAACAAATGAGCTAGCCCTTTCAGAAATCTATGTACAGTAGGAAACTTGAAAAGAGGGTTGGTCTGGCAGCCACAAAAAGGCAGACAGAGCAGAGACATTACCCTTACAAGTTCCCAAAGCAGAGCCCTGCTGGGCAAAGATTAGAATGAATAACAGGACAGTAGAAAGAGAAGCAGAAAAAGGGTCAATAGACCTTTCTGTACAGTATATTACACATTTTAATACAAATTTCTGCCAAGGGCAGTCAAACACCGACGGCCGACTGGCTGCCAGAATAATATTACAAACTTCGGGAGGAAGGTTAAAAGCCATCAACTGCTGCAGCTCAATCTCCAAGCATGGAGGCACAGAGTTGACCGGTTCGGGTGGAGGACCCTTCTCTGTTGCTGCAACAGAGACCCTCCAGAAGGGGCAGCATGATAGGAGGATTTATGCTTAATTTCAGAAGCTCTGGATACCAGACTCTCCTCGCCCAGTTCGGAGCCACAAGAATGACTTTGGCTCGGTTGCTCCTTATCTTCTTCTGAACCCTGGGCAGGTGTGGTATGCGAGTAAATGTGTACAGCAGGCCTGAGCTCCACTTGCGCTGAGCGATAGCTGCATTGGAAATTCCAGTGCGCAATATTGTAGACATTGCAAGTTCTTTTCGGAGGCGAACAAGGTTCTGCCCAATGTTGAAAGAGATCTTGCGCCACCTCTGGCTGGAGACGCCACTCGTGATCGGCTGAGTTCGTTCACTCTGGCTTTCAGAGAACCTGCCAGGTGTAGAACCATCAGGGTTATGCCCTGCTATTTCATCCATATCCAGAGAAGCAGGGCCTCTCGACAAGGGGCCCACGACCCCACCCCGCCCTGCTGTGGCAGTACCACGTGAGGGTGGTGGTGTCCGTAAATACCTGCACTAGCTTCATCTTGACAAAGGGAAGATATGCCTTCAATGCCATTTGAATTGCTCTGAGTTCTAACAAATGTATGTGCCCCGGCTCCGCTGGAGACCAGTGTCACATGATCTCCACCTCTCCCAGATGGACGCCCCATCCCAGAAGTGACACATCTGTCACTACTGATAGCTTTGGTTGGGGAAGGAAGAGGGGTCTGCCGTTGACCCAATCGCGGTTCGCCAACCACCACTGCAGATCAATTGCAGTTTCTTCCGAGATCTGGACCATGTTGGTGAGATTTCCCCAATGCTGTACCCACTGGAACTCCAGGTCCCACTGCAGAGGCTGCATACGCCACCTGGCATGCTTTCTCCGACAGGATGCAGGAGAACATAAGGACCAACAGCTTCAGAGTACGTCTCACCGAAATCCAGGTTAGAGGCTGAAACATCGGAATCATAACCAGAATATCCTGGACTCAATAGACAGGAGGATAGGCCCGAAACTGCACTGTGTCCAGAACAGCTCTGATGAAAGGAGCGTCTGAGTAGTAGTCAGGTGTAACTTCGACACGTTTATAGAGAACTCCAGCGAATGCAGGAGGTCAGCCATAGTCTGAAGGTGGGTGGGAGATGACAGCCTGGGGCAAAGACGCCTTTAACAGCCAGTCGTCGAGGTAGGGGAAGACTGACACCTCTAAACTGCGCAGATGAACTGCGACCACCTTCACCTTGGTGAACACCCAAGGGGCACTGGTAAGGCAGAAGGGAAGCACGGTAAACTGAAAGCGCTTGCGGCCTACCTTGAACAGCAAGTAACACCTGTGGCCGGCAGGATGGGGAGAAAAGACATCCTGCAGGTCCAAGGTTACCATCTAGTCCTCTTTGCCCAGAACAGACCAGATCTGAAATAGAGTGAGCATTTTGAACTTCTCCTTCTTGAGGTAGAGATTGACGGTCTAAAGATCTAAAATGGGCCTTAACCCTTTGTTCTAATACAGAATCAAAGACGCAAGAATAACAACCAATTCCTGCAACCAGGACCCTTTCTATAGCTACCTTGGCCAAGAGAGCTGTAACTTCCTCTTGGAGCAAATTCAGATGATCCTCCGTCAGCCGTTCCTGATTAGGCAGAATGAGAGGCGGAAAAGAAAGGAAAAGCAGAGAATAACCCTCCTGGATGATCTGCAAGACCCACTTGTCCGATGTTATGGATCTTCAGTGGAGGAGGAGATGATGAATTCTCCCACCAACTGGGGTACTGTGGCCTTGCAGAGTAAGCCAGGGAGTGATGTAGTCTCTAGGCCACACCGAATGGTGAATTTTGCTGCATCTCTCCCATCCTTGACTGCTTGGGAGAGCACGGCCTGGGACTCTTCGCATGCCTAGAAGGACGTCTGTAAGTGCCTCCTTAAATGGCAAAAGGGTTCAAAAGTGGAAGCCCCAGGTTGAAGTACTTCGGTCAGGTGATTAGTCCTGACCGAAGTCAGACTGAGGGTAGTTCTAATCCAAGGACTACAACTGCCCGTTTAACCACCATGGCATAGGTTGCCCCCTCCTCCATAGCTACTGCAGGTGTAGAGAGCTTACCAGTATCTGGAGAAGTATCCGGTCCAGAGGCTTCCACAAGTTCACCATACCAGTTCAACTGCTCTGCAGAGTCTTCCTGGTGTTCCAGCGGGTCCATAAACCCATCCCATTCCTCTGAGCCTAGCACATTTTCAAAGTGCTCAGGCGACAACACAGAACCCCTGAGTTTAGTCCACGCCGTGCGACGTCGTTCAGACTACGTGTCCTCTAAAACGAGGATGGTGCTGGCACTGCTGGTGTTATAATAGAGAATGGCCAGCAAGGGGTTTTGTTTGTTATGTAAATTTTCAGCACTGTTAGGACTTGTTTAAGGGCAATCAAAGTACCTAAACCTGAGATTAATCAGTGGCTGTTCTATTTAATTCAAAAGAAGGAAGTTCCTAAAAAAGGAACACAGGATGTTACCACACTAACATCATATATACAATGAATGATTAATAAAACATGAAACCAGGATTTCTGTTTGTCTGAAAATTATTATTTAAGTTCAAGGCAAAGAAAATGAATTTCTGTACAAAAAAGTGAACATTGACATAGGGTAGGGTACATACATAGATATAATATGGATATTCAAGGTGTTGGTTGCTTTTCCTTTGACATATCCAAAAATTAAGTCCAGACTGCTGAGTCACAGTAATTAGTTGATTTCAACTAAAAATCAGAAGAAAATCAAAAGCTAACATGAGACAAAATATGCAGAATTGGACTAAACAAGTAGACGTTTCGGTCTTTTTTCGAATTTTCTTAAGACCATCATCAGGACAAAATAGTGGTATATACAATTGATGACCCTTTTTCGAATCAAAAGCACGTCAGTTTGGAATTCGTGACGGCACCAGCACCTTCAATTATGGCGTAGAAATCGGGCAAAGAAATAAATCAATTTTGCGTAGCATACACTCGTAGTGAATACAATGCTGTAGTAGACAGATTCTGGCGGTTAGTCCAATTTATGTCACTTTTCAAATCGCTCGAGATTGTTTGGAGTCTTTGGCCACAGAACGTCAAATCAGTACGATCAGGTGTGCAGTGCTGGTGGGCACCCCGGGTCCGACGTCGGGAGGAGGTCGCGTTGGCACGACTGGCATCAACCGGGATCAGATCAACAAGGCCCCATCTGCGCCGTGCCCGGAGCTGATGGTGTTTAATCCGATGGGGCCGCTTTTGACTCCAAAGGGCCAAAGGGCTCACCAGCGGGGTTGGCCCACTCAAATGCGTGGTGCATGACTCGTAAAACTTACTTGAGCGGGGGTTGCTACGGCTCTTGGAAAAGGAGGGAGGCGCGAAGTTGACCCAGGCTCGAGCTCTGCGGAACTGTGTCTAGAGTGTTGGTGCTCCTTACCTCTCTCGACGGACGACAGCCGATGTGAAGATCAAGTCCGCTTGCACTTCATTTTCTTCTGCCTCTTCCCAGAGTGTTCCGAAGACCTTGAGTGGGACGAAGAGGACTTAGGGCTCTGGGAGTGGTCCCGCGACCTCCTCTTCTTCGACCAGGACCTCTGTGGTGTCTCCCTCAATGGTGTTGACTTCCGTGCCGCGAGGAGCTTCGTCGCCCGCTCCATTAAGGCCTCCGGAGCCATTGCCTGACAGTTCAAGCATGACTAAGTTTTGGTCGCGCTCGAAACACCAGAGAGACGAGGTGGGGGTCGATGACTGACATCATGAGGGGACCCCTGACCAATAGAGAACTCAACACTATCCTGAATGCGTGGGGCCTGATTAAAATCTCTGGACATTATCCATGCAATGACTGTAGCGTGTGCCATCTTACCAGCCATACGAAAACATTGATACTAGAACCAGACAAAGTGTGGACTCAACGCAGCCACACAAACTGTAATTCATGTAACGTGATCTACTTACTTACCTGCAGCTGCGGCCTCCGATACATCGGAATGACAGCCCACAAAATAAGAACCAGTCACAGAACACAGGAGCACAATCAGGTGCAAGAAGAACATTAGTAAACTGACCAGTCACTTCATCACCCAGGGACACACTCCCAATGATCTGACCTGGACCATCATCGAACAACTACCGGAACTGGCAGTTGATAATGAGAAGAAATTACTCAGCAAGAAACAACGTTGGATATATCGCCTATCCACCCAAACTAATGGCCTCAACGACGCCATACCGTGGAATTCAGTCACCTACACTAGTTACAATCACCTCGTCTGTGTACAGTGGTCTGTCCCCCGTGCTATAGTCCCTCTGTACATAGACATAGATCATGCTCCACCCTGTGTGTACCACTAGGCTGCCATAATCATGGGCACACGCTTTAACCCCCTTAATATTGCCATGTCAACTTTAGCGCGCAGCGCCTAACAGCGCATGCGCATTAAGCAGTGATTAACGGGCCGAAACACTCTGGGACACGGCGCGTCCCACAGGCATGTTTCCCCAATATTAGCGCACACATAGCCAACGCTGATCCCTTCGCGCCTGCGTAGATAAGACCACGCCACACCTTACACGGGTGTTGCCCCTTTCCCCGTACCAACGGCGGCATATTTTTGTTGCTACAAGTACCTAAATACTTTATGACACAGATTGCAATCGCGCCATCATACTGAGCAAATGCAAAAGACTAGAGTACAAATCACCTGCATGAGCAGTAACATTATAATCACGCATTCATACTGAGCATGTGTGAGAAACTAGTGTGCAAACCACGAGCATGAGCAATAACATAGCAATCGCGCTGACATACTGAGCATGCACGAGAGACTAGTGCGCAAACCACGAGCATGAGCAGCAACAACACAAAGGGTTAGTCTTTCCACACTTACTATTCCCACATGTGCTCATCATTACCTTGTTAACCATAGTATAAAAAGCCCACACACCGACAGGCTCATTCTACCGGAGGACGACGGCGGGACAACAGGTACAAGGGAGGCACTGACCAGAAAGACTGAGTATGACAAACCTGACAAGCCTCCATACAACAAATTGGGTAAGCGCTTCTTTCCTCACAGGTCCCTAACCCCTACAGCCTATCTCTTTTTTTCCCATAGGGTCATCCCCTTACCACTTCCCTCCAGGAAGCCTTGGCTAATAACCCAAAGCGTAAGAAAAATTTTCTTGCGCCCTGCCACACTAAGTCAACTCCTTTCAGTGTGATTTCCGTGTTTTAGCCACACCACGCTCCTAATTAGTCGCGTATTTTCACTCTGATGGCACCACCAGTACCATCACACCTAGCTGACTATAGTCCTCTCACCTCGCACTATAGATCCGGCCACCAAAGCATTGTTGACCATATGTCTAAATTGACTCTCTCTGTAAATGTTTTGTCCTTGTTCTTAATGTTTGTTTGTACAGGTATGCATGAGAAGGGAATCCCCCTCTCATATATAGAAAAACCTCTTAGTGTGTGTATCACATAGTCTGTACCACAACACTAAGTCTGTTTTATTTCACCACACCTTTTTAAAAAACGGTCCTGAGGAAAGCCAGAATACTCTAAGGCACTGGCTGAAACATGTCGACCATCTGAAGGACGCAGGGGGCAGTAACTCGCCACCCTTACGCGTCCTGTAGCCTTACTTTTAACCGCTGGTGACGGCCCAGTTATTAAAATTTAATTTACCCTCAGGTACTGGGACCACCACCAAGCCGTTTTAAATCACAACTCACCCAACCTCACTGCACTCTCAGCAATATACCAGCTCCGCTGTAATCAAGCGTCGTAGCACACCCGGGACATACTAGGTGTCACTGGGTGGGCCCGATGATGAAGCATGCCACCAACTAGGTTGGTGGGTGAGGGCTTCATGAATACACCAACAAGGTACCCGTGACAGAACTAATTTGAGTACTGTAACACTTTGGTCAACTTAAGCTAGTCCTTTTTGTTTAATCACATCATGAGGGGAACAACACCACACAGCTTAAAACTTGTTTTCCATAAAGACATCCCTCACACTCTAAGATAAAAAAACTTTGGAATTTGACAAAAAGTAGAGAAAAAAAACGTCAAAAAGCGACAGAGGGGTTGCTCTTCCAGGATCTGCGATTAACTGGTACGGAAAGAAAAGAACGGACGTCCAGGTGCCTGGGTGGCGCCTATATAGGTAACAGCGACGTCATAACCGAGGCTATCATGTGTAGCCAAATGGAGCCACCCGAGGGCACACACAAGGAGTATTACTTAGCAAAAGTTTCTGGATCAAGCCTAACGCCTGGGAATTCAAAGGTAAGGAATCTACAGCTAGACAGAAAGATTACCACAGAAAATGCTAAAATAAATGCTCAAAGTGGACTTAAGTTTCCTGCTAAGGCTTGCATGTAACGGAGTAAGGAACAGTGACTATGGTGACTAGAACCATTTTGATGGAACCAAGAAGGTAAGAGTTAAAAGCTACTGTAAGCTGTTTTAGTGTTCAAGTTGAAAATGCAAGAAAGCAGTAGCATGCTTCCTTGGCAAATGACCTTTACTTAAGAGTGCAGATAAGCAATTCAGTAAAAAGACAGTAACACAGTTGTAAAATTAAAGTTATGTAATAAACTAAACTGCCCACCACGTATGTTCACAGCACCTAATGCATAAGGCATGGAGATTTGTAGCTAAATATGTTTCAGTGCAGGTGGTCCATGCTCTGGGTGCAGTCCAGGCCCTTCGATTAGAATTGTCACTGACTAGTACTTATACAATTGACCTGGACAATACAATTAGGTGGGCATATAATATGCTCTATGCAGACAAAGATACCGCAAGAGCTTTATTAAAGCTCGAAACCTCTGAGGTTGGTTAGAGCAAATTTACATTCAACAAAAATCTTGAAGTAGCTCTATCACACTTCAAATGTACAATTACACTCTCACAGTACAGGTCGCGGGCCCATCTAAAAATATGTCTTTAAAAATATGACACCACATCTTCGTTTCATTCTAGATTCAACTTATTGCGCACAGCTATCTCATTATAGGTCTTATTCTGCTTCTCTCGAATAGAAGATCTATCAGCATTATCTGAAATTTACTCTTGCACACAGCGTGCAATGTTGTATTTTGCTTCACTTGGGGATCCTGCCTTTTGAACTCCTATACCAAACATAGGGATAACTACTGAGGATGCTGGAATATGTAAGCTTTGCAAAGGAGGGGAACAAGATCTAGTCCACATGTTATAGATCTGTCCAAATAAAGAAGTAGTAGTTCAGCAGTTTTTAAATCCTTTACACTTTTACAAAGTGAATGATCGGATTGCTCTCATTTATTCTCCCCCACATTAGTTTGTAATAATGTACACACATTTAAAAAATCTTTACCATTGTTTTAGTATCAATTGCATTTATTGCCATTACGTAAATGTATCAATGTACGTCTGTTAGTATTCTTATTGTTGACCTCAGTAGAGGTCAAAATCAATTAATACATTGAATTGACTGCTAGCCTTTTAGATATTGAAGTCTATTCTTTTTTGCACTAGGAGAGTCTGGACACAGGGTAGTGCATATAACCAAGGGCCCAATATTGCTCTCCCTCGTGTGACCAGAGGGCTTCAGTGCTGCTCTCTCAAACAGTAAGAGTATGTTGTACAGCTCTATTCGTATTGAACATGTGTACAGGCATTCGCTGACTTAATAAATGAATGCCTGAAATGAGGGTTCTTGCTTTGACTTTGCCAAGTATTACACTGTAACAAAAATAAAACGTAAATAGTGAAGGACATCAGCTGAGGTAACATACATTTTGTTAGTATAGATCTAGGTTGGGAATAAAAACATAACTAAGGTTCACAAGGCAAAGAACCCCAATCTAAAATTGAAGGTTAACACATGAAAAGAATTACCATTGCAAAACACTGAAAAAGTTTACATACCATGTTTAAGCTTGGAAAGCATCGATTTTTCAGCATCTACAGATGCACTTTTCCCAACCAAGAGTCGCTTTGCTAAATCCTTTTTGTAGAAGGCCTCAAAAACATCCTTTCCTGTAACAAACAAAAGAAATTTAGTTTTAAATGATATGGGCACATTACAGGAGCTGTACATTGACTGATATTATCAAATCTTGAACAACCTGCAATGAAATGGACAGCTTCAATTAATATCAAGCAATTCAGAAAATAATTGGCTGAATTATTCTTCATGAAAAGGATGAAAAGTGTTTATTGAAAGGTGCATAATCAGAGGGAACAAGGAGTGGCCACCTCAGTTCTTTGTATATTGTAAATGATCCATTTCCAAGTCTTGATCTGACAAATAGGAGTAGGTGAAATATTTGGGCCACTTTCAAAATATGAAAAATGTGCCTTTATTTCCTCCATGAGGAGAGGAAGCGCGGATGTTGCACTGCTTCAATTGTGGGGAAAAAGTAAGACCAACATAGTTGCTTTTTAAAAAATAAAAATATTTAAGAAGTTTTGTATAGTGCTGGCCTGACCCAAGGGTATCGGGCACGTTATACCAGTTGCATTGCAGAAAATCACACAATACATTAATAGTGTATGTAATGAACATAGAGTTACAATTCGT
The DNA here is from genome assembly GCF_964263255.1 of Lissotriton vulgaris. Classification (NCBI taxonomy): domain Eukaryota; kingdom Metazoa; phylum Chordata; class Amphibia; order Caudata; family Salamandridae; genus Lissotriton; species Lissotriton vulgaris. The sequence goes on along the minus strand of NC_141691.1, from coordinate 220,363,979 downwards.
AGTGTAACCATGAGGCACTGAGGTATCGGAAAGTCTTAGATGAAAGTTACTGTCATGAGCAGAGCTCCACTTTCGGGGAGGAGTGATGAGAATGGGGTAGGGGGCAAGGCAGGGGTAGAAGTCTTGAGTACACAGAGTCGAAGCGGTGCGAGGTGTCTGCTTCGGAGTTCCGGCTGCTCCTATCGGTTCATTAGGGAATGGTCGAGGAACAAGACTTTGAGCTGATTTTTTAATTTCGCAAAAGATGGGATAGTTCTAAGTGAGGGGGAATAGACTTCCAGATATTGGGCGCATTCCCGGCGAAGGACCTGACCGCGTTTTTTTGTTTGCGTCTTTTCAGCAGGATGAGTAGAAGAGTGTTCGAAATTCTGAGGTTCCTTGTCTGACCAGCTTTTTTGAGTTTGGAAGCCAGATATTCTGGTTTGCCGGTGTGCAAGTCTTTGTGCATGAGGCAGGCTGTTCTAAAGCTCGCCCGCATTTCAACTGGGAGCCAATTTAGGTTTCTGATTGCAGGTGAAATGTGATCAAATTTCTTGATGCCAGTAACCATTCTGGCTGCCGCATTGTGCGTTGTTTTGAGGCAAGCAAGATGTGATTTTGCTATTGCTGAGAGTACTGCATTCCTATAGTCTAGTCTTGACAACACCAGTGCTTGGGCGGCTTGTTTGAGATCATTGGGCAGGGTGAAAGGTTTTATTTTGTTCAGTAGCTTCAAGTTAAGGAAGGCAGTCTTAGCTGAGTTCTTAATGTGTTTGGTCGTGTCAAATTTTGGGTGAAGCGTTATACCTAGTGATTTTACAGAGTCGGCCAGGGTGAGGTTCCCGTTGAGAGCATCAATAGCTATTAGCCATTCCGCAATTTGGGGGTTCTCTTTGTTCTAGATGAGGAGTATTTCCGTTTGTCTTGATTAACTTTGAGGCGGTTACTTGACAGCCAGTGTTGGACTTCTCTCAATGTGTCATTAAGTCTTTGACTGTCCTTGATGGAGGAGGATTCCAAGTATGAGTATCGTCCGCATACAGATGGAAGGGAATGTTGGCTTTATTGAGTAGGGTGGTGAGGGGTTCCATGTAAATGTTGAGAAGTTGCAGGGAGAGCACTGAACCTTGGGGGACTCCCCTGCTGACTGGGTGTAGGTCAGACGTAAAGTTTTTTATTTTGATTCTTTGGGTGCGGTTGTGTAAGAAGGAGGAGGAGGAGAACCAGTGGAGGACCACCTCGTCAAGTCGGACACTTTCTTGAAGGATCTTAAGGAGAAGTTTGTGATTGACTGTGTCAAATACTGCTGATAGGTCTAGGAGAATGAGGAGGCAGCAATGGTCCGAATGAAAAGATTTGTGGACATCATCAATGTCGTTGAGGATAGCGGTTTCAGTGCTGCAGCCTTTTCTGAAACCAAACTGATGTGAGTCAAGGAGGTTGATACTATCCATGTGTTGGGTTAGTTGTTGGAGCAGGCATCTTTCCAGGATTTTAAATAGAAGAGGTAGGTTGGAGACAGGTCTAAAGTTATTCAGGTACCTTTGTGTCAAGGTCAGGTTTTTCAGCAGTGGCGTGACTTGTCCAACTTCGAGGCAGTCAGTAGCAACTCCGCCTCTCAGGGAGCTGTTTATGATCTTGCACCAGAGCTGGGCTAGGGAGATTTTCAGCTTTTTGGTCAGTTTGAGGGGGGGTAAAGGGTCTAGGACGTGAGATGAGGGATTCGAGGTGGAGATACATTTGACTATCTGCTTCCAGAATGGGGTGTAAGAGTAGCCAGGGTTTGGTAGGGGGTTTGAGAGCATTATCATACGCCCCAGATGTGCTGCTATATGTTTGGAAGCAGGCACTGAGGATGTAGCGGGCTTGGAGGTTTGTTGCCTGATGATGTTAAAGAGCTCCTTCGGTCTGTTTTTTTGCACTGTCTAGCGTGGTGCAGAAGAACGTGTATTTTTGTTCTTGATGTGCTTGTTGTACTTCCTGCGATTAGAAGCCATGTGAGAGGCCAGATAATGTATTTATCTTAATGACTATTGCACAAAGGTATATGCATTTTAAAGATTTATTTTAAAATCAAACTCCTAGTCTAATGCACATGATATGTGATGTAACCACAATGAAGACAAATAAAATGGCAGCAGCGTTTACTAAAAGGGTGAATAAGAGGAAAAACTCCAACGGGATCAATGATACGTTTATATCAATACTACTCTCTTTTTGCTACCTCTAAATTCTAGCCTAACTAACAGCAGTAAATAAAACCTTTTTCAAATTTCAGCGACTGTATGAATAAAAAAGGCTTATGTTGAACGAAATAGAAAGGTCAGCTATTCTCGTCTTACGAGATCAGCTGCATTAAAATGTCGACTAAGGTCAAGAGCCTCCTGGCTCAGTAACCATCAGAGGAAACAGAGATAGTTTTGTATGACTTGTTCCAGGGTTGCCTAGCATGAATACACCCTCCCTCCCTCCCTACACTGCGTTTGGATCTCATAACCTTAACACACTGCAGTTAAAATCTCTTACCATAAACAGTTAACAGAAAGTGGCCTGTTGCCCCTACATTTATTTTCATTTTGCAAGACTGTGCTCTTTTGAAAACCACTAAATGAGACATAGCTGTCAACCTTCTAGAAACTCTTTGAAATCCATAACAAACTAAAGTAAAATAAAGCAGTTAGCATTTCGATAAAATACTGTGAATATATACTCACACAAGCTTGATTATCACATTGTAAAAACAGAATATAAACTAAAAGGGTGGCCTATTAATCCACCATTTCACTTTTGATTTATTGACGGGCACATGCAACTCAAACAGGAGAACACCCAGAATAGAAAAATGCATAATATTCATAATGATTTGCTTTCAATCAACTAATTAATCTAACATACCTAGTAGCACTGGGTTTTCGAATAAGAGCCCAGGAACTAAATAGTGAATGATTACATGGAGTAGCTATGCATGCTACCTAAATCGGTTGGAAGGGTTTCAAAACTTTTTTCGACATTAACATGTAGAAAAGTTATTTCTGTATGTGTACACCAGGAACTACTGAGGTAATATTAAATAACAAGCATGCTTTCAAACTACATGTACCATGAGACTATAATACCCTATATAACTATCAGGCTTCCAGAGGTAATACCATTAGATATTTTCATCAATGTTCATGGGCAAACACAGCTCATCAAAGTTCTTTCTGCTGGTGGCAGTTGCAGACCTGCAAACTTGCAATAATTGTTTGATATTTCAAGGGAGAAACAAGGTCTTAACAGGGGTACTCTGGAAAGGGGCAGGGATTTGAAGCACCAGCAGGTACTGCCCAATCAGTCCTACCTCAACAAGCTAACAGAAAGAAATGGAACTGAGTGTATCTCCTATATCCTTGAGGATGTTACAAAAATACTAAATGCCCTGGGATAATACAGAGCCTTATAGGAGCTGGAAAGTCAGCATGTGCAAGGGATTAAAACTAGTCTGACTGTTCAAGGTGTAATAAAAGCTCATAACTAAGTGGCCGTGCAAAGATATCAGGTGGCCCACACAAGCGATGTTTGAGTTAGGAGATCTGCTTGTTTGTGGAGGATTAAAAGAAAGAAGCTCATAAAATTTTATCTGTAGGGTAGGGTTTGGGTGATGGAAGCCCATAGAACAGCTAGAGTCCATATACTGCAAAGCATCCACATCAATTCAAGCTTCAAAGTGTTCATGCAACAGGAGTATATTTTGGGTGCATGGAATGTTATTTTAATGTGGTCATCCCATGAATTCCTCTGTGGCTTATGAAGTGGGTTATTTGAGCATTGACAAGAAGCCACTGTTATACTGAGCTGGAATTGCAGTATGTTATCGCTTGCTTGTATCCTTCAGTACTTAACATTGTTCGACAGCTCTGTCCAACAATCTTTTGCTCAGCTTTGTGGAGCTGTATTGCTCCGCCTTTGTGCATTTCTGGATCCCTTTGTGTTTCTGGCCTCAGTGAGCTAAAAATCATTTTAGCCCTATTCAGGGTCCACCTGAGACAGAGTTGGGCTTTTATCTTCGATGTCATCAAAAGTCAATCTCCGTTCCTGGTGGAGGCTCCTGCCCTGTTTCAAAAGTCTGTGTCAGACTGACTGTTATAGGTACTATGATATCTTGTCCGGGGCAAAGATTTTTACTTGTAACCCGGTGGGTGGACTGCCTACCTACTGTACACCTATAAAATGTCCATTAAAATTCCCATGACAGGCGTCCTCTGCCACCATTGGGTAGTGAATATGTACAGAGTGTACACTTACAGAATGCAGTGGATAGGGGGGGTTTACTGTGACGCAAGCGGAACAGTGAGTGTAAGTATTCATATGCCTATGCTGCACAGGATGGTAGTCTCCATTGTACTGGGCTTGGTATCCTTGTGGGAACTCTTTCTGCATGGTTGCCCCCACTTTTTGCAAAATTGTTGATGTACTTTGACTGAGTGTGCCCTGGGTTCCTGTCAAACAGGTACCCAGGGCTTCTTTTATTTCCCTAAACTGCGTTGAGACAAACCCCAATTGGAAGGAATTTTAAAATCGCTAATCTTTGCTTGGTGATCCCCTACAACGCTATCCCTCACTCCTGTAATCGAGCTCCCTTGTATGTAAGTGATGCAGCACATCTCCAATACAGCAGTAATGGGAACCTCTATGATGAAGCATGTCACCAAACACCTGTTTGGTGAGTGCGAACACTTTTAAATAAAAAGGTGTGCCTCAGGCGTATCAAGCTTACAACCCAATTCTCTATGTCGGGACTTTCTCCCTTTTGATTTTCAGGCTATATCATGATAAGTGAGCAGGTTGTAAGCATGCTAAACAAAAAGGAAGATGAGAGGAATTTGTGTCAAGGGCACCCAAAAGGCTAATAACCTTGGTCTTTGTAGTATTTGTTTGACTAGGAGGGCCCTCCTCAAAAGGGTAGGGGGGTGGGGCATCTGTGAAACCATTCCCCATTGTGTGGCCATTATATTTGTAGTGACAGTTCTTGAGATGGGTGTGACAACTAAGCATGTGTAAAAAATGATGTCTAGGAATGGAAAGATCAATTCATAACAAGCATTTGCAATGCAATAGGTCTTGCAGCATTAAAGTTTGAGTTACTGGCATTGTAAATGGCAATGCTTTGCATTAATTTTCTTTCTTTAATTTGCAATTGGTATATAAACATTGTTTGTGAATGGTTAGCTGTTGCTTATGCTAAGCAAAGTTGGCAGTAATATAGAGTTAGACAAACGATGGGTGAAAATGTAACTGCCGGGTCTGTGAACCCTCCACACACAGCTCAGGAGGTTCTGTTTTATGGAGTGCACGATTTTCTACGTTTGAGGCATCTTCTAGTGACAATGAGTGGGAATTGATGCGTGACACCTTGGGCGCTCATTTTTTTAAAGCACATGTCTATCTTACAGTGTGTGGGTGTTTATTTGGGGGTGTTTGTGAGCGTCTGTTGCACAGTGCATGGAACTGGGCCACTCTGCTCGGCTGTTCTGCATGTGCCAGGCAGCTTGGGCTTGCTTTGACGGTACTTAGTTTTAAGGACTACCAGTCTCCTGGGATAGAGCATCATGTGATATTCCTTTTGATTAACAAAGATTAGTCTTTTAATGTATGCCAAAAGGATTTCAAGGGGAGTTGAACAGCTTAGATGCTCAGTACCTGTTTGATAGAATACCTGCTATGAAATCTCTCTCAATTATTCATTCATTCATTCACCACGTTAATGATGATCAAGCTGCCGTCATTAACATTAATTTAGCATCCGAGTGTTCCAAGCACAAACTCACAGGGGTGTACACACAGCCGCATTGCTCTTAGCAAGTTGTACATTTGTTTCGATGCCATTAAGCCCCCAAAATGACATTGAATGATCTCCTCAACAGGTCTCAAAGATATACATCTTCTTGATGGAACACCCCTTGATGGGAAAACCTCAGATGTGGTGTTTTAACGCTGACTAAGTGGGTCCACTTCTTCAAGGGCAAACATCACTCTGATGAAAGCTTCATCAGTAAACAACTGGGGTGGTGGAGCTTCTTGAAAGCCAAACCAACAGCCATCAGTAAAGGTAGAAAAGTCATGATTCACGTTCTTGCACAAACATTTTTTCATCTGTCCTGCGAATAAATGAGGTTTTAGAAAGTGCTAAGGTGTAGGACGTTTCTCCTTTAGGGTCTCTAGAAACAGCTCTTTCCATTACCAAATAGCTCTGTAAAGCAGTATTGTTAATTACACGTTTTGGATGTAGAGGTTTAATTAGGAGGCACTGTAAGCATCAGATCTAAAAAATGAAAACATTCGGGGCTGTGTGCCTGCTTGAAATAGCTGCTGCTTTGGGGGCAGTACTTATTGTGTAACAATAAATAATAAAGGACAACATTTTGACCACGGTGTTTGAATTACATTTTTTTAAAAGTTAGTTTGATGTTGCACACAAGAACCCTTCTGCAGTTCATTGGTGAGCCTTGGTATTCTTACCTCATTAGTACCAGGTTTGCCACGGCTTTGCGCCACGTGTGGCTTGTTTGTTTGACTAACTTTGAATCAGTGTGAGCTGGGAACTTTGTGTTGTTGTTAGAACCGGCAAATGACGCAGTAGATGATGGAATGTGAGGCAAGTGTCGTAGTGCTGAACACGAGGGAGTGCAGTGCCATTCAGCGCGCGGTAGCTATGACGCAGCAGTGTCTCAGAGTGGGAAGAGGTGATTTGTATATCAGCAGCACCTTGGTTTGATGAATTGTTGATGAAATAGGTGCTGTATAGAAAAAGAGAAGGGTGGTGTTGAACATGTAATTGTAAACTTTATTCATTCTGTTTATTTCCATGCCAGTACGTCACCTGGATTCAAGCAAGCCGGGCTGATGACGACTGGAGCCTTATTCCTGCGGTAAGCTTCTTAGTCTTAATACCTCGTTTCCTCAACAGAATTGTATCTGTATCATCCCCAGCACAGAGCTCCCTAAGGGCACTTTAGTCTGTTAGGGCTGTAAAATCCAATTACCGGAAGTCATTTTTCATAGTAGGATGGACATGGCCAACAACTATAGAGCACAGAAGCAGGTGGACACTAAGGTGTTCAAATGTGTCTTGGTAAACGCTAGATCCTTGGTAAAACACAGTATTGACTGTGCCACCTTAATTGAGGATGAACAAATTAGCATCGCTTTTATTACAGAGTCCTGGACAGATCAAGCGTCCGGATCTGGTAAAAGCGACCCCACTTAACTATATAGTGCAACCCTTAAATAGACCCCCATGTTGGAACCGGCCTCGTGGCGTGGTCCCGCTCCCCCCGCCTGGCGGACCCTGGCCAACATCGCCTCTGTCCTCCTGGCTGAAGAGACCCTCTCCAACCCTACATGAGGGTCGCCACCACGGGCGACCCCCGCTCTCCCCCAATAAGGACATGGCGACTCCGACTCGCCCACACTACGGGCCCGATACCTATCTAGGGCCACCCTCACAGGCCTCGACTCCATCTTGGGCTTCCCTCATCCAGGCCTCGTGGCCTCGGCCTGACCTCGGCCGCGGCCCCAATGCAGGCCCGACATAGAGGCACCAAGATCCGCCCAGGTGGTAAATCGGCCACTTGGCACCTCACAGAGGACCAGAGTTTCGATGGGCCTTCAACCGCCCCCGGACGCCGGGTTTCGATCGCCCTCCGGCCTCCCTGGGGGCTGGCTCCACTCCCCTGCTGAGTGTCTGGTCGCTCTAATCACGGCCCCTCTGGCCCCCAGGTGCGAGGGTCGGACATCAAAGAACTTCAGACCTATATCTGGGGCAGCCCTGGAATGGGTTGGCAGTTGTATCCTGGAGTCGAGAGATACCGAGAGGAACTCATTTGAGACCTGCTGGCGCTGCCACGGTCCAACCTCTCTGAGACTATCTTTGGAGACATGCTGGCGCTGCCGCGGTCCAACCTCGCTGAAACCATCTTTGGAGACATGCTGGCGCTGCCGCGGTCCATCCTCGCTTAAACCATCTTTGGAGCCCTGCTGGCGCTGCCGCGGCCCATCCTCGCTGAGACTATTTTTGGAGACCTGCTGGCGCTGCCGCGGTCCAACCTCGCTGAAACCATCTTTGGAGCCCTGCTGGCGCTGACGCGGCCCAACCTCGCTGAGAACATCTCCGGAGCCCTGCTGGCGCTACCGCGGCCCGACTCTAAGTAACCCCCCCGGCTCGAGGATTGAGAGCTGAGCGCAGGGTATTCCCGTACCCGACTGGTACCAAGACTGACCCGCTACCCTATCCCCCCAGCTACCAGAGACTTGAGGATCCCTCGATGCCCGTGTATTGTATTGCTAAGATAAACCTGCCTAGTTTACAGATAAAGACTTTGAGAACCTATCCTTGTGTGGTGTCCGTCTGTGGTGGTGTAGTGTTCGACCTGTACGATCCTAAGAGAGGAACCTCACTCGGAGGCCTCTCGACCGCGCTCGGCCAGTTCTCCGAGGAGGGGTGAGACTTAGGGTGGTCTGGCAGGGAGCCCCTGCCCTCCCCCCTAAAGTCGCCTTTCTAACACCCCATAAAAAGGGTGGCGGGCTAGCAGTAATTTATTTAAGGTCGCTTAGTGTATCCTTTGCTAATTCCACCAGGGAGGACTGTGAAGCGCTGGAATTCTGAATCCAGCTTTCGCATCAGAATTCTTTTAAAGCGACCCTCATCTATAGGCCGCCAGGTCCAAGGAACAGATTTTTTCTCAAGCGTGTAATCTGCGGGAAAACAAATTATGCTCAGACTCATATACTTTGTTAGGCGATTTTAACTTTCATCTGGAAAGCGATGGTGACCCAGATACATCTGGCCTGCTGGATCTTATGAATAGTGTAGGTCTCACACAGAAAGTTAGGGGGGCTACTCAAAAAGCTGGACACTTGTTGGATGGCATCCTTTCTAACAACGCCAAGCTGGAGTTTTTAGAGCTGCTCCCACTGGTCTGGTCAGACCACAAGGCTGTGCTGTTAAGTGCAGCTTTACCAGATAGGAACATTTAAAAAACCTATAACGAAGCCCATTTACTGTAAAGCCTGGAATAAGATAAAAACAAATGACCTTGCTGACCGTTTATCTTCTTCATTACCTTTGCAGCCCTTAAATCTTGACATGGCAACTACAACGTTCAATAACTGGCTTGAATCTGCTGGTGATAAACTGGCTCCGTATAAACCCAGACACTCTAACAGGTTGCCCCCCCCTCCTCTCCTTAGTACTCCTAAGAGCTCAGAAACAAAAAATTGCTCGGCAAAAGCTTAGAAAGAGCTTGGAGAAAAGAATATAATGTAACAGCGAGAACATAATATAAACAGACCCTGGCTCAATACAAACTGCTGTTAGCAAAAACAAAAGAGGATTTTTTTGTAAATAAAATCAACCAGGTGAATAATTCGACAAGGGAATTGTTTAGAGCGGTCGCAGACTTGGCTCATCCTGCCCCCCCCCTCCTATTGTGGCTAGCCAAGAGTTGTGTGAGTCCATTGCCGAATTTTTTTATAGCAAGGTGGACACTATTTTTAGCTCGCTGTCAGGTTCCACGACTAAGCTCCACCTTTCAGCCAATTAAGATTTATCTTTATCAGCTCACGCGTCCGTCCAATTTGATAAGTTCCTTCCAGTCTCAGTCCAGGAGATTTTTAAAATGATCATGTCGGCCAAATCGGGCTCACCTACTGACCCCTTCCCACTATCTACTCTCAAATTAGTGGCCGAACCAGTTGCCCTCCATTTAACACCTACTTTCAACGCAATGTTTGAGGAAGGCTATTATCCCAAGATCGGGTAAAGTGCATCTATAATGCCCCTACTGAAGAAATCCAATCTCGATCCCAAGGATTCCAACAGTTTTAGACCAATCTCTAGACTTCCGTTACCGGCCAAATTAATTGAAAAGATTATGAACACTCAACTTAGTGTATTCCTAGAAGCCTCTCAGAGTCTAGACCCTACTCAACACGGTTTCCGGGGTGGGCATAGTACGGAATCCGCCCTCCTTAAATCCACTGACGAAATCAGAACCAGTTTAGATCAGGGAGGCTACGCTGCTCTGATTATGTTGGATCTCTCTGCGGCCTTTGACACTGTCCATCACAGCCTACTGATGGACAGGCTGCGAGAGATCGGGGTAGAATGGGCGGCCTGGATGCTGCTCAAATCCTTTCTTTCGGAAAGGGTCCAGGCGGTTGCCTTGGGGAGGTTTACATCTAAACCGTTCTCATTTCCATGTGGGGTCCCTCAGGGATCTTCTATTAGTCCTACTCTTTTTAAAGTTTATGTCGTTCAACTGGCGCCTCTGATGGAATTCTTTGGGTTCAACTTAACATCTTACGCTGATGACACACAAATCATTGTGTCGCTGCTCCCAGACAGGTTACATGATACGGTCACCCGGTTCCAGGACTGTTTAACAGCTGTAGGTTGCTGGATGAATCAAAATTGTCTTAAGCTCAATTTGAGTAAGACGGAGGTGGTTCTGTTTGGCAACAATGCAAATTTCTGGTCACCTAGTTGGTGGCCGGACAAAATGGGCCCTTTCCCTCAACCCGTGAGGAAGGTTAAGAACTTGGGAGTTTATATCAATAATAAACGTTGTCTGAAGGACCAGGTTAATGCAGTGGTTTCATCCACATCCTTTCTTTTTAGATCCTGCAAAACAATTCTCCCGCTGCTTCCAACGGATAGTCAGAAAACTGTTATCACTGCCCTAGTCATGTCCAAATTGGACTATTGCAACAGTCTTAACTTAAACATACAGGAAGGTTCTTTGAAAAAGCTTCAGCTCTTGCAGAACGCGGCAGCCAGATTACTGACTAAAACATCTAAATATGCTTCAATATCAGCGGAGCTAAAGAAACTGCACTGGTTACCCGTAAAGAAGCGAGTTAGCTTCAAGGCTCTGTGCATAGTCCACAAATTTCTCCATGGTCACGGCCCTCTGTATCTTAGAAAGAACCTCCATTGGTATGTGCCGAGGAGAACCCTGCGCTCGTCTGTAGCGAAACTGGTTCGGGTGCCCTTGGTTAGAAAATCCAACTGGGGAGGCAGACATTTTATGGTCGGAGCAGCTAAGGCTTGGAATGACTTGCCGCTTCATCTCAGGGACATAATTAATCATCTGAAGTTTAGGAAAGCCCTTAAGACATGGCTGTTCCAGAACAGTTAATTCGGCCTTCTCTTCTGCTTAGACCACGGTAGGACATTTTATCTTTCAGCGCCAGGACACCCGTAGGGTAACAGTGCGCTTTACAAATGGCAGTAACATTAACAGGTAAGCAAATTATGTTCTTTATGCGCATCAGGATCAACTTCGACTTCCCACGGACATCTTGAGAAGGTCAACACACAGTCACCCAGCAGGGACTTCGGCATCCAGTGGTGGTCAGACATTCCTCTGCTACTTGTCCCTTGAGAAGTGCTGGGTTGCTTAGCTTTTGGTGGTCTTGAAATTTAACAGGAGGGCACCTAACTAGCCCTTAAAGTTACTACTTCAGTCCTGGGACAAGTAGAGCTCTGTCCCATGAGTTGGCACATCGGGGACAGTCTTCTTTGTGGATGCAGTAGGTGCAGTCAAGATTTTTAAGCAGGCTCTCATTGTTGGGTCCAGGGAGCAGCAGGGCAGTTATTCTTTAGTGTTCTTTCCAGTCCAGGATTGATCTGAGTACTGCGTGTCAGGGGTGCTACTATTATGCAATCTACGTGTTTGTGGGAGGGGAGGACTCGCTAGGCAGTTGCACATAAGGCTTCATTATTCCCTTTTTATTACTTTGTTCCTATAAAACAAGTTACTTACCTTCGTTAACGATGTATCTGTAAGAGACATATATTAGTTAAAGATTCCTTACCTTAGAATTATCTCCAGGCATCAGACTGGATCCGGAGATTTTTACTATAGCAGTACCCATGCGCATCGGTTCGCTCCGCGTCCGTCGTTGGTATCATGGTCGCCGGGATGACGTTGCGGTGCCTACTTAGATGCCATCCCTGTGTGCTGACGTCAGTTCTGACATGACTTTCCACGCAAAAAGCACAGAGCCCTCAAAGACACTGACCACTGGTGCACCACACTAGGGCCCTGCAAGGGAGTCCCTATCCCTAGAAGTCAGTTTGCAGAGCTGGGAGGGGTGGTAAGTAATCTATAACTAATATATGTCTCTTACAGTTACATCGTTACCGAAGTTAAGTAACTTGTACATCTGAAAAAGACTATTAGTTATAGATTCCTTACCTTAGAATAGATACCCCAGCAATACCAGCCACGGAGGAGGGACTGCGAACCAAGTTACACCAGCAAGTCCTGGAGGACATAACGGGCAAAATAGCCATCCCCTCCGGACTTGACTATCCAGGCAGTAATGTCTGGTGAACATGTGCATAGAAGGCCATCGGTACCGGAGTCTAGAATAGACTTGAGAAGATCCAAAATAGATCGAAAAAGTTAGTCAAAAAGTCACTAGGAGTACTGCTCTTCCCGGATCTGGGCTTGCTGGCGCGGAAAAAAGAACTGACGTCAGCGCGCGAGTGCGGCGTCTAAGTACCCCGACGTCATCCCGGCGACCACGACGGACGTGGAGCCGCAGACGACGCCTACCGACGTGCAGGGGTACTGCTCTGCAAAACTTTCCGGATCCAGTCTGGCGCCTGGGGATATTCTAAAGGTAAGGAATCTAACACTAACCTGTTTCTTTCAGATACAGCCTGTATCTGGACAGCGCAGCCGACTACGCAGTGGGGCAGGCATTCTTCCGTAAACTTTTATTAAAGGTGAGCCTGCTTCCTGCTTTGATAAGATTATGTACTGCTTATTGTTCTGATTCAATCATCTGAATATATGAGAGATATATTGCTGGAGAACGAATACATTATTTGCAAGAAACTCCAGTTCTCCAGTTTTGACCCTCCCTCCTACCCAGTCAGAGGTTCATTTGTGTACTCTACTCACACTATGTGCTATGAAATATGATTTGTGGTGGCCTCTAGCGGGAGTAGGAGAGCTTAGCACTTCCACCTCTGGAAATTCAAATAGCTTCAGATGAGATGGATGTACCTCTAAATGAACATTGCTGCCGACGCCTATAGCCATTTTATCACAGTTTAATGCTATTTAAAGTGACCGGGATTCCCAGCTTAACGACAGGAAATGATTCAAGCATATACATATATGCAAGATCCCAATGATTGAGAACTGGAGATACAGTTAAGTAACTAATTTCTTGCTTCACAGTGCATCAAGAGATTGATCCTTTTGTTTTCTTCTGGGTAGACCCACAAGATATATGCATCTTGGCAGTTTAACAATGCTTCTGGGGTTTGTGTATTTGTGAGTTATGGGAGTACTTCAAATAACATACTTCTTGGTGGACTCCACCGGTCTTCATGTAATGCACTTTATGAAGATCTCAACGTTAGTATACCGGACACTCCTAAAATGGTTGGTGTGTGTGACTGCAACATTTGCCTCACTATGTTTGAATGGCATCTTTGAACTTCTAGCACTTCACCCGCATATTGACCAAATTACATCCAGCACCCAATACCAGCGACAGTGCTTTATGCCCTAATTGCACAAGATACTACTTGTGTAACGATATATCTGTAAGAGACATTAGTTAGTGATAGATTCCTTACCTTGGAATATTCCCAGGCGTCAGACTGGATCCGGATGAACAGAGAGGAAAGGAGGTGTAGAAGAAAGAGCCTGGAGTTCACTCACACTCCTGGAAGAGGTGATGGCAACCAGGAAAGCAGTCTTCAAGGTAAGAAGACTGAGAGGACAGTTCTGGAGCGGCTCAAAGGGAGCACACATTAGGTAGGTAAGCACAAGATTCAAGTGCCACTGGGGCATCACGAAAGGGACTGGAGGAAACATGCGTGTGATGCCCTTCAAAAACCTATTTACAATCGGGGACTTGAACAAGAAAGGCTGATCAGGTAGCCTTAAGAAGGCGGAAAGGGCAGAAAGGTAGCCCTTTAGAGTGCCCAGAGAAGAGCCCTGCTGGGCAAGAGAAAGAAGGAAGAGGAGAACCTCAGAAAGAGGGGCATTGAGTGGATCCACAGCCTTTGCTGTGCACCATGCCACAAATCTGTTCCACCTGCAGGCTTATACAGACTTTGTGGAGGGACGCCTGGCAGCCAGAATGACATTACAGACTTCGGGAGAAAAGTCAAATGGCCTCAACTGTCGCCGCTCAATCTCCAAGCTCGTAGGTGGAGACTGGACAGGTTCGGATGGAGGACCGTCCCCTGCTGCTGCCACAGAAGGTCCTCCTGAAGAGGCAGACGAATCGGGGGATCGACTGACATGCTGAGTAGCTCGGATACCAGTATCTTCATGCCCAGTCCAGAGCCACAAGGATAACCTGGGCCCAGTCGCGCCTGATCTTCTTCAGCACTCTGGGCAGAAGTGGTATAGGCAGAAAGGCGTACAACAGACCGCAACTCCACTCGCGGCGAAAAGTGTCTCAGAGCGAGTGCCGCCTTACAAACTCCAACGCGCAGAACTGATGACATTGCGCGTTCTCTTCTGTGGCGAATAGATCTAACCAAAGCTCTCCCCACTGCTGAAAGAGACCTTGCACCACGTCCGAGTTCAGACGCCATTCGTGATCCATCATGCACCGGCGGCTGAGTTCTTCCGCCCTGGCGTTCAGGGAACCTACCATGTGTTGAACAACCAGGGTCACTCCCTGATGTTCCAGCCACTGCCAGAGGCGCAGCGCCTCCTGGCATAGGGTCCACGACCCCACCCCGCCCTGTTTGTTGCAGTACCACATGGTGGTAGTGTTGTCCGTGTACACCTGCACTACACTCCCCGGGACAGAGGGGAGGAATGCATTCAGTGCAAGCCGGAACGCCCGCAGCTCCAGAAGGTTGATGTGGAGCCGGGACTCCGCCGGAGACCAGAAGCCTCTGATCTCCGCCTCTCCCATGTGGCCCCCCCCAGCCCAGAAGGAACGCGTCCGTCACAACTACGTGCTCCCGGTGGGGTAGGGAGAGGGATCTGCCACTGACCCAATCGTGGTCCGTGAGCCACCACTGCAACTGTCTTGCGGTGCCCTCCGAGATCAAGACATGGTCGGACAACTTGCCCTGATGCTGGGCCCACTGAAACTTCAGGTCCCACTGCAGAGCCCGCATCCGCCACCGGGCGTGATGCACCAGAAGGATGCAGGAGGCCATCAGCCCCAGAAGCCGCAGCGTCAACCTGACCGAGACTCAGGAAAAAGGCTGAAAGATCGGAATCATAGCCTGAGTATCCCGAACCCGCTGTTCGGGAGGATAAACCCGAAACTGCGCCAAGTCCAGAACCGCTCCGATGAAGAGGAGTTTCTGAGAGGGACACAGGTGCGACTTCAGCACGTTGATGGAGAACCCCAGCAGGTGCAGGAGATCAGCCGTAGTCTGGAGGTGGCTGACGACTGCTTGGGGCGAGCCCGCCTTCAACAACCAGTCGTCGAGGTAGGGGAAGACTGACACCCCTAACCTGCGCAGATGAGCTGCGACCACCGCCATCATTTTCGTGAACACCCGTGGGGAGCTTGTAAGGCCGAAGGGGAGCACGGTAAACTGAAAGTGCTCGTGGCCTACCGTGAACCGTAGGTAACGCCGGTGGGCCGGCAGGACGGGGATGTGGAAATAAGCGTCCTGCAAGTCCAACGCTACCATCCAGTCTCCTGGGTCCAGGGCAGCTAAGACCTGAGCCAGAGTCAGCATCTTGAACATCTCCTTCCGGAGGAAGCCGTTGACGTTCCGTAGGTCCAAGATAGGGCGTAGGCTCCCTTTGCCCGTCTTGGGTACCAGAAAGTAGTGGGAGCAGCAACCACGTCCTACTTATGGCCCAGGAACGCGCTCGATGGCCCCCTTGGTCCAGAGGGCCGAAACTTCCTCCTGCAGAAGCCGCAAATGGTCCCCCGATACGCGGTGGTGTTGCGGTGGCATGGCTTGAGGGGTCGTCTCGAAGGGGAGGGAGGAGCCCCTCCGGACGATCTGCAGCACCCACCTGTCCGAAGTGACAGTGCGCCAGTGAGAGTGGTGATGGCGGACCCTGCCCCCCACTGGCGTCACATGGGCCGAAAAGCACTAGGAGGGTTTAGAGGCGGATGCTGCGGGGGAGGGTGTGGACTGGCCTCGCCGTTGTCCCCGACCGCCTCCACAGCGATTTCCACGGCCGCCACCGCGCTGGATGGTAGTCTGCGGCGTGTGGCTGGCAGCACGTGTGGGGGCGCCCCTTCCTTGGCCACGAAAGAAGCGAAAGGCACCCGTTTGCTGGCGCGGGCCGAGAGGCCCAAGGACTTGGCCGTAGGCCTGGAGTCCTTAAAGCGCTCAAGCGCATGGTCTGCCTTGTCGCTAAAAAGGTGACGGCCATCAAACGGCATGTCCATCAAAGTGTTTTGGACATCAGCCGAAAAGTTGGCGGACCTCAACTAGGCGTGGTGTCTAATTGCCACCGTCGTTGCCATCGCTCTACCTAGTGAGTCGGTGGTATCCAGCCCACACCGGATAGAATGTCTGGCTGCATCCCGGCCCTCCACATGGGATGAGTTTGTCCCGTACCTCCAACGGACACTCTGGTAGCACTTCCGCAACCGTATCCCACAGAGAGTGGGTGTAGCGGCCCAAGAGGCAAGCGGTGTTGGAAGACCGCAGTCCCAGACTAAGGGAGGAGAAGACCTTTTTACCGTACATCTCGAACCTCTTGGATTCCCTGTCCGGCGGAGCCGACGGGAATGCGGTCTGGGAAGTGGATGCCTGGATGACCAGGCTCTCTGGGGTGGGGTGGGTGGACAGAAAAGCTGGGTCGGCCGGGCGGTGGCGTCTGGCCACGTTCCTATCTACGGGCGAACCCGTAGCGGGCCTGGACCAAGTGCCCAAAAGAACGTCGGTCAAGGCCTCATTAAACGGCAGCAGAGGCTCAGAGGGGCATGACTGCGGTTTAAGGACCTCAGTGAGGAGGTTAGTCCTCAAGGCCGCGACGGGGAGCTCAAGGCTCAAGGCCTTGGCAGCCCTCATCAACACCACACCGTATGTTGCCCCTTCCTCCGAAGCCACGGTAGGAGGCAAGACAAAACCAGTGTCTGGAGAGGTATCCAGACAACTGGCATCCCCAAGGTCCCCTGTCCAGTCTTCTAGAGGCCGACACTCTCGGGTCAGAGGGTCCTCTGACCCCTCCCAATACTCCTCATCACATATCTCCTGAAATTCAGGGTTGTCAACCAATGGGCCGGTTCATTGAAGTAAAACTCCCCAAGCGCCGTCGAAAGCGGCGCCGTTCCGACGTCGGAACTGGAGCGAAGGAGGCATCGGGGACGGCGCCGCCCGAGGACGGCGCCGGAGGTGAGATCTGATGGACCGACGCCTGGGGGGTCGTAAGGTCCACCGGGGACGACCCAGATCCCGAATCGGTTCCAGTGGGGTCCCGCGGCGCCGGGCCCGAAGTCGGCGGCGGCGTTGGGACCGCTGGGCCCTGCGGCGCCGGCGGTGTCGGGACTGTGGGGACCTGCGGCGCCGGGCCCGAAGGCGTCGGTGGCATCGGGGCCTAAGCACCCGACAGCTTCCGGCCCAAGCCCCCGACCCGCTAGGGGCCCCAGACGGGCCCGGTGGGCCCGAAGACCCCGCGGAACCCGTCGGAGAGAGGGACATGGCCATGAGGAAGCACTCTATCTCCTCCGGCGTCGCGTCTCGCCCAGGGACCGGAGGGTGTGGGGCTGGACGCGACCACCGCGACTCCGACGGAGCCGCGTGGGTGGTGTCACCCGAACCCCCCGGCCGCGTCGCGCGAGCGTGGGGGGTGGGGGGGAAGGGTGGAGGGGGGAGTCAGAAGAGCGATGACGCCTCTTGGACTTCTTGTGTTTCTTACCTGACGACGACTTTGACCCGGAGGAGTGGTGCCGACTCTCGGAGCTGTGGTGGCTCCGACCCCGCGACCTGTCCCTCGACCTCCCGTGGGACCGGGACCTCTCGCGGCGCCGGGCCGAGTGCCGGAGGTCGAGTCGCCTGCGGGACCGCCTACGGGACCGCTCCCGCCTGGGTTTCGAAGAGAGGGCCTGGCAGTCGGAGCAGGCCTGGTCGTCGTGGTCGATGCCTAGACAAGTGAGACACAGGTGGTGAGGATCCGCAACCGAAATCGTGCGGTCGCAATCCTCGCAGTGCTTGAATCCAGGCATCCCTATGGCACCGATCGGAGTCGTAAGACTTCGAGAAATTATCAAAAATGATCCAAAAAGTTAGTCAAAAATTGACTAAGGGTTACTGCTTTTTCCAGATCTGCGCTTGCTGGCGCGGAAAAAAGAAGAACTGACGTCAGCACGCAGATGCGGCGTCTAAGTACTCCGACGACGTCATTGCGGCGGCCATGATGCCGACGGCGGACGCGGTGCCGCAGACGACGCCTACCGACGCGCAAGGGTACTGCTACGCAAAAATTTCCGGATCCAGTCTGACGCCTTGGGATATTCTAAGGTAAGGAATCTATCACTAACGGGTCTCTTTCAGATAGGATTGTATAATCTGATCATGAGGGAGCAAATCCTTAATAACTGTGAAAATCAGCTGTTGCATCAGCACCTGGTAGACTCCGATCTGACCTCTCCCCAAGAATTGGGATAGAAGGCAGACAAATGGGTCAGAACCAGGGTGAAGCAGAAGGTACAGAACTAAGGTGGTGACCAAAAGAAGCAAGACCAAAAAGGTGGGGAGAAGGGTAAAAACTAGAAGTCTTCACAAGGTCCACAAAATCCTTCTAATGGTGGGGGTCCCCAATCTTCCAAAAAGAAAGAAGGCCCAAGAAAACCATGGTGCCAAGTCTGTAAACAGAATGGTCACTGGACCAGTGGCTGTACCAAGAAGGAGACAACTCCAGCCACCTTTGCCCCTAAGGCAACTGTTCCCCCTAGTTCAGCTACAAGTGGTGGTTCTCAGCAGAAGGGTGTAGTAGGCTTAACCCTGGGGAACTGAGATGGACTCTGGCCTAGTCAGAGTACCCACTCTGGCTGTTAGTCTGTGATGGAGGCATGGATATGACCTCCTCTGTGAGTCCCAATAACTTGGGCAAGTACAGACAACAGCTTTTGATAAATTAGAAAAAAGGCTGAGGCCTACAGGGACACAGGGGCAAGTGTCATAATGGTGACACCAGACTTTGTGAACCCTGAAAAAATCATACTTGGTGAGACTTACCAAGTGATCAATGCTAGCAATGTCAGGACCACTCATGCCCTGGCAGTTGTTAATTTCTCCTGGGGAGGGGTAACTGGTCTTAAGAAGGTTGTGATCAGTGGATACCTCCCTGTTGAATGCTTGCTTGGCAATGGTCTAGAGACTTCAGCCAGGTATGAAGTGGAGTGGAGGACCCATGCAGCAATGCTGGAGATCCCTGCACATGTGTTTGATGTGACTAGGTCACAGGTCAGAAAGTCTGGACAGGCCCTGGATTCTTGGATAATGGACCAGGTGCCTTCCAAGAAAAGGAGCAGTAGGGTTAAGGCAGTGCCTTCCCCCCGACTCAGAATGATGATCAGTCTTTTGAGGAGGATGATTGTGAGCCTGAAGAAGGAACTGTCCCAGAGGAGCTTGCGCCTGATCAGGTTGAGTTCTTGGGGACAGGGAGCCCTTCCAGGGCAGATCTGAGTCAGGAGCAGCTGAGCTGCCCTTCTCTTTTACCCCTCAGACAGCAGGCTGCTGCTGGGAATGCTAGTGGTACCCCATACACTTTATTGGGACGATGGACTCCTGTATTCAGAGAGTAGAGATCCCAAGCCTGGTGCAGCCAGGAGGTTGGTCATACCTCTGAAATTCAGGGGCTTCCTATTGACACTGCCCATGATATTCCCCCAGCAGGACAACTAGGCCAGAACAAGACTTGGGACAGAATTGTCACTCACTTTCACTGGCCCCACATGTCCGAAGACACAAAGGAGTTTTGCCGCTCCTGTGTAACCGGTCAAGCCAGTGGTAAGGCAGGTGGCACTACAAAGGTCCCACTAATACCACTACCTGTGGTGAGGGTGCCCTTTGAAAGAGTGGGGATTGATATTGTTGTACCGATGGATCCTCAGACAGCATCTGGGCACAAGTTTATCCTAGTGGTAGTGGATCATCCCACTAGGTACCCAGAAGTTATTCCACTTAGGACCAGAAGAGCACCTGTTGTGGCTAGAGCCCTCTTGGGAGTGTTTAAAACAGTGGGGTTCCCTAAGGAGGGAGTATCTGACAGAGGTGCAAGGTATGATTAAGGGTCTCCCAGAAAAGCTCAGGCAGGGGATGAGATACCCTGCTCCCCTGCCTTTTGTTTCCTTATAGGGAGGTTCCTCAGAAGGGGATTGGCTACATCCCATTTGAACTTCTGTTTGGACACACTGTCAGAGGACCACTTTGTCTGGTGAAGGAGGGATGGGAGTTACCTCTCAAACCCCCTAAACAGGATATTGTGGACTATGCACTTGATCCCCGCTCCAGGGTGGCTGAGTACATGAAAAAGACAACTAAAAATCTTGAGGCTAGCCAGGAATTACAGAAACCCTGGCATGACCAATAGGCTATTCTGACTGTTTACCAGCCAGGTCAGAAAGTGTGGGTGTTGGAGCCTGTGGCCCCAGCAGTTCTCCAAGGCAAGTGGAGTGGACCCCACACAATTGTTGAACAAAAGGGAGGGGTTACACTATTTGGAAGATCTTGGAACTCCCAGGTGCCCCCATAGGGTGCTTAATGTCAACAGACTGAAACCATATGCAGACAGGGCAAACATGGGCTTGCTCATGGCTACGGAGGAAGGACAGGAAGAAGAGAGTCTCCCAGACCTGCTCTCTCAGAACCCTGATGATGGATCAGTTGATGGAGTAGCCTTGGCCGGCAGCTTCACTGATCAGCAGCAAACTGATTGCAGACAAGTTCTAAATCAGTTTAGACATATGTTTTCACTGACTCCAAGTCAGACTACCTGGTGCACTCATGAAGTGGACACTGGGGACAGTCTGCCTATTAGAAATAAGATTTACAGGCAACTTGATCATGTCTGGGATTGTATCAGGACAGAAATCCAGAAAATGTTGGGTCTGGGAGTGATTGAACCCTCATATAGCCCTTGGGCTAGTCCAGTAGTCCTGGTACCCAAACCTCACACCCAGGGTGGTAAGAGAGAGATGAGGTTTTGTGTAGACTACAGGGGTCTCAATGCAGTCACTAGGACTGATGCCCATCCAATACCCAGAGCAGATGAGCTCATAGATATGTGGGCCTCGGCCAAATTTCTGAGCACATTTGATCTAACAGCTGGCTACTGGCAGATCAGACTAGCTGGTGATGCGAAGCCAAAAACAGCATTTTCAACCCCTAGTAGACAATATCAATTTGTGGTAATGCCCTTTGGTCTGAAAAATGCACCTGCCACATTTCAAAGGTTGGTGAACAAACAGGCCTGGAAAACTATAGTGCAGTATATCTAGATGATGTTTTTGTCTTTAGCTCCACCTGGGAAGATCACCTGAAAAATATTTTGGAGGAAGACAGTCCTAACTATCAAGGCTACTAAGTGCCAGATAGGGCAGAGTCAGGTTGTGTACTTGGGCCACCTTGTAGGTGGAGGCCAGGTTCAACCATTGCAGAGCAAAATCCAGACCATCACAGACTGGTTTGCTCCTAATACCCAGACTCAGGTCAGAGCTTTCTTGGGCCTGACTGGGTACTGCAGAAGATTTGTCAAGGAGTATGGATCCACTGTGACACCCCTGAATGACTTACTTCTAAACGAATGCCTAAGAAAGTTCAGTGGACAGTCAGCTGTCAAAAGGCATTTGATGACCTGAAGCAGGCCATGTGCACTACACCAGTTCTGCAAAGTCCTAACTACTCCAAAGAATTAATTGTCCAAACAGATGCATCTGGGTAGGGGATGTGCTGTCACAATTGAATGAAGAAGGGCAGGACCAGCCAGTAGCTTTCATTAGCAGGAGGCTGACCCCTTAGAGAGAGACGATGGTCACCTATTGAGAGGGAGGCAATGGCTGTGGTTTGTGATCTGAAGAAGCGGAGACCATACTTGTTTGGCACTCACTTCACAGTTCAGACAGACCATAAGCCCCTCTTATGGCTAAAACAGATGAAGGGTGAAAACCCCAAACTTTTGAGGTGGTCCATTTCCCTACAGGGGATGGACTCTACAGTGGAACATACACCTGAGATTTACCATGCCAATGCAGATGCACTCTCCACTTAGAACATGAAGACTCAACTGGTCAAGGTTAGTTTAATGTCCCTGCGTTTGGGGGAGTGGGTTGTGTAGGAGAGTAGGATCTGCTTACTATGGTTACCCCCACTTTTTGCTGTGTTTCACTGATTTATCAACTTTAGTCTGGCTGTGGCCCTGCTAACCAGGACCCCAGCCTAGCTGCTTCCTCTCTAAATTGATTGCCTGTACATTAGGTGTACTCCAGAGTGGTTACTGGGTTACCCTTGTGAGTTCCTAGTATATGGTACCTTAGGTACCAAGGGCATAGGTACCCCAGAGGCCTACCAGGGGCTGAAGCATGTATTATGCCACCCCTGGGAAGCCTTCCAAAATGGCACAACAGGTCTGCTACTGCTGCCTGGGTAAGGTGGTACCTGTAACCCTTACTTAGATATAGTATACCTATATCTATATCTGGATGCTGCCCTACTTCCACTGGGAAGTAGTCTGTGACTTTGTGGTATTTGTGATTGGACTCATCTACTTGGTTTTGATACATGGCTTACTAGGCGACATGCACCCACTGTGGTTTCTATGCGAATTAACATTGAAGCACTTGCTAGGCAAAATTATATGAATTGTGGCCTCTAAGTATGCTCTCTATCATATTATATAGTTTACATATTGAAATATTTGATTAGAATCTATGAACTGAATTGTGATGCGAGTTCCATTCTGCCCAAGATATGAAATTATGGGGCTCGGGTTGCGGCATTTTTTCACATCATAATGTAATGCACTGGATATTTGTTACAATTGGCTTCATATTGTGGCTAATATAATAGAGAAGATGCGATGTGTTTACCTAGCGCTAAAATCAGCATTTACCTGCTTATCTGTACATTTCACACCACTCTAAGATGGCCGCCATAGCGTATGTTCCAAGTCCTTTGTTTATTTTTCACTTTGGAAGTCACATGGGTATGTTGTGTTAATGTAACTTTATTTAAACATCTATTTGGAGCTCAAAACCACCCGTGACCAAGGCGAGTGTGTCGCCGAAACGCGTTGGGTTTATTCCATATTTCGAATCATCATGCTGGAATGATTGAATAAATACTTACCTGGAGTACACGCCTGCGTTCGAAGCGGTATTTGACAGGACTGGATTGGAGTGCATTGGCACAGCGTGTGTTGTGCTTGGTGAAAGCTATACGTTAACAGGGTACCTCTATCCATGGCTTGCACCGCAGTTTATATATATATATATATATTTATATATATATATATATATATATTATTCACAATGCCCTGAGCTCAAGGACGCCACTCCTAGGGAAACAGTTCACTGAACTTTTATTTGCCAAACCTTTTGATATATATATATATATATATATATATATATATACATACATACACATACACACACATATAAACCTATAAGTCACTCCTATAGCAGGCCTTGACAATCCTGAAGGCAGAGTGCTTGGTTTTGAGTGAGAGGGAGCCCAAGCATGAGCTGATCCCCTCTGCAGCTTTCGGAATCCCTTTGTAACTGGGTCGGGACGGGTGGCCGGGAAGACTGGTGGACCCCTGATGATACCTCCCCTTCTGCCCTACAGTCGGTAACATCGAGGGATGATTGGGTGCTACAACAGGAACCAAATGAGGAAGCGTTCACTGATTCCTTTAAGTGGGCGTATGAAGACTACGGTAAGCCCCCGCCTACTACTGACGTAGACACTCCTGGATGGCTGAAAACAGGGGAAGCCCTATACGCGGCGTGTGACGTCACCGACGGATCGAGGGAAGGAGAACGCGAGGAGAACCGGACGGAGGAGCAAGAAGAGGACGGAGGAAACGGATTACCCGAGGGCGGAGGAGAGTCAGGAGGCCAACGACCCTGTGTTCCGCCGTGCCACACTCCCGAGGGAGGAGTGTGGCTTGCTCAGGTACGGCGGCGTTGGGCGGCCTGGGTGGGGAGAAAGAGTGCCCCATGTAAATAGTGTAGAGATTCCCCGTACGTGACTTTCCTTTGTGTTTTCCGATACCCGCTACCCGTTTCCTGTGTCCCCTACCTACCCCCTACCTCTATTCCTCACCTCGCTCCTTCCTTCCCTGAGCACCGAAACACGAGTGAGCCTGTAAATCAACACCGGTATTCCCTCACAACCACTGAGTCCCCTTGGGTGAAGAGTGTTATCAGACTAGCGACTAACGGCCTCCCTCTGTCCGTCTTCTTTTCCCTTGGGTTCCACCATCGCTGCACCGGGGAAGACGATCCCGTGAGGACAACACGCGCCCAGAGCCCCTGTGTAGAGAACACCATCACCACGGATAAACTGGAGTTCGCGAGGGAGAGACTTACTTACCGGACAAGACGTACTTTAAAAATAAAGCCAAGTCTAAAGAAGTACACTGGTCAGCCTCTTACTGTTGCGGCACCTGTTCCAAGCATAGAGAGTGTCCCCAGCCCCCCTCCCACGCTTACACCCTTCCTTATAGCTGTTCTATGATACAGCCACACCATATACTCCTAAATGAATTATATCCTCGCGGTGAATGCTAACTTTGGGATGGCTGCATCAAAACATGTCGTGTTTGGTGTCAAACACTTTGGAATACTATCCTCCCGCCAGTTCTGGCAGCGGGGGTAGCATTCCACCCTTCTAGAGGGAGAAGACATGTACACTCTGGTAAACTCGGTAGAAGTTAAACAGAGCCCCAGCATCACAAAATGGATGCTGCTGCCACAGACACGAGTCTGACCTCCTGCTGCTGGACGAAACTCCAGCAGGGGAGGATTGGACAATAGGTTTCCTGTCCAGGGAGGTGTCAGCACCTCCTCAGACAGGCATTAGTGTATTGGGGCAGGGTGGGTTGCATTTAGGGAATGCTCTCCAGACAGTGCCTGGGGGCACACAAGGTGTCCCTGTGCATTTCCCAGTTCAAACCGTTTACTGGGGCACTCAGCCCCAGCTCTGGCGCGAAACTGGACGAAGGGGAGTAAGTACCCCCTCCCCAGTTCCTCCTATAGGTTAATCGATCCCCTAAACTTAGTATAAGTATAGGAGCCCAGTCCCTAGAACTTTATATTATCCTGGACAAAACTCTGAAACATAAGTCTTGGACCTTCGACATTCCATAATGACTGGAAGACGGAAGAAATCTCCCTTGGGGTCAGGGTGTAACTCCCCTGTTCAAACAGGCACCATAGAAGCATCTTGCCGGTCTGCATTTTCGAGGTTCCCACCGGATCCCGAAGAATCTGCGACACAGGACACGGACTTCCAGACATCTCCGAGGCTGACACGAGTCCCCAGCAAAGCTGAGACCTGTAGCTATCACAAGAGAAGTGGTACCGGAACTGCTGAACATCCAGCACATTTGCTAGTGCATCGACTTACCGAGCTTTCCCGAAGTTGTGCATTGAGCACCTTTTGCACCGAAGCTTAGAGGCCTACACTCCGTGGGCCCTCTTCCTGCATTTCTGCTCAAGGCCCCTTCGCGATCCCTGGTCCGTCGACTGGTCAGACGTGAGTCCCAGGCTCTCCACATCACTGGAGTCAAGCTATCCAGGCTGAAGAAGATTGATAGCCAGAAACCGGTCCTTGGGTGCTTGATTCCGGTCTAGGAAAGACATGGCTTGGTAGTTCGGGCTGGACTGTTCCCATGAGGCACAGGGTCAAGGCTGATTTGCATATAGCCAGTGTCTGACCTAGGGTGGTGTGGAGTGCAAAAAAACGATGGATTTAGGCCCAGATCTTTGTACTGGGGTGAATGTAAAACATTGTTCTGTATTCTGTCCATCAACTGTTTTTTGCTGCTTCAATTTAGGACAGCTTCCAAACTTCATTTTAAATAGCATACAGAAATCTTTTCGATCTAGCACCTGCCGGCCCTTTAACAAAATCTGTTAAATCAACATCTTCAGTTAGTAAAGACAAATGGTGTTTAACTGACGTTAGGGTTGAGTGTTTCAACCAATTTTGACAATTTTCCTACTGAATAGGTTGTAACCGCATGGGTGCTTGGAAAACGTGGATCAGGTCTATCCTGTTTGTAGCCTGGAGCTTCGCTCAGGAAACAGTGTTGGCAGGAGTCAGAATTTGTTTGCCACACCAACCAACCCAGGGGATCTAAGGTAGAAACATTAAAAGAAGCATTTGCAATCAATGACTGCAACTCATCAAGGGTCATATCTGTATGTGTTCCAGGTGTCATAAGCATACAGATCAGGAATTTTAGGGGCATTCATTTGTTTTGAAGTAGCCAACCCAAAACAGGAAGTTTGATAAATCGAACTGTTTAAAAAAAGGATTTGGTTAGTGTAAGAAAGTGGGTTTCTGTTGCAGGAACAACCCCCCGCCCCCCCTCCCCCCACCCCCACACAGACTTTTTGCCAGATTTCTGATGCACTTTTCCTTGGTGTGCACTGGGTCCCTGCCAATCAGGTTCCCAGGGCCTGTGTTCTTTCCCCAAAAACGAACCCAATTAGCATCAACACATATGAGCTGGCATCAAGGGAAGCACAATAACCGACAATCTGTCTACAAAATATCACATATACATATATACAAATATACATCACATTTACAATATCAAATACCTATGTACCCCAAACACAAGATATATATATATATATAAACAAAATATATATATATATCCTAATTCGGATCAGTGCCTCAACTCAATTTATAATGAGAGCACAAAACAATGGTAGTCCCAAAAGAAAAGCACCTGGGGGTTACTAAATCAACCCAGACTATATTTGTGTTGGTGCCAAGACATAAATCAAACAAATTATTTGATGGTAACAAGGGACTCCAATTGAAATAAAAGGTGTCGACGCAGTCGCGGTCGCGTTTCAGCCAGATGATGTAGGCTTCATCAGGACAATGGGTACTCTATTCATCAGGTCCTCGTGACGTCAAGGGCAGATGCCGGCAGCCAGCAGACATACCCGCCCACACAAAGGTGGGGGGTAGGGGCAGGAATCACTCTCAAACCCCAATACAAGGAATTCACCCTCTCTGTCGGTACTAACCCAGAAGGCTGCCAGGAGTACCGACGGAGAGGGTGAATTCCTTGTATTGGGGTTTGAGAGTGTGCCTTCTCTGGGGTACCTACCTAACCTACAGATTCCCAACTTACCTCTCGAAGTGGTGGTCGCACCTGAAGAATCTCTGTCCCTGACCCTGCAGAGTTTGTTCAACTTCCAGCTTTCCCGTTGAAATACATTGGGCGCCCGACGGCCCAAAAGCACCCTGCACCCAGCCGCCCGAGTGCCACTGGGAGTGCAACATCTGTTCTCTCTTACTTCCCCACTTGCCCTGTGTAAGTGACAAGGAGCTAAGCTCCCACAGCCGCATGGCCAACCTGCTAGCAGCCACCCACCAAAGGCTCCCTATCCACCATAGGATAACATCGTGCCTACTCACTCTGCACCCAGCTGCCCCTGTGCCGCTGAGGGTGTAACAACTGTACTTACCTGACCCTGGGAGACCCCTGAGTCTACCCCCAGAACCTTAACTCTGACAGTCGAGTATTTACCCAAAGAGCGATGACTTGATTTCTACCATAGGGTAACATTGGCTGGTTTTCACTTGGAAATTCTAAGTGTCGAGTTTGGCAACTTTTAAATGTTCCTTAAAAATCGTCAGTACAAAAAAACGAAATTACTCACCTGCCATTAGGAGAGACCCTAGTGCTGGATCTTTGTGCCCAGCACTGACCCTCAAAAGTAATTATAATCGTGATTTACTATAATAATAATAATAAGGGTGGCTGAGCTGAGCTCGTCATGAGCCACGGTTCTCGTGTGCTCATGACGAGACGAGCTGAGCTTGTCATGACCGTTAAAACGCTCGCACGCTGGGCAAATTCCCCCTGCTGTGCGAGCGTTCTAAAGAAACGGGTGTGGTCATGACGAGCTCAGCTCGTCATGAGCACACGACCACCGTGGCTCGTAACGAGCTGAGCTTGTCATGAGCATGCCCCCTCTCCCCCCAGCACAGCAGGGGAATGTGCCCCGCAGCCAAGGGGTTAAAAATCGCCTGTGTAACAAAAAAGACTTCTTTCAACTGTTTACAGGAAATGCACCAGGGCTGAATCCAGGATCCAGCCCTGAGTAAGAAAAACATTTGTAAAGTGATTTTATTGCATTTACTTAAAACTTCCCATTGAACTCACTGATAAGGTGTTTTTAAGTTGTGTTGCATATTGCAGCAATAATATCTATTGCATTCTGAGAAAGTATTTATGATACCTACTTGTGGTTCTAAAATAAACGATATATTTTTATATACAAAACGATTGGCCTAGAGTTCAGTTCTTGAGTGTGTGAGACCATTTGCTGACAGTGTGGACAACAAATGCTTTACACTGTCCTCTGATACTGCCTAACTGCTCGACCAAGCTACCACTTTAGAGAGTAAGGTTATATCTAACTTTAGCCTCTGCCATACCTCTGGGGACTATGGACTCTGTGCACACTGAACCTTACTTTGGCGCAGTATATACAGAGCAACTTTCTTACAGTTAGGGATAAGGCACGCTCAATGTAAAGCTTCCGTGCCCTGTACCTTGCCAGGGTCTAGAACCCAAAACAGATTTAAGATAAACAGTATCTTTCCATAGCTCATATCCACCTATGGTCAACTGATCAATAAAAGAAGTAATTTTGTATGGGTGAGTCTAACTTTAGAATTGAATGTAGAATTCTTTTTTAAATAAAATGAATCCGGATTGGATTTATTAAAATCAGTGAAGTATGCCATTTTTTTCAAGAAAGTTTCTGAACTGCCTTCTATGGGAGCTGGGCAATGTTCTCAATGTGTATAATTAACCATATTTCTAATTAGCTTTATGCAGAAAATGGCCATAATACTGGTTGCAAAATAAATCAGCATAGTTAGCAGAATTCAAATACAAATCTTCAGCATCAAATGCAGCATAATACTTTAAATCAGAAAATATTGACTTTAAGGGTTGAATGTCCAAATCATTAGAGCGTATGTTTTGTTCCACCACATTCCCACTAGAAACACGAAATAAATTTGGGACATTAACCACCTCGGTGGCGCCATGAATTTGGAACTTTATAGCATCCCAAACAATTCCATCCAACACTGTCCAGGCAGAGATGTTGACAAAAGTCGGATCTCGTTTTATGATGTGTGAAGAAGAGTGCGGTGCTAAAGTTCAATCAATCACCTTCACAGCAGAGCGTTCATTAAGGTAGTGACCATTAATCAGAAGGAAAAAGAATGTCAAAAATCCAACCGACATGAACAAAAAAAAGCGATGAGGACCAACCAGATGTAAGTCCAAGGTGGAACTAAAAATGTTGTTTAAACCAGGTGACAAAAATAGAAAATTTCGAGGGGGAACTCGATGTTGTGGAGTCCGTGTCAAAAGAAAAACGGGACTAGTTGACTGCATTTATATCCAAACCAGGCAATGACACATCAGTGCGATAAGCATACTCAATCTCCATGTGGACTGCAATCTGGAGGATTCTACAATGGATTAGTAACAGTGGGCATCTCTATGGCAATGTCAGGCCTGATGTGGTTTGTCGAGTCCAAGACAGAATTCCATAACATTGCTGGACGGAAACAGCTGGAGTCAACTAAGAGGTTCGGCCAGTCGCTGTAGTTTGACATTGTCCACCAAGATGTATCTGTTATCCTTGTGACGAGGAAGTGGGGGTAAAATGACTGTATGAGTACCCTTCACAGCAAGCACTGGTACCGGGGCATGATAAGAGGGGTCAAACTCTTTCTTTTTCTCCACCTTCTCACGGACCAGGTCTCCAACTCTAAGTAGCAAGCCAACTACCGGAATCTGTAGTGCAGCTTCAGTGGCGGAGGGCAAGCGTTCCTTTGCAAGACTGTCACAAGTCTCTTGTAGGTTCTGTAATACAGCAGAATGATTACCTACGTCAAAGGCTGCGGCTGTCGCCGCCATGTCTAGACCATCAAGGTCCGGGACAAAAATGTTTATGCCAAGGAGCATTTCGTTTGGGGTCCGCCCACCCAGAGATCTTCTAGGGAGATTATAACAAATGGGCGAACCAGTTCCTGCCAGTACCTATACCTCTAGCTTTCAAGGACACTCAGACATCACGATTGAGTGCAAGTTGCAGTAACCAACGTGGGTATCATCCCTATCGTGTTAGTAAATACACTTGAAGTAACCGGAATTTATATCCATGTCTAAGAATCATAAATAGTCTGAATTCACAAGACCCTGTGCTGCATCCAACAGAGTCCCCAAAATCTGGACCTATTAAGAAATACGGACAGTGTAGTACTGTCCCCAGAACTCACAGTCCTAAAGAGACCCTGTATCTAGAGAGGGTCGAAACGCCTTTGACACCATTACAAAAGAAACAGCCTAAACGGTCATTATTTATTGTATACAGCCTTTTTGTTCTTTACCAATAACCTGTTTCCAGTTTTTAACTTTGTATTCACCAAAATAGGTTATGGTTACAGCACTTGGGCTCACAATACCATGTTAAATGTGCAACTAAATGTAGATTTTTCAATGTTTTGCTTGAGGAAATAATTGCTAAAACTGCAGAATAAACTTACCTTCTTCGGCTGTAGTAAGGTTACCGTAATTCGAGGTTTGTTGGGCATTTTGTGCAAGAATTGAATACGTAAGGTATATGCTAAATGTGATATTGTAATACACTGTGACTCAAGGGAGAGTCATCAATGATTAAATGAATAATGGACTATGATTAAGTTAGTGCAACTATTCGAGTTGGAGATTGATTATGGTTTGTGATAGATGAGTTCCTTTTGTGAACATTGTTTTTGTACCAAGGATTGCTTTAAGTCACGGTTCATTCTCTCCATAACTGAGTTGCCCTCAGGCCTGTATGAAGACGAAAAGTTGACCTGCACCCCCAATGACCTCATGGCATCCTTGTACACCTTAGAGGCGAACAACGGAACCTGTTCGGAATGGAAGGTGCCACATGCAAAAATTCCCACAAAGACATGCCAATCCCGGATGACAGTTCAAGTGTCAGCACTACATTGTGGTCACAACCATAGAAAGCATGTGCACGATTCAACTGCAACTAAGATAAACTTATACGCAGTATCTGAAGAAAATGGACCGCAGTGATGTAAATAAACACAACGGAATGGTTTATTAGAAATGTACGCCACCAGTAACGTTGCTGTGCGATAGAGACAGTCACCGAAATGTCTGCCTGTGCCGAGGCCATGCCTTTGTGTGCGGCTGTTATCAATGAAAGTCTGCGGTCCGCGTTGGGAATCATATTGTCACCAACATAATTTATTCTCACATAGGGAACTTAATCAGGACTTAAATGATAAGAGTATTTAGAAGGGAAACCTTTTGGGTATTTACCTCCCTTCTCTGTAGCTGCTATCGCTGCTAAAATGTCATCATCAACCTTACTCCTGGACCTTGTAACTGCTGCAACTATGTATGGGCTACTGCTGTTTTAGCTGCATTGGCAGCCAAACTGTTGCCAACAGTGTGTACTCCTCCGCGCTGGTGGCCTAGAGTATGAATTACTTGCGTAAGAGGCAGACGCTCTTTAAGATCTAAGACTCTAACCCAAATCATTTTATGCTTAATTGTGCTACCTTTGGAATCAGGATAGTCATTCTGAGTCCAAAAGTAAAGGTTGTCGTTGAAGGAATAAACACAGTAGTAAAAGTCACTTACGATCAAAGTTGTCACATGAGGATCAGCAAACTCCAGTGAAAGCACCAGAGCATCCAGCTCCGCCAACTGGGCGGTACAGTCCCAGAGTGCCTAAATGTGCACGACATTGGACTTGAATTCACCATTCACCATGGTACCAGCCACTAGAGCGCAGGCTGCTGAATAAGAATGATATGAATGTCAGCAGCCCTACAAGCCAAGAACAGATGCATACTGGTAAGTAGCATATTCCGTTCCAGGCATGTGGGCTGCTGAATTCATATCTGTGCATAGACTGTATAGCAGTATCTCCTCTAGCGGCGGTTACCTGTGTCAGCTGCAGCAGTTTGAAAAAAAGTTTTGAGGACAGCCTGCCCTACAGCAGCTTGCTGCTTTGCTTGCACGTCTAAACAGTAGTGTTTTGTGAAAGTGTGTATGGTAGTCCATGTGGCTGCTTTACATATGCCTTCAAGAGGAATATTTCCTAGGAAAGCCATTGATGACCCCATTTTTCTCTTAGAGTGTGCTCTTGGGGGGACAGTTAAAGTGCGTTTGGCCTTTTCATAACATGTTTGAATGCATTTAACTATCCATCTGGCTATTCCTGACTTTGATATTGGATTTCCTTTATGTTGTGGTGAAAAAGCAAAAAACAATTGTTTTGTTTTCCTAAATGATTTCGTTCTGTCCACATAATAAAGCAGAGCTCTCTTGACATCCAGTGTGGGCAGTGTGGGTAGGGCTCTTTCAGCTACTGACTGTGGATTTTGGAAGAACACTGGCAGTTCTATTTATTGATTAATATGGAAATTGGATACGACCTTTGGCATAAACTTAGGGTTTGTTCTAAGAACCACCCTGTTAGCATGTACTTGCATGGAGGGTTCTTGAATTGTTAGTGCTTGTAACACGCTAACTGGCCTGAGTGAGGTAATGGCAATGAAGAATGCCACCTTCCACGTTAAGAATTGCAGTTCGCATGAGTGTAGAGGTTCGAAAGGAGGTCCCATAAGTCTGGTAAGTACTATATTTAGATTCCAGACTGGGGAAGGTGGGTGCCTTGGAGGAATCACCCTTTTTAAACCCTCCATGAAGGCTTTGATTGCTGGTACTCTAAACAGTGAAAGGTGTTGCCTCTTTTGAAGGTATGCTGCTATAGCAGCGAGGTGTAGTCTTATGGAAGAGTATGCTAGGTTGCATCTTTGAAGATGCAGCAGGTAACGTATAATGTTCTGTATGGAAGCATCTAAAGGGTTGATTTGGTTATTGTTGCAGGAAATGACAAATCTCTTCCATTTAGCTGCATAGAACGCTCTCGTAGTTGGTCGTCTTGCCTCTTTAATGATGTTCATGCAGTCTGGAGGTAAGTTAAGGTATTCAAATTCCAAGACTTCAGGTGCCAGATCGCTAGGTTCATCTGATTGGGATCTGGGTGTCTGATCTCCATGGTTCTGAGTTAGAAGATGGGGTGCGAGGTTCAGCCTTTGATGAGGAACTACCGAAAGTTCCGGGAACCTAGTTGCTCCCACATGGCTGTCTTGCCCATGTGGGAGCAACTAGGATTAGTGTGAGGGATTGTTGGCACAGTTTGCGTGTCACCAGCGGAATCAGTGGTGCTGGGGGAAAAGCGAACGCAAATCTGCCTGACCAGTTCATCCATATCGCATTGCCCTGTGACAACGGATGTGGGAACCTGGCGGCAAAGGACTGGCATTTTGAGTTTTCGTTTGTGGCAATCAGGTCTATCTCTGGGTGCCCCCATTGCTTGAAAATTGGTTGGAGAACCCGGGGGTGAATCTCCCATTCGTGTAGTTGTTGGCTGTGCCTGCTGAGCAGATCTTTTTGCTTTTTGATTGTCTTTTCCTGGGAGGTGTTCTGCCAGGAGAAAGATATCTTTTGGAATTGCCCACTTCCATATGCTCTGTGCCAAGTGGGACAGTTGTGGAGAATGTGTTTCTCCCCGTTTCTGGATACAGTACATTGCTGTCATGTTGTCCGTCCGGATCAACACAGTCTTGCCGTACAAGTATTTGTGGAATGCTTTCAGGGCTAGGAATATCGCTAGCAACTCTAGTTGGTTGATATGCAGTTTCTTTTGTTTGATTGTCCAAAGCCCTTGTACTGTAAAGTGAAGGAGGTGGGCTCCCCAGCCTGTCAGTGATGCGTCCGCTGTTAGTACTAGTTGTGGAACCGGCTCTTGGAACAGTCGCCCCTTGGAAAGGTTTTGTGGGTTCCACCACTGCAGAGAGTTGTGTGCGCAACTGTCTACCAACACTAGGTCTTTTAGTTGTCCTTGAGCTTGGTTCCACTGCCGTGCTAGGCATTCTTGCAATGGGCGCATTTGAAGTCTGGCATGTGGGACAATGAATATGCAGGAGGCCATCATGCCTATGAGTTGCAAGAAGACTCGAGCTGGAAGAGAGTGTTGTGGCAGTAATTTGCGAATGAGAATCTGCATGCTGGCTATCTTCGCTGAGTTTGGGTATGCCTTTGCCACTGAGGTATCTATAGTAGCTCCCAGATATTGTTGTATGTGGGAGGGTTGTAGATGCGATTTTGGGTAGTTTATCGAAAACCTTAGACTGTGCAATAGCTGAAGTGTTTGAGACGTGTCTCTTGCACACTGTTGGTACGATTTTGCTTGTATGAGCCAATCGTCTAGGTACGAAACACATGGATGTGTTGCCTCCTGAGATGTACAGCTACTGTCGCTCAGCATTTTGTAAGCACTCTTGGAGCAGTGGTCACCCGGAAGGGGAGAACCTTGAATTGGTAGTGTTGACCTTCTATTGTGAACCTGAGATATTTCCTGTGAGCTGGATGGCTGGGTAGGTGAAAATACGAGTCCTTGAGGTCCAATGTTGCTAGGAAGTCTACTTGCTGTAGCAACGGGAGCACTTGCTGTAGTGTGATCATATGGAAGTGCTCCAACAGTATGTATTGATTTAGGGGTCTGAGGTCCAATATTGGTCTGAGGGAACAGTCCTGCTTGGGAATAAGGGAGTATACTCCTGTCCGTTGGTGTTGGAAAGGGACTGGCTCTATGGCCTCCTTTTCCAGCATGCATTTCACCTCTGGTTGTAGTAGGGTGATGTGTTCTTTGGACATAGGACGGTGTCTGGGTGGTATGTTTGGTGGGGTAGAAGTGAGTTCTAGACAATAACCATACTGGATAATTTGTCTCACCCACCTGTCCGTGATAATTGCATTCCAGACAGGTAGGAATTGTTGGAGTCTGCCTCCGACCGGTGTTAGGTGGTCTGGAGGTAGCGTGATGAAGTCACTGTTTTGTGGCAGTGTAGGCTCTGGTGTTATTGCCTCCACATCCTCTTCCCTTGGTATTGTTGCCCCTATAACCTCCTCTGTTGGAGTTTATGTTAAAGGAACCTTGGGTGTTGCCTTTGTATGAAGATGAGATCTGTGAAGTATTGCCTCATGTAGCTGCCCTGTATGAGGAGCGTCAAAAGGAACTTCTGTGTTGCTGAAACTGCAATGCACCCATTGATTTTGCAGTTTGTGTACTTCTTCATTTTATCTAAAATGGTGTCGACTGCAGGGCCAAAAAGGAAGTCTTGATTGACTGGCTGCTTAAGAATGGTGGACTGCACCTCGTTCTTAAAGCCCGAAATACGCAGCCATGCATGTCGTCGTCGTAAAACGCTAGTGTTAATAAACCTGGCTTCGGTGTCGGCTGCGTCAAGCGCACATTTGATGGTGGTGTTTGTAATAAATGTTCCCTCCTGTATGAGGTCATCAGCTTGGGCTTTAAAAGGCTCAGGCAGGTGTTGCATTAAGCTTTCAAGCTGGTCATAGTGTGCCCTGTTGTAACGAGCTAGCAGAGCTTGTGTATTCGCTATTCTCCATGAATTGGAGGCCTGTGATGCTACCCTCTTACCTGAGGCCTCTAGTATTTTTGACTCCTCATCAGGAGGAGGAGCCTCCCCTGTTGTCTGTGAATTGGCCCTCTTGCGTGCATTAGCCACTACCAGTGAGTCTAATGGTAACTGACCTCTGATGTAGGTAGGGTCTGTAGGGGCTGCTCTATACTTCTTCTCAATCCAGGGATTGATTACGCGTGCCCTGGCTGTATCTTTAAATAGATCAGGTGCGTGTTTTAACACTCCCTTTAACATAGGAAGTGTTCTGACACTATTCTCTGAAGTTGGGAAGGTGTCAAATAAGAAGTCTTCTTCTACAGGGTCATTATGCATGTCTAAGTTGTGGTACTGCGCTGCCCTGTCTATTAGTTGGTTGAAGACAATGGTGTCGTCAGTAGGTGACTGCTTAGTTGGGTATGGGGAGACGTCAGGGATGGGAGTTATATGGGTCAGTTGGCTCCCCCCATGGTTCATCTTGGGGGTTAGGATGCTTTGGATAATCATGCTCTGGATCCTCCCCCTGTGTTTCCCTCATTGTCCCCATAGTGAGAAGGAGAGTAAGGAGCAAAAGGTGTAGTAGGCATAGTGGGATAGAAAGGAATGAAGGGCCTAGAGGGAGAAATCCCAAAGTCCTTCTTCTTTAGTGGAATAGGGGAATGAGAGTCCATGTCCAGTGGCCTCTTCTTCCTGTGCAGGATTGTGACTTTACCAGTCTCGGGATTTATATATATTTTTGCTTGGTCGTCTGATGGATCTCGATGGAAGAGTTCTTCCTCCACTGTCCTCGGTTGTGTTTTTGACTTTTTTTGGCTTTGGGTCGATAACACCTTCTGTTTCGATGACTTTTGGTGCCTTATTGCTCTTCTTCGGCTCAGGCCCTTTCTTCGGGTCGACGACTGATTTTGGGTCGACCGGGTTTTTTGGTTCGACACGTTTCTTGTGCTCGACAGGCTTTTTCGGTTGACTGTCCTTTGCAGAGTCAATGGTTTTTTTGGGATCGACTGGTTTTTTCGGAGCACTTGTCTTTGGGTCGATAGCCTTCTCCGGCCGGATTACAGGCTTCGATACGGCACCCTTTTCGTCGGCGACCTTCGTCGGTTCAGCGACTTTTGGCACAGCTGGCTTTTTTGGGTCGACGGCCTTCTTCGGGTCGGCGCCCTTTGGGTTGACGGCCACTTTGGGGTCGGTGCCCTTCGGCTCGACGGCCTTCTTCGGGTCGACTATTTTCTTTGGGTCGACGCCTTTAGGCTGTACGGCCTTCTTCGGATCGACGACCTTTTTGGGCTCTGGAACCTTCTTTGGGATCACGTTACTTGGCCCTCGGGTCTCTGAAGGCTTAGGTTTTGCTTTCGGAGCAGAGCCGGATGGCGGGGCTGGCGAATGTTTTTTCGGATCTTGGCTAAGGCCTTTTGACGATGCCTCGACCGGAGCCTTCGGTAACGGGGTAATTGGTGTCAGGGGCAGTGTACTCACTATTTGCCCCGGTGGGATCACGTCGGAAGCCGAGTAGTGCTCGGCGGTGACGATCTTTAGGTCCGAATCTGGCGCTTCTGGAAGTTCTTGGTCTTCATCGAAGATGTTGTCCGGGTCCTGTCGCTGCATCTCTTGCCTAGCGGTCCGTCAAATCCGTATGGTTTTCTTCGACTGAAATTGGGCACAGGCAGGGAAGGTTTCTTCCTTATGGTCTGGTGAAAGGCACTTGTTGCATACTGAGTGCTTGTCGGTATGCGGGAACTTGGAGTGGCATTGTGGGCACCTTTTAAACGGGTTCCTTTCCATCGACAGCAGGCCCCACGTGGCAGCGAAAAGGGCCAACGGCCCGCGTCGACGACCGGTTTGAGATGGAAAGCTTGATCGAGTCAAGAAGTACCGAGCGAGAACAATACCGTCTGAGTCGAAGGCCTTTCGGCCTTTAGAAAAATTTGTTTAGATTCCGAAGTTGGAGTATAGGAATAACATCCGAACCCAATGGCGGAAAAAAACAATCTGAGAATGGAGAAGATGCCCATGCGCACTGTAGTCCAGGGGAGGAGTCCCCTATCTCGTGATACTTCGAAGACTCTTCCAAGACAACAAAGTGCAATCATCCGGACCCAACACTAGGCGGCGATCTATGCACAGATATGAATTCAGCAGCCCACATGCCTCGAACATGGTGTTACAACCAACATGCGTTTTCCTTGCGCCAGTGCGCGCTCCTTCAGGATCGCCATCTGGACCGCTGTCAAGACTTTTTCAACTGTTGAAAATCGCATTTCAGCCGAAGTGTATAAATGTGACTTTTAAACAATAGGTACGGTGTCCCCTTCATTAAATGTCAAATAGGTGAAACCCACTGAGGCTGGCACAATTCTTATAAGCAGGTGTGTGTGGTTGTCGCGTGTCAACAAGTATTTAGATTCAAGAAGATCAGACTGTAAAGTTTGCTGCATAGCAGAATGTTCCGGAAGCCAGCAGGCTCTTGAAAAGGGTGGTTGTATCAAAGAATATTGTGGCTTAATATGTTGGGCATATTCAGGAACGTAAGTTCAACCGAAATTTAAAAATCCCAGCAATGATTGTAATTTTTTCAGGTTTGTTGGAGAACGCAAACGTGCGCATTTCTCCAAGAAGTGAGGCGCCAAGACTCTACCTTCATTGTTAAGCTCATAGCCCAGAAACAACGCTGTATACTCAGCAATGTGTGATTTTGCAAAGTTAAATTTGTAACGTAGTCCGCAAACAAAACTATGATGCGGTCCATGCGACGAATGCGGCTATAACTCATCGTCCGTGAGATAAATATCATCAATGTACGAGTACGCATCAGGGCCTATACCGTCCAACAAAGAGAAGACACATGCGGCAAAAACACCCAGGCTGTTCTTGTTGCCCATGGCCAATCTTATAAATTGTTTTTTTTAGCTCGTGTAAGTGAAGGCTGTCCATTGACTACTTATAGAGGACAGGTTAGGACTAAAAAAGCCATTGGAAATGTTTAGTGTGGTTTTAAATCTTTTTATCACAAGACGGTCTACGAGGGCAGAACTATGGGTATTTTGTCCCGCACAGGTTCGACAATTAGAGTTCAAATGTCGATAATCCAAAACGAGTCGGTACGACCCATTAGGTTTGGTAACAGTTAAAAGAGGGTTATTCATTGGTGACACATGTCTCAATCACTCCTTGATACTCTAACTGTTTTAGAATCTCAGAAGAAAGCTTTTGCCTCCCGCGGGAGAGGATCTTGGGGTTGTGGCTGTGGCATAGACCGTAATGGTATCTCATGTGGGGATGAAAGTTTATCCCATCCAACCTGAGTACGGTACAAAGCTGGTGCAAGCACGAAAGCCCACTCTACCGCAAAAGACTTTGCTTGCTCTTTGGGCACCGTGTGTGAAATACTCGGGAGGATTATCCCCCCCCCCCCCCCCCCCCCCCTTCCTGGAGCGGCTAAAACAAAAGGTTGGGGCCACCTAACAAGATGTCATACAAAGAAGTCAGATTTTCCCAAAAAATCTCTTTGACAACACTTTGTACATCACCTTCAATTAAAAATCCTAGGTCATATAGTCTGTCAGTGGGAGCCACTCGGGTGTTAGCAGTTTCAACTGGGATGAAGTTGTCAGTTGCTGTCGCCTTCAGAAATGGAAGCAGTGCAGTGTTACTGCCATGTTAGGTTCCGAAGTTGGGTTCTGACCATCTATGGCATATCATGCCGTTAAAGCAGCAATTTTCTTTTTCTGAAAGAGGGCGTTGACTAGGAAAATCGTACTGCTTGCCTTTACCGTCAGTCTGACGAGGTTGCTCGCATCCTTGCAGGGCACCTCGACCTCTGCCACGATCCTGGCGATCTCCTCCACCGGCTTCTGAGCCCGATGTTTCCTGTGAAGAATGAGGAGAACGCTGAACAGAGATCTGAAATCTATCAGGAGACCTAATTCTCGTGCGGTAGCACAAATCATAAGTGCGCTCAGTAAACTCTGGTATAGGTGACGCAGCACGCGACCCTTGTTTCAGTTGTTGTTTCCAATTCATTTTCGGAAAACTGGACAGTCGTCTTTATTAGACTGCGCCGTCAGTTTGCAGTTGTGCTGCTGTTTTAGAAAAATGCTTAAAACCCAAACTATTGCGGCAAATGGTCTTATATGCCTCAGCAATAATCTTCTATAACTCACGGGGTTTCGCGGCATCTGGGACAAGGCGCAAAGCATAAGACGGTACAAAAGGGGGTGGTGATGGACGGAGCATCTGAATCAATCAAACACTCAAACCCAGTCAAAAGATCTGGCTTTAATCCATCACCGTTCTTTAGCCCATTCTGCCACCCCAGTTCAGACATGGCTATATGCAAATCAGTCTGACCCTGTGCCTCATGGGAATAGTCCAGCCCGAACGGTGATTGATTAAACCCAGATCTTTTGACTGGGTGTGAGTGTTTGATTGATTCAGATGCTCCGTCCATTACCACCCCCTTTTGTACCGCTTTTGGCCGCCATAAGTGTGGCAGGGTATGCTCAGACGTGAGTCCCTTGCTCACTTTGCCACTGGATTCAAGCAAGCCGGGCTGAAGACGGCTGGAATGCCAGAAACCGGTCCTCGGAAACTTGTTTCCGGTCCAGGGAAGACATGGCTTGGCAGTTCGGTCAGGACTGTTCCCATGAGGCACAGGGTCAGACTGATTTGCATATAGCCATGTCTGAACTCGGGTGGCAGAGTGGGCTAAAGAACGGTGATGGATTAAACCCAGATCTTTTGACTGGGTGTGAGTGTTTGATTGATTCAGATGCTCCGTCAATCACCAACCCCTTTTGTACCGCAAAGCATAAGACACCTGAAAGTTAACCGCATCTCCCTTTAAATTCGCAAGAATGACATCAGCAACTACGTCAAACACTCCGACAAGCCTCATTCCCAACTCAACTGCCGCCTCTGGATCGTGCTCATCCTGAACACGCTTGATCACAGAGGGTAGGACAGTCATAGAAGGTGTGCCGAAGGACTTTGCATATACTGCTGCAAATACTTTAACCCAATTCTCACAATCTGTTACCTCTGGTAATAAGCCTTTCTGCAAACTAATTGTGAGTATCCTGTGTTTTTCCACAGAAGTAGTATTAGGAAATACTGCCTCCAGTTGGTCAAATTTCTCAGCAAGCCAATAAGGTAAATCATCCTTATTTTGGGGGCGCTTGCCCATAACCGAATTAACCATGACGGGACTAATCGACATCCCGACCAGTCCAGCTGGATGCGCCTCAACCTCAGGTGCCACCACCTGGAGATTGTGGGAAACGTATTGAACTAGAGTCATATGTACCTCAACTAAGAAGGTATGCAAAACTAGCTATTCACCGACAGGGACTGCTAGATAACATGGATGTGGTGGGTAGCCATCCAAAACTGGCCAAGTAGCCCCAGGGATCGACAAAGGGCCTAAACGGACCGGAGTCACTGAGTGGGGGAGAGCACCGGTAAAAGAAATACGAGGATGCCGAGCTGAAATTGGAACTTCGAGTGTCGTATATGTCCAATATGCTACAGGTATCGTGGTGGGAGTATATAACAAAGCGCAGTGCAAAGCACACCGCCCAATCCTTTTTTTGACTGTTCTCTGTTGAGGGTTTGGACGATTGCTTATTGCATTTTCGCCCTTTTGGAATTTCTTCAGTGTATGTT
Source organism: Lissotriton vulgaris (assembly GCF_964263255.1). Lineage (NCBI taxonomy): Eukaryota > Metazoa > Chordata > Amphibia > Caudata > Salamandridae > Lissotriton > Lissotriton vulgaris. Next base: position 220,322,596 of record NC_141691.1, on the reverse strand, counting down.
TTTGTTATGGTTTTCATTTGAGATATCACTTATTGTGTGCCGGAATATGCAGTATAGTATGCCACGAACCAGACAGCTGGGAGAGTGGTTCATTGCCAGGTTTATTGCACCAGATATGTTTATCGAGCTGCCATGTGCACATTTCCTAACAGTAGATTGCAAACAACATGGTTTCACTTAAAATCGGTACGTGGAATGTGAGAGGCATGCACACACCATGACGAGGATATCGGAACCCCATGATAAAGTATACTCCTACTACTCAGGTGCTCATGGGTTACATGTGTGATTAGACCGTAACATGCTTTCAGAAGAGTTGCTTCCACTTGTCTCTGCGGTCTACTATTTAGGTAGGACACACTCCGATCACAATCCAAAAGCCCGAAGTGGACTGGGAATGCTCCAGGCCGCCGATTCCAACCTGGCGGTTGCAGTCTGACGTCCTATTAGATGCTCCTTTTCGTAACCTACTAGCCACCGATATCACCCAATACTTTGAAGACAATGTAGGCACAGCCACAAGTAGAATGGGGTGCATTTAAAGTGGTGATCAGGAGTGGCTGCCTTGGAGAGCGGCACAGACTGGGGCATTTCTCTGGGGGATGGGCTACATGCGGTGTCTCTATATGCAGACGATCTGCTTTTATATGTAAAGGACCTACAGGATATTCCTCCAGCTATATCCGAACACTTTTGTACGTTTGAGACAGTATTGGGACTCAGGGTAAACTGGTCTAAATCGGGCATCTACTCTTTTCACAATGAAGTGGCAGAGACAGACCATCATTAATGAAACTGCCCTCGCCTGGTATCCAACCACATTCAGATACCTTGGCATTTACATATATAGGACCCCAACGGATATACTAGATGGTAACCTGGTGCGTGCCATCTCATCTGTCAAGGCACAGATATACTTCTGGAAGACTTCTCCCATTAAATGTAATTAGTCGTATCACATTAGCCAAAATGATAGTATTACCGAGATTGTTGTATTACTTTGCAAACCTTCCAGTATACGTTCCAGTTAGACTATTTCGAGAGTTGGAAGGCCTGATTCTGGTCTTGATCTGCAACATGGGAAGGCCCAGAATAGCACTACAGAAATTATATTTTATTTATTTATTTATTTTATTTTAGCAACTTGTAGAGCGCCTGGTGACCCGAGGGCATCCCCGCGCTATAGAGATTAAATCCTGCTGAGGGGGATAGGGGCGAAGGGTTTATTTAGGAAACAGAAGGGTTTTGAGTTTTTTCCTGAACGTCAGGTAACTGGGCTCCAGTCTGAGGGAGCGTGGGAGGGCGTTCCATCCGGTGGAAGCTTTTACAGAGAAACGTCGACCTCCGGTGCGTGTCCTCTTAAATTTGGGGATATTGGCCAGGTGCTCGTTCTCGGACCGTAGAGCTCTGGGTGCTCTGTAAGGAGTGACCAGGTCGCTGAGGATCGCAGGTCCCGAGCCATTGATTAGTTTATAGGCCGTGCACATGGCTTTAAATTCCACCCTTTGGCGGACTGGGAGCCAGTGCAGAGCCTTAATAGCGGGTTTGGCGGATACTCTTGGAGGTACGCTCATGATTAGACGAGCTGCTGCATTCTGGGCTCTTTGCAGTCACGCTAATGTAGCTTCCGGCGCACCCAGGAAGACCATATTGCTATAGTCTAGCCGTGACATTATAAGGCCCTGAACTAGTAGTTTCCTGGATATGGGCGGTAGAAGGGGGAAGATTCTGCGGATGGTCCGTAAGAGCCCAAGACAGGTCCCTGCCGTTTTGGCCGCTTGAGTCTTCATTGAGAGGTCGGGTTCTAGCCAGACTCCGAGGGTCTTGATTTCGTGTTTCGGGGTAGGGATTTCCCCGAACACGTCTGGCCAGATCGCCGGGGGGATGGTCGCCCATTGTTTACCCATGAGCATCACTTCGGTTTTGGAACCGTTGAGTTTTAATGACGATTCACACATCCACCCATGAATTTCGGTGAGACAGTTTGGTAATTTGTCTGGGTGGTCGTCTAGTTGGGATAGGGAGACGACCAATTGTGTGTCGTCAGCGTAGCTCACGATTTTTATCCCGAATGGTGTTACCACATCTTCCAAAGGGGCCATATACACGTTAAAAAGCGTGGGGCTCAGGGAGGAGCCCTGAGGCACCCCGCTGGTGAGTGGAAGTGTGGACGAGTGGTATTCACCGTCCCAGACCTGGAACGTGCGTCCGGTGAGAAAGGACTCTATCCAGCTGAGTGCCATCCCGGTGAGCCCTGCTGTCGCCAGCCGATGAAGGAGGACACGATGGTTGACCGTGTCGAAGGCGGCACTCAGATCCAGGAGGATCACTGCCACTGATCCTCCTGAGTCTAGAATGCGCCTTGCTTCCTCGATGACGGCAAGAAGGGCGGTGTCTGTACCGTGTCCCGGACGGAACCCGGTTTGGGATTGCCGTAGGATGTTATTCGTCTCGAGGAATCGGGAGAGTTGACCATTCACCAGTTTCTCGGTGATCTTGCTAATCCCCGGGAGGAGGGATATGGGTCGGTAGTTTGCCATATCAGTTGGATCAAGCTGAGGCTTTTTAAGGAGTGCCTTCACCACTGCACTTTTCCAGCTGTCGGGGACTGATCCTCGTGCGAGTGAGCAGTTGATGAGCTCCGTGAGTGTGGGAGTGATAGCGGGGGCCACGTTTTTGAGAAATCTCATGGGTGCAGGGTCTAAAGGAGATCCGCTTTTTATTTTATTCAGGGTTGCTTCCACCTCATTAGGCGTTACTGGCCTGAATGTCTCAAGTTGGGGACGTGTTCCCGTCTGACAGGGGAGCTGAGTATTGTTCCTGTGGGTGGGGGAACTAGGAGGGGGGAGGGATGTAAGGATACGGGCGATTTTGTTGTTAAAATATGTGGCTAGGTCATTGCTTCTGTCTACCTGGGGGGTGGTGGAAGAGGGAGAGATGGGAACTTTCAGTAGCTCCTTCACGATGAGGTAGGATTCCCTAGAGGAATTTGATGCTTCCTTTATCCAGGTGTCATAGTGGGAGGCTTTGGAGAGCTTAATTGCAGTTTTATAGATTTTGACTGAGGAGTGGTAGGCCTCTTTGCTGGCATTATGCCAGTCTTTTCTCCAAAGCTGCTCGGCTCTTTTACAGTTTTTGCGGAGCTGACGAAGTTCTGGGGTGTACCACGGTGCAGAGCCCGTGTTGTTGGTTTTGTCTTCGCGCATTCTGAGTGGGAGCACGGAATCAAGGGAGGTCGTGATCCAATTTCTGAAATTGCTATCGGCGTTGTCCGGGATATCTTCATGAGTCGGGGTAGTAGATATCAGGGTCTTGGCCCATTCTTCAATGGGAAGTTTGGACCAAGTCCTGCCTCTGGTGTAGGTGGGCAATTTCTGAGGTTTCCTAAGGGTTCCTGGAAGTTGGAATAGGACCAAGAAGTGGTCCGTCCAAGGAAGAGGGATGGAGTCTATTGCTTGCATCGTGGGGGTGCTGGTGAACACTGGGTCCAGCAGGTGGCCTTTGATGTGGGTGGCTCCTGAGTTAAGGAGACGGAGGTCCAAGGCCGCTAGTTCAGTGATCAAGTCGACTGCTCCAGAATCTGAAGTGTCTTCGAAGTGAATGTTAAAGTCTCCCACTAATATAAAATTCGTGACGGAGTGAACCTGTGTTGCTACAGTATCTAAGAGGGCATTGGGAAAAGAACCAGGGTGGCCGGGGGGACGGTAGACTAGAATCCCTGAGAGGGAATTCGTAGGGTCTAGTTTGATTGAGAATTGAAGGCTTTCAGAGTCTGGAATTTGTGCATCGCTGGAATTACAGATGAAAGAGTCTCGGTAGATGATGGCAATGCCTCCACCTCTACCTAGTGGGCGAGGGAGAGACTGGATGAGAAAGCCCGATGGTGTGGCTAGCACTATGTCCGAGTCAGAGTGTGGGGTGAGTCACGTTTCCGTCAGGAAGAGAATGTCAATCTCGTAGTCTTCTATTAAGTGGTGGATTGGTGTCGCATGTTTAGGGAGGGAGCGGCAGTTCAGCGAGGCAAATTTGAGGGTTGCGGGCTTCAGCACTCGTGTGGGGAGTTTAAGCTGGGCTGGCTGGCAGTTAGTGCAGCTGATAAAGGGTCCATTCATATCGTGGATATATCTGCATGAGGGGGCGATGGAAGGTCTAAGGCTTAAAAGGTCCCGACGGGAATAGGTAGTCTTGATGGAAGCTCTGTGTGCCAGGGGGTCTGGCCCTAGGCCCGGTCGTGCGCGGACGGGCGCAGACGGGCTTGCCTTAGGCGCGCCTTTGGCGCGCAAACGGCGCTCCCGCTGCGCTCGTCCGCTGCGCTGGAATGGCCGACACATTTGTAGTGAGTATTATGGGCGTGGCCTCGCAGTGGGCGTGGCTTCGCCTTTGACGGCGCTGGCGGTGTGGGCGTTTTCCCCCTCTGACAGCGGGGACTCGCTGTGTCTGGAGGGTCTGGAAGGGCAGGCTGAGCGCGTGAATGCGGCGCTTTTGCTCAGGTGAGCTTCGTGGTGTCAATTACAGCTTTTAAAATCAACAATAAGTGAGAACAGTGACAGAGTTAAAATTCAATTCAGGTGCAGCGTGCTAACCTCCGGCTTTCCGCCTCAGAGGGAAATTAATCCCCACCAGAGCATGGTGGCTTGGCAGTTCCAAACATGGAACTCTATTACCTAGCTGCTCAGCTACAATGGGTCACAAAATGGATGAGCGGCAAGTACCTGGCAGCCACGTCACCCCCATGGACACAGATCAAGGGGGTGACCCACTAGCGAGGCTTCCCCGCCCGCCACAGATACATATTGAACTGGCTCTTAGAGATTATGGGAGAAGCCTACAACTTAAAAAAGACACTGTTCCATTACGCCCCGGCACTGCCGCTTACTGGAACGCGCAGGGGCAGAGACGCATTGACAGAAATAGCGCTGGCGTCTTGGCATGAGGTAGGAGTGGAGACAATAGGGGACCTGTATGTAGAAGTCACTCTTTCACCCTCCGAAGCCCTGGTGGCAGATAGTGGCATACCAGTGGGCCAATTCCTCCTACTCACGGTTATCTTACGGACTTTGACGCTAACGAGGGGAGATCTGACAACCGAGCCACCGACACACCAGTTACTACAGTACCTGCATGTTATGAGGGAGGGATCGCATGTGATTCACTGGCTAGTGCAGGTTTTGCTTATCCACGTATTAAAACCATTGCAGTCTTCGTACATGCTGGACTGAAGATCGAAACCAACCCTGGTCTGCTAAGGAATGGGAACGTGTCCTAGCCAGCGCTACACACAAACCACGTAACTCGAGGTTTAAACTTATACAAACTTATATGCTACACAGAGCGTACCTCTCACCGGATAAAACAAACGAGTACTTCAATATCAACACTTCCTGTTGTCCGCGTTACCAGTTCAATGGTGCGGACTTCCTGCATATGTTGTAGTTCTGTCCCTTACTACTGACCTACTGGCACACGATTACAGAAACACTCACTAACTGCACCAGCACCCAAGTGCCGAACACGTGGGAGGTCTGTATTCTGGGGTTTTATACTCGCACCATAGATAATAGAGTAAGCTATAGATTTCGCGATCTGGGCCTAATAACTGCGAAAAGACTGATCACCAAACGATAGAAGCATAAGGATCCCCTTGAGACACTCAGTTGGAAAAAGTCCATAGAGGTGTAGGCACAGGCGGAAAGTACCGCCCTTCACAGGAAGGAAACGGCAGGGCTGCGTAAGTACCCCATAGCGCAATCCTGGGACGACATCCTCAAAGCACTTATACATCCTACCGCTGAGATACGCATGCCTTCCACGCAACAGGCGGGAGATAATACCGAAAACGCTCAGTGAGTTCACCATACCACAGTTGTCGGTGACCTCTTATCACAACTGTCGGGTTGGGACATGACCCTGCATGCCTTGGTGACATTCCATGAAAACTAACTTAGTTATATGACACCCTAACATCTATATGGTCGTGAATAGAACATGAAACGCAGCTCGCTTTAACTACAAGCAATCTGGCCTAGCCACAGTTTGATTCAAACAATGGTACCATTATCGATCTGATATTTGAAATATCTTTTTTTATCCTTTAATTTTTTTTTTCTAGTTGCAGTTCTCATTTCAAAATTGATATGCCAATAGAGATGACCGAGCACGCATGAAGAGAGAGACAATAATATTTCATACATGTATACAAATATACGTGCTATGGATGCATACCCGGCTTTATGTATATAGGACCATTGCAGCATATCTTTTAATGTGTGTAACATGTGTACCGTTGTATGTTTCAATTGCACAAGAAAAAGAAAAAATTTAATAGAAGAGATTTAAAAAAATAAAAATAAGAATTGGTGCCAATGACTCGGCCTATGGAATCGCATCCAGCCCAGCAAGCTTTCCAGCCATTTCATGGCCAAGCTTGCTGGGCTGTTTTTACGGTATGGGTAGTCACTAATGCGGCCAGGGAGGGGACGAAATTGCTGGTGAAAGTGTCTCACCGTTGTAGACAGGCCCAAGCAGCCTGCTGCCGCCCTGTTATCCTTAAATCGTTCAAGCACAGAGTCTGCTTTCGCGCGGAAGAGACACGTCCATTCAGATGTATTGGAAAACTCCAGAGAAGCCAGTAGGCCTCAGAGGCATTGGCAACCAGTAGTGTATAATGCACAGCCTATCAAACTTTGAAGTCTTGGAAGGTGAAGGAAACTGGAAATTGTGACAGCTGTCCCCCCACATTTTGCCTCCATTAGAACTACTAGACGCTGGTTTTCAACTCCAACAGTGCACTGAGGACTGCTAACCAGACCTCAGTGCCACTACTATTCCCTTAAAGGAAAATGCTACTTACCAGTATGCATCTGTTCTTGGCATGTAGAGCTGCAGAGTTGTACACTTAGCATTAGACCGCCACCTGGTGTTGGGCTCGGATGATTGCAGATTGTTGTCTTGGAAAACGTCTTTGTAGTCACAAGATGGGTGACTCCTCCCTTGGACAATACTGCGTATGGGCATCAGCTCCTTCCTTAGATTGTTTTTCGCCATGATGGGAAATGATAGTTAGTATAAGTAAAGAAAAAGGGATGTCCATGCGTGTGCATCTAAGTAAGATGAAAAACTGGAACTGATACAAGTCCCGGGGAGGCGGGAGGGCGTGTACAACTCTGCAGCTCTACATGCCTAGAACAGATGCATACTGGTAAGTAGCATTTTCCGTTCGAGGCATATGAGCTGCAGATTGTACACTTAGCATTGATTGTACAGCAGTGTCTCCCCTAGCGGTGGTCTTTTGTATCCGTTGCAGTTGTTTGAAAGAGTTTTAAGAACAGCTTGGCCTACTGCAGCTTGCTCCTGGGCTTGCACATCAACACAGTAGTGTTTAGTGAAGGTGTGTGTTGTAGACCAAGTTGCTGCTTTGCATATGTCTTCTAAGGGGATGTTCCCTAAGAAAGCCATGGAGGTTCCTAGCTTGAGTGTGGAGTGCGCTCTAGGAGGAACTGTTAATGTACGTTTTGCTTTTTGATAGCAGACTTGTATACATTTTATAATCCACCTTGCAAATCCACCCTTAGAGATGGGGTTGCCTTTATGAGGTGGAGAGAAAGATACAAATAATTGTTTTGTCTTTCGAAAAGATTTAGTCCTATCTATATAGTACAGAAGAGCTCTTTTAACGTCTAGGGTATGTAGAGCTCTTTCTGCTACAGAGTCCGGGTTTTGGAAAAACACTGGTAACTCTACAGAATGGTTTAAATGAAAAGGAGTAATTACTTTTGGAAGGAATTTAGGATTAGTTCTTAGAACAACTTTGTTACGATGGAGTTGTAAGAAAGGTTTTTGTATAGTGAACGCTTGTATCTCACTTTCTCTTCTAAGAGAGGTGATAGCAATAAGGAAAGCTGTGTTCCATGTGAGGAATTGCAGTTCACATTTGTGTAGAGGTTCAAAAGGGGGTCCCATGAGCCTTGTAAGAACCACGTTAAGGTTCTACACTGGAGAAGGTGGTAACCTAGGTGGAATGATTCTTTTTAATCCTTCCATAAATGCTTTAATTGCAGGTACTCTAAAGAGAGACAGATGTTGTCTGTTTCTCTAAGTATGCCGCAATTGCTGCCATGTGCAGGCATATGGATGAATATGCCAAGTTACACCTTTGAAAATGTAGAAGGTAGCAAATGATATTTTGTATAGAAGCATCTAGGGGATCAATTTGATTATTATTGCAGTAAATGGCAAATCTTTTCCAGCATAACAAGCTATGGTAGTAGGTCTCCTGGCCTCTTTAATGATGTTCATACAGTCTGGTGGTAGGTTAAGATAACCAAACGCTAAGACTTCAGGAGCCAGATCGCTAAATTCAGTTGTTTTGGGTCTGGGTGTTTGATTTCTCCATAGTTCTGTTTTAACAGGGAGGGTGTGAGCTGTAAATTTTGATGTGGAGCCAGAGAGAGATCCAGCAGTGTGGTGAACCACGGTTGGCGTGCCCATGTGAGAGCTACTAGGATTAGTTTGAGAGACTGTTGTCTGAGCTTGCGCACTACTAATGCAATCAGTGGGAGAGGCGGAAAAGCGTATGCAAATCTGCCTGACCAGTTCATCCATATCGCATTGCCCTTCGACAATGGGTGTGGAAACCTGGCGGCGAAGGTTGGGCATTTTGCATTTTCGTGGGTGGCAAACAGATCTATGTGTGGATGACCCCACCTCTGGAAAAATGGCTGAAGAACTTGTGGATGTAGTTCCCATTCGTGAATCTGTTGTGACTGCAGACTTAACAGATCTGCTATCTGATTGTGAACTCCTGGAAGGTGTTCTGCCAACAGATGTATATTTTGAGGAATGGCCCATCTCCAAATGTTCTGTGCAAGCTGGGACAGTTACAGAGAGTGCGTCCCCCCCCCCCTGTTTTTGTATATAGTACATGGTTGTCATATTGTCCGTCGGATTAAGACAGCTTTGTTTTGTACTTGTAGTTGAAAAGTCTTGAGTGCTAAGAATGTGGCTAGCAGCTCTAGATGGTTGATATGGAACAGTTCTTGTTGATTGTTCCTTTGACCTTGAGTTGTATGATGTAAGAGATGGGCTCCCCATCCTGTGAGAGATGCGTCTGTTGTGAGCACTAACTGTGGAACAGGTTCGAGGAACGGCCGTCCCTTTGTCAAGTTTTTGGTGTTCCACCATTGGAGAGAGCAATGCGTGTGGCTGTCCACTAACACCAGGTCTGTTAGTTCACCTTGAGCCTGGTTCCACTGTTGTGCTAGGCACTCTTGTAACAGGCGCATTTGCAATCTTGCATGTGGTACTATGAAGATGCAAGATGCCATCATGCCTATTATTCTCATAAACACTCTGGCTTGCAGAGATTGTTGTTGTTGGAAGACTGTGACTAAGGCTTGAATGCTCTGTATCTTTGCTAGACTGGGATACGCTAGAGCTGTAGATGTGTCTATTGTAGCCCCTAGATACTGGTGTACATGAGAAGGCTGCAGGTGCGACTTGGTGTAGTGGATTGTGAACTCCAAGTTGAGTAACATTTGAATTGTTTGATGTGTGTGTTGTACACATTGTTTGAATGACTTGGCTTTTATGAGCCAATCGTCTAGATAAGGGAAGACATGTATCTGCTGCCTTCTGAGATGTGCTGCTACTACTGCTAAGCACTTTGTGAACACGTGTGGTGCTGTGGAAGGACTTTGAACTGATAGTGATGTCCTTGTATTACAAATCTTAGGTACTTTCTGTGAGCAGGGTGTATAGGAATGTGAAAGTAGGCTTCCTTTAGGTCTAGGGTTGAAAGGAATTCGCCTTGTTGCAGAGTGATCATATGAAAATAATCTGATTGTATGTACTGATTGAGGGGCCTGAGGTCGAGAATTGGTCTTGGTGTCCCGTCCTTTTTGGGAATTAGAAAATACATCGAGTAAACCCCTGTTCTTCTAAAGGAACCAATTGAATGGCATCCTTTTGTAAAAGTGATATAACTTCTTGTTGGAGCAGAGTCAGGTGGTCTGTAGACATTGGACGCTGCCTAGGAGGTATGTGTGGAGGGGTTGCTGTAAGTTCTAGGCAGTAGCCATGTTGGATAATCTGTCTCACCCACTTGTCTGTTGTAATGGAGTTCCAGACAGGTAGGAACTGTGTTAATCTGCCCTACAGGAGTGGAATGCTGTTGGGGGAGCAGAGGGAAGTCACTGTTTTGTGGCGTAAGAGGATCGATTGCTGTTGTTACCGCGACCTCTTCCCTTGTTATTATTGCCTCTGTATCCTCCTCTAAAATATCCCTTGTTAGAGGATGTTTGTGTGCGAGATTTGAAAGATGTTTTAGTGTCTGCTCCAGTTTGTTTGGAGCCTCCTCTGTAGAAGGAGCGACGAAAGGAACCCCTAACTGGTGTGGACTGTAAAGCCCCCATAGACTTGGCGGTGTCCGTATCTTACTTCATCTTTTCAAGTACAGTGTCCACTTCTGGGCCAAATAACTGGTTCTGATTAAATGGTTGGTTTAAAATGGTAGTTTGCACTTCCTGTTTAAACCTGGAAATGCGTAGCCACGCATGTCTCCTAAGTATGACACTGGTATTCACAGCTCTAGATGCGGTGTCTGTCGCATCTAGTGCACATTTTATTGAGGCATTTGAAATTAACTTGCCTTCCTGTATGAGGTCAGTTGCCTGAGCTTTATGTTGATCTGGTAGGTGTTCAAGTAGTTTTTCTAATTGATCATAATTGGCCCTATCGTAACGAGAGAGGAGGGCCTGTGCTTTAGCTATACGCCATATGTTAGTGGCTTGTGCAGCTATTCTTTTACCCGACGCATCAATTACTTTTGATTCTTTGTCAGGTGGGGGTGCTTCGCCAGAAGTTTGAGAATTTGCCCTTTTCCTAGCATTGGACACCACTAAAGAATCTAATAGTAGGTGTCCTTTAATATAGACTGGGTCTGTGGGTGCAGGCCTATATTTTTTCTCAATTCTGGGGTTCAAAACTCTAGTGCGTACAGGGTCTATAAATACCTCTGGAGCATGTTTAATGACTCCTTTAATCATGGGAAAATTTGAACAGACCGTTGAGACTGTTCAAAGGTATCTAAGAGAATATCCTCCTCAGTTTCATCAGAATGCATTGTGACTTTATGGTAAACAGCAGCTCTGTTTAAAAAATGACCAAAACCAATGTTATCCTCTGGAGGGGAAGGTTTTGAAGGGTATAACTGCGGGTAAGGAATATCAGGCGCATTTTGTGGGTTTGGCAAGTCCCATATAACGTCATCCACGGGGTATGAGGAAGGCTCATCTATATTATCCCCTCCACCCACACTATATTCATCATCATCATGTTGAGGTGAATGATGATAAAATTGGAGAATGTGCAGGAGAGATTTGAGGTGATATGTGAAGAGGAACAGGAGAAGGAGGAGGAGGTATAGGAAAGGAAAAGTGCATTGGGGATGTAACAGTCCTTTTTCTTGGCAAGAACCACAGGTGTGGGTGGTGCACCTGCTGGTCTTCTTGTGAAGTGTAGCTTCTACATGACCTGTTCTTGGGTTGATGTAGATTTTTTTTGTCGAGGATCTGGCAAGAAAAGTTCCTCATGTACAACCTTCTTGGGCGTCGATTTTTTCGGTTCCATTAGAGGTTGTTTTGTATGTTTAGCCTTCGGAGGAGCTAAAACGTCCTTTGGCGTAGTTTTTGGTGGCAAAGGTGTTGTTTTAGGCTTGCTAGGCAGGTCTGAGGGCTAGGGCGCATCGGAATCAGGCCTTGTGGGCTTCGGCACTGAAGAAGGTGTTTTCGGTGTGGGAGCCGGTGTCTTCGGCTTTGAGGCGTCGAACAATAGCTTCACACTTTTATGTTTAGGAGTGGACGGCTTCGGAGCCGGCACTTCTTTCGGTTTCGTTGCAGATTTTGGCTTCGGTGCCGAGAGGTCTTTCTGTGTCGGTGCCGGGGCATCCTTTGGTTTCGGTGCCGAGCTAGCTTTGGGTTTTGTTGCCGATGGAAGAGGTGGAATGGGCACGTGCGGCTTGCTTGGTGCCGAGGCACTAGAAGGCTTAGTTGTTTTCTTCGGAGCCGGGCTCGAAGGCGGGGCTTTCGAACCAGGCGTTCGGTCTCGACTGGGCCCAGCGGGCGGAGTGCTGACCTTAGCCTTCTGTTTGGGAACTGTATGTGGTGCAGGGGCAGTAGTACTCACGCGTTGACCCGATAGAATGGAGTCATCTGATTCGTCTGCCTCTGATACAATCTGGAGATCAGGTGAATCTTCTTCAGGAACGAGCGGAACCTCTTCATCGAAGATATCCTCCGGTTCCGGAGCTGGTCTCATTTCGTGTCGACGGGCCCTCCGATCCCGGATGGCTTTCTTTGATCGGAAGGATGCAAAGGCTGTGCAGGTTGATTTGTGTTGTTCCGGCGATAGACAGAGGTTGCCGACCTCTTGGTGATCGCTATGCGGAAACTTTGCTTGACATACCGGGCATCTTTTGAACGGAGTTCTTTCCATGAGGTGTAGGCCGCACGGCGTCGATAGACCCAACGGCCCGCCTGGATGACCGGAATGTCGGTGTCGAAGGTAGTTTAGATGTTTGAGGACGTTTTTGCGCTTCGAGGTGCTTGAAAAGTGTTTTTCTAGCCGGAGCGGAGAAACTTTCATCCGAACCCAGTGGCGGAAAAAAAACAATCTACGGATGGAACTGATGCCCATGCACAGTATTGTCCAAGGGAGGAGTCACCTATCTCGTGACTACAAAGACTTCTTCCAAGACAACAACAGCCTGCAATCATCCGAGCCCAACACCAGGTGGCGATCTAATGCTAAGTGTACAATCTGCAGCTCATATGCCTCGAACACAAGTAATCCGTGCGTGGATCTATAGGTTATCGCACATCAGTGGAGCAGACAATAACGTGCCTGGATAAATTGGATATCTCACATCAGGGGAGCAGACAACATCCTTCTCTGCAAATAAACACAAAGGCAGTAATAATTGGGGGTGTTTTTGGTTGTCTAAAATGAGAAGTACCAAGTTCTAGAGTTTTTTGTCGTAGGGTGTCCTTACGACTAACATTTTTTGACAGGGGGGTCTCGGCATCAAAAAGTTTGAAGACCTCTGTTCTAGACCCCTATGGGACACTCTGGACAACTACTGCGCCACCAATAAACCACCTTAAACACATACTCAACACATTTGCCCTCCTCACCACCTCCTCTCCCCGTTATGCTTCGACAGACATGCTAATTTTCCTTAACTCTAAGGCTGTTAACTTCTTTAGGAAGCATCCTATAATTCACTTCGCAAACCTCGGTGTGCGCTGCACGTGTATGCCTAGCACTATATGTACGAGTTACTTACCTTCGGTAACGATGTATCTGGTAGAGACATTATCTAGCCGCAGATTCCTTAACTTAGAATATTCCCAGGTATGAGACTGGATCCAGACATTTTTTGCAGCAGCACCTCTGAGCACCGGCTGACGGCGCCACATGACCCCGCCCTGACGTCGTCCACGTATGTGACGTCAGCAAGGTCATATAAGTCCCTCCTGTCGCGCTGACGTCAGTTTTCTTCGGAGAAACTTTTCCACCAACCAAAGAACTGTGAAACTAAGGGAACAGTGTGCTATCGATGAAAAATCCGAGAACAAGGAGGATGGTAGAGACACCATCATAAAAGACAGAATTAGACACTGCCTACATTAAGTGAAAAAGTGTGAGAAAAAGCCCTGCAGGCTAAGCTAAGACCTTTCCCTGAGTGCAACAAGGGAAGAACATCTCAACAGACGGAAATATACTGATATTGCCATGTAGAACTGTGTCGTTTATTAATAACGGAGCACAGAAGAACAACAGTGCACCCTAGGAAGGATGAAAAGACTGGCCCTTCCCCTATAATAACGGAGGTTGAGACCAGAGCACAACCGACCCCCAAGAGGACGACAAAGAGGAGACCAGGGCCCCGAGTCAATAGAAAAGACATAAGGAAGGGAAGGTAACTGGAGAGGAAAATTAATCTCCTCATGCCGTAATACAGGAAGAAGTACGTCAGCAGATGTTAACCGTATATGGAAACACAGAAGCCAAAAGGATGGTGGAACCTTCTTTACCAATGCACCTGACCACAATAACCAAGATAATAATATCCCTTTAGATCTGAGGACGGGAGGAGTGTGCACACCGATATCCACCCACCATCACAATGATAGTTCTATACAGAACTTGAACACAGTTAGATTTATAAGCACAGGTGCACCACATATAGGAATTGTGCAAACTAGGTCACAAGTTTGATACAAGATAAACCAAGAATCAATTCCAAAAAAACGGTTTTATCAAAAGTCTTTTCTTTATTAGTTCATTAGTCAAAAAGACACAACCGATGCGTTTCGTCCCATGCGGGACTTCTTCAGGGCAAAAATTAAATGAAAGGGCTCCTTAGGTGTAGCAGCAAAACATTAGAGATGAGCATGTGCGAAGCCAATAGTTGTGTTATGTACAGACACAGATATTTATAGATGCACGTTATTTTCACGAGGGAAACCCAATTTCTGTAAGTATAACGACGAACAGCAAATTTGAACTGGTCTAATTTCTAAGCAGGGAAACAATGTCTGTATAAATCCAAAGATAAGAAGCCTCGATGTATTTCCTAATGTGCTGAGCCTTATAGTGATGGCTCCGATCGGCTATCCCCTGTTCAGGACCCGATAACAACCGGGGATCCGTGGCACCAGGTGCTATACGTACTGGAGAAGGCAAGAGGGGAATCGCATATTCGTCATCACTCTTTGTTCGCGAGTAGGCCACGGATCCCCGGTTGTTATCTTTGACTAATGAACTAATAAAGAAAAGACTCTTTTGATAAAACCGTTTTTTGGAATTGATTCTTGGTTTATCTTGTATCAAACTTGTGACCTAGTTTGCACAATTCCTATATGTGGTGCACCTGTGCTTATAAATCTAACCGTATATGGAAACACTCAGAGGGGAGCCACAACTGAACTACTGTGAGAGCTAACCCAATGGCAACTGAAGAGGCTAGCGGAGAACACCACTCTGCAAGGTTCTTGCAGAACGGGGAGGCTGAGTGGGCGTTAAGGAATCTGCGGCTGAACAACGTCTCTACCAGATACATCATTACCGAAGGTAAGTAACTCGTACATCTGATAGAGTAATCTAGCAGCAGATTCCTCAACTTAGAATAGATACCACAGACATACCCCAAAGAGGAGGTGGGTCAGCAACAGAACAACAGAAAGCGCTAAACATCCGATCTGGCAACAAAGTGAAGGATAAAACGGGAAAGCTGTGGCAGAACAGCCAGACAGCAACCCAAGCAGCTTGAAAGAGCAGAAATACCAGGATAGGAGATATCCTAAAAAAACGCCAGAACGGCGCTACCCATACCCATATGAAAATGATAGGTAGAACTGCATTAGCCCTATAACAGAGCAAAGAAAGAAAAAGAAGGACCACTCTCCGTTGAATGGCGCAAGATGAGTACACCGACCCAAGTTCAAAATGAACTTGAAGAGATACAACCAGAGCCTAACAGACTCGCCTATAGAAGGAAGCCAAAGGAGCCGGTGTCAAGAGCCCAAAGGCAAGAGCTAGAACCTGAGCAATGCATGGGAAATAACAGCGGGACCAGAAATATGCCAAGTGCACACACAATCCCTAAAAAGTTTAAGTAGGGGCAATTAGCATCAAATCTAAATCCGCAGAAGCAGGTAGAAACATACAGCAGGTAACAGCCATAAAAACATTAAAGTGGCGTACACAAGAAGCATATAAGTGCCTGACCAGGCAGTACGAAGCCCAAGTGAGAAACAACCCACAATGTAGACTTGCAGGCAGTAGTCAAGGTCCACTGCCATCAGAAGAGTTGTCCCGCGGGCGTAGCCCTAACAATAGTCTGTGAAAAGGCATGTCCGAAGGAAGTGGCCATAAAACGCCAAGTGTAACGAATGGTGGGAAGAGTCTCAGAATCCGAGACCAACACCCCAGAAAAAACACGTACAGCGTCGACACCAAAAAGGGAGCATATATCAAATTGGGAAATCACCCCAGTAAGCAGACGCAAGGAGGAACCTATAGGCAACTTGCAAGGAGGAACCTATAAGCAACTTGCAACAACTCAGATAAGCTATCCCACACATGGAGATATTGGTCCAGACCTCGCATCCTCCAAAAGAGGTGGCGATGTAGGAAGAGGAATATGAAGGCAAACGGCATGTATACAGAAATGCATAAACATATAATTATGTAAAGACAGAACTAGCCAGGAGCAAGAACATGTCCATACCGGATCATACGTAGTACAGTATGGGCAGGTAGGAGCCGTTGAAAACTCTAAAAGAGGTGGATGACCATGCAGATGGCACCAGGAAAAAACATAGAACATTGTACACGGACCTACAGGTGAGAGCGACCCTTGACCTTCCAGGTAGGTCGCTCTCCCCCGCTGCAGCTCCACCAGCGCTTGTGCCCTTGGCTTTGTTCCTTGCTTGATAGACAACCTCAGACTGGAAGAGCTCGTCACATTGCCAACCCACATCGCCAGACACACGCTCGACGTCATCTTCTCCCCTAACCCACACGTCTCCTTCAGCCACATCTCCGAACCCACCTGGACCGAACACCACTGCACCCACTTCACCTTCCAGAAACCAGTCGCACCTCAGTGCACCCTACAGATCCCCAGTCGCTGCTGGGGCAAAATCACCGAAGTACAACTACAGACAAACCTCGCACTCAACCCACCGACCAACCAACCCAGACAGGGTGCACGCACCCTCAGAAGATGGATGTACGACTGCGCCAATACCTTAGCCCCGCTGAAAAAACCAACCCTCAAAGACACCAACAAGAGTGCCAATTGGTTCACCCCGGTACTCCGAGCATCAAAACACACCTGTTGGAAGTTGGAGAATATATGGCTCAGCGAGAAGTCGGCGCACAGCCACACAGCCCACAAACACGCCATCCGCAACCACTGTAGGAAGGTAGCCCCTGACTATGGTTGCCCCCAACTTTTTTTGCCTGTGTTTTAGCTGGTTTTTTACATAGTTGGCCTGGGTCCCTGCCAATCAGGACCCCAGGCCTACTGCTCTCTCTGTAAAATGGATTCCATGTACCTTAGGTGCATTTACCAATTGGTACTGGGCCACCTTATCAGACCCTGTAACTCAGGGCATAGGTGTACCCAGGGCCTACCAGGGGCTGCATCATGTATTATGCCACCCCTGGTTGGCCATCTAAATCTGACACAACTGGCTGCACGACAGCTGGGGCAAGGTGGTGTAATCACCCTTTGCTTTAGATATAGTATACCTATATCTAACCCTAAAATGGACACATAGATTCCTATCAGTCACTCCTATGGCAGGCCTTAACAATCCTGAAGGCAGAGTGCTTGGAATCATGTGAGATGGTGCTCTGGCATGAGCTGAGCCCGTTTGCAGCTTGCGGAACTAAGTCCTAATAGCTGTTCCATGATAACGCATACCATATACTCTTAAGTGCATTATAATCCTTGCGGTTATTTGCCAACTCTGGTATCTCTTTATCAAAACATGTCGAGTAAGGTGTCATACGAATTGGAATACTAACCCCTCGCCAATTTTGGCGACGGGGTTAGCATTCCACCCTTCTAGAGGGACACGACATGTATGTAACTGTGAACCCCGGTTAAAGTTAACTCGAGCCTCAGCATCACAAAATGGATGCTGCCACCACAGACACAAGTCTGACCTCCTGCTGCTGGGAGTCCTTCCAGCGAGGAGAGCTTGGACAAAGGGTTTCCTGTCAGGGGCGGTGCTAGCACCATCCCAGACAGGGTTTTGTGTATCCTGGGTAGGCAGGGCTGAATAGGAAGGTGACTGCAAGTGGCACCCCGGTGCTCACTACGCATAGGCCGGCTAGAACCAGTTCCAGGGCCACACCAGCCCCTAAGCTGGGGAAAGTCCGGCATTGGAGGGGGGTGTAACCACCCCCCTTCCTGGTCCCACCCATGGGCAGGACCTAGTCCCGTACCAGCCCCTTTCTTTTGTATAAAGGTGGGAGCGGGGACCCTTCCCAAATGAGATCATCTTTGAATCCTGAAATTACTTTCTACGAAAGGAACTCAAGACTTCTTCTCAAGATTTCTCCCTTGTGACTAAGGAGTAGTCACCCTGCATCTGCGGGCACCAACTAAGTAACCTGTGGTTTGCTGCACGTCCTTCCTCTGGAATCCGACCGACCAGCACGACGAGACCCGGCTTCCCTGGCACCTCTGACCTCAACCTGCATCTTCAGCCCAGCTGAGATTCGTGGGTGTGACGAGACCTCGAGGGACCGGCCATCTTCAGAACTGCACTAAGCATATCCAGCACGACAGCCGAGGGATCCTCGAGTGAGTACTTTGGGGTTCGAGAAGCCCTAACCCTGAGCAGCTCCAGCACCGAAGTCCAGCCCCCCAGCGTCCACGAGATCTGCGTGGGGGCCTTCTGCTTTGCTGCTCACTGCGTTGTCCGGCTACTTGCCTGCTGGCTTGTGGCCCTCCTGACGACGCACCACGATGACAACACCGCTGGTCTGGTTGCTCCAGACTGGCCCTTGCTCCCCTCCAACAGAGGAGCACCCTGGACCCTCCTGGTCCACTCCAGACGCCATTTTAAGTCCACCGCGTGGGCTTGCATTTGCCAAGACTTGTTGCCCCAATCCTGGGTCCAGCGATGTCGACAGCAGATACCTTCGTGGGACAGCTCGCACCTCCAACCTGGTCGCCGACAACGCCTCCTGGTCCGAGAGACTGCAGAGGCCAGCGTCGCCCACTCACCTGGTCGAGGTGATTTCGTCCGGTGCCATCCTGGTGCCCATCTAATCACTGGCTAGTGATTGAGAACTTGGTCCCCTCTGCTTACAGGTATCCTCCATCACCGATCCAGGCTTGGATCCCATCGAACTTCATCACTGGTCGCCTCCCAGCAACTTCTTTTTTCAGGCTCCATAGACTGCAACGAGGATTCCCGACGTCTTTTCAGACCTATGCAGCCGCAGCCCCTGGGCTAGGTAATCTCAGCATTTCGGTGCTCCAGCATACCTTAACTATGCAAGGTCCAGATCCTTTTTCGTTTCAGCTCTATCTTGTCGGATTCGTCCGATAACACTAACTTTACGAAATCTAGCATCCATAGACTTTGTCCCGCATCCCGCGTGAGAGTGCACACTCTGCACCCGATCTCCCTAGGCCTCCTGCTAGTAATCTGAAGATTCAGTAGTCCAGTCCTAGCGATCCCAAAGCCTATTAGCGTAGTACTTACCTGCTAGTAATTTCGCATTCCACTTTTAGAGTATGTGGTTTTTCGTGCCCCTCGGGCATTTGTGTAAATTGTGCGACTTTCAGTATTTTCCTAAGAGCTTTGTATTGTGCTTAGCGCCCTGTCCTCATAAAGAGTCCAGGGCTGTCGTGTTCTAAATAAATATACTTTTATTTTCATAACAACTTGTGTGGTGTCCTTTCACTGGTGTTCAAGGGATATATGTGATGGTAGAACAGCTGGCTTAACACGCCCTCTAGAGTCTAGCCTAAAGACTGCTCTTGTCCATGCTACTAGGATAGCTGGTCTTCAGTTGACTTACAACCAATCATCAATAAGGGTTATTTGGACTGATACATAGTGATCACTAAAATAGTGAGCACTGCATATCAGGCCAACTTCTCACAACCACCACCACCTCATCAGAATCGCCAAGAGAACCTCCATCAAAGACCCCCTCAACAACAACGCATACAACAGCAAGGAGCTCTTCAACGTCGTGAAGGAACTCTCCAACCCCAGCTCCAACGACATCCAACCGTCGCAAGCCTTTTTCTTCTACTGCAAGATCACCGACATCCATGATAGCTTCAACCCCCGGATGTCCCTAACAGGCCCCAACACGCCGGAACAACCTCACCCCACCGACAACGACCCCCTGAAAACCTGAACCAACGTGAGCATCGAAGACACAATCAAGACCATGGGCACAATCCACTCCGGCTCACCGTCCGACCCTTTCCCACACCACATCTTTTACAAAGCCAGCAGCTTCATCACACCCATCTATGCAACATCATCAACCTCTCCTTCGAGACCTTCCCTGAAAGCTGGAAACACGCAGAGATCAACTCTCTACTGAAGAAACCCAAGGCGGACCTGAGCGAACTGAAAAACTTCCGGCCCATCTCCCTGCTTCCGTCCCCAGCTAAGGTCATCGAGAAGATAGTGAACATCCAAAGGACCCTGAACCCCTCCCAGTCAGGTTTCCGCAACAACCACAGCACTGAGACTGCCCTCACCGCCGCCACAGACGACATCAGGATACTACTGGACAACGGCGAGACATCCAAAGGACCCTGAACCCCTCCCAGTCAGGTTTCCGCAACAACCACAGCACTGAGACTGCCCTCACCGCCGCCACAGACGACATCAGGATACTACTGGACAACGGCGAGACGGCGGACCTCATCCTCCTGGACCTTTCCGCCGCCTTCGATACCGTCTGCCATCGCACACGACTCCACGATGCAGGGATCTGAGACAAGGCCCTGGACTGGACCTCCTCCTTCCTCCCCGGCAGAACCCAGAGGGTCCGCCTCCCTCCGTTCCAATCCGAAGCCTCCGAGATCATCTGCGGCGTCCCACAGGGATCCTTCCTTAGTCAGACGCTGTTCAACGTCTACATGGCGCCTCTCGCACGCATCGCCTAACCTCAACATAATCTCCTACGCAGACGACACGCAACGGATCCTCTCCCTCACCAAGGACCCCCTCACTGCCAAATCCAACCTACACCAGGGAATGAAGGCCGTCGCCGACTGGATGGAGGATAGCCACCTTCAACTTGGGACGAGTCCTGGTGGCCCACATCACTGGGGACCCCGCCCCCCCACCCCGCACCCACTAACCGAGCACGCAACCTGGGAGTCCTACTCAACCCGAAACTCACCATGACCAAACAAGTCAACGCTGTCTCCTCCTCCTGCTTCAACACCCTCCGGATTCTCCGCAAAATCTACAGATGGATCCAGACAGACACAAGGAAAACAGTCACCCAGGCCCTAGTCAGCAGCAGACTCTACTACGGAAACGTCCTCTAAGCCAGAGCCCCGACCAAATGCATCAACAGACTGCAAAGAATCCACTTTGCCTCTGCACACCTGATCCTCGACGTCCCGTGCCGCGACCACATCACCCCCCACCTGAGGAACCTGCACTGGCTCCCTGTCGACAGAAGAATCTCCTTCAAGCTCCTGATCCACGCACACAAGACACTCCACAAGACCGGCCCCGCCTATCTCAACAGCCAGCTCTCCTACGAACTCAACAGGAATCTCCGCTCCGCAGACCTCTCCCTGGCTACCATCCCACGATCCGCAGAACCACAGCCAAAGGCAAATCCTTCTCCCACCGCGCCGCCAAGACCTGTAACACCCTTACCCTCATCCTACAACAAACCGAAGACCTTCTAACCTTCAGGAGACAACTCAAGACCCGGTTGTTCGACCAGTAACAACAGAACCCCCTCCCTCCCCACCCCTCAGCGCCTTGAAACCCTTGCGGGTATGTAGTGCGCTTTACAAATTATATGATTGATTTATTGACATAAGCAAAGCTATATAATAGCATACAAGTACCCCACATGGAATATGCATACCCCAAACACTGGGGAACACCTCTTAGGGTAATAAGCCCAGCCAAACGAGCACAGTAACGAACTAAATCCGTAAACATGAGTTTTGAGCCGTATGACATTACCGAGCTGAACCACCAGCTCAATATTACAGTCTGAAGACCAGACACAGCAACGTGTGGGACAAGGCCACAGCAGGCCAACACGCAGCTCAAAGCAAAACGCATCCAAGGGATGCCAATAAAAGGGTAATCACCCTTGACCATAAAAAAAGTAAGACGTAAGGCTTACTGCCCATATGAAACACAGAGCGCATCTAAAGGATGCAAAATAAAAAAGTACCACAACAGAAGATAGGTCTAAGAAGACCTAGGTGGGAGGACGAAAACTCGCAAAAATCCGGTGAACCGCCGACTGGGCTTGAGCATCAAACAGCAAAACCCCATCAAAGGGTACGTCAACGAGTCGGCAAGGTCGGGCCATCCCGGAGGAGGTGAAGGAGATCAATGAGAGCACCTTCAGAGGAGGCAGAAAGCAAAGACTCTGCAGAGTCCCACAGGGCAGAGGTAGCCCGAGCCAAAACACACACTGTATTTAAGGACCGTAGGGCTGCACTAGTGGATGCAAAGATGTTCCTAACCCATGACTCAAGCCATCTGGACTCCCTAGAGGGAGGAAGCGTTAGAGGGGGCAGAGAAAGAAAGGCAGTCTGCAAAATAAACCCCTGCGCATTAGGATGCATAAAAAGACAAACAGGATCATATGTAGCAGGACGGTGGTGGTGCAAAACTGAACGAGCCACCAGGTCACCTGAAGCAGGCCAGACCCAAGTACCCAAACGGGCATCATAGAGGGAAGCCTCAAAGGGCAGAAGGCGCTCCACATTCCCGGACCTCAAGCAAGGGGTCCACAGACAAAGGGGCAGAAGGGAGTTGCATGTTTAAAATGCGGGTGGCCAATAAGACCACTCTCAAAAAGCTGCACCAGCCTCGGTAGCCCTCCGCGGAGGGGATAACAGATCATCAGTGGGGGAGGGTTGTAAGCTGACCCTCCTAAGACACTGAGGGTGTGACCAATGCCACCAGTAAGGGAGTCCCATTGAAGAACGAGGACCTGGGGGGTGGAGCTTGCTCGCGACCAGGATGGCCGCTTGAGCCTCGAGCTCCGTGTAGCTGACAAACCATCCTGAATTCACTCAGCAGCCTCCTGACACAGATTAACTTCCCGGCCGATATTCAAGCACTGGAACGCACCTGCGAAAAAAGGAGCGACCCCCGACCTCTCTAGGTCCTCCTGATCCAGAGTTATCGGCGCTGATGCCCAGCGACCCACAGGGCCTGAGATCCCTGGCCCGGAGCGTGGCGCGTACGCACACAAGCCCAGGCCGGCGTCTGTAATATTGCGAGCCCGAGGACAACAACAGCAGGTATCCCACCCGGAAGACGCAGGCTGCGCTGGGGGGACACGCCAAGACAATGCACTGACAACGAGCTGAAGTGCTGGCGATGGGAGGCCCGCGCTGGGATTAAGCACAGAAACTCCCGACCTGAGGGCGGCTGAGGAGGCGGAGGCGAACGCGGCTAAGAGGCAGGAGCGGATCGCAATGTAAGGCCCAGAGAGATCCCGGTAAGAGAGGGTCAGGAGACATTACCGGATTACCCTGCCACAGGAAGCGATGAGTACCTTGCCGCCCCCGGGGATTTGGAATATTGTGTGGTGGTGCTGGATTAGGGACACCCACAGGCAGTGGGAAGCACACTTGGGTCGGCAGTGGCTGATACCTGGCATTGCAATACACCTGTACGATGCACTTAGTATGGCACTGGTCTGCACCCTAGGAGCCCCACTTATGCTCAGCAGTAGCCAACGACCACAGCGCCACTAGGCTCGGCCTGGTTCAACGAGGCATGAAGCCGGAGTCGAGAGAAGGAGAACAAGTGGTGTGAGGCCCTTGAGGTGACTTGCGAACAGGGCTTGGAGATTAGGGTGGCGCCCAGAGGCAATACTGCACCTTGGTTCAGGTACTTGCAATAACACAGCTTGGCGGAGGCGGAGCAAGAGGTGGACGAGGTGACGGGCTGAAGAACCTACTGCACCAGTCAGCACTAAAGGGAGACCTGACTGAGCACCACTGACGAAAGGACTGGGAGTAGGGTAAGGGAGTTACCACAGCTGGGTCTGTACCAGATGAGTACACAAGGGTGGCAGAAATGCGGGCCCTGGAAGAACGGGCCCATACTGACATAACTAGGGGCAGCACAGACAGAACGCAACCCAAGCTCACTTTTGAGCAGAAACGCTATATATCTCATGAGGCCACGACAGTGGTAGCCCCTAGGACCCAAACCGCTACAGAAGGCGACCCAGATATCCGGAGTATGCTCCTACCAATGGAAAAAAGTTTGCAGAATGGCATAACCTCCCTGGGCACCAAAATGGACGCCCTTTCATACCCAATGGACAGAATGGTGGAACGCCTGGACAAGCACGCAGAACGGTTACAAATGTCTGTACGGAGGCTCACAGAGGTGGAAGAGGCTCAACCTATGCTGGATACTGATCACAAACAGCTCGGGAGAGTAATAAAAGTCCTACAGGGCAAGACAGAGGATTTAGAAGCCCGCTTGAGACGCTGCAATCTAAGAATTAATGGACTTCCGGAGACGACTCAAAGTGGTAACATGGAGCACTTCGTTGAGAAGCTCTTGGTAAACCTACTAGGGGAAGGAACCTTCTCCAACATGTTTGTGGTGGAAAGAGAGAATCGTTCACTGCGACCTCGCCCGCTGACGGGCGCCCCACCACGCCCAATCATCGCCAAGCTGCTCAACTACAGGGACAGGGACGCTGCCCTGCGAAAGGCTCGGGAAAACTAAACAATGGCATTCGAAGGATCGCTGATTTCACTTTTCCCTGATTTCACGGCTTGTGTGCAGGAGGCATGTAGACAGTTTGTGCCCATGAAAAAGCAGCTGCGCGACCTGGGCCTGGACTATGCCATGCTGTACCCTGCTAAACTGCGAGTGAACAAACAGGGACGACGCTCCCACATCTTTACAGACCCGAAGGTCCTGCAAGAAAGCACTGAAAGGTTGGCCTAAAGAACAGCGACAGAGCCCAGAACGACAACTACTAGACGAAGCGGAGAGAGGATCGCTGGACGAGCAGGACTGAGATAGTCTTTCGACTTTTTGCTGATAAGTATCACAGGAGTGGGGTGAGCACGGGCGGATGGGTTGACAAAGGACTGCTGATGACTGGCCTGGTACGTTAGAGGCAGACTAAGTAAGAGGCACTTTTGAGGGTGCGCGGAGTTTATATATAGTACAAGCGAGCTGGACCCTTGTGAGCGGTTACAAATGTATGTCGGAGAGGTAGAGAGTTGTGGAGAAGAGGGTAACTTAGAAATGTGTGAGACACAGTGGGGCTTGCGAGGACAGCATGAGTGGAATTGAGAACGCCTCACAGAATAGGAGGCGCTGGCCAGGGAAACGAGATAGATCGTTTGGCACAGCTCAAGTCTGATTGACGAGGAGTGCTTAATTGTGGTGGCTGCAAAACTACACGTATGCCAGCGGAGGCAGGGACTAGAGATCATCTGCATTTGCCATATTCCTGCTTATAGAGTGACCTCTGCCCACGAGTGACAAACACCTGAATTGTAGACCAAGTTCGAGGGGAGGCTGGGCGGGACACAGGGGATGCTATGCGACTCAGTTCCGGGTGATCTGCTGTGGGAGGGGGAAGAGGGTAGAAGGGTAGAGGTAATGGCGTTTTTGATGTTTGTATTGTTGGTTAGGTTTCTGTATGACAAGTACAATGTACGAACGCTACATATGTCAGGATGCACTAATAAAGCCAATCTGAAGAATGAGGACACCTAGCGGAGACACTGCTCCGAGGACAATAGATTCCCTCCGCGCAATAACATGGAATATTAGAGGGCTTAACGATTACTGCAAACCATGTAAAGTGTTGAAATATTTAGCAAGAAATAATGTGGACGTAGCCTCACTCCAAGAGACTAATCTCCCACTTAATAGCGCAATGCTGCGTAGTAGGGGACTGCTGGGCAATATCAACACATCACGCTTTACTACACACGCTAGAGGGGTACTGACCTGGTTTAACCCCAGATCAGATTACACGATTGAACTGTTGACGGCGGCTACGGAAGGCCGTTTTGTGATCTCGAAATGCCAGGGTAGGAGATTAGACCTGGACATGGTAAATGTTTACGGTCTCAACTATGACTGCCTGGAGTTCTATGCCACTTTAGCAAATACAATAAGTAGACGTTCGAATGCACAAATCCTCGGGGGGGGGGGGGGTGGAGGAGGGGGAGGGGGGGTTTAGACTTAAATTTGGTTAGAAACCCCAAATTGGATAGGGCTATGAGCACTGGCAACCACCTGCGGTGCCACAGGGAGCCCAACAGGGCTATGTGGTGCGGCAGAGGCACCGTGGGTCGTAGAGGGGGACCAAGCTGGGTCAAGCTGCGCCGCGCCCTGACAACTCCATGTGGACCATAGAGGGGGACCTAACTGGGCCACGCCCTAACGACACCACATCTAAGACGTTGCTGGGGGGCAAAGGCTCAATTGGCGCCGGGGGCGAACCCGTCAGCAAGTCCGTCGGAGATCCCACAAGAAGCGGAGGTCCAGAGGACGCCCCAGGAATGGGAGAGGACCCAAAGGAGGCCTGCAGAGCCGCGGCATATGCCTCCATCTGGGCCCGAGTCGCCCCCACACCAGGAAAGGGCGGATAGAAGGGGGGGGGGGGGGTGGGGGCAACTGTTGGGAGCGCACGTCCGGAATGTTCCGGGAACCACTGCCCCTGACAACAGAATGAGAGATCGAAGACCTCGGGCGGACCTGCCGTTGATGAAGAGGCCGGAGGGGCAAGACTATCCGACCGGGACAGCCGTGCCGAGAGAAGCTTCATACGGCACTCCCGCAGAGACTTCGGCTTCAGGTGTTGGTAGGATTCGCAGTCCGTGGAGTCATGGTGCTCGCCCAGACACCACATACAAATAAGATGCAGGTTTGTCGCAGACATCTGCAGCGAACAGGAATTACAAGTTTTAAAGCCCGAAGGCATCGCACACTATTCTTGGCGCGAAGCGTCGAAAGGGAAGCTTGAAAACAGGCCAGAGGAACCGCTCACTCCAGATCCGCGTTGCAAGCGGAAAAGGAGGAAACTGACAGCGCACAGGGAGGGACTTCTATGACCTCGCTGACGTCACGTATGTGGACGAGGTCAGGGCGGGGTCGTGTGGCGCCATCCCCGGAGCGCAGAGGTGCTGCTGCAAAAGAATTCCAGATCCAGTCTCACGTCTGGGGATATTCTAAGGTAAGGAGTCTGCGGCTAGATGGCTATCAGATATGTAGGACGATACAATACTCACAAATTAAATACCATTCTTAAATTAACTCAGGGGGCTGATGCTTTGTATAGTGTATTTTATCATAGAAGTATGATTAGCTAATACCTGCCATCTATTTGAACAAGTATACTACAAACTGTATTGTAAACTGTACAATACGTAAGCTAGCCCTGACTATACACTATAAATTAAGCATTGTATGCTATGCATTCCCATACATTTTTGGATGCTCTGTGTATAACCTGACCATGTCTCTACATGATCAACTATGCAATATTTGTATTGTATCGCCTCAGGTTAGACCCTGCACCTTATGTGACTATGACCCAAAATTACTCTGTAATCTTTTACCCCCCATTACGTTTATATCTATTTATTATGATTTTCTTTCCTGTACTTTCCTGTATTTTCTCCTTCTAAAATTCAAACTATTTTGAAATAAACAAAACAAGTAACGTCTAATAGTAACCCAACTGCCGTGGACTTTAGCACCTCTGTAAGTCCATAGTAAATGGTACCCTCGGTACCTAAGGCATAGTTACTAAAGAGGATCCTTAAGAGCTGCAGCACGTCTTATGAAACCCTAAGGGACCCACATACAAACTGCATGCAGCCTGCCATTGCAGACTGCGGGTCATGCTGCAAACCATGTGTGAAAACACAACATCAAACACTTAATGGGTCTCATGCCAAAGTCACAGCATACAATATATGTAAGTCACCCTTACATCAGGTCTTGTAGCCCTAAGGCAGGGTGCATTATATTACATGTGAGGCCATATCTGTATGAGCAGATATGCCCTTGGCATATCTGCTCATACAGATATGCCAATAACTCGATAACTAGATAGTATAAGTGAGCAGGGGAGCCATCTTAAGTATATGTACTGGGCCCTGGTCAATACGAGTTCCCCATCTGCATGCTGGCTTCACTGAAACCTATGTTGCTTGGTACCTATCACCTGGTTGTAATAAATACTTACTGATTCCAGTAACAGATTTACTAGAACATGCACCCAGAGGGCACCCTAAAGGTGCTCCCTGAAAACCTACCACCCTCAGTGTGTCTGACTGACTAGTATCGTCCAGCCTGCCACCACAGACACAATTTAGACTCCCCTGGAGGAGTGAGCCTGCGTTCTCCGAGGTCAGAAACAATGCCTACTCTGGCAGGTGTTTGCACCTCCTCCTGAAGGATGGCTACTGAATCTGCATAACAAGGCCAGAGGCTTTAAAGCCTCTGCCACCTTTGGTATGTGACCCTGGCTTCCCCTAGACCTGGGGGATGCCACATCCCCCCGCCCCCCTTGAGGACCATCTGGCACCAGGACAGGTAGTAAATTAGACAAGCAAGAAGGTGTGTTGGACCACAAGGATAGTCATACCTCCAGGGTGGGCTGCCTGATCTACTCCATGAAGGGAGGATTACACCATCTTGATTTTGGTGGAATTAGGAACTCTGGGACAGGGTTATGCCCACTACCCACAGGAAGTGGTCATATTGGGGGTGTAGTGATCCAGAGGTAAAGTGTAGCTCATGGGAACCTACCCTTCACTCCCCTTAACGCCCCAAAATTCCGTTTTTAGGTAGCCCATGGCACCAGGAACTCCAGATTCAACTGGCAAAAGATGAAAAAGACCAAGAAGAGCCAAAGAAGTGAGAACTGTGGACGACCGGCGGACTTTGGCTCCAAACACTGCCTGCTTGCCTGCTCCTGTACCGAAAATTGCAACAACCCGACTTGTCCTGCAGCTGTCCATCCGCCAAAAGCCTTGAAGGTCCACCATGGCTTTGCCTAGTTGTCAGCATCTCCCTTGGAATGGAAGGCCACTTCCCTGCAACCTACAGTCATTGACCTCAACGTCCGGTTTACCGTTCTGGCAATGGCTTGGTCCACTGAATCAGCAGCCACCCAGAAGGTCACTATGTCCAGGGGGATCAGATCATTCGTCCCACCAAATGTGAAGATGCCAGGACCAAGCGGAGTCATCCTGCACCAATACCCAGGGTACCGGTCCCCTTGCAGCAACCAAAGCTTGTTTGAGTCCAATCTGGACTCCAAAGCCGCAAAGACTGAGCAGCTGAAGGAAGCGTTACTTACCTTCGGTAACGATATATCTGGTAGAGACACAGTCTAGCCGCAGATTCCTTAACTTAGAATCTCTCCCCTGTCGTCAGACTGGATCCGGAAAATCTTTTTCCCCAGCAATACCTCTGCACGCGTGAGGCGACCTCTTCCGGCTCCGTCCTGGCATCACCCACGGAAGTGACTTCAAAGGAGCACACATGTGCCCCTCCCGGCGGGCTGACGTCTGTTTTCTACAGGAAACTTTTCCGCACCACAACGCGGAGCCATGCAAAAACTGCGATAGCATAGGAACAGTGTGTGTTAGAGCAAAATTGTTGAAACAACGATAAGTAACATAAAAAAGAGAAACAATAGGAAGTTGAAAAATCACCTAGTACCCGGAGGGACTAAAGGGAGCTCACAGAGCACTTGCGGCAAGCAGGGGCCCAACAAATTGCCAAGCTGTGTCCCACCTCGAGGAGGTAACGCCGCAGCACAAAAGATACGACAAGCCAGACGCAGCTTGTCACCACCGGAGGGATATTAAAAGAACCACCATATTGAAGCAATATGATGCAAAACAAGTGACTAGAAGTGAACGACCACCAGAAATTTCACTATACACACCCTCCAGAGATTGTAGGAATGTAACTCCAAAGAGAACCTAACACAACCGCCTGCCATAGAAAGATGGAGGGACAGGTGTGGACGGTGGGTGGAAATTAAAAACAAAATAACTCCACGCCAGAGGAACACAGGTGGAGCAACACGAGAAGGAAGTGAAAAGTATAGCCCTCAACCACCTAAAAACGTGAACAGAGTGGAGCGCCAAAGGACTCGAAAACAGAACACCCCCTGCGCCAAATAGAAGGTGAAAGAACACGTAACCAACCAAACACTAGGACGGAGGGGAGGCTGAAGGGCACCACGCAGAAGAACACACCCTACCCCAGTGTGAGGTGCGAGAGCACACCTCCGAAAGACCAAGGCCACCAGAAAAGGTGGGGCAAGAACCCAGACAGTGCTTGAGCCACAAGAAAGAACGCAGAGCACAACCTGTGAGCATCAATACAGCGAGTATTCACAGAATACAGGAGAGACTGATCCGGAACGGAACAGAGGGACCTGCCTCCCAGGGACGCATGTCCACCTGCAGACCTGCAAGACAGACACAATAAGACTGCAAGAACCTGCCAGGAAAAAACATAAGTGACAAATACCCAACCTCATAGCAGGGAAGGACACACTAACCCCTCAGCAGTGCTGAACGGTGCGACCAAAGTGGGCACTCCAAGGTATCAAACAGCTCGCTACATTAAAACTTGTTACATTAAGCCCGACCTGCAGCTCAAGTTGAAATTAATGTAACTTGTTGCAGTCTGCAGCTTTAGCAAAGCTGCCACACAGTTGCCTTTACAATTCCGGTCTCTTCCCGGGCACACATGCAGTCTGCTCCACAAGACAGCTTTTCGCTCTCTTGGAGAGACACGCCAATGACTCTCAGGAAGGAGAACAATGAGGGATTGCAGGCCAGGGAGATGTCACCTCCCTCCTGCAGTAAGCCACTTGCATGTTGGCCCCAAAAGGCAGGCTTCAAAGTGGAAGCTGCGTTAGGGGGGCCCCACTGTTACGGCTGACAGACTGGCAGGGGGAGCGACGAGGGGAAATTAGCTGATAAACCGGTTGGTCCAGGGGCTTGTAGCCCCTAGATAGCCACAGTCCAGGGGCGGGCCAGTGAGAGCTGGACAAAGAGAGAGGGGTGTCGCCATCTTGGGAGAGGGCAGTATAGTGCATCCTGGGATAGCCAGATGCAACACTCCACTGGAAGTTGTGACCAGGTGGGAGGGAACCTGGTAGCCCATTGGATACCAACCGCATCCTTCCCTGAGGGCACTTTCCAAGCATAAAGGGGGCTCCCCTGGCAGCCAGACCTCAGATTTTGACAGCCTCGGAAGAAGGACCGAAGAAGGACTGCCCTGCTGCACAATTAGAACAGGAAAGGGAGGCTGCACCAAGGAAGACTGCACCTGGCGGATAGTGAAGAGAGGGACGGTGCCGGTCATGTCCCGCTCAGGTATAAGTATCTCCAGAACAAGAGAACTCCAAGGACCAGCTCTACTGCCTCCTATTCACAGCATAGAGACACATCTGAAGAAGCTTACTGGGGCAAGTCGGTAGCCCACAGTCTCCACGTCGCTACCACTGCCGCCTTACAGCACAGAGGACCAAAACCAGACGCACAGAGTTGCATCCGATTTCTCTGGGCCTGGGAGTGCTATCGGAGAGTCACTGGAACCCTCAGAAGGTGGGGTATTGACCCAGGAAGGATTGGCCTGTTAACATGACACCAGGCAACTGGTAGTCCAGTATCAGCTGTACTTTGGCAAGACTGGAGAAGACCATGTGTGTCATTGGCCCTGCAACCAGGATCCCAAGACCAGCATCTTCGTGGGCAGAGGAATCCCTGCAGGAAGACCACATCACATCCACAGCATTATTAGGGCATCTTCAGTATACTTCAGCCCTAGCAACAGGACCAAACCACAGAAATCCTTTGCAATGCAAATAAAGTGCCTGGAACTGCTGGAGGACTGCTTCTACTGTGAAGGTAACTGTTGTTGAGGATTTTGCAGGTCCCCCTGACAAGCTCCCTGCTAGAGTTGGTTGCCCGAGAACCTCTAACCGATCGCATTGACACTTACTCAAGTTCTCTGAAAACGTTTTTTAAGTGTCAAATTAGTTGATTTTGCCAAGGCTTAGTCATGGTTGAGTGAAAATGCTTCGATTTCTTATTGCTTGTAAAATCATTATCTCAAGAACCCTCCAGCTGATGTTTTTCGCTAGTGTCTAAAATCTTAATAAAAAATGCAGTCTATTTTTATAAATTAGTGTCTGACTTCTAGTGTAGTTGATTTTTTCTTTATTTGTTTAGGAGCTGTTTAAATGCTTAATATTTGTTCTTCTGTGTAATCCTTGCTTATCAGTGTTCTAGCTGCCCAAGGTTGCTAGAACACTGAAAGGTCCTAAAATGGGTTGGTGAGTGTATTACAAGGCGAGGTTGCACAACCACACCATATAATACACCCCATTTCCTCACCAATAAAAAAAAAATGTCAAAAGACAGATAAAGTTTACAAATATCTGAATAAGTAGGTGGGCTCCGGGGCAACGGTAAACTGTTATTTCATTGTGATAGTGTTCTTCAAAGTGGTGAGTTTTCAGCTCCTTGTGAAATTGGAGCAGGGTTGGGGCAGATCTGATGGACACAGATGTTCCAAATTGCTGGGGCATAGCTAGAGAAAGCCTACCTTTTCACACTTTGGATCCAGTCAGAGGGTGTTATTCATGTGAAAAAGTTTCGCACAAAAAACGCATCTGCAAGAATCAGAACTAGTGAGATATAATTTTGCAAAAGAAAGAATAATTTAAGAATAAAAACGGCACCAAATAATACACTTCATCATTTGTGAACTGACTACCTTTTCCTTTTGCCCACATTGCTACACTTGCACGACATATAGGGGTATTGTGAGATACTTTCTTTGGGAAGCATACAGCCCTTGGAATGTCGCCTAGATCCTTGAAAATATTCTTGACAAGAGAATTTATTATGTAACTTGAATGAGTGGTAGTTGTTTGTCATAATGTTATGGTCAACAGTTATTTTTATGATGGTAAAATCCATTATCAAAAGCTGTATGCAAACTACAAAAACACTTCACACGCAGGTTATAAAATCTTCGCAACGGCAATATACTGGTAATATAAGCCAATATTTAAACACTTCACGAAATACTGTCAAAAGTACAGTTGTTTAATTAAAGCTATAATGTTTAAAAACTTACCATAAATGAATCTAAATATGATCATAATTTTATCTAACATTTTTTCAAGTTCTTCATCAGTAGCTTCTTTGTTGCCTGCACGCAGCTTTGAATCCACATGCTTGGCTAAAAAAGAAAATATAAAACCACAATTCAAATAAAATATTACACACAATTCCACAGGCTTCCTAAAATTAATATGATCTCATTTAATTTGTACGAGGTAACGCTAAGAAAAACATTTTGATATTAGCTTCCAACTAAGTACAGAAGAACAACAGTTACTTACCTGTAATCTTTGGTTCCCCAGTATTGGTGTCTTTCATAGATTCACATGCCTGAATCAATCCCAGTCGTCGGAGTGGGAGTCCAGCGGTACATAAAAAAGCATTAATATGCAAATAATAACCAAAAAACCGTAGTAATAAACAACCAGGAAGTAAAGTAGCCCTAAGCTACAAGAGTAAAACCTTCCACACTCATGACTATCATAGGCATTTTGTGTAGTCCAAATTGCAGCCAATCAGGCGAAAGCACCCTCCCAGAAGGTTCTCCACAGAGGCTCAGGCTCTCAGATTTTCTAGCACAGGAGTGAAGCCAACATCATGGCCTAAGGAGCCTCTGAGGGGAGGTGGGCGGGTGCATGTGAATCTATGAAAGACACCAATACTGGAGAACCACAGATTACAGGTAAGTAACTATTGCTCTTTTCCAGTATTGGGGTGTCTTTCATAGATTCACATGTCTGAATCAGAGTAGATAGCAGTACAAACCATAATGCTCTTTAGACGCTCGTATCACAGTATATATGTACATACTCATATCAATGCATCATGAATAAAATCTTAAACGTATATAAATACAATAGTGTTTACATATGCATACTGGGTAGGATATAAAAAACAATCTATGAATAAGCGTCTAAAAAGAGCATAGTGGAGGAGGGAGAACAGAGGATAGATAACATTATAAAAGATTGCGGAGAACTGCTTGTCCCATTGACATATCTGCATCACTTGCAGTGTCTAAACAGTAATGTTTGGTAAAAGTGTGTCTGCTGGACCAGGTTGCCGCTCTGCAGATCTGATGGAGAGGCACACCAGCAAAGAGAGCGTTGGATGAGGAGATCAATCTCATATAATGTGCTCTCGGCGTGGTGCGTAGAGGCCTTCCCACTTGTTGATGACAAAGACTAATCGTCGAGGACATCCAACGAGCTATGGTCTGTTTGGATACAGAGTAACCTTGACGTAGTCTTCCATACGCTACGAAAAGTTGAACTGATTTTATAATTGTAGCAGTTTGTTGCAGATAGAACTTAAGACATCTCCTGATGTCAAGGGAATGCAAAGCTGTTTCTGCCGCTGTTTGAGGAAGCTAGCACCTTTGTGTACACACGGGGTGCTGACCGTAGTCCAAAGGGAAGGACTCTGAACTGAAAATCCCTGCCAGACACTTTCTGTGCCTCCAAGCTCCTCAACAAGCACACAAAGCACTCCACAACAGGAGTGCTCGCAGCCGTCCCTCGCATCAAAGGAGCAACATACAGCGGCAGATCCTTCTCCTTCCTCGCCGACAAGACCTGGAACACCCTCCCCACCCATCTGCGGCAGACACAGGACCTGCTCACCTTCAGGAAGCTCCTCAAGACCTGGCTCTTCGAATAGTAGCAGCACCCGCTTCCCTCAGCGCCTTGAGACCCTTACGGGTAAGTAGTGCGCTTTACAAATTCCCTGATTGATTGCCTGGGGAGGATCGGCACATGAAAATAAGCATCTTGAAGGTAGAGGGTGGCCATGTGATCCCCTACCGAAAAAGCTGGAGAATTTATTGAAGCGTTAACATCCTGAAGGACAATTTTTTCAGGTATTTGTTGAGGGTGTGCAGGTCTAGGATGAGGCGCCATTCCCCTGTCTTCTTGCGTATGAGGAAGAATCTTGAGTAGAGTCCTGTTCCTCTTTGCAATCGATCGCTCCTTTCCGAATCATTACATTTATTTGGGAAAACAGCTCCTTGAGATGAGCAGGAGGTGAACCCTTGGGAGGAGAATTTGGAGGTTTTTTTTTTTAATTCCAAAGTATGGCCTCTAGCCACTATATTTAGGACCCACTTGTCTGTAGTAATCTTGGACCAGTTAGAGTAGAAATGGGATATGTTTCCTCCAACCTTTGACTGGGGGATGGGCAGAGATGGTGGCAGGTGGCATATCTCATTGTTTGTTGGAGGAATCCCGCCCACGATAGGAGGACCTCCTCTTTGATTGCGAGTAGTTGTTACCTCGCTGTCCGTACGTCTGTTTGTATGGTTGATACCTGTGGTTACTTTGAGAGCTTGGTACAATCTTTGCTGATTGTAACCCCTTCTATTGGAGAAGGACCAACGTCCTTTGGCACCACGAAAGGACGACTTACGAAACTGAAGGCTACCTAGTGATCTTGCCGTTTCGGTGTCCTTTTTTATTGCCTTGAGGGCCTCGTCGACATGCTGGCCAAAGAGAAACTCCCCATCATACGCCATGTCGATGATTTTAGCTTGGACATCTTGGCGAAAGGATGTGGACTTCAGCCAACCCTGCCCCTGTAGCAATGCTGCGCCCGCTAACTGCCTGAAACCTGTAGATGCCACATCTACTGCTGCGCCGATCATTTCCGCAGAAGTTCACTCAGCTTCGTGCAAGGTTTTCCTAGCTTCGGGTCTTCCAGGCTCTGGCAGCATTTCAATTTATGGTGAGATGTCCAACCACATTTGCCGGTCGTATCTCCCTAATATTGCTAGGGAGTTTGCAGCACGAACCGTGGTTGCCGCCACAGTGGAGACCTTCTTGCCAATGGAATCCAGACGTCTGCCATCCCAGTCTGATGGAGCTGTTATCGGTGAAGAGGGGTTCCTGGCCCGTCTCTGAGCCGCTTGGGTGACGACTGAATCAGTCTTAGAGTGTCCTGTAAGGCATGCAGGTGAGGTATTTGGTGCCTTATACTTTTTGTCCAAGCGAGGCAAGACTGCAGGGTGAGAATTGGGCGTTGCCATGATCTTCAGCCCCTCTTTCCCGATGAAGTCTATGATGGGAATGGCTCTCACTTGCTTCTGCGGCTGTTCTTTAAAATCATAAAGGAAACAGTCGTCCTTTTTCGTCTCCATGGGAATTAGAAACCTCTTTGTATCTCTTTCCATTATGAGGTGGAAACCCCCAATATCTACAGGCGGAGAATCCGCAGCAGGTGGAGCAGATGATGATGGAGTTTGTATTTGATATTCGTCCCACTCCGATAGTACAGACTTGTCATCAACTTCTCCTTCTTCCCTGCCCTCATCAGTGTTGATAGAATCCTGGGAATGGTGAGATTGTGCCGGAGAAGGTGGACCTGCAGATCATACTGCGGATACTGGTGCTGAAAAAGGCTGTCTTGGGGATCTGAACGTCGATACAGAGACTTGAGGCATGGGAGTCGAAGGAAGCGACTTAGCCGATTCAGATGGAGGAAACCGGCGATAGTAGTCGTTCAACATATACTGTAAGTTGTTGAGGAGAGCTAACGGCATCTATGCTGTAGGCACGTAGTAGGCGCCTGATGTTCAAGGAACTGCTCCTCTTCCTGATCCTCATCCTGATAATTGATGAGCAGCTCAGATGGACTCCTAGCAGTGCGGAACATGTCATCCACATCTGATTGCTCCTCGTCATCTTCAGAGTCCAGTAACTGGTCAGGTAACTTCAGTGGGGAGAGAGCCACTAATGAAGAGCCCCGTCTTTGCAACAAAGAAGCTTCCGTAGACGGCGGGGCAAAGGAGATCGTAGACGGTGTGGCAGACCAAACTTGTAATTCCTTACAAGACGGTGCTGTCGATCGAGATGGTGTGAGGATAGTGACCGCTGACGAGACAGTCAACTTAGTCGACGGGGCAATGGTCGTCGCTGATGTTTTCGATGACGAGGCAATTTTCGTCGACGATGCTTTCGACGACAAGGCAATCTTCGTCGACGTTGAGGTAGTCTTTGTCGACGGGAAGTTGATCTTAGTTGACGAGGAATCTGTCGACAGGGTGGCCTTCGTCGACGAGGTGCATTGGAGTGTTTCAAGCACAAGAAAAGTGTCTTTGAATTAAATTGATGCTTTGAGAATGAATTGAATTCGGAAATGAAAAGAATAAAGAATTTATGATTGAAAGCAAAAGAATTGAATCAACTAAATCCTTTAAATTACATTGGATATAAGTGGAGTGCCCACAGGGGGATGCAACCAAGTTTGCTTGAATCACTGATTACTGATTGTTATTGAAGACGTTCATCTAGGACAGAAACGTCACCCCAAGGAGCACCCAACGAAACACAAAAAAACACATTAGAAAAGTTTGAATTACATATTCACCTAACCAACGGGTTGTGCACTAGCTTTTGAATTTGAACAATAAGGACACAGCATTTCACATATCATCAGTAATTCACAGTGTGGTAAGACATCAAGAATCCCTCTACCTCAGTACTATAAGACTGTCCACTGGAATGTCACACTATTTAATATCATCATGACTCACTGGCGGCACACATCTCCCCCAGGAAGGTGTTTCAAAGCCCCCATATTTGCGACCACTTCTTCGGGCATGCCCTTCAGACATAAATAGATATCTCTGTCACCATACACCAATCCATGTCCCTGGCCCAGTCAGCTGTAAACGGTGGGTTTGGAACCCTCCACAATTGTGCAATATCCCGCTTGGCTACCATCAAACCCAAAGTGTTCCAGATTCTCTCTTTGGCCGTAAGGTCAGTGGGGTCCCATATGTTCAACAAAATCAGTTTGATGTTGCACTGCATCCGCTGCCCCATTACTTTCTCTATCATGAGAAACACCCCCTCCCAGAACTTCTGAATTTTCACACATTCCTAGTGTGTATGGATTATTATTATTATTATTATTATTATGTTTCTTATATAGCGCCTGAATCGACCCCCGAAGGGGTATCTCCGCGCTTGCCTTGGGAACCCGTCCTGGCTTTTCCCTGTGAGATAGCCCCTACAGGGCATCCCCAAGGTGAAAGTCAGGCATCCCGCCGCGGGGGGGGGGGGCCGTTGAACAAGTTACTTACCTTCGGTAACGATATATCTGTAAGAAACATTAGTTAGTGTTAGATTCCTTACCTTAGAATATCCCCAGGCGTCAGTCTGGATCCGGAAACTTTTGCGTAGCAGTACCCCTGCGCGTCGGTAGGCGTCGTCTGCAGGCGTCCCCTGCGGCTCCGCGTCCGTCGTCGGCGTCGTGCGCCGTGATGACGTCGCTGGAGTATATAGACGCCGCCTCTGCGCGCTGACGTCAGTTCTTTGTACACAGCTTTTCCACGCCAGGAGACGCAGAGCCATGAGAGAACCAACACTGGTGCCATGTAAAACTAGGGCCCTGAAAGGGATGTCCTTAACCCTAGGTATCAGTTCGCAGAACGGGGAGGATGGGTGGGTTCGGTAAGGAATCTAACACTAACTAATGTTTCTTACAGATATATCGTTACCGAAGGTAAGTAACTTGTTCATCTGAAAGAAACACGTTAGTGTTAGATTCCTTACCTTAGAATACATACCCCAGCAATACCAACCCCGGTGGTGGGTCTGCGAACCAATACAATACTACACCAGAAAGTCCTGGAGGACAGAACGGCCAAAGAAGCCATCCCTCCGGAATTGACTGTCCAGGCAGTAGTGCCTCGCAAAGGTGTGCAGCGAGGCCCACGTAGCCGCTTGGCAAATGTCCTGCAAGGGGACTCCCCGCCCAGGGCAGTGGTAGCCGCCGTGGCCAGAGTGGAATGGGCCCTCAGCCCAACAGGAGGCTCCTTCCGAGCCAAAGAGTAGCACGCTTTGATGCAGAGAACGACCCATCGAGAGATGGTTCGTTTACAGACCGCCCGTCCCTTCTTCGCACCCACGTAGCCAACAAACAGTTGGTCATCCACCCGGAACTGGCGTGTGCGATCCATGTAAAATGAAAGCGCACGTTTTGGGTCCAGACGATGGAGCCGCTCTTCATCCTTTGAAGGATGCGGAGGCGGGAAGAAGGAAGGGAGGGTGATGGACTGCCCGATGTGAAAGGCCGAAACAACCTTGGGCAGGAAAGAAGGTCTAGTCCTCAGAACCACCTTGTCAGGATGAATGGACAGGAAAGGAGGTTGGACAGAAAGAGCCTGGAGCTCACTCACTCTCCTGGCAGAGGTGATGGCAACCAGGAAAGCCGTCTTTAAAGTCAGGAGACGGAGAGGACAAGAATGAAGGGGCTCAAAGGGAGCACACATCAGAAAGGTTAGAACCAGGTTCAAATCCCACTGGGGCAACACAAACGGAGCAGGTGGAAACATGTGAGTGATGCCCTTCAAGAATCGAGTTACAATCAGGGATTTGAACAAAGAAGGCTGATCAGGAAGCCTCAAAAAGGCTGAAAGGGCAGAAAGGTAGCCCTTGATAGTGCCCAGAGCAGAGCCCTGCTGGGCAAGAGAAAGAAGAAACAGAAGAACCTCCGAAAGAGGGGCAGAAAGAGGATCCACAGCCTTTGCTGTGCACCATGCCACAAATCTGTTCCACCGACAGGCGTATACCGACTTAGTGGAGGGACGCCTGGCTGCCAGAATAACATCACAGACTTCAGGAGGTAA
This sequence comes from Lissotriton vulgaris, assembly GCF_964263255.1. Taxonomy (NCBI): domain Eukaryota; kingdom Metazoa; phylum Chordata; class Amphibia; order Caudata; family Salamandridae; genus Lissotriton; species Lissotriton vulgaris. The sequence goes on along the minus strand of NC_141691.1, from coordinate 220,283,042 downwards.
GTCAAATGGCCTCAACTGCCGCCGCTCAATCTCCAAGCATGGAGGTGGAGACTGGACAGGTTCGGGTGGAGGACCGTCCCCTGCTGCTGCGACAGAAGGTCCTCCTGAAGGGGCAGGCGGATCGGGGGACCGACTGACATGCTGAGTAGCTCGGGATACCAGTATCTTCGAGCCCAGTCCGGAGCCACAAGGATAACTTGGGCCCGGTCGCGCCTGATCTTCTTCAGCACTCTGGGCAGAAGTGGTATAGGCGGAAAGGCGTATAACAGACCGCAACTCCACTCGCGCCGAAAGGCGTCGCCGTGCGAGTGCCGTCTTGGAAACTCCAACGCGCAGAACTGATGACATTGCGCGTTCTCTTCGGTGGCGAATAGATCTAACCAAGGCTCTCCCCATTGCAGAAAGATGCCTCGCGCCACGTCCGAGTTCAGACGCCATTCGTGATCCATCGAGCACCGACGGCTGAGTTCGTCCGCCCTGGCGTTCAGGGAACCTGCCAGGTGTTGAACCGTCAGAGTCACGCCCTGACGTTCCAGCCATTGCCAGAGGCGCAGAGCCTCCTGGCAAAGGGTCCACGACCCCACTCCGCCCTGTTTGTTGCAGTACCACATGGCGGTGGTGTTGTCGGTGAACACCTGCACTACACTCCCGTTGACAAAGGGGAGGAATGCCTTCAGTGCCAGACGAATCGCCCGCAGCTCCAACAGGTTGATATGGAGCCGGGACTCCGCCGGAGACCAGATGCCTCTGATCTCTGCCTCTCCCAAGTGGCCACCCCAGCCCTAGAGGGACGCGTCTGTCACGACAACGTGCTCCGGTTGGGGAAGGGAGAGGGATCTGCCTCTGACCCAATCGCGGTCCGTAAGCCACCACTGCAGTTGTCTCGCAGTGCCCTCCGAGATCAAGACGTGGTCGGACAAGTTGCCCTGATGCTGGGCCCACTGAAACTTCAGGTCCCACTGCAGAGCCCGCATCCGCCACCGGGCGTGATGCACCAGAAGGATGCAGGAAGCCATCAGTCCCAGCAGCCGCAGCGTCAACCTGACCGAAACCCGGGATAGCGGCTGAAAGATGGGAATTAAAGCCTGAATATACCGAACCCGCCGTTCCGGAGGATAAACCCGAAACTGCGCCGAGTCCAGAACCGCTCCGATGAAAAGGAGCTTCTGAGAGGGACACAGGTGTGATTTTGGCACATTGATGGAGAACCCCAGGTCGTGCAAGAGGTCTGCCGTCATCTGAAGGTGGTGGACGACTGTCTGGGGCGAGCCCGCCTTCAACAACCAGTCGTCTAGGTAGGGGAAGACTGAAACCCCCAACCTGCGCAGATGGGCTGCGACCACCGCCATCACCTTTGTGAACACCCGTGGGGCGCTGGTAAGGCCGAAGGGAAGCACAATAAACTGAAAGTGCTCCAGGCCTACCGTGAACCGCAGGTAACGCCGGTGGGCCGGCAGGACAGGGATGTGAAAATAGGCGTCCTGCAAGTCCAACGCTACCATCCAGTCTTGTGGGTCTAGAGCAGCCAAGACCTGAGCTAACGTCAACATCTTGAACTTCTCCTTCCGGAGGAAGCCGTTGACGTTCCTTAGATCCAAGATAGGACGTAGGCCCCCCTTGTCCTTCTTGGGTACCAGAAAGCAGTGGGAATAACAACCACGCCCTACTTCTGGCCCAGGAACGCACTCGATGGCCCCCTTGGCCAAGAGGGCCGTAACTTCCTCCTGCAGAAGTGTCAAGTGGTCCCCCGAAACACGGTGGTTCTGCGGTGGCATGGCTGGAGGAGAGGTCTCGAAGGGGAGGGAGTAGCCCCTTCGGACGATTTGCAGCACCCACCTGTCCGAAGTGATCGTGCGCCAGTGAGCGTGGTGATGGCGAAACCTGCCACCCACTGGCGTCACATGGGGCCGAAAGCACGGACTAGGAGGATTTTGGGGTAGATGCTGCGGGGGTAGGTGTGGTCTGACCCCGCCGTTGTCCCCGACCGCCACCACGGCGGTTTCCACGGCCGCCACCGCGTTGAAAGGATTGTTGCGGCGCGTGGCTGGCGGCACGTGTGGGGCGCCCCTTCCTTGGCCACGAAAGGGACGAAACGAACCCGGTTGCTGACGCTGGGTCGAGAGACCCAAGGACTTGGCCGTGACCCTGGAGTCCTTGAAGCGTTCCAGCGCGTGGTCCGCCTTGTCACCGAACAGGTGACAGCCATCGAACGGCATGCCCATCAATGTATTCTGGACATCTGCCGAAAAATTGGCGGATCTCAGCCAGGCGTGGCGACGAATCGCCACCGTCGTTGACATAGCTCTGCCCAGCGAGTCGGTCGTATCAAGACCACACCGTATCGAATATTTCGCTGCATCTCGGCCCTCAGCCACAGCCTGACCGAGTTTTGCCCGCACCTACATGGGGCATTCTGGCAGCAGTTCCGCGACCGTATCCCACACAGAGTGGGTGTAGCGGCCCAAGAGGCAAGCGGTGTTGCAAGACCGCAGGCCCAAACTAATGGACGAGAAGACCTTCTTGCCAAACTGGTCATACCTCTTGGATTCCCGGTCGGGCGGGGCCGACGGGAATGCGGACTGGGAGGTCGAGGCCTGGATCACCAGACTCTCAGGAGTGGGGTGGGTAGACAGAAACTTGGGGTCGTCCGGACAAGGACGGTGGCGCCTGGCCACGTTCCGATCAACAGGCGCACCTGAAGCGGGCCTGAACCACGTGCCCAACAGAACGTCTGACAAGGCTTCATTAAACGGCAGCAGTGGCTCCTGTGGGCATGACTGCGGTTTGAAGACCTCGGTGAGGATGTTAGGCCTCACGGCCGCGACGGGGAGCTCAAGGTGTAAGGCCTTGGCAGCCCTCATCAGCACCACAGAATATGCAGCTCCCTCCACCAATGCCACGGAAGGAGGAGAGATCAAACCAGGGTTAGGAGAGTCGTCCAGACCACTGGCATCCCCCAAGTCACCTGTCCAGTCCGGGTCATACTGGCACTCGCGTGACAGAGGGTCCTCGGACCCCTCCCAACCTTCACCGAACTCTTCATCTCCGTATTCGGAGTCAACGATGTAGACCGGCTCCTCGGGGTTTATGGGCCGAATCGGCGCCGGGCCCGGCGTCCAGCGACGCCGGTCCGGCTCCGCGTCCGGCATCGGGGAAGGCAAGGGGACGGCGCCGCCCGGAGCCGGCGTCGGAGCCCCGCTGCCGGCCGGAGCCGGCACCAGAGAACCGGCGCCGCGCGGGGACGGCGTCGGGGGTAACCCCGATGGTAACGGCGCCGGAGAGGCCGGAAGACCAGCCGGCGTCGATCCCGAAGGCCCTTGCGGCGCCGGGGTCGGAGCCGTAGGCGGCGCCGGAGCCGTCGGCGGCGCCGAGGCAGGGACACCCGAACCGCCAGGGCCCCCAGACGGTAGCACTGGGCCCGAAGGCACCGTAGGCCCCGCCGGAGAACCGAGCGCCCTCATGGCCATGAGGAACGCCTCGATCTCCTCAGTCGTCACGCCGTGCCCAGGGACCGGAGGGTATGAGGCAGGCCGCGCCGGCGACTCTCGCGGAGCCGCGGGGTTGGGGTCACCCGAGCCCCCGGCCGCATCGCGCGAGCGTCGGCGGGGGGGGGGGGGAGTCGGGGGTACAATGACGACGCCCCGACTTCTTGTGCTTCTTACCTGATGAGCCCGACGAGTGGTGTCGACTTCCGGAACGCTCGGCGCGGCTCCGCGACCGCTCCCTCGAACGCTCTCTCGACCTCCGGCCGGACCGGGACCGCTCCCGGTCCCGACGTGGGGCCGACACCCGGAGCTCCAGTAGCTTGCGGGACCGCTCCCGCCTAGCCTTGTTGGTGAGGGCCCGGCAGTCGACGCAGGAGTCCACGTCGTGGTCGGGGCCCAGACACCGGAGACAGAGGCGGTGATGATCCGTGACCGACATCGTGCGCTCACAGTCATCACAGTGCTTGAACCCAGGCATCCTAACAGGCACAATAGTGAAATAACAATAGAAAAACTTGGTCAAAGACCGGAGTACTGCTCTTCAGATCTGCGTCCACTGGCGCGGAAAAAAGAAGAACTGACGTCAGCGCGCGGAGGCGGCGTCTATATACTCCAGCGACGTCATCACGGCGCACGACGCCGACGACGGACGCGGAGCCGCAGGGGACGCCTGCAGACGACGCCTACCGACGCGCAGGGGTACTGCTACGCAAAAGTTTCCGGATCTAGACTGACGCCTGGGGATATTCTAAGGTAAGGAATCTAACACTAACGTGTTTCTTTCAGATGTGGAGATTAAGCAAGCTTAATGCCCAGAGTTTCAGAGTGTGAACCCATGATAAGGTCAGGCACCGAAGCGAGAATTATAGAGTCCATGGACATTTGAGCTCAAGACCCTGCCGCGTCGGGAATTGAACCCTGGTCCCGGTCTGACCTCTGCTTCATGGTCTGCCTGCTCTAACCAGTGAGCCACACTTCTCCACTGAAGGATGAAGGTGACCTCTTGCCACTGTCTTGGGCGTAGCCCATATGGACCAACAAGGGTCCGGACAAATAAGTCCTATGGAGGATTTTGAGCTGGACCAGTCTGAGTCTAGAGGGGATGGCAACCTCAAGAGGAGAAGCCACTGCAGCCCTCCACTCCTCATCCTCCAGGCCAGCGATGTCATGGTCCCATTTACCTCTAAGGCGGGTTAGGGGGTCGGTCATATTGTTAATAAGCTTCTTATATATGAGAGATATGGCTTTTTCTGGCAAATCACCATCTAGGATCCTGTCATCTAGAGGGGAGAAATCAGGGAGGACCATACCTTTGGGGAGAGCTGCAAGCAGTGCGTGCCTAAGTATGGGAACTGTTCCGTTGTGGCCATTTCAAACTCTTGACTTAATTGGGAGAAGGGTATGACATTGCCGGATTTCCAAAGGTCCCCTATCCTGGAAATACCGATGGTATCCCATTTGTCGAAACACAAGGAGCGCAACAGCTGGTCACAATGCCAAAGCGGCGTAGCTCGAGTGAGCTTGCCTTCCCAACCCAGGCTTTTAGTAGCGTCCTTCCATACTTGCACTGCATGTTTGGTCAGGCCAGACAAGACTATGTTCCAGGATTTCGTATACAGCGCACCCTCAAACCCACCCCCAGGGAGGAGCCAACAATTGATCCGAAATGCCGGGTCATTATGCCGTCTATAAGTGCATTGATTTTTGGCAGCAAGCTGTGAGGCCCAGTAATATCTTTTCATGTCTAGGAGCCCAATACACCCATGAAACCACCCCAGCGTGAGTTTATTTGTGGCAATGCAGGGGTGGCTACCCTTCTATAGCAGATCTCGTACTGTGCCCTCCAGTTTCCTAAAGTATGACGCCGCAACCGGTAAGGGAGTATTTCGTAACACATACAAGAGACGGGAGAGGGACATCATCTTGAATAGGGCCGCTCGTCCCAGGAGGGTCAAAGTGAGCGACTTCCAGTGCAGGACGTCTGATTTAAGAAAAGCTAGTGGTGGCCGAAGGCTAGTGTCATAAAATCTCGACAAGTCTTTAGATATCCAGATACTTAAAGCCGTCGGCGGCCTCCGTCAACTGGCAACCCCGTGGAAGGTGAGGACGCCGTCCACTAAGAACGTTGAGCATCGATTTAGACCAGTTAATCACGCAGCCCGTGAACCTGCCAAAAATTTGAAATATATCCATCACTACATTGAGAGATGTTGCCGGGGAGGCGAGATAAGGCAGGATGTTGTCAGCATACAATGATATGAGATCCTACCACCCATACGTCCATTTAAGTCCCCTACTAGCAGGGTACTGGCGGATCCATGCTGCCAGAGGTTCCGAGGCTAAGGCAAAGAGGAGCGGTGACAGGGGGGCAACCTTGCCTGGTGCCCCTGCCAAGAGCAAAGAGACGGGATTTCCGGTTATTAACAACTACTTGTGTCAACGGTTGACAATATAAGAGGCGCACCCATCCAATAAATTCCAGGCCAAATCCCAGCTTGCGAAGAACAGCAAACATGTAGGGCCATTCAATGGTGTTGAAGGCCGAAGCTGTGTCCAGAGATACCACCACTGCATCTTCCCTAATCGTATCTGCCCTGCAGAGTACCGCGTGGAGTCGGTGGAGATTAAAGGACGAATTTCTCGTCGGCATGAACCCGGACTGATCCGGGTGTATCAGATAGGGAACGACTTGTAACAAACTGAATTTCGCAAGAATCTTGACCTCGCAGTTAAGTAGTGAGATGGACCTGTATGAAGAACACAACACGGCGGGTTTGCCCGCTTTGTGCATGACAATGATGTTGGCCAACCTGTGATCCACTGGAAGAATTCCCATCTCTTTACTTTCCCGATACATGGCTGTGACAAAAGGGGCGGTCATGCCCGCCATTAGTTTAACCCGTTTACTGCGGCCCCGATTTTCCCGCAGTGTTGCACTTCCGCAAAACGGGCAGGGCCGTGTCGGCTATTGGCCGACGGCAGCACTGGGGAGGTAGTGCTGCCGTCGGCAAATGGCCGACGGCAGCAAGGAAGGGGTTAAATAATTCTATAGGAATCCCATTAGGGCCCGACGCTTTACTCCTGTGCCGATCACAGATGGCCTTCTCTACCTCGGTTACTGTGATATCTCTGTCTAGGTCGGAACTCTCCTCCTCGGTGAGGACTGGCATTAGAATATCGCTTAGGAGGGAAGAACCTTCCTCCTCTGTGTAGGTCGTACTGGAGGTACACAGGGACTGGTAGTATTTACTAAATGTGTCCGCAATGTCTTGCGGAGCGTTTATACGGGAATGTGGGTCAATTACAAATATTTCTTGAATTGAATTAAATTCAAACTTATGAAGAAACCGGTGTGTTTCTTGTTATATTGAGCGCGCATTTCGGTGGGTAGAAAGCTCTACCCACAACAGCTTTACCATTTGAAAGGCATGGCCAGACGACGTGCGTCAAAAGCAGCGCCAACTAAAACAGAGCTAACATTTTGGATTAGATTTGAACATTAAAAAGAGTGCACAGGAATAAAACGTATTTTCAATGGCAATTTCGACCACAACATGCCGCGCCCCATCTCTGCGATCTAGCCAGGACGACAGTTTGCTCGCTTTATCGCCCACATCATAGATCCTGGTAAGGGTAGCCCTATGTTGTGTCCTGGCCGCGTCTGTGGTTAGGTCCAAAAGCTCCTTGGTTTTAATACGGAGCTGTTGGCGCACTTCCTCAGAATCCTGCGATCTGACTGCGTGTTCCAGTGCTGGGGTCTCATCCTCTAAACGTGTCATGGCAGCAGCCCTCTCCTCTTGTAGGCCTTCCAGAGTGAGACGGAGGAGCTAAGTGATCCCAGGTTTTCTTGGAAATACAGGTCCGATTTAGTCAGAACCTTCTCCCTGATGGAGAGAATTGTGAGATACCACAAGTTGATTGGTGCAACACGGTCGATCGTGGGCTCCCCAACCTCCAGCCTACACAGGACAGGAGAGTGACCCGAAATTCCCCTGGCCAAATGTCATAGGTCTTTAACAGTGTGGAGATGTCTCAACAATTACCGTCCCATCACCAATATCCCCACTCTCGCCAAACTGCTGGAAAAATGCGCACAACTATAATTGACTAAACACATCGAGCAATTCGATCTCCTCAACCCTCACCAGTCAGGCTTCCGAGCAGGACACAGCACAGAAACTGCTATGACTCACATAATTGACGACGCACTTCAAATGCTAGACCAAAACGACACCTGCCTCCTCATCCTTCTTGATCTCTCCTCAGCATTCGACATCGTTAAACATGAGAATCTACTAGAACTACTAAACACAAGAATGGGCTTATCTGGAACTGTCCTCAAGTGGTTCACTTCCTTTCTTCACAACAGGTCGCAGAAATTCAAGAGCAACAACCTGATGTCCTTGCCAATACCTGTAACGCTAGGCGTCCCCCAAGGATCCTCTCTATCCCCAACTTTGTTCAACCTAGTCATGGAACCTCTCACCACCTTGCTACAAGCATCCAATGTACACTTTCACATGTACGCCGATGACACCCAACTTTACCTCAAATTACAATCACCCAAAGACATCCTGCTCCTGAACTCAACGATCAGATGCACCCAATCCTGGCTTGCCGATCATCACCTCAAACTCAATGCCCTGAAAACAGAGTTCCTTCTGATCTCACCTCCAGCGAAGATATCCACCACTCAACATTGGCTTAAACTCCTAACCGCACTCAATGTCCAACCCACCATCGTGGACTCAGCAAAATCTTTAGGCATAACACTCGACACCAATCTCAACATGCAGCAACATATCAGCAAGGCAACAAAGGGAGCGAACTTCCAGATCAATACTCTGAGGAAACTTAAACCCTACCTCCCAGCCAAAGACTTCCAAACTGCAGTACAAGCACTAGTCATCCCACGAATTGAATACGGCAGCACCGCCCTCTGCGGACTCCCCCTAACTACAACCGCACCACTAAAAGCTTCTCTAAATGCTGCAGCGAGACTCATCACTGGGTCAAAAAAGCACTCCCACATAACCCCTGACTTGAAATCCCTGAATTGGCTGCCTTTTGAAGCCAGAATACATCTGAAAATCGCCTGCATGACACACAAGGCGGTACACCTAAACTCACCCGGCTACCTCGCTCAGAAATTGACAATCTCTGGGGGAATTAGAAACACGAGAGGCACAAACAATCTTCTGCTGAAACCTCGAAGATTCCGGAAGGAAAAAACATACAAGCGCTCCTTCTCAGGAATGGCGCCTAGGATTTGGAACTCACTCCCTCCCGAAACCAGGCTTATCTCCTCCACTACACTCTTTAAAAAAGAAGTAAAAGCTATCCTCATGGCTAAATACACTTGAACTACTATCTCGAACCCTATTAACACCCAGCACCGATCTGTACTACATGTTTGACACCTTTACGTATTTGTTTGAGTTGTCTTATTACTCACATGATTGGATTTGCAGTCACCTATTTGTAACATTTGTACTGTGTGATCTATTGATTTATTTGTTTGACTATGTTCCCTCATGTACCCTTCTATGTAAAGCGCTCTGATATCTGCGAAGATCTTGTTCGCGCTATATAAAACTTTAAAAATAAATAAATAAATAAATAAATGTGGGAGTGTGAGCACGTAATCAATACATGACATGGTGCTATGGGGGCCAGAAAGATGTGTGTTTTGGAGCTCCACAGAATGCAGGCACCTCTAGACATCCACAAGTTCCATAGCACCCAAAAAACTGTTGATTAGTTTGCGGGATAATGGCAGGTCCTTCTGGGGCCATCTGTCTAGAGATTCAGAGACAATGGAGTTGAAGTCACTCCCAATCAATAATCGCTCGTCCGGCAGGCCCAGGAGAAGATCGCCAAGATCAATAAAGGCCTGCGTATGAGACCAAGTTAAGGGTGGCTCCCTCCCAAATACCAGACAGAGCTGCAAATCTACCCAGTGAGTCTGTATGGACCCTATTGATAGTCAAGGGGAAGCATTTACGGACCAGGATGCCCACTCCCCGGGAACCTGAGCCAAAAGCAGAGTGAGGTGCCAACTGAAAACCCCAGCTTGACAGGGCCTTACAACCGTTGTCCAACAAGTGGGTCGCCTGTAGGAACACAACATCTGGCGAGTGTCTCTTTAGGAATTGGAGAACCACACCTCTCTTTATTCTGTCCCCCAGCCCATTCACAATCCAGGAACGCAAAGTGAGTTTCTGTCTACTCATAGTACCCATCACTTGTAGTTAAAGGCGAGTGGCAATCCGGAGAGGAACACATCAAGGGGGAGACAAGGAAGGGTCCAATGACACTCCCAAGCACTGTAATCAATGAGTGTTACAAACACTATCTGCTGCAGCTTGCATCTGAGACCAATTAGATGAGACATGCCAAAACAAAAACAAAAAAACTAAACACAAATGCAGTCCCCTCCCACCCACCCCACAGACCAAACATACATTCCCCCAACTCCCCCCCCCCCCCCCCCTCCCTGCCTCTCTGCTCGGCGGTTACAAAACCTCCCGCCCCCCCAAACTAGCAGAGTGCCTATCCCCCACCCTTCCAAGAACTTACGGGGTTGTGTAGCCTAACCGAGCATCCATCCCACAAAATTCTGTTTAATCGACATTAACATTAATAACCTGACATGGATACGTAGGGAACACCAGCAAGGGCCTAATAAACACCGAGCCACACCAAAACAGTCAGCAGTGGAACAGGCAAGTGTCGAGGAGTTCAATGCAACAAAGCGAACTGTGAAAGTCTAACACAAGATGACCAAAGTATGACGCCAGTGGCGGTGACGGCTCTATCTCCACAGCCCTCAGTCGGTTTGAAATTGTGCCACCTTCCAAAGGGAAAAAAGAAAAAAATACAGTCCAGCTATTCTGCACCCCCACGCCGCCTCAGTCAAGTCCAGCAGTGGCGAGCCACCACTAGGGGTTCAGGCGTCTCCGTCCAACCTCCCGCCCCGGGCTTGGTTGTTGAGGCGACCCGCAGTACGCCAGCCATCCAGCAAGTCAGTCAGTCAGTCCCAGGCCTCTCCCAGGGTCGTGAAGAACCAACACTTCCCCTCAGATTCCACCCTCAACTTGGCCGGAAACATCATGGCATATTTCAATTCCTTGTCGCGGAGCACTTTTTTTTACTTCCAGGAAGCTTCGTCGTTGTCGCTGCACCTTGAGGCTGAAGTCTGGGAAGAAAGTGATGCAACTGTTTTGGAATTCCACTGGCGGGGAGGAGCGGGCTCACTGCAGGATGACATCCCCGACGCGGAAGTTGAAGATCCTGGCGAGAAGAGGCCGCAGGGGGGGGGATGGGCTCCAGGTCTCGGACGGCCTCCTGGCACCCGGTGCTTGTTCCACTGAGAAGTTGGAGAGTCCCCAAAGCTTGAGGTAAGTAGTGAGCAGGTCTTCCACAAAAAGGTCCGCCAATGGCCCTTCCGCTCGTTCCGGTACCCCAATTATGCGTACGTTGTTGCGTCTAGAGCGCCCTTCATAGTCATCCAACTGCGCTTCCAGTTTTGCAGCGTGTGTTTGCAGATCGTCCACCTTCCTCTGCAGCTCTGACGTGTCCTCCACTAGGGAGGTCGCCTTGATTTAGACGTCCTTCAATCGCAAGTTCATTGGGTGCATATCCTCTCTAATCAGGGACACCTCGGTGGACACCTTGTCAATACATGACTCCAGTGACATGCAGACAGAGGTGATGGCTTCAAGAATATCATGCAGCCTTGGTTCCTTCTGCTTCCTCCCCTGGGCTCGCCATTGAGGACTCACTCCCATGCTTATTTCTTCAATTTGGCCTGGAGGGCTGCCTTCGAGCTGCGGCCCCCCCTCCATGATGTATGCCGAACCCTCTGATTTGGCTTACGTGGGTTTGATGCAAGGTACGATGTGTGGGAGTCAGCAGTGGGATCACCAGCATCAGCCTACCTGCGCGGTACAGCCCGTTAACAGCAGGAGTGCCAGCCTCCGGTTTCACGCATCCGGGACTTCCCCAACATAAGAGTATTATCAAGTGTGCGTCAAAACTGCACCAAAAGCGCGCCTCAGCTTTGCACCAGGATCAATTGTTGGGGGGGGGGGGGGGGGGGGGTTTGGTGGACCCACACAGCAGGCTTCCCTGACTGGTAATCTGTGTCTCTCCTACGCAGCGAGTGTGCTGCTGGTAGGGTAGGGCGACGGTGCAGTGTTTCCAGGCCGAGGGGAGGTACAAGTGTTCCAGTTAATGAGTCTCTTGTTTTGCACCCCACGGGTCAAGGAGTAGCCCCAAAAGTCACTTAGTCTTGGTAATAAGCAAATGCTGCAAACTCGCAGCTGTACATCGGAGCTTATGACACAGCGGCACTTCAGTCTCAGCTTAGCGGTGTCCTTGGTGCATTCAGCCACAGGGAATTCCGCCTGACAGTCTGGTTATCAACCCGGCTCTGTTCCTCCCTCCCAGCCGGCGCGAGACTGCCGTCTCAACTCTGTCACTCTGTGCGGTCCGTTCACTGCAGCGGAGGCCGACGCTGATGTCAGTGCTTATGCTGCCATTTCGAGTCTATCGGCCTCCAGAGTTCTTGATCAGCTCACTGCCTTCTGTGTACCGGAATGTCGGTGGCGCGCCCCCGGCAAATTGCGACAAGTGGATGGACGCTGCCGCAGTCCAGGTCCTCCCACCCGACTTGGCAAGGCTCCGTCAACAGGCGCCCAACAACTCAGTTGCCGGAGGCGGCTACCCTAATGAATGTGTGTTGCTGACGATACACTCGGCCGACTGGCCGCGCCTCCGCCACAATACGGCCCGATGGTGCAGATCTCGCAGCTTCCGTGCCGAACCTCATTTCTGGCCGCAGGTGGTATCAATCTGCACAGTTGCCCTTCTGATGTTAGGTTTCGTTGTTGGAGCCCCAGTTTAGGCAGATTTAAACGGATTACTGGTGGATTCTGTGCTCGGTCGGCGGTGCAGACAGATTAGGCAGCCATCTTGCTACTCGGCTTGGCCACGCCCCCCCAAACTTGATTTTAGTGTTAAATGTGGGAGGGCACTAGGAATACACTCCCCAAACACATCTCAAAGCCATCAGAGTTGAGGTTTAGTGTGGCCAACGACTTCTGCCATTTTGAAAATGCCATGATGCATGGCATTTTGGGCCTGTTTTCAGTACAGCAACCAGGAACTCCTGAAAAAGTGGGTAGGGCTGGACCCTGGAATGTTGATCCCATTTGTTAGGAACCGTCCAGCAGTCACCGCCACCCAATATCAAGTGCCAGGCATAAATGTAGCACCTCTAGGCACCCACTTCATAACACTTTCTGGACCTGTAGGAGATCCAAAGAGGACTGGAGCTAATAGCTTTGACCTAAGAAGAGCCCTGAAGGTCTGGACCTGCTCCCTCTCACAACAAGGACAAAGTGGGCTCCAAATGTCAGTTGCCTGACCTCCTGTGTGGCTCCAGAGACAAAAAGCTGCAAGAGGCCTTTTCCTGGAAGTACTCGGCTAACCAGTGGCAACTGGACCTGGACTTGACCCAACTGTGGGCTTACAGAGTGGAAGCTCTATATGTATGTTTGTAAATGCAAAAACATTCGTTTTTTGTTTAGTAAGACCATCACCCACTAACTTAGTTGGTGGCATGCTTCATCATCGAATCCTACCTTAGAACCAGAGTGCACCTTGGGTGTGCTTCGACACCTGATTACAGCAAAGCAGGTTGTGTGCAAAGTGTGTGAGTTCAAAAAACTGTCCAAAGGGTGCCAGATGCTCAAATACCTATTTTAATAGTGGGACGTTGGCAGCCTTAAAAAACTGAGTAGCTGATATTACTGGAGGTAATTTATGGCTCCAATACCCCGTGTAGTCAAAATGTTTCAGCAAGGTCTCAGTGCTAAACTGGCTTTCATCAGGACCTATGTGAGTGGTAATTGGTGGTGGTCCTGACAGCTACTGTAGGGAGCTCGAGGTTAAGAGCCTCGGCCGCCCTACGCAGCGCCGTTTAAAAGGTACCACTCTCCTCCATAGTAGCAGAAGGAGATGGTGAACCAGGCGCTGGAGTGTAATCCAGTCCACCGGCCTCCACATCCTCATCCCAGTCGGGGACAGACTCGCACTGTGCCACGAGAGGGTTTAAAACACTTCACAGTCCTCACCTTCCTCCACAAGTGGACGAGGACGCGGGTAAATGAAAGGCGTCGGGAGACTGTCCTCCAGCACTGTGCGACATCGGAAAGAAAGCCGGCGTCGGTCGCTGCCGCCGCTAAAGTCGGGGGGGGGGGGGGGGGGGGGGGGGAGGGAGGGGAGGGTGTACGGAGGCCACCGGCAAGAGCGGGAAACCACGACTGGAGCCTTGGAGGCCTCTGGACGTCGACGACGTCAGGCCTGAGTTGGTGACGTCGAGGAATGCGGACCAGTGGGGCCCGAGGGGCCTGAAGGTGTGCCGACGGCGCAGCACGTGCCGAAGATACGTGCCATTGCAGACACGAACTCTTGCAATTCGGCCGGAGTCACCTATGGACCCGGGAAAGGTGGGTAAACCAACGGTAACAGCTCAGGCTCCGTCGGAGCCGCAGGGGCGGTGCCACCTGCCCACTCAGCTGCATGTGCAACTAGTGAGGGGAGGATGAGGGGCGGCGACACTTCGACTTTTTGTGCTGCGCCTTACCTGACTCCACGTGCAAAGACTTTCAATGATGGTGCTCGCTCCGCGCCCGTGCCCTTGACTTCCCGCAGGACCGGGGCCTAGAACGACGTTAGGTCGACTCCCCGGCCTCCAGCCACTTTCAGGATTGCTCCCACAAAGTTTTCGGGGACATGGCCCGGCAGTGGGAGCACGACTCAGTGTAGTGGTTGCGTCCCAGGCAGAAGAGACACTTACGGTGCAGGTCCATCAGCGACATTGTGCGCCTACAAGCCTTGCAAAGCTTGAAACCTGGCATCCCTATGCACCAGGGGTACAGTGTACACACAAATTCTAACAGAAAAATATTTAGTCCACAAGTGACGGGGTACCGCTCCCTCCAGATCTGCGCGTGCCTGCGCGGAAAAATAAATAACTGACGTCAGCGCTCATGGGCGTGTCTAAGTAGCTCCAGTGACATCATCTCGGCTAATAAGACGCCAATGACGCACGCGGAGCCGTACCACAACGCCTATCAACGCGCAGGGGTACTGATGACAAAAGCTTTCTGGACCCAGTCTGACGCCTGGGGATATTCTAAGGTAAGGAATCTATCACTTTCAGATCCTGCATTTGATGAGTACCCTGTGTATCAGTGGTGTGGGGGGAAAAGCGTATGCAAACATCTTTGACCCACTTATCCATAGCGCATTCCCTTGTGACTGATGGTCTGGTTGTCTGGATGCGAATTGTTGGCATTTTGCATTTTTGTGTATGCAAATAAGTCTATTTGCGGTGTACCCCACCTCCGGAATACTTTCTGCAATTCCTATTGGTTGATCTCCCATTCGTGGGATGCCGAGTCTGTCTGCTTCCACACTGTACTTCCCAGGGAGATGTATTGCTAGTTGGTCAATCCTCCGTGGAATGGCCCATGACAATATCTCATGTGCTAGCCCTGATAGCGCTACTGACTGTGTTCCTCCTTGTTTGTTGATGTAGAACATAGTTGTAGCATTGTCTGTTTCGATCAACACCATGTTTCCGTACAGCTCCTTCTGAAATGCTTTTATGGCTAGGAACACTGTTTTTAGTTCCAGGTAATTGATGTGCTTAACCGCATCCTGTTGCGACCATAGCCCCCTCACCTTGAGCTTGTTCATTTGCGCGCCCCACCCCAGCTTGGAGGAGTCTGTCCTGATGGTCACTGTTGGAGTTGGTTGTGTGAATGGTTTCCCCTGGGATATATTTTGTTTGTTCTACCACACTATTTCCTGATGTACTGCGTGTGTGACAACCACTAGATCTTCCCAACTCCCAGTTGCCTAATACCATTGCTGCTGTATCCATTCCTAGAATGGTGTGAAGTAACAAAGGACCCCCTGATATGGATTGAATTCCTGGGTCAGGGCATAGAACAAATGTGAGAAAAAATACCCAGGCAAATTTCCTGAACCAACTACCACATGAAGAAATAAATCAGTACATATTTAAAGAAAGATACTACACCATTGCATGTACATATAAAGATACAAATTTAATAACATGATATTGGATAAAATTGATTCCTAATTATACAAAAAAAGGATAAAAAGATTAGTAGCATATAACAATATGCATATCTTCAATCAGATGAATAGTTCATTGGGTATAAAAGACAGATGGTTTCCTGTTTTTTGTCAAAAAACAGAAAACCATCAATGCAATGGTGTAGTATCTTTCTTTAAATATGTACTGATTTATTTCTTCATGTGGTAGTTGGTTCAGGAAATTTGCCTGGGTAATTTTTCTCACATCCATTCCTAGAATGGCCTCATGTGCAGTAGAATATTTTGGAGTAGGTGAATGCATAATGCCATCATTCCCATCCGCTTGTTAACCGTCCTCACTGTCCGAACTTGCCCCTTGCGGTAATGACGTGTTTCTTTCAGTATCGCCAATGTTCTCTGGGGAACACTTTGGCCTATATGGTGTGGATCTCTGCCCCCAAGAAAATCTTGATTTGCTCTGGTTCTGTTGACGATTTTTCCCAATGGATCAAGAAACCCAATTGTGTCAGCTTTGTATGACCTGCTGGATGTGTAGTTTGGCTGAACGAACTTGCCTTTACTAACCAGTCGTCCAGATAGGGGTATACGTGTATTCCTTGCCTCCGTATGTGTGCTGCGACAGCTGCTAGGCATTTTGTAAACACCCTTGGTGTAGATTTTAGGCCGAATGCCAGTACTGTGAACTGGTAGTGGCTTTGGTTGATCACAAACCTTATCAGGCGCTTGTGTTTGTGGTTGATGGGGTTGTTTAAGCATGCGTCCTTTAAATCTATAGTAGCCATGAAGTCCCCATTGTATTTGTTGTAATACCTCTTGTAGGGAAGTCAGCTTGAATCTGAGTTTTTATGAATGTGTTCAGGAACCTTAGATCCAGGATAGGTCTTAATGTTTCGTCCACCTTTGGCACGAGGAAGTAAATTGAGTAAACCCCTTTGATCCTTTGGTTTTGCGGCACCAACTCCACTGCCTCTTTGCCGAGCAGTTCTTGTGCCTCTAGTTGCGAGAGCTCCTAGCAGTGTGTGCCTTGCTTTTTGGTTTTCTGTTCGGAGGTTGTTTTTCTAACTCTATACAGTATCCGTATTGTATGATGTTTAGTATCCATTTGTCCGATGTGACCTTCCTCCATTCCTGGATGAAGTCTTTTATTCTTCCTCCTACCAGGGTTGAGTGTTCGAGGTACTGTTTGATGTTAAACTCTCGGCTGCAGTAATCCTTTATGTCTTTCCGCCCATCCCGAGGTGTTGTTAGGGTGGGGCTCTGTTTCCT
This sequence comes from Lissotriton vulgaris, assembly GCF_964263255.1. NCBI lineage: Eukaryota > Metazoa > Chordata > Amphibia > Caudata > Salamandridae > Lissotriton > Lissotriton vulgaris. The sequence continues at coordinate 220,266,135 of NC_141691.1, read as the reverse complement.
GGTGAAGTCACTTGGATGAGGGCTGTTGGCCTCCCCTTCGTATTTGTCCTCGTCTGTTTCCGCGCCCTCGAAAGGACTGTCCCAGGGACTGGTACTGCCAGTTCTGCTGCTGCGGTCCCTGCTGCAGCTGGCCTTGGTTGTTCCCTTGGTACCTTTGCTGGAACGTCTAGTGCGATGTGGTAGGCACCTTGCCTCCTCTACCACCTGCCTTTTTTATGGGTCTGGCCCTTCTCATCCCTCTGAACTGCAACGCTCCCATGGACCTTGCTGTCTCATCGTCCTTCTTGAGCTGCGTCTACTTGTCGTCAACTGGTGTGTCGAACAGTTGCGCTCCATTAAAAGGTGTATTCAGGATGTTGCTTTGCACTTCTGGCTTGAATCATGAAATTCTGAGCCATGCGTGTCTTCTCTCGGTCACACTTTTCATCCTTGGCCTGCTTGATGATTCTGCAGCAGCCAGTGCCGATTTTAGGCATGTGTTCGCCATGCTTTTGCCTTCTTTTACCAGGTGAGCTCCTCTTTGTTGGTACTGCTCTGGTAGATGCTTTAGGAGCTGTCCCACTTCCTCCCTGAGTTGGTATGCATGCCTGTTGATCAGGGCTTTGGAGTTTGCGATGCGCCAATGGATTGCTTCATTTCTCCACCTTTCTCCCTGTGAGTTCCATTCTCCTACTCTCCTTGTCTGGAGGTGGTCCGCATTAGTGGGCATATTAGCCCTCTTCCTAGCCATTGCTGCAATTATGGAGTCGGCCGGTATGGACCCTTAGATGTATGCAGGGAACTTTGAAGAATGTTTACACTTCTTCTCCGTTCTTGGAGTCACAGCCTTGCATACCGCTGGTTCCTTAAAGGCCTCTCTTCCTTGATCCAGCACACTAGGGCGCATGGGCAGGAATTGGCTCCTAGTTTTTTGAGGCAGTATAGTCTCCAGGAGAAAACATGCCTTGGGCTAACCCTCTTCCAGTTTCACTCCATACGTCTGTGCAGCCTTTTAGAAGACCATGTTGTAGATCCCTAGGTCGTCTGGCGGTAAGGGCCTTGAAGGGTAAGTGTCTACTCCTTCAGGCGATTCTGCGTCAAGATCTTGCCTTTCTTGGTCTTGTGCCTCCGAGGACGTCGAGTCCCAGTAGGATTGCAAATCTTCGTCGCCTTCTCCCTCAAAATAATAGTCTTCATGCCCCTGTTCCTCGACTGGCGTTTTCGGCGGTTCGGCGTCCTCGTCGTCTCTTTCGACTTCAAGCGCGGGTTTCGGCGGGATGGGGTATTGGCTCATCTTCTCGTCAAAGTCCTTTTTCCGCTGCAGGATGCTCGCCATTTCGGCCTCAAGCCTCCTCTTCTTCCTCTCCATCTCCATCTCGGCGGCATGTTCGGCATCGAGGGTTGGAGAGCCTCTCTTCTGGGCCTTCGACGACTAGGTCAGCCCTTCCTTTCTCTGCACCAAGGTGTCTTTTCAAAGGCAACCTTCCACAATCTTGGTTTTTCGAGGGCTTTCGACGATTGGAAGCCCTTTTCGAAGGATCTGCTCGGCAGACTGTCCTTGGTTGTTGTGCCTTTGTCGAGTGTTTCAGCGGCAATGAGGCCTTATCTTAACTTAGCTGCATCAGTGACCCGAGCACCTACCTGCAGGCCAGTCACTCGCTCCTGGGGCCCAAACGCTGTGGTCTCGGCACTGCTGCATCGACCACCTCGCGGCTGGAGACTACAGCTCCCAGGGAGCCTTGCGGCCACTTCCTGTTTCCTGCCCACAGCGCGCCCGGAGGCGCTACTTAATGAGGACGCTCCCTCGGTGGAGCGGGGGACATTTAGCTGCATCAGTTACCCGAGCACCTACCTGCAGGCCAGTCACTCGCTCCTGGGGCCCGAACGCTATGGTCTCGCCGCTGCTGCATCGACCACCTCGCGGCTGGAGACTACAGCTCCCAGGGAGCCTTGCGACCACTTCCTGTTCCCTGCCCACAGCGCGCCCGGAGGCGCTACTTAACGAGGACGCTCCCCCCGCGTCGCGGGACACGCGCGGGCGGTCGCCGGGCGAACGACGGGCAAAGGGCGGGCCCTCTTAGGCCCTCAGAGGCCACCAAAGGACGGGCAGGCCACCCCTCTACGTGCTGCAATAAGAGGTGAGCCGGGAATAGCGATTATGGGGAAACGTAACATCATCACCACAACTCCTGCCTCTGTATCCCCCTCTGCCCTACCCTCCTCCTTTGAATGCTTACTGAAAAACGCCCTAAATATGGTCCAGGAGGAAATTGCTAATACTGAAAGGAGGATGTCATTGGGCTGCAGCACTAGTCACCTGCAGTCACCTCAAGTAAGCCCATCCAACATCCTACCGCTTCCACCAGTAATCACCATCTTGAAACCCACTACCCAGGTACCTTCGTTGGAATTGCTGCCTGGGGGCTGCAGCCCTGTCATAACCATTGATTCTCAGCCTGACTGTGTTGTACAGACTGTCATCGCATCCCTGTCTCCAAGCAACAAAACTGGTGAGGGTAAAAGGAAAAGAGGTCCCCTGAAATCTACAGTGAATAAAAGGAAGCAACCTACCCGCAATAAGAACCAACCAACCCCTCAGAGTATGTGGACCAGAGGGAAACAGCATCAATCCGAGGGCATCTCTGCTAATACTACTGAAACCCTGTTACCTGTTGAGATGGCTGTCGCCATAACCCCTTTTATCGATGAACACAACTCCTTGGGCACACAGACTGAGTTTTTAACTGAAAACATCATCCAATCTAAGCCCAACGGGAACTTCATCGAGACAATTGTGGATATTATTTTTAAACAACTGGAAAGTCAATTGATCAAACAATTTAATACTGTTTTTAAAAGATTAGATAAACTAGAAAATCTAGTTAAAAAAGAAGTGGTAAAAAGGAAGGGGGCGATTAGCCTTGATCAGATGAGGGTCGATCGTCTTTTGAAAGACCTAGAGTCTGTCAGTAAGGCTATTCGGTCTGGCGGGCCTAGTACCAGCAATAGTTTAAAGAGTGGGTCCAAACCTATCAGTAGTACTGTAACAGCTAACATTACATCCAGACGCGACAATACAGAGCAAACTAAACTTGTCACGAAAGCCAAGCCCACTTCTCCCGCAGCAGTTGTTCCTTCTCACACCACCGCTATAGTAAACTAGTAAACAGCACACGGAAGGAAGGCCCTACCATAACCACTGCAAAACCTGTGGCCCAAAGTAGCAACGACGTCTGTAGGGGACAACCAGCCGCTGGCGGACCTACAAAACTTCAGGAACCTGCCCTCCACCTACCACCTGACACATGCCCATACGTTCTAGTACTGGCAGGCGTGCCACCCCTCAGGGATGGACAAGGCGAGTCTTGGGCTCAGCTGAACAAGAAGTGCATTGACTGGCTGACCAAGCACAAGGGGGTAGGTCATGACATCTCAAATAAAATTTTGTCGGCCCGCCGAGTGAGTTGGGTTGGTCCCCTACGTAAAGACTTTAATGGAGACTGCATTGTTATAAATTTCAGGCACCCTGGCACTGTTAAATACATATTCAACCACAACAGCATTTACTCGGGCCCATCTATTGTTGTTTCTCCGCTGCCTTTGGGCTACTTCTATAGGCCCCCACCAAGGCAATTTTGTTCAGCCCCACCGCCTTTTCCACTTTTTAATAGATACGCCGCATTAGCAGAAACATGTAGTTTGGACTGACCATTAGGCATTCTACCTTACACTTCCGCTAGTGATTCCATTAATAAGCATGTTTTTGCAGGAAACCTGCCTACTTGCCCCACTGTATTACTGCCCAATTCACCCGGCAGGCGCAGGGCGTCATCTGACTCTATAACAGGTGGCCAGGGCCACATTTCCGACACACTTTCAGATGATTTAACCATCCTGAGTTGAAACATCGCAGGCCTTAGCGCTAAAATGAAAATAAAGTCCTGGACTGATTGGGTTGTCAGCTTTGATGTCCTAATGCTGCAGGAAACCTGGTGTACGAGCCTTCTACTCTTCGAAGGTTATAGCTGCCATAATCTGATCGTCCCTTCACCTCGCATTGGTCGTGCCAGTGGGGGGTTATCCATTTGGGTGAAAATTATTGCTGGAGCTAAAATTGAACCACTGCTAACAAATAACAATACTTTTATGACGTTGAGATATACTGGCAGGTTAAAGTTATGTCTCATTAACTTTTATAAGAATGACTTTACAACCCACCACCAATTTCATAAAACTGTTCAATTTTGTTAATGAGGTAGTGGATGGCCAAAAATATGGCAGATTCGATGGCATTTGCATAGGAGGTGATTTCAATGCACACATTCATCTTAGAACCCCACCCTGCAAGAGAGGAGAGGAATTACTAGACCTGCTAGCCACACGTGATCTAGTTGATGCAATAGAGAAATTAGATACCGCTGTGGGTAACCTACCTGTCCCCACCTACATTGGGCGTGGGAGCTCAACCACCATAGATTACGTATTCATTTCCTCTCACCTTGAGGACCTTTTATTAAAATCAGAGGTTATTAGGTCCACGTATAGTGATCATTACCCAATTTTTATTTGCCTCAAATCAACTAAAAACCCGGGGAAGAGAACAGAAATCGGAGCCAAAAACCTAACGGCATCGACAGACAGGCTAAGGGTGGTTTGGAAGGGGATAGACAACCAGGGTGTTTTGGCCAGTCATTAAAAAACATCCCACTCTGGCCCCGGTCTGCCCATCAACATCCAGCCCCGGGTCTGATCTCGTTAACTCATTCTGTGTTCTTTTTAAGGCTATAAAAATGGAAATCTCTAAGCCTGTCCTAGCCCATAATAATAGCAATCCAAGGTGGTTTGACACCTCATGCTCCAAAGCCAATCGGGAACTTAGGGCTGCTCTTATTGCTGTACCGCGTGATTTGTCCCTGGTAAGGACTCTGAGATTCAGATATAAATACACACTAAAAATCAGATCGGAGGAATTAATAAAAGACCATTGGGACTCTCTTGTCCGCACAGCTGCCTTAAGAGATGTAGCCGGTTTTGGAGGGTAGTCAAGAACCTCAGATCATTGGGCTCCAACATTTCCCCTATCAACTGTAACATAACAGGGGATGTGTGGGTTGTCCATTTTTCTAAGATCTATGATGCTTCTGCGTCTGGCAACCCAACAGAAATTGTCCCAGTAGTAAGGCCCTTGACTATTTTGTTGTCGGAGGTTGTGGTTGTAGAGGACGCCATCATCGAAGGTGCTAGGAATAAAGCCCCCGGCCCTGATGGCTTATCCATCGACCAAATTAAATCGGAACCCGACTTTTGGGCACCCTTGTTATGCAACGTTTTTAACAATTTATCTCATACCTCTGTCCCGGAAACATGGTCTAATAGCACTATCGTACCTATATTTAAAAAAGGTGACAGACTTGACCCTGGTTGCTACCGCCCCATATCCTTCATAGACAACACGTTAAAAGTTCTAGGCAGGGTCCTTTTTAACAGAATTAGAACCTAGGCAGAGGAAAATACCATCTTACATCCATGCCAGTTAGGTTTCAGAAGCAAAGTGGGCACGGTGGAGAAATGCTTAAACCTGAACCTGCTTATGGCCAAATATAAGATTGCCAAAAAATGCCCTTTATATTTTGGGTTCATGGATTCAAGTTCTGCCTTTGATTTTGTAAACCGTTCCTGTTTATGGTCTGTTCTGTTGAATTATGGTTTAGACGATTGTTTAGTTTATTTTTTGGCACATCTTCATAGCGATCTGAAAGCCTGTGTGCGTATTAACAACGATGGCAAAGTTTCCAATTATATTTTAATGGGCAGGGGGGTCAGACAGGGTTGTGTTCTGCCCCCCCTTTTTATTTTGTATATAAATGAATTGAGCGACTCTTTGAGCAACCTAACTAACGATGTTCCGCAAGTTATGGCAAACCAGTACCGGCACTCCTCTACGCGGATGATGCGGTCCTTATGGGCCGCACACCCAATGCTTTGCAAATTTTAATTTGTGGTTTCGTTAAATATATGGCAGATTTGGGCCTTTGTACCAATTTTAAGAAGTCATTCATAATGTCATGTGGCCCTAAACGTTACAAAATAAGCCAGATCCTGTCAGGGGACAATATTTTAAAAAGCACTTGCACTTTCCCCTACCTTGGTTTGTTATTCTCCAACACCGGATCTTGGCAGCCCCACGTTGCCCATGGTAGGAACAAACTGAGCAAAGACATAAATTCTTTAACCTCCCTCCGTCAACCCATCCAGGCAGATGTGATTACATCATTGTTACAAATCTATAGAACACAATGTTTACCTGTAGGAACCTATGGTGCTGAGGTGTGGGGTTATTCGAACTGTACCCAACTACAGATTGAAGAAAATAGATTTTGCCGGAAGGTCTTGGGGGGTGGGGGCGGTTATTACTGCACCAACCTACGTTTGCCACAGGGAATTGAACCTCCACTACATAGAGGATTTCATAAGATCCAGACCTGCCCTTTTCTGGATAAAAATTTGGTGTAATTCTGCTGCCTCCCTGTCACGTGACATCATTATGGACTGCATAAATTGTGAGAGGGCTAATTTCATACCCTGGTTTAAGGCTGTGGAAAACAGTCTGTCAAACGTGGGGCAGGGACATCTTTTTACCTCCCCTCAACTGATTGACTGCACACATAAGAACTGTATGATTTTTATCGTAAGGAGAGGTTAAGATGAGATTTGACAAAGCCATCCACATTCAGGTATATCTCCCTTGTGGAGCCTAGCGATAAACCCTATGCCCTGCCTCAGGGCTATCTCCGCATAAAATTGGGCAGGTGGAACAGGAGCTTGCTGTTTCGGTTCAGGGATGGAAGCATCATAAATTTACTCTGCTTCCCGTTAGGCTTCAACAAACATGTGGAAAATCTAAGCTCTCCCTGTAACCTAGGCGGCAAACAAAGTTTGCTCCATTTTACTTTCTTCTGTGGTTTTTATAGAATGTACACTTCGCACTTTTTAATGCCATATTGTAGAAAAAATGCCTTGATGGATTTTAAACTAGCTTTTAAAGATTTGCTATTGCTAAAGACGGATGAGGCTATCTTTAGAGTGAGCTGTTTTCTCAAAGCAGTTGTCCGGTCTCATGCCTCTTTGCTCATCGATTGAAACATTTGCACTATGCACATTGTATTTTGCACTAAAAATAGCTTTTTGCACATGATAAAGCTGTATATTGCTATGAATTTGTAACCGTGGGGGCTGCTATTTGTGCTATTCTTATTTTTATATTTGTCTTTTAACCTTGCAGTTTTTTATATGTACTTTTATGGATGTTTTACAATCCGAATAAAGATCTTTTGACTTGACTTAACTTCTACGAGTGTTGCTCGGGGCTTTAGCTTCACCCTTTCAAGTGTCGCTCGAGTTTTTTAGGGGTCAACGACTCCCTAACTTCTTTCGATTTCTTCTTATGGACCTCAACGACTGTGCAGTCCTCTGGTCCTTCGGCGAGGTTGTCCTCCTCTCCACTGGAGAGGCCCAAGTCTCAGAGCGATGGAGGTGGTCCCTGCTACTGCACGTTGCGGTTCGCCGTGCTCTGCCTCTCCCTTACTCTGAGGGGCTTGGGTGTAAACGTCGAGAACTCGTTGCAGTAGTCACTGCTGTGGTCGAGCAGCAGGCAGAGGTTGCAGAGTGGATGCTGGTCCTCCTGGGTGTATTTGTGGTGGCAAATGGTGCAAAACTTGAAAAGTGTTTTTTCCCAAAAAAAATCTGAAGATGGTGACCAAAGGTGGGAGCTTCCGGAGGAAGCAGGTCGACGTCACGAAAGACACCAAATGGTATGTTGACGCCCTTCTGGGCCACGGGGGGGAAAAAAAAAAGGACTACAATTCCGGACCCAACCACTAGATGGCAGAATAATGCACAGCATAGTGAATCCAGAAAGATTCACACTGCAAAACTGTCACAGGTGAAAGGCGAGTACCAGTCTCAGCATAAAAATGGACCAGTACCGAGGACCAGTTTATTGGGAAAGAAGACTAAATGACAGTTGGACAGAGAGAACCTATGGTTCACATCTCCACTGGCCGAAGTCATCACCACTAAGACAAACTGGGATTGAATAGGGATATCATAAGGTACATTAACACAAGATTCAAATCTCATTGACGGAAAATAATAGGGGTGGGTAGAAACAACAAAAGCAAACCCTTCACAAATGTGCCACTAATGGCAACTAAAAGGCAGCTAGTCAAGGAGACACATGAAGGAGGATAGGACAACCTAATATTATTTGACAGTAGAATTAGGTCTTGTCCAGTAAGGCTTTCCAAGGGCAAACTTTAGAACCCTAGAAACAAGTGAATAAAATAGTCTGACAATTCGACTCACACCACTGATTAAACTTGTGCCAGTTGCCCACATAAAGGGATCAGTGGTCCTGATAGACAGGATGACGCCTGCTATTTCCGGCACCACACAGAAGCACTGTACCTCAAACAACTTGATCTGCAGCTGCACACATGCAGCTGCAGGGCTTGGTGTTTGCGATGAAGGACCTGGTCACATTCTTATCCCAGCAGGTCCACTTTGTGCAGGAGAGGAAGAGGAAGCAGAGTTGCAACAGATCAGTGTACCAGAATAGTCTTGTTTAGTTTTGGGCAATCAGCTGTGCTTGATCCGCCTGCATCTTCTGCAGGACTCAACAGAAGCGGAATCTGGGGGAAAATTCTTGCAGCAGGCCACACAACCAGTCAAAGATTAAGGAATTACCACCCAGTGCAAGTGTTTGTCACAAAACAGAGAACATTTCGTGTTCCATGGTACAAAGATCCGCCCATGGAAACCTCAATCAAGAAAAATTGTCACTTGGGAAAGAGGTTTAGGCTCATGGTTCCTCTATGGTGCGGCAACTCAGAGCATTCACTCTTATGCTGAGAGGTCATGGAACCATGGAAATGTTTTGCTGCTGGACCCACACCCACAGTCGACCAGTTTCCCATCTAAGTGTCAATAAATCTATACCACCATATCTGCTCATGTAAAGGACAGCGGTGTTGTCACACCAAAACTGAATGGCATGCCGTGAGATTTAATGGCTAATGGCTTTCATGGCAAGACAGCTCCAACACGGACAAAAGACCCTGGCAGTGTTGACCATAATAGAGCCCAGCCCAGTGAAGAGCTGTCTAACAGCTGCCTGTAACTGAAGCAAAACCACATTAACAGATTGGAGTTTCACATCTACCAATGCAGGTCTAGGACAAAAGCGAAGAAATTATGGACCTACACTGACAGACCTTTCTGATCCTGGAACCATTGCTTCCTTGGGCACCAGTGAATAGTGCTCATTCACCATCTGGAGTAGGGCACCAACAGGATGCATGACACCAAACCCATTTGGCCTAATAGTCATAGGATTTGCAAAACTTGGATCAGTCAGAGCCAGAAACATCAGACTCAGGCAACATTCTGAAAAGAGGAAAGGTCTCCTTTATTCGCTGTGCCTCGTATTGCTCCTACGAATGTCAGCCTGTGTGTGGTTGCAAAATGGAATTTCTGTATGTTGATCAAGAAGCTCAACTCATGAAGAAGAACCACGGCCACAGCAGGAGCCTTCCCCACCTGTCGTATGTATACGGAAATACATGGACTTGTTATCTCCACAGTGATAATGTTAACATGGCTCTTACCTGGGTGAATACTCCCGGAGCAAACGTCAGGCTGAAAATGAGAAAGGCAAACTGGAAGTGCTCATACACCACAGTAAACCTCAGGTGGTGCTTGTGAGCGGGTAGGATCCATAGGGTAAACGTTTTAATCATGGAGGTGCACTGAGGGCCAGACCTGGAATCATCCTGAAATGTTTTCTTCCAAGTTCCAAGATGCGAAGGTCCAGAATGGGTCCAAGACCTCCACCCTTCTTGGAGGCCAAGTATAGCGAGCAAAATCAAGTGCCCTACTCTTCCACTGGCACCTTCTCCATGGCACCAGGACAAGCAACAGATTCTAAAAAACGAAGCATGCACAGCAGAGCACATTCTGATGCAAGCAGGGCAGTCCTGAAGAGAAGATACTAAGGGTAGAGCATGACATTTGCAAATATGCTGGATGATCTATCATGATCGCTCCCAATTGATGGTGAAACGGGGCACCCTCCGCCACACTGAAAGCACAATCAATCAATCAATCAAGGCATTTATAAAGCGCACTACTCACCCGGAGGGTCTCAAGGCGCTGGGGGGGAGGGGGGGGGGGGCTACTGCTCGAACAGCCAGGTCTTGAGCTTCTTCCTGAAGGAGAGGTGGTCTTGGGTCAGGCGAAGGTCGGGAGGGAGGGTGTTCCAGGTCTTGGCGGCCAGGTAGGAGAAGGACCTTCCTCCTGTTGTCGCTCTTCGGATGCGGGGGACGGCGGCGAGGGCGTGATTGGTTGATCGGAGGTGGGGTTTGGGAGCGTAGAAGTTGAGGCGGTTGTTGAGGTAGCTCGGGCCTTGGTTGTGTAGGGCTTTGTGTGCGTGGGTGAGGAGACGGAAGGTGATTCTCTTGTTGACGGGGAGCCAGTGCAGGTCTCTCAGATGTCCGGAGATGTGGCTGCGTCGGGGGATGTCGAGGATGAGTCTGGCTGAGGCGTTCTGGATCCGCTGGAGTCTCTTCTGGAGCTTGGCGGTGGTTCTGGCGTAGAGGGCGTTGCCGTAGTCCAGTCGGCTGGTGACGAGGGCCTGGGTGACCGTCTTCCTGGTCTCGGTGGGGATCCACCGGAAGATCTTCCGTAGCATGCGCAGGATGTTGAAACAGGACGCGGAGACGGCGTTGACTTGTCTGGTCATGGAGAGGGAGGAGTCCAGGATGAAGCCCAAGTTGCGTGCGTGGTCTGTCGGTTTGGGTGCGGTGCCCAGGGCGGGGGGCCACCAGGAGTCGTCCCAGGCCGAGGGCGAGGAGCCCAGGATGAGGACTTCCGTCTTGTCTGAGTTCAGTTTCAGGCGGCTGGTCGTCATCCACTCGGCTACGTCTTTCATCCCTTCGTGGAGGTTGGTTCTGGCGGCGGCGGGGTCGTTGGTCAGGGAGAGGATCAGCTGGGTGTCGTCGGCGTAGGAGATGATGTTGCGGTTGTGTTGGCGTGCAATGGCCGCAAGGGGGCTCATGTAGACGTTGAAGAGGGTGGGGCTGAGCGAGGAGCCCTGAGGAACGCCGCAGATGACTTCCTTGGCTGCAGATCTGAACGGTGGTAGGCGGACTCTGTGTCCTTCCAGCGAGGAAGGAGATGATCCACTCCAGTGCCTTCTCCTGGATTCCGATGTTGCTGAGGCGCTGCACTAGGGTGTGGTGGCAAACAGTGTCGAACGCCGCGGAGAGGTCTAGGAGGATGAGGGCCGCTGTTTCACCATTGTCCAGCAGGGCTCGGATGTCATCGGTGGCAGCGATGAGGGCGGTCTCGGTGCTGTGGTTGGCTCGGAAGTCAGACTGTGAGGGGTCGAGGGATCCATTCGTCTCGAGGAAGGCGGCCAGCTGCTTGTTGACGGTCTTCTCGATGACTTTGGCTGGAAACGGGAGGAGCGAGACGGGCGGTAATTCTTGAGTTCGGTGGGGTCCGCTGTTGGTTTCTTTAGTAGAGCGCTGAGTTCGGCGTGCTTCCAGCTCTCAGGGAAGGTGGCGGTGTCGAAGGAGGTGATGATGTCCCGCAGGTGGGGTGCGATGACAGCGTCGGCCTTGTTGAAGACGTGGTGGGGGCCGGGGTCGGTCGGAGATCCGGAGTGGATAGAGTTCATCGTGCAGATGGTGTCTTCTGTGTTGATCTGGGTCCAGGCGCTGAGGGTGGTGGTGGGGGGCGTTGGTGCGGTCGTGGGGAGCGTTGTTTGTGGGCTGAAGCTGTTGTGTATGTCAGCGATCTTGTTGTGGAAGTAGGAGGCGAGGGAGTTGCAGAGGTCTCGCGACGGGGTGATGTCGTTGTTTCCGGCGTTGGGGTTGGAGAGCTCTTTCACGATGTTGAAGAGTTCCTTGCAGTTGTGTGCGTTGTTGTCCAGCCGGTCCTTGAATGCTGTTTTCTTGGTGGCGTGGATCAGTTGATGGTGCTTCCGGGTGGCGAGCTTGAGGGTGGTCATGTTGTCCGGTGTTGGCTCCCTTCTCCAGGCTTTCTCGAGGGCTCAGCAGTTCTTCTTGGAGCTCTTGAGTTCGTCGGTGAACCATGGGGCCTTCTTGCTGCCGGGTCTGCTAGGCGGGGTCCTCAGTGGGGCGAGGTCGTCTGCGCAGTTGCTTATCCACTTCGTGAGGTTGTCGGCGGCCTGGCTGGGGTTCGCTGAGCTGGCGGGAGGGTGCTGGCTCAGGGAAGCGGCGAGCTGGTCTGCTGTGATCTTGTTCCAGTTTCTTCGAGCAACCTGTTGCTGGTGGTGGTGGATCGTGGATCTTCTGAAGGTGAAGTGGACGCAGCTGTGGTCCGTCCAGTGGAGTCCAGTGGCGTGGCTGAAGACTATGTCCTTGCTGGATGAGAAGACAGCGTCGAGTGTGTGTCCGGCGAGGTGGGTGGGGGTGGTCACCAGCTGCTTGAGTCCGAGGTTGGCGAGGTTGTCAAGCAGGGTGGTGGTGTTGCGGTCGTTGTTGTTCTCCAGGTGGAAGTTGATGTCCCCCAGGAGGATGTAATCAGCGGAGGGGAGGGCGTGCGGGCTGATGAAGTCGGCGATGTCTTCGCTGAATTGTGTGCGTGGTCCCGGGGGTCGGTAGATGAGGGTGCCTCTGAGGGTGGTTTTGGGGTCCGTGTGGATCTGGAAGTGCAGGTGTTCGGCGGTTGTCAGGGTGTCGTCGGTGTTGGTCGTGATGCGGATGGTGTCCCTGTAGATGATGGCGATGCCTCCTCCAGTCTGGTTGCCGCGGTCTCTTCGGTTGATCTTGTAGCCCTCTGGGATGGCGATGTCGGGCGCTGAGGAGTCGTTCATCCAGGTTTCCGTGAGGAAGGCGACGTCAGGAGCTGTGGTGTCGAGGAGGTACCAGAGTTCGATGGCGTGTCTGTGGACGGAGCGGGTGTTGAGCAGGATGCACTTGAGGTGGTTGCTGCTGGTGTTCGGCTTGGCGGGTGCTGGTGCGGGGCAGGTCTGGATGCAGGTGAACTTACAGGCGTGGCAGCTGAAGGGTCCGTGGGTTTGTCTCGGGGTGGCTCGGTAGCATCCCGGGATTCGGCCGGTGTTGAGTGCGTTGAGGGTGGCGGCGTCGTACGTCCGGCGGGTGGGCTGGAGTCTGCGGGGGCCAGGGGGCCTGGCACTGGGGGCGGGCGCAGACGGGCTTACCTTTGGCCCACCTTCGACTGAGGATCAGATGAGGAAGTCAGAAGTTCCGAGGCAGCTAATCCAGATGAAGATGACAGCAAAGAGCTGCTTGATCATGGTATCCCTTAAATAACTTCCAACCCTTAAATAAGTGGTACATTTGCGAAGGCAATTTGATTGGCTGTGAAGGTTACCACTACTGAGACTGTGCTTTGGAGAAGCCTCAAAATATACTGTAGTGCTGATGGAACTTTTTCACCTGGAAGGCTTGGGCCAGCAAATGCACAGAAGAAAAGGGACCCATCCAATAGCAGTGATATGGCATGATGATGCCACGGAACGAGCACAGTGTCCACACAATCCAGGTTTCACTTCAGATTCCCTTTGGAAGCATCCAAACCATTGCTAACCAAGTGATAAAAAGTCTGTTTCATGATGTCCGGTAATATTGGTCAATTTTGCCAACCCTTCCCAGGGTGTCGACATAAAGGCCTTGAAGTCATATGATGATGACTTTGTGAAAGGAAAAGCCTGCCAGAAGCAGTCTTTCTGTCCAATAAATTCAGTTTCAGACACACCTTGGAGGGTCAGCAGGAAAGGTTTTGGGCTAAGCTTCACTGAGAGGGCCTGCTTCACTAGGCTCTCAGGAAATAAATGTGTTAAGATGTTTTTGGTCACAAAGTGCAGGAGTGTGTTATGTATCAATTCGTCCCTAGCCACCTGGGTCAGAGAGGTGTTTTTTTCCAGTCAAACAGACCGGGCTCTAATAAAGTCTTAATGGAAGGTAGGAGAGGCTCAAACTGTGAATTAATATTTCTGGCAAATGTCAAATCTAGTCTCAGCAGAGGGCAAAGTTAATTCTGGCACTGCTGCTTTTCACACCATTGTTTTGAAAGAACAATGTTTTTCTGAAGGAGGTCCTGAGGAGTAAGAAATGTCCCTTTCTTGAGATGTATTAAGGCCACTTGCAAATGGTCAAGAGGAAGCCAGCATTTATTTCAAAAGGTGACATGGTTATACACCTCCAATTTATCCGAAGTACAGCTGTTTAAACTGACACAGGAGCAGGCTCATCCTTAATGAGTGTCCTGGAGAGTGCTGGAGCGAACCTGAAGACATCGAGCATGATAAAATGGAAGGGCTGGCATTTCGAGAAGTCAGTTGTTGGAGTCGGTAGCCTAAACGCTTTGTTGTTTTTATGTCCAAATTGGCTTGGACAACAAGGAAGAGACTAGCTTTGTGACTCTGAAGGGTTTTAGAAATTAAGAGGACTTCTCCTATGGAGCTTGTCAGGAAAGATCTTTTGGCACATATATTGCTGGTCAAGGGACGTACCTGAAGGAGAATTTGGGTTATTCCTTCAGGCACTGGCAAAAAAACAGGTGGGCCTCCCGCTGTCTGATGGTTAATAACCATGAGATGAAGGCAGAGGGGTCACGTTCGGAGTCAAGACACCACATCAACATGTAAGGCGGGTCAAACAAATGATGGCATCAGCAACAGGGTTTGTAACCTGAAATCTCCAGATACATTTTATCGTCACTGTCAAAAAAGAGGAATTTCATCAGTTGACAAACAGGGACAGCTCCAGAACCATGACAATTAGGTTCAGAAAAACTGGAACGGACACCAACATGCAGGTTGGCACATTCTATACACCACTTACATTTAATCCATGTTTAGCAAACTTGCAGTTCAAATGGCACCACCTGACAGTGCTGGGGCAAAACCTTCCAGATCCACCACGGCAACTGGAGGATATTCTTAAGGGGAGGACTCCACATGAAATGGTATAAGTCAGAAATCAGATTTAAACAGTTATTTAATGAAATAGCTTTTAAACAGGCCTTTGTATATAATTCAACTTTGAACTTGCAACAAAACATCACAACATAAATTGTGATTCTGAACAAATAGTAAAAGGCACTAAGCAACAGCTATATAGCTGGGAAATCGGCAGACTCAAGCAGACCACCTAAGCTAGTCAGTGCTCAATGTTAGAGTCATCCTGGTGGTATGCAGATTTGATGTAGGGCACTAGGAGATCTGACTAGAGCAGGCAAGGAGGACAAGGAATAGGTTTTCATCATCCCCAGCACTTATGAGCAAATGGACATTTATTTTGGAGCAGTCACCATCTGTATATGCATTCAGTAAGCATATACAACTTCATTTATGGTGCTTGTGCTTCTGCATTCAGTCCATGAAGCACAGCACGTTCCACAAATCCTTCAGCCTTTAAAGACACTTGGAGAGATATTGATAGTTCCTGGAGTCTAAATCTTTTGTCTTTAAAGACGTTCAATGCAAATCCATTGTATGCTTCAATATAGACTGCTGGAGTGGATTTTCTAGATTAAAACAATATACAATATAAGACCCGAGAAGTCATCACCCACACAACAAGAGTAGCTCATTAGTAAATACAGAACATTCCTGAAAAACAATTGCTCACAGATGCCACAATGTGCTATTTCAAAGGTAAATAAAGATATCAGGCATCCAACAATATAGGCTGATAATGTATGTATTAAATAATAGATAGTCTCAAAAGACATACTGATGTTTGTTTCCAAAATTATTAGTAAACAAAAAGACTGTATGCTAGAGATCATTTCTGATGTTCATAAACATAAACAGTAACTGTATATGAGCAATTCCTGGGAAGTAATGTGGAGGCACATCTTACAACAATCATCCTTGTCTATCGATCAGTCTTACAAGTAGCCCAGTGGACAAGATGTTACCCTGAAACTGTACCAAAACAATTCATTATTCTATTCAGAGATCATAAAAAAGCACTTATTCACAGATGAGATCTACCTACAAAGAAACGTTACCAGCAAGGAGATTATATTTACACCAAATATTGCATTATATACATTACATACTTCTGCCACTATGTTCTATTTAGATTATAGAGTGCTGTTATGGGGCTCTAGAGGAGCCAGTAACTGCTGGCTGGGGAAGGCTGTTGGATCCAGATACCTATGCTTGAATAAATATGCACATTTGAGAAGCAGTGTGGTTAGATTTATTAGTGGAGACAGGCATAATATAATTTCCAGCAGCAATCCTCAGTGGTCTAAGATGAGAAAATATACACTCCTTAATTCACAGATCCACTGCTAATTTACGCTCTACTCTCAAGGATTCGGAGATACTGAGCAGAAGCATTGCTATGGTCTTCCAACCTGAAGCATAAGCCAGCTGTACTAAAGAAGCGTATTCCGATGACAAACTATTTCATCCGTAGCGCCTGACCTATCCACTCTTTGCCAGAAATACAGAAGTACAAATTAGTGTATTAAGTGTGTTGTGTTGGGTGTGTTGAATTCAGTCTGCATCACCTTATTGTTGCCTTGACAAAATGGTGCAACAGCTCTTCTGGGTGCCTGTGTCCACTTTCGACAAAATTTCATGAAGTGTGTATCGGCACAGGAGAAGTGGCAGAAAAAAGGCAAAGTGTGTAGAAACCATTAGCTGATCTGAGTACACGAAAAAATATTAAACATGGAATTGAAGAAGCACAGGAAAGACTTGGTTATTCACTTAACTGCAGCAAACTAGAGTTAACTTGTAAACAGGTACCAGAACTTGAAACAGCAGCTCGCCAACCTGCGCTAAAAAAAACAAATCTACACAAAGAGGACTACCTTAGCTGCGTAAGTATTTATAAAGTATTTTATAAAATGTTACCACTGTGACAGCATCACTCATTAAGCAGCTTCTTCAAATTTTTCTGTAAATAATGCTGCTAACTGTAAGAAAGTTGGTCATTTTTCAAATTTGAAGGAGGAAAACTAAACAAGATAAGTGTAGTGTATGAGGAAAAACAGCAACAATAGTGATGTGACCGAAGTACTTTTGTTTTTTCGGGTATGTGGTCACAAGGAACACAGTTTGACTGAATGAGGTCAACCTCTACATTGCGTGATAAAGGTGCTGGGTGTGGAGTTAGGTCTATGGGTGAAAGCTATAATGGATCTCTTGCAAGAAAAACTGAGTGAAATGTCAAATTTGAAGAGGTTAAAATAAATCCTGTTGGGTACTGCAATGTGAAATTGCCATTGGGCGCTTGCCGGTGGAGATACTATTTAAGGGTTGTAGGGTGATGTGTAAAGTATATATGGTCAGTTACGGCATGGATTTACTGGGATGGGTGATTTTTAAATCCCGATCACATGTACCAATTCCTTTTTACTCATGACCTGGGGTTTGAGACACAGTGGAGGTTTCATGTTATGTTATCCTTATTTGTTTGGCACGCACCCTGGCACTCAAGTGTGGTGCAGTCCTGATTGAAGCCTTTAGAAAGCCAGACTTTTAGTTTCTTGTGGAATTCTAAGATGGATCTGGCAGCTTTGATGCGAATCAGAAGGTTGTTCCAGGTCGTGGGGGCCAGGTTGGAAAAGGAGAGGCCGGTTTCTGGTTCAGTGGATGCAGGGGACAGGAGTGAAGAGGCAGCTGGCCGATTGGAGGCTTCTGGTCAGTATGTAGAACCGTGTGCAGCTGTTGAGGTATGCTGAGCCTTGATTGTTTAGTTCTTTGTAGGTGTGCGTGTAAGGAGCTTGAAAAGGATGTGATTGTGAATAGAGAGCCAGGTGTTTTGATATGTGAATGCTGAGAGGTAGTTTGAGATTGATTGTAGCCAGTGTGGGATTTAATGTAAAATGCACGACAGAGGGCATCTTAGAGATGCCCCCTGAAACCGTACCAACTTCCAGTGTCTTGACTGTGTGGCTACTACGAGGCTGCCACCACCAGACATGTATCTGGACCCCTGGGTCGAGAGCCTGCCGCTCTCAGGCGCCTGAAACAATGCACATCCTGGGACGAGGTGCCAAGTCTACTCCCCCAGGATGGGCAGGAGAAGCTTCAAAGGTATACCACATTTGTGAGCTTCTCCAGGCCACTTGCTGTACTCAGCAACTGGCCCCCACTTGTTCTGACCCCCAATCTAATATATCTAATATATCTAATATATCTAATATATCTAATATATATATATATACACACCCACACACACACACACACACACACACACACACACACACACACACACACACACACACACACACACACACACACACACACACACACACACACACACACACACACACACACACACACACACACACACACACACACACACACACACACACACACACACACACACACACACACACCCACACACACCCACACACCCACACACCCACACACACACCCACCCACCCACGGCAATGATCTCAAATGTCTTCAATACTTTGTAATTGCAGCCATCCCAGAAAACCCTAGAGGAGGCAACAGGGACAGGGCTTTAAGACAATTAGAGTCCAAAATCATTCAATACAGAAGACCTTCACAACTTCTTATAAAGCCATTATCTAGTATAACATTTGAATTACAACTGATCCTATAGTTATTGCAACAGATATCTTCTTCCCTGCCCCCATCTTTCCGTTTTTAATATATATATTGATTTTTTAATATATTGATTTTTTAACCTATGAAAACCCTTCATTTTTATATAACACTTGCTTATTTTTGACAATCACAAATTTTGTACTAGCTAGGCACTTTTTCTGCTCGAACAACACTTGATATGCATTTATTTGAACATAGCGATATTTTGCACATACTGAATTTATTAAGGTATTAATCATAGTACTGTAGTGAATTTTTTAATATTCGCAATACTTGTTAAATCACATTTTTTAACAAATATGGTATTTAGGTATGTATTTATTAATATCCAACATTTATGTACTAACTTGAATATCTTAGGATGAAATGTGACATTTTATTCAATTTTATCATATACCATATAAAAATCTATGGAAATGTATGATTTTAAATTCAAAAATACATTGTACTGTATGGATTTTAGCATTTACGCAGACAAATAATACAATCAAGTTCTCCCCGAAAACCAGATCTATTTGGGATGATTAAAAGACAATGTTTTCATTATTAAGCATTACATGTCTAAACATAAGAAGTGCTGCTAGTATATTTTCTATGTCTATGGTATCACATGATAGAGGTGAAAGCATCACTAAAAAAACGGCATAAAAATAGTAAGCAGACTGCGTTTCCACCACTGATCAAGGATACTCTGTTATCCGAAACGCGTCTGACGAGGCTAAAATAAATTAAGACCTGCCAAACCACGCAAACTGGTGTCTGTTTCCATTCATCTGAAGCATCGCCGGCTGGTGTGCGAGAGACGTCTTGTGGAAAATACTATTTGGAGATATATATATATATATTCTGCTCCAGTGTTCCACCGCCAACGAGTCACTCTGCAAGGCGGGTGCTGCAGCGCGGCGGTGTTCCGCGCAAATATGAAAACTCCACACCGTGTCCCCTCGATTAACTCCAAAAGGACACGCAGCACTCACGGGATCAATGGGGCTTAGAACGCCAAACTTTTACTCAGACAAACGCGTTTCAGGAAAGACTCCCTTCGTCAGTGTCATGAACAATGCATTTCGCGGCACCATTTTTAAGCGCATGGGTATGTGGTATTAACATTGACAAGGGACTAGACCTCGTAATTTCATACGGGCGCCATCTTGGAACATGCACATTTAGGTTTATAGTGAAATCTATAGCTCATGCTAGAAGGTGAAGTCACATCTGTCATGTGTTATTGTCGGTACAAATGAGTGTTCATGAAACTATGGATCTGCTCTTAGAATTAATGATAATTGAAAAAAATGCAGAATGGGTGGGGATGAAGTGTTATATGGGATTCTTTTTCTTAAAAGCAGAAAGAACTGGGTCGGTAGACTTATTACAATGTTGAGTTTGAAGCGATCAATCTTATTGGCAACCATCTAGGTTGCAATAGCCGATCCAAGGCTAGATTATTAATTAGGCCTGGATTATTCAATAGGCTTAAACATGTAAAAATGTAGACATATTCAGTCACACCATTGTAAAAACTTTTGGTCGTTTCAACAAATTGATTGTAATATACATTGACGGAGTGGGGTATTGTGCAACACAATATTGTGTTGCGATTGCCAATCCACGGCAAGATTTTGATATAAGACATGTATTTAACAAGGATGTTTGTCTTTTGCAATAATCGTAAAGCTTGTAATCATGTGAAAATTGCATGTTCCAAGATGGCGCCCGTATGAAATTACGAGGTCTAGTCCCTTGTCAATGTTAATACCACATACCCATGCGCTTAAAAATGGTGCCGCGAAATGCATTGTTCATGACACTGACGAAGGGCGTCTTTCCTGAAACGCGCTTGTCTGAATAAAAGTTTGGCATTCTAAGCCCCATTGATCCCGTGAGTGCTGCATGTCCTTTTGGAGTTAATCGAGGGGACACGGTGTGATATTATATATTACCTACTGGCGGTCGCCAGTAGGTAGTTATAGTTAGGATTTTTTTTTTAATGTTAAATCTCAAAATTCTATTTGGAATAAGTTTTGCGCCTGTTGACGAATCTGCCTGAAAATTTCCTCAAAATGGCCTCATCGAGCTCCGGTCCTTCCCTGAAAGTTTGGGGGGGATGCGTCAAGCGGGGGCCGAGATGAAAGGGGGGTCCCAAAACGCGTTTTCCCCATTTTAATTTCCATAGGGCGGTCGACCTCACTTTTAGCCCGAACGGCTGAATGGATTTCCACCAAACTTGGCAAAATTGTAGGGACTGGTAGCCCGATGTGCCTTTGCTATGTCTCAAGATATGTGCTCCAGTGGATTTTGAGTAATTTAGGTTAAAAAAAATATATATAGCTGTAAGCGCGCCCCGGTACGCGCTCCAGGGAGCGCCGCAGGCGCGCTACGCGACTTGCGCACGGACAGCTGATTGGCTCTCGGGTGTCTGTAAACATTCCGAACGGCCCGGAGCGGCCGCCATCTTGTGTCTCGTATGATCGTGACACAAGAGGTGGCCAAAACAAAGGGGGAAAAGACCATTAGGGGGCAGAGTAGACCCCCCTGACCTCCTAGGTTTCATGTGGGGGCTATAAAAGGGCCCCGCGGGGCAAAAAAATATTTTTTTTTTCGATTTGCGCGGGGGGAGCGCCCGGTACGCGCACCGGGGACCGCACCAGGGAGAAAAGAGAATGGCAGAGTTTTTACATTTAAGTCATTTTATATAAATGGGAGGTAGTTCTGAAAACAACTGTTTTTTTATTCTTTTTGTTTTATATTTTT
This sequence comes from Lissotriton vulgaris, assembly GCF_964263255.1. Classification (NCBI taxonomy): domain Eukaryota; kingdom Metazoa; phylum Chordata; class Amphibia; order Caudata; family Salamandridae; genus Lissotriton; species Lissotriton vulgaris. The sequence goes on along the minus strand of NC_141691.1, from coordinate 220,244,750 downwards.
TTGGGGGGGGTTTTAAACATTTTTTTCTTTTTTTGGTTTTTCTGAACATTTTGTTTTTTTTGTATTTTTTATGGGGAGAAACAAAAAACAGGCATTTCAAAAGGGCTCAACAGGAGAAAAAAAAGATTGCAACAAATTAATATTTCCTTTGGCACTTGTGGTTTTCCCAAGCACGATTAATAAGTGTGATGCATTGCTCACCATAGCAAATTGTTTGACCACAAAATTTACAAACCATTTTAAAATTTTAAAAGTTGGTTTGTATGATGGAGCATGTCTCCCTAACTTCCGGTCCTGATGGGGTTGAAACAATAGTTTGGGAGGTGCTGGCAGAAGATTGGACAGGGTTTTTGGCCAGTTCCCTGACCTCTGCCCTAGAATAGTTATTGGGATGCTTTCTAAACATATGCCTAATCATTGTGTGGTTGCCGAAGGAGTGTTTCTTGTTGGGATTCCCCCTTGACAGCTCCTGATGACAGATTAGGCAGGTTGCTTTAGGTGCATTTACTTTTTTTTTGTCACTCGGGATAGAAAAAAATTGCCATATGATGTGCTCTTTTGGCTTGTAGGTTATGTTGTCCTCTCGGACAAATCTACTCTCCTCTTCATCCTCATCCTCCTCCTGTTCTTGATCTCCACCACTGTGAAATTGTGGAGGTCCTTGTGGTGGTGGTGGTGGTCCAGAAGATCCAGCAGCTGCAGCTAATTTAGCCATTTTCGACGTAAGCGCGTCGGAGGATTACGTTGCGCGATCGTATTCGCTCGAGTGCTTCCGGGTGCGCTTACGCCGTGCGTATCACGCGGACGCGGCTACGCGATACGTCACAATCATGTTTTAGTTTGCGAAAATGGCGCTTACGGGACACTCCCCGGAGCGCTCTTCGGGGCGCTTCATAATAGTACGCTTTCCGTTGCGCTCCCCGGGGCGCGCACCGGGAGCGCTCCGATGCAACAAAAATAAAAAATTAAAATTTTTTTTAAAAAAAAAATGCAAAATTGAAGGGACTGGTAGCTTGATGTGCCTTTGCTATGTCTCAAGATATATGCTCAAGTGGTTTTTAAGAAAATTAACTTTAAAAAAAAATATATTGGGCCACATTGGGCTATATATATGTTAGAGCCCAAATGTAGCACAATGTAGACCAATGTACTTATAAAGTGAGACTTATAGTTAGGAATTAGCATTTAAAAAATCTATTAAATTCACTGTAAAAACCATAGGTTTCACACCAGTTATAGTTAGGAATTAGCATTAAAAAAACCTTTGAAATTCACTGAAAATACCATAGGTTTCACACCAGTTATAGTTAGGAATTAGCATTTAAAAAACCTATTAAATTCACTGAAAAAACCATAGGTTTGATACCAGTTATAGTTACCTGGAAATTTTACTGACATAAAACCATTGAAATTGCCACGTTATAGTTAGTTGGACTCACTATAACTTGCGCGTGCAATGCACTGCTGATGACGTCACATAATACATCACTCATGACATGGTCAGTGACATTACTCATGACATCACTGATGATACCATCCTTGTGATAGAGTGACAGACCTCCTTTCACTGTAATGTAACCCTTGAAACACATATTTAAAAATACAAACTAACATTTTCAAAACAATGCAGATACCCATACCAGTTACAACAACCAAATCTATAATTCCAGCATTTATATACACATCCACTCATTCACCAACAGTTCTATATAGTCACTCATACATATACTCACTCATCATATGTAGTGATACACCTATACATCCTGTTACATACCAACAGTCATCCAAAAGTTACTTACACATACTAACACATGCAAATATACTATTGAACATCCATTTATTTGCATATACAACTATACACACACTACCACCTTACTTCTAAGGAAACTTACACATACTTACTCTCTTAAACAATCACTTATAGAAACACATACATATTTAAACAGGAACTCTTACAATCTCTCACTCTCACATATACTCACTTATATACACCAATACAAACATATACTGGATTAAAACATATGTAGTTACTCATAAAGACACTAGTGAGGCAGGTTTCACTCACTAACACACACATATACACACTCATCCACCCATACAGTCCTGCACATATGCTGTCTTCAAAACACATACAAACAGTGAGTCAGTCATTGATGCATCTATGTGCTAAGTAATACTCCCTCCAAACCATACAGACACTCATACGGATACTAAAAAAACATCTAATAACCCATATACACACACATGTAGCTACTCACCAACCCATGCAGCCACTTATACACAAAGTGAAACACTGATACATATATTTAAGTATTTAAACATTACTCACTAATATATGTATTTACTAGGATACACTTAATTAGCCAGTTAACCAATCAATTTTTTTTTTAAAAACATCCTTTTAGACACTTATTTAAATATTTATTCTTCCATCGACCTTTACATATACATATATAAAACATATTTATTTTTCAGAAAGACACACATTCACTGGATGGTGTCATCAGTGATGTCATGAGTGATGTCACTGACCATGTCATGAGTGATGTAATATGTGACGTCATCAGCAGTGCATTGCACGCGCAAGTTATAGTGAGTCCAACTAACTAGAACGTGGGAATTTCAATGGTTTTAGGTCAGTAACATTTCCAGGTAACTATAACTGGTATGAAACCTATGGTTTTTTTCAGTGAATTTAATAGGTTTTTTAAATGCTAATTACTAACTATAACTGGTGTGAAACCTATGGTTTTTTCAGTGAATATATATATATCCAATCCTGGCTACAAAGTTATAAATCAGGCACCGACTCAGTCGGATGTAAATCAAAGAAGATATCTATTCCAAGCGGCCTGACGCGTTTCGACGGACAAGTCTGCCTTGTTCACTACATCTGTTTTCACTGAAATTACCTGACATTATATCATATTTCATTTGGCACGCGTGACACACGTAGGAGTTGAGTTAGTTGTCATGACAACGGGCGCGGGAGTGAAGGACATAGACAAGTTTGTGACTGAAAAGTGCAAGTCATGTTCTAAACAAAACATTTACAATTGTGAAAAAACATTGATATTTCGAGACTAAAAAAAATCAAGACCTGCCAAACCACGTGAACTGGTGTCCATTTCCATTCCATTCCATAGCCGGCGATATAAAAATAATAATGAAGCGCTTCCTTGGTAATAAGCCCGCGGGGAGGCCAAATCCCGGGAGCAATACTGTTTATGTAAAGGGGGCCAACCTCTGGCAGCGGCACCCCCGGGTTTTTTTTCATTTATGTGCCCCCAGCCCCGAGGACTGCCTTTTAAAAATTATGTGCAGGGACCGCCATCCCCGGGGCTTAAAAAACAAATGGGTGGGGGGTTCAAAGGCCACCGCCCCCTAAGTTTGTCAATCCGGTTGTAGGTACTCCTGTCCATTCACATACGGAAGAATGGATTAAACAGCTTGCCGACTTTTTTGTGGCCAAAATCTTAAAGATTCAGGACACTTTTCCATCTGTGGATTCCGGAACGGCTGACGCCGTTTTAGGGGGTAAATCGACCTATTTAGATCCCTCACAGGCTGAATCTGGGCCCCTACTATCCGTCTTTCCCCAGTTGTCCTGCGAGACTTCGCTTGAGCTGTTATCTCGGCTGCAATCTGGCTCGCCTCTGGATGCCTGTCCGGCGAAATGCTTGGGCAGGGTGGCTCCAGCGTTGAACAGCTTGCTGAACCCCCTGCTTAATCTATCATTGAGTTCAGGGGTGGTTCCACGACAGTGGAAACACGCACTCATTCTGCCGTTGATTAAGAAGCCTCTGCTCGACCCCCTGCAATGGGCTAACTACAGACCGATCTCCCTCCTCTGGCGAAAGTGCTGGAGAAACATGTTCAGCATACTCTGTCCACCTTTATTGAGAACAACAAACTGCTGCATGACTCCCAGTCCGGCTTTCGTGCGAATTACAGCACGGAGACCGCTCTGGTAGAAGTTACCGACGCCATCAGGGAGACGCTCGATCATGGGGGAAAGGCGATGTTGGTCATGTTGGACCTATCGGCGGCGTTCGACACCGTCCCACACGCAGGTCTCCTCTCTAGACTTAGGGAGATTGGTCTGCGGGGGACGGTGCTGGACTGGTTTCAATCCTTTCTTGCCGACCGCCGACAGGTGATCTGGGCTCCGCCGTTCTCGGCCGAAATGCCTTCGCTGGAGGTGGGGGTGCCTCAAGGTTCTATCTTGAGCCCCACCATTTTCAACATATATATGGCCCCTCTAGCGGAGGTAGCGGAGGCGTTTGGGGCCCGGGTCATCTCATACGCTGATGACACCCAGCTTTTGTTCACCTGCAGGAAGGGTGAGGTCTTCAACGGCGGCAGAATTAGGGACTGTCTGAGTGCAGTCTTTGCGTGGTTTCAGCGGCACAGCCTGAAATGCAACTCAGACAAGTCTGAGCTGCTCTTTTTCGGCTGTGCCCCAGACCCAGGCTGGAAGACATGGTGGCCCCAGGACATGTTCCCCCCAGAGAAACCTTCCACTCAGGTAAAAAATCTCGGAGTGGTGTTTGACGACGATCTCTCCTTTCGTCCACATATCCTGGGATTAGCAGGAAAATGTTTCAGCATCCTCAAGATGCTTAGGAAATTTCTTCCTCTGCTTTCACTGCAGTACCGTAGGAATGTAGTCCAGGCGCTTGTGGGATCCCGCCTGGACTATGCAAATGCGCTCTTTGCAGGCATTCCTAAGTATCTGTTATCCAGACTGCAGATTGTACAGAATTCGGCGGCCAGAGCCATCTACGGCCTGCCCAGGAGAACCAGCGCATCAGCGCTCCTGGCTAAGCTGCACTGGCTGCCAATCGCGGGGAGAATCCGATTTAAACTCCTCACTCTGGCGTTTAAAGCTCTCCATGCGATTGGTCCTAACTATCTGAGGAAGCGTACTGCTTTCTATGTGCCACGTAGGTCATTGCGGTCGGCGGACTTGGCCAAAATGGAGGTGCCTATGGCCAAACGTGTTCGGATGGGAGGTCGCGCCTTCCAACACGTGACTGCCTGCTTGTGGAACGAGCTCCCACTTTCCCTTCGGAAAGCGAATAATCTCCTGGTTTTCAGGAAGGAGCTGAAGACTTTGCTCTTCACCAAGTAACTCGCGGTAACTGTAGTGTGTATGCCTTTGGTTTTTCTTGTTTCTCGGGGCCTCTTTGCTAAAGCGGCGGGACACCTTTTGGGGTAGCCGTGCGCTCAAAAAGTTCGGCTTACATTAACATTAACATCAACATTAAGCCCCAGGGACCGCCACTCCCGGGGCTTTTTAAAAGTATTGGGGGGGGGGGGGTTCATGGGCCCCCATAGCCCCGGGGACCATCACGCCCCGGGGCTTTGTGGATTGTGGGAGGGGGCCACGTGGTCCCCTCCTGGAGCCTTGTCGTGCCCCTGGGGACCGCCACCCCCTCAAAGCCGGCTCCTGCAGTATCCCAGGGTGCCCACCAACGGGACACTGTAGTTTGCGATGGCAGGGCGGCCATAGCAAACTTGGTTTGAATTTTGAAAGAGAGCATGAAATCCTGCTCTCTCTTTCAAAAGTCAAACCAAATTGCTTTTCCACACGGGAAGCTGCATCTTAGCAGCTCCCCATGTGGAAAAGCGATGCCGGCTCCTGGGGGGCGCGGGAAGCTGGCAGGGACCATGGGGAAATTGGGGCCCCCTCCACAGTCCCCAACGGAGAAGGCCGGCCCCGGGGGATGGGGTCCCTGGGTCTACAAGTGGTCCGGGCGGGGGGCCACGCGGCCCCCTCCTCATAAGTTAAAAAAAAATATATATATATAGAAAGGTTGGCCCCGGGGGATGGTGTCCCCGGGGCCATAAGTGGCCAGAGGAGGAGGCAACACAGCCCCCTCCAAAACAATAAAAATGAAAAGGGCATGCCCCGGGGGATGGGGTCCCAGGGGGCGATTAAGGCCTTGAGAGGGAGGCCACACAGCCCCCTTCCACATTTAAAAAAAAATTAGGGGGCAGGCCAGAGGTGATGTGGTCCTGAGGACCCAAAAATTTAGAAAAAGAAGGGGGGCTAAACAGCCCCCCTTCTTAAAAAAACAAAGGTTTCAGGGGTGTTATAGTTAGCTGGGCATTTCACTCGTACAAAACCACTGAAATTCCCCCGTTATAGTTAGTTCAGCTAACTATAACTCACGCGCCCGCAATGCACTGCTGATAACGTCACATATTACATCACTCATGACATGGTCAGTGAAATCACTGTTGATATCATCCTTGTGATAGAGTGGCAGACCGCCTCTCACCCTAATATAACCATTGATACACATTCAAAAATCGAAACAAAAATTTTACAAAAAATTGACATACCAATACCAGTTACAACCACCTATTCAGTAATTTCAAGATCTACATACAAATCCACTCATTCACCAACAGTCCTATACAGACACTCATACATGTACTCACTCATCATATGTACTCATACACCTATACATCCTGTTACACAATGGCACTCATCCATAGAGTTACTCACACACAGTCACACATGTAAGGAATATGCTACTTACCAGTATGCATCTGTTATTGGCATGTAGGGCTGCTGACATTCATATCTGTGCATAGATCGCCGCCTAGTGTTGGGTCCGGATGATTGCACAATGTTGTCCTGGAAGAGTCTTCGAAGTATCACGAGATAGGTGGCTCCTCCCCTGGACTACAGTGCGCATGGGCATCCTCTCCATCCTTAGATTGTTTTCGCCATTGTGGCAGAGATGGAGTATTGTACAGTAAGAGATGTCCATGCAAGAAAGTGAGAGATAGAATGAATGAATGCTACAGCTGCGACAGGCACCGGGGAGGAGGGTGGGCGATATGAATGTCAGCAGCCCTACATGCCAAGAACAGAGGCATACTGGTAAGTAGCATATTCCGTTCGAGGCCTGTGGGCTGCTGAATTCATATCTGTGCATAGAATGTATAGCAGTCTCTCCCTTAGTGGTGGCTACCTGTGCCAGCTGCAGCAGTCTGAAACAGAGTATTTAGAACAGCCTGTCCTACAGCAGCTTGCTGTTTGGAATGTACATCTACACATTAGTGTTTTGTTAAAGTATGTATGGCAGTCCATGTGGCTGCTTTACATATTTCCTCTAGTTGTTTCCTAGGAAAGCCATGGATGCCCCCGTTTTGCGTGTAGAATGCGCTCTTGGGGGAACTGGTAAAGTGCGTTTTGCCTTAAGATAACATATTTGAATGCACTTAACTATCCATCTGGCTACCTCAGATTCAGATATGGGGTTGCCTTTGTGTTGTGGTGAAAAAGCAACAAACAACTGTTTTGTCTTCCTGAAATCTTTTGTCCTGTCTATGTAATAAAGGAGAGCCCTCTTAACATCTAGTGTGTGTAGAGCCCTTTCAGGTACTGACTGTGGATTTGGGAAGAACACTGGTAGTTCTATTGTTTGATTGATAAGGAAGTGGGATACCACTTTTGGCATGAATTTAGGGTTTGTCCTAAGCACGACCCTATTTGCGTGAATTTGGAAGAATAGTTAGGGCTTGCAGCTCGCTAACTCTTCTAAGCAAAGTAAATCGCTACGAGAAAAGCCACCTTCCATGTTAAAAATTGTATTTCACACGAGTGTAAAGGTTCAAAAGGTGGTCCCATTAGTCTGGTTAAAACAACGTTTAGGTTCCAGACAGGTGAAGGTGGGTGTCTTGGGGGGGAATCACTCGTTTGAGCCCCTCCATGAATGCTTTAATTGCAGGCACTCTGAATAGCGAAAGGTGTTGCCTGTTCTGAAGGTAAGCTGCTATGGCAGCTAAGTGTATCCTTATGGATGTATAGGCTAGATTGCAACGGTGTAGGTGCAAAAGATAGCATATGATATTTTGAGTTGATGCGTCTAGTGGGTTTATGTCATTGTTGTTACAGTAAATGACAAAACATTTCCACTTTGCCACATAGCATGCTCTTGTGGTAGGTCTTTTTGCCTCTTTGATAATGTTCATGCAGTCAGGAGGTAAGTTTAGGTAGCCAAACTCTATGACTTCAGGAGCCAGATTGCAAGGTTCAGCTGTTGCGGATCTGGGTGCTGAATGTCTCCATGGCTCTGCGTTAAGAGACTGGATGTTAGTTTTAGTCTTTGATGAGGTACCACGGAAAGTTCTAGGAACGTGGTGTACCATGGTTGCCTCGCCCATGTTGGAGCAACCAGGATTAGCGTCATGGAGTTCTGGCGCAGTTTGCGTGCCACTAGCGGTATCAACGGTGCTGGTGGAAAAGCGTAGGCAAATTTGCCTGACCAGTTCATCCATATCGCATTGCCATGAGACTGCGGGTGTGGGAACCTTGTGGCGAAGTACAGGCATTTTGCGTTTTGTTTTGTGGTGAACAGGTCTATCTCTGGTTGTCCCCACTGTTGGAAGTATGGTTGAAGCACTGTGGGATGAATCCCCCACTCGTGCACCTGTTGGCTGTATCTGCTGATCAGATCCGCTATTTGATTGTCCTTGTCTGGGAGGTGTTCCGCCATGAGAAAAATGTTTCTCTGAATGGCCCACTTCCACATGCTCTGAGCTAGATGTGACAGCTGTGGAGAGTGTGTTCCTCCCTGTTTCTGTATGTAGTACATCGCAGTCATGTTGTCCTTCGGGATCAACACGGTCTTGTTGCACAGATGTACTTTGAAAGCTTTCATTGCCATAAAAATTGCCATAAGCTCCAGTAGGTTGATGTGCATTTTCTTCTGTTGCGTGGTCCATAAGCCCTGCACTTTGTGGTGGAGGACATGGGCTCCCCACCCTATCAGGGATGCGTCCGTCGCCAAGACTATTTGTGGTACAGGCTCTTGGAACAGTCGTCCCTTGCAAAGGTTTTGAGGATTCCACCAATGCAGAGAGTTGTATGCACGACTGGTCACCAACACTAGGTCGTTTAATTGTCCTTGAGCCTGGTTCCAATGACGTGCTAGGCACTCCTGCAGCTGACGCATGTGTAGTCTTGCGTGAGAGACTATGAAAATGCATGAGACCATCATGCCTATTAGTTGCATAAACACTCAGGCTGGGAGCGAGTGTTGGGGCCTGAACCTTTGGATTAGCGTCTGAATACTGTTTATTCTGACAGAATATGGCTGTGCTTTCCCTGCCAGAGTGTCTATAGTCGCTCCCAGGTACTGTTGTACGTGGGCAGGCTGAAGATGGGACTTTGGGTAGTTCAGCGAGAAACCTAAACTATGCAGGAGGTGAATAGTGCTTGACATGTGGCTGGCACATTGCTGGGCTGACTGTGCTTGTATTAGCCAGTCGTCCAGATATGGATAGACATGAATATGCTGTCTTCTCAGATGTGCAGCTACTGTTGCTAGGCACTTGGTAAATACTCTTGGGGCTGTTGTCACCCCGAATGAAAGGACTTTGAATTGGTAGTGCTGATTTTGTATTGTAAACCAGAGATATTTCCGGTGTGCTGGGTCTACTGGTATATGGAAATATGCGTCTTTGAAGTCTAGTGTTGCGAGGAAGTCTCCTTGACGCAACAGTGGTAATACCTGCCGTAGAGTGAGCATGTGGAAATGCTCTGATAAAATGTATTGGTTTAGGGGCCTGAGGTCCAAAATTGGCCTGAGACCCGTCCTTCTTGGGGATTAGGAAGTACAGTGAGTACACTCCTGTACCCTGGTGTTCTAAGGGTACTAGTTCTATGGCCCCTTTTTGTAGCATGCTGATGACTTCCTGCTGCAATAAGTGTAGGTGTTCTGCGGACATAGGACGGTGTCTTGGAGGTATGTTGGGTGGTGTGGAGATTAATTCTAGGCAATAGCCATGCTATATAATTTGCCTCACCCACCTGTCTGTAGTTATGTTTTCCCAGACTTGCAAGAACTGCTGTAATCTTCCCCCAACCGGTGTTACATGGTCTGGGGGTAGTGACAAGAAGTCACTGTTAGGTATTAGTAGAGGATCTGGTGATGTTATTCCCTCGTCCTCTACCCTTGCTGTTATTGCCACGGTATCCACCTCTACTGGTTTTGTTGTAGGTGTTTTGCGTGTTCCCCTTGTTTTATGAGGTTTGCTGTGTTGAGCCTCCTCTTGCAGCTCCTCTGTTGCCGGAGCGACGAAAGGAGCCGCCTCTGTATTGTTGTGACTGCAAGGCTCCCATAGACTTGACTGTCTCGGTATCTTTCTTCATTTTGTCTAATATCGTGTCCACATTAGGACCAAATAAATAATCAGGGTTTACAGGTTGATTGAGTAAAGTGCTCTGAACCTCATTTTTAAACCAAGATATGCGGAGCCATGCATGATGTCTAAGCATGACACTGGTATTGATAGCCCTGGCTGCTGTGTCTGCCGCATCTAGCGCACACTTGATGGAGGCGTTAGATATTCGCTTTCCCTCTTGTATTAGGAACTCTGCCTGCTCCTTATAAAGGTCAGGTAGATGCTGGAGAATTTGCTCTAGTGTGTCGTAGTGGGCCCTGTCATACCTGGCTCAAAGGGCTTGTGTGTTTGAAATTCTCCATATGATAGCTGCTTGAGCAGCTACCCTTTTGCCTGAAGCCTCTAGAATTTTAGACTCCTTGTCTGGAGGTGGAGCCTCACCAATAGTCTGAGAATTAGCATGTTCACGTGCATTGGATACCACCAAAGAGTAAGTGCAGCTGTCCCTTGATGTATGTAGGGTACACTGGTGCTGGCCTATATTTCTTCTCTATTCCCGGGGTTAATGACTCGTGCCCTGGTTGTTTACTTAAATATGTCCCCTGCGTGTTTAAGCACCCCCTTTCACATTGGCAATGTTTTGAATGGTCTTTCAGAAATGTTGAAAGTGTCAAAGATGAAGTCTTCCTCAATGGGGTCAGCGTGCATTTCCACAAGGTGGTTGTATGCTGCTCTTTCAATTAATGCATTGAAAGCAGCTGTGTCCTCTGTAGGCTAAGTTCTAACAGGGTATGCAGTATTGTCTTGAATGGGCTGAGAGTCTACAGGATCTACAGGGTCAGACCATGGTTGTCTTGGTCATTGTCCACAGGATAATTGTACAGTTCGTTATCCTCATATTCCACATTCTCATCTGTGCGTGTGGGAGAATATGTATAAGTCTCTTGCATATGTGGCCTGATAGGCTCAAAGAGAGTTGGAGATGTAGAAGAGTCCCTTTTCTTTTTTAGTGGTATTTTATAGGTCTCAGCGTAAGTGTCTGGTCTGATTTTCCTTTTTAATAGGGTAACTCTGCCAGTATCGGGGTCAACATTCAGTTTTGACTGTTCGTCTGTCGAGGGCTCTTGCTCTTCATGTGCTTGAGCTCTTCTCCCCGTTATCGCCTTTCTTGTTTGTGTCGGTTCGATTTCCGTAGTTGGTTCGACCGATTTTTGCCGCATGTGCGTTGGAAGTCCAAATTTTATCGGTCCGAGGGACTTTTGTGCATCAACAGTCTTTTTAGGCTGTATGAACTTCTTCGGTGCCGTAATTGTTATCGACCCAACTGTTCTCGTTTGTTCGATAACCACTTTTTGGCCTTGTATCGTCTTCGGAGCTTGCTGCTTCGGAGCAATGCTTTGCTGCCTCGGCTCGAACGACCCCTTCGCTTTGATCCTTGCCTCCGGCTCGAGTGTCTTTGTTTGCACCGTCTTTGGCTTGTCGACTTTCTGTTTCGGTTCGACAACCATCTTCTGCTCGAGTCCTTTGTTTGTGTTGCCTGGTGTCGACATCGATCTCGTCAGTTCGACGGACTTGGGCTTAAGCATGTCCCTGGGTGTACTGGCTCTCGACTCGACAACCCTTATATGCGGCCCAGCCGGGTTGACGACCATTTTGTGTTTGGTCGGCGCCGATGGATCCGCAACTTTCGGTCCGAAGACTGTAAAGTCTATCAGTTTCGGTTCCGCTTCTTTTACTTTCGGTTTCGATATTTCCAAGGAATGGTAATGTTGCACCGATGGCTCTTGCCTTATATTCTTAGCCGGGCTGAATTGCGGGGCTATAGAATCGATGTTCTGATCTTGGCTAAGGCCTTCCGGCGATGCCTCGACCTGAGTCTCTGGAAGCGTATCAGTAAATGTACTGGGCTCCGTACTCACGGTTGGCCCCGTGTCCTCGCCGGAGTCGTCCTCGTCGGCTCCGATGCCTGGATCGTCGTCCCCTGCTCCGACTACTGGTCTGAGTCCTCAGCTTCGACGACCTCTTCGTCGCCTTCAAAGATGTTTTCCGGGTCAGGCGCTGGCTTCTGCATCGTCTGCCTCCCTGCTCTTCGAATTCGAAATGTCTTCTTTCATCGAAACTGCGCACAAGCTAAGCAGTCGGCTTCATTGTGTTCTGGAGATAAACACTTGTTACACACAGCGTGTATATCTATGTGTGGGAATTTTGAGTTACAGTTGGGGCATCTTTTGAATGGACTTCGTTCCATCGATGATTGGTCCCTTGGTGTCGAAAAGGGCCACGCGGCCCGATTCGACGTTCTGAGTATAAAACAACAGAAATAAAGTTGTCGGCACCGATCTAATAACAATACAGACGACCCCGAAGGCCTTTTGGCCTTTTAGAAAGGTTTTTTTATCGATTCCGAACTCCGAGTTGGAAATCTCATCCAAACCCAATGGCGGAAAAAAACAATCTAAGGATGGAGAGGATGCCTATGCGCACTGTAGTCCAGTGCAATCATCCGGACCCAACACTAGGCGGCGATCTACGCACAGATATGAATTCAGTAGCCCACATGCCTCGAACACAAAGTATCAAACATCCATTAAATTGCATATACAGTTATACACACACCACCACTCTTACTGGTACAGAAACTTCCCCGTACTTACTCTCTTAAGCAATCACTAATTCTCACAGGAACTTTTCCAATCTCTCACTCTAACATATACTCACTTATATACACCAAAACTCACATACTAGTTTAAAACATATTTAGTTACTCATAAAGACACTATTGAGACAGTCATTCACTCACTAACACACCCGCACACACACTCATCCACCGATACAGTCCTGCACACATACTGTCTCAACACATTCAAACAGTGACGCACTCATTCATGCATCTATGCACATAGTAATACCCCCCCACTGAACCATACAGACACTCAGACGCTGTTACTCGAAAAAACAACTAATAACCTATATAGATACTCATGAGCTACTCACCAACCGATGCAGCCACTTATACACAAAGTGAGAGACTGATACATATATTTACATATTTAAACATTACTCACTAAACCATGTATTCACTAAGATACACTTAATCAGTCCGTTATACAATCAATTTTACCAAACAAATCATCCATTTAGACACTAATATACCCACTTATTCTTTCATCGACCTTGAGATATACATATATAAAAATATTTAATTTTCAGAAAGACACCCATTCACTTGATGTCATGAGAGAGGGCGTGAGAGAGGGCGTGAGAGAGGGCGTGAGTGATGGCGTGAGTGATGGCGTGAGTGATGGCGTGAGTGATGGCGTGAGTGATGGCGTGAGTGATGGCGTGAGTGATGGCGTGAGTGATGGCGTGAGTGATGTCACTGACCATGTCATGAGTTATGTAATACGTGACGTCATCAGGAGTGCATTGCGGGCGCGCAAGTTAGCTGAACTAACTATAACGGGGGAATTTCAATGGTTTTGTACAAGTGAAATGTCTAGCTAACTATAACGCCCCTGAAACCTATGGTTTTTTCAGTGAATATATATATATATATATATATATATATATATATATATATATACACAATTGCAATCCAAACTGTTTACAAACTGTATTATTACTGCAAACTATGTATCACTTACCTGTGCAGGACTTGCTTGGGTATAAGAAATAAAATAACTAAAAGAATATTTTTATACAAAATCAATTGGCTAGAAGTTCAGTCTTTGGGTGTGTGATATCATTTGCTGATTAAGTGTGTACAACAAATGCTTAACACTACCCGCAGATAAAGCCTTACAGCTCGCCCACACTACCACAGATCGAGAGTAAGGTGCTATATACTTTTACTTCTGCCTACCTTTGAGGTTCCACTATACTGTACTTTGGTATACTATATACAGAGCCAGCTTCTTACATCAAGATATTTACATCCAAATGGATGGTTAGAAAAGAAGAGCAGAGTCTGTGGTGGGCGAGACAGTAGAACTCTTAATTTGTTGACAAGTGTCACAATAAAGTAAATATTTGCGAGTCTGTTGGTATAAACCGTGCCACTAAGAACGTTGCTGTAAAAGTGAAACTGGATGCTTTAATGGGAGGCCACAATGAGCAGAAGTCTGAGATCTTCACTCGAAATCAAGCTATCACAAACCGTAGGAATAGTAACAAAAGGTACCTAGTCAGTATTCATTTGAGAAGTGTAACATGAAGGGAAACCTTGCGGAAATGGTGTATCCGCCCCATAGCAGCAATAGCCGCCAAAATATCATCATCAATCTTTGTCATGGACCTTGTAACAGCTGCTACTTTGACTGTGGCTACTGCAGATTTGGCTGCTTCATTAGCCATAGAATTACCAACAGCACATGTGTAAGTGGCAAACGATCTTCAAGAGCAGCCACTCTGGCCCAAAGCATTTTATGCTTAATTGCGCTTCCTTTAGAATCTCGAACATCATTTTGTTTCCAAAAAAACAAATTATTATTAAAAGAGTGCACACAGTAAAAAGAGTCGCACACAACAAGAGTCGGTAACTCCGGATCAGCAAATTCAAGAGCTAAAAGTAGAGCTCGCAACTCGGCCAATTGTGCAGGGTTGTGTGTAAACCAATGATGACTGCAAAGCACCATCCAAAATTATACCTGCTACAATAGCACAAGCCGCAGACTAAGCTTGTTTAGAACCAGTGGTCGGCTGTACGGAACATTAGTGTAAATTATACTTTTGTACTGATCAAGGGGAAGAACCAATAAAGGATGTGGATGAACATGTTCATATTGAAGAAATTCTTGTGTTTGTAAAGAAAGATCAAAAACAAAATTCACATCAGCCGATGTCAATGAAGTAGCCCATTGTATCCATCGAGGGTGTAGAGCCTTAGAATTGGTACTCTAGCTTTCGTGACCGCCTCTAAGGCAGGCTGTGGTGACACGACAAAAATGCGTTTACCTTGAGCCAGAGGGTGTCATAAACTGATGGAGTGTCTGGCGCACTATGGCAACTTCCGCAGTGCTGTTGAGGAGAGTCACTACCCAACTCCTGTCCAGGAGGTGGGTTCTCTCCGTCTCGGGCACATTTCGCTGTTAATGCGGCAACTTTTTTCTTCTGAAACTGGGGTCGATATGGAGGTGGTGCCTTTGTTTGACTCTCACGTCAAACTAGCGCTGCGGGTCCAGCATTTGTTGCGTGTCGTCCCCCTCAGCCAAACTGTTGATCCGACGATTTCTGAAAAGAACGAGGAGAACGGGGATCAGGAACCTGGAACCTCTCAGGGGTCTTGATTTTAGAGCAATCACGTAAATCATATCTACGTTCAGAAGCATCAGGTGGTGGCGAACTAGCACAAGACCGAGGCTTTTGTTGCTGCTTATTTCTGTCCCATGTCTTATATGAAAAGACAGGACGTCCCTACTTGTCAGGAGGGGGTTTACCCTGAGTTTGGGTATATGGTCTAACTCCCAAATTATTGCGACCAAATGATGTATAAACATCAGCAATGATAATTGGCAACTGATGTTCCATATCTACGTCTGCCACTGCCGCGAGGCATTGGCTAACTTGTAAGCAAACTGCTTCACCCTTAATGTTAGAAAGATTTATGTCAGAGACTAAGGGAAAAATCCACACTCATTTCATCCCCAAGGCCAGGGCTGGACAAGCCCTGTGTTCATTCTGTACTTGCTTCAGAATGCTCAGAAGAACACTCATGGAGGGGTGTCAAAACAAATGTGATGCAGGTGGTGCGTCCGCTACGGGGGGAATCAGACCACTTGGTAAACACATAGTAAGGATCCTGTGTTTCTCCACCAGACTAGTGTGTGGTAAAAGCAGCATCAACCTATTCAATTTTTTGAGCTGTCCAAAATGGAAGCGCCTCACGATTCGGAGGACGTTTGCCCATCGCTGAATTAATCATAACAGGGCTAATCACAAGAACCTCGCCATGTATTGGTACTGGGGGTGCAGCTCCAGGCGGACCGACTAAAAATACTCGAAAAATAAATTGGACCACTCGTCTATAGAGAAGAAGCACTTGAGTGTATAGCAAACGTACATCCGCCACATTAGCATTAAGATAACTTGTATATGGCGTAAAACCAGCCAACACCGGCCATGTGGCCCCATACGAACAAATGAGAGAGGGTGGGGAAGGGTGCCACTAAACCAAATATAGTGCTCCCAGGATGTAAGAGGAACTTCAATTACCGCACAAGGACGATATGCTGCAGGTGCAGCAGCTACAGTATAAGCATGAAAGAAATTATCATTTGCATCCACTGCAGGAAGTGGAACCCAGGAATAAAAAACCTGACGGCAATATGCAGGATCCGCTTCGACCACAAAAACAATCGGAGCACCCACATTTGGGACCCAATGCTGTAACGAATGCTGTGTAACCGCCGCACGGCAATGTGCCGGAAAAGCAATAGGATGTGCCATTTTATATATAGCACAAATAAGCCTAAGTGGTAGCACAAAAAGGGTCAAAAACCTTTTAGAATTCAAGCTTGAAAAACCTACAGGAAATAGCTGAACCCTACAAACTGAGGAGGCAAAGACCTCCCACCACGGATGTCTCCGGGAACCGGTGAGAAAATATTGTGGATAAACACAAGCGCTACTCAGGTGTCTCGCGAATAAGTACCAGACCAAATGTTAGCGGTGCCATATTGTAGGGATTCTGCGACATCACAGAACTATTGAGATTACGGGACAATAGTAGGCAGAGTCGGAGTTATCCTACCACCTTAGTACCCATGAGCCCGGACAGAACAGCTGTAGTGTCTCACTTGACCTCCTACTCCCTCACAGAGGTACAAGTGATAAAACCCCTAAGAACACAACACTCAACTCTTTCAGGAATCACAGTTGAAAGACACACCCTTTCGCTCATGCTCTTGTGTTCATAAACAATAATATCGGACAGAGACACAAAACAGTTAAAATGTTTATTTTAACTGACGTGCTCTAGTATGCAGTATACGTGCCACAACCAGTAGAAAAATGCCTAACACGAATACGATCAGCATAGCAAGTAGTACGAAAATTATAAAAGGAGATGTCATGATAAACCACAGTAGTCTAACCTCCCTCCCTTTGTAAAGAAGCAAAATTATTACATACAAGAAGATCTCTGGGTGTTCTCAGCAGACCATGTATCTCAGTCTATAGATGGGAGATCTACATCACAGGAACTGTAATGCTCATCTCCCTGGAAAGGTCTGTTAGCTATCCTTGTACCCTCATATGACCAAAGTATGTGTCCCCAAACAACAGCTGCATCTGTATGTTTTGTCTAGGTGCTAGGGCCTGACAGAACAGACTAACTAACGGCATTGTTTTTACGACCTTGTTCACAATGTTCAGACTAAATCCCAGGAACAAGCAAAGCGTGAAAACAACTGCAGGTTCTATGTGAAAGTTTCAGCGTGGCACAAGTAAAATAAAGCTGTGCAGTAATGTGTGCAAAGCCGCGGACAGGCAGCAAAGAGCTCATGCTAACATAGGTAAGACAACAATATCCACTAAGCCATGCGACATTACAGAATTGTCACTCAGTTCATAATGCAAACACTTAGTTAACCCTGCGCTGACTGCTCAGGCTACACAACCTCAATTGGCTACTTCGGGTATCAGCCCGCAAACGCTGAATGCCGTAATGGGAAAGTTTTCCACCATTATGTTGATTACATACAAGGGGAAACAGCTGCGTTAGCTATATTGCCAACGCCTGAGGGAGTTCACTCCTGCCCGGCAGGAGCAGGAATTGCCTAAAATGATCAAAGATACCTATGCTACGCTAGATCAAGATAATTTGGAAGGCAAATCTGGGAAACCACAGGGTAAGAGTAACTCTGAAAAAGATAACTCTAAGCAAGCACCTCCTTCTTCTAAGAAGAAATGGGACAGTAAAAAAATGAAAACAAAACACAATCAGGAGGTGGGTCTCAAACAGGAAACCACTGAAGTATAATCTGAGAAACCATGATATTAGAAAGCCTGAGCGGTAGAAGGATACTACACGTTCTCCTAGTTCCTTTCAGGATTCATCCGATACACGTTCGGAGTCAGGTGGACTGTCAGAGCACAGATCGGAAGAGAGTGTGAAGACTAAAAGGGTACCACATCACACTTCATACTACATCCTCAAAAAGAAGGTAGGCTGGATTAAAGTAAGACATTCCCAGGCTACTAAGGACTCAGCTTCTGAACGGGGAATGGGCAGTGACGATGCTGGACAGTGTGGCAGAAGTCAAGATTGCTCGCCGGAGGCTGATGGATTACCTGGTGGTAGTAGCGCTGAGTGAGCATATCACGGTGGAAACACCTGATACAAGGGATAGTGCCCCCCCCTTGTTTATGCGATATAACATTCCAGTTGGAGGAAGGCACACTCAGAAACATCAAGGGTCTCTTTTGGGAGAACGCTTGGTCACAATATTCTTCCGGCTGAAAAGATTGGCCACCTGATTTCGTAATGGAATGTCCAATGGGGGGGAAGGGCAATATTACCTGCTTTCTGTGACCTTGTTCCAGAATCTTTTAAACATTCATATGCCAAGGAGTAGCCGTTAGCTCAAGCACTAAACCGAAATCATGTTGGGTGAGATGAGTCACCTCATCAAGCGATCCCATTAAAATCAACTCCTCAAACTGCAGAGACAGTACCCACTTAAACATGAAACTAAAAAACAAGTTAGGGAAATCCTAGACCAACTTAAATACCAACGTGTAATAGAAAATTGTACCTCGTCCATGAAAAATCCCTTGTTTCCTGTAATAAAACCGGACAATTTATATCATCTAGTATTAAAGACATTTAAACACATTCACACGCACATCTGCAGTAGAGAATAAACAGTGCCGCACTGATGAATAATATTGTGCGGAAAAAATATAAAACAAAACTAGATATCTCAAATGGATGTTTCTGCCAGAACATAACACCTGAAAGCAGACATTTGACAGCGTTTTCAGCACTTGATTCACAATGGCAATTTTGCAGTTTACCTCAGGGGTGTAAGAATAGCCCTGTTACTTCGACATGTTGACAAGGAGGAATTGTCCTATGTAGATATTTATCGGACGGACGGTGAATTAATGAAACACTTGGCCAGAATAGACTGCATAATTCAGGGATTTGCTCATTGGGCTACAAATGTAATTTAAAAAATTCAAAAATTGCCCGTCTAATGTCCTGTATTTGGGATACAAGTTGTCAAGTAAAGGCAAAAGCATGGCGGTACAATTTTTTGAAAAATGTGCATTGAACGAACCTCCGTCGACTCTGAAAAGACTAAAATCCATTCTAG
The DNA here is from genome assembly GCF_964263255.1 of Lissotriton vulgaris. Lineage (NCBI taxonomy): Eukaryota > Metazoa > Chordata > Amphibia > Caudata > Salamandridae > Lissotriton > Lissotriton vulgaris. The sequence goes on along the minus strand of NC_141691.1, from coordinate 220,225,287 downwards.
GATTCTTCAATTTTGGCAGAACATACATTTTTGATTACGCTGCATGAGTAAAACTGTTGTACAATTTTATTATACCCGATTCTTCAATCAACCAATGGACACAGGAACAAACATTTTACGTTCCGCACAAGCTGACTTGATAGCTTCCAAACATTTGCACAATTAACCTGGTGATATACCTAGTCACTGGGGACACCTGTATCACTTTCAATGAAGGTGATTTAGTACATATTGCATACAAATCACATTTGTACACGAATGCTGAAATGCATTTTGCATTCAATCAGCGAATTCTCACAGCTGGAGAGAGAGAGAGAAGACTAGCTCAGGGTAAACAAATAATTGTTGCTACCCCATTACAGACCTTCGAGGCCGTTACTAAAGTAAGCGTACCAAATGCTGAAGCATTACATCCATGATGGATACAATGAGCTAACTCTCTCACTGCAACAGATGTAGACTATAGATTTGATTCTACACTACAGCAATAAGCATTCCTGCAGTATGAAGAAAAATAGTATCTTTCAAAGAATCACATACTTGAATCATCCACGCCGTTGAGGAGGGAGTCTCATTCGCCCTCCTTGTCCATTCGGGAGAAAGAAAGTGTAGATACTGCTTTCTTAGATTTTATTCCTCTTTTTGATACCGATCTTGTCTTAAATAGATCGACACTTCTTAAATGTTTCCGTGAGATCGAAAGTTTAAAACTAATTCAAACCGCTGATCTGGATCTGGTATTTCTTTCGAACTTCACTTTGGGGAAAACAGCAAGGGTTAAATTCCATTCTAAACTGGTTTCAAATCACATCCTACACTGGGCAGAGGAATTACAAATTAGAGGGATAGATGTTACCCCTTTCTTCATAGAGGAACACTGTGACAAATTATCCACCTACTTGTCAACAAGCCACGGGGTAAATCCGGTTCCCACAGATTGGTCCTCAGCTAAAACTGAGGATTTAATAATTTGTGTATCTAAAAACGAACGACAAGTTCTCTATTAAAAATCCTCCTCCTCCTAAACCAGTCTTGATGGATGACAATTCTAAATGGAGTTGGTTGCCTGGCGATCTTTCAAGTAAATCCACCTCTTCTCTCAAACTGCATCTAAATTTTTAACACTGATTTGAAAATAATCTCCTGGAATATTGCGGGTTTCAAGAATAGTCAGGAAAAACTGTCTTTCTTACAATCCTTAGAAGCTGATGTAATTTGTCTTCAGGAAACCTGGGTGGAAGGAAAATTAATGATGGAAAAAGAGTATTTTGTTTTAGATGGCAGTGCATTTCCCTCTAGGAGAGGTCACGCGAAGGGTGGAATAGCTTGCTTACTTTCCAATAAAATCAATTGGGATTTCTCTCACTATTTAGAGCCAAATAAACTGTTCCAGGCAATAACTTTGAAAAATTTGATTAAGGATCGTCCAAATAAATTGCGTATTCTAATTAACTCCTACATTCCTCCTGAAACCTGCTTTAACGATGGCTTAAAATCGCTCTTTTCCTTTATATCTAAACTTATGGACGTTTCTTCCCCTCCACATATACTGTTGCTAGGGGACTTCAACTGTAAGACCTCTAACTGTGGCCTTGATTTGTTCAGAAATAAGCTTAGGGAAGAATCTCTCCATATTCCACAAGCCCAGTTTCCTACGAATATTAAGTCCAACAAAAGAGGGAAATTAATTTTGGAAGGTCTCTCTAAGGTGGATTGCCTAATAATAAATGGTAGACTCCCCTCTGACATCCCTGCAGCTTTTACTCCTAAATCAAAAAACGGAGAATCAATCATTGATTATGTAGCGGCAGATAGTTCTTTTTTTTCTTTCATGAAGGATGTCTTGGTTGTTAATTCTGAACTAAGTGACCACAAGGTGCTGACTGTTACAGTTGCTCTCAGGCCTTCCCTGTTGAATTCCTGGCACATTGATACTGATTCGGTGAATTTTGGAGGCAGGTCAGGGAAATGTTACTGGAATTCTCGGGCTTTTGAGTTTTGCTGAGTACCTTAATATCTACCGTGGAGAATTTGTCCCAATGGGACGGGAGGGAACTCCTAAGTTTTTCTGATTTTTTAGAATTAGTAACCTCAATAGCCAAGAAAGTCCCTACCATTAAAAAACCTATAGTATTCCCCGAATCACTCCGGCAATTAAACATTGAAATAAATAAATAAATTGATAAGGGGTCAATACTTATTTAATTAGGAAAGGCATCATAAATTAGACATGTTAAAAAGAAGGAGATCAAGGCTGAAGGCCAGATTAAAAAGAGATGAGGAGGATTCTCTATGGATTAAACTCCGGGAATCCTCTTATAAGGGTCAAGCCAGGACATTCTGGTCATTAATTGGCAAAGGCTGTGGCACTAGATCCTGTCCTACGCCAATTGCCATTGATGAGCAGATCTGGGTTCAATATATTGAGCATTTATATAGCAGTAATGGCTTGCAACGGGATAATGATTCTCTTTACGAGGACATTCTTCCATATGATTCACCGTCCGAAAAGGATATCGAATCAGCTATCAAGGGCATGCGCTCATCTGGCGCGATGGGCCCGGACGAGGTCCCCATTTCTGTTCTAAAACAACAGAGTGAATTATGGAGCAAAATCCTTTATCCAGTATTTAAATTTTGCTTTATTAGTGGTACCGTTCCCCCATCTTGGAAAGGGAGCATTCTAATCCCTCTTTTTAAAAAAAGGGCTAGAGATGTACCTCAAAATTATCGCCAAATCGCTTTACTTGATGCTATCGGCAAGGTCTTTGCAAAATGTCTTAATTTAATTAACGATTGGGTGTCTATGGCCGAAATTTTACCTTTTGAACAAACCGGTTTTAGGCAAAAGCACGGTACTCTAGATAATCTGACTGCACTCCAGGTTATAACGGAGAAATATGTTAAGGTTCGTGGAGGGCGAGTTTATGGCGCCTTCATCGATTTCTCAACAGCTTTCGATAAAGTGGATAGATCATTGCTGTGGGGAAAGTTATTAGATCTGGGGATGCCATCCTTTCTCGTCAGATTAGTCCGTGCCCTGCATTCGGATACCTGGTGCAGAGTGTTTTTGGGTGGGGAAAGAGGACTATCTAGAACTATTCCCACAGCTAATGGGTTAAAGCAGGGTTGCCTATTGGCTCCTTTGTTGTTTTCCCTATATATAGCCGCCTTACCCCAGGTTCTCTCTGCAAGTTCAGGTATTGCTCCGATTTTGGGGGGTTCCCCAATCGCATGTCTTATGTATGCGGACGACATTTTGATTCTTGACCTAACGCCTAAAGGGCTGAATAATCGCTTACATGCCTTACATAAGTATGCAGGAAAGCATCATCTGCTGATAAATATTGCAAAAAGTAAAGTGATGTGTATGTCGGGCAGGAAGAAATCTAAATATGCGGACTTTCTTTGGACTGTGGGGGGCCAAAAATTGGAAACCGTGAAATCCTATACTTTTCTTGGCAAAATTGTTATGAGCAACTCAAGCGAAAAAGCTCACATAGCTAATAACATCCGGAAAGCTATTGTCCAGGGAAAGAGCTTGGTGTCCTTATATAAGGCCACAGGCAGAAGGCATTTTTCGATACTGCTGGATGTATATCGAGCAAAAATCCCTGCCTCTTTACTCTACGGAATGGAGCTAATTGATATAAAAAGTTGGAGCTTCTTGAACTCGTCTGAAGGTAAAATCTTACGTAGCCTTTTATCTGTCAACACAGCTAGTTCAACAGCTGCTCTTAGACAGGAATTTGGCTTACGTAGCAGCTGGGTTCAAGGCCTAGGGGGAGTGTGCGCTGGGTTTTTAGCCTAGCAATGGGCAAGCCAGGCACGTTAAGACATCTTATAAAAACTGAGTTGCTGGGAAATTTTAATGATTATTCTCTAATTCTAAAAAATTTCAGATATGCTGCGAGTCAATTACAATTAGATAAAGCTGTTTTATTTTCTTTATCGCCATATCAGCTAAAAACCCTCCTGAAGTCTGCTTCTTGGGAACTAGGGTTTAGACTGGATAGAGAGCTTCGTACTTTGAAAAAGGGTATCACCCCAGTTATTGACTCCTGTCTGATGAGGAAAGCGCAACCCTATGTTCATTGGAACAACCCTCATGGTGTCAGGCGTCTATTATTTCTAGTATTGAAATCTCTCTTCTCCAGATGGTATGGTTCATCAGCTGTATGTGATTTTTGTTACATGAAAGATCAGGACTTGCCTCATGTTATTTTTGTTTGCCTAGCTTTAATGTCGTACAGGCGAAAGTGGCTAAGACCCATTTGTCTCCAATTGAATATTTTGTCTGCCTCTGCTTTCACTTTGGCCATGAACAATCCCCCCAATTAAATGTTTTGTTTTAAATTGTACAACGTTTTCAAATGTTTTTTGAATTTGTATTAGGTGGTAGCTTTGATGTTTTGATTTTTCTGTATATCTTCTAATATTTTACTCTATGTAAATGTTTTATATTTTAATCATGACTCTACTAAATGTAATATTATGTCTTTTATGTGGATCTCATGAGAGTTCCGTAATCATAAATAAATAAAACTTGAAACTTGAGTCTCATGGTACAAATAAAATATATAAATAATAGTAATAAAATATCATACAATAGGCTATACCGGACCATAAAGTCACTACACTAGCCTATCATTGTCCTTTTGTAAAAAAAAGAACCAAATTTGGAACCCAGCCAATCAAGCTCCAGCACCCTCTAGAACACTCCACAGAGAAGCTAGTCCCTCAGATTTTTGTAGCACAATTGACATCAAGTATAATATTGTAATAAGGGAAGCCTCTCCGGGGAGGAGGGTGAGTCGCATGCAAATCTATGAACGATACCAATACTGGATAATTGAAGTTACAGGTATCTAACTCGTTTTCTTATGCAGTATTGGGGTACTTTTCATAGATTCACATGCTTGAATCAGAATAGCTAGCAGTAAAAATCTTAGTCCCTTAGTGGATGGTGGGTATTATATAGACCACGTTAGACACTTTGTGCAATATAATTGTAAAGATACTTATTAACAAATACCACATCATATGAGATACATTAGAAATATTAACAAGTAAAAGAGACAGCATTCAAAAGCATGAACAAGATAGTCACCTCTCAAAAGGTTGTGTAACACTGCTTGACCAACTGCTGACTCAGCTTTTGTAGCCAGATCTAGACAGTAATGCAGTGTGAATGTGTGTACATTCTTCCAGGTTGCAGCACAGCAAATCTTCTACAAAGGCTCTCCGGCAAAAAGCACTGCCGATGATGACACAGCCCTTGTGGAATGAGCTTTAAGCTGCACAGAAAGAGAACTTCCAGCTTTACTTGGCAAAATTGAATCGCCGATGCAATCCATCTTGCAATTGTTGACTCGTCACTGCAGTACCTGGTTTTTGACCATCATAAGATACAAACAATTGATCCGACTTCCGGATGGATAATAGTTTGTGATAAATAGAATTTAAGGCACCTTTTTATATCCAAAGTGTGAAGCGCCTTCTCAGCCAAGGTAGACGGACTGGGAAAGAAAGTACGTAGAATAATAGGCTCATTAAGATGGAAAGAAGATGGAACCTTTGGAATGAATGTAGGATTAGTTCTTAGGTGCCTCATGAACTGAGACAGAACCAGAATAAGCCTCCATTCAGGGGGTGGAGCTCTGATGGGCGGAGAATCTCTGAAGAGACCTTTCAAAAAATGTTTGACCAAAAAGTTAGAGCAGAGAGATGTGCCACCAGTAGAATGTCTGCAAGTTGAGATTGCGGCCAAATGCAGCTTAATAGATGCAAACATGAGTCCGGACTTAGCTAATGATGCAAACATGAGTCCGGACTTAGCTAATGAGAGGAGATAGAGGAGAACCTTCTCCGGAGAACAGTCCAGGGGATGTGTATCATTATAACGGCACCAAGAACAGAAACGTTTCCATTTCAGAGAATAGGTTTTTGGAGGAGAAGGAGCCCTTGTTTTTGTAAGTATACCCCTACAGTATTGCGGTAAATCTAGCTCCTTAAATTCAGTGAGCTCAGAAGCCAGGCATGAAGCTGCAGAGGGGCTGGATGCGGGTGGAGAATCTGGCCCTTGCTCATTTTCAATAGAGTTGGAGACACTAGGAGACAAAATGGACTGTATTCTAAGTGTAGGAGAAGCCATGTCAACCAGTGCTGACGCGGCCATCGTGGGGCAATGAGAATCATACGGCACGGTTCCAGTTTGAATTTATGTTAAAAGCCTTCGGGAGCAACAGAAAGGGGGGGAAAGCGTACGCGAAAATCCCCGTCCATCTCATCATGAAGGCGTTTCCCCAAGAGCCCTTCTCTGGATCCAGACTGGTCTAGAATGGGCATTTCCGATTTGTCTTGGAGGCAAAGAGATCCAAGTTGGGTCTGCCTCACATCTGAAATATGTGCTCCACTACTGACTGTTCAAATTCTTGCCACGAAGGGGAACTGGATGTTCTGCTCAAAGTGTCTGCCAGAGTGTTGTTTACTCCTGGCAGATGCTCCATCTTTATAGTAATGTGATGAGAAAGGAGCCACTTCCATATGCTCTGCGCTTCCTGAGATAGGATGTGAAAACGAGTACCCCCTTGCTTGTTTAGGTAAATCATGCAAGTGGTGTTGTAGGTTCTTATGAGAACTGATGACCCCTGAAATCTCGGGAGAAAAGACTGAAGAGCCAGAAAAATAGCAAATGGCTCAAGGAAGTTGATGTACATTCTTGACAATGCTTTGGACCATTTCCCTCTTATGCAGAGATCTTGGAGGTGCGCACCGCATCCTTCGCGAGACGAGTCTGTAGTCAAGATGAACTCTGGTGGGGACGAAAGAAAGGTAAGCCCGGTCAAGACATTGCTGGAGCGCTGCAACCAAAGCAGAGCCACTCGTATAGCTGGAGTTATCTTCACCAAGTCGAACAACCCTGTAATTTGAAGCCATTGACTGTCCAGTTCTTCTTGGATAGGTCTCTTTCTGAGACATGAGTGAGGAACCAAAAGGATTGCAGACGACAACATTCTGAGAAAGGATTTTATCTCCCTCACAGAAACGAACCTTCTTTTAAGTAGGTCTGACGCTAGAAAAACCAGATGTGATTGTCTTTCTGCAGACAAGGATGCTTTGTCCTGGATAGTGTCCAAAACTGCTCCCAGAAACGTAATTCTTTGAGACGAAAAATAACTGATTTTTGGGAGTTGAGAGACAGTCCCAGAGAATGAAACATGCGGAGACAGGTGTGCTTTGCTCCTGAAGCCTGCTGAAAAGTCAGAGCTTTTATGAGCCAATCGTCCAGCTATGGGAAAAGCTGCTGCCCCTGCAGCCTGACATGAGCCGCAACCGGAGCAAGGCATTTTCTAAAAAATCGGAGCTGGACACAGGCCAAAAGGGAGAACCTTCAACTGAAAATGCGCACCTGCTACTGTAAAAAGGAGGAACTTTTTATCTTTGGGGTGGCTCAGGATGTGGAAGCTGTGGGATCTCTTGATGAGTAACCATGCAAAAGGATTTCTTTTGCAGGTATTTGTTCAGCTTGGTCAGAGCTAGGATTGGTCTCCATTCTTTTATTGACTAAAAAGAAACGCGAGTAAAAAACTCTTCCCACTTGAGAGCGAGGCACTTTCTCTAAAGCTCCTTTTTGTAGCATATTCCTTGCCTCTTTCCTGGGAAGAGCTAGCTAGATGTGGTGGATGCTTCTTTAAAGGTGGATGGGGAGGAGGGAGGTTTACAAATTCTAGGGTGTGTCCGACTTTGATTATTTCCAAGACCCGAGGTCAGCTTTTCCCATTGGTTCAAATGGCGAGAAATAGTCAGCGTCTTGGTGTTGAAGTGTTGAAGTGTGGCCGAACTGTTGCAGGTGTTGGGGAAACGTCACGGTTTCCTACCATTATCGCTGCCCTGATGGGGCGGTTTCCTCCTGTTCTGTTGCCTGTAAGCGGCAGCAGGGGGCACTATGTAAGACTGTTGTTGCTGTTGAAAACCATATCTGCCCTAAGACTGGGGTTGGTACTTTTGGTAACCTCCATGAAAGGAGAAAGACCCTCTGCCACGGGCGCCTAGAAAAGGTGTCCTCCTGTATTGAAGCGTACCCAGGGCTTTGGCAGTGTCAGTGTCTTTTTTAATCTCTTGCATGGCATCATCGATGTGCTTATCAAAGAGCGCATCCCAATCAAATGGCATGTGGAGGATTTTGCTTTGAATATACAGGCGGAAAGTGGTGGATTTAACCCAACCCTGGCGACATAGGTTGGCCTCTCCAGCCACTTGTCGGAATCCTAGGGAGGCTAGATCCATGGAAATGTTGATTGTTTCCGATGCTGCTTTTTTTCCCACCAGGAGAATTTTTCTCGCCTCCTGCTTCTTAACTATATTGTTGAGCCTCCTACCATCCTTGTCAGGAGGCGCAGTGATCGGTACCAATGGATTTCTCGACTGAGTCAGGCCTAGGGTGACCAGACAGCCAAGCTGGAGCATCATCCGGGGCCGTATATTTCTTATCAATCCTGCGAAGAATTGATGGTACAGAACAGCCAAGAGTTTGATCCTGTGCCATATTGCCCAAGCCCATATGTCTTGGGCTTTCTGAGATAGAAGAACCGACCTCGTTCTTCCCTGTTTGTTTAAGTAATGCATACTTGAAGTATTGTCTGTGCGAACCAATACTGTGGCCCCTTGAATGATAACACGAAAGGATTTGAGGGCGAAGAAGATGGCACCTAGCTCCAGCAGATTGATGTGCCAAGCCTCTTGTTGAGGGTTCCATTCCCTGCTGACCTTCAGCCCTTGAAGATATACTCCCCAACCCTCGAGGGATGAGTCTGTGGTGAGTAATTTGGCGCTTCTTGAAGGAAAAAACCGGACACCACTTATACAAATTTCTTTCTTGGACCCACCAAACAAAAGGCCTCTTGCATCCGAGGATTGATTTGAATGAGATCTTCGAATGACCTGGAGACCTGCAACCAACGTAGAAGAACTACCAAGTGGGAGATGCAGGCCCGTCGTTCGTGTGAGACTAACACCTTTGCTAGGTTTATATTGATTGATCCTCCGAGAAACGTTGATATCGGAGCTAGTACTAGTAGGAACTTGTCATGATTTATTGAAAATCAGGTTTAGAAACAGTGACTGACAAGTCTGGGTGTGCTGGACTGCTAGTAAATAAGAGTGAGCCCTTATTATACAGTTGACCAATTGGAATAAAAGTGAGATATTAGACCTCTGACGTCTTTGGAGGGAATAAAGGTGTGTTCCAGGTAATCCATTGTTTCTTAGAAGAGTTGCCTCGGCTGTACGATGATTGTCTATGTAGGACCTGTTGGTAAGGAAGGATTCGCACACGAAAATAGACATCCTGGAGGTTGGGAGTAGTTATAAAGTCGTTCTGACATAAGAACTTTAGGACTTTCTTGAGGGACAACGTTTGTAAAGTTTGCGCAAAGATCTAAAATCATGCGCTACTTTCCTCATTTGCTTGTTGATGAGGAACTGAGAGTAAACCCTAACGCTGTTGGAGATTCGGAACCACTCAGACGGTCCCTGTTTGTATCCCTATAGACACTTGTGCAAACGGCACCCGTAGAAGAGAAGGAGGTCCCTTTGGAGGTGTAGAAAGAGGGAAATTTGACAAATTCTAAAGAGTATCGCAGTTGGATCTGATTGTAGGAGCCAATACTGGATGGAACTCCCTTGAAACAAAGGACGTGGAGCTACGTCCTCGGCACCACGAAAAGGCTGCGATTCTATATCCCGAAGGTGCAGGCAGTATCTGTGTCCTTTAAGATGGTCTGCAGTGCCTCATCAACATGCAGGCCAGAAGGGATCCTCAATCAAAAGAACAAGTGAAGTATTGAAGTCTGAACCTCCTTGCGAGAGACGTAGCATTGAAGCAAAATTGTCTTTGCCAGACTGCCCCTATAGCGAGCTGTGGAAAACCTGTACACGAAATGTCCGCTTCACAGTGTATCATTTCTGATGCACTTCTCTCTCTTTTTCCCTCCTGCAGGATCTTCAAAGCGTGAGGCTTGGAGGATTCTGGAATAAGTTCTACTGGCGCTAACATGTCAGAGTACATCTGGCGGCATACCTGCCCAACTGGCTTGCAAGATAATCGCTGTGCCGCCTGAGTAATGACTGAGTCAAGGTAGGCTGAATAGTGGGGAGCTTCACATTTCTTGTCGAGGTGTGGAAAAACAAACCGCCGGCACAGAGTTTGGCCTCTGCATGAGTCTAACACCTTCTTGCTAAATTAAGTCTATGATAGGAACTGAACGAACTTGTTTCTGTGGTTTCCCCAGGACGAGGGGAAAAGGGAAAACGATTCGCCGCTCTCTTCATAAGGAGGGGAAAACCTCCAATATTCACCAGAGGTGAATGCAATAGAACTCCAGTTGTAAGAGAAGACGTAATCCCGCCATGGTACAGGCCGTGGCAGCCTTGCTGTCAGAAATAAATATTTCTGATCTGAAGAAAAAACATGCTCATACGGCTATGTGCTGTTCAAGAAAAATAATGGCAGGAGTAAAAAGCCGTCACGTGGATGTAGAAGAAAGCTGCAGTCGATGAGATAAATCGTCTACCGAAAAACATTGTGCATAAAAGTCAACAGTGTGTGAAACCAACTGTCAACGGGCTCAACCGTCGACGAATCCAACAGTTGACAGGGTCATCCGTCAACGAAGCTAACTGGCGTCGAAGCTGAATGTTGACGGAGCTCACCGTCTACCGAGCTCACCGTCTACCGAGCTCACCGTCTACCGAGCTCACCGTCTACCGAGCTCACCTTCTACGGAGCTCATCGTCTACGGAGCTCATCGTCTACGGAGCTCACCTTCTACGAGCTTACCTTCTACGGAGCTCACCTTCTATGGAGCTCACCTTCTATGGAGCTCACCTTCTATGGAGCTCAGCGTCTACGGAGCTCAGCGTCTACGGAGCCCACAATGTACAGAACCCACCGTCTACGGAGCTCACCGTCTACGGAGCTCACCGTCTACGGAGCTCACCGTCTACGGAGCTCACCGTCGACGGAGCCTACCGTCGACGGAGCCTACCGTCGACGGAGCCTACCGTCGACGAGCCTACCGTCGACGAGCCTACCGTCGACGAGCCTACCGTCGACGAGCCTACCGTCGACGAGCCTACCGTCGACGAGCCTACCGTCGACGAGCCTACCGTCGACGAGGCCACCGTCGACGAGGCCACCGTCGACGAGCGTACCGTCGATGAGGCCACTGTCGACGGGCCTACCGTCAATGGGCCTATCGTCGACGAGCCTACCGCCGACGAGGCCAACTGTCGAAGAAATTCACCATCGACAAAAACTCCCAGTGGTCTACAAGCATATAGTCGACAAGAGGGCACTGTCCTCACTGTCATCGACGCATGCCTGGAGGCGTTGTCGTTGCAGAGCAACAGTGACGGCAGAGATTGTCGTCAGAGGGTGCATTGACCATATCGTAGACAAGCTGGCATATTTTCACGTAGAAAAGTGCGCAGAGCGAGTCTAGACGCCTGAGAGTAAATCTCGTGGGCGTAGATGTGGGAGGCAGACTCAAAGAAGGCTAGAGACCCCTTAATTGTGATGTTACTTCAGCTGGTGAAGTAGAGAAGCATCATTTAAAATCTTAATGTGCAGGACAAACAAAAATATCCTCCCACATCAGAAGGGGGATACAGTCAAAGCACAAGAACAACCCCTTCTCCTCTTACCATGTCAGAGACAAGCAGAGTGTTGTCCATATACTCTTCATGAGGGTTCACAGGAAAAGGTCTCAGCTTCCCACAAGTGACACAGGGTCCGAAGGTAGACTTCATGTAAGAAAACATTACTAAACTGTGATATTAAGAAGAAAAAATTGAAGAAATTGAAGAAAACTGAGCGGAGCTCAGGGAGACTCCCTTCACAGATTGTGCGGTAGAAAATCTGAGGTGCTGAGCTCTGAGGAGAAGGTTCTAGAGGGTTGCTGGCGCCTGATTGGCTGTGGTTTGGACCAACATAATGACAATGATAGACTGCAAATGGTTTTTTCCTTTACCATGCATTCCTATGTAGAAATATGTGTAGGCTTGTTATGCCTTTTTTCTATTACATATTTCAGGTTTTATGTTTATATATATATATATATATATATATATATATATATATATATATATATATATATATATATATATATATATATATATATATATATATATATATATATATATATATATATATATATATATATAATTGCTGTTTTATTTACCGTGGGACTCCCACTCCGACGACGGGGGATATTCAAGCATGTGAATCTATGAAAGACACCCTAATACTGGAGGACAAGAATATATCGATCTAGAAGGATTATTTAATTCGGCAGAGAGTAAAGACATCAATATTCTGCGTAGTGCCAATTGTAAAAGGGCACACACATAATGGAAAGTTCTGTCCTGAAAAAACACACACGCTCTCCCTAGGGGACTGTATAGCGCAGTTGGCATAACTCAAAGCCATATTTCTGACACTACAAACTACGGATCACGGATTTCCCACACTTCTAGTGTGATATTCATATTATTTTGTCCAGTCCTAAAATGAATATCTTCACTATTGGGGCCAGAATAGATTTTGAGAATCCAAGGGTTGCACAATCAAGCACAAGCTGCTTTAGAAACTGGTGTAAAGCTGAAAAAATTATGGTCACCGAGTTCATGTTGTCCACACATTGAGTCAAAGTGTTGGCGTTCATGCTGTAGGGAAATACATGGCTGATGAAATCGCTAAGGCAACAGTTTGCGATCCTGCCATTGCTGCAATGACTCGTTCTAGTACGAGATTAGACAGACATCATGGTGGCTGTCAATGGCGCACGCAATGACACACACCTGCCGAAATGCTTCCCACTCAAGTATGCCTACAAGTTAGTTGCACAAAACATTCTGTATGTTCAGATTCCAGGAGTGGAGATAGTCATACTGAACACTGATCGCAGATGGGGAGGAAACTAGCTGCATGTGAGGGTCTGGGGTCAGCTCAGGCAGGGGTTACTGCTACAGTTTTATTACTGAAGCAACGCTATTGGTGGGCTGGTCTTACAAAACAGACCAAGGACTTTGTACTCAAATGTGACATCTGCCAGCAAATGAAGGGTTCCACCATAGTACATTCCCACAGACACCTCTACTGATTTTAGACAAGCCTTTAGCGGTTGTTTACTTGGATCACTGCGGCCCCTTACACTCAGATGGGGCTTACAAGTGCACATTGGTAGCAGTGGATTCATGCTCCAGATTCCTGTGAGTCTTTATTGGGACATACGCAACTGGCCCACTACGTTCCAAGTAGGGCCCGGCGTTTAGTTCTCAGCCTTACAAAGAAGCCATGAGAAGTTTGGGCGTAGCCTTGCAGTACTCCTCCCCTATCATCCCAAGGAAAATTCGAAAGTTGAGATGAAAAACCGAGATTTAGAGCACTCCTTAACAGCAAGGGCATTAGGCTCAGTCGCAGCTTGGTCAATCACTTATACGGGTTCCAGAGGACACTCAATAACATGCCAAGAAAATACCTAAGGGGGGAGGGCATAATCCATACGAAATCCTGTTTGGTCTGAGAACGTGTATACCAGACCTCAATAATGTCAGCACAGAGGTGGCGAAAACACCAACTGACATCAATGAGCATTTGGCTATTTTACACGAACTCATGAATTACAGGCTGCACAAAACGTCCAAGTAAAACGCCACTGGAGAAGTGAAGGTAGTACCAACAAGAACAAGCCGGGTCCTGAAGATTGGTGACTTGGTCAGGGAAAAGAATGAATTTGGGCCATCCTACAGAGCGCCTGTACCTATCCTTCCTGTCGAAGGTACTAGAACTGTACTTCTTCTGCCTCTTGCCGGCTGCAGAGACAAAAAGTTTGAATCCATTGATCTCATCAAACCATACTATACGGCAGATCCTCAACAGTAGGCCACCTGGGCTCCTGGGTAGGCGCCATTCTCCTCTCGCTACCGTTCAGGATGTTAATATGGAACTTTAATAACTACAGAAGATTCCCATCTCCAAAGAGAAACTGTAATTTAATATGAAGTACTACTTCCTCCTGTTAACACCACTACAACTGTACAGTCAATGAGAACAGAAACCAATCTCAATTTGGAAAATTGTTGGCATCTACATGAATATGACACAGATCGAATCGTCTCCGAGTGCCAGAAAATCTGCTGAGCTACCAAAAATAGACAGACGGCGCCTGGCTACTTTGTGCATTATGACGACTTCTCAACTGATTCCAGTGAACATGAGATACCACCGCCTCTCCCTTTCAAGCTACATGTGCATGCTTCTCTATCTTTAGCTGAAAAAGATATATTTTGTTACTCCTGGGTTATACCTCTGGATTACAATCGGACTACTATTCTTGATTCTCTAGACTGGTTTGGTGACTGTCTTTTTCCTACTTCTGAATGGACACAATCTCCCAGAATGCTCTGCAGTATAACTTGTGAACTTGGTTCTGAAACCACATGCATCATCGCACCGTGGGCTAAAGGACCTCTCCCTGGTGAACATTACAGCAGTTCCAGAAGGAATAGTGTGGGATAGGGTATTGTATGATGTGTTGGTCCCACTGAACTTTTAAAAAGACTGTGTTTGTTTAAAATATCCTTAAATTATGTCATCACCTCTAGTACTTTCGCTGATGATTAGGACATTGAAACTGGGTACAATTTACTTGCAGATCTAGAGCAAATCGACTGCATTTTCTAACAATGAATTGTATGATGGCACATCTAATTTTGGTGATATGTTCTGCTATCAATATTATGGTCACCATTCCATACACAAAGCTAGTATCCCACGTGCTGTTAATAATTACACCCAATGGGAACACTGTCCAACACTACCAAAAGGTAGTTCAAAAACATTTGCACTAAAGTTTGCTAATTTTTCTGGTTTTGACAGGTCAGACCCAGCATCTTACTACTGTAGGAGGCATATACATACACCTGCATAGAAAAATATTCTAACAAACATCAAGCTGCTATACTCTGCTTCCTTTATTTCCCAACTGTCTATAAAAGGTTTTGACTTTTGGAACACCACCATAGACACAGTCCGTCTGGAGAGTGCAAAAGATTGGCAGGTTCAGGAAACTGAGGCCTTACTCACTGCTTGCCTCATACTACATCAAATAATTTTCCTGAATAAAACAGTGCAACAGACGTCCTGTCTTGGAATATCCAAGATGAAGGATTTAAACACAACTCATATTCCTGTATTCTCACACTTTGAGAACAGGCAGCATTTCACACACTACAGTGAGGATACATTGAATATCATGATTCGAAATGGCTCTTTTAATTCATCAGACTCCAATTAGAAGGGATGGTTTGTTTGGCCTATGGATACAAATGGGTACCAATCTAGATTCCTAGGCAACATCGAAGGGTTAAGGACCAGTAGGCCTGATCAGCAATATGTACAATCAGAACACAAGGGGTGGTAACATCATATAGTGATGAAAAGTTGTGCCTTAATTGGCTAAAAACCTCAACACTTTCTCAGGTGAAACTCTACTGAAGAACATGGTTGTTCTATTAGGTCCCAGGATGCCACGTCGAAAGAGCTTCTTTTGCGCAATATACAACGTGCTGTGGACATTTTCTCAACAAGAAGCTGCACGAGATTGATATAGTTAATCTAGAAAATGTATTGGCTGTGGTTGACAACAGTATGACCACATTAACATCCAGAATGTACTCACTGGGCAACATAGTATCTTCAGCAATTGACATAATACAGCAAGAGTCTATTTACAACATGACCAATCACACCCACGATCCATTGTATTACGTTGGACATTGCAAACATTACTTTCTGGCCACGTGCCTTGGCATTACATCAATAGTATGAGTAGGTTTTCTGCACACGATCTAACAGAAAGACAGATATTGATGGCGTGAAGAGTTGTGAAATATACCATGTGACACATTGAAAAACTGGACCAATTACCCTTCTCTGTGGCTGAGACACCACCCACAGACTGGATAATCCATGGTTCCATCACCCTGCCATTCACAACTTTCCAAGTCCAATACTGCCTACAGTACCAACAAATAGGCAGATATGAAGTGCTAAGCGAAGGTTATGTGCAGGAATACTGGGAGCTACCATTCTGGTTTCAGAAATGGGGACAATGCAGTTTTCCTTAGTGGTTCGGATTGTGAGGGTGCTTTCAGCGGGACCTTAGTTTGCAAGGACATTTCTCTTCATGGGAAGTTGTAGGAAGCTGGCTCTGTATATACTATACCAAAGTGAGGAATAGTGTGCACAGAGTCCAGTGGAACCCCAAAGTTAGAAATCACCTTACTCTCTATTTGTGGTAGTGTGGTCTAGCAGTAAGGCTTTAACAGTGTTAAGCATTAGTTGTACACACTCAGTCAGCAAATGAATTCACACACTCAAAGACTGAACTTCAGACCAATTGTTTTTGTATACAAATATTTTTACTTTTTTATTTTATTTCCTAGAACCAAGCAAACCTGGCACAGGTAAGTGATAAATACTTTGCGGTAAATATACAGTTGTAACAGTTTCGATTGCAATTGTAAATGTAATTTGATTTAATTACAGTAGTGTTACCGATAATGCAATGCTTTTCAGAAAACAGTATATAGACTTTGTATAGGATATGTAGTAAAATGACAGGCAAGTTACTTTAGAGATTATTTTGCTTACACAGTGTAGTATACCTGGATATTACACTGGGACATTTCCTGTAAAAAGGTAAGTAAAATCGTTTTTTTTAGTTCATACAATGTTAAAGAATTTCTTTAGGTTTTCCTACTCCATACTTCGAAATTTTTCATAGAAATACAGTCAATGTTGTCCTATGGAGGAAAATACTGTTATTAGTTTGTTGTGGGTGTTGGTGTTTTATGGGGTTTGACTCAGGGGTCCCCCAGGGTCAAGGATGTACTCTTGTTACACCCTCAGCGGCACTAGGGCGGCCGTATGCAGAGTGCGGAGGCCCAATCTTATCCAATAGAGCAGCGGTTCCCAAACTGTGCCCCTCCAAACTAGCCAGGGGCGCTGCGCTCCAAAGGTTTAAAATGTTCGGATTCAAGTCATAATAAATTGCTGGTAACATCTTAGAAATGGGAGTTATTTAGTAAAAGCATAAAACCTCTTTGTCCACCAGATGGCAGCAGAGAATTCTTTATTGCAAGTGCAGAACTGAATGTTACTAATGGAGAAGGGTTACTTGTATTTCCTGCTTAAGAAGCCAGCAACCAAGACTTTCTGCATGGCAAGAGGTCAGCTGTGGCCAACCCACAACCTCCGTGACAGTGGCCATGTTAGGAGGCTTTATAGAACACCAGAAGGAAAAGCGATTTTGAATGCAGCTACTCTAGAAACATACATGGCCCATTTTAAATGTGTGTAGCTGAAGCCTACCTATCAATGCACTGGATATAGCAAGCACCCTCCAGGGGTTCAATCGGCTGCGGGTGGGTTGAAATATCTGGGGGTGGTACTCTCAGATGTACCGGCCGTTGCCTGGGAGCGTAACAGGACACTTGTGTGGGAACGGGTGCGAGCTTACATTAAGTCATGGTCCCGTATGCCCCCGACGCTGTTTGGTAGATAGGCGATCTTTAAAATGGCAGCACGCCCCCGACTTCTCTACCAGCTGCAGAATCACCCATACCCGATCCCGCCTAGATGGTTCTGACTGGTGAATTCTATGCTGGGGCAGTTTCTGTGGGAGGGAGGGTGCGAGTGGCCATATGTACATGCTTCTTATCCACCTATTGGGGGGCTGGCATCCCCGGATCTCCTCTTTTATTGTCAGGCCTCGCATCTACTAGTGCTCAATGAGTGGTGGTATGGGGATATGGAGGACCTGGCGTACGCACTGGAACGCTACCTTATGGGTCATCACACACTGCACATACTTTGTATTCGCCGCAGCTGGGGAGCACGCAGCCGTCAGTTACACTAGTGGTGTTCATGGTCTGGAGGCAGGCGCATGGGATGGTGGGCGTCTTGACCCGGGAGACTCCTCTGTGGAACAATGGGTGCCTGCACCAATTGAAGGCCTTTCCGGGGTTTCAGGGATGGGACGCCATTGGTATCTCCACCCTGGGCGATGTACTGAGAGACACAACACTTAAATCCATTCAGGATCTACAGGAGGAGTTCCATATGCCCCAGACACAATTCTATCTATACATACAGCTGCGCCATGCCCTATCCCCTAGCCTGCAGGGTCTGGAATCCATTCCCGAGTTTAATCCAATAGAAACTAAAATCTTTATGGGAGACTTGAAAGAAAAAAAGATTGCGCGTATTCATCAGGCCTTGGTCACACATTGCTCCCCTACACCTTAGAAACTCCGTGGGGACTGGGAGGCAGATGTGGGCGGGCTGGAAGAGGAGGACTGGACGGAGGCCCTGGCAGCCCTGCGGGGGGCGGCCATAGCGATGAGGCTTTGCCTAGTCCAATTCAAATACCTCCACAGGGTCTACTTTACTAGGACGCGATTGTGGCGGGCGGGGATGATCGCCTCCCCAGAATGTCTGTGCTGTGGCCGGACAGAGGGTACATTTATTCATACAGTTTGGCAGTGCTCATTGCTGTATCGCTTCTGGAGGGGGGTATTTGCCTGTCTTTCTGAAGTTCTGGGCTGGGAGTTCACCCGCACACCACAGCTGGCACTGCTGCATGTTATGGAGGGGGTGGGGGGCAATGCCTATAAGCGACAACTTACGCTTCTTGGCCTCACCCTGGCCAAACGAGACATTGCTAAAGCCTGGAAGGCAACAAGGGCTCCATCGGTGGAAGCTTGGAAAAATGGCCTGGAATTTTGCATGGGTCTGGAGCAACCCATCATTGTGGCCAGGGGGTGCCCGTGCAAACACTATAAAATAAGAAAACAATGGGCAGAGTATTGGGGCCTCTGGCTGGAACCCCGGGCGATAGAGGAGCCTTTGCTGCTGGTTTAAGCCCAGTATCCCGTATGGGAGTTGGGTGGGGGTGGGGGTGGGGGGGGGGGGGGGGGGGGGCTAAGGGTAATGAAGGGTGGGGGATCAACGGGGGTGGCGGGTCTGGATCAGGAGCTTCTGAGCCTCTTCCTTTTTAATGCTGCGGACGAGGTAGCATGGACTAGTGCGATCTTTGGGGGGAGTGGGGGGGGGGGGGGGTGCGTTATCGTTCAATGCTCCTATGTATTGTATTGTTGCTCACGGGGGGGGGGACAAAAAACAAAAGTAGTTTGCTGTCATGGATGTATTGGGTATGCTTTGGCAGATGACTCTGGTGTGCAGAGCCCTGCACGAGATATGCAAATTGACAAATAAAATTTGTGCTAAAAAAAAAAAATAGAAAGTAAAAACACTACCAAGGAGCGAATTTGCCTTGCTTCTGGAGAGCTGGATTCTGGTGGTTCTGAGTGTCAGTAAAGGGAATCAACTGAGAGTGGCTGGAGGAGAGTGACTACTGGAGGAGAGTGACTACTGCTTAGCTTGACTAAGATCTTCCCTGAGGCGCCCTATATGCCCTTATTCCACTACACCTTCTACTGGATGTGCATTTCCCTGACAAGCAGCCTGAGCCCATCAGGGCCTGCGTACCTTCTCACCACCCACTCCAACAGTTTTCCTATGGTGAGGAGCCAGAGAGCAATTCATACCCAGCTATGAACTTTTGTTCAATGACCAGCAGCAATAAACCTTTGTTTCTCCCTCATACCAGTGTAGCATTTCGACCTCTCCATTGGCAGTTCTGACAGTCCCAGTGTCAGTTGCTTTCACCAGCTCTGCAGAACTGCGAAACACACCTGCTCATCAGGAGCACACACCCTGAGCTAAAACAAACCTGAGATAGAAAGAAAGCACAACAGACCCCTAGCATGGATGGTGCTCGAGCAGCGCAGTTCCACCAATGCTGCTCAACAAGAACAGTATTCCATCTGCAGAACCAAGTTAGATATAGCCTTGCAAAACTGTGCCCTGGCTTTGCGCCTTAACCACAGCATAGTTTTAGCTACAAAGTAACCACAAACATTTACTCTGAGAATAGATATTTGGCTTCCTGAAGTTATAAAGTACATCTTCCTAATGTAAATTAAGTCATATTTCTTCTTACCAATTGACATGTACTGTGTGTGATAATTGTGCCAACTTAACTAGGCGTCCCATACCATTCTACACTACAGGAGTACCCCATGACTGTTCGGCATGTCATGGGGTACATGACCCTACTTTATCCCAATTATTTTCAAAGAGAAAAGTGTTAGTACCTCCACGGCTGGACTTACACGCATCTAACCGCAAAAAAATTCACATAATAGGGAGCCGCGGCCAAGGACCAATAAGCCAAGGAAGCCATGGGTTGAAAAACTTTGGGAACCACTGCAATCGAGGATAGTGGGCCTCCGGTTGGTGGCGGCTGACAAGCAGGCCGCTGGGTTGTGGGGGCAACGTTCCTGGACTTAAGCTCGGGGCAAATTGGGGTTTAGGCTAGCACAAAAGATGCACCTTCAGCGGCACTGGGGTGGTCGGGTGCAGAGTGCTGTTTTGCCGTAGGAAGCCCTGTAGCTTTCAAAGGACAGCCTCCGGTTTGCAAAAGCACTGCAGGCTCGGGGACGAAGGTCTTCTGGGTGCAACCACCACTTGGAGAGGTAAGTTGGGATCTTGGGGGTTGGTTAGGCACCATCAGTTGGTCCACCCAAGGCCATGGAGCGTCGATTGCAGGGGTAGCTTTTAGGGTCAGATCTTCTTACCTGCTCCTGGCCGCGGTTGGGGGGACTTTCTGGTTTGAGGCTGCATGCATCAGCTGGAGGCAGGTCAGGTGTCGCCGGATCTCGGGTCAGGATCGCCGGGGGACCTCCTCTTGGTGTTGGGCGACTCAAACTCGGGCAGTGGGCATCGGGTGCAGAATGGTGCAGACTCGCGCATCCTTGCAGAACTGGAGCCTGTTATTTGAACAAATCCGGTTTTCACAGGAGACAGATTCTTTGGGATTGAAGGCAGGCAGGTCCTCTGGGGTTATCGAGGTTCCTGGCTGCAGGACACACCGGGATTTTGCCGGAGCAGACTCGAGGTGGGGACAGGCCGGGAGGGCTGGCGCCTAGTCAGTGGGCGTCCTCCTCTTTTTAGCTTCGGCACGGCTGTTCAGTCCTCCTTTTCGTCTTGAGGTTCTTGTCTGAGGAAGCAAGGTTCAGGGGTGCCCCTATACACCAGGTTATGGGAGTATAACAGTTTAGTACAAAGGTTGGGACCAATGGGTCCTGTCCCTGGGGTGGGTACACCCCCTATTACCCACCCTCCAGTGGGAGGGAGGGATAAGCCTCCCTGGTTGGCTGAGTCGCCACATCTGCAAGATGACTGGGACAGAGTTGTGCTTAACCTCGCCTCCCCCACCTGAGGAGTGGAGTCGGCAGAGGTGAGCACACCTCTCTTCCTCACTTTTTTTTCCGATCGGTTCTCCCACCCAAAGTGGGGGTCAGAACCAGTGGGGACCAGTTGCTGAAAGCAGCAAGTGGCCTGGGGAAGCTCACAAAGGCAGAAAGCCTTTGAAGCTACTCCTTCATGAACCCTGCCCATCCTGGGGGAGGAGGCTTGGCACCTTGTCCCAGGGTATGCATTGTTACAGGCCCACCAAGAACAGCATGCTCTTGACCAAGGGGTCCAGAAACAGGTCTGAAAGCAGCCACTCAGCCTGGACACTAGTGGTAGTTCGTTTTTCAAGCTTTAAGATGACCTCTGTATGCATTTTTCATTAAATCCCACACTGGCATCAGTGTGGGTTACATGTGCTGAGAAGTCTGATACCAAACTTATCAGTTTTCAGTGTAGCCATTATGGTGCTGTGGAGTTCGTAATGATAAACTCCCAGCACCATATACTCTTAATGGCAGTACTGCATTTACAATGTCTAAGAATGGACTAAGACACTGAAGGGCAGGGGTCTCCAAACCGGTCCTGGAGGGCCGGATCCATGCCAGATTTTTTGGATATCCCCATTGAGATACATGTAGTTATTTTAAAAATCTGGCATGGATCAGGCCCTCCAGGACCGGTTTGGAGACCCCTGCTGTAGGGGTACAGGGCTCATGCACCTGTACCCTAACCACTGGTATAGTGGCAGAAAACAAGATGGCGGAGGGCAGGTGATCGGGCACAGCTTCGAAGCTCGGATCTGCCGGGAGAAGCAGGAGACCATGATCCTCACACAAAAATCTGCTCGCCAGTGCCGTGTCCTGCCAGCAGTGGCTCTGCATGAGGGCGCAAGCAGCGGTGGGTCAGCGTGAGGGTGCAAGCAGTTGCGCACCTGGAATCTGCATGCTGGCCGAGGGTGCCTGGCTGCTCGCGCCTCCTATTGTGGTGACTGAAAAGCTAAGTTGTAAGCACCATAAAGAAAACCTACATTCATAAATAAAAAAGCGACAAAGACTCCAATCTACCCAGTGGATATTTCAGCGTGATAATAACCAGTGCAACTGCCTGCCGGTAGCAGTTAATGCATAGCCCCTGCGGGGCGCACCAGTAGGAGACCTCGGATGTCGGTGGTTGGGGACTCCCACTGACGCCGAGGGCCCCGCTGACATTGAGTGTGTGCGCCTCGGAAGTACCCGGACTCTGGGGGATTCAGAACGGGCCAACCAGATGCCTGACCCTAAGATGGCGGCCATTGTGCCCAGCTACCTGGGACTTGCCTGACTCTAAAATGGCACCCAGACTTGAATGTATGACTATGGGACCCATCCAAGCGTGGGGACAGTTTACTCTCCCTTCTTGGGCTCCCACGAGGTTGGGTTCACTCCATCTGCTGATCTGCCAGATCTGACCCACTTCCCAGCCCCCTGCCCCCACCCCATCCCTCTTTCCTCTCCTGGGGACTTGTTTCTTCTGTCTTGGACTTTTGCAACTCTAACTATTGTAACAATGTGCCTTTCACCAAAGCACTCCTTCCCTTGTTGGGGAGGGATCCAACATTTATAACCTGGAGTCTCAGAGCCCGCTTTGAGAGAGTCCACAGCGTCAAGGGAGCCACACACAGCAGAGGTGTGGGAATGGCACCCCTTGCCGAAGCACTCCCTCTCCCCTTGTTGGGGGGGGATCCAGTATGTATACCCTGGAGTCTCAGAGACCCCTCTGAGACAGTCCACAGTGTAAAGGGAGCCACACACAGCGGAGGTGTGGGAATGAAAGCATTTCCACAGGACACCGGTCGTTGGACACAGTTTTTCCTCATCTCCCGCTTGTGTTTTTTTCACCCTCTGCCACCCCTTTCCCGCTTTCATTCTTGGTCTACCTCCCTGACTCCTATGCCCCCTTCCCTGAATCTCTCCCCCTACCTGCTTTTTACCTTATGTATGTATTTTAACGAATGTAACTACGCTCCAGCAACTTGTATCTATGCTCTGAAACTGTAACTATGCTCTGAAATAATGTGTGTTCTCATGTAAAGCGCTCTGATACCTCCGGGTCTAGCCAGCGCTATATATATATATATTGCACTCAGCTAGAAGGGTGGCTGACCTATGCCAGGGCAGTGGGTTGTAGGCAAGGCACACAGGGATGTGTGCTATATCGACTCTTCACTTTGATCTGCACCAAGACACGCAGCCTGCAAAGGCAGTGTGTGTATGGGTGTGTAATGGTACAGGGCCGCTAAGTGTGGCACAATAAGTGCTGCAGCCCTTAGAGGTCTTCCCTAGTCACAGTGCCCTGGGTACCAGTGGTACCATTTAGCAGGGGCTGGCATGTGGCCAGAGATGCCAATTGGGTTTGTGTTTCAATTCAGTTTTAGGGAAAGAACATAGGCCCTAGGTACCTGATAAGCAGAAGCCCAGTGCACACTGTCAAAACACATACGCAGTTTAGCAAAAGTTTGAATTGCCATCTCTTTTGGACAGGGAGCCAGTGGAGGTCTTTTAGGTGCTGGGTGATGTGGGTCCTCTTGGGCAAGTTAAAGATCAGTCTGGCAGCTGCGTTCTGAATCGTCTCAAGTCTTTTCATAAGTTCAGTTTTATCTTTATACAGTGCATTGCCATAGTCCAGCCGGTTGGTGACGAGAGAATGTCACCTTTTTACTGGAGCTGATTGGGAGCCACTTATAGACTTTGCAGAGCATGTGGAAACCGTGGCAACCTGATGTTTCATGGAGAGTTTGCTGCCTAGGATGATGACGATGGCCACTAGGAGTTGTTTCAGAGGGTATTTTCTCTGCCAAAGATCAGAACTTCAGTTTCGTCCATGTTGAGCTTCAGGCAGTTGTTCTTCATCCAGGTAGGGACAGTCTTCAAACAGTTGTGGAAGTTGGTATTCATCGAGGTGAGGTCCGCTGAGAGCGAGAAGACAAGAGCTGGGTCTTGACGTATGAGATGATGTGGATGTTGTGCAATCTGACTATGTCTGCAAGCGGTGTCATGTAGATTTTGAAGAGGTTTGGGCTAAGGGAGGAGCTTTGGGGAAGACGCAGATGGTGTGCTTGCATTTGGAGCGATCTAGCAGGATATGGGCAATTGATTCTCCTCTGTCGAGTAGGGTGCGGATGTCGGTTGCGGCAATGAGTGCTCTCTCAGTGCTGTGTTTTTGGCTACGAAGCCTGTTTCGGAAGGGTCTAGCAGGTTGCTTCTCTCCAGGTGCTCGATGAGTTGGAGGTTGATGGCTTCTTCCAGGACTTTGCCGGGGAACAGGAGCAGTGACATGGTAATGTAGTCCTGGAGCTTGCTGGAGTCTGCAGATAGTTTCTTGAGGAGGGGTCTCACCAATTCGTGTTTCCAGGCATTGGGAAAGGTGGCTGTGGTCATGAAGGCATTGAAGATGGTAGTAGGCTGGTGGACAATCTTGTTTCTTCTGAGGTTGAAAAGTCAGTGGGGGCGTGGGTGAGTGGGTGCTCCCAAGAGGATGGGGTTCATTAGAGTGGTTCTGTTTGGTGTGCTGAGTCGCTCCCACAAGGTGAGCGGGTGGTCGGCAGTGGTGGTCGATGGGATGTTGAAGAGGTTGGTGGGTTGGGGACAAATGTTTCTGTAAATGGTTCCTATCCTGACATTTCAAAACGGCGGCCACGCCATCCACACTGTGCCAAGTCGGTCTTAAATTTCGACACTCCTGGCCGAGTTACACTTGACCCCGCACTCCAGCTCCAAGGCAGCACGTGGGCACACTTTACGGGTCTGTAGCAGTTGCAATGGAGCCAAACAGCATTTCTTCTTTGCTATGGCCAGATATTTTGCAAGCCTTAGCTTGTCTATGTGCTAATCACAGTCTATGTGCTAGCTTTAACTTGTGAAAAGCATGCTGCGTTTTTTATGGTAAAAAATAGGCCTTTGCTCGGATTTCATTTTTTGACCAGTGTGGTAGAGCATGTTTTTCACAAGTTAAAGAGCATGTGAAACTGCTGTTCCAGTTTGCAACCAGTAGCCTTCACTTATAAAGTAGGGGAAAGAAAGGGGAACTTTAGTATTTAGAACCCAAAATTCCTGCACTATATGGCTTGCCCAAGGTGTATAAAAGTTCTGTTAATCCTCCGACGAGGCCTTTTGTCAGCAGTATAGATTCACTACTGGAGCCACTCAGCAAATATGTGGACTGCTTTTTGCGTCAATTGGTGAGTGGTTTGAAGTCCTATGCAAAGGAGTCCTCCCACATTATCTCTTTGTTAGAGGGAAAACCGTTCAGTGGAGAGACTCCGTGTCTGGTCACCCTTGACATTGAGTCTCTCTACACGAACATCCCTCAAAATGACACTAAAGAGATGGTGCATGAATTACTGATGGAGGTAGATCTGGATGGGGTCAACAAAAACTTTGTTGAGTGTGTAAAAATTATTCTGAAAAACAACATCTTCCTCTTTGGAGATCAACTTTTAAAACTGAACGGGACCGGCTTGGGGGCAATTAAGCACCAAGTCTGACTTGTCTTGATGTGGGAGAGTTTGTAAAGAAACATACCTTCAATGATCTTGCTCCCTTCTCTGAAAATGTAGCGGGCTGGTACCGCTACATAGGACGATATTTTTTTTCATTTTGGAAGAGGATCTCGATCTTTTAAATGAATTTTTGATTTGGCTCAATTTGGGGGACTGCAATCTTAAATTTACCTCCGAAATTAGTAGACCAAGGGTTGACTTTTTGGACATCACAATTAAAGGCGTTAATGGTGTTCTAGAAGTGGAGCTTTTTACAAAGCAGATGGACAAAAACACTCTGTTACAGTACTCTAGCTACCACCCCAAGTCTCAAAAGGACAATATCCCTTTTAGCCAATTTCTCCGCCTTCAGAGAAATTTCTCATATTTGGTGGATTTTTATAAACTCTCTGAAGTCCATAAGAAGAAGTTAAGAGACAGGGGGTACCCGAAAAAACGTATTCATCATTCCTTCAAAAGAGGGGGGCGTGGCTTGGGCGCCGATGGCGATGGTCGCCTGAGAGCTCGGCTCCGAGACTGAGCCCGCTTTTATCCTGAATTCCGAGGGTTTTGGGGTACCCCGACCCCTGCAACTCGAAGATCGACCTGTGGCCGACTTGGTGGGGCACCTGAGCACACCCGAAAATCGACTTTTCTGGTAGAAAAGCGAAGTTGCGGAGGTAGCGGAGCGGAGCTCAAGATGGCGCCCGGATCTTATTGTTAGACCTGCCGAGACCCTCGGCCCGGAAGAGCCAGCCAGCTTGGCACGCGCATTCTCCACGTCTCATTTCTCCGAACGGCGACCAGCCACCCGACGTCCTGGGAGTGCCCGGACACCGCAGACACCTCCGGGAAATTGATCGTCGATTTTACGGCGCCAGATGATCCCCGACGGCCGAAGGCCTTGACCAGAATAGCGGAGTCACCCGTGACGGTCGGCTGTACTTCGTTGAGGTCCTGTGCTCACCTGGCCTCCAGGAACTATAGAGGCGACACTACAACATGGCCCTACGGTGATCCCGGCTGTAGGGGTGGCCACGATCCGAGACCTCACTTGGACCGACGGGCCCATATCGACTGGCGGTGATCGCCCCCCACCTCCCCCTTGGTGGCCTTTGGGGACTTGGCGGAGTTCAGCCCTGAGAGATCGAACTAGTGGCAGAGCTCTGCGCCACTGTGTTGGGGTCGATCGAAGACCCACCTCACCGCGAACGCAACATCTGACGCCCGTAACTGGTGGGCTGCCTCGAGTTTCTACTGCAGGGCACGCCCGCCATGGGAAAACCGAGAGGACCAAATGGGGTTTTGACTGCGCACTCAGTGTTGTTTGGAACGGTGAGTTTTTTTACGAAGACAGTTTCTGGAGTGTAGTTGGTGCTGGGTGTGGATGCCCTTCTGAGCCTCAGGGTCAAATAATGAATGTCAATACGTGTTTCCTGTGTCACAGGATTCACAATCACATCCGCACTCTGTTGAATATTTTCATGTGTCGGTGAAACAATTGTTCAATAAATTTCTTTACTCGATTGTTTGATTGATTTCATTTAATTCTCATGAAATTTTCAATGTTCATTTCTCATTATCCTTTTTGTTTCAATCACAATATTGTAATCATCATTTTATACATTGCCCGATGCATTTCGAGCTACACAGCTCTTCCTCAGGGGACTTTGTGTCTGAAAACCAAAATACATTCCTTTACTAATAGTATACCGATTTAGTTTGAAAACACGCAAAATACATCAATGATAAGTCATTTACTTTCAATAGTTGAATGTGAACGCTTTTTTCAAGTTCCCCAGCGTGAAAACAATTCTCAATATGCACAAAAGTGATCAAAATGATACCTTATATCCCCGTGTTCAAATCGGAGACATGAATACATGTGGGTTTAGTAAAACTACCGAGTAACTGACCTGTGCCCTCATGGTTTGTGTACGAAGCTGTGTGCTGTAACAGAAAAAGTGAACACGCTTGTGTTACAACTTTGGCTGAATTTTTGTAAAAATCTAGCGAGCGTTTGTCTCCCACCCGTTAAGGCTTCTAACCTAATCTTACCGAACGCTTGATCGTGTGGGTTCCAGCGGTAGACCGTCGGCGTGCGTCGCTCTCGCTGCCCGGTGTCTCTATGGTTTATGTGCCGATCACGTGGGACCGCTTTGTATACTTCCGCAGTGTGTGACGCTCTATGCGCGCGGACTCTGTGTCATGCCGATTACGTGAGAAAAAATGTATACCAGCGGTGTGATCTGTTACGTAAACGATGCGTGTAACTGTGCTAGACGTGAATGAAGGTTTTGAAAAAAGTGTGAGAAAAAACGGAAGAATGTTTTAAAGAATGTTTTGAAGAATGTTTTAAAGAAACATTGGTTGTTTGCAATCACCGTGATGCGGGGGAACGTGATAATTGTGCAATCTGTACTAAATAGTTCAATCTGATTATATACATATGTTATACAAACATTTTGCGAAAAAACTGTACATGTCAATTCTGATCCTCTAGAGTGCGAGAGGCACCCTATATGGTAGCTGTTGTAAGATGGTGCTACAAAAAGCAACTAAGTTCGATCCTTTCATTTAACCCTTTCGGGTGTAGGGTGCATAAAAAGTCAATCCAGAATGTTTCTCTTTGCAGTAAGTGATTGTTCGTGTCTCTTCCTGGCACATTCTCAACTTTTTCTAGGAGGCAAAATTTCAATTGTGCTGGATTATGTTTTGCTTCATTGAAGTGCACCGCAACTGTGGATTTCTGATTTTTCAACCTTATATTACTTTTGTGTTCAACCACTCGGGTTTTTATTTTCCTCTGAGTTTTTCCCACGTATGCTAGGCTGCATGGACATTTCAATAGATATATCACGTTGTTGGTATCACATGTGCCTGATACTTTAAGTGTGATGGGTGTACCTTTTGTGGGATGATTAATTACATTCCCCTTGATTATGGCTGAACAATTACCGCAGTTGTAGCAAGGAACAGTTCCTTTGTGTGCATCAGTGACTTTGTGTTGTGTTGGTTTAATTAGTTCCTTCAGGTTTTTAGTCCTCTCATATGCAAATATTGGTGCGTTGCTGAACTGTCCTTTGAAATCCTCTTCTAGGGCCAGTAATGGCCAATGTTTCATTATTGTTTTTTTGATGGAAAAACTTCTTGTTGAGAATTTTGAGACAAACACTGCTCTTTGTGTTTCTGGTTTGACTTGTGTGGATAACAGATGGTGTCTCTGTAGTTTATCCGCTCTTTCAGCAGCTGCTTCCAGGATGGGCTCAGGGTATCCTCTGTTTTTGAATTTGAGTAAAGTTTCTTTTCTGTGTTTGTTATACAGTTCTGGTGTTGACGCGATTCTCTTGATTCTGATCAGTTGAGAAAATGGTAAGTGTTTTTTTAAAGACGGCTGATGAAAACTTTTGTAGTGAAGCAGATTATTTCTGTCAGTTGATTTGGTGAAGACACTGGTGGTTAATTCTCCTTCGTGATTGGTGATGGATACATCCAAAAAGGATATTACATCCTTATTGATGGTGAAGGTAAACTGGATTCTTTCGTGAATGTTGTTAAGTTGCTGTAAGGCAGTGAGGAGAGTTTCTTTTGTACCTTTCCATAATACGAATATGTCGTCGATTTACCTTTTGTATAAGATCAAGTTGTTAGACCAATTTTGTTGATTCAGTATATTGTCAAGTTCGAATCTGTGCATGAACGTGTTAGCATAGGTGGGTGCCGCACAATTTCCCATCGATGTTCCAGATGATTGTACGTAGAATTTCTCCTTCCATGTGAAGTAGCTGTGGAATAAGGTGAAGTGAATTAATTCTAGTATGAATACCTTCAGATCTTCATTCTTCTCCTCATTTACCAAAAAGCTTTCAATGGCAATCATGCCTAAATCATGCGGTATGGAAGTGTACAATGACTTCACATCTATTGTGGCCATGATCATATCTTTGGTGAAGTTGCTTTTATGTTCTTCAAGAATGTTTAAGAAGTGGGTGGTATCTTTCACGTATGTGGAAGATTTCTGTACGATGTTCTGTAGATGTTGGTCAATAAACTTTCCAACTGGTTCGTGTATAGATCCTATTGTGGATACAATTGGTCGTAGTGGAGGTCTGGTAGGGTGCTTATGTATCTTGGGGATCATGTATATGTATGGTATTGCGGGGTTTGATTTCACTAGATACTCTTTTTCTTTTTGGCCTATCACGCCAATTTTTGTAGCATTTTCCATGATGTTGATCAAAATTTTCTCAAATTCCTTGGTTGGATCTGTTGCCATCTCCATGTAAATTTCTTGATCTTTGACATGTGTATCCACCTCCTGTTCGTAGTACTCAGTGTCCATGATGATGAGTGCTCCACCTTTATCTGCTTGTCGAATCGTGATTTGTTTGTTGTTGGCCAAATTTTGTAATGTTTGTTTGTCTTTTTGGGATAGGTTCATTTGTTTTGATCTGGGTTTTTTGAAAATTTCTTCAATTTCCTTGGTTATGACTTTTTCATAAGCATCCAGTACTTTGTGACTGACTGGTGGAGTGAATTTACTTTTTGTTCTTAAGCCCATTAGGACGTTGCTATGAGATGGTGTAGGTGTCTCCACAATATTTGAAAAGAAATGCCGTAATCTTAGGGATCTGAGGAATTTGTACAAACATACTTTAGTTTCAAGTAGATTGGAATGGTACGTTGGTACATATGATGAGCCCTTTTGTAGGGTTTGTGTTTCATTAGGTGTCATCTTGTACTTAGATATGTTAATGACTAAGGTCTCTGACTCCTGGTGTTTTGTGCCACTGATCCTGTGTTTGTTTGTCTTTTTCCCCCGCCGGGTTCTATTTGAGGTCCAGGACCTTTGTCTAAAAAAGGCGTCTGATCTGATGTAGTTTCGGTGGTTGATGTTCCAGAAGTACTGGGTGTTGATGACTCTGTGTCTTGGGTTTGTCTGCCACCTGGGGCATTCCTTGGTCTTTTGTTATCAAAGAATCCTCTTCTTGGTTGTGAGTCATCAGAAGATGTTTCATCTGTCGATTTGTCATTATTGGGTCTTTGCTGCCTCCTTCTGGCATATATATCAGCCCAGGTATATACCTCTCCGAGGCGGTAATCAGTGGTGTCTCTTTTAAATTTTCTTAGTTTGCGATCATTTATTTCCTTAGTATATTCCTCTACCTTTTTGGTTGTGTCTATGAGAATCTGGTCCCATTCTTCTTTAGTTACCATTTTGTTTAGGCCTTCTTTTAAAAGGTCAATTTCCTTAGTCAGATCCTCTAATACTTTTGCTAATTCTTCTACTATCAGTAGGATGAGATCAAGTGAGCATTTATTCAGTATTGCATACCATCTCTCCGTGAATCTTGCGTTGTTTTTGCACAGTGAATTTCTCCTTCCATGTGAAGTAGCTGTGGAATAAGGTGAAGTGAATTAATTCTAGTATGAATACCTTCAGATCTTCATTCTTCTCCTCATTTACCAAAAAGCTTTCAATGGCAATCATGCCTAAATCATGCGGTATGGAAGTGTACAATGACTTCACATCTATTGTGGCCATGATCATATCTTTGGTGAAGTTGCTTTTATGTTCTTCAAGAATGTTTAAGAAGTGGGTGGTATCTTTCACGTATGTGGAAGATTTCTGTACGATGTTCTGTAGATGTCGGTCAATAAACTTTCCAACTGGTTCGTGTATAGATCCTATTGTGGATACAATTGGTCGTAGTGGAGGTCTGGTAGGGTACTTATGTATCTTGGGGATGGTGTTCAATGAGGACGACACCAACCGAATATATTCACTAATAGAAGAATCCGACGAAATACGTCCAGGCACTGGAACAAGGGAAGCAAACATCAAACAATTACTGTACATGTCAAAAAAGATCATGAATCAACGATTACATGCGAGCACACTAATAAGGTACCACAAATCGCAGCGAATTCCACGAGGATTAAGGATATCACTGAAGTCAACACTGTGCAAAAACAACGCAAGATTCACGGAGAGATGGTATGCAATACTGAATAAATGCTCACTTGATCTCATCCTACTGATAGTAGAAGAATTAGCAAAAGTATTAGAGGATCTGACTAAGGAAATTGACCTTTTAAAAGAAGACCTAAACAAAATGGTAACTAAAGAAGAATGGGACCAGATTCTCATAGACACAACCAAAAAGGTAGAGGAATATACTAAGGAAATAAATGATCGCAAACTAAGAAAATTTAAAAGAGACACCACTGATTACCGCCTCGGAGAGGTATATACCTGGGCTGATATATATGCCAGAAGGAGGCAGCAAAGACCCAATAATGACAAATCGACAGATGAAACATCTTCTGATGACTCACAACCAAGAAGAGGATTCTTTGATAACAAAAGACCAAGGAATGCCCCAGGTGGCAGACAAACCCAAGACACAGAGTCATCAACACCCAGTACTTCTGGAACATCAACCACCGAAACTACATCAGATCAGACGCCTATTTTAGACAAAGGTCCTGGACCTCAAATAGAACCCGGCGGGGGAAAAAGACAAACAAACACAGGATCAGTGGCACAAAACACCAGGAGTCAGAGACCTTAGTCATTAACATATCTAAGTACAAGATGACACCTAATGAAACACAAACCCTACAAAAGGGCTCATCATATGTACCAACGTACCATTCCAATCTACTTGAAACTAAAGTATGTTTGTACAAATTCCTCAGATCCCTAAGATTACGGCATTTCTTTTCAAATATTGTGGAGACACCTACACCATCTCATAGCAACGTCCTAATGGGCTTAAGAACAAAAAGTAAATTCACTCCACCAGTCAGTCACAAAGTACTGGATGCTTATGAAAAAGTCATAACCAAGGAAATTGAAGAAATTTTCAAAAAACCCAGATCAAAACAAATGAACCTATCCCAAAAAGACAAACAAACATTACAAAATTTGGCCAACAACAAACAAATCATGATTCGACAAGCAGATAAAGGTGGAGCACTCATCATCATGGACACTGAGTACTACGAACAGGAGGTGGATACACATGTCAAAGATCAAGAAATTTACATGGAGATGGCAACAGATCCAACCAAGGAATTTGAGAAAATTTTGATCAACATCATGGAAAATGCTACAAAAATTGGCGTGATAGGCCAAAAAGAAAAAGAGTATCTAGTGAAATCAAACCCCGCAATACCATACATATACATGATCCCCAAGATACATAAGCACCCTACCAGACCTCCACTACGACCAATTGTATCCACAATAGGATCTATACACGAACCAGTTGGAAAGTTTATTGACCGACATCTACAGAACATCGTACAGAAATCTTCCACATACGTGAAAGATACCACCCACTTCTTAAACATTCTTGAAGAACATAAAAGCAACTTCACCAAAGATATGATCATGGCCACAATAGATGTGAAGTCATTGTACACTTCCATACCGCATGATTTAGGCATGATTGCCATTGAAAGCTTTTTGGTAAATGAGGAGAAGAATGAAGATCTGAAGGTATTCATACTAGAATTAATTCACTTCACCTTATTCCACAGCTACTTCACATGGAAGGAGAAATTCTACGTACAA
Organism: Lissotriton vulgaris; assembly: GCF_964263255.1. Classification (NCBI taxonomy): domain Eukaryota; kingdom Metazoa; phylum Chordata; class Amphibia; order Caudata; family Salamandridae; genus Lissotriton; species Lissotriton vulgaris. The sequence continues at coordinate 220,191,804 of NC_141691.1, read as the reverse complement.
TCATCTGGAACATCGATGGGAAATTGTGCGGCACCCACCTATGCTAACACGTTCATGCACAGATTCGAACTTGACAATATACTGAATCAACAAAATTGGTCTAACAACTTGATCTTATACAAAAGGTACATCGACGACATATTCGTATTATGGAAAGGTACAAAAGAAACTCTCCTCACTGCCTTACAGCAACTTAACAACATTCACGAAAGAATCCAGTTTACCTTCACCATCAATAAGGATGTAATATCCTTTTTGGATGTATCCATCACCAATCACGAAGGAGAATTAACCACCAGTGTCTTCACCAAATCAACTGACAGAAATAATCTGCTTCACTACAAAAGTTTTCATCAGCCGTCTTTAAAAAAACACTTACCATTTTCTCAACTGATCAGAATCAAGAGAATCGCGTCAACACCAGAACTGTATAACAAACACAGAAAAGAAACTTTACTCAAATTCAAAAACAGAGGATACCCTGAGCCCATCCTGGAAGCAGCTGCTGAAAGAGCGGATAAACTACAGAGACACCATCTGTTATCCACACAAGTCAAACCAGAAACACAAAGAGCAGTGTTTGTCTCAAAATTCTCAACAAGAAGTTTTTCCATCAAAAAAACAATAATGAAACATTGGCCATTACTGGCCCTAGAAGAGGATTTCAAAGGACAGTTCAGCAACGCACCAATATTTGCATATGAGAGGACTAAAAACCTGAAGGAACTAATTAAACCAACACAACACAAAGTCACTGATGCACACAAAGGAACTGTTCCTTGCTACAACTGCGGTAACTGTTCAGCCATAATCAAGGGGAATGTAATTAATCATCCCACAAAAGGTACACCCATCACACTTAAAGTATCAGGCACATGTGATACCAACAACGTGATATATCTATTGAAATGTCCATGCGGCCTAGCATACGTGGGAAAAACTCAGAGGAAAATAAAAACCCGAGTGGTTGAACACAAAAGTAATATAAGGTTGAAAAATCAGAAATCCACAGTTGCGGTGCACTTCAATGAAGCAAAACATAATCCAGCACAATTGAAATTTTGCCTCCTAGAAAAAGTTGAGAATGTGCCAGGAAGAGACACGAACAATCACTTACTGCAAAGAGAAACATTCTGGATTGACTTTTTATGCACCCTACACCCGAAAGGGTTAAATGAAAGGATCGAACTTAGTTGCTTTTTGTAGCACCATCTTACAACAGCTACCATATAGGGTGCCTCTCGCACTCTAGAGGATCAGAATTGACATGTACAGTTTTTTCGCAAAATGTTTGTATAACATATGTATATAATCAGATTGAACTATTTAGTACAGATTGCACAATTATCACGTTCCCCCGCATCACGGTGATTGCAAACAACCAATGTTTCTTTAAAACATTCTTCAAAACATTCTTTAAAACATTCTTCCGTTTTTTCTCACACTTTTTTCAAAACCTTCATTCACGTCTAGCACAGTTACACGCATCGTTTACGTAACAGATCACACCGCTGGTATACATTTTTTCTCACGTAATCGGCATGACACAGAGTCCGCGCGCATAGAGCGTCACACACTGCGGAAGTATACAAAGCGGTCCCACGTGATCGGCACATAAACCATAGAGACACCGGGCAGCGAGAGCGACGCACGCCGACGGTCTACCGCTGGAACCCACACGATCAAGCGTTCGGTAAGATTAGGTTAGAAGCCTTTACGGGTGGGAGACAAACGCTCGCTAGATTTTTACAAAAATTCAGCCAAAGTTGTAACACAAGCGTGTTCACTTTTTCTGTTACAGCACACAGCTTCGTACACAAACCATGAGGGCACAGGTCAGTTACTCGGTAGTTTTACTAAACCCACATGTATTCATGTCTCCGATTTGAACACGGGGATATAAGGTATCATTTTGATCACTTTTGTGCATATTGAGAATTGTTTTCACGCTGGGGAACTTGAAAAAAGCGTTCACATTCAACTATTGAAAGTAAATGACTTATCATTGATGTATTTTGCGTGTTTTCAAACTAAATCGGTATACTATTAGTAAAGGAATGTATTTTGGTTTTCAGACACAAAGTCCCCTGAGGAAGAGCTGTGTAGCTCGAAATGCATCGGGCAATGTATAAAATGATGATTACAATATTGTGATTGAAACAAAAAGGATAATGAGAAATGAACATTGAAAATTTCATGAGAATTAAATGAAATCAATCAAACAATCGAGTAAAGAAATTTATTGAACAATTGTTTCACCGACACATGAAAATATTCAACAGAGTGCGGATGTGATTGTGAATCCTGTGACACAGGAAACACGTATTGACAAAACCGAGAGGACCTAAGGGGACCACCCCGGCTGCCTCAGACACGGAGGCGCCGGACAAAGACGATCGTAATGACCCGGAGAGTTCTGGAGGCCCTCACCTACAGCAACAATTCGATAAGATTCTGGAGGCGATTGCAGATACGAGATCGGCCCTACAACGAGACATTGCCCAGGTGGCGACGAGTCTGGGTCTCCTCAGGGCGGACCACAGTAAGCTCTCGGACAGAGTCAAAGAGGTAGAGAGCTCGGTGAAGGTCCTGGAGCCGGACGCAGAAGACGCTGGCTGCTGCGATGAAGGACACCCTGTCCCGGATCGACGACTTGGAAAGACGGGCGGAGGACGCTGAAGGGCGTAATAGGAGGAACAATATTCGCGTAGTGGGCCTACCGGAAAAAATCGAGAATGGTGATATGGTGGCCTATCTTGAATCATGGCTCCGAACTGTGGTGGCGCCGGAGGGCCTGTCCTCCTTCTACACTCTGGAGCGTGCACACAGAGTACCGGCCAGGCCTCCTCAACAGGGCCGATCCCCCGCGCCCGGTGGTGGCGCGCTTATTGCATTTCAGAGACAGGGACCTGCTCCTCAATGCCGCCAGACATAATGGCCCATACAAGGTGGAGAACAGCCAGGTGAACATTTTTCCAGACTATACTTATGAGACCCAACGTAAGAGGTCCTCCTTCCTAGCGATCAAGCGTGAGTTGCGGAGTGAGGGCATACAATATTCTCTCCTGTTTCCTGCGAAACTCCGTATCATCCTTGATGATTAGACACCATTTTTTGAAACTCCGGAGGACGTCTGCACCTGGCTTGAACTGTACAGGGCTGGCAAAGATGGTTTCGGATCATCCCTCCAGACGACGTCGGAGGCCGGACAACAGCGACGGTCCAAACTACTTCGAAGCTGCCGCGGCAAACCGGGCAAGCCCTCGACAGTGGAGACTTTGGCTGAATGGCGAGGCGTATTGGAAATGGTTTCCAATTTATCTGGCTCCCGGAGTGGTCCTGTCGTCGAAGAATCGGAACCCGGCGGAGAGGGGGCCCACTCGGACACTGAGGACTCGGAGACTGATAGTGTTAATTTACCAGTGGTCACTCCGGACTCAGCTGAGGGCATGTTGGATGGACAGGGATGACCTCGGGTGAGCTGATTCCATTTGGGCGGGGGGCCGTCATGGGGGGTGGGGAGGCTGACGGTGTTACTGCTAGGCCATGAACCATTGATGGGTTCGGGGGGGCCTTGTTCTACCTAATGCTAGTGATTTGGTGCTCGTTTTTGTCTCGGTAGTCCGAGACTCAGTAGCCAGTTGCTGGCGCCCAGCCCGCACTCAGCCCTTAAGGCACACCTGCGGTGGCTACCGCAGGATTAGTTGGGGGAGGATAGTTTATGGAGGGTACAGTTTGGATGGGAACTGGATGGTGCTATTTGGGTCCTATTCTGGGGTGGGTGGGAGGGTGTTTGCTCCGAGGAGTAGTTCTGTTGTTGTTGGGGGGGTTGACCGCCATTGGTGTTGCACTGTATTTTGAATGTTCCATGTCTGAGCGCTGTTGGGGGAACCTGGGGGCGGCAATTTGGGACAATGGTTGAGATTAATAATCTAAAATGCGTCACTTGGAATGTGCGGGGCCTTCACACTATGTCCAAACGGCACAAAATTTACGCTTATCTGGTGCGCAGAGGGGTGCAAATAGAGTTGCTGCAGGAGACACATCTCACTAAGACAGAAGGGGCGGCGCTACAGCGTAGATGGAGAGGGCAGGTCTACTACACTACATACTCAGCTTACGCGAGAGGGGTGCTGATCTGGATAAGAGCTGGATTACCCTTTCAGGTTTCCAGAACTGTGGTGGATCCAGAGGGTCGCTACGTCGCCGTCTCTGGCACTCAGGGGGGTAGGGCACTAAACATTTGTTGCATTTATGCGCCTAATGTGGACCAGCTCGCCTTCCTGTCCGAGTTATCGGGCTCCTTAGCCCACTTCCTGTCGGGGACCCTCCTGCTGGGAGGAGATTTTAACTCGGTGGTGGATGTCGACGTCGATCGTTCACACCCCCCCTTCCGGACTCCCCGGTCCGACGAGTAGCTAAAGGCAGGAAGGAATGGCAGGCTCAATGGGGGTTTGACAGATATATGGCGAGCACAACACCCCCATACTAGAGATTATTCTTATTTTTCGGGAATGCACGAGTTGCATGTGAGACTGGATGGGTTTCTCGGGTCAACGGAACTGGTATCTGCGACTGTGCGGTCCGAGTATTTGGCTAGGACCATCTCGGACCACAACCCCCTATTAGTGGATTTCGGCTGGTTTCCCGGGGTCCCCAGTGTTCCGACTTGGAAACTGCGCCCGAGATATTAGAGGACATAGTCTTCAAGGCGGATCTAGAGGAACAAATTACTACCTATTTTGCGACCAACGGGGGTACTGCTGGCTCGAGGGCCTCGATATGGGATGCATTCAAGGTGGTAATCAGGGGCTACTGTATATCCAAGAAAGTGGGAATGCGTTGTGTCATCCTGGATGACCTGGCCGACGCAGACCGGAAGCTCCGTGAGCTGGAGCTTCGCCGCCCCGGCCACCCGGAACTTCAGGAGCGTACCGCTGCAGCAAGGGAGGCGGTGGCGGCGGCGGTCGAACGATTGCGATGTTTCGATTATAAGGCCTATGTCGCCAGATCGCTCACGGAAGGGGATAAATCGGGCGCGCTCTTGGCTTGGTTGGCCAATCCCACGCGCCGGACCTCCCCGACGGTGTCCATGCGCACTGCGGAGGGACTTGAGGTGCATACCCAACCGGAGATTCTAGATTGCTACTTGCGATATTATGAACGGCTATACTGTAGTAGATCGACCCGCGATCCTACCCTGATTGACGATTATTTGCAATCCTTAGAGATTCCCGCACTGGAACCTGGCACAGCGAAGGCCCTGGGCCCGATATAGAACTTGGAGAGATTCGTAGCGCCATAAAAGGGATGGCGAGGAACAAGACCCCGGGGCTTGACGGGCTCCCGGTCGAATTCTACTCCACCTACGTGGACCTATTGGCACCCCGGCTAGTAGTCGTCTACAAGGAGGCGAAACGCTTGGGACGCCTACCCGGCTCGATGTGCGAGGCCTTGGTAGTCCCCCTCCTTAAACCTGGTAGGGAATCCGCTGACCCAGCGTCCTATCGTCCGTTATCAATGTTAACGGTCGATTATAAGATTTTAAGCAGCATATTGGCATCGAGGCTGCTGGGGCACATGCGCTCCTTGGTGCATGAAGACCAGGCAGGATTTATCCCCAAACGCAATACAACCATGAATATTCAGCGCTTGTTTCGCCTGCTCGAAGAACCGCACGCGGAGGCCATGTGCCCACTGGTCCTCTCGGTTGACCTGGAAAAGGCCTTTGACAGCCTGGAGTGGGACTATCTGCGTAAGGTGCTACTGCGTTTCGGATTAGGGGAGGCGTTTGTTAGATGGACCTTGGTACTCTATGCCTCAGCGTCGGCCAGGGTGAGAGCGGGCCCGCTGGTTTCTCGGCAATACCCAGTGGAACGAGGCACGAGACAAGGATGCTCGTTATCCCCTCTGCTTTTCGCGCTCGCGGTGGAACTGCTAGCGTTATCGGTCCGGACCGGAGCTTATTTCGGTGGACTGCAGACCCTATCGGGACAGCAATACATCTCCCTATATGCCGACGATCTGCTGCTCTTCCTTGAGGACTCGGACACTGCTCTCAATGGGGCTGAGGAGGCGCTCACAACCTTCGGGGAGATATCGGGCCTTAAGGTGAATTGGGCTAAGACCTGCCTCTTTCCGGTTCGGAGGGAAACGCCCAGACCCGACACTACCAGAGAGATTAGATGGGAACCCAGCTGCCTCAAATATCTGGGGGTATACGTGTACCATGACCCCGCCGATCTCCTAGACGGCAATATAGCCCGCTGTATTCGCGCTCTGCGAGGCAGCATGGATTTCTGGGCCACCCTGCCGCTTTCAGTGGCCGGGCGTATAGCACTGTTGAAAATGGTGGCTCTACCCCAGCTGATCTATAATTTTAGAGTGCTTCCGATTTGGATTCCGCCGGCCACCTTTCGGCTCTTGCGATCCATGGTGGTGGGGTTCCTCTGGGGGTCGGGCCGTCGACGGGTGGCACTCAGGACCCTGATGAGGCCAAAATCGGAGGGCGGCCTAGCGGTGCCGGATTTTGAAAAATACTATTTAGCAGCTCAGCTGCAGACATTCACCCAGGAGATAGCGCGAGAATTCCGTGGTCCGGTTACGTCGCGTTACGCCAGCGCCTTGCGCTGCAAGACCTTACGCTCTAGGAACGGACTGTACGGCTGTGCTGGAATCGGGCACACGCCCGGGGGGAGCTGAAACTCCCGTATGCCCCGGAGATTCCATTGGGTATGTTGACGGCCTTGCCGCACGGTGGAGACTGGTCGCGCTTGAGGCATTGGGAAGATGCAGGGTTGCAGTTGGTGGGAGATCTTTATGAAGATGGGGTGTTGCTGCCCTTTCAGGAGATTCTAGACCGGTTTGACGTCCCCCGGGGCGACTTCCTTCTTCATACAGCTATAGTTAGGGCAATCCAGACGCACTGGAAGGGGGGTACAGAGGAGCCACCAACATCATCGGTGTGCCAATATGTCATGATGTCCTCAGGGACGGTCAAGGCAGTCACGTGTTTATATAGCAGGTTGGTTACTGAGGGTCTGCCCCCGCTTACTGTACTGCGGAACCGATGGGAAGCCGACATAGGGAAAGACATACCCGAAACGACGTGGGCACAACTGATGCGTCGAGCCTGGAAGGGCACGCGACACGCCCGGTTTCAGCTGGTTTATTTTTATATACTTCACAGGGCTTACTTGACTCCGGCGAAAATCCAACAGTACTTAGCCGCGGACACGGCGGCTTGTCCCAGATGCCGAGCACCCGCGGCGGACCTTATTCACATGTTATGGTCATGCCCTGCGCTGTTCTCTTACTGGCTCGTTGTAAGGGACACCCTCAATGGAGTCACTGGGAGAGCCTTGACTTTCGACGCGGCGGTGGCGATCCTACATTGGTTCCCTCACACCCCTAAAAATAAAATATCTAGTAAATTTATTGACCTAGGGCTCACTCTTGCTAAAAGGGAAATAACCAGGCAGTGGAAGGCAAGGGTTGGTCAAAGGGGAGCTAAATGGCACAACGAACTCCTGAAATGGGCCAGAGGGGAGAGCACCTTGCGCTACCAGCTGGCGAGACGACAGCATAATGAGAGGGCACTGGAAACAGCATTGGAATGGGAGACACTGGTGCAGGCCCTGCGAGATTACAGCGCTTCCAGCGATTCTGAAAGTGATGACGCGGCACAACCTGTGTCCCATAGATATCCACAACACTGATTCCTTCAAAGTTACTACAGGTTTCTTCCCATAGGCTCTTACTACACATATAACACACTGATGGCGGGGCTGGGTGGGGGGAGGGTCTGGATGGAGGGGGTGTTGGGAGGGGTTTTGTTCTTTTAGGATGATCTAGAAAAGCAGATGAGGGTTGCTCGTTCATCCAGATCAGCCTCAGCGATGCACCGGATCCCCATATGCGGACTTCATCAGACGCCGCCCGACCCTCGGGTTGTGGGCTAAATGGCTGTGTATACAAGGCACTTCCTCACGGGGGATTGGGAGCTTTTCTTTTCCACTGAAGCTATATTGCTGAACTATCATGTAACTTTGGCTAATTCCTGCAATAAAAATATATTTAAAAAAAAAAAAAAGAGTCAGGATTTATAATAGTGAAGCTATTGAGAAAAATGATCAAGACAAGAAGAACAGGAACCAGAATAGGTTGGTGTTTGTGAGTAAGTACTTGAATGTGAGCAAAAGAATTAAGAATGTTGTTAATAAAAATTGGCACATTCTCAATCATGGAGAAGAGTGCAAATTAGAGAGACCATTGTTTACTTTCAAACTCAATAGAAACCTTAGAAATGAGTTGGTACACACCTACAGTGAAGACTGCAGAGAGACTCAAAGAACTCTTGGGAACACCATGGCTGTTGGTAACGTGAAAGGTGGCACATGTAATGTATGTGCTCTGCGCATACAGTCACAAGACATGGAGTTTAATGGACGACATTTGAAGTAAAAAACCCTTAATAACTGGTAAAGTAAGAGTTTTGTTTATCTACTGCGCTGCCCGTGTGGCCTTGGCTATGTGGGCGAAACAAGCAGAGAACTACGGGTGAGGATTCAGGAACATAGGTCAGCTATTAAAACAAGAAAAGAGAATACCCCATTAGTCGCACACTTTATTGAAATGGGACATAAAGAGAAGGAGTTTGGGTGGTTCATACTGGAAAAGGTAACCATTTGTAGACAAGGTCGGAACTTGGAAACTAGAGCAGTGGTATATTTCTCTGTAAACACCAAGTACAAAGGCCTTAATTCCAAAGAAGGATGCGAACGACTGGTATGGCTGTTTTAGCTAGAAAGCTCTGACAGTGTATGCGCCAGCCTGATGGGAAGCCGGGTTTAGCCATTAACTATAGACTAGTAGCTAGCAGTAATGCATGCGACGAGATGGGCATCAGTGCACTTCTCATTAATGCTTTATTAATTCTGTTCCACCGATTTTATAAATTTCTAGCCTGCGGTTACTATTTCTGATAAAGACTAAAATACAAATATTGATAGACTACAGGGTTAGCAGTTTGTAGGGGGAGTTTACCGCTTTTTATAATGTCTCTGGAGTTCCAATATAGTGCTTATGTATTCTGCTTATACCAGGTGACTTGAGGTTCACCGGTATTACGTATAGAGAAGTTGTCTTATACAGCTTTCCCCCTTTTCCTTAAGAGTGGGATTTTGATTGATAATTATGAAAACACCATTAACTCTTTTGGCGTATGTGGCCACATGAGAAGCTAGTCGGTGGGGCTTTTTAATAAGCTACTAGGGCCACCTATTTGGATCACTGTTCCAAGATGGCATTACCGGGAGTGACCTTAAGACACGTGACATAATCACAGATGTCGCAGGGTCGGATTTGAGACCAGTAAGAATAGTCGCTTGTTTTTAGGGTATCAATAGACCCGTGCTCTGGTCGTGAAGAGCTACGCATACGGAGGCAGAGTACCCCGTGTTGGAACTCCGTTGAAAGGAACGTGTATCTGCTGGACAGGTAAGCGGGAGAGGGCCGTTGGTTAGGACCGCGTAGTTAGTGTTGTTTAGATTAGAGCTAATATTCGTAGTTCTATATCAGGAGCGTAGAGCTCGCAACTTATTTTAATTCTGTCTTTAGGGACTATGCTCGGGTTATGTAACTTGGCACACACTTGTGACCCGGGTCTAGGGATATTTGTGGAAACAGGAGATGGGTAGTCCCTGGATATAGATGTAGCAAACATAAGGGTATTGTCCCAAATTTTGGTTCTTATAACCCTTTAACTATTTGCATCTAGTCGTAGAAGATTGTTTGGGCATCACAACTCTATCGTGATTAAGGCAAGTATAGCGTGGGCATTAATCTGGTGTATTTGGGAGATTGTATCACAGTTGTGGTGATCCTAATTTCACCTTTGTGTGTTTGGATAAGTTTTAATGAACACACTGTGTGGAGTGAGAACAAGCTTTCCCTCCTGTTGATGTACGAAAGAGATGAAACTAGCCTGGACTTTATTATAATTAAACAGGTAACCATCTTGGGAGTCCGTAACATTCAATAATCTAAGTTTGAAAGTAATACGCAAGGTTTATGCCTGAAACATTTTCTGCATTTTGTCTTTTATGCAGATTGGGATTTTAACATTAAAAAGCAGCCCGGCTGCGTAATACAAGAGTGTGAGGGTGCTCTGTCTCTCATTAAGGTAAATGCCTAAGAAGTGTAGTACACTGTGACATAGAGCCGAGAGGAAGCCGTATGAGAACTTGATGGTGTCCTATCCCTTGTGTATTCTTTGCAGCTTTGTACGGAGAGGAACGTAGCCCGCATTTTTTAACTGTACCCTAGTCGGGGATTATCTTTATATGGAGGTATGTTTGCTCTTGGTCATTGAGCAAATGAGTGAATTAAGTACGGTTGAGACTGGTGGCAGGTCCGATGGTATTTGGAAGTATGCTTGTTTGTTTGAAGGTTTGATGGTGTTCTATCCCTTAGATATTCTTTGTGGTTTGTTGCGGAGAAAAATGGAGCCCGCATCCCTGAACTGAACCCTAGCGGGCAGTAGCTTTACTCTGAGGCATGTTTGCCCTCTGTCAATGATTCTATGAGTGAATGAAGTACGGCTGAGACCAGTGGCAGGTCCAGTGGTATTTGGAAGCATGATTGAAGATTTGATTGAGTGCTAGTGAGATACCAGGGTGGGAGTAACCCACAGAGGATGCCAATTGTGAGCTTTTCAATCAACTCAAAATGGTTGTTATATATATTTTTTATTTCATTTACAACTTCTGAAACAAGATGGAAAGATATTGGCTTTCCTGAAGAAGGTGGGGATTATAGAAGGTTGGACCTACACAAACGTGTTGATGCTTTGTTTTTTAATACATAACGGATCAATAACAAGTGCAACACTTTATGGTTATCATTTAACAAGACTTTGTTGATCTGATTGTGTGCATCTAATATGCCATTTTTGTCTGACCATTGTGATGTCTTATTGATTTGAAGCAAAAAAAATTCTTGCTACTTTTCCCACTCGCTGTTGTGTGTTTTAAAAATTTGTTTCTGTTTTTAGGATTACTTGTTTTGAACTGAACGGCACATTTGAGCTTTACATTTTCCCATTAAATGCATAGTTTTTAACACTGTGATCAACTATTTACGTACATATATCATTTTAATAAAAGGAAAAAGCTACTTCTGACTTGATTTTTGAGTTCGTGTAACTTGCACCTCTGTGTTTGGTTGACCCTATGTGACTGATTAAGTTTGGTGGTGGATGTGAGAATCGGTTGTTTTGGTTGAATATTTGTTCCCATGGGATTGTTCTTTTGACTTTGAACTTTCCTATACAGCAGCAAACGCCTCTGGGATTTGCTCCCCCTCACCGTGGCTACTGTGCCCCAGCCTGCATGGTTCATGTGCTGTTGAGCAGGGCACCATCTTCATGAATCATCATTTGATTTATTCTGCTGCGATGCAAGGACGTGAGCACATTCGCTAGTGGGCAGTGCAGTTCACTGTACAGTGGTACAATTTTAAAGTCATGATGCAGATGCTGCCTCTGAGGGACGGGACCTCACAGCAGATGTTGATTTATTTCACTCAATGCCACACAGTTCAACGCAACACAATTCAACTCCACATATTTCCATTCTACACCACATATTTCAAAAACAAACCACATAATTCAATGCAACAGCACAATTACTAAACACACCACATACATCCAATCCACACCACAGAATTCTACATCATGCCGTAAAATACAACGGCACACCACATAATGTAACTCCATTACATACCACTCCACAACATACAATACACAATACCAATTCACATAATTACACTCCATGACACAATTTCACACCACAAAATCCCAGTACAATCAATACCACAAAATTGCTATCCATATATTCCCACTGCACGCCATGGCACATAATTCTACTCAAAACCACACAATTTAAGTCCACACAATTCCAGTTCTAGCTCTCCTCTGGATAAAACAGAAGTTATGCCAGTGACAACACACACTCACAGACGTGCCCTCAGATATCTTGCAGTAAACAGGATCGCGACTGGAATGACAAAACTAGCATTTCTAATCAGCTGCATCTTTTTCCTCTATGGTGCATGACAATGTCCAAACTCTACTGGAGAAAACCAGGGAAGACTAACAGGTGGACATTTCTACAACGCTCTATTTAGGGAAGGGTTCAAACAATCAAAACGGTCTTCCTATGCTACCCTCAAGATCCCTGCCCCTATCCTTAATCTGATAGACTGCACCATCCTAAAATTTGTTTGGGCTCACACACCACCGAAACTGGCAGCAAAAACACTTTATGCTGCCGCTACATTGGGGGTGTCCTACAGAAAAGGCAAAGGAATTGGCAGAACATTCCATCTTATGCAAACGGGCAACCACCTCAACCCCCATAACAAGATATCATACTAAGCCTGGCTACAAGAACACCAGCACAGGGGTGCTAGAGGGCCCTTTACCCATTTACAATGCTTACTAAACGACATCAAACTGCCGCCAATTGTATTCTAATTGAAATGCGTAGAGTCTGGCTCGCAACTGGTACACTTCTCGGGGAGCATGGGTTCTTGCACCCAGAGCTGCTTTGTGGCACAACCCTGCATTAATAATGGACAGTGCATCTTTCACATGGCGAGATTGGGAAACCAAAGGCCTACGGTCTGTAGGTCAAGTCCTGAGGGATCGTTATCTGATTTGTCCATTTCTGGAAATACCTCTAACTGCAGAACTGTCTTCAAACCCAACTTCAATTCAAAACTATCTAGTGAAATAGGGTCACTACAAGAAGCTTACTAATGGCCTCTATGACCTAATAATCACAAACTTTTCTCTCCCCCAAAAGAACAGTCACCGCGCCTCAGATGTCAAGACAGACTACAGATTGCATATTCCAATAAAGAATGGCCCTACATATAGGAAATACGGTAAGGGTCTGTGAGAAGCACTTATCAGATTTTGTTTTTTCAAGATTGGTATTGAGCCGAGTATATGCTCCAAAAAGCACAGTGTCCACTACAGATGAGTGTGCCATTCCGGACCCTTGGCGCGGACCTTATGGAATATGCTACTTACCAGTATGCATCTGTTCTTGGCATGTAGGGCTGCTGACATTCATATCTTGTGCATATTGTGGAGAAGTGTGGCTCAATGGTTAGGGCGGCAGACTCTGAAGCAGAGATCAGGCCCGGACCAGGGTTCAAGTCCCGACGCGGCAGGGTCTTGGGCTCAATGTCCGCGGACCCGATAATTCTCGCCTCGGCGCCTACTCTAATCATGGGTCCCACGCTGCAACTCTGGGCAATAGCTTGCTTAATCTCCACAACGGCCCCTACAACATTGGGATGCGCCTTGCTTCACCTTGGGGGTGCCCAGGAGTGGCATCTCACAGGGAGAGCCAGGAAGGGTTCCACAGCGTTATACAGTGCCGGGACGCCCCGTTGGGGCAGCTGTGCGCTTTACAAAATACACTTCATTTACATAGATCGCCGCCTAGTGTTGGGTCCGGATGATTGCACTTTGTTGTCTTGGAAGAGTCTTCGAAGTATCACAAGATAGGCGACTCCTCCCTTGGACTACAGTGTGCATGGGCATCTTCTCCATCCTCAGATTGTTTTTCGCCATTGTGGCAGAGATGGAGATAGTAAAGTAAGAGATGGCCATGCCAGAGATAATGCTGCAGCTGCTACAGGCACCGGGGAGGAGGTGCGGTCGATATGAGCGTCAGCAGCCCTACATGCCAAAAACAGATGCATACTGGTAAGTAGCATATTCCGTTCGAGGCATGTGGGCTGCTGAATTCATATCTTGTAAATAACAAAAGAAGTGCCAATACTGTGAATGATTTCAAAAAATATATTCAAAACATCCGACCTAAACAAGATGTCTTAATCTCACATGTGTGAGCAGACTTAATCCTTTATTTTTTAAACAAATCGTGTTTAGCTTTTGGTTTATAGTTTCTCCAATTTTACAAATTTTAAGACCTTATGTACACAACATTTACATAAATACAACCACAAAAATTCACAAAAAAGATAAAAACATTTATAATCAACATTCATTCATACCTCAATCACCCTATTTCTAAAGCAACCACAGACACAAATATAAACTGGAATATCAATATTCACAGAAAGCCATGTATACATTTTCAAATTTAAACAAGACAGTTCCATATAACTTCAGGCTATGGTAGTCTACGCATTTCGAACTCTTTTTAGATGATAGAGTTCTCATCAGGACCAGAATCTGTGAAGAAAGTAAGAATAACCTTTCTTTAGAATAGACACAAAAAAATGTCTCTCTCTTGTTATAGTCTCCACTACAGGCTAAGCATCTCTTACCTCTGAGTTTCAGAGTAGGTGTGGTCAGTTTAACAAGGGTAATCCCCGACGCTCAATTCTCATCTGTTACATAAAAACAAAACAATCAACTGCTTGCCATTGCCCCTCAGAACTACTACTTTCATGCTGAGTCCTCAAGCACACCAATTAGGGCTTACTTGAGTTTCCAAACGGGGTCGAGTGGATCAAGAGAACGGGGAAGCTACGAATTCTGTGTTTCCTTTGGCAAAAATGATCAATCCGTTCAGTGGCGCCTGTAGGTAGAAACAAGCGAGGACGGGTCTTAATTGCGGGGTATGAAGTATGGTTACTGTGATAGTTTCCCTAAGAGGAAGGTAGCAGGCGGAAAAAGGGTTCGTGACAGAAACAAGTAACTGTATCTGTACATCCGTGCAGGCGAGCCGAGTCTCGTCTCCCGTTCCTCCTAGCGTGTAGGCAAGTTACGAAGCGCTTCCGGGTCCGTGAAGGATCTCGGGAATTGTAGTAGAAAGTGACTTGAGGCTCCGTTTATATCCAGCGGACGTGGTTTGTGTTGCGAACATGAATTGATGTAAATCATATGCTTCCGGGTCCGCAAAGGACATAGACTGAATAGCAGTATCTCCTCTAGCGGTGGCTACCTGTGCCAGCTGCAGCAGTTTGAAAAAGAGTTTTGAGGACAGCCTGGCCTACAGCAGCTTGCTGTTTTGCTTGCACGTCTACACAGTAGTGTTTTGTGAAAGTGTTTATGGTGGTCCATGTGGCTGCCTTGCAGATATCTTCAAGAGGAATATTTCCTAGGAAAGCCATGGATGCCCCCATTTTTCTTGTGGAGTGTGCTCTTGGGGGGACGGTTAAAGTGCGTTTTGCCTTTTGATAGCATATTTGAATGCATTTAACTATCCATCTGGCTATCCCTGATTTTGAAATAGGATTCCCTTTGTGTTGTGGTGCAAAAGCAACAAACAGTTTTTTGTTTTCCTAAAGGATTTAGTTCTGTCCACATAATAAAGTAGAGCTCTCTTTACATCTAGTGTGTGCAGGGTTCTCTCAGCTACTGACTGTGGATTTTGAAAGAACACTGGCAGTTCTATTGATTGGTTTATATTGAATTTGGATACAACCTTAGGCATGAACTTAGGGTTTGTTCTAAGAACCACCTTGTTGGCATGTACCTGCATGAAAGGTTCTTGAATTGTTAGTGCTTGTAATTCGCTCACTCTTCTGAGTGAGGTGATGGCAATCAAGAATGCAACCTTCCGCGTTAAGAATTGTAGTTCGCATGAATGTAAAGGTTCGAAAGGAGGGCCCATGATTCTGGTAAGCACTATATTTAGATTCCAGACTGGGGAAGGGGGTGCCTTGGAGGAATCACACTTTTTAAACCCTCCATGAAGGTTTTGATTGCTGGTACTCTAAACAGTGAAAGGTGTTGCCTCTTTTGAAGGTATGCTGCTATAGCAGCGAGGTGTAGTCGTATTGAAGAGTATGCTAAGTTACATCTTTGTAGATGCAGCAGGTAACATATAATGTTTTGTATCCAAGTGGCTAAGGGGTTGATTTGATTATTGTTGCAGTAAATAACAAATCTCTTCCATTTAGCTGCATAGCATGCTCGTGTGGTTGGTCTTCTTGCCTCCCTAATGATGTTCATGGAATCTGGGGGGGAAGTTAAGGTATCCAAACTCTAAGACCTCAAGGAGCCAGATCGCTAGGTTCATCTGATTGGGATCTGGGTGTCTGATTTCTTCATGGTTCTGAGTTAAAAGATGAGGTGCAAGGCACAGTCTTTGATGAGGTACTACTGAGAGTTCTAGGAACGTTGTGTACCATGGTTGTCTCGCCCATGTGGGGGCAACTAGGATTAGTGTGAGGGAGTGTTGCCGCAGTTTGCGTGCCACCAGCGGGATCAGCGGTGCTGGGGGAAAAGCGTACGCAAATCTGCCTGACCAGTTCATCCATATCGCATTGCCCTGTGACAATGGATGTGGGAACCTGGCGGCAAAGTACTGGCATTTCGAGTTTTCTTTTGTAGCGAACAGGTCTATTTCTGGGCGACCCCCAGTCCTTGAAGAATGGCTGGAAAACATCGGGGTGAATCTCCCATTCGTGTAATTGTTGGCTGTGCCTGCTGAGCAGGTCGGCAACTTGATTGTCCTTCCCTGGAAGTTGTTCTGCTAGGAGAAAAATGTTTTTGGGAATCGCCCACTTACATATGCTTTGTGCCAGATGGGACAGCAGTGGAGAGTGCATTTCTCCCTGTTTCTGGATATAGTACATCGCGGTCATGCTGTCCATCCGGATCAACTCCGTCTTGCTGTACAAGTATTTCTGAAATGCTTTCAGGGCTTGGAATATTGCTGGCAATTCCAGTTGGTATATATGCAGCTTTTTCTGTTTGTTTGTCCAGAGCCCTTGTACTGTGTATTGAAGGAGATGGGCTCCCCAGCCTGTCAGTGATGCGTCCGCTGTTAGTACTAGTTGTGGAACCGGCTATTGGAAGTCGCCCCTTGGAAAGGTTTTGTGGGTTCCACCACTGCAGAGACTGTTTACCAACACTAGGTCTTTTAGTTGTCTTTGAGCCTCAATCAATCAATCAATCAATGCATTTATATAGCGCACTACTCACCCGGAGGGTCTCAAGGCGCTTGGGGGGCGGGGGGTCCGCTACTGCTCGAACAGCCAGGTCTTGAGCAGCTTCCTGAATGTGAGGTGGTCTTGGGTCAGGCGGTGGTGGGTCGGGAGGGAGTTCCAAGTCTTGGCGGCGAGGTAGGAGAAGGACCTTCCTCCCGTGGTGGCTCTTCGGATGCGGGGGGACGGTGGCGAGAGCGTGGCTGGTCGATCGAAGCTGGCGTGTGGGAGTGTAGAAGTTGAGGCGGCTGTTGAGGTATCCTGGGCCTTGGTTGTGTAGGGCTTTGTGTGCGTGGGTGAGGAGGCGGAAGGTGATTCTCTTGTTGACCGGGAGCCAGTGCAGGTCTCTCAGGTGTCCGGAGATGTGGCTGTGTCGGGGGATGTCGAGGATCAGTCTTGCTGAGGTGTTCTGGATCCGCTGGAGTCTCTTCTGGAGTTTGGCAGTGGTTCCGGCGTAGAGGGAGTTGCGGTAGTCCAGTCGGCTGGTGACGAGGGCCTGGGTGACCGTCTTCCTGGTTTCGGTGGGGATCCACCGGAAGATCTTATGTAGCATGCGCAGGATGTTGAAGCACGACTAGGAGACGGCGTTGATTTGTCTGGTCATGGAGAGGGAGGAGTCTAGGATGAAGCCCAGGTTGCAAGCGTGGTCTGTTGGTTTGGGTGCGCTGCCCAGGGCGGGGGGCCACCAGGAGTCGTCCCAGGCGGAGGGCGAGGAGCCCAGGATGAGGACTTCCGTCTTGTCTGAGTTCAGTTTCAGGCGGCTGTTCTTCATCCACTTGGCTACGTCTGTCATCCCTTCGTGTAGGTTGGCTCTGGCGGTGGCGGGGTCGTTGGTGAGGGAGAGGATCAGCTGGGTGTCGTCGGCGTAGGAGATTATGTTGAGGTTGTGTTGGCGTGCGATGGCCGCAAGGGGGCTCATGTAGACATTGAAGAGGGTGGGGCTGAGCGAGGAGCCTTGAGGAACGCCGCAGATGACATCGGTGGCTTCTGATCTGAACGGGGGGAGGCGGACTCTGTGTCCTTCCGGCGAGGAAGGAGATGATCCATTCTAGTGCCTTCTCCTGGATTCCGACGTTGCTGAGGCGCTGCACAAGTGTGCGGTGGCAGACAGTGTCGAATGCCGCGGAGAGGTCCAGAAGGATGAGGGCCGCTGTTTCTCCGTTGTCGAGCAGGGCTCGGATGTCATCAGTGGCTGCGATGAGGGCGGTTTCGGTGCTGTGGTTGGCCCTGAAGCCAGACTGCGAGAGGTCGAGGGATCCGTTCGTCTCGAGAAAGGCAGCCAGCTGCTTGTTGACAGTCTTCTCGATGACTTTGGCCGGAAACAGGAGGAGCGAGATGGGGCGGTAGTTTTTGAGGTCGGTGGGGTCCGCTGATGGTTTCTTCAGTAGAGCGCCGAGTTCGGCATGCTTCCAGCTCTCCGGGAAGGTAGCGGTGTCGAAGGAGGTGTTGATGATGTCCCGCAGATGGGGTGCGATGACAGCGTCGGCCTTGTTGAAGACGTGGTGAGGGCAGGGGTCGGTTGGAGATCCGGAGTGGATGGAGTTCATCGTGGGGATGGTGCCTTCGGTGTTGATCGGGGTCCAGGCGCGGAGGGTGGTGGTGGGGGGCGTTGGTCCGGTCGTGGGGTGCGTTGGTTGTGTGCTGAAGCTGTTGTGAATGCCTGCGATCTTGTTGTGTAAGTAGGAGGCGAGGGAGTTGCAGAGGTCTTGAGATGGGTTGATGTCGTTGTTTCCGGCGTTGGGGTTGGAGAGCTCTTTGACGATGTTGAAGAGTTCCTTGCTGTTGTGTGCGTTGGTGTCCAGTCGTTCCTTGAATGTGGTTTTCTTGGTGGTGTGGATCAGTTGGTGGTGTTTTCGAGTGGTGAGCTTGAGGGTGGTCATGTTGTCTGGTGTTGGGTCTTTGCGCCAGGCTTTCTCGAGGGCTCAGCAGTTCTTCTTGGAGCTCTTGAGTTCGTCGGTGAACCATGGGGCTTTCTTACTGCCGGGTCTGCTGGGCGGGGTCCTCAGTGGGGCGAGGTCGTCTGCGCATTTGCTGATCCACTTCGTGAGGTTGTTGGCGGCCTGGCTGGGGTTCGCCGAGCTGGCGGGGGGGTCCTGGCTCAGGGATGCGGCGAGCTGGTCGGCTGTGATCTTGTTCCAGTTTCTGCGTGCAACCTGTTGCTGGTGGTGGTGGATCGTGTTCTTTCTGAAGCTGAAGTGGACGCAGCTGTGGTCCGTCTAGTGGAGTCCGGTGGCGTGGCTGAAGGTGATGTCCTTGCTGGATGAGAAGACCGGGTCGAGTGTGTGTCCGGCGTAGTGGGTGGGGGTGGTCACCAGCTGCTTGAGACTGAGGTTGGCGAGGTTGTCCAGCAGGGTGGTGGTGTTGCGGTCGTTGTTGTTCTCCAGGTGGAAGTTGTGGTCCCCGAGGAGGATGTAGTCAGTGGAGGGGAGGGCGTGCGGGCTGATGAAGTGGAGCCTGGTTCCATTGCCGTGCTAGGTATTCCTGTATTGGGAGCATTTGAAGTCTGGCATGGGGGACAATGAATATGCAGGAGGCCATCATGCCTGTGAGCTGCATGAAGACTTGAGCTGGCAGAGAGTGTTTTGGCAGGAATTTGCGAATGAGTGTTTGCATACTGGCTATCCTTGCTGAGTTTGGATATGCCTTTGCCACCGAGGTGTCTATGGTGGCTCCCAGGTACTGCTGTTTGTGGGATGGTTGCAGATGTGATTTTGCGTAGTGGATTGAAAAGCCTAGGCTGTGTAGCAACTGGATTGTTTGAGAGATGTGTGCTGCGCATTGTTGGTACGAGTTTGCCTGAATCAGCCAATCGTCCAGATAAGGGTACACATGGATGTGTTGCCTTCTGAGATGTGCTGCCACTGTCGCTAAGCATTTTGTAAACACTCTTGGAGCCGTGGTAACCCCGAAGGGCAAAACCTTGAATTGGTAGTGATGACCTATTGTGAACCTGAGATATTTTCTGTGGGCTGGGTGGATAGGTATGTGAAAATACGCATCTTTGAGGTCTAGTGTTGCTAGGAAATCTCCTTGTTGTAGCAACGGGAGCACTTGCTGTAGTGTGATCATATAAAAGAGCTCCGATAGTATGTATTGATTTAGGGGTCTGAGGTCCAGTATTGGCCCGAGGGAACCATCCTTCTTTGGAATGAGGAAGTATAGGGAGTACACTCATGTCCCTTGCTGATGAAAAGGGACCTGCTCTATGGCCCCCTTTTCTAGCATGCAGTTCACCTCTTGTTGTAGCAGGGTGATGTGTTCCCTGGACATTGGACGATGTCTGGGTGGTATGTTTGGTGATGTGGAAGTCAGTTACAGGCAATAGCCAGACTGGATAATTTCTCTCACCCACCTGTCTGTGGTAATTGCGTTCCAGACAGGCAGGAACTGTTGGAGTCTGCCTCCGACCGGTGTTAGGTGGTCTGGAGGTAGCGTAATGAAGTCACTGTTTTGTGGCCATGGAGGCTCTGGTGTTATTGCCTCCACATCCTCTTCCCTTTTTGTTGTTTCCCCTGTAACCTCCTCTGTTTGTGTTCTTGTTGAAGGAACCTTGTGTGTTACTTTTGTATGAGGCGGATGTTTGTGAGGTATTTCCTCGTGTAGTTGCTCTGTATGAGGAGCGACGAAAGGAGGCTCTATGTTGCTGAAATTGCAATGCCCCCATTGATTTTGCGGTCTCGGTGTCCTTTTTCATTTTATCCAAAATGGTGTCGATAGCAGGACCAAATAGAAAATCCTGATTGACAGGCTGGTTAAGAATGGTGGACTGCACCTCATTTTTAAAACCAGAAATACGCAGCCATGCATGTCTGCGTAGTAGGACGCTAGTGTTGATTGACCTAGCTGCAGTGTCTGCTGCGTCAAGCGCGCATTTGATGGAGGCGTTTGTTATGAATTTTCCCTCTTGTATAAGATCCTCGGCTTGTGCTTTGAAAGGCTCAGGTAGGTGTTGCATTAGGCTTTCTAGCGGATCGTAATGCGCCCTGTCGTAACGAGCCAGTAGGGCTTGTGTAGTAGCAATCCTCCATGAGTTGGAGGCTTGTTCTGCTACCCTTTTGCCTGATGCCTCTAGTATTTTTGACTCCTTGTCGGGGGAGGTGCTTCCCCCGTTGTTTGGGAGTTGGTTCTTTTTCGTGCGTTAGCCACTACCAGGGAGTCTAGTGGTAACTGCCCTCTGATGTAAGTGGGGTCTGTAGGAGCTGCCCTATACTTTTTTTCTATTCTGGGGTTGATTATCTGTGCCCTGGCTGTATCCTTAAATATGTTAGGTGCATGTTTGAGAACTCCCTTTAACATGGGAAGTGTTTTGACACTTTTTTCTGATGTAGGGAAGGTCTCCAACAAGAAGTCTTCCTCAACAGGGTTGTTATGCATATCTACATTGTGGAATTGTGCTGCCCTGCCTATGACTTGGTTGAAGACTACGGTGTCATCAGTAGGTGACGGCTTAGTAGGATAAGAGGGTATATCAGGGATGGGATGGGTGTTGTAAGGGTCTGTTGGCTCCTCCCATGGTTCCTCTTGTGGTTCAGGATCTTGTGGGAAATCATATTGAGGCTGTGGCTCATCCCCCATGTTACCTTCATTGTCCTCGTGGTGAGAAGGAGAATAAGGAGAGTAGGGAATAAAAGGTGTAGTAGGCATGATAGGCTGAAAAGGAATGAGGGGTCTAGAGGGAGAAGTCCCAAAGTCCTTTTTCTTTAATGGAATAGGGGACTGACGTTCAAAGTCCAAAAGCCTCTTTTCTATCTATGCAGGATGGTAACTTTACCAGTCTCTGGATTAATGTATATCTTTGCCTGGTCGTCAGAGGGATCTGGGTGGAAGAGTTCTTCCTCTACAGTCCTGGGTTGAGTGTTAGACTTTGGTTTTTCAACGACTTTTGGCTTAGTAACAGATTTTTTTCGGCTCCGGGCCTTTTTTCGGTTCGACCGGAACTTTCGATTTGACACGTTTCTTGTGCTCCGTAGGTTTTTTTGGATGAGTGTCTTTTTCCGGGTCGATGGTATTCTATGGATCGACCGGTGTTTTTGGAGCCGGTGTCTTTGGGTCGACATGTTTTATCGGCCTTGGTGCGGGTTTCGGTACTGCACCTTTTGCCGTGTCGACGGATTTTGGAACAGTAGGCTTGTTCGGGTCGGCGACCTTTTTTGGTTCGGCGCCCTTTGGTTGTGTGCCTTCGTTCGGTTCGACAACCTTTTTGGGGTTGACAGTCTATTTTGGCTCGACGCTCTTTGGCTGTACGGCTTTTTTCGGATCGAAGCCCTTCGTGTCGACGATTTTCATTGGCTCTGGAACCTTCTTTGGGACGATGGTATTGGGCCATGGGGTCTCAGAAGGTTCGGTTTCGATTTCGGAGCCGAGCAGGATGGCAGGGCTTGCAAAACTTTTTTATGATATGGGATAAGGCCTTTTGGAGATGCCTTGACCGGAGCCTTTGGTAACGGGGTAGTTGGTGTCGGGGGCAGGGTAGTCACGATTTGCCCCGGTGGGATGTCGTCATCGGAGTCCGAGTAGTCCTCGACGGTAACGATTTCTAGGTCAGAGTCTGGAGTTTCCTGTAGATCCTGGTCATCATCGAAGAGGTTGTCCGGTTCCGGTGCCTGACGTTGCATTTCTTGCCTAGCGGCCCATCTGTTTCGAATAGTTTTCTTCGATCGAAACTGGGCGCAGGCTGGACAGGTTTCTTCCCTATGGTCTGGGCAAAGGCACTTGTTGCATACTGAGTGCTTATCAGTATGTGTGAAGTTGGAGTGGTATTGTGGGCACCTTTTAAACGAGCTTTCCATCGACGGTCGACTCACGTGGCGTCGAAAAGGCCCAACGGCCCACGCCGACCACCGATTCGAGATGGAAGGCTGGATCGAGTAGAGAGGTACCGAGCGAGAATAATACCGTCAAATCGAAGGCCTTTTGGCCTTTAGAAAAGTTTTGTTTTTGATTCCAAAGTTGGAGTTTAGGAGTTAGCATCCGAACCCAATGGCGGAATAAAACAATCTGAGGATGGAAAAGATGCCCATGCGCACTGTAGTCCAATGGAGGAGTCACCTATCTCATGATACTTCGAAGACTCTTCCAAGACAACAAAGTGCAATCATCCAGACCCAGCACTAGGCGGCGATCTATGCACAAGATATGAATTCAGCAGCCCACATGCCTCGAACGCATATTTTCGGGTCCAGCCCCCTCACTGTCATCGGGAAAACTATACAGGACACGTGTGATTTGTGCTTCGCAGGCATAAGCGATTCTTATCGATAAATGGCATATTCCCAATATAACTAACCACAAGAAACCGTGGACTAAGCGCTGGCAACTGCAAAACTTTTTGTTTTCTAATACAGTGGAATATGCTCACTCCTCTTACTTAAGCAGGCTAGATAAATGCCACTGCGGTAAAGGCAGCTCATAAACATTTGATCTACAGACTGAATGATCAGGTTAATATATTTGACAATATTTGGGGTGCCTTTCTCATTTAAAATACACATACTGCTAATGTTCCATTTACAGCCGACAACACCTGGAAGGTGTCTACAGTCCAACGGAGGACACCGGCATCGAAGTCAGACCCACCCAGTGGGACAGCAATGTTGTTGCTCATGGACGACTGTTTTGGATTTAGTCCTCCACAAAGTACACAGTTTGTGCTTCATTGGCCTACAAATCTAAATGTGAAAGGATATTTCATGGATTCTGCACTTTCTAGGTATGGAACCGTGTTCTCTGCATGTATAAACATCAACGGACTACCTGCTATGTACCTAAGGTCTCGAACTTTTCACTCCATAAATGGGAAGCTGTAAAGAAAAATATTGCGGTACATCGTTTGCCGATTTGTGGTGATAATAGAATATTCAAACAGACAAATGAATGAGCAGTATTAAGTATAATTATATATACACTTTACATAATTTAATAAAAGCAAAAGTAGTTCTATCAGACTCAAGCCATATCATCCATTGAGCCCAGAAAGGTAACAGAACAATACTGTGGGCTCAACAGACTATACCTCCATGAAGGATAGTAGATGTCACGTAGGTCGAAACTGTTGGAGATAGTCTGTCGCAAGTTTGAATGCATCAACCAAGAATGATAGGCAGTGGATCCAAACCAAAACGACATTAAGCACCCTCAGAATAAGGTACGAGACTTTGAATTGCCCTTCCTAATGTACCAGATTGCCACAACAATCAAGAATAAGTCTGAGACCTCTTGCAGAGAAGAAGACAAAAGGCCTAGCACAAATTAAATATTATTAACCAGGAAGAGACTGGGAAGCACAGAGGTGGTAAAGACAGCAGCCCATGTTGTCCCCTACCCTGATGGAGTCAAATGCCGGCCAGGCATGTGTCTCCATATGAAGCCTCTAACCTGACCTAAGAGGTAGCCTGAGCCAAATGAAACAGAGGAGAAAAGGATGACAAAAGAACAGTAGAACTATAGGCCACCCTTTGCTGATTGGCTCTGTGCAACATAAGCCCATGCTCCCTACAAACTACTGCCAGTCAGCCTAGAAACAGAAAACAATGTAGAAGCCATACAGTCCTTATCAAAGTCCTGCGCAAAGGAGAAAATCTCTGGAGGTTCTCATAATGAAGGTGCTGCACAATCAACAAAGCTGCTGAAAAGAGCAAGACAAACCCAAGGGGAATCCACTGAAGTCTAAAACTTACTTTCTCCAGAGGCAGGCACACAAGACTATGGCGAGGCCAAGTAATCACCCCTTTCATGTTCCCACCACAGGCATGGAACATGTGCAAACAACACTTTTCCACCAGCCGCTACTCCATACCATATTGTTAATGATCCAGACATTGGAACCATGGCATATGCCGAACTGGCTTTAATTGCTTTCTTAAGGTAGAACATTACGTTCTAAAGTGCTAGACCTTCAGAGGAAAACATTATCCCTATACGCTTGTCAACACCTATCCACAGAAAAGGGGTGTGCAGTGCAAACTGAACTAAACACTACGAAAACGTCTTATTAACAACTTTACTCTCCCGTCCTCAAAAATGATAGGCCAACAATGTCCTAAGAACAGCTGCCACACAGGAAAAAATATCCCTGTATGCCGACGACGTACTATTGTTCGTGACAGACCCAGATACGACTATCCCAGCACTATTCAGAGAGCTCGACGACTTTGGGGCACGAGCAGGACACAAAATAAACTGGCACAAATCAATCCTCTACGATCCACAAGGCAAGGTGAGGGGAGGGGAGGGGAGCCTGCCTGCCTGAGTCACTTATACACACTAAAGACGGCTTCCAATACCTGGGAATCTTTATAACACTAGACAGGACGCGCTCTTTCACTACCAACTTGTCCCGCATTATGCTGGAGGCCACGGCTGAGATGGACAGGTAGAGACAGCTCCCGCTCACCATACTGGGGCGTGCGGCACTATATAAAATGATCATCCTCCCTAAGTTCCTCTACGCACTCCAGAATGAGTACTATCCTTTGCCGAATAAGACCCTAGACATGATTCACGCTGACTTGAGCGCCTTCCTGTGGCTGGGGAAACAGCCGAGAGTGGCGCTCTCCACCCTACAGCGACATCAATACAGTGGGGGGATTTCGCTCCCCAACCTAGAGGCCTACTACTGGGCGGAACATCTTGCCCCAATTAACGAATGGCTGCACGCTGCAGCCGACCACCCTACCTATACCTTGGAAAGGTCTAAATGGTCGAGTAAAACTATACTACACTATCTGTATGGGGAAACGGTGGGAAAGCAGTTCCTCCCGGCCACCAGGATTACGTTAACGGCTTGGAATAGGGCATCCAAAAGAATGGGCTGGGAAAAAAGGCCCACTAGGCAGACACCCCTCTGGTGCTGCAAATGGTTGGGAGAGCTCCATAAACTGAAGGGCTTTAGAAGGTGGGACGACATTGGCATCTCCACAGTGGGGGACGTGATAGGGAGACCTGAAAACATTCCAAGCACTCCAAGACGAATTTGGCCTGCTCAACACCCAATATTACAAATACGCTCAACTGAAACACGCATGGAGGGCACAAAACATTACACTCTCGGACCTTCCGGAATATGCTCCATTAGAGGGTAGGCTGCTGCAGGAACAGATAGGGAGGGGGGCGGTGTCCCTCACCTATAAAACCTTGACCAACAACATGCTAGGGGATCTGCAGGGGCTACGAGTTAAATGGGAGGCAGAAGTGGGTGACATGGAGGATCTAGACTGGGAGCTCGCCCTCATGCACCCCCGGGAGGTGGCAATCAAGTCGAGGCTCCGTCTCATTCAATTTAAGGTGCTGCACAGATCATACTTTGACAGGGTGAGGCTCTTTAGGATGGGCAGAGCTCCTGACACGACATGCCTTAGATGCCGCCAGCAGAGTGCGGATTTCTTCCACATAATCTGGGGTTGTACAGTCATCCAAGAATACTGGGAGGGTGTGTTCCTGGAACTAGGGGAGGTACTGGGGGTGGACCTTCCACGGGACCCTAAATTGGCACTGATGGGCACGACCACAGAAGTAGACCTACCCCGCCCCTTGATCATCTTTCTGGTATTAGCACTAGTAGTGGCAAAACGAGATATCGCACGGCGCTGGGGGGCGCCTGAAAAACCAGACTTGGAGGAATGGAGGCGTGGACTGGATCTGTACATGGCGGCGGAGAGAGTGACCTACAAAGCCAGGGGATGCCCCAAAAAGTTCCGGAGGGTGTGGGCCAAGTGGAGGCAATATCACGGACTAGAATGAGGCATTGTGAACTGATAACGTGAGGCCTATGGTACCCTAGTCAGGATAGGCTAGATGCTGGGATTGCATGCTTGATAACTGTATACCGTACTGCCCAGTTCCGATGCTAGGGACTGACAGGCACGCTTGAGCGGGGGGGAGTGGGGACCGGGAAGGGGGCGAGGGGAGGGAGAGGATTGAGACCTGCTGTCTTTACGGGACGTTTCTGGTTTCTTGTTTTCTTTTTCTATGGCTGTTTCAAAAGCAAGAGTTCTATTGAGGGGTAATATGTCTAACAACATCAGAAAAGTTGCGTGGCTGTCGGTTAGAGCGGAATGTTGACGCTCTACCGTGTACTGATCCTTTGCATGTGTGATCCTTCTGATGCAACAATAAAAAGAATTTTCAAAAAAAAAAAAAAAAAACAATGTCCTAAGAAAACAATTTGGTCCCAGCAGGTCTACCATCAGAACCCAAGGTATAAACATAGGTGATCCATATCCCCGAATCACAAAAAGCACTGTCAACATTAAAATGAATTGCGAGAGGACATACAGCACTGGCACTACATCAGACAGTGGAACTGTAATTTGAACTTGCAGCACAACACAAACTTCATCAGTGAGCTCTTAGGACCAGAGAATTAAGGGTATATTTTACAGCACAACCAAACTAAGCCCGACTACAGGAAAATAACTTGTGACAGGAACTATGTAAGACCCTCTCCAATTAAAAAAAAAAAAAAGAGCTCCACTCCAACCTCGCTACACCCCCTGCCTGGTAACGTACAAAAAAAAGTTGGGCAAATAGGGTCCTAAAAAGGAGGGCACATGAGAGCCAAAGGGCCCAGTGGTCTGTATAGACAAAGAGAAAGGATCCGACTCAGGCACATAATAACCACAATGTAGCATTAAAACAGCTGGGGAGTATGAAGAAAAGTCAGAAAGTGCTACTTATCTTCTCTCCCCTTTGGGAGAAGGGTGTGTCTCTTGAAGCCAGTCTCTCAAGGGTAGGCTAATAAACACCCTATGAGTGGGCACGCCTTCAGGGTTTTTTTTTTTAAACGTTTACTACATAATTCTCTCTGCATTATATTAGTTATTACAAGTGTGCATTTTTCTACTCCTAAGCTGATCTTTGTCAATCATTCAAATCAATCATATATACAAAAAAAACTAAAATGTTCCAGGGTTTGTACGGAGGTCTCATCGCATGAACAAACAGATGCTTGACCATACTGGCCCAAGGGGAAGCAAGGCAGGGATCTAATGGTCCCCAGATGAAATTTGGCTAACAGAGCACTTTCCTAAGGGCTAGGAACCCAGGTCATATACGGTTCTAAGTAAGGCGATATTTGTACAGTAGCGTAATCACAGAGAAAAGGTTTCCTAAGTTCTGCTTGATCCCTAGATGTTGCCCTATGGCTGATAAATAGCTTTTTGGATCTGAGAATATTTGCTTTAGCTAGAGAGTCACGAGATTTAAACAGTTCAGTACAACCTTTGGTTTTGAAGGAACATTGCACATAGTTTAGCCAATGGGATAGAAATGGTATTCTCACAATTAATACAATCCAAGAGGATCTCCCAATTGAGGGTTGTATTCTTGTTAGTTCAGACAGGATACCCACAGCAATAATGGTGCAACCTAATTGAACTGGATGCATAGGCCAGAGCCAACTCCTCTTTACATTTTTTTTTTTTTTTTTTAAATGCGACATCCATGAGGGGAGGCAGAGTACTCCTTCACCTGCACCTTGGTAATATCCAGAGAACCCCAAAATCCAGCCCCATGACTTAAAACTGGTTAACACTTACGCATGTAGACCTCCAGGAGAGGCTGCCTACTCTTTTGGCAAAATCAAACAAATCACCAACAAAGTGGTTCAAACAAACAGCGTCTCGTCACACAAGGCAGCCATGAGCATTTTGAATCAAACATGATTGAGAGATATATAAAGTTGGTTGCCTGCTCGGTGTGTGAGCTTCAAAGCTGTGCACTCGCTGCCAACCGAGGGGCGGGGGTTAAACAACCCAGGTCTTGACCAGTTTCCTGAAGATGTCGGAAGTGGGCTTCAGATTGGGCGTATACTGCAAGGAGCGATGAGCGGAGGACAGAGTCTGTGGGAAGCTGGCTCTGTGTATGGAATTCAAACTTGGTGGTTATCCCGTTTACAGAGTCCAGGGTTTTCCCTACAAGTGTACAGGGCTCAATGTAAAAAGCGAACGGCTCTATTAGTGGTAGTGTGGCCGAGCAGCCTTAAGACGAACACAGAGGAGTGTGAGACACTTACTGCACAACAGTGATTAATAATGGACAACTCAAGAAGGAGATCCAGACCAATCTTCGAAATAAAGTAAGTACGTTTTTAATTAAGAATGCTTTTCATTTTGAAAAATCGACACTTGGAAACTTTTCAGCACAGTTCAACGTTATCCTACGGAGAAAACAATACCGCGGTTAAACAAGTAAGTGATGCACTTACAATCCCAGTCTTTGGAACCCAAAGTCAGCAAGGGTCAGGTGAATACCAAAACTACCACCAACGACACAGGTGCGGCCAGGGGCAGAGGTCAAAATGAAAATGCTACTTACCAGTATGCATCTGTTCTTGACATGTAGAGCTGTAGATTTGTATACTTGTGAATAGATCGCCATCTGGTGTTGGGCTTGGATGTTTGCACTTTGTTTTTGTCTTGGAAGCAGTTCTTTGTAGTCACGAGCTAGGGGACTCCTCCTTGGGATCATAGTGCGCATAGGCATTAACTCCCCCGTAAGATTGTTTTTTGCCATGGAGGGTGATAGTGTAGTTTGTGAGAAACCGGAAAAATTTCCATGTGTGATGTATCTAAGTAAGATAGTACTGAAACAGAAAGAGGTATCAGGGGAGGCGGCTGGGCGTATACGAATCTACAACTCTACATGCCAAGAACAGATGAATACTGGTAAGTAGCATTTTCCGTTCGAGGCATATGAGCTGTAGATTGTATACTTGTCCTAGACTATACAGCAGTTACCTCCTTAGCGGTGGCTACCTGTATCTGTTTAAGTGGTTTGAAAAAGTGTTCTTAATACAGCCTGGCCCACACTAGCTTGTTGTTTTGTTTGCACATCTACACAATAGTGTTTTGTGAAAGTGTGTGGTGTACCCCAAGTGGCTGCTTTGCAGATGTCATCTAGGGGAATGTTCCCTAAGAACGCCATTGAAGCCTCTAGTTTGCGTTTAGAATGTGCTCTAGGGAGAATGATTAACGTACACTTTGCATTATGATAGCATATCTGAACGCACTTAACAATCCACCTGGCAATTCCAGATTTTGATTTAGGATTGCCTTTATGTGGTGGTGAGAAAGATACAAAAAGTGGTTTAGTTTTCCTAAAAGTTTTTGTTCTTTCAATGTAGTAAAGGATAGCTCTTTTGACGTCAAGTGTATTAAGAGCCCGTTCTGCTACGGAGTCTGGTTGAGAAAAAATACTGGCAGCTCACAGACTGGTTAAGGTGGAAAGCAGAAAGTACTTTTGGTAGGAATTTGGTGTATGTCCAAAGACCCACTTTATTGCGATGTATTTGCAAAAATGGTTCTTGTATGGTTAATGCCTGGAGTTCACTAACTCTCCAGAGAGATGTGATCGCTATAAGAAAAGCTACCTTCAATGTGAGAAACTGAAATTCACGGTTATGCAAAGGTTCAAATGGAGGACCCATGAGCCTGGGAAAGACAATGTTAAGATTCTACTGAAGAGGAATTATCCTTTTAAGGCCTTCCATGAATGCTTTGATGAGTGGTACCCTGAAGAGTGACAAGTGTCTGTTTTGTAGGTATGCGGCCAAGATGTAATCGTATAGATGTGTATGCCATATTACATCTTTATAGATGCAAGAGGTAACAACTAATGTTTTGTATTGAGGCATCTAATGGATTGATTGCGTTAATATTGCAGTAAATAACTAACCTTTTCCATTTAGCTGCACAGCACGCTCTAGTGGTGGAAATCTAGCTTCTTTAATGATATTCATAATCTGGCGAGAGGTTGAGGTAGCCAAACTCAGACTTTAGGAGCCAAATCGCTAGTTTCAGTTGAGTTGGATCTGGATGCCTTATTTCTCCATGGTTCTGTGTGAGAAGCTTTGGAGAAAGGTGTAACTTCTGATGTGAAACTACTGAGAGCTCCAGCAGGGTTGTGAACCATGGTGGTCGTGCCCATGTGGGAGAAACTAGGATCACTGTGAGAGACTGTTTGAGCTTGCGCACCAGTAAGGGAATAAACGATTGAGAGGGAAAAGTGTACGCAAATCTGCCTGACCAATTTATCCATATCGCATTGCATTTGGACAGTGGGTGTGGATACCTGGAGGCGAAGCTTGGGCATTTCGCATTTAAATGTGTGGCGAACAGGTCTATGTCTGGCTGGCCCCACATGTGAAAAAAACGGAAGAACTTGCGGATGAAGTTCCCATTCGTGGATTTGCTGTCTGACAAATGAGCAGATCCGCAATCTGATTGTGTTGCCATAGAAGATGTTCTGCTAGGAGATATATTTTTGGGGGAATGGCCCATCTCCCTATGCTTTGCGCTAGGCGTGACCGCTCCAGAGCGTGTCCCCCTCCTGTTTTTGTATATAGTACATTGCTGCAATATTGTCCGTCCGGACGGACGAGGTCAGCTTTGTGTACGAGGTGTACTTGGAATGATTTTAGTGCAAGAAAAATCGCCAGTAATTAGAGGTGATTCCTGTGGAGCGTTCTTAGTTGATGGGTCCACGTACCCTGAATGGTGTGGTCTAGAAGATGAGCTCCCCAGCCGGTGAGTGATGCGTCTGTTGTGAGCACTATCTGTGGAACTGGGTCTAGGAATGGCCGCCCTTTGGAAATATTTTGTGTGTTTCACCACTGCAGAGAGCGATGTGTGTGGCTGTCTACCAACACCAGATCTGTAAGTGGACCTCGAGCCTGGTTCCACTGACGTACTAGACACTCTTGTAAGGGACGCATTTGGAGTCTTGCATGAGGTACAATGAATATGCAAAAGGACATCATTCCTATTAGTTGCATAAACACTCGAGCTGGTAGTGAGTTTTGAGGTTGAAACCTTGTTATGAGTTTGCATGGTTGCCATTTTGGCTGGATTGGGGTATGCAAGGGCTTTGGAAGTATCTACTGGGTGTGGGACGGTTGAAGATGTGACTTGGTGACGTTTATTGTGAATCCTAAGCGGTGCAGCAGCTGGATTGTTTGGTGTGTGTTGTGCACACAATTGCTGCATGACTTGGTTTTTATAAGCCAGTCGTTGAGGTAAGGAAACACATGAATGTGTTGTCTTCGCAAGTGAGCTGCAACTACTGCTAGACATTTTGTGAAGACCCTGGGTGCTGTGGTTACCCCGAAGGGGAGCACTTTGAATTGATAGTGCTGACCGTCTACCACAAACGTAGATATTTCCTGTGAGCAGGGTGAATTAGAATATGAAAGTTGGCGTCCTTGAGATCTAAGGTGGCAAGGAAATCACCTTGTTGGAGTAATGGGAATCTGTTGGAGAGTGACCATGTGAAAGTGGTTGGATTGTATATACAGGTTCAACGGTTTGAGGAATAATATTAGCCTGAGAGTACCGTCCTTTCTTCGGATGAGAAAGTAAAGGGAGTAAACCCCTGTGCCTTAATGGTGTATGGGATCAGGTTCTATTGTGTGCTTTTGCAATAGAGGACATCTCGTTTGAGAAGTGTGAGATGTTCCGTGGATATGGGACACTGTCTGGGTGTTATGTGTGGAGGTGTAGAGGTAAGTTCCAGGCAGTAACCATACTGGATAATTTGTCTCACCCACCTGTCTGTGGTGATGGAGTTCCAAACAGATAGAAACTGTGATAGTAATCCCCCGACTGTACTGGAATGTTCGGAGGGGGGGGGGGAGGGGGGGAGGGGGAGGAGTGGTGGGACGTCACTGTTTTGTGGTAGGACAGGAGCGGGTGTTATTACTGCGGCCTCTTCCTTTGGAGTTATTGCCTCTGTATCCCCCTCTAAAATATCCTTCGCTAGAGGAAGTAGTTGTCTGTACCAATGGTTTTGGAGGCGCCCCTATAAAAGGAGTGACAAAAGGAGCCTCTAGTTGTTGGTAACTGTAGGGCCCCCATAGATTTAGCTGTCTCAGTGTCTTTCTTCATCTTTTCCAAAGTAAACGTCTACAGTAGGTCTGAATAGGTGTTCTTGATCAAAAGGTTGATTAAGAATTTGAGACTGCACCTCCTGTTTAAAACCAGATATGCGTAGTCATGCGTGCCTGGTCAGTAAAATACTTTTGTTAACAGCACGAGATGCTGTGTCCGCTGCAACAAGAGCACAGTTAATGGAGGTGTTGGTAATAGGCTTTTTTCCTCCTGCATGAGGTAGTTAGCTTTTGCCGTGTATTGCTCTGGAAGACGTTGCATTAATGTCTCCAGTTCATCGTAATGCGCCCTATCGTACCTGGCTAGTAAAGCTTGGGCGTTAGCAATGCGCCAGTAATTTGCCGCCTGTGACGCAACCCGTTTACCAGATGCGTCCAGTAATTTAGATTCTTTATCTGGCGGCGGGGCATCACCTGTTGTCTGGGACTTTGCCCGTTTACGGGCATTTGTAACCACTAGAGAATCTAGAGGGAGCTGCCCTTTGATATAAGGTGGATAATTTGGAGCTGCTTTATATTTCTTATCAACCCTGGGGTTGAGAACTCTAGCCCGGACAGGGTCTTTAAATACATCAGGGGCTTGTTTAATCATACCCTTCAGCATAGGTAAAGTACTTGTTGCCCTTTGTGTCTGTGTGAAAGCCTCTAGCAGAAAATCTTCGTCCAAAGGGGGCGAGTGTAATTCTACCCTGTGGTATTTGGCTGCTCTGTCTATGAGTTGCGCAGAGCCTATGTTGTCGTCTGGAGGGGATGGCATAGAGGGGTATGTGTCTGGCTCAGGTATATAAGGGGACTCATCATAATACACCCATGGGTCAGGTGATGGAATACTCTGGATGTTATCATTGTCGTCATCCCCTTGTGGGGTCCCCCCCCCATCCTCATCATCCTGTGGTGGCGGTGAAGGAGCTGGAGAAAGGGGCACAGTTGAAAGTGCTGGAGGGGTGAGGAGGGTCTAAAAGGTGAAGTTGCCATGCACTTTCTCTTTAAGGGTAGCTCAGGTGCTTCTGAGGTGTCCAATCTCCTCTTCCTAGGTGGCAATGCTATCACCTGACCTGTAACAGGGTCAATGTGGAGAGTCTTCTGTTTAGGACCATTTGAATCTGAGTGAAACAGTTCTTCGGAGCCCTCATCTTTTTTCGGTATCAAGGATTTTGTTTCCAAATGATCCTTTGATTTAGTCTTTGTAGCTTTAGGAGGGGTCTTGGTCTCCTTATGCTTTGGGGAAGTTTGACCCCGACATTTTCTCCAGCTCCGAAGTCTTACGGGATTTCGTCGTGTCAGAGGGCTTGTTCTGGGCGTGTTTCAGTGGCGAAAGGTTCGGCGTTGAAACAGTCTTCAGTGTCGATGTATCAGAGCGTGGCACTGTGTCTATTTTGGACCTTTGTTTCGGTGCCGGGGATTGTTTGTCGGTACCGATAAGCAGCTGGCTCAGTTCAGAGCTGCCGGAAGGCTTAACTTTAGGCTTGGGAGACAGGTCCAAGGGCGGGGCATCAGAAACTTTACGCCGGAGTGAACCTGAGCCCGAAGGTGAAGGTGCTACCGGAGCCTTATCTTGAGTTTTTGTTGGGGCAGGGGCGTCGAGGTCAGTACTCAGTCCGTTGTCCTGGGGCATTAACTTGGTCCTCTGCATCCGAGTGGTCTTCTTCAGCTGATGTCCTCATCTTCGGTTTGCAGTTGTTGTGGAGCCTCGGGCTTGCATCGAAGATGTTGTCCGGTGCCGAAGCCGTTGGTCGAGAC
Organism: Lissotriton vulgaris; assembly: GCF_964263255.1. Classification (NCBI taxonomy): domain Eukaryota; kingdom Metazoa; phylum Chordata; class Amphibia; order Caudata; family Salamandridae; genus Lissotriton; species Lissotriton vulgaris. Next base: position 220,157,207 of record NC_141691.1, on the reverse strand, counting down.
ATTATGTGACATTGAGCCAGACAATCACTTATGGTCTTTTTTGATCGGCAGGCAGCACACGCCTTGCAGTCTTTATCCTCGTGTTCTGGAGAGAGGCAAAGGTTACAGAC